>NC_080414.1:38957500-40275000 GCF_030265065.1 Corythoichthys intestinalis | reverse complement strand
AAGCCTTTTCACAGTGAGATCTATGCGATATGGCCGAGAAATGTAATTTTGATGTTAACTCCCAAACCGCTGCGCAGAAGTAAACCAAACTTCACCCATTAGTGTATTGTATCACAATCTAGTAGTTACATGTGGAAATTTGGTTCTAGGACATTTGATTTGAGCGCAATCCTCAAACGTAGGTCAAAAAAGCCATTTAAGCCTTTTCACAGTGAGATCTATGCGATATGGCCGAGAAATGTAATTTTGATGTTAACTCCCAAACCGCTGCGCAGAAGTCAACCAAACTTCACCCAATAGTGTATTGTATCACAATCTAGTAGTTACATTTAAAAATTTCGTTCTAGAACATTTGGTTTGAGCGCAATTATTAAACTTAGGTCAAAAAAGCCATTTAAGCCTTTTCACAGTGAGATCTATGCGATATGGCCGAGAAATGTAATTTTGATGTTAACTCCCAAACCGCTGCGCAGAAGTAAACCAAACTTCACCCATTAGTGTATTGTATCACAATCTAGTTGTTACATGTGGAAATTTGGTTCTAGGACATTTGATTTGAGCGCAATCCTCAAACTTAGGTCAAAAAAGCCATTTAAGCCTTTTCACAGTGAGATCTATGCGATATGGCCGAGAAATGTAATTTTGATGTTAACTCCCAAACCGCTGCGCAGAAGTCAACCAAACTTCACCCAATAGTGTATTGTATCACATTCTAGTAGTTACATTTGAAAATTTCGTTCTAGGACATTTGGTTTGAGCGCAATCATTAAACTTAATTAAAAAAGTCATGTAAGCCTTTTTACAGTGAGATCTATGCGATATGGCCGAGAAATGTAATTTTGATGTTAACTCCCAAACCGCTGCGCAGAAGTCAACCAAACTTCAACCATTAGTGTATTGTATCACAATCTAGTAGTTACATGTGGAAATTTGGTTTTAGGACATTTGATTTGAGCGCAATCCTCAAACTTAGGTCAAAAAAGCCATTTAAGCCTTTTCACAGTGAGATCTATGCGATATGGCCGAGAAATGTAATTTTGATGTTAACTCCCAAACCGCTGCGCAGAAGTAAACCAAACTTCACCCAATAGTGTATTGTATCACAATCTAGTAGTTACATGTGGAAATTTGGTTCTAGGACATTTGATTTGAGCGCAATCCTCAAACTTAGGTCAAAAAAGCCATTTAAGCCTTTTCACAGTGAGATCTATGCGATATGGCCGAGAAATGTAATTTTGATGTTAACTCCCAAACCGCTGCGCAGAAGTCAACCAAACTTCACCCAATAGTGTATTGTATCAGAATCTAGTAGTTACATTTGAAAATTTTGTTCTAGGACATTTTGTTTGAACGCAATCATCAAACTTAATTAAAAAAGTCATTTAAGCCTTTTCACAGTGAGATCTATGCGATATGGCCGAGAAATGTAATTTTGATGTTAACTCCCAAACCGCTGCGCAGAAGTCAACCAAACTTCACCCATTAGTGTATTCTATCACAATCTAGTAGTTACATGTGGAAATTTGGTTCTAGGACATTTGATTTGAGCGCAATCCTCAAACTTAGGTCAAAAAAGCCATTTAAGCCTTTTCACAGTGAGATCTATGCGATATGGCCGAGAAATGTAATTTTGATGTTAACTCCCAAACCGCTGCGCAGAAGTTAACCAAACTTCACCCAATAGTGTATTGTATCACATTCTAGTAGTTACATTTGAAAATTTCGTTCTAGGACATTTGGTTTGAGCGCAATCATTAAACTTAATTAAAAAAGTCATTTAAGCCTTTTCACAGTGAGATCTATGCGATATGGCCGAGAAATGTAATTTTGATGTTAACTCCCAAACCGCTGCGCAGAAGTCAACCAAACTTCACCCAATAGTGTATTTTATCACAATCTAGTAGTTACATTTGGAAATTTAGTTCTAGGACATTTGATTTGAGCGCAATCTTCAAACTTAATTAAAAAAAGTCATTTAAGCCTTTTCACAGTGAGATCTATGCGATATGGCCGAGAAATGTAATTTTGATGTTCACTCCCAAACCGCTGCGCAGAAGTCAACCAAACTTCAACCATTAGTGTATTGTATCACAATCTAGTAGTTACATGTGGAAATTTGGTTTTAGGACATTTGATTTGAGCGCAATCCTCAAACTTAGGTCAAAAAAGCCATTTAAGCCTTTTCACAGTGAGATCTATGCGATATGGCCGAGAAATGTAATTTTGATATTAACTCCCAAACCGCTGCGCAGAAGTCAACCAAACTTCAACCAATAGTGTATTGTATCACATTCTAGTAGTTACATTTGAAAATTTTGTTCTAGGACATTTTGTTTGAACGCAATCATCAAACTTAATTAAAAAAGTCATTTAAGCCTTTTCACAGTGAGATCTATGCGATATGGCCGAGAAATGTAATTTTGATGTTAACTCCCAAACCGCTGCGCAGAAGTCAACCAAACTTCACCCAATAGTGTATTGTATCACATTCTAGTAGTTACATTTGAAAATTTCGTTCTAGGACATTTGGTTTGAGCGCAATCATTAAACTTAGGTCAAAAAAGCCATTTAAGCCTTTTCACAGTGAGATCTATGCGATATGGCCGAGGAATGTAATTTTGATGTTAACTCCCAAACCGCTGCGCAGAAGTCAACCAAACTTCACCCAATAGTGTATTGTATCACAATCTAGTAGTTACATGTGGAAATTTGGTTCTAGGACATTTGATTTGAGCGCAATCCTCAAACTTAGGTCAAAAAAGCCATTTAAGCCTTTTCACAGTGAGATCTATGCGATATGGCCGAGAAATGTAATTTTGATGTTAACTCCCAAACCGCTGCGCAGAAGTCAACCAAACTTCACCCAATAGTGTATTGTATCACAATCTAGTAGTTACATTTGAAAATTTTGTTCTAGGACATTTTGTTTGAGCGCAATCCTCAAACTTAATTAAAAAAGTCATTTAAGCCTTTTCACAGTGAGATCTATGCGATATGGCCGAGAAATGTAATTTTGATGTTAACTCCCAAACCGCTGCGCAGAAGTCAACCAAACTTCACCCAATAGTGTATTGTATCACAATCTAGTAGTTACATTTGAAAATTTTGTTCTAGGACATTTTGTTTGAACGCAATCATCAAACTTAATTAAAAAAGTCATTTAAGCCTTTTCACAGTGAGATCTATGCGATATGGCCGAGAAATGTAATTTTGATGTTAACTCCCAAACCGCTGCGCAGAAGTCAACCAAACTTCACCCAATAGTGTATTGTATCACATTCTAGTAGTTACATTTGAAAATTTCGTTCTAGGACATTTGGTTTGAGCGCAATCATTAAACTTAGGTCAAAAAAGCCATTTAAGCCTTTTCACAGTGAGATCTATGCGATATGGCCGAGGAATGTAATTTTGATGTTAACTCCCAAACCGCTGCGCAGAAGTCAACCAAACTTCACCCAATAGTGTATTGTATCACAATCTAGTAGTTACATTTGAAAATTTTGTTCTAGGACATTTTGTTTGAGCGCAATCATCAAACTTAATTAAAAAAGTCATTTAAGCCTTTTCACAGTGAGATCTATGCGATATGGCCGAGAAATGTAATTTTGATGTTAACTCCCAAACCGCTGCGCAGAAGTCAACCAAACTTCACCCAATAGTGTATTGTATCACATTCTAGTAGTTACATTTGAAAATTTCGTTCTAGGACATTTGGTTTGAGCGCAATCATTAAACTTAGGTCAAAAAAGCCATTTAAGCCTTTTCACATTGAGATCTATGCGATATGGCCGAGGAATGTAATTTTGATGTTAACTCCCAAACCGCTGCGCAGAAGTCAACCAAACTTCACCCAATAGTGTATTGTATCACAATCTAGTAGTTACATTTGAAAATTTTGTTCTAGGACATTTTGTTTGAGCGCAATCCTCAAACTTAGGTCAAAAAAGCCATTTAAGCCTTTTCACAGTGAGATCTATGCGATATGGCCGAGAAATGTAATTTTGATGTTAACTTCCAAACCGCTGCGCAGAAGTCAACCAAACTTCACCCAATAGTGTATTGTATCACATTCTAGTAGTTACATTTGAAAATTTTGTTCTAGGACATTTTGTTTGAACGCAATCATCAAACTTAATTAAAAAAGTCATTTAAGCCTTTTCACAGTGAGATCTATGCGATATGGCCGAGAAATGTAATTTTGATGTTAACTCCCAAACCGCTGCGCAGAAGTAAACCAAACTTCACCCATTAATGTATTGTATCACAATCTAGTAGTTACATGTGGAAATTTGGTTCTAGGACATTTGATTTGAGCGCAATCCTCAAACTTAGGTCAAAAAAGCCATTTAAGCCTTTTCACAGTGAGATCTATGCGATATGGCCGAGAAATGTAATTTTGATGTTAACTCCCAAACCGCTGCGCAGAAGTCAACCAAACTTCACCCAATAGTGTATTGTATCACAATCTAGTAGTTACATTTGAAAATTTTGTTCTAGGACATTTTGTTTGAACGCAATCATCAAACTTAATTAAAAAAGTCATTTAAGCCTTTTCACAGTGAGATCTATGCGATATGGCCGAGAAATGTAATTTTGATGTTAACTCCCAAACCGCTGCGCAGAAGTCAATTAAACTTCACCCAATAGTGTATTATATCACATTCTAGTAGTTACATTTAAAAATTTCGTTCTAGGACATTTGGTTTGAGCGCAATTATTAAACTTAGGTCAAAAAAGCCATTTAAGCCTTTTCACAGTGAGATCTATGCGATATGGCCGAGAAATGTAATTTTGATGTTAACTCCCAAACCGCTGCGCAGAAGTAAACCAAACTTCACCCATTAGTGTATTGTATCACAATCTAGTAGTTACATGTGGAAATTTGGTTCTAGGACATTTGATTTGAGCGCAATCCTCAAACTTAGGTCAAAAAAGCCATTTAAGCCTTTTCACAGTGAGATCTATGCGATATGGCCGAGAAATGTAATTTTGATGTTAACTCCCAAACCGCTGCGCAGAAGTCAATTAAACTTCACCCAATAGTGTATTGTATCACATTCTAGTAGTTACATTTAAAAATTTCGTTCTAGGACATTTGGTTTGAGCGCAATTATTAAACTTAGGTCAAAAAAGCCATTTAAGCCTTTTCACAGTGAGATCTATGCGATATGGCCGAGAAATGTAATTTTGATGTTAACTCCCAAACCGCTGCGCAGAAGTAAACCAAACTTCACCCATTAGTGTATTGTATCACAATCTAGTAGTTACATGTGGAAATTTGGTTCTAGGACATTTGATTTGAGCGCAATCCTCAAACTTAGGTCAAAAAAGCCATTTAAGCCTTTTCACAGTGAGATCTATGCGATATGGCCGAGAAATGTAATTTTGATGTTAACTCCCAAACCGCTGCGCAGAAGTCAACCAAACTTCACCCAATAGTGTATTGTACCAGAATCTAGTAGTTACATTTGAAAATTTTGTTCTAGGACATTTTGTTTGAACGCAATCATCAAACTTAATTAAAAAAGTCATTTAAGCCTTTTCACAGTGAGATCTATGCGATATGGCCGAGAAATGTAATTTTGATGTTAACTCCCAAACCGCTGCGCAGAAGTCAACCAAACTTCACCCATTAGTGTATTGTATCACAATCTAGTAGTTACATGTGGAAATTTGGTTCTAGGACATTTGATTTGAGCGCAATCCTCAAACTTAGGTCAAAAAAGCCATTTAAGCCTTTTCACAGTGAGATCTATGCGATATGGCCGAGAAATGTAATTTTGATGTTAACTCCCAAACCGCTGCGCAGAAGTCAACCAAACTTCACCCAATAGTGTATTGTACCAGAATCTAGTAGTTACATTTGAAAATTTTGTTCTAGGACATTTTGTTTGAACGCAATCATCAAACTTAATTAAAAAAGTCATTTAAGCCTTTTCACAGTGAGATCTATGCGATATGGCCGAGAAATGTAATTTTGATGTTAACTCCCAAACCGCTGCGCAGAAGTCAACCAAACTTCACCCATTAGTGTATTGTATCACAATCTAGTAGTTACATGTGGAAATTTGGTTCTAGGACATTTGATTTGAGCGCAATCCTCAAACTTAGGTCAAAAAAGCCATTTAAGCCTTTTCACAGTGAGATCTATGCGATATGGCCGAGAAATGTAATTTTGATGTTAACTCCCAAACCGCTGCGCAGAAGTTAACCAAACTTCACCCAATAGTGTATTGTATCACATTCTAGTAGTTACATTTGAAAATTTCGTTCTAGGACATTTGGTTTGAGCGCAATCATTAAACTTAATTAAAAAAGTCATTTGAGCCTTTTCACAGTGAGATCTATGCGATATGGCCGAGAAATGTAATTTTGATGTTAACTCCCAAACCGCTGCGCAGAAGTCAACCAAACTTCAACCATTAGTGTATTGTATCACAATCTAGTAGTTACATGTGGAAATTTGGTTCTAGGACATTTGATTTGAGCGCAATCCTCAAACTTAGGTCAAAAAAGCCATTTAAGCCTTTTCACAGTGAGATCTATGCGATATGGCCGAGAAATGTAATTTTGATGTTAACTCCCAAACCGCTGCGCAGAAGTCAACCAAACTTCACCCAATAGTGTATTGTATCACAATCTATTAGTTACATTTGAAAATTTTGTTCTAGGACATTTTGTTTGAACGCAATCATCAAACTTAATTAAAAAAGTCATTTAAGCCTTTTCACAGTGAGATCTATGCGATATGGCCGAGAAATGTAATTTTGATGTTAACTCCCAAACCGCTGCGCAGAAGTCAACCAAACTTCACCCATTAGTGTATTGTATCACAATCTAGTAGTTACATTTGAAAATTTCGTTCTAGGACATTTGGTTTGAGCGCAATCATTAAACTTAGGTCAAAAAAGCCATTTAAGCCTTTTCACAGTGAGATCTATGCGATATGGTCGAGGAATGTAATTTTGATGTTAACTCCCAAACCGCTGCGCAGAAGTCAACCAAACTTCACCCAATAGTGTATTGTATCACAATCTAGTAGTTACATTTGAAAATTTTGTTCTAGGACATTTTGTTTGAGCGCAATCATCAAACTTAATTAAAAAAGTCATTTAAGCCTTTTCACAGTGAGATCTATGCGATATGGCCGAGAAATGTAATTTTGATAACTCCCAAACCGCTGCGCAGAAGTCAACCAAACTTCACCCAATAGTGTATTGTATCACATTCTAGTAGTTACATTTGAAAATTTCGTTCTAGGACATTTGGTTTGAGCGCAATCATTAAACTTAGGTCAAAAAAGCCATTTAAGCCTTTTCACAGTGAGATCTATGCGATATGGCCGAGGAATGTAATTTTGATGTTAACTCCCAAACCGCTGCGCAGAAGTCAACCAAACTTCACCCAATAGTGTATTGTATCACAATCTAGTAGTTACATTTGAAAATTTTGTTCTAGGACATTTTGTTTGAGCGCAATCCTCAAACTTAGGTCAAAAAAGCCATTTAAGCCTTTTCACAGTGAGATCTATGCGATATGGCCGAGAAATGTAATTTTGATGTTAACTTCCAAACCGCTGCGCAGAAGTAAACCAAACTTCACCCAATAGTGTATTGTATCACATTCTAGTAGTTACATTTGAAAATTTTGTTCTAGGACATTTTGTTTGAACGCAATCATCAAACTTAATTAAAAAAGTCATTTAAGCCTTTTCACAGTGAGATCTATGCGATATGGCCGAGGAATGTAATTTTGATGTTAACTCCCAAACCGCTGCGCAGAAGTCAATTAAACTTCACCCAATAGTGTATTGTATCACATTCTAGTAGTTACATTTAAAAATTTCGTTCTAGGACATTTGGTTTGAGCGCAATTATTAAACTTAGGTCAAAAAAGCCATTTAAGCCTTTTCACAGTGAGATCTATGCGATATGGCCGAGAAATGTAATTTTGATGTTAACTCCCAAACCGCTGCGCAGAAGTAAACCAAACTTCACCCATTAGTGTATTGTATCACAATCTAGTAGTTACATGTGGAAATTTGGTTCTAGGACATTTGATTTGAGCGCAATCCTCAAACTTAGGTCAAAAAAGCCATTTAAGCCTTTTCACAGTGAGATCTATGCGATATGGCCGAGAAATGTAATTTTGATGTTAACTCCCAAACCGCTGCGCAGAAGTCAACCAAACTTCACCCAATAGTTTATTGTATCACAATCTAGTAGTTACATTTGAAAATTTTGTTCTAGGACATTTTGTTTGAGCGCAATCATTAAACTTAGGTCAAAAAGCCATTTAAGCCTTTTCACAGTGAGATCTATGCGATATGGCCGAGAAATGTAATTTTGATGTTAACTCCCAAACCGCTGCGCAGAAGTCAATTAAACTTCACCCAATAGTGTATTGTATCACATTCTAGTAGTTACATTTAAAAATTTCGTTCTAGGACATTTGGTTTGAGCGCAATTATTAAACTTAGGTCAAAAAAGCCATTTAAGCCTTTTCACAGTGAGATCTATGCGATATGGCCGAGAAATGTAATTTTGATGTTAACTCCCAAACCGCTGCGCAGAAGTAAACCAAACTTCACCCATTAGTGTATTGTATCACAATCTAGTAGTTACATGTGGAAATTTGGTTCTAGGACATTTGATTTGAGCGCAATCCTCAAACTTAGGTCAAAAAAGCCATTTAAGCCTTTTCACAGTGAGATCTATGCGATATGGCCGAGAAATGTAATTTTGATGTTAACTCCCAAACCGCTGCGCAGAAGTCAACCAAACTTCACCCAATAGTGTATTGTATCAGAATCTAGTAGTTACATTTGAAAATTTTGTTCTAGGACATTTTGTTTGAACGCAATCATCAAACTTAATTAAAAAAGTCATTTAAGCCTTTTCACAGTGAGATCTATGCGATATGGCCGAGAAATGTAATTTTGATGTTAACTCCCAAACCGCTGCGCAGAAGTAAACCAAACTTCACCCATTAGTGTATTGTATCACAATCTAGTAGTTACATTTGGAAATTTGGTTCTAGGACATTTGATTTGAGCGCAATCCTCAAACTTAGGTCAAAAAAGCCATTTAAGCCTTTTCACAGTGAGATCTATGCGATATGGCCGAGAAATGTAATTTTGATGTTAACTCCCAAACCGCTGCGCAGAAGTCAACCAAACTTCACCCAATAGTGTATTGTACCAGAATCTAGTAGTTACATTTGAAAATTTTGTTCTAGGACATTTTGTTTGAACGCAATCATCAAACTTAATTAAAAAAGTCATTTAAGCCTTTTCACAGTGAGATCTATGCGATATGGCCGAGAAATGTAATTTTGATGTTAACTCCCAAACCGCTGCGCAGAAGTAAACCAAACTTCACCCATTAGTGTATTGTATCACAATCTAGTAGTTACATGTGGAAATTTGGTTCTAGGACATTTGATTTGAGCGCAATCCTCAAACTTAGGTCAAAAAAGCCATTTAAGCCTTTTCACAGTGAGATCTATGCGATATGGCCGAGAAATGTAATTTTGATGTTAACTCCCAAACCGCTGCGCAGAAGTCAACCAAACTTCACCCAATAGTGTATTGTACCAGAATCTAGTAGTTACATTTGAAAATTTTGTTCTAGGACATTTTGTTTGAACGCAATCATCAAACTTAATTAAAAAAGTCATTTAAGCCTTTTCACAGTGAGATCTATGCGATATGGCCGAGAAATGTAATTTTGATGTTAACTCCCAAACCGCTGCGCAGAAGTCAACCAAACTTCACCCATTAGTGTATTGTATCACAATCTAGTAGTTACATGTGGAAATTTGGTTCTAGGACATTTGATTTGAGCGCAATCCTCAAACTTAGGTCAAAAAAGCCATTTAAGCCTTTTCACAGTGAGATCTATGCGATATGGCCGAGAAATGTAATTTTGATGTTAACTCCCAAACCGCTGCGCAGAAGTTAACCAAACTTCACCCAATAGTGTATTGTATCACATTCTAGTAGTTACATTTGAAAATTTCGTTCTAGGACATTTGGTTTGAGCGCAATCATTAAACTTAATTAAAAAAGTCATTTAAGCCTTTTCACAGTGAGATCTATGCGATATGGCCGAGAAATGTAATTTTGATGTTAACTCCCAAACCGCTGCGCAGAAGTCAACCAAACTTCAACCATTAGTGTATTGTATCACAATCTAGTAGTTACATGTGGAAATTTGGTTCTAGGACATTTGATTTGAGCGCAATCCTCAAACTTAGGTCAAAAAAGCCATTTAAGCCTTTTCACAGTGAGATCTATGCGATATGGCCGAGAAATGTAATTTTGATGTTAACTCCCAAACCGCTGCGCAGAAGTCAACCAAACTTCACCCAATAGTGTATTGTATCACAATCTATTAGTTACATTTGAAAATTTTGTTCTAGGACATTTTGTTTGAACGCAATCATCAAACTTAATTAAAAAAGTCATTTAAGCCTTTTCACAGTGAGATCTATGCGATATGGCCGAGAAATGTAATTTTGATGTTAACTCCCAAACCGCTGCGCAGAAGTCAACCAAACTTCACCCATTAGTGTATTGTATCACAATCTAGTAGTTACATTTGAAAATTTCGTTCTAGGACATTTGGTTTGAGCGCAATCATTAAACTTAGGTCAAAAAAGCCATTTAAGCCTTTTCACAGTGAGATCTATGCGATATGGTCGAGGAATGTAATTTTGATGTTAACTCCCAAACCGCTGCGCAGAAGTCAACCAAACTTCACCCAATAGTGTATTGTATCACAATCTAGTAGTTACATTTGAAAATTTTGTTCTAGGACATTTTGTTTGAGCGCAATCATCAAACTTAATTAAAAAAGTCATTTAAGCCTTTTCACAGTGAGATCTATGCGATATGGCCGAGAAATGTAATTTTGATAACTCCCAAACCGCTGCGCAGAAGTCAACCAAACTTCACCCAATAGTGTATTGTATCACATTCTAGTAGTTACATTTGAAAATTTCGTTCTAGGACATTTGGTTTGAGCGCAATCATTAAACTTAGGTCAAAAAAGCCATTTAAGCCTTTTCACAGTGAGATCTATGCGATATGGCCGAGGAATGTAATTTTGATGTTAACTCCCAAACCGCTGCGCAGAAGTCAACCAAACTTCACCCAATAGTGTATTGTATCACAATCTAGTAGTTACATTTGAAAATTTTGTTCTAGGACATTTTGTTTGAGCGCAATCCTCAAACTTAGGTCAAAAAAGCCATTTAAGCCTTTTCACAGTGAGATCTATGCGATATGGCCGAGAAATGTAATTTTGATGTTAACTTCCAAACCGCTGCGCAGAAGTAAACCAAACTTCACCCAATAGTGTATTGTATCACATTCTAGTAGTTACATTTGAAAATTTTGTTCTAGGACATTTTGTTTGAACGCAATCATCAAACTTAATTAAAAAAGTCATTTAAGCCTTTTCACAGTGAGATCTATGCGATATGGCCGAGAAATGTAATTTTGATGTTAACTCCCAAACCGCTGCGCAGAAGTAAACCAAACTTCACCCATTAATGTATTGTATCACAATCTAGTAGTTACATGTGGAAATTTGGTTCTAGGACATTTGATTTGAGCGCAATCCTCAAACTTAGGTCAAAAAAGCCATTTAAGCCTTTTCACAGTGAGATCTATGCGATATGGCCGAGAAATGTAATTTTGATGTTAACTCCCAAACCGCTGCGCAGAAGTCAACCAAACTTCACCCAATAGTGTATTGTATCACAATCTAGTAGTTACATTTGAAAATTTTGTTCTAGGACATTTTGTTTGAACGCAATCATCAAACTTAATTAAAAAAGTTATTTAAGCCTTTTCACAGTGAGATCTATGCGATATGGCCGAGAAATGTAATTTTGATGTTAACTCCCAAACCGCTGCGCAGAAGTCAATTAAACTTCACCCAATAGTGTATTGTATCACATTCTAGTAGTTACATTTAAAAATTTCGTTCTAGGACATTTGGTTTGAGCGCAATTATTAAACTTAGGTCAAAAAAGCCATTTAAGCCTTTTCACAGTGAGATCTATGCGATATGGCCGAGAAATGTAATTTTGATGTTAACTCCCAAACCGCTGCGCAGAAGTAAACCAAACTTCACCCATTAGTGTATTGTATCACAATCTAGTAGTTACATGTGGAAATTTGGTTCTAGGACATTTGATTTGAGCGCAATCCTCAAACTTAGGTCAAAAAAGCCATTTAAGCCTTTTCACAGTGAGATCTATGCGATATGGCCGAGAAATGTAATTTTGATGTTAACTCCCAAACCGCTGCGCAGAAGTCAACCAAACTTCACCCAATAGTGTATTGTATCACAATCTAGTAGTTACATTTGAAAATTTTGTTCTAGGACATTTTGTTTGAACGCAATCATCAAACTTAATTAAAAAAGTCATTTAAGCCTTTTCACAGTGAGATCTATGCGATATGGCCGAGAAATGTAATTTTGATGTTAACTCCCAAACCGCTGCGCAGAAGTCAACCAAACTTCACCCAATAGTGTATTGTATCACATTCTAGTAGTTACATTTGAAAATTTCGTTCTAGGACATTTGGTTTGAGCGCAATCATTAAACTTAATTAAAAAAGTCATTTAAGCCTTTTCACAGTGAGATCTATGCGATATGGCCGAGAAATGTAATTTTGATGTTAACTCCCAAACCGCTGCGCAGAAGTCAACCAAACTTCACCCAATAGTGTATTTTATCACAATCTAGTAGTTACATTTGGAAATTTAGTTCTAGGACATTTGATTTGAGCGCAATCTTCAAACTTAATTAAAAAAAGTCATTTAAGCCTTTTCACAGTGAGATCTATGCGATATGGCCGAGAAATGTAATTTTGATGTTCACTCCCAAACCGCTGCGCAGAAGTCAACCAAACTTCAACCATTAGTGTATTGTATCACAATCTAGTAGTTACATGTGGAAATTTGGTTTTAGGACATTTGATTTGAGCGCAATCCTCAAACTTAGGTCAAAAAAGCCATTTAAGCCTTTTCACAGTGAGATCTATGCGATATGGCCGAGAAATGTA
Organism: Corythoichthys intestinalis; assembly: GCF_030265065.1. NCBI lineage: Eukaryota > Metazoa > Chordata > Actinopteri > Syngnathiformes > Syngnathidae > Corythoichthys > Corythoichthys intestinalis. The sequence goes on along the minus strand of NC_080414.1, from coordinate 40,261,919 downwards.
ATTTTGATATTAACTCCCAAACCGCTGCGCAGAAGTCAACCAAACTTCAACCAATAGTGTATTGTATCACATTCTAGTAGTTACATTTGAAAATTTTGTTCTAGGACATTTTGTTTGAACGCAATCATCAAACTTAATTAAAAAAGTCATTTAAGCCTTTTCACAGTGAGATCTATGCGATATGGCCGAGAAATGTAATTTTGATGTTAACTCCCAAACCGCTGCGCAGAAGTCAACCAAACTTCACCCAATAGTGTATTGTATCACATTCTAGTAGTTACATTTGAAAATTTCGTTCTAGGACATTTGGTTTGAGCGCAATCATTAAACTTAGGTCAAAAAAGCCATTTAAGCCTTTTCACAGTGAGATCTATGCGATATGGCCGAGGAATGTAATTTTGATGTTAACTCCCAAACCGCTGCGCAGAAGTCAACCAAACTTCACCCAATAGTGTATTGTATCACAATCTAGTAGTTACATGTGGAAATTTGGTTCTAGGACATTTGATTTGAGCGCAATCCTCAAACTTAGGTCAAAAAAGCCATTTAAGCCTTTTCACAGTGAGATCTATGCGATATGGCCGAGAAATGTAATTTTGATGTTAACTCCCAAACCGCTGCGCAGAAGTCAACCAAACTTCACCCAATAGTGTATTGTATCACAATCTAGTAGTTACATTTGAAAATTTTGTTCTAGGACATTTTGTTTGAACGCAATCATCAAACTTAATTAAAAAAGTCATTTAAGCCTTTTCACAGTGAGATCTATGCGATATGGCCGAGAAATGTAATTTTGATGTTAACTCCCAAACCGCTGCGCAGAAGTCAACCAAACTTCACCCAATAGTGTATTGTATCACAATCTAGTAGTTACATTTGAAAATTTTGTTCTAGGACATTTTGTTTGAACGCAATCATCAAACTTAATTAAAAAAGTCATTTAAGCCTTTTCACAGTGAGATCTATGCGATATGGCCGAGAAATGTAATTTTGATGTTAACTCCCAAACCGCTGCGCAGAAGTCAATTAAACTTCACCCAATAGTGTATTGTATCACATTCTAGTAGTTACATTTAAAAATTTCGTTCTAGGACATTTGGTTTGAGCGCAATTATTAAACTTAGGTCAAAAAAGCCATTTAAGCCTTTTCACAGTGAGATCTATGCGATATGGCCGAGAAATGTAATTTTGATGTTAACTCCCAAACCGCTGCGCAGAAGTAAACCAAACTTCACCCATTAGTGTATTGTATCACAATCTAGTAGTTACATGTGGAAATTTGGTTCTAGGACATTTGATTTGAGCGCAATCCTCAAACTTAGGTCAAAAAAGCCATTTAAGCCTTTTCACAGTGAGATCTATGCGATATGGCCGAGAAATGTAATTTTGATGTTAACTCCCAAACCGCTGCGCAGAAGTCAACCAAACTTCACCCAATAGTGTATTGTATCACAATCTAGTAGTTACATTTGAAAATTTTGTTCTAGGACATTTTGTTTGAGCGCAATCATTAAACTTAGGTCAAAAAAGCCATTTAAGCCTTTTCACAGTGAGATCTATGCGATATGGCCGAGAAATGTAATTTTGATGTTAACTCCCAAACCGCTGCGCAGAAGTCAATTAAACTTCACCCAATAGTGTATTGTATCACATTCTAGTAGTTACATTTAAAAATTTCGTTCTAGAACATTTGGTTTGAGCGCAATTATTAAACTTAGGTCAAAAAAGCCATTTAAGCCTTTTCACAGTGAGATCTATGCGATATGGCCGAGAAATGTAATTTTGATGTTAACTCCCAAACCGCTGCGCAGAAGTAAACCAAACTTCACCCATTAGTGTATTGTATCACAATCTAGTTGTTACATGTGGAAATTTGGTTCTAGGACATTTGATTTGAGCGCAATCCTCAAACTTAGGTCAAAAAAGCCATTTAAGCCTTTTCACAGTGAGATCTATGCGATATGGCCGAGAAATGTAATTTTGATGTTAACTCCCAAACCGCTGCGCAGAAGTCAACCAAACTTCACCCAATAGTGTATTGTATCACATTCTAGTAGTTACATTTGAAAATTTCGTTCTAGGACATTTGGTTTGAGCGCAATCATTAAACTTAATTAAAAAAGTCATGTAAGCCTTTTTACAGTGAGATCTATGCGATATGGCCGAGAAATGTAATTTTGATGTTAACTCCCAAACCGCTGCGCAGAAGTCAACCAAACTTCAACCATTAGTGTATTGTATCACAATCTAGTAGTTACATGTGGAAATTTGGTTTTAGGACATTTGATTTGAGCGCAATCCTCAAACTTAGGTCAAAAAAGCCATTTAAGCCTTTTCACAGTGAGATCTATGCGATATGGCCGAGAAATGTAATTTTGATGTTAACTCCCAAACCGCTGCGCAGAAGTAAACCAAACTTCACCCAATAGTGTATTGTATCACAATCTAGTAGTTACATGTGGAAATTTGGTTCTAGGACATTTGATTTGAGCGCAATCCTCAAACTTAGGTCAAAAAAGCCATTTAAGCCTTTTCACAGTGAGATCTATGCGATATGGCCGAGAAATGTAATTTTGATGTTAACTCCCAAACCGCTGCGCAGAAGTCAACCAAACTTCACCCAATAGTGTATTGTATCAGAATCTAGTAGTTACATTTGAAAATTTTGTTCTAGGACATTTTGTTTGAACGCAATCATCAAACTTGATTAAAAAAGTCATTTAAGCCTTTTCACAGTGAGATCTATGCGATATGGCCGAGAAATGTAATTTTGATGTTAACTCCCAAACCGCTGCGCAGAAGTCAACCAAACTTCACCCATTAGTGTATTGTATCACAATCTAGTAGTTACATGTGGAAATTTGGTTCTAGGACATTTGATTTGAGCGCAATCCTCAAACTTAGGTCAAAAAAGCCATTTAAGCCTTTTCACAGTGAGATCTATGCGATATGGCCGAGAAATGTAATTTTGATGTTAACTCCCAAACCGCTGCGCAGAAGTTAACCAAACTTCACCCAATAGTGTATTGTATCACATTCTAGTAGTTACATTTGAAAATTTCGTTCTAGGACATTTGGTTTGAGCGCAATCATTAAACTTAATTAAAAAAGTCATTTAAACCTTTTCACAGTGAGATCTATGCGATATGGCCGAGAAATGTAATTTTGATGTTAACTCCCAAACCGCTGCGCAGAAGTCAACCAAACTTCACCCAATAGTGTATTTTATCACAATCTAGTAGTTACATTTGGAAATTTAGTTCTAGGACATTTGATTTGAGCGCAATCTTCAAACTTAATTAAAAAAAGTCATTTAAGCCTTTTCACAGTGAGATCTATGCGATATGGCCGAGAAATGTAATTTTGATGTTCACTCCCAAACCGCTGCGCAGAAGTCAACCAAACTTCAACCATTAGTGTATTGTATCACATTCTAGTAGTTACATTTGAAAATTTTGTTTTAGGACATTTTGTTTGAGCGCAATCATCAAACTTAATTAAAAAAGTCATTTAAGCCTTTTCACAGTGAGATCTATGCGATATGGCCGAGAAATGTAATTTTGATGTTAACTCCCAAACCGCTGCGCAGAAGTCAACCAAACTTCACCCAATAGTGTATTTTATCACAATCTAGTAGTTACATTTGGAAATTTAGTTCTAGGACATTTGATTTGAGCGCAATCTTCAAACTTAATTAAAAAAAGTCATTTAAGCCTTTTCACAGTGAGATCTATGCGATATGGCCGAGAAATGTAATTTTGATGTTCACTCCCAAACCGCTGCGCAGAAGTCAACCAAACTTCAACCATTAGTGTATTGTATCACAATCTAGTAGTTACATGTGGAAATTTGGTTTTAGGACATTTGATTTGAGCGCAATCCTCAAACTTAGGTCAAAAAAGCCATTTAAGCCTTTTCACAGTGAGATCTATGCGATATGGCCGAGAAATGTAATTTTGATGTTAACTCCCAAACCGCTGCGCAGAAGTCAACCAAACTTCACCCAATAGTGTATTGTATCACATTCTAGTAGTTACATTTGAAAATTTTGTTCTAGGACATTTTGTTTGAACGCAATCATCAAACTTAATTAAAAAAGTCATTTAAGCCTTTTCACAGTGAGATCTATGCGATATGGCCGAGAAATGTAATTTTGATGTTAACTCCCAAACCGCTGCGCAGAAGTCAACCAAACTTCACCCAATAGTGTATTGTATCACATTCTAGTAGTTACATTTGAAAATTTCGTTCTAGGACATTTGGTTTGAGCGCAATCATTAAACTTAGGTCAAAAAAGCCATTTAAGCCTTTTCACAGTGAGATCTATGCGATATGGCCGAGGAATGTAATTTTGATGTTAACTCCCAAACCGCTGCGCAGAAGTCAACCAAACTTCACCCAATAGTGTATTGTATCACAATCTAGTAGTTACATGTGGAAATTTGGTTCTAGGACATTTGATTTGAGCGCAATCCTCAAACTTAGGTCAAAAAAGCCATTTAAGCCTTTTCACAGTGAGATCTATGCGATATGGCCGAGAAATGTAATTTTGATGTTAACTCCCAAACCGCTGCGCAGAAGTCAACCAAACTTCACCCAATAGTGTATTGTATCACAATCTAGTAGTTACATTTGAAAATTTTGTTCTAGGACATTTTGTTTGAACGCAATCATCAAACTTAATTAAAAAAGTCATTTAAGCCTTTTCACAGTGAGATCTATGCGATATGGCCGAGAAATGTAATTTTGATGTTAACTCCCAAACCGCTGCGCAGAAGTCAACCAAACTTCACCCATTAGTGTATTGTATCACAATCTAGTAGTTACATGTGGAAATTTGGTTCTAGGACATTTGATTTGAGCGCAATCCTCAAACTTAGGTCAAAAAAGCCATTTAAGCCTTTTCACAGTGAGATCTATGCGATATGGCCGAGAAATGTAATTTTGATGTTAACTCCCAAACCGCTGCGCAGAAGTCAACCAAACTTCACCCAATAGTGTATTGTATCACATTCTAGTAGTTACATTTGAAAATTTCGTTCTAGGACATTTGGTTTGAGCGCAATCATTAAACTTAATTAAAAAAGTCATTTAAGCCTTTTCACAGTGAGATCTATGCGATATGGCCGAGAAATGTAATTTTGATGTTAACTCCCAAACCGCTGCGCAGAAGTCAACCAAACTTCACCCAATAGTGTATTTTATCACAATCTAGTAGTTACATTTGGAAATTTAGTTCTAGGACATTTGATTTGAGCGCAATCTTCAAACTTAATTAAAAAAAGTCATTTAAGCCTTTTCACAGTGAGATCTATGCGATATGGCCGAGAAATGTAATTTTGATGTTCACTCCCAAACCGCTGCGCAGAAGTCAACCAAACTTCAACCATTAGTGTATTGTATCACAATCTAGTAGTTACATGTGGAAATTTGGTTTTAGGACATTTGATTTGAGCGCAATCCTCAAACTTAGGTAAAAAAAGCCATTTAAGCCTTTTCACAGTGAGATCTATGCGATATGGCCGAGAAATGTAATTTTGATGTTAACTCCCAAACCGCTGCGCAGAAGTCAACCAAACTTCACCCAATAGTGTATTGTATCACAATCTAGTAGTTACATTTGAAAATTTTGTTCTAGGACATTTTGTTTGAACGCAATCATCAAACTTAATTAAAAAAGTCATTTAAGCCTTTTCACAGTGAGATCTATGCGATATGGCCGAGAAATGTAATTTTGATGTTAACTCCCAAACCGCTGCGCAGAAGTCAACCAAACTTCACCCAATAGTGTATTGTATCACATTCTAGTAGTTACATTTGAAAATTTTGTTCTAGGACATTTTGTTTGAGCGCAATCATCAAACTTAATTAAAAAAGTCATTTAAGCCTTTTCACAGTGAGATCTATGCGATATGGCCGAGAAATGTAATTTTGATAACTCCCAAACCGCTGCGCAGAAGTCAACCAAACTTCACCCAATAGTGTATTGTATCACATTCTAGTAGTTACATTTGAAAATTTCGTTCTAGGACATTTGGTTTGAGCGCAATCATTAAACTTAGGTCAAAAAAGCCATTTAAGCCTTTTCACAGTGAGATCTATGCGATATGGCCGAGGAATGTAATTTTGATGTTAACTCCCAAACCGCTGCGCAGAAGTCAACCAAACTTCACCCAATAGTGTATTGTATCACAATCTAGTAGTTACATTTGAAAATTTTGTTCTAGGACATTTTGTTTGAGCGCAATCCTCAAACTTAGGTCAAAAAAGCCATTTAAGCCTTTTCACAGTGAGATCTATGCGATATGGCCGAGAAATGTAATTTTGATGTTAACTTCCAAACCGCTGCGCAGAATAAACCAAACTTCACCCAATAGTGTATTGTATCACATTCTAGTAGTTACATTTGAAAATTTTGTTCTAGGACATTTTGTTTGAACGCAATCATCAAACTTAATTAAAAAAGTCATTTAAGCCTTTTCACAGTGAGATCTATGCGATATGGCCGAGAAATGTAATTTTGATGTTAACTCCCAAACCGCTGCGCAGAAGTAAACCAAACTTCACCCATTAATGTATTGTATCACAATCTAGTAGTTACATGTGGAAATTTGGTTCTAGGACATTTGATTTGAGCGCAATCCTCAAACTTAGGTCAAAAAAGCCATTTAAGCCTTTTCACAGTGAGATCTATGCGATATGGCCGAGAAATGTAATTTTGATGTTAACTCCCAAACCGCTGCGCAGAAGTCAACCAAACTTCACCCAATAGTGTATTGTATCACAATCTAGTAGTTACATTTGAAAATTTTGTTCTAGGACATTTTGTTTGAACGCAATCATCAAACTTAATTAAAAAAGTTATTTAAGCCTTTTCACAGTGAGATCTATGCGATATGGCCGAGAAATGTAATTTTGATGTTAACTCCCAAACCGCTGCGCAGAAGTCAATTAAACTTCACCCAATAGTGTATTGTATCACATTCTAGTAGTTACATTTAAAAATTTCGTTCTAGGACATTTGGTTTGAGCGCAATTATTAAACTTAGGTCAAAAAAGCCATTTAAGCCTTTTCACAGTGAGATCTATGCGATATGGCCGAGAAATGTAATTTTGATGTTAACTCCCAAACCGCTGCGCAGAAGTAAACCAAACTTCACCCATTAGTGTATTGTATCACAATCTAGTAGTTACATGTGGAAATTTGGTTCTAGGACATTTGATTTGAGCGCAATCCTCAAACTTAGGTCAAAAAAGCCATTTAAGCCTTTTCACAGTGAGATCTATGCGATATGGCCGAGAAATGTAATTTTGATGTTAACTCCCAAACCGCTGCGCAGAAGTCAACCAAACTTCACCCAATAGTTTATTGTATCACAATCTAGTAGTTACATTTGAAAATTTTGTTCTAGGACATTTTGTTTGAGCGCAATCATTAAACTTAGGTCAAAAAGCCATTTAAGCCTTTTCACAGTGAGATCTATGCGATATGGCCGAGAAATGTAATTTTGATGTTACCTCCCAAACCGCTGCGCAGAAGTCAATTAAACTTCACCCAATAGTGTATTGTATCACATTCTAGTAGTTACATTTAAAAATTTCGTTCTAGGACATTTGGTTTGAGCGCAATTATTAAACTTAGGTCAAAAAAGCCATTTAAGCCTTTTCACAGTGAGATCTATGCGATATGGCCGAGAAATGTAATTTTGATGTTAACTCCCAAACCGCTGCGCAGAAGTAAACCAAACTTCACCCATTAGTGTATTGTATCACAATCTAGTAGTTACATGTGGAAATTTGGTTCTAGGACATTTGATTTGAGCGCAATCCTCAAACTTAGGTCAAAAAAGCCATTTAAGCCTTTTCACAGTGAGATCTATGCGATATGGCCGAGAAATGTAATTTTGATGTTAACTCCCAAACCGCTGCGCAGAAGTCAACCAAACTTCACCCAATAGTGTATTGTATCAGAATCTAGTAGTTACATTTGAAAATTTTGTTCTAGGACATTTTGTTTGAACGCAATCATCAAACTTAATTAAAAAAGTCATTTAAGCCTTTTCACAGTGAGATCTATGCGATATGGCCGAGAAATGTAATTTTGATGTTAACTCCCAAACCGCTGCGCAGAAGTCAACCAAACTTCACCCATTAGTGTATTGTATCACAATCTAGTAGTTACATGTGGAAATTTGGTTCTAGGACATTTGATTTGAGCGCAATCCTCAAACTTAGGTCAAAAAAGCCATTTAAGCCTTTTCACAGTGAGATCTATGCGATATGGCCGAGAAATGTAATTTTGATGTTAACTCCCAAACCGCTGCGCAGAAGTTAACCAAACTTCACCCAATAGTGTATTGTATCACATTCTAGTAGTTACATTTGAAAATTTCGTTCTAGGACATTTGGTTTGAGCGCAATCATTAAACTTAATTAAAAAAGTCATTTAAGCCTTTTCACAGTGAGATCTATGCGATATGGCCGAGAAATGTAATTTTGATGTTAACTCCCAAACCGCTGCGCAGAAGTCAACCAAACTTCACCCAATAGTGTATTTTATCACAATCTAGTAGTTACATTTGGAAATTTAGTTCTAGGACATTTGATTTGAGCGCAATCTTCAAACTTAATTAAAAAAAGTCATTTAAGCCTTTTCACAGTGAGATCTATGCGATATGGCCGAGAAATGTAATTTTGATGTTCACTCCCAAACCGCTGCGCAGAAGTCAACCAAACTTCAACCATTAGTGTATTGTATCACAATCTAGTAGTTACATGTGGAAATTTGGTTTTAGGACATTTGATTTGAGCGCAATCCTCAAACTTAGGTCAAAAAAGCCATTTAAGCCTTTTCACAGTGAGATCTATGCGATATGGCCGAGAAATGTAATTTTGATATTAACTCCCAAACCGCTGCGCAGAAGTCAACCAAACTTCAACCAATAGTGTATTGTATCACATTCTAGTAGTTACATTTGAAAATTTTGTTCTAGGACATTTTGTTTGAACGCAATCATCAAACTTAATTAAAAAAGTCATTTAAGCCTTTTCACAGTGAGATCTATGCGATATGGCCGAGAAATGTAATTTTGATGTTAACTCCCAAACCGCTGCGCAGAAGTCAACCAAACTTCACCCAATAGTGTATTGTATCACATTCTAGTAGTTACATTTGAAAATTTCGTTCTAGGACATTTGGTTTGAGCGCAATCATTAAACTTAGGTCAAAAAAGCCATTTAAGCCTTTTCACAGTGAGATCTATGCGATATGGCCGAGGAATGTAATTTTGATGTTAACTCCCAAACCGCTGCGCAGAAGTCAACCAAACTTCACCCAATAGTGTATTGTATCACAATCTAGTAGTTACATGTGGAAATTTGGTTCTAGGACATTTGATTTGAGCGCAATCCTCAAACTTAGGTCAAAAAAGCCATTTAAGCCTTTTCACAGTGAGATCTATGCGATATGGCCGAGAAATGTAATTTTGATGTTAACTCCCAAACCGCTGCGCAGAAGTCAACCAAACTTCACCCAATAGTGTATTGTATCACAATCTAGTAGTTACATTTGAAAATTTTGTTCTAGGACATTTTGTTTGAACGCAATCATCAAACTTAATTAAAAAAGTCATTTAAGCCTTTTCACAGTGAGATCTATGCGATATGGCCGAGAAATGTAATTTTGATGTTAACTCCCAAACCGCTGCGCAGAAGTCAACCAAACTTCACCCAATAGTGTATTGTATCACAATCTAGTAGTTACATTTGAAAATTTTGTTCTAGGACATTTTGTTTGAACGCAATCATCAAACTTAATTAAAAAAGTCATTTAAGCCTTTTCACAGTGAGATCTATGCGATATGGCCGAGAAATGTAATTTTGATGTTAACTCCCAAACCGCTGCGCAGAAGTCAATTAAACTTCACCCAATAGTGTATTGTATCACATTCTAGTAGTTACATTTAAAAATTTCGTTCTAGGACATTTGGTTTGAGCGCAATTATTAAACTTAGGTCAAAAAAGCCATTTAAGCCTTTTCACAGTGAGATCTATGCGATATGGCCGAGAAATGTAATTTTGATGTTAACTCCCAAACCGCTGCGCAGAAGTAAACCAAACTTCACCCATTAGTGTATTGTATCACAATCTAGTAGTTACATGTGGAAATTTGGTTCTAGGACATTTGATTTGAGCGCAATCCTCAAACTTAGGTCAAAAAAGCCATTTAAGCCTTTTCACAGTGAGATCTATGCGATATGGCCGAGAAATGTAATTTTGATGTTAACTCCCAAACCGCTGCGCAGAAGTCAACCAAACTTCACCCAATAGTGTATTGTATCACAATCTAGTAGTTACATTTGAAAATTTTGTTCTAGGACATTTTGTTTGAGCGCAATCATTAAACTTAGGTCAAAAAAGCCATTTAAGCCTTTTCACAGTGAGATCTATGCGATATGGCCGAGAAATGTAATTTTGATGTTAACTCCCAAACCGCTGCGCAGAAGTCAATTAAACTTCACCCAATAGTGTATTGTATCACATTCTAGTAGTTACATTTAAAAATTTCGTTCTAGAACATTTGGTTTGAGCGCAATTATTAAACTTAGGTCAAAAAAGCCATTTAAGCCTTTTCACAGTGAGATCTATGCGATATGGCCGAGAAATGTAATTTTGATGTTAACTCCCAAACCGCTGCGCAGAAGTAAACCAAACTTCACCCATTAGTGTATTGTATCACAATCTAGTTGTTACATGTGGAAATTTGGTTCTAGGACATTTGATTTGAGCGCAATCCTCAAACTTAGGTCAAAAAAGCCATTTAAGCCTTTTCACAGTGAGATCTATGCGATATGGCCGAGAAATGTAATTTTGATGTTAACTCCCAAACCGCTGCGCAGAAGTCAACCAAACTTCACCCAATAGTGTATTGTATCACATTCTAGTAGTTACATTTGAAAATTTCGTTCTAGGACATTTGGTTTGAGCGCAATCATTAAACTTAATTAAAAAAGTCATGTAAGCCTTTTTACAGTGAGATCTATGCGATATGGCCGAGAAATGTAATTTTGATGTTAACTCCCAAACCGCTGCGCAGAAGTCAACCAAACTTCAACCATTAGTGTATTGTATCACAATCTAGTAGTTACATGTGGAAATTTGGTTTTAGGACATTTGATTTGAGCGCAATCCTCAAACTTAGGTCAAAAAAGCCATTTAAGCCTTTTCACAGTGAGATCTATGCGATATGGCCGAGAAATGTAATTTTGATGTTAACTCCCAAACCGCTGCGCAGAAGTAAACCAAACTTCACCCAATAGTGTATTGTATCACAATCTAGTAGTTACATGTGGAAATTTGGTTCTAGGACATTTGATTTGAGCGCAATCCTCAAACTTAGGTCAAAAAAGCCATTTAAGCCTTTTCACAGTGAGATCTATGCGATATGGCCGAGAAATGTAATTTTGATGTTAACTCCCAAACCGCTGCGCAGAAGTCAACCAAACTTCACCCAATAGTGTATTGTATCAGAATCTAGTAGTTACATTTGAAAATTTTGTTCTAGGACATTTTGTTTGAACGCAATCATCAAACTTGATTAAAAAAGTCATTTAAGCCTTTTCACAGTGAGATCTATGCGATATGGCCGAGAAATGTAATTTTGATGTTAACTCCCAAACCGCTGCGCAGAAGTCAACCAAACTTCACCCATTAGTGTATTGTATCACAATCTAGTAGTTACATGTGGAAATTTGGTTCTAGGACATTTGATTTGAGCGCAATCCTCAAACTTAGGTCAAAAAAGCCATTTAAGCCTTTTCACAGTGAGATCTATGCGATATGGCCGAGAAATGTAATTTTGATGTTAACTCCCAAACCGCTGCGCAGAAGTTAACCAAACTTCACCCAATAGTGTATTGTATCACATTCTAGTAGTTACATTTGAAAATTTCGTTCTAGGACATTTGGTTTGAGCGCAATCATTAAACTTAATTAAAAAAGTCATTTAAGCCTTTTCACAGTGAGATCTATGCGATATGGCCGAGAAATGTAATTTTGATGTTAACTCCCAAACCGCTGCGCAGAAGTCAACCAAACTTCACCCAATAGTGTATTTTATCACAATCTAGTAGTTACATTTGGAAATTTAGTTCTAGGACATTTGATTTGAGCGCAATCTTCAAACTTAATTAAAAAAAGTCATTTAAGCCTTTTCACAGTGAGATCTATGCGATATGGCCGAGAAATGTAATTTTGATGTTCACTCCCAAACCGCTGCGCAGAAGTCAACCAAACTTCAACCATTAGTGTATTGTATCACATTCTAGTAGTTACATTTGAAAATTTTGTTTTAGGACATTTTGTTTGAGCGCAATCATCAAACTTAATTAAAAAAGTCATTTAAGCCTTTTCACAGTGAGATCTATGCGATATGGCCGAGAAATGTAATTTTGATGTTAACTCCCAAACCGCTGCGCAGAAGTCAACCAAACTTCACCCAATAGTGTATTTTATCACAATCTAGTAGTTACATTTGGAAATTTAGTTCTAGGACATTTGATTTGAGCGCAATCTTCAAACTTAATTAAAAAAAGTCATTTAAGCCTTTTCACAGTGAGATCTATGCGATATGGCCGAGAAATGTAATTTTGATGTTCACTCCCAAACCGCTGCGCAGAAGTCAACCAAACTTCAACCATTAGTGTATTGTATCACAATCTAGTAGTTACATGTGGAAATTTGGTTTTAGGACATTTGATTTGAGCGCAATCCTCAAACTTAGGTCAAAAAAGCCATTTAAGCCTTTTCACAGTGAGATCTATGCGATATGGCCGAGAAATGTAATTTTGATGTTAACTCCCAAACCGCTGCGCAGAAGTCAACCAAACTTCACCCAATAGTGTATTGTATCACATTCTAGTAGTTACATTTGAAAATTTTGTTCTAGGACATTTTGTTTGAACGCAATCATCAAACTTAATTAAAAAAGTCATTTAAGCCTTTTCACAGTGAGATCTATGCGATATGGCCGAGAAATGTAATTTTGATGTTAACTCCCAAACCGCTGCGCAGAAGTCAACCAAACTTCACCCAATAGTGTATTGTATCACATTCTAGTAGTTACATTTGAAAATTTCGTTCTAGGACATTTGGTTTGAGCGCAATCATTAAACTTAGGTCAAAAAAGCCATTTAAGCCTTTTCACAGTGAGATCTATGCGATATGGCCGAGGAATGTAATTTTGATGTTAACTCCCAAACCGCTGCGCAGAAGTCAACCAAACTTCACCCAATAGTGTATTGTATCACAATCTAGTAGTTACATGTGGAAATTTGGTTCTAGGACATTTGATTTGAGCGCAATCCTCAAACTTAGGTCAAAAAAGCCATTTAAGCCTTTTCACAGTGAGATCTATGCGATATGGCCGAGAAATGTAATTTTGATGTTAACTCCCAAACCGCTGCGCAGAAGTCAACCAAACTTCACCCAATAGTGTATTGTATCACAATCTAGTAGTTACATTTGAAAATTTTGTTCTAGGACATTTTGTTTGAACGCAATCATCAAACTTAATTAAAAAAGTCATTTAAGCCTTTTCACAGTGAGATCTATGCGATATGGCCGAGAAATGTAATTTTGATGTTAACTCCCAAACCGCTGCGCAGAAGTCAACCAAACTTCACCCATTAGTGTATTGTATCACAATCTAGTAGTTACATGTGGAAATTTGGTTCTAGGACATTTGATTTGAGCGCAATCCTCAAACTTAGGTCAAAAAAGCCATTTAAGCCTTTTCACAGTGAGATCTATGCGATATGGCCGAGAAATGTAATTTTGATGTTAACTCCCAAACCGCTGCGCAGAAGTCAACCAAACTTCACCCAATAGTGTATTGTATCACATTCTAGTAGTTACATTTGAAAATTTCGTTCTAGGACATTTGGTTTGAGCGCAATCATTAAACTTAATTAAAAAAGTCATTTAAGCCTTTTCACAGTGAGATCTATGCGATATGGCCGAGAAATGTAATTTTGATGTTAACTCCCAAACCGCTGCGCAGAAGTCAACCAAACTTCACCCAATAGTGTATTTTATCACAATCTAGTAGTTACATTTGGAAATTTAGTTCTAGGACATTTGATTTGAGCGCAATCTTCAAACTTAATTAAAAAAAGTCATTTAAGCCTTTTCACAGTGAGATCTATGCGATATGGCCGAGAAATGTAATTTTGATGTTCACTCCCAAACCGCTGCGCAGAAGTCAACCAAACTTCAACCATTAGTGTATTGTATCATAATCTAGTAGTTACATGTGGAAATTTGGTTTTAGGACATTTGATTTGAGCGCAATCCTCAAACTTAGGTAAAAAAAGCCATTTAAGCCTTTTCACAGTGAGATCTATGCGATATGGCCGAGAAATGTAATTTTGATGTTAACTCCCAAACCGCTGCGCAGAAGTCAACCAAACTTCACCCAATAGTGTATTGTATCACAATCTAGTAGTTACATTTGAAAATTTTGTTCTAGGACATTTTGTTTGAACGCAATCATCAAACTTAATTAAAAAAGTCATTTAAGCCTTTTCACAGTGAGATCTATGCGATATGGCCGAGAAATGTAATTTTGATGTTAACTCCCAAACCGCTGCGCAGAAGTCAACCAAACTTCACCCAATAGTGTATTGTATCACATTCTAGTAGTTACATTTGAAAATTTCGTTCTAGGACATTTGGTTTGAGCGCAATCATTAAACTTAGGTCAAAAAAGCCATTTAAGCCTTTTCACAGTGAGATCTATGCGATATGGCCGAGGAATGTAATTTTGATGTTAACTCCCAAACCGCTGCGCAGAAGTCAACCAAACTTCACCCAATAGTGTATTGTATCACAATCTAGTAGTTACATTTGAAAATTTTGTTCTAGGACATTTTGTTTGAGCGCAATCATCAAACTTAATTAAAAAAGTCATTTAAGCCTTTTCACAGTGAGATCTATGCGATATGGCCGAGAAATGTAATTTTGATGTTAACTCCCAAACCGCTGCGCAGAAGTCAACCAAACTTCACCCAATAGTGTATTGTATCACATTCTAGTAGTTACATTTGAAAATTTCGTTCTAGGACATTTGGTTTGAGCGCAATCATTAAACTTAGGTCAAAAAAGCCATTTAAGCCTTTTCACATTGAGATCTATGCGATATGGCCGAGGAATGTAATTTTGATGTTAACTCCCAAACCGCTGCGCAGAAGTCAACCAAACTTCACCCAATAGTGTATTGTATCACAATCTAGTAGTTACATTTGAAAATTTTGTTCTAGGACATTTTGTTTGAGCGCAATCCTCAAACTTAGGTCAAAAAAGCCATTTAAGCCTTTTCACAGTGAGATCTATGCGATATGGCCGAGAAATGTAATTTTGATGTTAACTTCCAAACCGCTGCGCAGAAGTAAACCAAACTTCACCCAATAGTGTATTGTATCACATTCTAGTAGTTACATTTGAAAATTTTGTTCTAGGACATTTTGTTTGAACGCAATCATCAAACTTAATTAAAAAAGTCATTTAAGCCTTTTCACAGTGAGATCTATGCGATATGGCCGAGAAATGTAATTTTGATGTTAACTCCCAAACCGCTGCGCAGAAGTAAACCAAACTTCACCCATTAATGTATTGTATCACAATCTAGTAGTTACATGTGGAAATTTGGTTCTAGGACATTTGATTTGAGCGCAATCCTCAAACTTAGGTCAAAAAAGCCATTTAAGCCTTTTCACAGTGAGATCTATGCGATATGGCCGAGAAATGTAATTTTGATGTTAACTCCCAAACCGCTGCGCAGAAGTCAACCAAACTTCACCCAATAGTGTATTGTATCACAATCTAGTAGTTACATTTGAAAATTTTGTTCTAGGACATTTTGTTTGAACGCAATCATCAAACTTAATTAAAAAAGTCATTTAAGCCTTTTCACAGTGAGATCTATGCGATATGGCCGAGAAATGTAATTTTGATGTTAACTCCCAAACCGCTGCGCAGAAGTCAATTAAACTTCACCCAATAGTGTATTATATCACATTCTAGTAGTTACATTTAAAAATTTCGTTCTAGGACATTTGGTTTGAGCGCAATTATTAAACTTAGGTCAAAAAAGCCATTTAAGCCTTTTCACAGTGAGATCTATGCGATATGGCCGAGAAATGTAATTTTGATGTTAACTCCCAAACCGCTGCGCAGAAGTAAACCAAACTTCACCCATTAGTGTATTGTATCACAATCTAGTAGTTACATGTGGAAATTTGGTTCTAGGACATTTGATTTGAGCGCAATCCTCAAACTTAGGTCAAAAAAGCCATTTAAGCCTTTTCACAGTGAGATCTATGCGATATGGCCGAGAAATGTAATTTTGATGTTAACTCCCAAACCGCTGCGCAGAAGTCAATTAAACTTCACCCAATAGTGTATTGTATCACATTCTAGTAGTTACATTTAAAAATTTCGTTCTAGGACATTTGGTTTGAGCGCAATTATTAAACTTAGGTCAAAAAAGCCATTTAAGCCTTTTCACAGTGAGATCTATGCGATATGGCCGAGAAATGTAATTTTGATGTTAACTCCCAAACCGCTGCGCAGAAGTAAACCAAACTTCACCCATTAGTGTATTGTATCACAATCTAGTAGTTACATGTGGAAATTTGGTTCTAGGACATTTGATTTGAGCGCAATCCTCAAACTTAGGTCAAAAAAGCCATTTAAGCCTTTTCACAGTGAGATCTATGCGATATGGCCGAGAAATGTAATTTTGATGTTAACTCCCAAACCGCTGCGCAGAAGTCAACCAAACTTCACCCAATAGTGTATTGTACCAGAATCTAGTAGTTACATTTGAAAATTTTGTTCTAGGACATTTTGTTTGAACGCAATCATCAAACTTAATTAAAAAAGTCATTTAAGCCTTTTCACAGTGAGATCTATGCGATATGGCCGAGAAATGTAATTTTGATGTTAACTCCCAAACCGCTGCGCAGAAGTCAACCAAACTTCACCCATTAGTGTATTGTATCACAATCTAGTAGTTACATGTGGAAATTTGGTTCTAGGACATTTGATTTGAGCGCAATCCTCAAACTTAGGTCAAAAAAGCCATTTAAGCCTTTTCACAGTGAGATCTATGCGATATGGCCGAGAAATGTAATTTTGATGTTAACTCCCAAACCGCTGCGCAGAAGTTAACCAAACTTCACCCAATAGTGTATTGTATCACATTCTAGTAGTTACATTTGAAAATTTCGTTCTAGGACATTTGGTTTGAGCGCAATCATTAAACTTAATTAAAAAAGTCATTTAAGCCTTTTCACAGTGAGATCTATGCGATATGGCCGAGAAATGTAATTTTGATGTTAACTCCCAAACCGCTGCGCAGAAGTCAACCAAACTTCAACCATTAGTGTATTGTATCACAATCTAGTAGTTACATGTGGAAATTTGGTTCTAGGACATTTGATTTGAGCGCAATCCTCAAACTTAGGTCAAAAAAGCCATTTAAGCCTTTTCACAGTGAGATCTATGCGATATGGCCGAGAAATGTAATTTTGATGTTAACTCCCAAACCGCTGCGCAGAAGTCAACCAAACTTCACCCAATAGTGTATTGTATCACAATCTATTAGTTACATTTGAAAATTTTGTTCTAGGACATTTTGTTTGAACGCAATCATCAAACTTAATTAAAAAAGTCATTTAAGCCTTTTCACAGTGAGATCTATGCGATATGGCCGAGAAATGTAATTTTGATGTTAACTCCCAAACCGCTGCGCAGAAGTCAACCAAACTTCACCCATTAGTGTATTGTATCACAATCTAGTAGTTACATTTGAAAATTTCGTTCTAGGACATTTGGTTTGAGCGCAATCATTAAACTTAGGTCAAAAAAGCCATTTAAGCCTTTTCACAGTGAGATCTATGCGATATGGACGAGGAATGTAATTTTGATGTTAACTCCCAAACCGCTGCGCAGAAGTCAACCAAACTTCACCCAATAGTGTATTGTATCACAATCTAGTAGTTACATTTGAAAATTTTGTTCTAGGACATTTTGTTTGAGCGCAATCATCAAACTTAATTAAAAAAGTCATTTAAGCCTTTTCACAGTGAGATCTATGCGATATGGCCGAGAAATGTAATTTTGATAACTCCCAAACCGCTGCGCAGAAGTCAACCAAACTTCACCCAATAGTGTATTGTATCACATTCTAGTAGTTACATTTGAAAATTTCGTTCTAGGACATTTGGTTTGAGCGCAATCATTAAACTTAGGTCAAAAAAGCCATTTAAGCCTTTTCACAGTGAGATCTATGCGATATGGCCGAGGAATGTAATTTTGATGTTAACTCCCAAACCGCTGCGCAGAAGTCAACCAAACTTCACCCAATAGTGTATTGTATCACAATCTAGTAGTTACATTTGAAAATTTTGTTCTAGGACATTTTGTTTGAGCGCAATCCTCAAACTTAGGTCAAAAAAGCCATTTAAGCCTTTTCACAGTGAGATCTATGCGATATGGCCGAGAAATGTAATTTTGATGTTAACTTCCAAACCGCTGCGCAGAAGTAAACCAAACTTCACCCAATAGTGTATTGTATCACATTCTAGTAGTTACATTTGAAAATTTTGTTCTAGGACATTTTGTTTGAACGCAATCATCAAACTTAATTAAAAAAGTCATTTAAGCCTTTTCACAGTGAGATCTATGCGATATGGCCGAGAAATGTAATTTTGATGTTAACTCCCAAACCGCTGCGCAGAAGTAAACCAAACTTCACCCATTAATGTATTGTATCACAATCTAGTAGTTACATGTGGAAATTTGGTTCTAGGACATTTGATTTGAGCGCAATCCTCAAACTTAGGTCAAAAAAGCCATTTAAGCCTTTTCACAGTGAGATCTATGCGATATGGCCGAGAAATGTAATTTTGATGTTAACTCCCAAACCGCTGCGCAGAAGTCAACCAAACTTCACCCAATAGTGTATTGTATCACAATCTAGTAGTTACATTTGAAAATTTTGTTCTAGGACATTTTGTTTGAACGCAATCATCAAACTTAATTAAAAAAGTTATTTAAGCCTTTTCACAGTGAGATCTATGCGATATGGCCGAGAAATGTAATTTTGATGTTAACTCCCAAACCGCTGCGCAGAAGTCAATTAAACTTCACCCAATAGTGTATTGTATCACATTCTAGTAGTTACATTTAAAAATTTCGTTCTAGGACATTTGGTTTGAGCGCAATTATTAAACTTAGGTCAAAAAAGCCATTTAAGCCTTTTCACAGTGAGATCTATGCGATATGGCCGAGAAATGTAATTTTGATGTTAACTCCCAAACCGCTGCGCAGAAGTAAACCAAACTTCACCCATTAGTGTATTGTATCACAATCTAGTAGTTACATGTGGAAATTTGGTTCTAGGACATTTGATTTGAGCGCAATCCTCAAACTTAGGTCAAAAAAGCCATTTAAGCCTTTTCACAGTGAGATCTATGCGATATGGCCGAGAAATGTAATTTTGATGTTAACTCCCAAACCGCTGCGCAGAAGTCAACCAAACTTCACCCAATAGTTTATTGTATCACAATCTAGTAGTTACATTTGAAAATTTTGTTCTAGGACATTTTGTTTGAGCGCAATCATTAAACTTAGGTCAAAAAGCCATTTAAGCCTTTTCACAGTGAGATCTATGCGATATGGCCGAGAAATGTAATTTTGATGTTAACTCCCAAACCGCTGCGCAGAAGTCAATTAAACTTCACCCAATAGTGTATTGTATCACATTCTAGTAGTTACATTTAAAAATTTCGTTCTAGGACATTTGGTTTGAGCGCAATTATTAAACTTAGGTCAAAAAAGCCATTTAAGCCTTTTCACAGTGAGATCTATGCGATATGGCCGAGAAATGTAATTTTGATGTTAACTCCCAAACCGCTGCGCAGAAGTAAACCAAACTTCACCCATTAGTGTATTGTATCACAATCTAGTTGTTACATGTGGAAATTTGGTTCTAGGACATTTGATTTGAGCGCAATCCTCAAACTTAGGTCAAAAAAGCCATTTAAGCCTTTTCACAGTGAGATCTATGCGATATGGCCGAGAAATGTAATTTTGATGTTAACTCCCAAACCGCTGCGCAGAAGTAAACCAAACTTCACCCATTAGTGTATTGTATCACAATCTAGTTGTTACATGTGGAAATTTGGTTCTAGGACATTTGATTTGAGCGCAATTATTAAACTTAGGTCAAAAAAGCCATTTAAGCCTTTTCACAGTGAGATCTATGCGATATGGCCGAGAAATGTAATTTTGATGTTAACTCCCAAACCGCTGCGCAGAAGTAAACCAAACTTCACCCATTAGTGTATTGTATCACAATCTAGTTGTTACATGTGGAAATTTGGTTCTAGGACATTTGATTTGAGCGCAATCCTCAAACTTAGGTCAAAAAAGCCATTTAAGCCTTTTCACAGTGAGATCTATGCGATATGGCCGAGAAATGTAATTTTGATGTTAACTCCCAAACCGCTGCGCAGAAGTCAACCAAACTTCACCCAATAGTGTATTGTATCACATTCTAGTAGTTACATTTGAAAATTTCGTTCTAGGACATTTGGTTTGAGCGCAATCATTAAACTTAATTAAAAAAGTCATGTAAGCCTTTTTACAGTGAGATCTATGCGATATGGCCGAGAAATGTAATTTTGATGTTAACTCCCAAACCGCTGCGCAGAAGTCAACCAAACTTCAACCATTAGTGTATTGTATCACAATCTAGTAGTTACATGTGGAAATTTGGTTTTAGGACATTTGATTTGAGCGCAATCCTCAAACTTAGGTCAAAAAAGCCATTTAAGCCTTTTCACAGTGAGATCTATGCGATATGGCCGAGAAATGTAATTTTGATGTTAACTCCCAAACCGCTGCGCAGAAGTAAACCAAACTTCACCCAATAGTGTATTGTATCACAATCTAGTAGTTACATGTGGAAATTTGGTTCTAGGACATTTGATTTGAGCGCAATCCTCAAACTTAGGTCAAAAAAGCCATTTAAGCCTTTTCACAGTGAGATCTATGCGATATGGCCGAGAAATGTAATTTTGATGTTAACTCCCAAACCGCTGCGCAGAAGTCAACCAAACTTCACCCAATAGTGTATTGTATCAGAATCTAGTAGTTACATTTGAAAATTTTGTTCTAGGACATTTTGTTTGAACGCAATCATCAAACTTGATTAAAAAAGTCATTTAAGCCTTTTCACAGTGAGATCTATGCGATATGGCCGAGAAATGTAATTTTGATGTTAACTCCCAAACCGCTGCGCAGAAGTCAACCAAACTTCACCCATTAGTGTATTGTATCACAATCTAGTAGTTACATGTGGAAATTTGGTTCTAGGACATTTGATTTGAGCGCAATCCTCAAACTTAGGTCAAAAAAGCCATTTAAGCCTTTTCACAGTGAGATCTATGCGATATGGCCGAGAAATGTAATTTTGATGTTAACTCCCAAACCGCTGCGCAGAAGTTAACCAAACTTCACCCAATAGTGTATTGTATCACATTCTAGTAGTTACATTTGAAAATTTCGTTCTAGGACATTTGGTTTGAGCGCAATCATTAAACTTAATTAAAAAAGTCATTTAAGCCTTTTCACAGTGAGATCTATGCGATATGGCCGAGAAATGTAATTTTGATGTTAACTCCCAAACCGCTGCGCAGAAGTCAACCAAACTTCACCCAATAGTGTATTTTATCACAATCTAGTAGTTACATTTGGAAATTTAGTTCTAGGACATTTGATTTGAGCGCAATCTTCAAACTTAATTAAAAAAAGTCATTTAAGCCTTTTCACAGTGAGATCTATGCGATATGGCCGAGAAATGTAATTTTGATGTTCACTCCCAAACCGCTGCGCAGAAGTCAACCAAACTTCAACCATTAGTGTATTGTATCACATTCTAGTAGTTACATTTGAAAATTTTGTTTTAGGACATTTTGTTTGAGCGCAATCATCAAACTTAATTAAAAAAGTCATTTAAGCCTTTTCACAGTGAGATCTATGCGATATGGCCGAGAAATGTAATTTTGATGTTAACTCCCAAACCGCTGCGCAGAAGTCAACCAAACTTCACCCAATAGTGTATTTTATCACAATCTAGTAGTTACATTTGGAAATTTAGTTCTAGGACATTTGATTTGAGCGCAATCTTCAAACTTAATTAAAAAAAGTCATTTAAGCCTTTTCACAGTGAGATCTATGCGATATGGCCGAGAAATGTAATTTTGATGTTCACTCCCAAACCGCTGCGCAGAAGTCAACCAAACTTCAACCATTAGTGTATTGTATCACAATCTAGTAGTTACATGTGGAAATTTGGTTTTAGGACATTTGATTTGAGCGCAATCCTCAAACTTAGGTCAAAAAAGCCATTTAAGCCTTTTCACAGTGAGATCTATGCGATATGGCCGAGAAATGTAATTTTGATGTTAACTCCCAAACCGCTGCGCAGAAGTCAACCAAACTTCACCCAATAGTGTATTGTATCACATTCTAGTAGTTACATTTGAAAATTTTGTTCTAGGACATTTTGTTTGAACGCAATCATCAAACTTAATTAAAAAAGTCATTTAAGCCTTTTCACAGTGAGATCTATGCGATATGGCCGAGAAATGTAATTTTGATGTTAACTCCCAAACCGCTGCGCAGAAGTCAACCAAACTTCACCCAATAGTGTATTGTATCACATTCTAGTAGTTACATTTGAAAATTTCGTTCTAGGACATTTGGTTTGAGCGCAATCATTAAACTTAGGTCAAAAAAGCCATTTAAGCCTTTTCACAGTGAGATCTATGCGATATGGCCGAGGAATGTAATTTTGATGTTAACTCCCAAACCGCTGCGCAGAAGTCAACCAAACTTCACCCAATAGTGTATTGTATCACAATCTAGTAGTTACATGTGGAAATTTGGTTCTAGGACATTTGATTTGAGCGCAATCCTCAAACTTAGGTCAAAAAAGCCATTTAAGCCTTTTCACAGTGAGATCTATGCGATATGGCCGAGAAATGTAATTTTGATGTTAACTCCCAAACCGCTGCGCAGAAGTCAACCAAACTTCACCCAATAGTGTATTGTATCACAATCTAGTAGTTACATTTGAAAATTTTGTTCTAGGACATTTTGTTTGAACGCAATCATCAAACTTAATTAAAAAAGTCATTTAAGCCTTTTCACAGTGAGATCTATGCGATATGGCCGAGAAATGTAATTTTGATGTTAACTCCCAAACCGCTGCGCAGAAGTCAACCAAACTTCACCCATTAGTGTATTGTATCACAATCTAGTAGTTACATGTGGAAATTTGGTTCTAGGACATTTGATTTGAGCGCAATCCTCAAACTTAGGTCAAAAAAGCCATTTAAGCCTTTTCACAGTGAGATCTATGCGATATGGCCGAGAAATGTAATTTTGATGTTAACTCCCAAACCGCTGCGCAGAAGTCAACCAAACTTCACCCAATAGTGTATTGTATCACATTCTAGTAGTTACATTTGAAAATTTCGTTCTAGGACATTTGGTTTGAGCGCAATCATTAAACTTAATTAAAAAAGTCATTTAAGCCTTTTCACAGTGAGATCTATGCGATATGGCCGAGAAATGTAATTTTGATGTTAACTCCCAAACCGCTGCGCAGAAGTCAACCAAACTTCACCCAATAGTGTATTTTATCACAATCTAGTAGTTACATTTGGAAATTTAGTTCTAGGACATTTGATTTGAGCGCAATCTTCAAACTTAATTAAAAAAAGTCATTTAAGCCTTTTCACAGTGAGATCTATGCGATATGGCCGAGAAATGTAATTTTGATGTTCACTCCCAAACCGCTGCGCAGAAGTCAACCAAACTTCAACCATTAGTGTATTGTATCATAATCTAGTAGTTACATGTGGAAATTTGGTTTTAGGACATTTGATTTGAGCGCAATCCTCAAACTTAGGTAAAAAAAGCCATTTAAGCCTTTTCACAGTGAGATCTATGCGATATGGCCGAGAAATGTAATTTTGATGTTAACTCCCAAACCGCTGCGCAGAAGTCAACCAAACTTCACCCAATAGTGTATTGTATCACAATCTAGTAGTTACATTTGAAAATTTTGTTCTAGGACATTTTGTTTGAACGCAATCATCAAACTTAATTAAAAAAGTCATTTAAGCCTTTTCACAGTGAGATCTATGCGATATGGCCGAGAAATGTAATTTTGATGTTAACTCCCAAACCGCTGCGCAGAAGTCAACCAAACTTCACCCAATAGTGTATTGTATCACATTCTAGTAGTTACATTTGAAAATTTCGTTCTAGGACATTTGGTTTGAGCGCAATCATTAAACTTAGGTCAAAAAAGCCATTTAAGCCTTTTCACAGTGAGATCTATGCGATATGGCCGAGGAATGTAATTTTGATGTTAACTCCCAAACCGCTGCGCAGAAGTCAACCAAACTTCACCCAATAGTGTATTGTATCACAATCTAGTAGTTACATTTGAAAATTTTGTTCTAGGACATTTTGTTTGAGCGCAATCATCAAACTTAATTAAAAAAGTCATTTAAGCCTTTTCACAGTGAGATCTATGCGATATGGCCGAGAAATGTAATTTTGATGTTAACTCCCAAACCGCTGCGCAGAAGTCAACCAAACTTCACCCAATAGTGTATTGTATCACATTCTAGTAGTTACATTTGAAAATTTCGTTCTAGGACATTTGGTTTGAGCGCAATCATTAAACTTAGGTCAAAAAAGCCATTTAAGCCTTTTCACATTGAGATCTATGCGATATGGCCGAGGAATGTAATTTTGATGTTAACTCCCAAACCGCTGCGCAGAAGTCAACCAAACTTCACCCAATAGTGTATTGTATCACAATCTAGTAGTTACATTTGAAAATTTTGTTCTAGGACATTTTGTTTGAGCGCAATCCTCAAACTTAGGTCAAAAAAGCCATTTAAGCCTTTTCACAGTGAGATCTATGCGATATGGCCGAGAAATGTAATTTTGATGTTAACTTCCAAACCGCTGCGCAGAAGTAAACCAAACTTCACCCAATAGTGTATTGTATCACATTCTAGTAGTTACATTTGAAAATTTTGTTCTAGGACATTTTGTTTGAACGCAATCATCAAACTTAATTAAAAAAGTCATTTAAGCCTTTTCACAGTGAGATCTATGCGATATGGCCGAGAAATGTAATTTTGATGTTAACTCCCAAACCGCTGCGCAGAAGTAAACCAAACTTCACCCATTAATGTATTGTATCACAATCTAGTAGTTACATGTGGAAATTTGGTTCTAGGACATTTGATTTGAGCGCAATCCTCAAACTTAGGTCAAAAAAGCCATTTAAGCCTTTTCACAGTGAGATCTATGCGATATGGCCGAGAAATGTAATTTTGATGTTAACTCCCAAACCGCTGCGCAGAAGTCAACCAAACTTCACCCAATAGTGTATTGTATCACAATCTAGTAGTTACATTTGAAAATTTTGTTCTAGGACATTTTGTTTGAACGCAATCATCAAACTTAATTAAAAAAGTCATTTAAGCCTTTTCACAGTGAGATCTATGCGATATGGCCGAGAAATGTAATTTTGATGTTAACTCCCAAACCGCTGCGCAGAAGTCAATTAAACTTCACCCAATAGTGTATTATATCACATTCTAGTAGTTACATTTAAAAATTTCGTTCTAGGACATTTGGTTTGAGCGCAATTATTAAACTTAGGTCAAAAAAGCCATTTAAGCCTTTTCACAGTGAGATCTATGCGATATGGCCGAGAAATGTAATTTTGATGTTAACTCCCAAACCGCTGCGCAGAAGTAAACCAAACTTCACCCATTAGTGTATTGTATCACAATCTAGTAGTTACATGTGGAAATTTGGTTCTAGGACATTTGATTTGAGCGCAATCCTCAAACTTAGGTCAAAAAAGCCATTTAAGCCTTTTCACAGTGAGATCTATGCGATATGGCCGAGAAATGTAATTTTGATGTTAACTCCCAAACCGCTGCGCAGAAGTCAATTAAACTTCACCCAATAGTGTATTGTATCACATTCTAGTAGTTACATTTAAAAATTTCGTTCTAGGACATTTGGTTTGAGCGCAATTATTAAACTTAGGTCAAAAAAGCCATTTAAGCCTTTTCACAGTGAGATCTATGCGATATGGCCGAGAAATGTAATTTTGATGTTAACTCCCAAACCGCTGCGCAGAAGTAAACCAAACTTCACCCATTAGTGTATTGTATCACAATCTAGTAGTTACATGTGGAAATTTGGTTCTAGGACATTTGATTTGAGCGCAATCCTCAAACTTAGGTCAAAAAAGCCATTTAAGCCTTTTCACAGTGAGATCTATGCGATATGGCCGAGAAATGTAATTTTGATGTTAACTCCCAAACCGCTGCGCAGAAGTCAACCAAACTTCACCCAATAGTGTATTGTACCAGAATCTAGTAGTTACATTTGAAAATTTTGTTCTAGGACATTTTGTTTGAACGCAATCATCAAACTTAATTAAAAAAGTCATTTAAGCCTTTTCACAGTGAGATCTATGCGATATGGCCGAGAAATGTAATTTTGATGTTAACTCCCAAACCGCTGCGCAGAAGTCAACCAAACTTCACCCATTAGTGTATTGTATCACAATCTAGTAGTTACATGTGGAAATTTGGTTCTAGGACATTTGATTTGAGCGCAATCCTCAAACTTAGGTCAAAAAAGCCATTTAAGCCTTTTCACAGTGAGATCTATGCGATATGGCCGAGAAATGTAATTTTGATGTTAACTCCCAAACCGCTGCGCAGAAGTTAACCAAACTTCACCCAATAGTGTATTGTATCACATTCTAGTAGTTACATTTGAAAATTTCGTTCTAGGACATTTGGTTTGAGCGCAATCATTAAACTTAATTAAAAAAGTCATTTAAGCCTTTTCACAGTGAGATCTATGCGATATGGCCGAGAAATGTAATTTTGATGTTAACTCCCAAACCGCTGCGCAGAAGTCAACCAAACTTCAACCATTAGTGTATTGTATCACAATCTAGTAGTTACATGTGGAAATTTGGTTCTAGGACATTTGATTTGAGCGCAATCCTCAAACTTAGGTCAAAAAAGCCATTTAAGCCTTTTCACAGTGAGATCTATGCGATATGGCCGAGAAATGTAATTTTGATGTTAACTCCCAAACCGCTGCGCAGAAGTCAACCAAACTTCACCCAATAGTGTATTGTATCACAATCTATTAGTTACATTTGAAAATTTTGTTCTAGGACATTTTGTTTGAACGCAATCATCAAACTTAATTAAAAAAGTCATTTAAGCCTTTTCACAGTGAGATCTATGCGATATGGCCGAGAAATGTAATTTTGATGTTAACTCCCAAACCGCTGCGCAGAAGTCAACCAAACTTCACCCATTAGTGTATTGTATCACAATCTAGTAGTTACATTTGAAAATTTCGTTCTAGGACATTTGGTTTGAGCGCAATCATTAAACTTAGGTCAAAAAAGCCATTTAAGCCTTTTCACAGTGAGATCTATGCGATATGGACGAGGAATGTAATTTTGATGTTAACTCCCAAACCGCTGCGCAGAAGTCAACCAAACTTCACCCAATAGTGTATTGTATCACAATCTAGTAGTTACATTTGAAAATTTTGTTCTAGGACATTTTGTTTGAGCGCAATCATCAAACTTAATTAAAAAAGTCATTTAAGCCTTTTCACAGTGAGATCTATGCGATATGGCCGAGAAATGTAATTTTGATAACTCCCAAACCGCTGCGCAGAAGTCAACCAAACTTCACCCAATAGTGTATTGTATCACATTCTAGTAGTTACATTTGAAAATTTCGTTCTAGGACATTTGGTTTGAGCGCAATCATTAAACTTAGGTCAAAAAAGCCATTTAAGCCTTTTCACAGTGAGATCTATGCGATATGGCCGAGGAATGTAATTTTGATGTTAACTCCCAAACCGCTGCGCAGAAGTCAACCAAACTTCACCCAATAGTGTATTGTATCACAATCTAGTAGTTACATTTGAAAATTTTGTTCTAGGACATTTTGTTTGAGCGCAATCCTCAAACTTAGGTCAAAAAAGCCATTTAAGCCTTTTCACAGTGAGATCTATGCGATATGGCCGAGAAATGTAATTTTGATGTTAACTTCCAAACCGCTGCGCAGAAGTAAACCAAACTTCACCCAATAGTGTATTGTATCACATTCTAGTAGTTACATTTGAAAATTTTGTTCTAGGACATTTTGTTTGAACGCAATCATCAAACTTAATTAAAAAAGTCATTTAAGCCTTTTCACAGTGAGATCTATGCGATATGGCCGAGAAATGTAATTTTGATGTTAACTCCCAAACCGCTGCGCAGAAGTAAACCAAACTTCACCCATTAATGTATTGTATCACAATCTAGTAGTTACATGTGGAAATTTGGTTCTAGGACATTTGATTTGAGCGCAATCCTCAAACTTAGGTCAAAAAAGCCATTTAAGCCTTTTCACAGTGAGATCTATGCGATATGGCCGAGAAATGTAATTTTGATGTTAACTCCCAAACCGCTGCGCAGAAGTCAACCAAACTTCACCCAATAGTGTATTGTATCACAATCTAGTAGTTACATTTGAAAATTTTGTTCTAGGACATTTTGTTTGAACGCAATCATCAAACTTAATTAAAAAAGTTATTTAAGCCTTTTCACAGTGAGATCTATGCGATATGGCCGAGAAATGTAATTTTGATGTTAACTCCCAAACCGCTGCGCAGAAGTCAATTAAACTTCACCCAATAGTGTATTGTATCACATTCTAGTAGTTACATTTAAAAATTTCGTTCTAGGACATTTGGTTTGAGCGCAATTATTAAACTTAGGTCAAAAAAGCCATTTAAGCCTTTTCACAGTGAGATCTATGCGATATGGCCGAGAAATGTAATTTTGATGTTAACTCCCAAACCGCTGCGCAGAAGTAAACCAAACTTCACCCATTAGTGTATTGTATCACAATCTAGTAGTTACATGTGGAAATTTGGTTCTAGGACATTTGATTTGAGCGCAATCCTCAAACTTAGGTCAAAAAAGCCATTTAAGCCTTTTCACAGTGAGATCTATGCGATATGGCCGAGAAATGTAATTTTGATGTTAACTCCCAAACCGCTGCGCAGAAGTCAACCAAACTTCACCCAATAGTTTATTGTATCACAATCTAGTAGTTACATTTGAAAATTTTGTTCTAGGACATTTTGTTTGAGCGCAATCATTAAACTTAGGTCAAAAAGCCATTTAAGCCTTTTCACAGTGAGATCTATGCGATATGGCCGAGAAATGTAATTTTGATGTTAACTCCCAAACCGCTGCGCAGAAGTCAATTAAACTTCACCCAATAGTGTATTGTATCACATTCTAGTAGTTACATTTAAAAATTTCGTTCTAGGACATTTGGTTTGAGCGCAATTATTAAACTTAGGTCAAAAAAGCCATTTAAGCCTTTTCACAGTGAGATCTATGCGATATGGCCGAGAAATGTAATTTTGATGTTAACTCCCAAACCGCTGCGCAGAAGTAAACCAAACTTCACCCATTAGTGTATTGTATCACAATCTAGTAGTTACATGTGGAAATTTGGTTCTAGGACATTTGATTTGAGCGCAATCCTCAAACTTAGGTCAAAAAAGCCATTTAAGCCTTTTCACAGTGAGATCTATGCGATATGGCCGAGAAATGTAATTTTGATGTTAACTCCCAAACCGCTGCGCAGAAGTCAACCAAACTTCACCCAATAGTGTATTGTATCACAATCTAGTAGTTACATTTGAAAATTTTGTTCTAGGACATTTTGTTTGAACGCAATCATCAAACTTAATTAAAAAAGTCATTTAAGCCTTTTCACAGTGAGATCTATGCGATATGGCCGAGAAATGTAATTTT
Organism: Corythoichthys intestinalis; assembly: GCF_030265065.1. Taxonomy (NCBI): domain Eukaryota; kingdom Metazoa; phylum Chordata; class Actinopteri; order Syngnathiformes; family Syngnathidae; genus Corythoichthys; species Corythoichthys intestinalis. The sequence goes on along the minus strand of NC_080414.1, from coordinate 40,231,885 downwards.
GATGTTAACTCCCAAACCGCTGCGCAGAAGTCAACCAAACTTCACCCATTAGTGTATTGTATCACAATCTAGTAGTTACATGTGGAAATTTGGTTCTAGGACATTTGATTTGAGCGCAATCCTCAAACTTAGGTCAAAAAAGCCATTTAAGCCTTTTCACAGTGAGATCTATGCGATATGGCCGAGAAATGTAATTTTGATGTTAACTCCCAAACCGCTGCGCAGAAGTTAACCAAACTTCACCCAATAGTGTATTGTATCACATTCTAGTAGTTACATTTGAAAATTTCGTTCTAGGACATTTGGTTTGAGCGCAATCATTAAACTTAATTAAAAAAGTCATTTAAGCCTTTTCACAGTGAGATCTATGCGATATGGCCGAGAAATGTAATTTTGATGTTAACTCCCAAACCGCTGCGCAGAAGTCAACCAAACTTCACCCAATAGTGTATTTTATCACAATCTAGTAGTTACATTTGGAAATTTAGTTCTAGGACATTTGATTTGAGCGCAATCTTCAAACTTAATTAAAAAAAGTCATTTAAGCCTTTTCACAGTGAGATCTATGCGATATGGCCGAGAAATGTAATTTTGATGTTCACTCCCAAACCGCTGCGCAGAAGTCAACCAAACTTCAACCATTAGTGTATTGTATCACAATCTAGTAGTTACATGTGGAAATTTGGTTTTAGGACATTTGATTTGAGCGCAATCCTCAAACTTAGGTCAAAAAAGCCATTTAAGCCTTTTCACAGTGAGATCTATGCGATATGGCCGAGAAATGTAATTTTGATATTAACTCCCAAACCGCTGCGCAGAAGTCAACCAAACTTCAACCAATAGTGTATTGTATCACATTCTAGTAGTTACATTTGAAAATTTTGTTCTAGGACATTTTGTTTGAACGCAATCATCAAACTTAATTAAAAAAGTCATTTAAGCCTTTTCACAGTGAGATCTATGCGATATGGCCGAGAAATGTAATTTTGATGTTAACTCCCAAACCGCTGCGCAGAAGTCAACCAAACTTCACCCAATAGTGTATTGTATCACATTCTAGTAGTTACATTTGAAAATTTCGTTCTAGGACATTTGGTTTGAGCGCAATCATTAAACTTAGGTCAAAAAAGCCATTTAAGCCTTTTCACAGTGAGATCTATGCGATATGGCCGAGGAATGTAATTTTGATGTTAACTCCCAAACCGCTGCGCAGAAGTCAACCAAACTTCACCCAATAGTGTATTGTATCACAATCTAGTAGTTACATGTGGAAATTTGGTTCTAGGACATTTGATTTGAGCGCAATCCTCAAACTTAGGTCAAAAAAGCCATTTAAGCCTTTTCACAGTGAGATCTATGCGATATGGCCGAGAAATGTAATTTTGATGTTAACTCCCAAACCGCTGCGCAGAAGTCAACCAAACTTCACCCAATAGTGTATTGTATCACAATCTAGTAGTTACATTTGAAAATTTTGTTCTAGGACATTTTGTTTGAGCGCAATCCTCAAACTTAATTAAAAAAGTCATTTAAGCCTTTTCACAGTGAGATCTATGCGATATGGCCGAGAAATGTAATTTTGATGTTAACTCCCAAACCGCTGCGCAGAAGTCAACCAAACTTCACCCAATAGTGTATTGTATCACAATCTAGTAGTTACATTTGAAAATTTTGTTCTAGGACATTTTGTTTGAACGCAATCATCAAACTTAATTAAAAAAGTCATTTAAGCCTTTTCACAGTGAGATCTATGCGATATGGCCGAGAAATGTAATTTTGATGTTAACTCCCAAACCGCTGCGCAGAAGTCAACCAAACTTCACCCAATAGTGTATTGTATCACATTCTAGTAGTTACATTTGAAAATTTCGTTCTAGGACATTTGGTTTGAGCGCAATCATTAAACTTAGGTCAAAAAAGCCATTTAAGCCTTTTCACAGTGAGATCTATGCGATATGGCCGAGGAATGTAATTTTGATGTTAACTCCCAAACCGCTGCGCAGAAGTCAACCAAACTTCACCCAATAGTGTATTGTATCACAATCTAGTAGTTACATTTGAAAATTTTGTTCTAGGACATTTTGTTTGAGCGCAATCATCAAACTTAATTAAAAAAGTCATTTAAGCCTTTTCACAGTGAGATCTATGCGATATGGCCGAGAAATGTAATTTTGATGTTAACTCCCAAACCGCTGCGCAGAAGTCAACCAAACTTCACCCAATAGTGTATTGTATCACATTCTAGTAGTTACATTTGAAAATTTCGTTCTAGGACATTTGGTTTGAGCGCAATCATTAAACTTAGGTCAAAAAAGCCATTTAAGCCTTTTCACATTGAGATCTATGCGATATGGCCGAGGAATGTAATTTTGATGTTAACTCCCAAACCGCTGCGCAGAAGTCAACCAAACTTCACCCAATAGTGTATTGTATCACAATCTAGTAGTTACATTTGAAAATTTTGTTCTAGGACATTTTGTTTGAGCGCAATCCTCAAACTTAGGTCAAAAAAGCCATTTAAGCCTTTTCACAGTGAGATCTATGCGATATGGCCGAGAAATGTAATTTTGATGTTAACTTCCAAACCGCTGCGCAGAAGTAAACCAAACTTCACCCAATAGTGTATTGTATCACATTCTAGTAGTTACATTTGAAAATTTTGTTCTAGGACATTTTGTTTGAACGCAATCATCAAACTTAATTAAAAAAGTCATTTAAGCCTTTTCACAGTGAGATCTATGCGATATGGCCGAGAAATGTAATTTTGATGTTAACTCCCAAACCGCTGCGCAGAAGTAAACCAAACTTCACCCATTAATGTATTGTATCACAATCTAGTAGTTACATGTGGAAATTTGGTTCTAGGACATTTGATTTGAGCGCAATCCTCAAACTTAGGTCAAAAAAGCCATTTAAGCCTTTTCACAGTGAGATCTATGCGATATGGCCGAGAAATGTAATTTTGATGTTAACTCCCAAACCGCTGCGCAGAAGTCAACCAAACTTCACCCAATAGTGTATTGTATCACAATCTAGTAGTTACATTTGAAAATTTTGTTCTAGGACATTTTGTTTGAACGCAATCATCAAACTTAATTAAAAAAGTCATTTAAGCCTTTTCACAGTGAGATCTATGCGATATGGCCGAGAAATGTAATTTTGATGTTAACTCCCAAACCGCTGCGCAGAAGTCAATTAAACTTCACCCAATAGTGTATTATATCACATTCTAGTAGTTACATTTAAAAATTTCGTTCTAGGACATTTGGTTTGAGCGCAATTATTAAACTTAGGTCAAAAAAGCCATTTAAGCCTTTTCACAGTGAGATCTATGCGATATGGCCGAGAAATGTAATTTTGATGTTAACTCCCAAACCGCTGCGCAGAAGTAAACCAAACTTCACCCATTAGTGTATTGTATCACAATCTAGTAGTTACATGTGGAAATTTGGTTCTAGGACATTTGATTTGAGCGCAATCCTCAAACTTAGGTCAAAAAAGCCATTTAAGCCTTTTCACAGTGAGATCTATGCGATATGGCCGAGAAATGTAATTTTGATGTTAACTCCCAAACCGCTGCGCAGAAGTCAATTAAACTTCACCCAATAGTGTATTGTATCACATTCTAGTAGTTACATTTAAAAATTTCGTTCTAGGACATTTGGTTTGAGCGCAATTATTAAACTTAGGTCAAAAAAGCCATTTAAGCCTTTTCACAGTGAGATCTATGCGATATGGCCGAGAAATGTAATTTTGATGTTAACTCCCAAACCGCTGCGCAGAAGTAAACCAAACTTCACCCATTAGTGTATTGTATCACAATCTAGTAGTTACATGTGGAAATTTGGTTCTAGGACATTTGATTTGAGCGCAATCCTCAAACTTAGGTCAAAAAAGCCATTTAAGCCTTTTCACAGTGAGATCTATGCGATATGGCCGAGAAATGTAATTTTGATGTTAACTCCCAAACCGCTGCGCAGAAGTCAACCAAACTTCACCCAATAGTGTATTGTACCAGAATCTAGTAGTTACATTTGAAAATTTTGTTCTAGGACATTTTGTTTGAACGCAATCATCAAACTTAATTAAAAAAGTCATTTAAGCCTTTTCACAGTGAGATCTATGCGATATGGCCGAGAAATGTAATTTTGATGTTAACTCCCAAACCGCTGCGCAGAAGTAAACCAAACTTCACCCATTAGTGTATTGTATCACAATCTAGTAGTTACATGTGGAAATTTGGTTCTAGGACATTTGATTTGAGCGCAATCCTCAAACTTAGGTCAAAAAAGCCATTTAAGCCTTTTCACAGTGAGATCTATGCGATATGGCCGAGAAATGTAATTTTGATGTTAACTCCCAAACCGCTGCGCAGAAGTAAACCAAACTTCACCCATTAATGTATTGTATCACAATCTAGTAGTTACATGTGGAAATTTGGTTCTAGGACATTTGATTTGAGCGCAATCCTCAAACTTAGGTCAAAAAAGCCATTTAAGCCTTTTCACAGTGAGATCTATGCGATATGGCCGAGAAATGTAATTTTGATGTTAACTCCCAAACCGCTGCGCAGAAGTCAACCAAACTTCACCCAATAGTGTATTGTATCACAATCTAGTAGTTACATTTGAAAATTTTGTTCTAGGACATTTTGTTTGAACGCAATCATCAAACTTAATTAAAAAAGTTATTTAAGCCTTTTCACAGTGAGATCTATGCGATATGGCCGAGAAATGTAATTTTGATGTTAACTCCCAAACCGCTGCGCAGAAGTCAATTAAACTTCACCCAATAGTGTATTGTATCACATTCTAGTAGTTACATTTAAAAATTTCGTTCTAGGACATTTGGTTTGAGCGCAATTATTAAACTTAGGTCAAAAAAGCCATTTAAGCCTTTTCACAGTGAGATCTATGCGATATGGCCGAGAAATGTAATTTTGATGTTAACTCCCAAACCGCTGCGCAGAAGTCAACCAAACTTCACCCAATAGTGTATTGTATCACAATCTAGTAGTTACATTTGAAAATTTTGTTCTAGGACATTTTGTTTGAACGCAATCATCAAACTTAATTAAAAAAGTCATTTAAGCCTTTTCACAGTGAGATCTATGCGATATGGCCGAGAAATGTAATTTTGATGTTAACTCCCAAACCGCTGCGCAGAAGTCAACCAAACTTCACCCAATAGTGTATTGTATCACAATCTAGTAGTTACATTTGAAAATTTTGTTCTAGGACATTTTGTTTGAGCGCAATCCTCAAACTTAGGTCAAAAAAGCCATTTAAGCCTTTTCACAGTGAGATCTAAGCGATATGGCCGAGAAATGTAATTTTGATGTTAACTCCCAAACCGCTGCGCAGAAGTCAACCAAACTTCACCCAATAGTGTATTGTATCACAATCTAGTAGTTACATTTGAAAATTTTGTTCTAGGACATTTTGTTTGAGCGCCATCCTCAAACATAGGTCAAAAAAGCCATTTAAGCCTTTTCACAGTGAGATCTATGCGATATGGCCGAGAAATGTAATTTTGATGTTAACTCCCAAACCGCTGCGCAGAGGTCAACCAAACTTCACCCAATAGTGTATTGTATCACAATCTAGTAGTTACATTTGAAAATTTTGTTCTAGGACATTTTGTTTGAGCGCAATCCTCAAACTTAGGTCAAAAAAGCCATTTAAGCCTTTTCACAGTGAGATCTATGCGATATGGCCGAGAAATGTAATTTTGATGTTAACTCCCAAACCGCTGCGCAGAAGTAAACCAAACTTCACCCAATAGTGTATTGTATCACATTCTAGTAGTTACATTTGAAAATTTCGTTCTAGGACATTTGGTTTGAGCGCAATCATTAAACTTAATTAAAAAAGTCATTTAAGCCTTTTCACAGTGAGATCTATGCGATATGGCCGAGAAATGTAATTTTGATGTTAACTCCCAAACCGCTGCGCAGAAGTCAACTAAACTTCACCCAATAGTGTATTGTATCACATTCTAGTAGTTACATTTGAAAATTTCGTTCTAGGACATTTGGTTTGAGCGCAATCATTAAACTTAATTAAAAAAGTCATTTAAGCCTTTTCACAGTGAGATCTATGCGATATGGCCGAGAAATGTAATTTTGATGTTCACTCCCAAACCGCTGCGCAGAAGTCAACCAAACTTCAACCATTAGTGTATTGTATCACAATCTAGTAGTTATATGTGGAAATTTGGTTCTAGGACATTTGATTTGAGCGCAATCCTCAAACTTAGGTCAAAAAAGCCATTTAAGCCTTTTCACAGTGAGATCTATGCGATATGGCCGAGAAATGTAATTTTGATGTTAACTCCCAAACCGCTGCGCAGAAGTCAACCAAACTTCACCCAATAGTGTATTGTATCACAATCTAGTAGTTCATTTGAAAATTTTGTTTTAGGACATTTTGTTTGAGCGCAATCCTCAAACTTAGGTCAAAAAAGTCATTTAAGCCTTTTCACAGTGAGATCTATGCGATATGGCCGAGAAATGTAATTTTGATGTTAACTCCCAAACCGCTGCGCAGAAGTCAACCAAACTTCACCCAATAGTGTATTTTATCACAATCTAGTAGTTACATGTGGAAATTTGGTTCTAGGACATTTGATTTGAGCGCAATCCTCAAACTTAGGTCAAAAAAGCCATTTAAGCCTTTTCACAGTGAGATCTATGCGATATGGCCGAGAAATGTAATTTTGATGTTAACTCCCAAACCGCTGCGCAGAAGTCAACCAAACTTCACCCAATAGTGTATTGTATCACAATCTAGTAGTTACATTTGAAAATTTTGTTGTAGGACATTTTGTTTGAGCGCAATCATCAAACTTAATTAAAAAAGTCATTTAAGCCTTTTCACAGTGAGATCTATGCGATATGGCCGAGAAATGTAATTTTGATGTTAACTCCCAAACCGCTGCGCAGAAGTCAACCAAACTTCACCCATAAGTGTATTGTATCACAATCTAGTAGTTACATGTGGAAATTTGGTTCTAGGACATTTGATTTGCGCGCAATCCTCAAACTTAGGTCAAAAAAGCCATTTAAGCCTTTTCACAGTGAGATCTATGTGATATGGCCGAGAAATGTAATTTTGATGTTAACTCCCAAACCGCTGCGCAGAAGTCAACCAAACTTCACCCAATAGTGTATTGTATCACATTCTAGTAGTTACATTTGAAAATTTCGTTCTAGGACATTTGGTTTGAGCGCAATCATTAAACTTAGGTCAAAAAAGCCATTTAAGCCTTTTCACAGTGAGATCTATGCGATATGGCCGAGAAATGTAATTTTGATGTTAACTCCCAAACCGCTGCGCAGAAGTCAATTAAACTTCACCCAATAGTGTATTGTATCACATTCTAGTAGTTACATTTGAAAATTTCGTTCTAGGACATTTGGTTTGAGAGCAATTATTAAACTTAGGTCAAAAAAGCCATTTAAGCCTTTTCACAGTGAGATCTATGCGATATGGCCGAGAAATGTAATTTTGATGTTAACTCCCAAACCGCTGCGCAGAAGTAAACCAAACTTCACCCATTAGTGTATTGTATCACAATCTAGTAGTTACATGTGGAAATTTGGTTCTAGGACATTTGATTTGAGCGCAATCCTCAAACTTAGGTCAAAAAAGCCATTTAAGCCTTTTCACAGTGAGATCTATGCGATATGGCCGAGAAATGTAATTTTGATGTTAACTCCCAAACCGCTGCGCAGAAGTCAACCAAACTTCACCCAATAGTGTATTGTATCACAATCTAGTAGTTACATTTGAACATTTTGTTCTAGGACATTTTGTTTTAACGCAATCATCAAACTTAATTAAAAAAGTCATTTAAGCCTTTTCACAGTGAGATCTATGCGATATGGCCGAGAAATGTAATTTTGATAACTCCCAAACCGCTGCGCAGAAGTCAACCAAACTTCACCCAATAGTGTATTGTATCACAATCTAGTAGTTACATTTGAAAATTTTGTTCTAGGACATTTTGTTTGAACGCAATCATCAAACTTAATTAAAAAAGTCAATTAAGCCTTTTCACAGTGAGATCTATGCGATATGGCCGAGAAATGTAATTTTGATGTTAACTCCCAAACCGCTGCGCAGAAGTAAACCAAACTTCACCCATTAGTGTATTGTATCACAATCTAGTAGTTACATGTGGAAATTTGGTTCTAGGACATTTGATTTGAGCGCAATCCTCAAACTTAGGTCAAAAAAGCCATTTAAGCCTTTTCACAGTGAGATCTATGCGATATGGCCGAGAAATGTAATTTTGATGTTAACTCCCAAACCGCTGCGCAGAAGTAAACCAAACTTCACCCAATAGTGTATTGTATCACAATCTAGTAGTTACATGTGGAAATTTGGTTCTAGGACATTTGATTTGAGCGCAATCCTCAAACTTAGGTCAAAAAAGCCATTTAAGCCTTTTCACAGTGAGATCTATGCGATATGGCCGAGAAATGTAATTTTGATGTTAACTCCCAAACCGCTGCGCAGAAGTCAACCAAACTTCACCCAATAGTGTATTGTATCACAATCTAGTAGTTACATTTGAAAATTTTGTTCTAGGACATTTTGTTTGAACGCAATCATCAAACTTAATTAAAAAAGTCATTTAAGCCTTTTCACAGTGAGATCTATGCGATATGGCCGAGAAATGTAATTTTGATGTTAACTCCCAAACCGCTGCGCAGAAGTAAACCAAACTTCAACCATTAGTGTATTGTATCACAATCTAGTAGTTACATGTGGAAATTTGGTTCTAGGACATTTGATTTGAGCGCAATCCTCAAACTTAGGTCAAAAAAGCCATTTAAGCCTTTTCACAGTGAGATCTATGCGATATGGCCGAGAAATGTAATTTTGATGTTAACTCCCAAACCGCTACGCAGAAGTCAACCAAACTTCACCCAATAGTGTATTGTATCACAATCTAGTAGTTACATTTGAAAATTTTGTTCTAGGACATTTTGTTTGAACGCAATCATCAAACTTAATTAAAAAAGTCATTTAAGCCTTTTCACAGTGAGATCTATGCGATATGGCCGAGAAATGTAATTTTGATGTTAACTCCCAAACCGCTGCGCAGAAGTCAACCAAACTTCACCCAATAGTGTATTGTATCACAATCTAGTAGTTACATTTGAAAATTTTGTTCTAGGACATTTTGTTTGAGCGCAATCCTCAAACTTAGGTCAAAAAAGCCATTTAAGCCTTTTCACAGTGAGATCTATGCGATATGGCCGAGAAATGTAATTTTTATGTTAACTCCCAAACCGCTGCGCAGAAGTCAACCAAACTTCACCCAATAGTGTATTGTATCACAATCTAGTAGTTACATTTGAAAATTTTGTTCTAGGACATTTTGTTTGAGCGCAATCCTCAAACTTAGGTCAAAAAAGCCATTTAAGCCTTTTCACAGTGAGATCTATGCGATATGGCCGAGAAATGTAATTTTGATGTTAACTCCCAAACCGCTGCGCAGAGGTCAACCAAACTTCACCCAATAGTGTATTGTATCACAATCTAGTAGTTACATTTGAAAATTTCGTTCTAGGACATTTTGTTTGAGCGCAATCCTCAAACTTAGGTCAAAAAAGCCATTTAAGCCTTTTCACAGTGAGATCTATGCGATATGGCCGAGAAATGTAATTTTGATGTTAACTCCCAAACCGCTGCGCAGAAGTAAACCAAACTTCACCCAATAGTGTATTGTATCACATTCTAGTAGTTACATTTGAAAATTTCGTTCTAGGACATTTGGTTTGAGCGCAATCATTAAACTTAATTAAAAAAGTCATTTAAGCCTTTTCACAGTGAGATCTATGCGATATGGCCGAGAAATGTAATTTTGATGTTAACTCCCAAACCGCTGCGCAGAAGTCAACTAAACTTCACCCAATAGTGTATTGTATCACATTCTAGTAGTTACATTTGAAAATTTCGTTCTAGGACATTTGGTTTGAGCGCAATCATTAAACTTAATTAAAAAAGTCATTCAAGCCTTTTCACAGTGAGATCTATGCGATATGGCCGAGAAATGTAATTTTGATGTTAACTCCCAAACCGCTGCGCAGAAGTCAACCAAACTTCACCCAATAGTGTATTTTATCACAGTCTAGTAGTTACATTTGGAAATTTAGTTCTAGGACATTTGATTTGAGCGCAATCTTCAAACTTAATTAAAAAAATTCATTTAAGCCTTTTCACAGTGAGATCTATGTGATATGGCCGAGAAATGTAATTTTGATGTTAACTCCCAAACCGCTGCGCAGAAGTCAACCAAACTTCACCCAATAGTGTATTGTATCACATTCTAGTAGTTACATTTGAAAATTTCGTTCTAGGACATTTGGTTTGAGCGCAATCATTAAACTTAGGTCAAAAAAGCCATTTAAGCCTTTTCACAGTGAGATCTATGCGATATGGCCGAGAAATGTAATTTTGATGTTAACTCCCAAACCGCTGCGCAGAAGTCAATTAAACTTCACCCAATAGTGTATTGTATCACATTCTAGTAGTTACATTTGAAAATTTCGTTCTAGGACATTTGGTTTGAGAGCAATTATTAAACTTAGGTCAAAAAAGCCATTTAAGCCTTTTCACAGTGAGATCTATGCGATATGGCCGAGAAATGTAATTTTGATGTTAACTCCCAAACCGCTGCGCAGAAGTAAACCAAACTTCACCCATTAGTGTATTGTATCACAATCTAGTAGTTACATGTGGAAATTTGGTTCTAGGACATTTGATTTGAGCGCAATCCTCAAACTTAGGTCAAAAAAGCCATTTAAGCCTTTTCACAGTGAGATCTATGCGATATGGCCGAGAAATGTAATTTTGATGTTAACTCCCAAACCGCTGCGCAGAAGTCAACCAAACTTCACCCAATAGTGTATTGTATCACAATCTAGTAGTTACATTTGAACATTTTTTTCTAGGACATTTTGTTTGAACGCAATCATCAAACTTAATTAAAAAAGTCATTTAAGCCTTTTCACAGTGAGATCTATGCGATATGGCCGAGAAATGTAATTTTGATGTTAACTCCCAAACCGCTGCGCAGAAGTCAACCAAACTTCACCCAATAGTGTATTGTATCACAATCTAGTAGTTACATTTGAAAATTTTGTTCTAGGACATTTTGTTTGAACGCAATCATCAAACTTAATTAAAAAAGTCAATTAAGCCTTTTCACAGTGAGATCTATGCGATATGGCCGAGAAATGTAATTTTGATAACTCCCAAACCGCTGCGCAGAAGTAAACCAAACTTCACCCATTAGTGTATTGTATCACAATCTAGTAGTTACATGTGGAAATTTGGTTCTAGGACATTTGATTTGAGCGCAATCCTCAAACTTAGGTCAAAAAAGCCATTTAAGCCTTTTCACAGTGAGATCTATGCGATATGGCCGAGAAATGTAATTTTGATGTTAACTCCCAAACCGCTGCGCAGAAGTCAACCAAACTTCACCCAATAGTGTATTGTATCACAATCTAGTAGTTACATTTGAAAATTTTGTTCTAGGACATTTTGTTTGAACGCAATCATCAAACTTAATTAAAAAAGTCATTTAAGCCTTTTCACAGTGAGATCTATGCGATATGGCCGAGAAATGTAATTTTGATGTTAACTCCCAAACCGCTGCGCAGAAGTCAACCAAACTTCACCCAATAGTGTATTGTATCACAATCTAGTAGTTACATTTGAAAATTTTGTTCTAGGACATTTTGTTTGAGCGCAATCCTCAAACTTAGGTCAAAAAAGCCATTTAAGCCTTTTCACAGTGAGATCTATGCGATATGGCCGAGAAATGTAATTTTGATATTAACTCCCAAACCGCTGCGCAGAAGTCAACCAAACTTCACCCAATAGTGTATTGTATCACAATCTAGTAGTTACATTTGAAAATTTTGTTCTAGGACATTTTGTTTGAGCGCAATCCTCAAACTTAGGTCAAAAAAGCCATTTAAGCCTTTTCACAGTGAGATCTATGCGATATGGCCGAGAAATGTAATTTTGATGTTAACTCCCAAACCGCTGCGCAGAAGTCAACCAAACTTCACCCAATAGTGTATTGTATCACAATCTAGTAGTTACATTTGAAAATTTTGTTCTAGGACATTTTGTTTGAGCGCAATCCTCAAACTTAGGTCAAAAAAGTCATTTAAGCCTTTTCACAGTGAGATCTATGCGATATGGCCGAGAAATGTAATTTTGATGTTAACTCCCAAACCGCTGCGCAGAATTCAACCAAACTTCACCCAATAGTGTATTTTATCACAATCTAGTAGTTACATTTGGAAATTTAGTTCTAGGACATTTGATTTGAGCGCAATCTTCAAACTTAATTAAAAAAAGTCATTTAAGCCTTTTCACAGTGAGATCTATGCGATATGGCCGAGAAATGTAATTTTGATGTTCACTCCCAAACCGCTGCGCAGAAGTCAACCAAACTTCAACCATTAGTGTATTGTATCACAATCTAGTAGTTACATGTGGAAATTTGGTTCTAGGACATTTGATTTGAGCGCAATCCTCAAACTTAGGTCAAAAAAGCCATTTAAGCCTTTTCACAGTGAGATCTATGCGATATGGCCGAGAAATGTAATTTTGATGTTAACTCCCAAACCGCTGCGCAGAAGTCAATTAAACTTCACCCAATAGTGTATTGTATCACATTCTAGTAGTTACATTTGAAAATTTCGTTCTAGGACATTTGGTTTGAGAGCAATTATTAAACTTAGGTCAAAAAAGCCATTTAAGCCTTTTCACAGTGAGATCTATGCGATATGGCCGAGAAATGTAATTTTGATGTTAACTCCCAAACCGCTGCGCAGAAGTAAACCAAACTTCACCCATTAGTGTATTGTATCACAATCTAGTAGTTACATGTGGAAATTTGGTTCTAGGACATTTGATTTGAGCGCAATCCTCAAACTTAGGTCAAAAAAGCCATTTAAGCCTTTTCACAGTGAGATCTATGCGATATGACCGAGAAATGTAATTTTGATGTTAACTCCCAAACCGCTGCGCAGAAGTCAACCAAACTTCACCCAATAGTGTATTGTATCACAATCTAGTAGTTACATTTGAACATTTTGTTCTAGGACATTTTGTTTGAACGCAATCATCAAACTTAATTAAAAAAGTCATTTAAGCCTTTTCACAGTGAGATCTATGCGATATGGCCGAGAAATGTAATTTTGATGTTAACTCCCAAACCGCTGCGCAGAAGTCAACCAAACTTCACCCAATAGTGTATTGTATCACAATCTAGTAGTTACATTTGAAAATTTTGTTCTAGGACATTTTGTTTGAACGCAATCATCAAACTTAATTAAAAAAGTCAATTAAGCCTTTTCACAGTGAGATCTATGCGATATGGCCGAGAAATGTAATTTTGATGTTAACTCCCAAACCGCTGCGCAGAAGTAAACCAAACTTCACCCATTAGTGTATTGTATCACAATCTAGTAGTTACATGTGGAAATTTGGTTCTAGGACATTTGATTTGAGCGCAATCCTCAAACTTAGGTCAAAAAAGCCATTTAAGCCTTTTCACAGTGAGATCTATGCGATATGGCCGAGAAATGTAATTTTGATGTTAACTCCCAAACCGATGCGCAGAAGTAAACCAAACTTCACCCATTAGTGTATTGTATCACAATCTAGTAGTTACATGTGGAAATTTGGTTCTAGGACATTTGATTTGAGCGCAATCCTCAAACTTAGGTCAAAAAAGCCATTTAAGCCTTTTCACAGTGAGATCTATGCGATATGGCCGAGAAATGTAATTTTGATGTTAACTCCCAAACCGCTGCGCAGAAGTCAACCAAACTTCACCCAATAGTGTATTGTATCACAATCTAGTAGTTACATTTGAAAATTTTGTTCTAGGACATTTTGTTTGAACGCAATCATCAAACTTAATTAAAAAAGTCATTTAAGCCTTTTCACAGTGAGATCTATGCGATATGGCCGAGAAATGTAATTTTGATGTTAAATCCCAAACCGCTGCGCAGAAGTAAACCAAACTTCACCCATTAGTGTATTGTATCACAATCTAGTAGTTACATGTGGAAATTTGGTTCTAGGACATTTGATTTGAGCGCAATCCTCAAACTTAGGTCAAAAAAGCCATTTAAGCCTTTTCACAGTGAGATCTATGCGATATGGCCGAGAAATGTAATTTTGATGTTAACTCCCAAACCGCTGCGCAGAAGTCAACCAAACTTCACCCAATAGTGTATTGTATCACAATCTAGTAGTTACATTTGAAAATTTTGTTCTAGGACATTTTGTTTGAACGCAATCATCAAACTTAATTAAAAAAGTCATTTAAGCCTTTTCACAGTGAGATCTATGCGATATGGCCGAGAAATGTAATTTTGATGTTAACTCCCAAACCGCTGCGCAGAAGTCAACCAAACTTAACCCAATAGTGTATTGTATCACAATCTAGTAGTTACATTTGAAAATTTTGTTCTAGGACATTTTGTTTGAGCGCAATCCTCAAACTTAGGTCAAAAAAGCCATTTAAGCCTTTTCACAGTGAGATCTATGCGATATGGCCGAGAAATGTAATTTTGATGTTAACTCCCAAACCGCTGCGCAGAAGTCAACCAAACTTCACCCAATAGTGTATTGTATCACAATCTAGTAGTTACATTTGAAAATTTTGTTCTAGGACATTTTGTTTGAGCGCCATCCTCAAACATAGGTCAAAAAAGTCATTTAAGCCTTTTCACAGTGAGATCTATGCGATATGGCCGAGAAATGTAATTTTGATGTTAACTCCCAAACCGCTGCGCAGAGGTCAACCAAACTTCACCCAATAGTGTATTGTATCACAATCTAGTAGTTACATTTGAAAATTTTGTTCTAGGACATTTTGTTTGAGCGCAATCCTCAAACTTAGGTCAAAAAAGCCATTTAAGCCTTTTCACAGTGAGATCTATGCGATATGGCCGAGAAATGTAATTTTGATGTTAACTCCCAAACCGCTGCGCAGAAGTAAACCAAACTTCACCCAATAGTGTATTGTATCACATTCTAGTAGTTACATTTGAAAATTTCGTTCTAGGACATTTGGTTTGAGCGCAATCATTAAACTTAATTAAAAAAGTCATTTAAGCCTTTTCACAGTGAGATCTATGCGATATGGCCGAGAAATGTAATTTTGATGTTAACTCCCAAACCGCTGCGCAGAAGTCAACTAAACTTCACCCAATAGTGTATTGTATCACATTCTAGTAGTTACATTTGAAAATTTCGTTCTAGGACATTTGGTTTGAGCGCAATCATTAAACTTAATTAAAAAAGTCATTTAAGCCTTTTCACAGTGAGATCTATGCGATATGGCCGAGAAATGTAATTTTGATGTTCACTCCCAAACCGCTGCGCAGAAGTCAACCAAACTTCAACCATTAGTGTATTGTATCACAATCTAGTAGTTATATGTGGAAATTTGGTTCTAGGACATTTGATTTGAGCGCAATCCTCAAACTTAGGTCAAAAAAGCCATTTAAGCCTTTTCACAGTGAGATCTATGCGATATGGCCGAGAAATGTAATTTTGATGTTAACTCCCAAACCGCTGCGCAGAAGTCAACCAAACTTCACCCAATAGTGTATTGTATCACAATCTAGTAGTTCATTTGAAAATTTTGTTTTAGGACATTTTGTTTGAGCGCAATCCTCAAACTTAGGTCAAAAAAGTCATTTAAGCCTTTTCACAGTGAGATCTATGCGATATGGCCGAGAAATGTAATTTTGATGTTAACTCCCAAACCGCTGCGCAGAAGTCAACCAAACTTCACCCAATAGTGTATTTTATCACAATCTAGTAGTTACATGTGGAAATTTGGTTCTAGGACATTTGATTTGAGCGCAATCCTCAAACTTAGGTCAAAAAAGCCATTTAAGCCTTTTCACAGTGAGATCTATGCGATATGGCCGAGAAATGTAATTTTGATGTTAACTCCCAAACCGCTGCGCAGAAGTCAACCAAACTTCACCCAATAGTGTATTGTATCACAATCTAGTAGTTACATTTGAAAATTTTGTTGTAGGACATTTTGTTTGAGCGCAATCATCAAACTTAATTAAAAAAGTCATTTAAGCCTTTTCACAGTGAGATCTATGCGATATGGCCGAGAAATGTAATTTTGATGTTAACTCCCAAACCGCTGCGCAGAAGTCAACCAAACTTCACCCATAAGTGTATTGTATCACAATCTAGTAGTTACATGTGGAAATTTGGTTCTAGGACATTTGATTTGAGCGCAATCCTCAAACTTAGGTCAAAAAAGCCATTTAAGCCTTTTCACAGTGAGATCTATGTGATATGGCCGAGAAATGTAATTTTGATGTTAACTCCCAAACCGCTGCGCAGAAGTCAACCAAACTTCACCCAATAGTGTATTGTATCACATTCTAGTAGTTACATTTGAAAATTTCGTTCTAGGACATTTGGTTTGAGCGCAATCATTAAACTTAGGTCAAAAAAGCCATTTAAGCCTTTTCACAGTGAGATCTATGCGATATGGCCGAGAAATGTAATTTTGATGTTAACTCCCAAACCGCTGCGCAGAAGTCAATTAAACTTCACCCAATAGTGTATTGTATCACATTCTAGTAGTTACATTTGAAAATTTCGTTCTAGGACATTTGGTTTGAGAGCAATTATTAAACTTAGGTCAAAAAAGCCATTTAAGCCTTTTCACAGTGAGATCTATGCGATATGGCCGAGAAATGTAATTTTGATGTTAACTCCCAAACCGCTGCGCAGAAGTAAACCAAACTTCACCCATTAGTGTATTGTATCACAATCTAGTAGTTACATGTGGAAATTTGGTTCTAGGACATTTGATTTGAGCGCAATCCTCAAACTTAGGTCAAAAAAGCCATTTAAGCCTTTTCACAGTGAGATCTATGCGATATGGCCGAGAAATGTAATTTTGATGTTAACTCCCAAACCGCTGCGCAGAAGTCAACCAAACTTCACCCAATAGTGTATTGTATCACAATCTAGTAGTTACATTTGAACATTTTGTTCTAGGACATTTTGTTTTAACGCAATCATCAAACTTAATTAAAAAAGTCATTTAAGCCTTTTCACAGTGAGATCTATGCGATATGGCCGAGAAATGTAATTTTGATAACTCCCAAACCGCTGCGCAGAAGTCAACCAAACTTCACCCAATAGTGTATTGTATCACAATCTAGTAGTTACATTTGAAAATTTTGTTCTAGGACATTTTGTTTGAGCGCAATCCTCAAACTTAGGTCAAAAAAGCCATTTAAGCCTTTTCACAGTGAGATCTATGCGATATGGCCGAGAAATGTAATTTTGATATTAACTCCCAAACCGCTGCGCAGAAGTCAACCAAACTTCACCCAATAGTGTATTGTATCACAATCTAGTAGTTACATTTGAAAATTTTGTTCTAGGACATTTTGTTTGAGCGCAATCCTCAAACTTAGGTCAAAAAAGCCATTTAAGCCTTTTTTCAGTGAGATCTATGCGATATGGCCGAGAACTGTAATTTTGATGTTAACTCCCAAACCGCTGCGCAGAGGTCAACCAAACTTCACCCAATAGTGTATTGTATCACAATCTAGTAGTTACATTTGAAAATTTTGTTCTAGGACATTTTGTTTGAGCGCAATCCTCAAACTTAGGTCAAAAAAGCCATTTAAGCCTTTTCACAGTGAGATCTATGCGATATGGCCGAGAAATGTAATTTTGATGTTAACTCCCAAACCGCTGCGCAGAAGTCAACCAAACTTCACCCAATAGTGTATTTTATCACAATCTAGTAGTTACATTTGGAAATTTAGTTCTAGGACATTTGATTTGAGCGCAATCTTCAAACTTAATTAAAAAAAGTCATTTAAGCCTTTTCACAGTGAGATCTATGCGATATGGCCGAGAAATGTAATTTTGATGTTCACTCCCAAACCGCTGCGCAGAAGTCAACCAAACTTCAACCATTAGTGTATTGTATCACAATCTAGTAGTTACATGTGGAAATTTGGTTTTAGGACATTTGATTTGAGCGCAATCCTCAAACTTAGGTCAAAAAAGCCATTTAAGCCTTTTCACAGTGAGATCTATGCGATATGGCCGAGAAATGTAATTTTGATATTAACTCCCAAACCGCTGCGCAGAAGTCAACCAAACTTCAACCAATAGTGTATTGTATCACATTCTAGTAGTTACATTTGAAAATTTTGTTCTAGGACATTTTGTTTGAACGCAATCATCAAACTTAATTAAAAAAGTCATTTAAGCCTTTTCACAGTGAGATCTATGCGATATGGCCGAGAAATGTAATTTTGATGTTAACTCCCAAACCGCTGCGCAGAAGTCAACCAAACTTCACCCAATAGTGTATTGTATCACATTCTAGTAGTTACATTTGAAAATTTCGTTCTAGGACATTTGGTTTGAGCGCAATCATTAAACTTAGGTCAAAAAAGCCATTTAAGCCTTTTCACAGTGAGATCTATGCGATATGGCCGAGGAATGTAATTTTGATGTTAACTCCCAAACCGCTGCGCAGAAGTCAACCAAACTTCACCCAATAGTGTATTGTATCACAATCTAGTAGTTACATGTGGAAATTTGGTTCTAGGACATTTGATTTGAGCGCAATCCTCAAACTTAGGTCAAAAAAGCCATTTAAGCCTTTTCACAGTGAGATCTATGCGATATGGCCGAGAAATGTAATTTTGATGTTAACTCCCAAACCGCTGCGCAGAAGTCAACCAAACTTCACCCAATAGTGTATTGTATCACAATCTAGTAGTTACATTTGAAAATTTTGTTCTAGGACATTTTGTTTGAACGCAATCATCAAACTTAATTAAAAAAGTCATTTAAGCCTTTTCACAGTGAGATCTATGCGATATGGCCGAGAAATGTAATTTTGATGTTAACTCCCAAACCGCTGCGCAGAAGTCAACCAAACTTCACCCAATAGTGTATTGTATCACAATCTAGTAGTTACATTTGAAAATTTTGTTCTAGGACATTTTGTTTGAACGCAATCATCAAACTTAATTAAAAAAGTCATTTAAGCCTTTTCACAGTGAGATCTATGCGATATGGCCGAGAAATGTAATTTTGATGTTAACTCCCAAACCGCTGCGCAGAAGTCAATTAAACTTCACCCAATAGTGTATTGTATCACATTCTAGTAGTTACATTTAAAAATTTCGTTCTAGGACATTTGGTTTGAGCGCAATTATTAAACTTAGGTCAAAAAAGCCATTTAAGCCTTTTCACAGTGAGATCTATGCGATATGGCCGAGAAATGTAATTTTGATGTTAACTCCCAAACCGCTGCGCAGAAGTAAACCAAACTTCACCCATTAGTGTATTGTATCACAATCTAGTAGTTACATGTGGAAATTTGGTTCTAGGACATTTGATTTGAGCGCAATCCTCAAACTTAGGTCAAAAAAGCCATTTAAGCCTTTTCACAGTGAGATCTATGCGATATGGCCGAGAAATGTAATTTTGATGTTAACTCCCAAACCGCTGCGCAGAAGTCAACCAAACTTCACCCAATAGTGTATTGTATCACAATCTAGTAGTTACATTTGAAAATTTTGTTCTAGGACATTTTGTTTGAGCGCAATCATTAAACTTAGGTCAAAAAAGCCATTTAAGCCTTTTCACAGTGAGATCTATGCGATATGGCCGAGAAATGTAATTTTGATGTTAACTCCCAAACCGCTGCGCAGAAGTCAATTAAACTTCACCCAATAGTGTATTGTATCACATTCTAGTAGTTACATTTAAAAATTTCGTTCTAGAACATTTGGTTTGAGCGCAATTATTAAACTTAGGTCAAAAAAGCCATTTAAGCCTTTTCACAGTGAGATCTATGCGATATGGCCGAGAAATGTAATTTTGATGTTAACTCCCAAACCGCTGCGCAGAAGTAAACCAAACTTCACCCATTAGTGTATTGTATCACAATCTAGTTGTTACATGTGGAAATTTGGTTCTAGGACATTTGATTTGAGCGCAATCCTCAAACTTAGGTCAAAAAAGCCATTTAAGCCTTTTCACAGTGAGATCTATGCGATATGGCCGAGAAATGTAATTTTGATGTTAACTCCCAAACCGCTGCGCAGAAGTCAACCAAACTTCACCCAATAGTGTATTGTATCACATTCTAGTAGTTACATTTGAAAATTTCGTTCTAGGACATTTGGTTTGAGCGCAATCATTAAACTTAATTAAAAAAGTCATGTAAGCCTTTTTACAGTGAGATCTATGCGATATGGCCGAGAAATGTAATTTTGATGTTAACTCCCAAACCGCTGCGCAGAAGTCAACCAAACTTCAACCATTAGTGTATTGTATCACAATCTAGTAGTTACATGTGGAAATTTGGTTTTAGGACATTTGATTTGAGCGCAATCCTCAAACTTAGGTCAAAAAAGCCATTTAAGCCTTTTCACAGTGAGATCTATGCGATATGGCCGAGAAATGTAATTTTGATGTTAACTCCCAAACCGCTGCGCAGAAGTAAACCAAACTTCACCCAATAGTGTATTGTATCACAATCTAGTAGTTACATGTGGAAATTTGGTTCTAGGACATTTGATTTGAGCGCAATCCTCAAACTTAGGTCAAAAAAGCCATTTAAGCCTTTTCACAGTGAGATCTATGCGATATGGCCGAGAAATGTAATTTTGATGTTAACTCCCAAACCGCTGCGCAGAAGTCAACCAAACTTCACCCAATAGTGTATTGTATCAGAATCTAGTAGTTACATTTGAAAATTTTGTTCTAGGACATTTTGTTTGAACGCAATCATCAAACTTGATTAAAAAAGTCATTTAAGCCTTTTCACAGTGAGATCTATGCGATATGGCCGAGAAATGTAATTTTGATGTTAACTCCCAAACCGCTGCGCAGAAGTCAACCAAACTTCACCCATTAGTGTATTGTATCACAATCTAGTAGTTACATGTGGAAATTTGGTTCTAGGACATTTGATTTGAGCGCAATCCTCAAACTTAGGTCAAAAAAGCCATTTAAGCCTTTTCACAGTGAGATCTATGCGATATGGCCGAGAAATGTAATTTTGATGTTAACTCCCAAACCGCTGCGCAGAAGTTAACCAAACTTCACCCAATAGTGTATTGTATCACATTCTAGTAGTTACATTTGAAAATTTCGTTCTAGGACATTTGGTTTGAGCGCAATCATTAAACTTAATTAAAAAAGTCATTTAAGCCTTTTCACAGTGAGATCTATGCGATATGGCCGAGAAATGTAATTTTGATGTTAACTCCCAAACCGCTGCGCAGAAGTCAACCAAACTTCACCCAATAGTGTATTTTATCACAATCTAGTAGTTACATTTGGAAATTTAGTTCTAGGACATTTGATTTGAGCGCAATCTTCAAACTTAATTAAAAAAAGTCATTTAAGCCTTTTCACAGTGAGATCTATGCGATATGGCCGAGAAATGTAATTTTGATGTTCACTCCCAAACCGCTGCGCAGAAGTCAACCAAACTTCAACCATTAGTGTATTGTATCACATTCTAGTAGTTACATTTGAAAATTTTGTTTTAGGACATTTTGTTTGAGCGCAATCATCAAACTTAATTAAAAAAGTCATTTAAGCCTTTTCACAGTGAGATCTATGCGATATGGCCGAGAAATGTAATTTTGATGTTAACTCCCAAACCGCTGCGCAGAAGTCAACCAAACTTCACCCAATAGTGTATTTTATCACAATCTAGTAGTTACATTTGGAAATTTAGTTCTAGGACATTTGATTTGAGCGCAATCTTCAAACTTAATTAAAAAAAGTCATTTAAGCCTTTTCACAGTGAGATCTATGCGATATGGCCGAGAAATGTAATTTTGATGTTCACTCCCAAACCGCTGCGCAGAAGTCAACCAAACTTCAACCATTAGTGTATTGTATCACAATCTAGTAGTTACATGTGGAAATTTGGTTTTAGGACATTTGATTTGAGCGCAATCCTCAAACTTAGGTCAAAAAAGCCATTTAAGCCTTTTCACAGTGAGATCTATGCGATATGGCCGAGAAATGTAATTTTGATGTTAACTCCCAGAACCGCTGCGCAGAAGTCAACCAAACTTCACCCAATAGTGTATTGTATCACATTCTAGTAGTTACATTTGAAAATTTTGTTCTAGGACATTTTGTTTGAACGCAATCATCAAACTTAATTAAAAAAGTCATTTAAGCCTTTTCACAGTGAGATCTATGCGATATGGCCGAGAAATGTAATTTTGATGTTAACTCCCAAACCGCTGCGCAGAAGTCAACCAAACTTCACCCAATAGTGTATTGTATCACATTCTAGTAGTTACATTTGAAAATTTCGTTCTAGGACATTTGGTTTGAGCGCAATCATTAAACTTAGGTCAAAAAAGCCATTTAAGCCTTTTCACAGTGAGATCTATGCGATATGGCCGAGGAATGTAATTTTGATGTTAACTCCCAAACCGCTGCGCAGAAGTCAACCAAACTTCACCCAATAGTGTATTGTATCACAATCTAGTAGTTACATGTGGAAATTTGGTTCTAGGACATTTGATTTGAGCGCAATCCTCAAACTTAGGTCAAAAAAGCCATTTAAGCCTTTTCACAGTGAGATCTATGCGATATGGCCGAGAAATGTAATTTTGATGTTAACTCCCAAACCGCTGCGCAGAAGTCAACCAAACTTCACCCAATAGTGTATTGTATCACAATCTAGTAGTTACATTTGAAAATTTTGTTCTAGGACATTTTGTTTGAACGCAATCATCAAACTTAATTAAAAAAGTCATTTAAGCCTTTTCACAGTGAGATCTATGCGATATGGCCGAGAAATGTAATTTTGATGTTAACTCCCAAACCGCTGCGCAGAAGTCAACCAAACTTCACCCATTAGTGTATTGTATCACAATCTAGTAGTTACATGTGGAAATTTGGTTCTAGGACATTTGATTTGAGCGCAATCCTCAAACTTAGGTCAAAAAAGCCATTTAAGCCTTTTCACAGTGAGATCTATGCGATATGGCCGAGAAATGTAATTTTGATGTTAACTCCCAAACCGCTGCGCAGAAGTCAACCAAACTTCACCCAATAGTGTATTGTATCACATTCTAGTAGTTACATTTGAAAATTTCGTTCTAGGACATTTGGTTTGAGCGCAATCATTAAACTTAATTAAAAAAGTCATTTAAGCCTTTTCACAGTGAGATCTATGCGATATGGCCGAGAAATGTAATTTTGATGTTAACTCCCAAACCGCTGCGCAGAAGTCAACCAAACTTCACCCAATAGTGTATTTTATCACAATCTAGTAGTTACATTTGGAAATTTAGTTCTAGGACATTTGATTTGAGCGCAATCTTCAAACTTAATTAAAAAAAGTCATTTAAGCCTTTTCACAGTGAGATCTATGCGATATGGCCGAGAAATGTAATTTTGATGTTCACTCCCAAACCGCTGCGCAGAAGTCAACCAAACTTCAACCATTAGTGTATTGTATCACAATCTAGTAGTTACATGTGGAAATTTGGTTTTAGGACATTTGATTTGAGCGCAATCCTCAAACTTAGGTAAAAAAAGCCATTTAAGCCTTTTCACAGTGAGATCTATGCGATATGGCCGAGAAATGTAATTTTGATGTTAACTCCCAAACCGCTGCGCAGAAGTCAACCAAACTTCACCCAATAGTGTATTGTATCACAATCTAGTAGTTACATTTGAAAATTTTGTTCTAGGACATTTTGTTTGAACGCAATCATCAAACTTAATTAAAAAAGTCATTTAAGCCTTTTCACAGTGAGATCTATGCGATATGGCCGAGAAATGTAATTTTGATGTTAACTCCCAAACCGCTGCGCAGAAGTCAACCAAACTTCACCCAATAGTGTATTGTATCACATTCTAGTAGTTACATTTGAAAATTTTGTTCTAGGACATTTTGTTTGAGCGCAATCATCAAACTTAATTAAAAAAGTCATTTAAGCCTTTTCACAGTGAGATCTATGCGATATGGCCGAGAAATGTAATTTTGATAACTCCCAAACCGCTGCGCAGAAGTCAACCAAACTTCACCCAATAGTGTATTGTATCACATTCTAGTAGTTACATTTGAAAATTTCGTTCTAGGACATTTGGTTTGAGCGCAATCATTAAACTTAGGTCAAAAAAGCCATTTAAGCCTTTTCACAGTGAGATCTATGCGATATGGCCGAGGAATGTAATTTTGATGTTAACTCCCAAACCGCTGCGCAGAAGTCAACCAAACTTCACCCAATAGTGTATTGTATCACAATCTAGTAGTTACATTTGAAAATTTTGTTCTAGGACATTTTGTTTGAGCGCAATCCTCAAACTTAGGTCAAAAAAGCCATTTAAGCCTTTTCACAGTGAGATCTATGCGATATGGCCGAGAAATGTAATTTTGATGTTAACTTCCAAACCGCTGCGCAGAATAAACCAAACTTCACCCAATAGTGTATTGTATCACATTCTAGTAGTTACATTTGAAAATTTTGTTCTAGGACATTTTGTTTGAACGCAATCATCAAACTTAATTAAAAAAGTCATTTAAGCCTTTTCACAGTGAGATCTATGCGATATGGCCGAGAAATGTAATTTTGATGTTAACTCCCAAACCGCTGCGCAGAAGTAAACCAAACTTCACCCATTAATGTATTGTATCACAATCTAGTAGTTACATGTGGAAATTTGGTTCTAGGACATTTGATTTGAGCGCAATCCTCAAACTTAGGTCAAAAAAGCCATTTAAGCCTTTTCACAGTGAGATCTATGCGATATGGCCGAGAAATGTAATTTTGATGTTAACTCCCAAACCGCTGCGCAGAAGTCAACCAAACTTCACCCAATAGTGTATTGTATCACAATCTAGTAGTTACATTTGAAAATTTTGTTCTAGGACATTTTGTTTGAACGCAATCATCAAACTTAATTAAAAAAGTTATTTAAGCCTTTTCACAGTGAGATCTATGCGATATGGCCGAGAAATGTAATTTTGATGTTAACTCCCAAACCGCTGCGCAGAAGTCAATTAAACTTCACCCAATAGTGTATTGTATCACATTCTAGTAGTTACATTTAAAAATTTCGTTCTAGGACATTTGGTTTGAGCGCAATTATTAAACTTAGGTCAAAAAAGCCATTTAAGCCTTTTCACAGTGAGATCTATGCGATATGGCCGAGAAATGTAATTTTGATGTTAACTCCCAAACCGCTGCGCAGAAGTAAACCAAACTTCACCCATTAGTGTATTGTATCACAATCTAGTAGTTACATGTGGAAATTTGGTTCTAGGACATTTGATTTGAGCGCAATCCTCAAACTTAGGTCAAAAAAGCCATTTAAGCCTTTTCACAGTGAGATCTATGCGATATGGCCGAGAAATGTAATTTTGATGTTAACTCCCAAACCGCTGCGCAGAAGTCAACCAAACTTCACCCAATAGTTTATTGTATCACAATCTAGTAGTTACATTTGAAAATTTTGTTCTAGGACATTTTGTTTGAGCGCAATCATTAAACTTAGGTCAAAAAGCCATTTAAGCCTTTTCACAGTGAGATCTATGCGATATGGCCGAGAAATGTAATTTTGATGTTAACTCCCAAACCGCTGCGCAGAAGTCAATTAAACTTCACCCAATAGTGTATTGTATCACATTCTAGTAGTTACATTTAAAAATTTCGTTCTAGGACATTTGGTTTGAGCGCAATTATTAAACTTAGGTCAAAAAAGCCATTTAAGCCTTTTCACAGTGAGATCTATGCGATATGGCCGAGAAATGTAATTTTGATGTTAACTCCCAAACCGCTGCGCAGAAGTAAACCAAACTTCACCCATTAGTGTATTGTATCACAATCTAGTAGTTACATGTGGAAATTTGGTTCTAGGACATTTGATTTGAGCGCAATCCTCAAACTTAGGTCAAAAAAGCCATTTAAGCCTTTTCACAGTGAGATCTATGCGATATGGCCGAGAAATGTAATTTTGATGTTAACTCCCAAACCGCTGCGCAGAAGTCAACCAAACTTCACCCAATAGTGTATTGTATCAGAATCTAGTAGTTACATTTGAAAATTTTGTTCTAGGACATTTTGTTTGAACGCAATCATCAAACTTAATTAAAAAAGTCATTTAAGCCTTTTCACAGTGAGATCTATGCGATATGGCCGAGAAATGTAATTTTGATGTTAACTCCCAAACCGCTGCGCAGAAGTCAACCAAACTTCACCCATTAGTGTATTGTATCACAATCTAGTAGTTACATGTGGAAATTTGGTTCTAGGACATTTGATTTGAGCGCAATCCTCAAACTTAGGTCAAAAAAGCCATTTAAGCCTTTTCACAGTGAGATCTATGCGATATGGCCGAGAAATGTAATTTTGATGTTAACTCCCAAACCGCTGCGCAGAAGTTAACCAAACTTCACCCAATAGTGTATTGTATCACATTCTAGTAGTTACATTTGAAAATTTCGTTCTAGGACATTTGGTTTGAGCGCAATCATTAAACTTAATTAAAAAAGTCATTTAAGCCTTTTCACAGTGAGATCTATGCGATATGGCCGAGAAATGTAATTTTGATGTTAACTCCCAAACCGCTGCGCAGAAGTCAACCAAACTTCACCCAATAGTGTATTTTATCACAATCTAGTAGTTACATTTGGAAATTTAGTTCTAGGACATTTGATTTGAGCGCAATCTTCAAACTTAATTAAAAAAAGTCATTTAAGCCTTTTCACAGTGAGATCTATGCGATATGGCCGAGAAATGTAATTTTGATGTTCACTCCCAAACCGCTGCGCAGAAGTCAACCAAACTTCAACCATTAGTGTATTGTATCACAATCTAGTAGTTACATGTGGAAATTTGGTTTTAGGACATTTGATTTGAGCGCAATCCTCAAACTTAGGTCAAAAAAGCCATTTAAGCCTTTTCACAGTGAGATCTATGCGATATGGCCGAGAAATGTAATTTTGATATTAACTCCCAAACCGCTGCGCAGAAGTCAACCAAACTTCAACCAATAGTGTATTGTATCACATTCTAGTAGTTACATTTGAAAATTTTGTTCTAGGACATTTTGTTTGAACGCAATCATCAAACTTAATTAAAAAAGTCATTTAAGCCTTTTCACAGTGAGATCTATGCGATATGGCCGAGAAATGTAATTTTGATGTTAACTCCCAAACCGCTGCGCAGAAGTCAACCAAACTTCACCCAATAGTGTATTGTATCACATTCTAGTAGTTACATTTGAAAATTTCGTTCTAGGACATTTGGTTTGAGCGCAATCATTAAACTTAGGTCAAAAAAGCCATTTAAGCCTTTTCACAGTGAGATCTATGCGATATGGCCGAGGAATGTAATTTTGATGTTAACTCCCAAACCGCTGCGCAGAAGTCAACCAAACTTCACCCAATAGTGTATTGTATCACAATCTAGTAGTTACATGTGGAAATTTGGTTCTAGGACATTTGATTTGAGCGCAATCCTCAAACTTAGGTCAAAAAAGCCATTTAAGCCTTTTCACAGTGAGATCTATGCGATATGGCCGAGAAATGTAATTTTGATGTTAACTCCCAAACCGCTGCGCAGAAGTCAACCAAACTTCACCCAATAGTGTATTGTATCACAATCTAGTAGTTACATTTGAAAATTTTGTTCTAGGACATTTTGTTTGAACGCAATCATCAAACTTAATTAAAAAAGTCATTTAAGCCTTTTCACAGTGAGATCTATGCGATATGGCCGAGAAATGTAATTTTGATGTTAACTCCCAAACCGCTGCGCAGAAGTCAACCAAACTTCACCCAATAGTGTATTGTATCACAATCTAGTAGTTACATTTGAAAATTTTGTTCTAGGACATTTTGTTTGAACGCAATCATCAAACTTAATTAAAAAAGTCATTTAAGCCTTTTCACAGTGAGATCTATGCGATATGGCCGAGAAATGTAATTTTGATGTTAACTCCCAAACCGCTGCGCAGAAGTCAATTAAACTTCACCCAATAGTGTATTGTATCACATTCTAGTAGTTACATTTAAAAATTTCGTTCTAGGACATTTGGTTTGAGCGCAATTATTAAACTTAGGTCAAAAAAGCCATTTAAGCCTTTTCACAGTGAGATCTATGCGATATGGCCGAGAAATGTAATTTTGATGTTAACTCCCAAACCGCTGCGCAGAAGTAAACCAAACTTCACCCATTAGTGTATTGTATCACAATCTAGTAGTTACATGTGGAAATTTGGTTCTAGGACATTTGATTTGAGCGCAATCCTCAAACTTAGGTCAAAAAAGCCATTTAAGCCTTTTCACAGTGAGATCTATGCGATATGGCCGAGAAATGTAATTTTGATGTTAACTCCCAAACCGCTGCGCAGAAGTCAACCAAACTTCACCCAATAGTGTATTGTATCACAATCTAGTAGTTACATTTGAAAATTTTGTTCTAGGACATTTTGTTTGAGCGCAATCATTAAACTTAGGTCAAAAAAGCCATTTAAGCCTTTTCACAGTGAGATCTATGCGATATGGCCGAGAAATGTAATTTTGATGTTAACTCCCAAACCGCTGCGCAGAAGTCAATTAAACTTCACCCAATAGTGTATTGTATCACATTCTAGTAGTTACATTTAAAAATTTCGTTCTAGAACATTTGGTTTGAGCGCAATTATTAAACTTAGGTCAAAAAAGCCATTTAAGCCTTTTCACAGTGAGATCTATGCGATATGGCCGAGAAATGTAATTTTGATGTTAACTCCCAAACCGCTGCGCAGAAGTAAACCAAACTTCACCCATTAGTGTATTGTATCACAATCTAGTTGTTACATGTGGAAATTTGGTTCTAGGACATTTGATTTGAGCGCAATCCTCAAACTTAGGTCAAAAAAGCCATTTAAGCCTTTTCACAGTGAGATCTATGCGATATGGCCGAGAAATGTAATTTTGATGTTAACTCCCAAACCGCTGCGCAGAAGTCAACCAAACTTCACCCAATAGTGTATTGTATCACATTCTAGTAGTTACATTTGAAAATTTCGTTCTAGGACATTTGGTTTGAGCGCAATCATTAAACTTAATTAAAAAAGTCATGTAAGCCTTTTTACAGTGAGATCTATGCGATATGGCCGAGAAATGTAATTTTGATGTTAACTCCCAAACCGCTGCGCAGAAGTCAACCAAACTTCAACCATTAGTGTATTGTATCACAATCTAGTAGTTACATGTGGAAATTTGGTTTTAGGACATTTGATTTGAGCGCAATCCTCAAACTTAGGTCAAAAAAGCCATTTAAGCCTTTTCACAGTGAGATCTATGCGATATGGCCGAGAAATGTAATTTTGATGTTAACTCCCAAACCGCTGCGCAGAAGTAAACCAAACTTCACCCAATAGTGTATTGTATCACAATCTAGTAGTTACATGTGGAAATTTGGTTCTAGGACATTTGATTTGAGCGCAATCCTCAAACTTAGGTCAAAAAAGCCATTTAAGCCTTTTCACAGTGAGATCTATGCGATATGGCCGAGAAATGTAATTTTGATGTTAACTCCCAAACCGCTGCGCAGAAGTCAACCAAACTTCACCCAATAGTGTATTGTATCAGAATCTAGTAGTTACATTTGAAAATTTTGTTCTAGGACATTTTGTTTGAACGCAATCATCAAACTTGATTAAAAAAGTCATTTAAGCCTTTTCACAGTGAGATCTATGCGATATGGCCGAGAAATGTAATTTTGATGTTAACTCCCAAACCGCTGCGCAGAAGTCAACCAAACTTCACCCATTAGTGTATTGTATCACAATCTAGTAGTTACATGTGGAAATTTGGTTCTAGGACATTTGATTTGAGCGCAATCCTCAAACTTAGGTCAAAAAAGCCATTTAAGCCTTTTCACAGTGAGATCTATGCGATATGGCCGAGAAATGTAATTTTGATGTTAACTCCCAAACCGCTGCGCAGAAGTTAACCAAACTTCACCCAATAGTGTATTGTATCACATTCTAGTAGTTACATTTGAAAATTTCGTTCTAGGACATTTGGTTTGAGCGCAATCATTAAACTTAATTAAAAAAGTCATTTAAGCCTTTTCACAGTGAGATCTATGCGATATGGCCGAGAAATGTAATTTTGATGTTAACTCCCAAACCGCTGCGCAGAAGTCAACCAAACTTCACCCAATAGTGTATTTTATCACAATCTAGTAGTTACATTTGGAAATTTAGTTCTAGGACATTTGATTTGAGCGCAATCTTCAAACTTAATTAAAAAAAGTCATTTAAGCCTTTTCACAGTGAGATCTATGCGATATGGCCGAGAAATGTAATTTTGATGTTCACTCCCAAACCGCTGCGCAGAAGTCAACCAAACTTCAACCATTAGTGTATTGTATCACATTCTAGTAGTTACATTTGAAAATTTTGTTTTAGGACATTTTGTTTGAGCGCAATCATCAAACTTAATTAAAAAAGTCATTTAAGCCTTTTCACAGTGAGATCTATGCGATATGGCCGAGAAATGTAATTTTGATGTTAACTCCCAAACCGCTGCGCAGAAGTCAACCAAACTTCACCCAATAGTGTATTTTATCACAATCTAGTAGTTACATTTGGAAATTTAGTTCTAGGACATTTGATTTGAGCGCAATCTTCAAACTTAATTAAAAAAAGTCATTTAAGCCTTTTCACAGTGAGATCTATGCGATATGGCCGAGAAATGTAATTTTGATGTTCACTCCCAAACCGCTGCGCAGAAGTCAACCAAACTTCAACCATTAGTGTATTGTATCACAATCTAGTAGTTACATGTGGAAATTTGGTTTTAGGACATTTGATTTGAGCGCAATCCTCAAACTTAGGTCAAAAAAGCCATTTAAGCCTTTTCACAGTGAGATCTATGCGATATGGCCGAGAAATGTAATTTTGATGTTAACTCCCAAACCGCTGCGCAGAAGTCAACCAAACTTCACCCAATAGTGTATTGTATCACATTCTAGTAGTTACATTTGAAAATTTTGTTCTAGGACATTTTGTTTGAACGCAATCATCAAACTTAATTAAAAAAGTCATTTAAGCCTTTTCACAGTGAGATCTATGCGATATGGCCGAGAAATGTAATTTTGATGTTAACTCCCAAACCGCTGCGCAGAAGTCAACCAAACTTCACCCAATAGTGTATTGTATCACATTCTAGTAGTTACATTTGAAAATTTCGTTCTAGGACATTTGGTTTGAGCGCAATCATTAAACTTAGGTCAAAAAAGCCATTTAAGCCTTTTCACAGTGAGATCTATGCGATATGGCCGAGGAATGTAATTTTGATGTTAACTCCCAAACCGCTGCGCAGAAGTCAACCAAACTTCACCCAATAGTGTATTGTATCACAATCTAGTAGTTACATGTGGAAATTTGGTTCTAGGACATTTGATTTGAGCGCAATCCTCAAACTTAGGTCAAAAAAGCCATTTAAGCCTTTTCACAGTGAGATCTATGCGATATGGCCGAGAAATGTAATTTTGATGTTAACTCCCAAACCGCTACGCAGAAGTCAACCAAACTTCACCCAATAGTGTATTGTATCACAATCTAGTAGTTACATTTGAAAATTTTGTTCTAGGACATTTTGTTTGAACGCAATCATCAAACTTAATTAAAAAAGTCATTTAAGCCTTTTCACAGTGAGATCTATGCGATATGGCCGAGAAATGTAATTTTGATGTTAACTCCCAAACCGCTGCGCAGAAGTCAACCAAACTTCACCCAATAGTGTATTGTATCACAATCTAGTAGTTACATTTGAAAATTTTGTTCTAGGACATTTTGTTTGAGCGCAATCCTCAAACTTAGGTCAAAAAAGCCATTTAAGCCTTTTCACAGTGAGATCTATGCGATATGGCCGAGAAATGTAATTTTGATGTTAACTCCCAAACCGCTGCGCAGAAGTCAACCAAACTTCACCCAATAGTGTATTGTATCACAATCTAGTAGTTACATTTGAAAATTTTGTTCTAGGACATTTTGTTTGAGCGCAATCCTCAAACTTAGGTCAAAAAAGCCATTTAAGCCTTTTCACAGTGAGATCTATGCGATATGGCCGAGAAATGTAATTTTGATGTTAACTCCCAAACCGCTGCGCAGAGGTCAACCAAACTTCACCCAATAGTGTATTGTATCACAATCTAGTAGTTACATTTGAAAATTTTGTTCTAGGACATTTTGTTTGAGCGCAATCCTCAAACTTAGGTCAAAAAAGCCATTTAAGCCTTTTCACAGTGAGATCTATGCGATATGGCCGAGAAATGTAATTTTGATGTTAACTCCCAAACCGCTGCGCAGAAGTAAACCAAACTTCACCCAATAGTGTATTGTATCACATTCTAGTAGTTACATTTGAAAATTTTGTTTTAGGACATTTTGTTTGAGCGCAATCATCAAACTTAATTAAAAAAGTCATTTAAGCCTTTTCACAGTGAGATCTATGCGATATGGCCGAGAAATGTAATTTTGATGTTAACTCCCAAACCGCTGCGCAGAAGTCAACCAAACTTCACCCATAAGTGTATTGTATCACAATCTAGTAGTTACATGTGGAAATTTGGTTCTAGGACATTTGATTTGAGCGCAATCCTCAAACTTAGGTCAAAAAAGCCATTTAAGCCTTTTCACAGTGAGATCTATGTGATATGGCCGAGAAATGTAATTTTGATGTTAACTCCCAAACCGCTGCGCAGAAGTCAACCAAACTTCACCCAATAGTGTATTGTATCACATTCTAGTAGTTACATTTGAAAATTTCGTTCTAGGACATTTGGTTTGAGCGCAATCATTAAACTTAGGTCAAAAAAGCCATTTAAGCCTTTTCACAGTGAGATCTATGCGATATGGCCGAGAAATGTAATTTTGATGTTAACTCCCAAACCGCTGCGCAGAAGTCAACCAAACTTCACCCAATAGTGTATTGTATCACAATCTAGTAGTTACATTTGGAAATTTAGTTCTAGGACATTTGATTTGAGCGCAATCTTCAAACTTAATTAAAAAAAGTCATTTAAGCCTTTTCACAGTGAGATCTATGCGATATGGCCGAGAAATGTAATTTTGATGTTCACTCCCAAACCGCTGCGCAGAAGTCAACCAAACTTCTACCATTAGTGTATTGTATCACAATCTAGTAGTTACATGTGGAAATTTGGTTCTAGGACATTTGATTTGAGCGCAATCCTCAAACTTAGGTCAAAAAAGCCATTTAAGCCTTTTCACAGTGAGATCTATGCGATATGGCCGAGAAATGTAATTTTGATGTTAACTCCCAAACCGCTGCGCAGAAGTCAACCAAACTTCACCCAATAGTGTATTGTATCACAATCTAGTAGTTACATTTGAAAATTTTGTTTTAGGACATTTTGTTTGAGCGCAATCATCAAACTTAATTAAAAAAGTCATTTAAGCCTTTTCACAGTGAGATCTATGCGATATGGCAGAGAAATGTAATTTTGATGTTAACTCCCAAACCGCTGCGCAGAAGTCAACCAAACTTCACCCATAAGTGTATTGTATCACAATCTAGTAGTTACATGTGGAAATTTGGTTCTAGGACATTTGATTTGAGCGCAATCCTCAAACTTAGGTCAAAAAAGCCATTTAAGCCTTTTCACAGTGAGATCTATGTGATATGGCCGAGAAATGTAATTTTGATGTTAACTCCCAAACCGCTGCGCAGAAGTCAACCAAACTTCACCCAATAGTGTATTGTATCACATTCTAGTAGTTACATTTGAAAATTTTGTTCTAGGACATTTTGTTTGAGCGCAATCCTCAAACTTAGGTCAAAAAAGTCATTTAAGCCTTTTCACAGTGAGATCTATGCGATATGGCCGAGAAATGTAATTTTGATGTTAACTCCCAAACCGCTGCGCAGAAGTCAACCAAACTTCACCCAATAGTGTATTTTATCACAATCTAGTAGTTACATGTGGAAATTTGGTTCTAGGACATTTGATTTGAGCGCAATCCTCAAACTTAGGTCAAAAAAGCCATTTAAGCCTTTTCACAGTGAGATCTATGCGATATGGCCGAGAAATGTAATTTTGATGTTAACTCCCAAACCGCTGCGCAGAAGTCAACCAAACTTCACCCAATAGTGTATTGTATCACAATCTAGTAGTTACATTTGAAAATTTTGTTGTAGGACATTTTGTTTGAGCGCAATCATCAAACTTAATTAAAAAAGTCATTTAAGCCTTTTCACAGTGAGATCTATGCGATATGGCCGAGAAATGTAATTTTGATGTTAACTCCCAAACCGCTGCGCAGAAGTCAACCAAACTTCACCCATAAGTGTATTGTATCACAATCTAGTAGTTACATGTGGAAATTTGGTTCTAGGACATTTGATTTGAGCGCAATCCTCAAACTTAGGTCAAAAAAGCCATTTAAGCCTTTCCACAGTGAGATCTATGTGATATGGCCGAGAAATGTAATTTTGATGTTAACTCCCAAACCGCTGCGCAGAAGTCAACCAAACTTCACCCAATAGTGTATTGTATCACATTCTAGTAGTTACATTTGAAAATTTCGTTCTAGGACATTTGGTTTGAGCGCAATCATTAAACTTAGGTCAAAAAAGCCATTTAAGCCTTTTCACAGTGAGATCTATGCGATATGGCCGAGAAATGTAATTTTGATGTTAACTCCCAAACCGCTGCGCAGAAGTCAATTAAACTTCACCCAATAGTGTATTGTATCACATTCTAGTAGTTACATTTGAAAATTTCGTTCTAGGACATTTGGTTTGAGAGCAATTATTAAACTTAGGTCAAAAAAGCCATTTAAGCCTTTTCACAGTGAGATCTATGCGATATGGCCGAGAAATGTAATTTTGATGTTAACTCCCAAACCGCTGCGCAGAAGTAAACCAAACTTCACCCATTAGTGTATTGTATCACAATCTAGTAGTTACATGTGGAAATTTGGTTCTAGGACATTTGATTTGAGCGCAATCCTCAAACTTAGGTCAAAAAAGCCATTTAAGCCTTTTCACAGTGAGATCTATGCGATATGGCCGAGAAATGTAATTTTGATGTTAACTCCCAAACCGCTGCGCAGAAGTCAACCAAACTTCACCCAATAGTGTATTGTATCACAATCTAGTAGTTACATTTGAACATTTTGTTCTAGGACATTTTGTTTGAACGCAATCATCAAACTTAATTAAAAAAGTCATTTAAGCCTTTTCACAGTGAGATCTATGCGATATGGCCGAGAAATGTAATTTTGATAACTCCCAAACCGCTGCGCAGAAGTCAACCAAACTTCACCCAATAGTGTATTGTATCACAATCTAGTAGTTACATTTGAAAATTTTGTTCTAGGACATTTTGTTTGAACGCAATCATCAAACTTAATTAAAAAAGTCAATTAAGCCTTTTCACAGTGAGATCTATGCGATATGGCCGAGAAATGTAATTTTGATGTTAACTCCCAAACCGCTGCGCAGAAGTAAACCAAACTTCACCCATTAGTGTATTGTATCACAATCTAGTAGTTACATGTGGAAATTTGGTTCTAGGACATTTGATTTGAGCGCAATCCTCAAACTTAGGTCAAAAAAGCCATTTAAGCCTTTTCACAGTGAGATCTATGCGATATGGCCGAGAAATGTAATTTTGATGTTAACTCCCAAACCGCTGCGCAGAAGTAAACCAAACTTCACCCAATAGTGTATTGTATCACAATCTAGTAGTTACATGTGGAAATTTGGTTCTAGGACATTTGATTTGAGCGCAATCCTCAAACTTAGGTCAAAAAAGCCATTTAAGCCTTTTCACAGTGAGATCTATGCGATATGGCCGAGAAATGTAATTTTGATGTTAACTCCCAAACCGCTGCGCAGAAGTCAACCAAACTTCACCCAATAGTGTATTGTATCACAATCTAGTAGTTACATTTGAAAATTTTGTTCTAGGACATTTTGTTTGAACGCAATCATCAAACTTAATTAAAAAAGTCATTTAAGCCTTTTCACAGTGAGATCTATGCGATATGGCCGAGAAATGTAATTTTGATGTTAACTCCCAAACCGCTGCGCAGAAGTAAACCAAACTTCACCCATTAGTGTATTGTATCACAATCTAGTAGTTACATGTGGAAATTTGGTTCTAGGACATTTGATTTGAGCGCAATCCTCAAACTTAGGTCAAAAAAGCCATTTAAGCCTTTTCACAGTGAGATCTATGCGATATGGCCGAGAAATGTAATTTTGATGTTAACTCCCAAACCGCTACGCAGAAGTCAACCAAACTTCACCCAATAGTGTATTGTATCACAATCTAGTAGTTACATTTGAAAATTTTGTTCTAGGACATTTTGTTTGAACGCAATCATCAAACTTAATTAAAAAAGTCATTTAAGCCTTTTCACAGTGAGATCTATGCGATATGGCCGAGAAATGTAATTTTGATGTTAACTCCCAAACCGCTGCGCAGAAGTCAACCAAACTTCACCCAATAGTGTATTGTATCACAATCTAGTAGTTACATTTGAAAATTTTGTTCTAGGACATTTTGTTTGAGCGCAATCCTCAAACTTAGGTCAAAAAAGCCATTTAAGCCTTTTCACAGTGAGATCTATGCGATATGGCCGAGAAATGTAATTTTGATGTTAACTCCCAAACCGCTGCGCAGAAGTCAACCAAACTTCACCCAATAGTGTATTGTATCACAATCTAGTAGTTACATTTGAAAATTTTGTTCTAGGACATTTTGTTTGAGCGCAATCCTCAAACTTAGGTCAAAAAAGCCATTTAAGCCTTTTCACAGTGAGATCTATGCGATATGGCCGAGAAATGTAATTTTGATGTTAACTCCCAAACCGCTGCGCAGAGGTCAACCAAACTTCACCCAATAGTGTATTGTATCACAATCTAGTAGTTACATTTGAAAATTTTGTTCTAGGACATTTTGTTTGAGCGCAATCCTCAAACTTAGGTCAAAAAAGCCATTTAAGCCTTTTCACAGTGAGATCTATGCGATATGGCCGAGAAATGTAATTTTGATGTTAACTCCCAAACCGCTGCGCAGAAGTAAACCAAACTTCACCCAATAGTGTATTGTATCACATTCTAGTAGTTACATTTGAAAATTTTGTTTTAGGACATTTTGTTTGAGCGCAATCATCAAACTTAATTAAAAAAGTCATTTAAGCCTTTTCACAGTGAGATCTATGCGATATGGCCGAGAAATGTAATTTTGATGTTAACTCCCAAACCGCTGCGCAGAAGTCAACCAAACTTCACCCATAAGTGTATTGTATCACAATCTAGTAGTTACATGTGGAAATTTGGTTCTAGGACATTTGATTTGAGCGCAATCCTCAAACTTAGGTCAAAAAAGCCATTTAAGCCTTTTCACAGTGAGATCTATGTGATATGGCCGAGAAATGTAATTTTGATGTTAACTCCCAAACCGCTGCGCAGAAGTCAACCAAACTTCACCCAATAGTGTATTGTATCACATTCTAGTAGTTACATTTGAAAATTTCGTTCTAGGACATTTGGTTTGAGCGCAATCATTAAACTTAGGTCAAAAAAGCCATTTAAGCCTTTTCACAGTGAGATCTATGCGATATGGCCGAGAAATGTAATTTTGATGTTAACTCCCAAACCGCTGCGCAGAAGTCAACCAAACTTCACCCAATAGTGTATTGTATCACAATCTAGTAGTTACATTTGGAAATTTAGTTCTAGGACATTTGATTTGAGCGCAATCTTCAAACTTAGGTCAAAAAAGCCATTTAAGCCTTTTCACAGTGAGATCTATGCGATATGGCCGAGAAATGTAATTTTGATGTTAACTCCCAAACCGCTGCGCAGAAGTCAACCAAACTTCACCCAATAGTGTATTGTATCACAATCTAGTAGTTACATTTGAAAATTTTGTTTTAGGACATTTTGTTTGAGCGCAATCATCAAACTTAATTAAAAAAGTCATTTAAGCCTTTTCACAGTGAGATCTATGCGATATGGCAGAGAAATGTAATTTTGATGTTAACTCCCAAACCGCTGCGCAGAAGTCAACCAAACTTCACCCATAAGTGTATTGTATCACAATCTAGTAGTTACATGTGGAAATTTGGTTCTAGGACATTTGATTTGAGCGCAATCCTCAAACTTAGGTCAAAAAAGCCATTTAAGCCTTTTCACAGTGAGATCTATGTGATATGGCCGAGAAATGTAATTTTGATGTTAACTCCCAAACCGCTGCGCAGAAGTCAACCAAACTTCACCCAATAGTGTATTGTATCACATTCTAGTAGTTACATTTGAAAATTTCGTTCTAGGACATTTGGTTTGAGCGCAATCATTAAACTTAGGTCAAAAAAGCCATTTAAGCCTTTTCACAGTGAGATCTATGCGATATGGCCGAGAAATGTAATTTTGATGTTAACTCCCAAACCGCTGCGCAGAAGTCAATTAAACTTCACCCAATAGTGTATTGTATCACATTCTAGTAGTTACATTTGAAAATTTCGTTCTAGGACATTTGGTTTGAGAGCAATTATTAAACTTAGGTCAAAAAAGCCATTTAAGCCTTTTCACAGTGAGATCTATGCGATATGGCCGAGAAATGTAATTTTGATGTTAACTCCCAAACCGCTGCGCAGAAGTAAACCAAACTTCACCCATTAGTGTATTGTATCACAATCTAGTAGTTACATGTGGAAATTTGGTTCTAGGACATTTGATTTGAGCGCAATCCTCAAACTTAGGTCAAAAAAGCCATTTAAGCCTTTTCACAGTGAGATCTATGCGATATGGCCGAGAAATGTAATTTTGATGTTAACTCCCAAACCGATGCGCAGAAGTAAACCAAACTTCACCCATTAGTGTATTGTATCACAATCTAGTAGTTACATGTGGAAATTTGGTTCTAGGACATTTGATTTGAGCGCAATCCTCAAACTTAGGTCAAAAAAGCCATTTAAGCCTTTTCACAGTGAGATCTATGCGATATGGCCGAGAAATGTAATTTTGATGTTAACTCCCAAACCGCTGCGCAGAAGTCAACCAAACTTCACCCAATAGTGTATTGTATCACAATCTAGTAGTTACATTTGAAAATTTTGTTCTAGGACATTTTGTTTGAACGCAATCATCAAACTTAATTAAAAAAGTCATTTAAGCCTTTTCACAGTGAGATCTATGCGATATGGCCGAGAAATGTAATTTTGATGTTAACTCCCAAACCGCTGCGCAGAAGTAAACCAAACTTCACCCATTAGTGTATTGTATCACAATCTAGTAGTTACATGTGGAAATTTGGTTCTAGGACATTTGATTTGAGCGCAATCCTCAAACTTAGGTCAAAAAAGCCATTTAAGCCTTTTCACAGTGAGATCTATGCGATATGGCCGAGAAATGTAATTTTGATGTTAACTCCCAAACCGCTGCGCAGAAGTCAAACAAACTTCACCCAATAGTGTATTGTATCACAATCTAGTAGTTACATTTGAAAATTTTGTTCTAGGACATTTTGTTTGAACGCAATCATCAAACTTAATTAAAAAAGTCATTTAAGCCTTTTCACAGTGAGATCTATGCGATATGGCCGAGAAATGTAATTTTGATGTTAACTCCCAAACCGCTGCGCAGAAGTCAACCAAACTTCACCCAATAGTGTATTGTATCACAATCTAGTAGTTACATTTGAAAATTTTGTTCTAGGACATTTTGTTTGAGCGCAATCCTCAAACTTAGGTCAAAAAAGCCATTTAAGCCTTTTCACAGTGAGATCTATGCGATATGGCCGAGAAATGTAATTTTGATGTTAACTCCCAAACCGCTGCGCAGAAGTCAACCAAACTTCACCCAATAGTGTATTGTATCACAATCTAGTAGTTACATTTGAAAATTTTGTTCTAGGACATTTTTTTTGAGCGCCATCCTCAAACATAGGTCAAAAAAGCCATTTAAGCCTTTTCACAGTGAGATCTATGCGATATGGCCGAGAAATGTAATTTTGATGTTAACTCCCAAACCGCTGCGCAGAGGTCAACCAAACTTCACCCAATAGTGTATTGTATCACAATCTAGTAGTTACATTTGAAAATTTTGTTCTAGGACATTTTGTTTGAGCGCAATCCTCAAACTTAGGTCAAAAAAGCCATTTAAGCCTTTTCACAGTGAGATCTATGCGATATGGCCGAGAAATGTAATTTTGATGTTAACTCCCAAACCGCTGCGCAGAAGTAAACCAAACTTCACCCAATAGTGTATTGTATCACATTCTAGTAGTTACATTTGAAAATTTCGTTCTAGGACATTTGGTTTGAGCGCAATCATTAAACTTAATTAAAAAAGTCATTTAAGCCTTTTCACAGTGAGATCTATGCGATATGGCCGA
The DNA here is from genome assembly GCF_030265065.1 of Corythoichthys intestinalis. Lineage (NCBI taxonomy): Eukaryota > Metazoa > Chordata > Actinopteri > Syngnathiformes > Syngnathidae > Corythoichthys > Corythoichthys intestinalis. The sequence goes on along the minus strand of NC_080414.1, from coordinate 40,191,393 downwards.
GAAATGTAATTTTGATGTTAACTCCCAAACCGCTGCGCAGAAGTCAACTAAACTTCACCCAATAGTGTATTGTATCACATTCTAGTAGTTACATTTGAAAATTTCGTTCTAGGACATTTGGTTTGAGCGCAATCATTAAACTTAATTAAAAAAGTCATTTAAGCCTTTTCACAGTGAGATCTATGCGATATGGCCGAGAAATGTAATTTTGATGTTCACTCCCAAACCGCTGCGCAGAAGTCAACCAAACTTCAACCATTAGTGTATTGTATCACAATCTAGTAGTTATACGTGGAAATTTGGTTCTAGGACATTTGATTTGAGCGCAATCCTCAAACTTAGGTCAAAAAAGCCATTTAAGCCTTTTCACAGTGAGATCTATGCGATATGGCCGAGAAATGTAATTTTGATGTTAACTCCCAAACCGCTGCGCAGAAGTCAACCAAACTTCACCCAATAGTGTATTGTATCACAATCTAGTAGTTACATTTGAAAATTTTGTTCTAGGACATTTTGTTTGAGCGCAATCCTCAAACTTAGGTCAAAAAAGTCATTTAAGCCTTTTCACAGTGAGATCTATGCGATATGGCCGAGAAATGTAATTTTGATGTTAACTCCCAAACCGCTGCGCAGAAGTCAACCAAACTTCACCCAATAGTGTATTTTATCACAATCTAGTAGTTACATGTGGAAATTTGGTTCTAGGACATTTGATTTGAGCGCAATCCTCAAACTTAGGTCAAAAAAGCCATTTAAGCCTTTTCACAGTGAGATCTATGCGATATGGCCGAGAAATGTAATTTTGATGTTAACTCCCAAACCGCTGCGCAGAAGTCAACCAAACTTCACCCAATAGTGTATTGTATCACAATCTAGTAGTTACATTTGAAAATTTTGTTGTAGGACATTTTGTTTGAGCGCAATCATCAAACTTAATTAAAAAAGTCATTTAAGCCTTTTCACAGTGAGATCTATGCGATATGGCCGAGAAATGTAATTTTGATGTTAACTCCCAAACCGCTGCGCAGAAGTCAACCAAACTTCACCCATAAGTGTATTGTATCACAATCTAGTAGTTACATGTGGAAATTTGGTTCTAGGACATTTGATTTGAGCGCAATCCTCAAACTTAGGTCAAAAAAGCCATTTAAGCCTTTTCACAGTGAGATCTATGTGATATGGCCGAGAAATGTAATTTTGATGTTAACTCCCAAACCGCTGCGCAGAAGTCAACCAAACTTCACCCAATAGTGTATTGTATCACATTCTAGTAGTTACATTTGAAAATTTCGTTCTAGGACATTTGGTTTGAGCGCAATCATTAAACTTAGGTCAAAAAAGCCATTTAAGCCTTTTCACAGTGAGATCTATGCGATATGGCCGAGAAATGTAATTTTGATGTTAACTCCCAAACCGCTGCGCAGAAGTCAATTAAACTTCACCCAATAGTGTATTGTATCACATTCTAGTAGTTACATTTGAAAATTTCGTTCTAGGACATTTGGTTTGAGAGCAATTATTAAACTTAGGTCAAAAAAGCCATTTAAGCCTTTTCACAGTGAGATCTATGCGATATGGCCGAGAAATGTAATTTTGATGTTAACTCCCAAACCGCTGCGCAGAAGTAAACCAAACTTCACCCATTAGTGTATTGTATCACAATCTAGTAGTTACATGTGGAAATTTGGTTCTAGGACATTTGATTTGAGCGCAATCCTCAAACTTAGGTCAAAAAAGCCATTTAAGCCTTTTCACAGTGAGATCTATGCGATATGGCCGAGAAATGTAATTTTGATGTTAACTCCCAAACCGCTGCGCAGAAGTCAACCAAACTTCACCCAATAGTGTATTGTATCACAATCTAGTAGTTACATTTGAACATTTTGTTCTAGGACATTTTGTTTGAACGCAATCATCAAACTTAATTAAAAAAGTCATTTAAGCCTTTTCACAGTGAGATCAATGCGATATGGCCGAGAAATGTAATTTTGATAACTCCCAAACCGCTGCGCAGAAGTCAACCAAACTTCACCCAATAGTGTATTGTATCACAATCTAGTAGTTACATTTGAAAATTTTGTTCTAGGACATTTTGTTTGAACGCAATCATCAAACTTAATTAAAAAAGTCAATTAAGCCTTTTCACAGTGAGATCTATGCGATATGGCCGAGAAATGTAATTTTGATGTTAACTCCCAAACCGCTGCGCAGAAGTAAACCAAACTTCACCCATTAGTGTATTGTATCACAATCTAGTAGTTACATGTGGAAATTTGGTTCTAGGACATTTGATTTGAGCGCAATCCTCAAACTTAGGTAAAAAAAGCCATTTAAGCCTTTTCACAGTGAGATCTATGCGATATGGCCGAGAAATGTAATTTTGATGTTAACTCCCAAACCGCTGCGCAGAAGTAAACCAAACTTCACCCAATAGTGTATTGTATCACAATCTAGTAGTTACATGTGGAAATTTGGTTCTAGGACATTTGATTTGAGCGCAATCCTCAAACTTAGGTCAAAAAAGCCATTTAAGCCTTTTCACAGTGAGATCTATGCGATATGGCCGAGAAATGTAATTTTGATGTTAACTCCCAAACCGCTGCGCAGAAGTCAACCAAACTTCACCCAATAGTGTATTGTATCACAATCTAGTAGTTACATTTGAAAATTTTGTTCTAGGACATTTTGTTTGAACGCAATCATCAAACTTAATTAAAAAAGTCATTTAAGCCTTTTCACAGTGAGATCTATGCGATATTGCCGAGAAATGTAATTTTGATGTTAACTCCCAAACCGCTGCGCAGAAGTAAACCAAACTTCACCCATTAGTGTATTGTATCACAATCTAGTAGTTACATTTGGAAATTTGGTTCTAGGACATTTGGTTTGAGCGCAATCATTAAACTTAGGTCAAAAAAGCCATTTAAGCCTTTTCACAGTGAGATCTATGCGATATGGCCGAGAAATGTAATTTTGATGTTAACTCCCAAACCGCTGCGCAGAAGTCAATTAAACTTCACCCAATAGTGTATTGTATCACATTCTAGTAGTTACATTTGAAAATTTCGTTCTAGGACATTTGGTTTGAGAGCAATTATTAAACTTAGGTCAAAAAAGCCATTTAAGCCTTTTCACAGTGAGATCTATGCGATATGGCCGAGAAATGTAATTTTGATGTTAACTCCCAAACCGCTGCGCAGAAGTAAACCAAACTTCACCCATTAGTGTATTGTATCACAATCTAGTAGTTACATGTGGAAATTTGGTTCTAGGACATTTGATTTGAGCGCAATCCTCAAACTTAGGTCAAAAAAGCCATTTAAGCCTTTTCACAGTGAGATCTATGCGATATGGCCGAGAAATGTAATTTTGATGTTAACTCCCAAACCGCTGCGCAGAAGTCAACCAAACTTCACCCAATAGTGTATTGTATCACAATCTAGTAGTTACATTTGAACATTTTGTTCTAGGACATTTTGTTTGAACGCAATCATCAAACTTAATTAAAAAAGTCATTTAAGCCTTTTCACAGTGAGATCAATGCGATATGGCCGAGAAATGTAATTTTGATAACTCCCAAACCGCTGCGCAGAAGTCAACCAAACTTCACCCAATAGTGTATTGTATCACAATCTAGTAGTTACATTTGAAAATTTTGTTCTAGGACATTTTGTTTGAACGCAATCATCAAACTTAATTAAAAAAGTCAATTAAGCCTTTTCACAGTGAGATCTATGCGATATGGCCGAGAAATGTAATTTTGATGTTAACTCCCAAACCGCTGCGCAGAAGTAAACCAAACTTCACCCATTAGTGTATTGTATCACAATCTAGTAGTTACATGTGGAAATTTGGTTCTAGGACATTTGATTTGAGCGCAATCCTCAAACTTAGGTCAAAAAAGCCATTTAAGCCTTTTCACAGTGAGATCTATGCGATATGGCCGAGAAATGTAATTTTGATGTTAACTCCCAAACCGCTGCGCAGAAGTAAACCAAACTTCACCCAATAGTGTATTGTATCACAATCTAGTAGTTACATGTGGAAATTTGGTTCTAGGACATTTGATTTGAGCGCAATCCTCAAACTTAGGTCAAAAAAGCCATTTAAGCCTTTTCACAGTGAGATCTATGCGATATGGCCGAGAAATGTAATTTTGATGTTAACTCCCAAACCGCTGCGCAGAAGTCAACCAAACTTCACCCAATAGTGTATTGTATCACAATCTAGTAGTTACATTTGAAAATTTTGTTCTAGGACATTTTGTTTGAACGCAATCATCAAACTTAATTAAAAAAGTCATTTAAGCCTTTTCACAGTGAGATCTATGCGATATTGCCGAGAAATGTAATTTTGATGTTAACTCCCAAACCGCTGCGCAGAAGTAAACCAAACTTCACCCATTAGTGTATTGTATCACAATCTAGTAGTTACATGTGGAAATTTGGTTCTAGGACATTTGATTTGAGCGCAATCCTCAAACTTAGGTCAAAAAAGCCATTTAAGCCTTTTCACAGTGAGATCTATGCGATATGGCCGAGAAATGTAATTTTGATGTTAACTCCCAAACCGCTACGCAGAAGTCAACCAAACTTCACCCAATAGTGTATTGTATCACAATCTAGTAGTTACATTTGAAAATTTTGTTCTAGGACATTTTGTTTGAACGCAATCATCAAACTTAATTAAAAAAGTCATTTAAGCCTTTTCACAGTGAGATCTATGCGATATGGCCGAGAAATGTAATTTTGATGTTAACTCCCAAACCGCTGCGCAGAAGTCAACCAAACTTCACCCAATAGTGTATTGTATCACAATCTAGTAGTTACATTTGAAAATTTTGTTCTAGGACATTTTGTTTGAGCGCAATCCTCAAACTTAGGTCAAAAAAGCCATTTAAGCCTTTTCACAGTGAGATCTATGCGATATGGCCGAGAAATGTAATTTTGATGTTAACTCCCAAACCGCTGCGCAGAAGTCAACCAAACTTCACCCAATAGTGTATTGTATCACAATCTAGTAGTTACATTTGAAAATTTTGTTCTAGGACATTTTGTTTGAGCGCAATCCTCAAACTTAGGTCAAAAAAGCCATTTAAGCCTTTTCACAGTGAGATCTATGCGATATGGCCGAGAAATGTAATTTTGATGTTAACTCCCAAACCGCTGCGCAGAGGTCAACCAAACTTCACCCAATAGTGTATTGTATCACAATCTAGTAGTTACATTTGAAAATTTTGTTCTAGGACATTTTGTTTGAGCGCAATCCTCAAACTTAGGTCAAAAAAGCCATTTAAGCCTTTTCACAGTAAGATCTATGCGATATGGCCGAGAAATGTAATTTTGATGTTAACTCCCAAACCGCTGCGCAGAAGTAAACCAAACTTCACCCAATAGTGTATTGTATCACATTCTAGTAGTTACATTTGAAAATTTCGTTCTAGGACATTTGGTTTGAGCGCAATCATTAAACTTAATTAAAAAAGTCATTTAAGCCTTTTCACAGTGAGATCTATGCGATATGGCCGAGAAATGTAATTTTGATGTTAACTCCCAAACCGCTGCGCAGAAGTCAACTAAACTTCACCCAATAGTGTATTGTATCACATTCTAGTAGTTACATTTGAAAATTTCGTTCTAGGACATTTGGTTTGAGCGCAATCATTAAACTTAATTAAAAAAGTCATTTAAGCCTTTTCACAGTGAGATCTATGCGATATGGCCGAGAAATGTAATTTTGATGTTAACTCCCAAACCGCTGCGCAGAAGTCAACCAAACTTCACCCAATAGTGTATTTTATCACAATCTAGTAGTTACATTTGGAAATTTAGTTCTAGGACATTTGATTTGAGCGCAATCTTCAAACTTAATTAAAAAAATTCATTTAAGCCTTTTCACAGTGAGATCTATGCGATATGGCCGAGAAATGTAATTTTGATGTTAACTCCCAAACCGCTGCGCAGAAGTCAACCAAACTTCACCCAATAGTGTATTGTATCACAATCTAGTAGTTACATTTGAAAATTTTGTTCTAGGACATTTTGTTTGAGCGCAATCCTCAAACTTAGGTCAAAAAAGCCATTTAAGCCTTTTCACAGTGAGATCTATGCGATATGGCCGAGAAATGTAATTTTGATGTTAACTCCCAAACCGCTGCGCAGAAGTCAACCAAACTTCACCCAATAGTGTATTGTATCACAATCTAGTAGTTACATTTGAAAATTTTGTTCTAGGACATTTTGTTTGAGCGCAATCCTCAAACTTAGGTCAAAAAAGTCATTTAAGCCTTTTCACAGTGAGATCTATGCGATATGGCCGAGAAATGTAATTTTGATGTTAACTCCCAAACCGCTGCGCAGAAGTCAACCAAACTTCACCCAATAGTGTATTTTATCACAATCTAGTAGTTACATTTGGAAATTTAGTTCTAGGACATTTGATTTGAGCGCAATCTTCAAACTTAATTAAAAAAAGTCATTTAAGCCTTTTCACAGTGAGATCTATGCGATATGGCCGAGAAATGTAATTTTGATGTTCACTCCCAAACCGCTGCGCAGAAGTCAACCAAACTTCAACCATTAGTGTATTGTATCACAATCTAGTAGTTACATGTGGAAATTTGGTTCTAGGACATTTGATTTGAGCGCAATCCTCAAACTTAGGTCAAAAAAGCCATTTAAGCCTTTTCACAGTGAGATCTATGCGATATGGCCGAGAAATGTAATTTTGATGTTAACTCCCAAACCGCTGCGCAGAAGTCAACCAAACTTCACCCAATAGTGTATTGTATCACAATCTAGTAGTTACATTTGAAAATTTTGTTTTAGGACATTTTGTTTGAGCGCAATCATCAAACTTAATTAAAAAAGTCATTTAAGCCTTTTCACAGTGAGATCTATGCGATATGGCCGAGAAATGTAATTTTGATGTTAACTCCCAAACCGCTGCGCAGAAGTCAACCAAACTTCACCCATAAGTGTATTGTATCACAATCTAGTAGTTACATGTGGAAATTTGGTTCTAGGACATTTGATTTGAGCGCAATCCTCAAACTTAGGTCAAAAAAGCCATTTAAGCCTTTTCACAGTGAGATCTATGTGATATGGCCGAGAAATGTAATTTTGATGTTAACTCCCAAACCGCTGCGCAGAAGTCAACCAAACTTCACCCAATAGTGTATTGTATCACATTCTAGTAGTTACATTTGAAAATTTCGATCTAGGACATTTGGTTTGAGCGCAATCATTAAACTTAGGTCAAAAAAGCCATTTAAGCCTTTTCACAGTGAGATCTATGCGATATGGCCGAGAAATGTAATTTTGATGTTAACTCCCAAACCGCTGCGCAGAAGTCAATTAAACTTCACCCAATAGTGTATTGTATCACATTCTAGTAGTTACATTTGAAAATTTTGTTCTAGGACATTTTGTTTGAGCGCAATCCTCAAACTTAGGTCAAAAAAGCCATTTAAGCCTTTTCACAGTGAGATCTATGCGATATGGCCGAGAAATGTAATTTTGATGTTAACTCCCAAACCGCTGCGCAGAAGTAAACCAAACTTCACCCAATAGTGTATTGTATCACATTCTAGTAGTTACATTTGAAAATTTCGTTCTAGGACATTTGGTTTGAGCGCAATCATTAAACTTAATTAAAAAAGTCATTTAAGCCTTTTCACAGTGAGATCTATGCGATATGGCCGAGAAATGTAATTTTGATGTTAACTCCCAAACCGCTGCGCAGAAGTCAACTAAACTTCACCCAATAGTGTATTGTATCACATTCTAGTAGTTACATTTGAAAATTTCGTTCTAGGACATTTGGTTTGAGCGCAATCATTAAACTTAATTAAAAAAGTCATTTAAGCCTTTTCACAGTGAGATCTATGCGATATGGCCGAGAAATGTAATTTTGATGTTAACTCCCAAACCGCTGCGCAGAAGTCAACCAAACTTCACCCAATAGTGTATTTTATCACAATCTAGTAGTTACATTTGGAAATTTAGTTCTAGGACATTTGATTTGAGCGCAATCTTCAAACTTAATTAAAAAAATTCATTTAAGCCTTTTCACAGTGAGATCTATGCGATATGGCCGAGAAATGTAATTTTGATGTTAACTCCCAAACCGCTGCGCAGAAGTCAACCAAACTTCACCCAATAGTGTATTGTATCACAATCTAGTAGTTACATTTGAAAATTTTGTTCTAGGACATTTTGTTTGAGCGCAATCCTCAAACTTAGGTCAAAAAAGCCATTTAAGCCTTTTCACATTGAGATCTATGCGATATGGCCGAGAAATGTAATTTTGATGTTAACTCCCAAACCGCTGCGCAGAAGTCAACCAAACTTCACCCAATAGTGTATTGTATCACAATCTAGTAGTTACATTTGAAAATTTTGTTCTAGGACATTTTGTTTGAGCGCAATCCTCAAACTTAGGTCAAAAAAGTCATTTAAGCCTTTTCACAGTGAGATCTATGCGATATGGCCGAGAAATGTAATTTTGATGTTAACTCCCAAACCGCTGCGCAGAAGTCAACCAAACTTCACCCAATAGTGTATTTTATCACAATCTAGTAGTTACATTTGGAAATTTAGTTCTAGGACATTTGATTTGAGCGCAATCTTCAAACTTAATTAAAAAAAGTCATTTAAGCCTTTTCACAGTGAGATCTATGCGATATGGCCGAGAAATGTAATTTTGATGTTCACTCCCAAACCGCTGCGCAGAAGTCAACCAAACTTCACCCAATAGTGTATTTTATCACAATCTAGTAGTTACATGTGGAAATTTGGTTCTAGGACATTTGATTTGAGCGCAATCCTCAAACTTAGGTCAAAAAAGCCATTTAAGCCTTTTCACAGTGAGATCTATGCGATATGGCCGAGAAATGTAATTTTGATGTTAACTCCCAAACCGCTGCGCAGAAGTCAACCAAACTTCACCCAATAGTGTATTGTATCACAATCTAGTAGTTACATTTGAAAATTTTGTTTTAGGACATTTTGTTTGAGCGCAATCATCAAACTTAATTAAAAAAGTCATTTAAGCCTTTTCACAGTGAGATCTATGCGATATGGCCGAGAAATGTAATTTTGATGTTAACTCCCAAACCGCTGCGCAGAAGTCAACCAAACTTCACCCATAAGTGTATTGTATCACAATCTAGTAGTTACATGTGGAAATTTGGTTCTAGGACATTTGATTTGAGCGCAATCCTCAAACTTAGGTCAAAAAAGCCATTTAAGCCTTTTCACAGTGAGATCTATGTGATATGGCCGAGAAATGTAATTTTGATGTTAACTCCCAAACCGCTGCGCAGAAGTCAACCAAACTTCACCCAATAGTGTATTGTATCACATTCTAGTAGTTACATTTGAAAATTTCGTTCTAGGACATTTGGTTTGAGCGCAATCATTAAACTTAGGTCAAAAAAGCCATTTAAGCCTTTTCACAGTGAGATCTATGCGATATGGCCGAGAAATGTAATTTTGATGTTAACTCCCAAACCGCTGCGCAGAAGTCAATTAAACTTCACCCAATAGTGTATTGTATCACATTCTAGTAGTTACATTTGAAAATTTCGTTCTAGGACATTTGATTTGAGAGCAATTATTAAACTTAGGTCAAAAAAGCCATTTAAGCCTTTTCACAGTGAGATCTATGCGATATGGCCGAGAAATGTAATTTTGATGTTAACTCCCAAACCGCTGCGCAGAAGTAAACCAAACTTCACCCATTAGTGTATTGTATCACAATCTAGTAGTTACATGTGGAAATTTGGTTCTAGGACATTTGATTTGAGCGCAATCCTCAAACTTAGGTCAAAAAAGCCATTTAAGCCTTTTCACAGTGAGATCTATGCGATATGGCCGAGAAATGTAATTTTGATGTTAACTCCCAAACCGCTGCGCAGAAGTCAACCAAACTTCACCCAATAGTGTATTGTATCACAATCTAGTAGTTACATTTAAACATTTTGTTCTAGGACATTTTGTTTGAACGCAATCATCAAACTTAATTAAAAAAGTCATTTAAGCCTTTTCACAGTGAGATCTATGCGATATGGCCGAGAAATGTAATTTTGATAACTCCCAAACCGCTGCGCAGAAGTCAACCAAACTTCACCCAATAGTGTATTGTATCAAAATCTAGTAGTTACATTTGAAAATTTTGTTCTAGGACATTTTGTTTGAACGCAATCATCAAACTTAATTAAAAAAGTCAATTAAGCCTTTTCACAGTGAGATCTATGCGATATGGCCGAGAAATGTAATTTTGATGTTAACTCCCAAACCGCTGCGCAGAAGTAAACCAAACTTCACCCATTAGTGTATTGTATCACAATCTAGTAGTTACATGTGGAAATTTGGTTCTAGGACATTTGATTTGAGCGCAATCCTCAAACTTAGGTCAAAAAAGCCATTTAAACCTTTTCACAGTGAGATCTATGCGATATGGCCGAGAAATGTAATTTTGATGTTAACTCCCAAACCGCTGCGCAGAAGTAAACCAAACTTCACCCATTAGTGTATTGTATCACAATCTAGTAGTTACATGTGGAAATTTGGTTCTAGGACATTTGATTTGAGCGCAATCCTCAAACTTAGGTCAAAAAAGCCATTTAAGCCTTTTCACAGTGAGATCTATGCGATATGGCCGAGAAATGTAATTTTGATGTTAACTCCCAAACCGCTGCGCAGAAGTCAACCAAACTTCACCCAATAGTGTATTGTATCACAATCTAGTAGTTACATTTGAAAATTTTGTTCTAGGACATTTTGTTTGAACGCAATCATCAAACTTAATTAAAAAAGTCATTCAAGCCTTTTCACAGTGAGATCTATGCGATATGGCCGAGAAATGTAATTTTGATGTTAACTCCCAAACCGCTGCGCAGAAGTAAACCAAACTTCACCCATTAGTGTATTGTATCACAATCTAGTAGTTACATGTGGAAATTTGGTTCTAGGACATTTGATTTGAGCGCAATCCTCAAACTTAGGTCAAAAAAGCCATTTAAGCCTTTTCACAGTGAGATCTATGCGATATGGCCGAGAAATGTAATTTTGATGTTAACTCCCAAACCGCTACGCAGAAGTCAACCAAACTTCACCCAATAGTGTATTGTATCACAATCTAGTAGTTACATTTGAAAATTTTGTTCTAGGACATTTTGTTTGAACGCAATCATCAAACTTAATTAAAAAAGTCATTTAAGCCTTTTCACAGTGAGATCTATGCGATATGGCCGAGAAATGTAATTTTGATGTTAACTCCCAAACCGCTGCGCAGAAGTCAACCAAACTTCACCCAATAGTGTATTGTATCACAATCTAGTAGTTACATTTGAAAATTTTGTTCTAGGACATTTTGTTTGAGCGCAATCCTCAAACTTAGGTCAAAAAAGCCATTTAAGCCTTTTCACAGTGAGATCTATGCGATATGGCCGAGAAATGTAATTTTGATGTTAACTCCCAAACCGCTGCGCAGAAGTCAACCAAACTTCACCCAATAGTGTATTGTATCACAATCTAGTAGTTACATTTGAAAATTTTGTTCTAAGACATTTTGTTTGAGCGCAATCCTCAAACTTAGGTCAAAAAAGCCATTTAAGCCTTTTCACAGTGAGATCTATGCGATATGGCCGAGAAATGTAATTTTGATGTTAACTCCCAAACCGCTGCGCAGAGGTCAACCAAACTTCACCCAATAGTGTATTGTATCACAATCTAGTAGTTACATTTGAAAATTTTGTTCTAGGACATTTTGTTTGAGCGCAATCCTCAAACTTAGGTCAAAAAAGCCATTTAAGCCTTTTCACAGTGAGATCTATGCGATATGGCCGAGAAATGTAATTTTGATGTTAACTCCCAAACCGCTGCGCAGAAGTAAACCAAACTTCACCCAATAGTGTATTGTATCACATTCTAGTAGTTACATTTGAAAATTTCGTTCTAGGACATTTGGTTTGAGCGCAATCATTAAACTTAATTAAAAAAGTCATTTAAGCCTTTTCACAGTGAGATCTATGCGATATGGCCGAGAAATGTAATTTTGATGTTAACTCCCAAACCGCTGCGCAGAAGTCAACTAAACTTCACCCAATAGTGTATTGTATCACATTCTAGTAGTTACATTTGAAAATTTCGTTCTAGGACATTTGGTTTGAGCGCAATCATTAAACTTAATTAAAAAAGTCATTTAAGCCTTTTCACAGTGAGATCTATGCGATATGGCCGAGAAATGTAATTTTGATGTTAACTCCCAAACCGCTGCGCAGAAGTCAACCAAACTTCACCCAATAGTGTATTTTATCACAATCTAGTAGTTACATTTGGAAATTTAGTTCTAGGACATTTGATTTGAGCGCAATCTTCAAACTTAATTAAAAAAATTCATTTAAGCCTTTTCACAGTGAGATCTATGCGATATGGCCGAGAAATGTAATTTTGATGTTAACTCCCAAACCGCTGCGCAGAAGTCAACCAAACTTCACCCAATAGTGTATTGTATCACAATCTAGTAGTTACATTTGAAAATTTTGTTCTAGGACATTTTGTTTGAGCGCAATCCTCAAACTTAGGTCAAAAAAGCCATTTAAGCCTTTTCACAGTGAGATCTATGCGATATGGCCGAGAAATGTAATTTTGATGTTAACTCCCAAACCGCTGCGCAGAAGTCAACCAAACTTCACCCAATAGTGTATTGTATCACAATCTAGTAGTTACATTTGAAAATTTTGTTCTAGGACATTTTGTTTGAGCGCAATCCTCAAACTTAGGTCAAAAAAGTCATTTAAGCCTTTTCACAGTGAGATCTATGCGATATGGCCGAGAAATGTAATTTTGATGTTAACTCCCAAACCGCTGCGCAGAAGTCAACCAAACTTCACCCAATAGTGTATTTTATCACAATCTAGTAGTTACATTTGGAAATTTAGTTCTAGGACATTTGATTTGAGCGCAATCTTCAAACTTAATTAAAAAAAGTCATTTAAGCCTTTTCACAGTGAGATCTATGCGATATGGCCGAGAAATGTAATTTTGATGTTCACTCCCAAACCGCTGCGCAGAAGTCAACCAAACTTCAACCATTAGTGTATTGTATCACAATCTAGTAGTTACATGTGGAAATTTGGTTCTAGGACATTTGATTTGAGCGCAATCCTCAAACTTAGGTCAAAAAAGCCATTTAAGCCTTTTCACAGTGAGATCTATGCGATATGGCCGAGAAATGTAATTTTGATGTTAACTCCCAAACCGCTGCGCAGAAGTCAACCAAACTTCACCCAATAGTGTATTGTATCACAATCTAGTAGTTACATTTGAAAATTTTGTTTTAGGACATTTTGTTTGAGCGCAATCATCAAACTTAATTAAAAAAGTCATTTAAGCCTTTTCACAGTGAGATCTATGCGATATGGCCGAGAAATGTAATTTTGATGTTAACTCCCAAACCGCTGCGCAGAAGTCAACCAAACTTCACCCATAAGTGTATTGTATCACAATCTAGTAGTTACATGTGGAAATTTGGTTCTAGGACATTTGATTTGAGCGCAATCCTCAAACTTAGGTCAAAAAAGCCATTTAAGCCTTTTCACAGTGAGATCTATGTGATATGGCCGAGAAATGTAATTTTGATGTTAACTCCCAAACCGCTGCGCAGAAGTCAACCAAACTTCACCCAATAGTGTATTGTATCACATTCTAGTAGTTACATTTGAAAATTTCGTTCTAGGACATTTGGTTTTAGCGCAATCATTAAACTTAGGTCAAAAAAGCCATTTAAGCCTTTTCACAGTGAGATCTATGCGATATGGCCGAGAAATGTAATTTTGATGTTAACTCCCAAACCGCTGCGCAGAAGTCAATTAAACTTCACCCAATAGTGTATTGTATCACATTCTAGTAGTTACATTTGAAAATTTCGTTCTAGGACATTTGGTTTGAGAGCAATTATTAAACTTAGGTCAAAAAAGCCATTTAAGCCTTTTCACAGTGAGATCTATGCGATATGGCCGAGAAATGTAATTTTGATGTTAACTTCCAAACCGCTGCGCAGAAGTAAACCAAACTTCACCCATTAGTGTATTGTATCACAATCTAGTAGTTACATGTGGAAATTTGGTTCTAGGACATTTGATTTGAGCGCAATCCTCAAACTTAGGTCAAAAAAGCCATTTAAGCCTTTTCACAGTGAGATCTATGCGATATGGCCGAGAAATGTAATTTTGATGTTAACTCCCAAACCGCTGCGCAGAAGTCAACCAAACTTCACCCAATAGTGTATTGTATCACAATCTAGTAGTTACATTTGAACATTTTGTTCTAGGACATTTTGTTTGAACGCAATCATCAAACTTAATTAAAAAAGTCATTTAAGCCTTTTCACAGTGAGATCTATGCGATATGGCCGAGAAATGTAATTTTGATGTTAACTCCCAAACCGCTGCGCAGAAGTCAACCAAACTTCACCCAATAGTGTATTGTATCACAATCTAGTAGTTACATTTGAAAATTTTGTTCTAGGACATTTTGTTTGAGCGCAATCCTCAAACTTAGGTCAAAAAAGCCATTTAAGCCTTTTCACAGTGAGATCTATGCGATATGGCCGAGAAATGTAATTTTGATGTTAACTCCCAAACCGCTGCGCAGAGGTCAACCAAACTTCACCCAATAGTGTATTGTATCACAATCTAGTAGTTACATTTGAAAATTTTGTTCTAGGACATTTTGTTTGAGCGCAATCCTCAAACTTAGGTCAAAAAAGCCATTTAAGCCTTTTCACAGTGAGATCTATGCGATATGGCCGAGAAATGTAATTTTGATGTTAACTCCCAAACCGCTGCGCAGAAGTCAACCAAACTTCACCCAATAGTGTATTGTATCACATTCTAGTAGTTACATTTGAAAATTTCGTTCTAGGACATTTGGTTTGAGCGCAATCATTAAACTTAATTAAAAAAGTCATTTAAGCCTTTTCACAGTGAGATCTATGCGATATGGCCGAGAAATGTAATTTTGATGTTAACTCCCAAACCGCTGCGCAGAAGTCAACTAAACTTCACCCAATAGTGTATTGTATCACATTCTAGTAGTTACATTTGAAAATTTCGTTCTAGGACATTTGGTTTGAGAGCAATTATTAAACTTAGGTCAAAAAAGCCATTTAAGCCTTTTCACAGTGAGATCTATGCGATATGGCCGAGAAATGTAATTTTTATGTTAACTCCCAAACCGCTGCGCAGAAGTCAACCACACTTCACCCATTAGTGTATTGTATCACAATCTAGTAGTTACATGTGGAAATTTGGTTCTAGGACATTTGATTTGAGCGCAATCCTCAAACTTAGGTCAAAAAAGCCATTTAAGCCTTTTCACAGTGAGATCTATGCGATATGGCCGAGAAATGTAATTTTGATGTTAACTCCCAAACCGCTGCGCAGAAGTCAACCAAACTTCACCCAATAGTGTATTGTATCACAATCTAGTAGTTACATTTGAAAATTTTGTTTTAGGACATTTTGTTTGAGCGCAATCATCAAACTTAATTAAAAAAGTCATTTAAGCCTTTTCACAGTGAGATCTATGCGATATGGCCGAGAAATGTAATTTTGATGTTAACTCCCAAACCGCTGCGCAGAAGTCAACCAAACTTCACCCATAAGTGTATTGTATCACAATCTAGTAGTTACATGTGGAAATTTGGTTCTAGGACATTTGATTTGAGCGCAATCCTCAAACTTAGGTCAAAAAAGCCATTTAAGCCTTTTCACAGTGAGATCTATGCGATATGGCCGAGAAATGTAATTTTGATGTTAACTTCCAAACCGCTGCGCAGAAGTAAACCAAACTTCACCCATTAGTGTATTGTATCACAATCTAGTAGTTACATGTGGAAATTTGGTTCTAGGACATTTGATTTGAGCGCAATCCTCAAACTTAGGTCAAAAAAGCCATTTAAGCCTTTTCACAGTTAGATCTATGCGATATGGCCGAGAAATGTAATTTTGATGTTAACTCCCAAACCGCTGCGCAGAAGTCAACCAAACTTCACCCAATAGTGTATTGTATCACAATCTAGTAGTTACATTTGAACATTTTGTTCTAGGACATTTTGTTTGAACGCAATCATCAAACTTAATTAAAAAAGTCATTTAAGCCTTTTCACAGTGAGATCTATGCGATATGGCCGAGAAATGTAATTTTGATGTTAACTCCCAAACCGCTGCGCAGAAGTCAACCAAACTTCACCCAATAGTGTATTGTATCACAATCTAGTAGTTACATTTGAAAATTTTGTTCTAGGACATTTTGTTTGAGCGCAATCCTCAAACTTAGGTCAAAAAAGCCATTTAAGCCTTTTCACAGTGAGATCTATGCGATATGGCCGAGAAATGTAATTTTGATGTTAACTCCCAAACCGCTGCGCAGAGGTCAACCAAACTTCACCCAATAGTGTATTGTATCACAATCTAGTAGTTACATTTGAAAATTTTGTTCTAGGACATTTTGTTTGAGCGCAATCCTCAAACTTAGGTCAAAAAAGCCATTTAAGCCTTTTCACAGTGAGATCTATGCGATATGGCCGAGAAATGTAATTTTGATGTTAACTCCCAAACCGCTGCGCAGAAGTAAACCAAACTTCACCCAATAGTGTATTGTATCACATTCTAGTAGTTACATTTGAAAATTTCGTTCTAGGACATTTGGTTTGAGCGCAATCATTAAACTTAATTAAAAAAGTCATTTAAGCCTTTTCACAGTGAGATCTATGCGATATGGCCGAGAAATGTAATTTTGATGTTAACTCCCAAACCGCTGCGCAGAAGTCAACTAAACTTCACCCAATAGTGTATTGTATCACATTCTAGTAGTTACATTTGAAAATTTCGTTCTAGGACATTTGGTTTGAGAGCAATTATTAAACTTAGGTCAAAAAAGCCATTTAAGCCTTTTCACAGTGATATCTATGCGATATGGCCGAGAAATGTAATTTTGATGTTAACTCCCAAACCGCTGCGCAGAAGTCAACCACACTTCACCCATTAGTGTATTGTATCACAATCTAGTAGTTACATGTGGAAATTTGGTTCTAGGACATTTGATTTGAGCGCAATCCTCAAACTTAGGTCAAAAAAGCCATTTAAGCCTTTTCACAGTGAGATCTATGCGATATGGCCGAGAAATGTAATTTTGATGTTAACTCCCAAACCGCTGCGCAGAAGTCAACCAAACTTCACCCAATAGTGTATTGTATCACAATCTAGTAGTTACATTTGAAAATTTTGTTCTAGGACATTTTGTTTGAACGCAATCATCAAACTTAATTAAAAAAGTCATTTAAGCCTTTTCACAGTGAGATCTATGCGATATGGCCGAGAAATGTAATTTTGATGTTAACTCCCAAACCGCTGCGCAGAAGTCAACCAAACTTCACCCAATAGTGTATTGTATCACAATCTAGTAGTTACATTTGAAAATTTTGTTCTAGGACATTTTGTTTGAACGCAATCATCAAAATTAAAAAAGTCAATTAAGCCTTTTCACAGTGAGATCTATGCGATATGGCCGAGAAATGTAATTTTGATGTTAACTCCCAAACCGCTGCGCAGAAGTAAACCAAACTTCACCCATTAGTGTATTGTATCACAATCTACATGTGGAAATTTGGTTCTAGGACATTTGATTTGAGCGCAATCCTCAAACTTAGGTCAAAAAAGCCATTTAAGCCTTTTCACAGTGAGATCTATGCGATATGGCCGAGAAATGTAATTTTGATGTTAACTCCCAAACCGCTGCGCAGAAGTAAACCAAACTTCACCCATTAGTGTATTGTATCACAATCTAGTAGTTACATGTGGAAATTTGGTTCTAGGACATTTGATTTGAGCGCAATCCTCAAACTTAGGTCAAAAAAGCCATTTAAGCCTTTTCACAGTGAGATCTATGCGATATGGCCGAGAAATGTAATTTTGATGTTAACTCCCAAACCGCTGCGCAGAAGTCAACCAAACTTCACCCAATAGTGTATTGTATCACAATCTAGTAGTTACATTTGAAAATTTTGTTCTAGGACATTTGGTTTGAGCGCAATCATTAAACTTAGGTCAAAAAAGCCATTTAAGCCTTTTCACAGTGAGATCTATGCGATATGGCCGAGAAATGTAATTTTGATGTTAACTCCCAAACCGCTGCGCAGAAGTCAACCAAACTTCACCCATAAGTGTATTGTATCACAATCTAGTAGTTACATGTGGAAATTTGGTTCTAGGACATTTGATTTGAGCGCAATCCTCAAACTTAGGTCAAAAAAGCCATTTAAGCCTTTTCACAGTGAGATCTATGTGATATGGCCGAGAAATGTAATTTTGATGTTAACTCCCAAACCGCTGCGCAGAAGTCAACCAAACTTCACCCAATAGT
Source organism: Corythoichthys intestinalis (assembly GCF_030265065.1). NCBI lineage: Eukaryota > Metazoa > Chordata > Actinopteri > Syngnathiformes > Syngnathidae > Corythoichthys > Corythoichthys intestinalis. Next base: position 40,172,962 of record NC_080414.1, on the reverse strand, counting down.
GTATTGTATCACATTCTAGTAGTTACATTTGAAAATTTCGTTCTAGGACATTTGGTTTGAGCGCAATCATTAAACTTAGGTCAAAAAAGCCATTTAAGCCTTTTCACAGTGAGATCTATGCGATATGGCCGAGAAATGTAATTTTGATGTTAACTCCCAAACCGCTGCGCAGAAGTCAATTAAACTTCACCCAATAGTGTATTGTATCACATTCTAGTAGTTACATTTGAAAATTTCGTTCTAGGACATTTGGTTTGAGAGCAATTATTAAACTTAGGTCAAAAAAGCCATTTAAGCCTTTTCACAGTGAGATCTATGCGATATGGCCGAGAAATGTAATTTTGATATTAACTCCCAAACCGCTGCGCAGAAGTCAATTAAACTTCACCCAATAGTGTATTGTATCACATTCTAGTAATTACATTTGAAAATTTCGTTCTAGGACATTTGGTTTGAGAGCAATTATTAAACTTAGGTCAAAAAAGCCATTTAAGCCTTTTCACAGTGAGATCTATGCGATATGGCCGAGAAATGTAATTTTGATGTTAACTCCCAAACCGCTGCGCAGAAGTAAACCAAACTTCACCCATTAGTGTATTGTATCACAATCTAGTAGTTACATGTGGAAATTTGGTTCTAGGACATTTGATTTGAGCGCAATCCTCAAACTTAGGTCAAAAAAGCCATTTAAGCCTTTTCACAGTGAGATCTATGCGATATGGCCGAGAAATGTAATTTTGATGTTAACTCCCAAACCGCTGCGCAGAAGTCAACCAAACTTCACCCAATAGTGTATTGTATCACAATCTAGTAGTTACATTTGAAAATTTTGTTCTAGGAAATTTGGTTTGAGCGCAATCATTAAACTTAGGTCAAAAAAGCCATTTAAGCCTTTTCACAGTGAGATCTATGCGATATGGCCGAGAAATGTAATTTTGATGTTAACTCCCAAACCGCTGCGCAGAAGTCAACCAAACTTCACCCATAAGTGTATTGTATCACAATCTAGTAGTTACATGTGGAAATTTGGTTCTAGGACATTTGATTTGAGCGCAATCCTCAAACTTAGGTCAAAAAAGCCATTTAAGCCTTTTCACAGTGAGATCTATGTGATATGGCCGAGAAATGTAATTTTGATGTTAACTCCCAAACCGCTGCGCAGAAGTCAACCAAACTTCACCCATAAGTGTATTGTATCACAATCTAGTAATTACATGTGGAAATTTGGTTCTAGGACATTTGATTTGAGCGCAATCCTCAAACTTAGGTCAAAAAAGCCATTTAAGCCTTTTCACAGTGAGATCTATGCGATATGGCCGAGAAATGTAATTTTGATGTTAACTCCCAAACCGCTGCGCAGAAGTCAATTAAACTTCACCCAATAGTGTATTGTATCACATTCTAGTAGTTACATTTGAAAATTTCGTTCTAGGACATTTGGTTTGAGAGCAATTATTAAACTTAGGTCAAAAAAGCCATTTAAGCCTTTTCACAGTGAGATCTATGCGATATGGCCGAGAAATGTAATTTTGATGTTAACTCCCAAACCGCTGCGCAGAAGTCAACCAAACTTCACCCATTAGTGTATTGTATCACAATCTAGTAGTTACATGTGGAAATTTGGTTCTAGGACATTTGATTTGAGCGCAATCCTCAAACTTAGGTCAAAAAAGCCATTTAAGCCTTTTCACAGTGAGATCTATGCGATATGGCCGAGAAATGTAATTTTGATGTTAACTCCCAAACCGCTGCGCAGAAGTCAACCAAACTTCACCCAATAGTGTATTGTATCACAATCTAGTAGTTACATTTGAAAATTTTGTTCTAGGACATTTTGTTTGAGCGCAAACATCAAACTTAATTAAAAAAGTCATTTAAGCCTTTTCACAGTGAGATCTATGCGATATGGCCGAGAAATGTAATTTTGATGTTAACTCCCAAACCGCTGCGCAGAAGTCAACCAAACTTCACCCATTAGTGTATTGTATCACAATCTAGTAGTTACATGTGGAAATTTGGTTCTAGGACATTTGATTTGAGCGCAATCCTCAAACTTAGGTCAAAAAAGCCATTTAAGCCTTTTCACAGTGAGATCTATGCGATATGGCCGAGAAATGTAATTTTGATGTTAACTCCCAAACCGCTGCGCAGAAGTTAACCAAACTTCACCCAATAGTGTATTGTATCACATTCTAGTAGTTACATTTGAAAATTTCGTTCTAGGACATTTGGTTTGAGCGCAATCATTAAACTTAATTAAAAAAGTCATTTAAGCCTTTTCACAGTGAGATCTATGCGATATGGCCGAGAAATGTAATTTTGATGTTAACTCCCAAACCGCTGCGCAGAAGTCAACCAAACTTCACCCAATAGTGTATTTTATCACAATCTAGTAGTTACATTTGGAAATTTAGTACTAGGACATTTGATTTGAGCGCAATCTTCAAACTTAATTAAAAAAAGTCATTTAAGCCTTTTCACAGTGAGATCTATGCGATATGGCCGAGAAATGTAATTATGATGTTCACTCCCAAACCGCTGCGCAGAAGTCAACCAAACTTCAACCATTAGTGTATTGTATCACAATCTAGTAGTTACATGTGGAAATTTGGTTTTAGGACATTTGATTTGAGCGCAATCCTCAAACTTAGGTCAAAAAAGCCATTTAAGCCTTTTCACAGTGAGATCTATGCGATATGGCCGAGAAATGTAATTTTGATGTTAACTCCCAAACCGCTGCGCAGAAGTCAACCAAACTTCACCCAATAGTGTATTGTATCACAATCTAGTAGTTACATTTGAAAATTTTGTTCTAGGACATTTTGTTTGAACGCAATCATCAAACTTAATTAAAAAAGTCATTTAAGCCTTTTCACAGTGAGATCTATGCGATATGGCCGAGAAATGTAATTTTGATGTTAACTCCCAAACCGCTGCGCAGAAGTCAACCAAACTTCACCCAATAGTGTATTATATCACATTCTAGTAGTTACATTTGAAAATTTCGTTCTAGGACATTTGGTTTGAGCGCAATCATTAAACTTAGGTCAAAAAAGCCATTTAAGCCTTTTCACAGTGAGATCTATGCGATATGGCCGAGGAATGTAATTTTGATGTTAACTCCCAAACCGCTGCGCAGAAGTCAACCAAACTTCACCCAATAGTGTATTGTATCACAATCTAGTAGTTACATTTGAAAATTTTGTTCTAGGACATTTTGTTTGAGCGCAATCATTAAACTTAGGTCAAAAAAGCCATTTAAGCCTTTTCACAGTGAGATCTATGCGATATGGCCGAGAAATGTAATTTTGATGTTAACTCCCAAACCGCTGCGCAGAAGTCAACCAAACTTCACCCAATAGTGTATTGTATCACAATCTAGTAGTTACATTTGAAAATTTTGTTCTAGGACATTTTGTTTGAGCGCAAACATCAAACTTAATTAAAAAAGTCATTTAAGCCTTTTCACAGTGAGATCTATGCGATATGGCCGAGAAATGTAATTTTGATGTTAACTCCCAAACCGCTGCGCAGAAGTCAACCAAACTTCACCCATTAGTGTATTGTATCACAATCTAGTAGTTACATGTGGAAATTTGGTTCTAGGACATTTGATTTGAGCGCAATCCTCAAACTTAGGTCAAAAAAGCCATTTAAGCCTTTTCACAGTGAGATCTATGCGATATGGCCGAGAAATGTAATTTTGATGTTAACTCCCAAACCGCTGCGCAGAAGTTAACCAAACTTCACCCAATAGTGTATTGTATCACATTCTAGTAGTTACATTTGAAAATTTCGTTCTAGGACATTTGGTTTGAGCGCAATCATTAAACTTAATTAAAAAAGTCATTTAAGCCTTTTCACAGTGAGATCTATGCGATATGGCCGAGAAATGTAATTTTGATGTTAACTCCCAAACCGCTGCGCAGAAGTCAACCAAACTTCACCCAATAGTGTATTTTATCACAATCTAGTAGTTACATTTGGAAATTTAGTACTAGGACATTTGATTTGAGCGCAATCTTCAAACTTAATTAAAAAAAGTCATTTAAGCCTTTTCACAGTGAGATCTATGCGATATGGCCGAGAAATGTAATTATGATGTTCACTCCCAAACCGCTGCGCAGAAGTCAACCAAACTTCAACCATTAGTGTATTGTATCACAATCTAGTAGTTACATGTGGAAATTTGGTTTTAGGACATTTGATTTGAGCGCAATCCTCAAACTTAGGTCAAAAAAGCCATTTAAGCCTTTTCACAGTGAGATCTATGCGATATGGCCGAGAAATGTAATTTTGATGTTAACTCCCAAACCGCTGCGCAGAAGTCAACCAAACTTCACCCAATAGTGTATTGTATCACAATCTAGTAGTTACATTTGAAAATTTTGTTCTAGGACATTTTGTTTGAACGCAATCATCAAACTTAATTAAAAAAGTCATTTAAGCCTTTTCACAGTGAGATCTATGCGATATGGCCGAGAAATGTAATTTTGATGTTAACTCCCAAACCGCTGCGCAGAAGTCAACCAAACTTCACCCAATAGTGTATTATATCACATTCTAGTAGTTACATTTGAAAATTTCGTTCTAGGACATTTGGTTTGAGCGCAATCATTAAACTTAGGTCAAAAAAGCCATTTAAGCCTTTTCACAGTGAGATCTATGCGATATGGCCGAGGAATGTAATTTTGATGTTAACTCCCAAACCGCTGCGCAGAAGTCAACCAAACTTCACCCAATAGTGTATTGTATCACAATCTAGTAGTTACATTTGAAAATTTTGTTCTAGGACATTTTGTTTGAGCGCAATCCTCAAACTTAGGTCAAAAAAGCCATTTAAGCCTTTTCACAGTGAGATCTATGCGATATGGCCGAGAAATGTAATTTTGATGTTAACTCCCAAACCGCTGCGCAGAAGTAAACCAAACTTCACCCAATAGTGTATTGTATCACATTCTAGTAGTTACATTTGAAAATTTTGTTCTAGGACATTTTGTTTGAACGCAATCATCAAACTTAATTAAAAAAGTCATTTAAGCCTTTTCACAGTGAGATCTATGCGATATGGCCGAGAAATGTAATTTTGATGTTAACTCCCAAACCGCTGCGCAGAAGTAAACCAAACTTCACCCATTAATGTATTGTATCACAATCTAGTAGTTACATGTGGAAATTTGGTTCTAGGACATTTGATTTGAGCGCAATCCTCAAACTTAGGTCAAAAAAGCCATTTAAGCCTTTTCACAGTGAGATCTATGCGATATGGCCGAGAAATGTAATTTTGATGTTAACTCCCAAACCGCTGCGCAGAAGTCAACCAAACTTCACCCAATAGTGTATTGTATCACAATCTAGTAGTTACATTTGAAAATTTTGTTCTAGGACATTTTGTTTGAACGCAATCATCAAACTTAATTAAAAAAGTCATTTAAGCCTTTTCACAGTGAGATCTATGCGATATGGCCGAGAAATGTAATTTTGATGTTAACTCCCAAACCGCTGCGCAGAAGTCAACCAAACTTCACCCAATAGTGTATTGTATCACAATCTAGTAGTTACATTTGAAAATTTTGTTCTAGGACATTTTGTTTGAACGCAATCATCAAACTTAATTAAAAAAGTCATTTAAGCCTTTTCACAGTGAGATCTATGCGATATGGCCGAGAAATGTAATTTTGATGTTAACTCCCAAACCGCTGCGCAGAAGTCAACCAAACTTCACCAAATAGTGTATTGTATCACAATCTAGTAGTTACATTTGAAAATTTTGTTCTAGGACATTTTGTTTGAACGCAATCATCAAACTTAATTAAAAAAGCCATTTAAGCCTTTTCACAGTGAGATCTATGCGATATGGCCGAGAAATGTAATTTTGATGTTAACTCCCAAACCGCTGCGCAGAAGTCAACCAAACTTCACCCATAAGTGTATTGTATCACAATCTAGTAGTTACATGTGGAAATTTGGTTCTAGGACATTTGATTTGAGCGCAATCCTCAAACTTAGGTCAAAAAAGCCATTTAAGCCTTTTCACAGTGAGATCTATGTGATATGGCCGAGAAATGTAATTTTGATGTTAATTCCCAAACCGCTGCGCAGAAGTCAACCAAACTTCACCCAATAGTGTATTGTATCACATTCTAGTAGTTACATTTGAAAATTTCGTTCTAGGACATTTGGTTTGAGCGCAATCATTAAACTTAGGTCAAAAAAGCCATTTAAGCCTTTTCACAGTGAGATCTATGCGATATGGCCGAGAAATGTAATTTTGATGTTAACTCCCAAACCGCTGCGCAGAAGTCAATTAAACTTCACCCAATAGTGTATTGTATCACATTCTAGTAGTTACATTTGAAAATTTCGTTCTAGGACATTTGGTTTGAGAGCAATTATTAAACTTAGGTCAAAAAAGTCATTTAAGCCTTTTCACAGTGAGATCTATGCGATATGGCCGAGAAATGTAATTTTGATGTTAACTCCCAAACCGCTGCGCAGGAGTCAATTAAACTTCACCCAATAGTGTATTGTATCACATTCTAGTAGTTACATTTGAAAATTTCGTTCTAGGACATTTGGTTTGAGAGCAATTATTAAACTTAGGTCAAAAAAGCCATTTAAGCCTTTTCACAGTGAGATCTATGCGATATGGCCGAGAAATGTAATTTTGATGTTAACTCCCAAACCGCTGCGCAGAAGTAAACCAAACTTCACCCATTAGTGTATTGTATCACAATCTAGTAGTTACATGTGGAAATTTGGTTCTAGGACATTTGATTTGAGCGCAATCCTCAAACTTAGGTCAAAAAAGCCATTTAAGCCTTTTCACAGTGAGATCTATGCGATATGGCCGAGAAATGTAATTTTGATGTTAACTCCCAAACCGCTGCGCAGAAGTCAACCAAACTTCACCCAATAGTGTATTGTATCACAATCTAGTAGTTACATTTGAACATTTTGTTCTAGGACATTTTGTTTGAACGCAATCATCAAACTTAATTAAAAAAGTCATTTAAGCCTTTTCACAGTGAGATCTATGCGATATGGCCGAGAAATGTAATTTTGATGTTAACTCCCAAACCGCTGCGCAGAAGTCAACCAAACTTCACCCAATAGTGTATTGTATCACATTCTAGTAGTTACATTTGAAAATTTCGTTCTAGGACATTTGGTTTGAGAGCAATTATTAAACTTAGGTCAAAAAAGCCATTTAAGCCTTTTCACAGTGAGATCTATGCGATATGGCCGAGATATGTAATTTTGATGTTAACTCCCAAACCGCTGCGCAGAAGTAAACCAAACTTCACCCATTAGTGTATTGTATCACAATCTAGTAGTTACATGTGGAAATTTGGTTCTAGGACATTTGATTTGAGCGCAATCCTCAAATTAAGGTCAAAAAAGCCATTTAAGCCTTTTCACAGTGAGATCTATACGATATGGCCGAGAAATGTAATTTTGATGTTAACTCCCAAACCGCTGCGCAGAAGTCAACCAAACTTCACCCAATAGTGTATTGTATCACAATCTAGTAGTTACATTTAAAAATTTTGTTCTAGGACATTTTGTTTGAACGCAATCGTCAAACTTAATTAAAAAAGTCATTTAAGCCTTTTCACAGTGAGATCTATGCGATATGGCCGAGAAATGTAATTTTGATGTTAACTCCCAAACCGCTGCGCAGAAGTCAACCAAACTTCACCCAATAGTGTATTGTATCACATTCAAGTAGTTACATTTGAAAATTTCGTTCTAGGACATTTGGTTTGAGCGCAATCATTAAACTTAGGTCAAAAAAGCCATTTAAGCCTTTTCACAGTGAGATCTATGCGATATGGCCGAGAAATGTAATTTTGATGTTAACTCCCAAACCGCTGCGCAGAAGTCAACCAAACTTCACCCATTAGTGTATTGTATCACAATCTAGTAGTTACATGTGGAAATTTGGTTCTAGGACATTTGATTTGAGCGCAATCCTCAAACTTAGGTCAAAAAAGCCATTTAAGCCTTTTCACAGTGAGATCTATGCGATATGGCCGAGAAATGTAATTTTGATGTTAACTCCCAAACCGCTGCGCAGAAGTTAACCAAACTTCACCCAATAGTGTATTGTATCACATTCTAGTAGTTACATTTGAAAATTTCGTTCTAGGACATTTGGTTTGAGCGCAATCATTAAACTTAATTAAAAAAGTCATTTAAGCCTTTTCACAGTGAGATCTATGCGATATGGCCGAGAAATGTAATTTTGATGTTAACTCCCAAACCGCTGCCCAGAAGTCAACCAAACTTCACCCAATAGTGTATTTTATCACAATCTAGTAGTTACATTTGGAAATTTAGTACTAGGACATTTGATTTGAGCGCAATCTTCAAACTTAATTAAAAAAAGTCATTTAAGCCTTTTCACAGTGAGATCTATGCGATATGGCCGAGAAATGTAATTATGATGTTCACTCCCAAACCGCTGCGCAGAAGTCAACCAAACTTCAACCATTAGTGTATTGTATCACAATCTAGTAGTTACATGTGGAAATTTGGTTTTAGGACATTTGATTTGAGCGCAATCCTCAAACTTAGGTCAAAAAAGCCATTTAAGCCTTTTCACAGTGAGATCTATGCGATATGGCCGAGAAATGTAATTTTGATGTTAACTCCCAAACCGCTGCGCAGAAGTCAACCAAACTTCACCCAATAGTGTATTGTATCACAATCTAGTAGTTACATTTGAAAATTTTGTTCTAGGACATTTTGTTTGAACGCAATCATCAAACTTAATTAAAAAAGTCATTTAAGCCTTTTCACAGTGAGATCTATGCGATATGGCCGAGAAATGTAATTTTGATGTTAACTCCCAAACCGCTGCGCAGAAGTCAACCAAACTTCACCCAATAGTGTATTGTATCACATTCTAGTAGTTACATTTGAAAATTTCGTTCTAGGACATTTGGTTTGAGCGCAATCATTAAACTTAGCTCAAAAAAGCCATTTAAGCCTTTTCACAGTGAGATCTATGCGATATGGCCGAGAAATGTAATTTTGATGTTAACTCCCAAACCGCTGCGCAGAAGTCAATTAAACTTCACCCAATAGTTTATTGTATCACATTCTAGTAGTTACATTTGAAAATTTCGTTCTAGGACATTTGGTTTGAGAGCAATTATTAAACTTAGGTCAAAAAAGTCATTTAAGCCTTTTCACAGTGAGATCTATGCGATATGGCCGAGAAATGTAATTTTGATGTTAACTCCCAAACCGCTGCGCAGGAGTCAATTAAACTTCACCCAATAGTGTATTGTATCACATTCTAGTAGTTACATTTGAAAATTTCGTTCTAGGACATTTGGTTTGAGAGCAATTATTAAACTTAGGTCAAAAAAGCCATTTAAGCCTTTTCACAGTGAGATCTATGCGATATGGCCGAGAAATGTAATTTTGATGTTAACTCCCAAACCGCTGCGCAGAAGTAAACCAAACTTCACCCATTAGTGTATTGTATCACAATCTAGTAGTTACATGTGGAAATTTGGTTCTAGGACATTTGATTTGAGCGCAATCCTCAAACTTAGGTCAAAAAAGCCATTTAAGCCTTTTCACAGTGAGATCTATGCGATATGGCCGAGAAATGTAATTTTGATGTTAACTCCCAAACCGCTGCGCAGAAGTCAACCAAACTTCACCCAATAGTGTATTGTATCACAATCTAGTAGTTACATTTGAACATTTTGTTCCAGGACATTTTGTTTGAACGCAATCGTCAAACTTAATTAAAAAAGTCATTTAAGCCTTTTCACAGTGAGATCTATGCGATATGGCCGAGAAATGTAATTTTGATGTTAACTCCCAAACCGCTGCGCAGAAGTTAACCAAACTTCACCCAATAGTGTATTGTATCACATTCAAGTAGTTACATTTGAAAATTTCGTTCTAGGACATTTGGTTTGAGCGCAATCATTAAACTTAGGTCAAAAAAGCCATTTAAGCCTTTTCACAGTGAGATCTATGCGATATGGCCGAGAAATGTAATTTTGATGTTAACTCCCAAACCGCTGCGCAGAAGTCAAACTTCACCCAATAGTGTATTGTATCACATTCTAGTAGTTACATTTGAAAATTTCGTTCTAGGACATTTGGTTTGAGAGCAATTATTAAACTTAGGTCAAAAAAGCCATTTAAGCCTTTTCACAGTGAGATCTATGCGATATGGCCGAGAAATGTAATTTTGATGTTAACTCCCAAACCGCTGCGCAGAAGTAAACCAAACTTCACCCATTAGTGTATTGTATCACAATCTAGTAGTTACATGTGGAAATTTGGTTCTAGGACATTTGATTTGAGCGCAATCCTCAAACTTAGGTCAAAAAAGCCATTTAAGCCTTTTCACAGTGAGATCTATGCGATATGGCCGAGAAATGTAATTTTGATGTTAACTCCCAAACCGCTGCGCATAAGTAAACCAAACTTCACCCATTAGTGTATTGTATCACAATCTAGTAGTTACATGTTGAAATTTGGTTCTAGGACATTTGATTTGAGCGCAATCCTCAAACTTAGGTCAAAAAAGCCATTTAAGCCTTTTCACAGTGAGATCTATGCGATATGGCCGAGAAATGTAATTTTGATGTTAACTCCCAAACCGCTGCGCAGAAGTCAACCAAACTTCACCCAATAGTGTATTGTATCACAATCTAGTAGTTACATTTGAAAATTTTGTTCTAGGACATTTTGTTTGAACGCAATCATCAAACTTAATTAAAAAAGTCATTTAAGCCTTTTCACAGTGAGATCTATGCGATATGGCCGAGAAATGTAATTTTGATGTTAACTCCCAAACCGCTGCGCAGAAGTAAACCAAACTTCACCCATTAGTGTATTGTATCACAATCTAGTAGTTACATGTGGAAATTTGGTTCTAGGACATTTGATTTGAGCGCAATCCTCAAACTTAGGTCAAAAAAGCCATTTAAGCCTTTTCACAGTGAGATCTATGCGATATGGCCGAGAAATGTAATTTTGATGTTAACTCCCAAACCGCTGCGCAGAAGTCAACCAAACTTCACCCAATAGTGTATTGTATCACAATCTAGTAGTTACATTTGAAAATTTTGTTCTAGGACATTTTGTTTGAGCGCAATCCTCAAACTTAGGTCAAAAAAGCCATTTAAGCCTTTTCACAGTGAGATCTATGCGATATGGCCGAGAAATGTAATTTTGATGTTAACTCCCAAACCGCTGCGCAGAAGTCAACCAAACTTCACCCAATAGTGTATTGTATCACAATCTAGTAGTTACATTTGAAAATTTTGTTCTAGGACATTTTGTTTGAGCGCAATCCTCAAACTTAGGTCAAAAAAGCCATTTAAGCCTTTTCACAGTGAGATCTATGCGATATGGCCGAGAAATGTAATTTTGATGTTAACTCCCAAACCGCTGCGCAGAAGTAAACCAAACTTCACCCAATAGTGTATTGTATCACATTCTAGTAGTTACATTTGAAAATTTCGTTCTAGGACATTTGGTTTGAGCGCAATCATTAAACTTAATTAAAAAAGTCATTTAAGCCTTTTCACAGTGAGATCTATGCGATATGGCCGAGAAATGTAATTTTGATGTTAACTCCCAAACCGCTGCGCAGAAGTCAACTAAACTTCACCCAATAGTGTATTGTATCACATTCTAGTAGTTACATTTGAAAATTTCGTTCTAGGACATTTGGTTTGAGCGCAATCATTAAACTTAATTAAAAAAGTCATTTAAGCCTTTTCACAGTGAGATCTATGCGATATGGCCGAGAAATGTAATTTTGATGTTCACTCCCAAACCGCTGCGCAGAAGTCAACCAAACTTCAACCATTAGTGTATTGTATCACAATCTAGTAGTTACATGTGGAAATTTGGTTCTAGGACATTTGATTTGAGCGCAATCCTCAAACTTAGGTCAAAAAAGCCATTTAAGCCTTTTCACAGTGAGATCTATGCGATATGGCCGAGAAATGTAATTTTGATGTTAACTCCCAAACCGCTGCGCAGAAGTCAACCAAACTTCACCCAATAGTGTATTGTATCACAATCTAGTAGTTACATTTGAAAATTTTGTTCTAGGACATTTTGTTTGAGCGCAATCATCAAACTTAATTAAAAAAGTCATTTAAGCCTTTTCACAGTGAGATCTATGCGATATGGCCGAGAAATGTAATTTTGATGTTAACTCCCAAACCGCTGCGCAGAAGTCAACCAAACTTCACCCATAAGTGTATTGTATCACAATCTAGTAGTTACATGTGGAAATTTGGTTCTAGGACATTTGATTTGAGCGCAATCCTCAAACTTAGGTCAAAAAAGCCATTTAAGCCTTTTCACAGTGAGATCTATGTGATATGGCCGAGAAATGTAATTTTGATGTTAATTCCCAAACCGCTGCGCAGAAGTCAACCAAACTTCACTCAATAGTGTATTGTATCACATTCTAGTAGTTACATTTGAAAATTTCGTTCTAGGACATTTGGTTTGAGCGCAATCATTAAACTTAGGTCAAAAAAGCCATTTAAGCCTTTTCACAGTGAGATCTATGCGATATGGCCGAGAAATGTAATTTTGATGTTAACTCCCAAACCGCTGCGCAGAAGTCAATTAAACTTCACCCAATAGTGTATTGTATCACATTCTAGTAGTTACATTTGAAAATTTCGTTCTAGGACATTTGGTTTGAGACCAATTATTAAACTTAGGTCAAAAAAGCCATTTAAGCCTTTTCACAGTGAGATCTATGCGATATGGCCGAGAAATGTAATTTTGATGTTAACTCCCAAACCGCTGCGCAGAAGTAAACCAAACTTCACCCATTAGTGTATTGTATCACAATCTAGTAGTTACATGTGGAAATTTGGTTTTAGGACATTTGATTTGAGCGCAATCCTCAAACTTAGGTCAAAAAAGCCATTTAAGCCTTTTCACAGTGAGATCTATGCGATATGGCCGAGAAATGTAATTTTGATGTTAACTCCCAAACCGCTGCGCAGAAGTCAACCAAACTTCACCCATAAGTGTATTGTATCACAATCTAGTAGTTACATTTGAAAATTTTGTTCTAGGACATTTTGTTTGAACGCAATCATCAAACTTAATTAAAAAAGTCAATTAAGCCTTTTCACAGTGAGATCTATGCGATATGGCCGAGAAATGTAATTTTGATGTTAACTCCCAAACCGCTGCGCAGAAGTAAACCAAACTTCACCCATTAGTGTATTGTATCACAATCTAGTAGTTACATGTGGAAATTTGGTTCTAGGACATGTGATTTGAGCGCAATCCTCAAACTTAGGTCAAAAAAGCCATTTAAGCCTTTTCACAGTGAGATCTATGCGATATGGCCGAGAAATGTAATTTTGATGTTAACTCCCAAACCGCTGCGCAGAAGTCAACCAAACTTCACCCAATAGTGTATTGTATCACAATCTAGTAGTTACATTTGAAAATTTTGTTCTAGGACATTTTGTTTGAACGCAATCATCAAACTTAATTAAAAAAGTCATTTAAGCCTTTTCACAGTGAGATCTATGCGATATGGCCGAGAAATGTAATTTTGATGTTAACTCCCAAACCGCTGCGCAGAAGTCAACCAAACTTCACCCATAAGTGTATTGTATCACAATCTAGTAGTTACATTTGAAAATTTTGTTCTAGGACATTTTGTTTGAACGCAATCATCAAACTTAATTAAAAAAGTCAATTAAGCCTTTTCACAGTGAGATCTATGCGATATGGCCGAGAAATGTAATTTTGATGTTAACTCCCAAACCGCTGCGCAGAAGTAAACCAAACTTCACCCATTAGTGTATTGTATCACAATCTAGTAGTTACATGTGGAAATTTGGTTCTAGGACATGTGATTTGAGCGCAATCCTCAAACTTAGGTCAAAAAAGCCATTTAAGCCTTTTCACAGTGAGATCTATGCGATATGGCCGAGAAATGTAATTTTGATGTTAACTCCCAAACCGCTGCGCAGAAGTCAACCAAACTTCACCCAATAGTGTATTGTATCACAATCTAGTAGTTACATTTGAAAATTTTGTTCTAGGACATTTTGTTTGAGCGCAATCCTCAAACTTAGGTCAAAAAAGCCATTTAAGCCTTTTCACAGTGAGATCTATGCGATATGGCCGAGAAATGTAATTTTGATGTTAACTCCCAAACCGCTGCGCAGAAGTAAACCAAACTTCACCCAATAGTGTATTGTATCACATTCTAGTAGTTACATTTGAAAATTTCGTTCTAGGACATTTGGTTTGAGCGCAATCATTAAACTTAATTAAAAAAGTCATTTAAGCCTTTTCACAGTGAGATCTATGCGATATGGCCGAGAAATGTAATTTTGATGTTAACTCCCAAACCGCTGCGCAGAAGTCAACTAAACTTCACCCAATAGTGTATTGTATCACATTCTAGTAGTTACATTTGAAAATTTCGTTCTAGGACATTTGGTTTGAGCGCAATCATTAAACTTAATTAAAAAAGTCATTTAAGCCTTTTCACAGTGAGATCTATGCGATATGGCCGAGAAATGTAATTTTGATGTTCACTCCCAAACCGCTGCGCAGAAGTCAACCAAACTTCAACCATTAGTGTATTGTATCACAATCTAGTAGTTACATGTGGAAATTTGGTTCTAGGACATTTGATTTGAGCGCAATCCTCAAACTTAGGTCAAAAAAGCCATTTAAGCCTTTTCACAGTGAGATCTATGCGATATGGCCGAGAAATGTAATTTTGATGTTAACTCCCAAACCGCTGCGCAGAAGTCAACCAAACTTCACCCAATAGTGTATTGTATCACAATCTAGTAGTTACATTTGAAAATTTTGTTCTAGGACATTTTGTTTGAGCGCAATCATCAAACTTAATTAAAAAAGTCATTTAAGCCTTTTCACAGTGAGATCTATGCGATATGGCCGAGAAATGTAATTTTGATGTTAACTCCCAAACCGCTGCGCAGAAGTCAACCAAACTTCACCCATAAGTGTATTGTATCACAATCTAGTAGTTACATGTGGAAATTTGGTTCTAGGACATTTGATTTGAGCGCAATCCTCAAACTTAGGTCAAAAAAGCCATTTAAGCCTTTTCACAGTGAGATCTATGTGATATGGCCGAGAAATGTAATTTTGATGTTAATTCCCAAACCGCTGCGCAGAAGTCAACCAAACTTCACTCAATAGTGTATTGTATCACATTCTAGTAGTTACATTTGAAAATTTCGTTCTAGGACATTTGGTTTGAGCGCAATCATTAAACTTAGGTCAAAAAAGCCATTTAAGCCTTTTCACAGTGAGATCTATGCGATATGGCCGAGAAATGTAATTTTGATGTTAACTCCCAAACCGCTGCGCAGAAGTCAATTAAACTTCACCCAATAGTGTATTGTATCACATTCTAGTAGTTACATTTGAAAATTTCGTTCTAGGACATTTGGTTTGAGACCAATTATTAAACTTAGGTCAAAAAAGCCATTTAAGCCTTTTCACAGTGAGATCTATGCGATATGGCCGAGAAATGTAATTTTGATGTTAACTCCCAAACCGCTGCGCAGAAGTAAACCAAACTTCACCCATTAGTGTATTGTATCACAATCTAGTAGTTACATGTGGAAATTTGGTTTTAGGACATTTGATTTGAGCGCAATCCTCAAACTTAGGTCAAAAAAGCCATTTAAGCCTTTTCACAGTGAGATCTATGCGATATGGCCGAGAAATGTAATTTTGATGTTAACTCCCAAACCGCTGCGCAGAAGTCAACCAAACTTCACCCATAAGTGTATTGTATCACAATCTAGTAGTTACATTTGAAAATTTTGTTCTAGGACATTTTGTTTGAACGCAATCATCAAACTTAATTAAAAAAGTCAATTAAGCCTTTTCACAGTGAGATCTATGCGATATGGCCGAGAAATGTAATTTTGATGTTAACTCCCAAACCGCTGCGCAGAAGTAAACCAAACTTCACCCATTAGTGTATTGTATCACAATCTAGTAGTTACATGTGGAAATTTGGTTCTAGGACATGTGATTTGAGCGCAATCCTCAAACTTAGGTCAAAAAAGCCATTTAAGCCTTTTCACAGTGAGATCTATGCGATATGGCCGAGAAATGTAATTTTGATGTTAACTCCCAAACCGCTGCGCAGAAGTCAACCAAACTTCACCCAATAGTGTATTGTATCACAATCTAGTAGTTACATTTGAAAATTTTGTTCTAGGACATTTTGTTTGAACGCAATCATCAAACTTAATTAAAAAAGTCATTTAAGCCTTTTCACAGTGAGATCTATGCGATATGGCCGAGAAATGTAATTTTGATGTTAACTCCCAAACCGCTGCGCAGAAGTCAACCAAACTTCACCCATAAGTGTATTGTATCACAATCTAGTAGTTACATTTGAAAATTTTGTTCTAGGACATTTTGTTTGAACGCAATCATCAAACTTAATTAAAAAAGTCAATTAAGCCTTTTCACAGTGAGATCTATGCGATATGGCCGAGAAATGTAATTTTGATGTTAACTCCCAAACCGCTGCGCAGAAGTAAACCAAACTTCACCCATTAGTGTATTGTATCACAATCTAGTAGTTACATGTGGAAATTTGGTTCTAGGACATGTGATTTGAGCGCAATCCTCAAACTTAGGTCAAAAAAGCCATTTAAGCCTTTTCACAGTGAGATCTATGCGATATGGCCGAGAAATGTAATTTTGATGTTAACTCCCAAACCGCTGCGCAGAAGTCAACCAAACTTCACCCAATAGTGTATTGTATCACAATCTAGTAGTTACATTTGAAAATTTTGTTCTAGGACATTTTGTTTGAGCGCAATCCTCAAACTTAGGTCAAAAAAGCCATTTAAGCCTTTTCACAGTGAGATCTATGCGATATGGCCGAGGAATGTAATTTTGATGTTAACTCCCAAACCGCTGCGCAGAAGTCAACCAAACTTCACCCAATAGTGTATTGTATCACAATCTAGTAGTTACATTTGAAAATTTTGTTCTAGGACATTTTGTTTGAGCGCAATCCTCAAACTTAGGTCAAAAAAGCCATTTAAGCCTTTTCACAGTGAGATCTATGCGATATGGCCGAGTAATGTAATTTTGATGTTAACTCCCAAACCGCTGCGCAGAAGTCAACCAAACTTCACCCAATAGTGTATTGTATCACAATCTAGTAGTTACATTTGAAAATTTTGTTCTATGACATTTTGTTTGAACGCAATCCTCAAACTTAGGTCAAAAAAGCCATTTAAGCCTTTTCACAGTGAGATCTATGCGATATGGCCGAGAAATGTAATTTTGATGTTAACTCCCAAACCGCTGCGCAGAAGTAAACCAAACTTCACCCAATAGTGTATTGTATCACATTCTAGTAGTTACATTAGAAAATTTTGTTCTAGGACATTTTGTTTGAACGCAATCATCAAACTTAATTAAAAAAGTCATTTAAGCCTTTTCACAGTGAGATCTATGCGATATGGACGAGAAATGTAATTTTGATGTTAACTCCCAAACCGCTGCGCAGAAGTAAACCAAACTTCACCCATTAATGTATTGTATCACATTCTAGTAGTTACATGTGGAAATTTGGTTCTAGGACATTTGATTTGAGCGCAATCCTCAAACTTAGGTCAAAAAAGCCATTTAAGCCTTTTCACAGTGAGATCTATGCGATATGGCCGAGAAATGTAATTTTGATATTAACTCCCAAACCGCTGCGCAGAAGTCAACCAAACTTCACCCAATAATGTATTGTATCACAATCTAGTAGTTACATTTGAAAATTTTGTTCTAGGACATTTTGTTTGAGCGCAATCCTCAAACTTAGGTCAAAAAAGCCATTTAAGCCTTTTCACAGTGAGATCTATGCGATATGGCCGAGAAATGTAATTTTGATGTTAACTCCCAAACCGCTGCGCAGAAGTCAACCAAACTTCACCCAATAGTGTATTGTATCACATTCTAGTAGTTACATTTGAAAATTTCGTTCTAGGACATTTGGTTTGAGCGCAATCATTAAACTTAGGTCAAAAAAGCCATTTAAGCCTTTTCACAGTGAGATCTATGCGATACGGCCGAGGAATGTAATTTTGATGTTAACTCCCAAACCGCTGCGCAGAAGTCAACCAAACTTCACCCAATAGTGTATTGTATCACAATCTAGTAGTTACATTTGAAAATTTTGTTCTAGGACATTTTGTTTGAGCGCAATCCTCAAACTTAGGTCAAAAAAGCCATTTAAGCCTTTTCACAGTGAGATCTATGTGATATGGCCGAGAAATGTAATTTTGATGTTAATTCCCAAACCGCTGCACAGAAGTCAACCAAACTTCACCCAATAGTGTATTGTATCACATTCTAGTAGTTACATTTGAAAATTTCGTTCTAGGACATTTGGTTTGAGCGCAATCATTAAACTTAGGTCAAAAAAGCCATTTAAGCCTTTTCACAGTGAGATCTATGCGATATGGCCGAGAAATGTAATTTTGATGTTAACTCCCAAACCGCTGCGCAGAAGTCAATTAAACTTCACCCATTAGTGTATTGTATCACAATCTAGTAGTTACATGTGGAAATTTGGTTTTAGGACATTTGATTTGAGCGCAATCCTCAAACTTAGGTCAAAAAAGCCATTTAAGCCTTTTCACAGTGAGATCTATGCGATATGGCCGAGAAATGTAATTTTGATGTTAACTCCCAAACCGCTGCGCAGAAGTCAACCAAACTTCACCCAATAGTGTATTGTATCACAATCTAGTAGTTACATTTGAAAATTTTGTTCTAGGACATTTTGTTTGAACGCAATCATCAAACTTAATTAAAAAAGTCATTTAAGCCTTTTCACAGTGAGATCTATGCGATATGGCCGAGAAATGTAATTTTGATGTTAACTCCCAAACCGCTGCGCAGAAGTCAACCAAACTTCACCCAATAGTGTATTGTATCACAATCTAGTAGTTACATTTGAAAATTTTGTTCTAGGACATTTTGTTTGAACGCAATCATCAAACTTAATTAAAAAAGTCATTTAAGCCTTTTCACAGTGAGATCTATGCGATATGGCCGAGAAATGTAATTTTGATGTTAACTCCCAAACCGCTGCGCAGAAGTCAACCAAACTTCACCCATTAGTGTATTGTATCACAATCTAGTAGTTACATGGGGAAATTTGGTTCTAGGACATTTGGTTTGAGCGCAATCCTCAAACTTAGGTCAAAAAAGCCATTTAAGCCTTTCCACAGTGAGATCTATGCGATATGGCCGAGAAATGTAATTTTGATGTTAACTCCCAAACCGCTGCGCAGAAGTCAACCAAACTTCACCCAATAGTGTATTGTATCACAATCTAGTAGTTACATTTGAAAATTTTGTTCTAGGACATTTTGTTTGAGCGCAATCATCAAACTTAATTAAAAAAGTCATTTAAGCCTTTTCACAGTGAGATCTATGCAATATGGCCGAGAAATGTAATTTTGATGTTAACTCCCAAACCGCTGCGCAGAAGTCAACCAAACTTCACCCATAAGTGTATTGTATCACAATCTAGTAGTTACATGTGGAAATTTGGTTCTAGGACATTTGATTTGAGCGCAATCCTCAAACTTAGGTCAAAAAAGCCATTTAAGCCTTTTCACAGTGAGATCTATGCGATATGGCCGAGAAATGTAATTTTGATGTTAACTCCCAAACCGCTGCGCAGAAGTCAACCAAACTTCACCCATTAGTGTATTGTATCACATTCTAGTAGTTACATTTGAAAATTTCGTTCTAGGACATTTGGTTTGAGCGCAATCATTAAACTTAGGTCAAAAGAGCCATTTAAGCCTTTTCACAGTGAGATCTATGCGATATGGCCGAGAAATGTAATTTTGATGTTAACTCCCAAACCGCTGCGCAGAAGTCAACCAAACTTCACCCAATAGTGTATTGTATCACAATCTAGTAGTTACATTTCAAAATTTTGTTCTAGGACATTTTGTTTGAACGCAATCATCAAACTTAATTAAAAAAGTCATTTAAGCCTTTTCACAGTGAGATCTATGCGATATGGCCGAGAAATGTAATTTTGATGTTCACTCCCAAACCGCTGCGCAGAAGTCAACCAAACTTCACCCATTAGTGTATTGTATCACAATCTAGTAGTTACATGTGGAAATTTGGTTCTAGGACATTTGATTTGAGCGCAATCCTCAAACTTAGGTCAAAAAAGCCATTTAAGCCTTTTCACAGTGAGATCTATGCGATATGGCCGAGAAATGTAATTTTGATGTTAACTCCCAAACCGCTGCGCAGAAGTCAACCAAACTTCACCCAATAGTGTATTGTATCACAATCTAGTAGTTACATTTGAAAATTTTGTTCTAGGACATTTTGTTTGAGCGCAAACATCAAACTTAATTAAAAAAGTCATTTAAGCCTTTTCACAGTGAGATCTATGCGATATGGCCGAGAAATGTAATTTTGATGTTAACTCCCAAACCGCTGCGCAGAAGTCAACCAAACTTCACCCATTAGTGTATTGTATCACAATCTAGTAGTTACATGTGGAAATTTGGTTCTAGGACATTTGATTTGAGCGCAATCCTCAAACTTAGGTCAAAAAAGCCATTTAAGCCTTTTCACAGTGAGATCTATGCGATATGGCCGAGAAATGTAATTTTGATGTTAACTCCCAAACCGCTGCGCAGAAGTTAACCAAACTTCACCCAATAGTGTATTGTATCACATTCTAGTAGTTACATTTGAAAATTTCGTTCTAGGACATTTGGTTTGAGCGCAATCATTAAACTTAATTAAAAAAGTCATTTAAGCCTTTTCACAGTGAGATCTATGCGATATGGCCGAGAAATGTAATTTTGATGTTAACTCCCAAACCGCTGCGCAGAAGTCAACCAAACTTCACCCAATAGTGTATTTTATCACAATCTAGTAGTTACATTTGGAAATTTAGTTCTAGGACATTTGATTTGAGCGCAATCTTCAAACTTAATTAAAAAAAGTCATTTAAGCCTTTTCACAGTGAGATCTATGCGATATGGCCGAGAAATGTAATTTTGATGTTCACTCCCAAACCGCTGCGCAGAAGTCAACCAAACTTCAACCATTAGTGTATTGTATCACAATCTAGTAGTTACATGTGGAAATTTGGTTTTAGGACATTTGATTTGAGCGCAATCCTCAAACTTAGGTCAAAAAAGCCATTTAAGCCTTTTCACAGTGAGATCTATGCGATATGGCCGAGAAATGTAATTTTGATGTTAACTCCCAAACCGCTGCGCAGAAGTCAACCAAACTTCACCCAATAGTGTATTGTATCACAATCTAGTAGTTACATTTGAAAATTTTGTTCTAGGACATTTTGTTTGAACGCAATCATCAAACTTAATTAAAAAAGTCATTTAAGCCTTTTCACAGTGAGATCTATG
Organism: Corythoichthys intestinalis; assembly: GCF_030265065.1. NCBI lineage: Eukaryota > Metazoa > Chordata > Actinopteri > Syngnathiformes > Syngnathidae > Corythoichthys > Corythoichthys intestinalis. Next base: position 40,151,498 of record NC_080414.1, on the reverse strand, counting down.
CGATATGGCCGAGAAATGTAATTTTGATGTTAACTCCCAAACCGCTGCGCAGAAGTCAACCAAACTTCACCCAATAGTGTATTGTATCACATTCTAGTAGTTACATTTGAAAATTTCGTTCTAGGACATTTGGTTTGAGCGCAATCATTAAACTTAGGTCAAAAAAGCCATTTAAGCCTTTTCACAGTGAGATCTATGCGATATGGCCGAGGAATGTAATTTTGATGTTAACTCCCAAACCGCTGCGCAGAAGTCAACCAAACTTCACCCAATAGTGTATTGTATCACAATCTAGTAGTTACATTTGAAAATTTTGTTCTAGGACATTTTGTTTGAGCGCAAACATCAAACTTAATTAAAAAAGTCATTTAAGCCTTTTCACAGTGAGATCTATGCGATATGGCCGAGAAATGTAATTTTGATGTTAACTCCCAAACCGCTGCGCAGAAGTCAACCAAACTTCACCCATTAGTGTATTGTATCACAATCTAGTAGTTACATGTGGAAATTTGGTTCTAGGACATTTGATTTGAGCGCAATCCTCAAACTTAGGTCAAAAAAGCCATTTAAGCCTTTTCACAGTGAGATCTATGCGATATGGCCGAGAAATGTAATTTTGATGTTAACTCCCAAACCGCTGCGCAGAAGTTAACCAAACTTCACCCAATAGTGTATTGTATCACATTCTAGTAGTTACATTTGAAAATTTCGTTCTAGGACATTTGGTTTGAGCGCAATCATTAAACTTAATTAAAAAAGTCATTTAAGCCTTTTCACAGTGAGATCTATGCGATATGGCCGAGAAATGTAATTTTGATGTTAACTCCCAAACCGCTGCGCAGAAGTCAACCAAACTTCACCCAATAGTGTATTTTATCACAATCTAGTAGTTACATTTGGAAATTTAGTTCTAGGACATTTGATTTGAGCGCAATCTTTAAACTTAATTAAAAAAAGTCATTTAAGCCTTTTCACAGTGAGATCTATGCGATATGGCCGAGAAATGTAATTTTGATGTTCACTCCCAAACCGCTGCGCAGAAGTCAACCAAACTTCAACCATTAGTGTATTGTATCACAATCTAGTAGTTACATGTGGAAATTTGGTTTTAGGACATTTGATTTGAGCGCAATCCTCAAACTTAGGTCAAAAAAGCCATTTAAGCCTTTTCACAGTGAGATCTATGCGATATGGCCGAGAAATGTAATTTTGATGTTAACTCCCAAACCGCTGCGCAGAAGTCAACCAAACTTCACCCAATAGTGTATTGTATCACAATCTAGTAGTTACATTTGAAAATTTTGTTCTAGGACATTTTGTTTGAACGCAATCATCAAACTTAATTAAAAAAGTCATTTAAGCCTTTTCACAGTGAGATCTATGCGATATGGCCGAGAAATGTAATTTTGATGTTAACTCCCAAACCGCTGCGCAGAAGTCAACCAAACTTCACCCAATAGTGTATTGTATCACATTCTAGTAGTTACATTTGAAAATTTCGTTCTAGGACATTTGGTTTGAGCGCAATCATTAAACTTAGGTCAAAAAAGCCATTTAAGCCTTTTCACAGTGAGATCTATGCGATATGGCCGAGGAATGTAATTATGATGTTAACTCCCAAACCGCTGCGCAGAAGTCAACCAAACTTCACCCAATAGTGTATTGTATCACAATCTAGTAGTTACATTTGGAAATTTAGTTCTAGGACATTTGATTTGAGCGCAATCTTTAAACTTAATTAAAAAAAGTCATTTAAGCCTTTTCACAGTGAGATCTATGCGATATGGCCGAGAAATGTAATTTTGATGTTCACTCCCAAACCGCTGCGCAGAAGTCAACCAAACTTCAACCATTAGTGTATTGTATCACAATCTAGTAGTTACATTTGAAAATTTTGTTCTAGGACATTTTGTTTGAACGCAATCATCAAACTTAATTAAAAAAGTCATTTAAGCCTTTTCACAGTGAGATCTATGCGATATGGCCGAGAAATGTAATTTTGATGTTAACTCCCAAACCGCTGCGCAGAAGTCAACCAAACTTCACCCAATAGTGTATTGTATCACAATCTAGTAGTTACATTTGAAAATTTTGTTCTAGGACATTTTGTTTGAACGCAATCATCAAACTTAATTAAAAAAGTCATTTAAGCCTTTTCACAGTGAGATCTATGCGATATGGCCGAGAAATGTAATTTTGATGTTAACTCCCAAACCGCTGCGCAGAAGTCAACCAAACTTCACCCATTAGTGTATTGTATCACAATCTAGTAGTTACATGGGGAAATTTGGTTCTAGGACATTTGGTTTGAGCGCAATCCTCAAACTTAGGTCAAAAAAGCCATTTAAGCCTTTCCACAGTGAGATCTATGCGATATGGCCGAGAAATGTAATTTTGATGTTAACTCCCAAACCGCTGCGCAGAAGTCAACCAAACTTCACCCAATAGTGTATTGTATCACAATCTAGTAGTTACATTTGAAAATTTTGTTCTAGGACATTTTGTTTGAGCGCAATCATCAAACTTAATTAAAAAAGTCATTTAAGCCTTTTCACAGTGAGATCTATGCAATATGGCCGAGAAATGTAATTTTGATGTTAACTCCCAAACCGCTGCGCAGAAGTCAACCAAACTTCACCCATAAGTGTATTGTATCACAATCTAGTAGTTACATGTGGAAATTTGGTTCTAGGACATTTGATTTGAGCGCAATCCTCAAACTTAGGTCAAAAAAGCCATTTAAGCCTTTTCACAGTGAGATCTATGCGATATGGCCGAGAAATGTAATTTTGATGTTAACTCCCAAACCGCTGCGCAGAAGTCAACCAAACTTCACCCATTAGTGTATTGTATCACATTCTAGTAGTTACATTTGAAAATTTCGTTCTAGGACATTTGGTTTGAGCGCAATCATTAAACTTAGGTCAAAAGAGCCATTTAAGCCTTTTCACAGTGAGATCTATGCGATATGGCCGAGAAATGTAATTTTGATGTTAACTCCCAAACCGCTGCGCAGAAGTCAACCAAACTTCACCCAATAGTGTATTGTATCACAATCTAGTAGTTACATTTCAAAATTTTGTTCTAGGACATTTTGTTTGAACGCAATCATCAAACTTAATTAAAAAAGTCATTTAAGCCTTTTCACAGTGAGATCTATGCGATATGGCCGAGAAATGTAATTTTGATGTTCACTCCCAAACCGCTGCGCAGAAGTCAACCAAACTTCACCCATTAGTGTATTGTATCACAATCTAGTAGTTACATGTGGAAATTTGGTTCTAGGACATTTGATTTGAGCGCAATCCTCAAACTTAGGTCAAAAAAGCCATTTAAGCCTTTTCACAGTGAGATCTATGCGATATGGCCGAGAAATGTAATTTTGATGTTAACTCCCAAACCGCTGCGCAGAAGTCAACCAAACTTCACCCAATAGTGTATTGTATCACAATCTAGTAGTTACATTTGAAAATTTTGTTCTAGGACATTTTGTTTGAGCGCAAACATCAAACTTAATTAAAAAAGTCATTTAAGCCTTTTCACAGTGAGATCTATGCGATATGGCCGAGAAATGTAATTTTGATGTTAACTCCCAAACCGCTGCGCAGAAGTCAACCAAACTTCACCCATTAGTGTATTGTATCACAATCTAGTAGTTACATGTGGAAATTTGGTTCTAGGACATTTGATTTGAGCGCAATCCTCAAACTTAGGTCAAAAAAGCCATTTAAGCCTTTTCACAGTGAGATCTATGCGATATGGCCGAGAAATGTAATTTTGATGTTAACTCCCAAACCGCTGCGCAGAAGTTAACCAAACTTCACCCAATAGTGTATTGTATCACATTCTAGTAGTTACATTTGAAAATTTCGTTCTAGGACATTTGGTTTGAGCGCAATCATTAAACTTAATTAAAAAAGTCATTTAAGCCTTTTCACAGTGAGATCTATGCGATATGGCCGAGAAATGTAATTTTGATGTTAACTCCCAAACCGCTGCGCAGAAGTCAACCAAACTTCACCCAATAGTGTATTTTATCACAATCTAGTAGTTACATTTGGAAATTTAGTTCTAGGACATTTGATTTGAGCGCAATCTTCAAACTTAATTAAAAAAAGTCATTTAAGCCTTTTCACAGTGAGATCTATGCGATATGGCCGAGAAATGTAATTTTGATGTTCACTCCCAAACCGCTGCGCAGAAGTCAACCAAACTTCAACCATTAGTGTATTGTATCACAATCTAGTAGTTACATGTGGAAATTTGGTTTTAGGACATTTGATTTGAGCGCAATCCTCAAACTTAGGTCAAAAAAGCCATTTAAGCCTTTTCACAGTGAGATCTATGCGATATGGCCGAGAAATGTAATTTTGATGTTAACTCCCAAACCGCTGCGCAGAAGTCAACCAAACTTCACCCAATAGTGTATTGTATCACAATCTAGTAGTTACATTTGAAAATTTTGTTCTAGGACATTTTGTTTGAACGCAATCATCAAACTTAATTAAAAAAGTCATTTAAGCCTTTTCACAGTGAGATCTATGCGATATGGCCGAGAAATGTAATTTTGATGTTAACTCCCAAACCGCTGCGCAGAAGTCAACCAAACTTCACCCAATAGTGTATTGTATCACATTCTAGTAGTTACATTTGAAAATTTCGTTCTAGGACATTTGGTTTGAGCGCAATCATTAAACTTAGGTCAAAAAAGCCATTTAAGCCTTTTCACAGTGAGATCTATGCGATATGGCCGAGGAATGTAATTTTGATGTTAACTCCCAAACCGCTGCGCAGAAGTCAACCAAACTTCACCCAATAGTGTATTGTATCACAATCTAGTAGTTACATTTGAAAATTTTGTTCTAGGACATTTTGTTTGAGCGCAAACATCAAACTTAATTAAAAAAGTCATTTAAGCCTTTTCACAGTGAGATCTATGCGATATGGCCGAGAAATGTAATTTTGATGTTAACTCCCAAACCGCTGCGCAGAAGTCAACCAAACTTCACCCATTAGTGTATTGTATCACAATCTAGTAGTTACATGTGGAAATTTGGTTCTAGGACATTTGATTTGAGCGCAATCCTCAAACTTAGGTCAAAAAAGCCATTTAAGCCTTTTCACAGTGAGATCTATGCGATATGGCCGAGAAATGTAATTTTGATGTTAACTCCCAAACCGCTGCGCAGAAGTTAACCAAACTTCACCCAATAGTGTATTGTATCACATTCTAGTAGTTACATTTGAAAATTTCGTTCTAGGACATTTGGTTTGAGCGCAATCATTAAACTTAATTAAAAAAGTCATTTAAGCCTTTTCACAGTGAGATCTATGCGATATGGCCGAGAAATGTAATTTTGATGTTAACTCCCAAACCGCTGCGCAGAAGTCAACCAAACTTCACCCAATAGTGTATTTTATCACAATCTAGTAGTTACATTTGGAAATTTAGTTCTAGGACATTTGATTTGAGCGCAATCTTTAAACTTAATTAAAAAAAGTCATTTAAGCCTTTTCACAGTGAGATCTATGCGATATGGCCGAGAAATGTAATTTTGATGTTCACTCCCAAACCGCTGCGCAGAAGTCAACCAAACTTCAACCATTAGTGTATTGTATCACAATCTAGTAGTTACATGTGGAAATTTGGTTTTAGGACATTTGATTTGAGCGCAATCCTCAAACTTAGGTCAAAAAAGCCATTTAAGCCTTTTCACAGTGAGATCTATGCGATATGGCCGAGAAATGTAATTTTGATGTTAACTCCCAAACCGCTGCGCAGAAGTCAACCAAACTTCACCCAATAGTGTATTGTATCACAATCTAGTAGTTACATTTGAAAATTTTGTTCTAGGACATTTTGTTTGAACGCAATCATCAAACTTAATTAAAAAAGTCATTTAAGCCTTTTCACAGTGAGATCTATGCGATATGGCCGAGAAATGTAATTTTGATGTTAACTCCCAAACCGCTGCGCAGAAGTCAACCAAACTTCACCCAATAGTGTATTGTATCACATTCTAGTAGTTACATTTGAAAATTTCGTTCTAGGACATTTGGTTTGAGCGCAATCATTAAACTTAGGTCAAAAAAGCCATTTAAGCCTTTTCACAGTGAGATCTATGCGATATGGCCGAGGAATGTAATTATGATGTTAACTCCCAAACCGCTGCGCAGAAGTCAACCAAACTTCACCCAATAGTGTATTGTATCACAATCTAGTAGTTACATTTGAAAATTTTGTTCTAGGACATTTTGTTTGAGCGCAATCCTCAAACTTAGGTCAAAAAAGCCATTTAAGCCTTTTCACAGTGAGATCTATGCGATATGGCCGAGGAATGTAATTTTGATGTTAACTCCCAAACCGCTGCGCAGAAGTCAATTAAACTTCACCCAATAGTGTATTGTATCACATTCTAGTAGTTACATTTAAAAATTTCGTTCTAGGACATTTGGTTTGAGCGCAATTATTAAACTTAGGTCAAAAAAGCCATTTAAGCCTTTTCACAGTGAGATCTATGCGATATGGCCGAGAAATGTAATTTTGATGTTAACTCCCAAACCGCTGCGCAGAAGTAAACCAAACTTCACCCATTAGTGTATTGTATCACAATCTAGTAGTTACATGTGGAAATTTGGTTCTAGGACATTTTGTTTGAACGCAATCATCAAACTTAATTAAAAAAGTCATTTAAGCCTTTTCACAGTGAGATCTATGCGATATGGCCGAGAAATGTAATTTTGATGTTAACTCCCAAACCGCTGCGCAGAAGTAAACCAAACTTCACCCATTAATGTATTGTATCACAATCTAGTAGTTACATGTGGAAATTTGGTTCTAGGACATTTGATTTGAGCGCAATCCTCAAACTTAGGTCAAAAAAGCCATTTAAGCCTTTTCACAGTGAGATCTATGCGATATGGCCGAGAAATGTAATTTTGATGTTAACTCCCAAACCGCTGCGCAGAAGTCAATTAAACTTCACCCAATAGTGTATTGTATCACATTCTAGTAGTTACATTTAAAAATTTCGTTCTAGGACATTTGGTTTGAGCGCAATTATTAAACTTAGGTCAAAAAAGCCATTTAAGCCTTTTCACAGTGAGATCTATGCGATATGGCCGAGAAATGTAATTTTGATGTTAACTCCCAAACCGCTGCGCAGAAGTAAACCAAACTTCACCCATTAGTGTATTGTATCACAATCTAGTAGTTACATGTGGAAATTTGGTTCTAGGACATTTGATTTGAGCGCAATCCTCAAACTTAGGTCAAAAAAGCCATTTAAGCCTTTTCACAGTGAGATCTATGCGATATGGCCGAGAAATGTAATTTTGATGTTAACTCCCAAACCGCTGCGCAGAAGTAAACCAAACTTCACCCAATAGTGTATTGTATCACATTCTAGTAGTTACATTTGAAAATTTTGTTCTAGGACATTTTGTTTGAACGCAATCATCAAACTTAATTAAAAAAGTCATTTAAGCCTTTTCACAGTGAGATCTATGCGATATGGCCGAGAAATGTAATTTTGATGTTAACTCCCAAACCGCTGCGCAGAAGTAAACCAAACTTCACCCATTAGTGTATTGTATCACAATCTAGTAGTTACATGTGGAAATTTGGTTCTAGGACATTTGATTTGAGCGCAATCCTCAAACTTAGGTCAAAAAAGCCATTTAAGCCTTTTCACAGTGAGATCTATGCGATATGGCCGAGAAATGTAATTTTGATGTTAACTCCCAAACCGCTGCGCAGAAGTCAACCAAACTTCACCCAATAGTGTATTGTATCACAATCTAGTAGTTACATTTGAAAATTTTGTTCTAGGACATTTTGTTTGAACGCAATCATCAAACTTAATTAAAAAAGTCATTTAAGCCTTTTCACAGTGAGATCTATGCGATATGGCCGAGAAATGTAATTTTGATGTTAACTCCCAAACCGCTGCGCAGAAGTCAACCAAACTTCACCCAATAGTGTATTGTATCACAATCTAGTAGTTACATTTGAAAATTTTGTTCTAGGACATTTTTTTTGAACGCAATCATCAAACTTAATTAAAAAAGTCATTTAAGCCTTTTCACAGTGAGATCTATGCGATATGGCCGAGAAATGTAATTTTGATGTTAACTCCCAAACCGCTGCGCAGAAGTCAACCAAACTTCACCCATTAGTGTATTGTATCACAATCTAGTAGTTACATGTGGAAATTTGGTTCTAGGACATTTGGTTTGAGCGCAATCCTCAAACTTAGGTCAAAAAAGCCATTTAAGCCTTTTCACAGTGAGATCTATGCGATATGGCCGAGAAATGTAATTTTGATGTTAACTCCCAAACCGCTGCGCAGAAGTCAACCAAACTTCACCCAATAGTGTATTGTATCACAATCTAGTAGTTACATTTGAAAATTTTGTTCTAGGACATTTTGTTTGAGCGCAATCATCAAACTTAATTAAAAAAGTCATTTAAGCCTTTTCACAGTGAGATCTATGCGATATGGCCGAGAAATGTAATTTTGATGTTAACTCCCAAACCGCTGCGCAGAAGTCAACCAAACTTCACCCATAAGTGTATTGTATCACAATCTAGTAGTTACATGTGGAAATTTGGTTCTAGGACATTTGATTTGAGCGCAATCCTCAAACTTAGGTCAAAAAAGCCATTTAAGCCTTTTCACAGTGAGATCTATGCGATATGGCCGAGAAATGTAATTTTGATGTTAACTCCCAAACCGCTGCGCAGAAGTCAACCAAACTTCACCCAATAGTGTATTATATGACATTCTAGTAGTTACATTTGAAAATTTCGTTCTAGGACATTTGGTTTGAGCGCAATCATTAAACTTAGGTCAAAAAAGCCATTTAAGCCTTTTCACAGTGAGATCTATGCGATATGGCCGAGAAATGTAATTTTGATGTTAACTCCCAAACCGCTGCGCAGAAGTCAATTAAACTTCACCCAATAGTGTATTGTATCACATTCTAGTAGTTACATTTAAAAATTTCGTTCTAGGACATTTGGTTTGAGCGCAATTATTAAACTTAGGTCAAAAAAGCTATTTAAGCCTTTTCACAGTGAGATCTATGCGATATGGCCGAGAAATGTAATTTTGATGTTAACTCCCAAACCGCTGCGCAGAAGTAAACCAAACTTCACCCATTAGTGTATTGTATCACAATCTAGTAGTTACATGTGGAAATTTGGTTCTAGGACATTTTGTTTGAACGCAATCATCAAACTTAATTAAAAAAGTCATTTAAGCCTTTTCACAGTGAGATCTATGCGATATGGCCGAGAAATGTAATTTTGATGTTAACTCCCAAACCGCTGCGCAGAAGTAAACCAAACTTCACCCATTAATGTATTGTATCACAATCTAGTAGTTACATGTGGAAATTTGGTTCTAGGACATTTGATTTGAGCGCAATCCTCAAACTTAGGTCAAAAAAGCCATTTAAGCCTTTTCACAGTGAGATCTATGCGATATGGCCGAGAAATGTAATTTTGATGTTAACTCCCAAACCGCTGCGCAGAAGTCAATTAAACTTCACCCAATAGTGTATTGTATCACATTCTAGTAGTTACATTTAAAAATTTCGTTCTAGGACATTTGGTTTGAGCGCAATTATTAAACTTAGGTCAAAAAAGCCATTTAAGCCTTTTCACAGTGAGATCTATGCGATATGGCCGAGAAATGTAATTTTGATGTTAACTCCCAAACCGCTGCGCAGAAGTAAACCAAACTTCACCCATTAGTGTATTGTATCACAATCTAGTAGTTACATGTGGAAATTTGGTTCTAGGACATTTGATTTGAGCGCAATCCTCAAACTTAGGTCAAAAAAGCCATTTAAGCCTTTTCACAGTGAGATCTATGCGATATGGCCGAGAAATGTAATTTTGATGTTAACTCCCAAACCGCTGCGCAGAAGTCAACCAAACTTCACCCAATAGTGTATTGTATCACAATCTAGTAGTTACATTTGAAAATTTTGTTCTAGGACATTTTGTTTGAACGCAATCATCAAACTTAATTAAAAAAGTCATTTAAGCCTTTTCACAGTGAGATCTATGCGATATGGCCGAGAAATGTAATTTTGATGTTAACTCCCAAACCGCTGCGCAGAAGTCAACCAAACTTCACCCAATAGTGTATTGTATCACAATCTAGTAGTTACATTTGAAAATTTTGTTCTAGGACATTTTTTTTGAACGCAATCATCAAACTTAATTAAAAAAGTCATTTAAGCCTTTTCACAGTGAGATCTATGCGATATGGCCGAGAAATGTAATTTTGATGTTAACTCCCAAACCGCTGCGCAGAAGTCAACCAAACTTCACCCATTAGTGTATTGTATCACAATCTAGTAGTTACATGTGGAAATTTGGTTCTAGGACATTTGGTTTGAGCGCAATCCTCAAACTTAGGTCAAAAAAGCCATTTAAGCCTTTTCACAGTGAGATCTATGCGATATGGCCGAGAAATGTAATTTTGATGTTAACTCCCAAACCGCTGCGCAGAAGTCAACCAAACTTCACCCAATAGTGTATTGTATCACAATCTAGTAGTTACATTTGAAAATTTTGTTCTAGGACATTTTGTTTGAGCGCAATCATCAAACTTAATTAAAAAAGTCATTTAAGCCTTTTCACAGTGAGATCTATGCGATATGGCCGAGAAATGTAATTTTGATGTTAACTCCCAAACCGCTGCGCAGAAGTCAACCAAACTTCACCCATAAGTGTATTGTATCACAATCTAGTAGTTACATGTGGAAATTTGGTTCTAGGACATTTGATTTGAGCGCAATCCTCAAACTTAGGTCAAAAAAGCCATTTAAGCCTTTTCACAGTGAGATCTATGCGATATGGCCGAGAAATGTAATTTTGATGTTAACTCCCAAACCGCTGCGCAGAAGTCAACCAAACTTCACCCAATAGTGTATTGTATGACATTCTAGTAGTTACATTTGAAAATTTCGTTCTAGGACATTTGGTTTGAGCGCAATCATTAAACTTAGGTCAAAAAAGCCATTTAAGCCTTTTCACAGTGAGATCTATGCGATATGGCCGAGAAATGTAATTTTGATGTTAACTCCCAAACCGCTGCGCAGAAGTCAATTAAACTTCACCCAATAGTGTATTGTATCACATTCTAGTAGTTACATTTAAAAATTTCGTTCTAGGACATTTGGTTTGAGCGCAATTATTAAACTTAGGTCAAAAAAGCCATTTAAGCCTTTTCACAGTGAGATCTATGCGATATGGCCGAGAAATGTAATTTTGATGTTAACTCCCAAACCGCTGCGCAGAAGTAAACCAAACTTCACCCATTAGTGTATTGTATCACAATCTAGTAGTTACATGTGGAAATTTGGTTCTAGGACATTTGATTTGAGCGCAATCCTCAAACTTAGGTCAAAAAAGCCATTTAAGCCTTTTCACAGTGAGATCTATGCGATATGGCCGAGAAATGTAATTTTGATGTTAACTCCCAAACCGCTGCGCAGAAGTCAACCAAACTTCACCCAATAGTGTATTGTATCACAATCTAGTAGTTACATTTGAAAATTTTGTTCTAGGACATTTTGTTTGAGCGCAAACATCAAACTTAATTAAAAAAGTCATTTAAGCCTTTTCACAGTGAGATCTATGCGATATGGCCGAGAAATGTAATTTTGATGTTAACTCCCAAACCGCTGCGCAGAAATCAACCAAACTTCACCCATTAGTGTATTGTATCACAATCTAGTAGTTACATGTGGAAATTTGGTTCTAGGACATTTGATTTGAGCGCAATCCTCAAACTTAGGTCAAAAAAGCCATTTAAGCCTTTTCACAGTGAGATCTATGCGATATGGCCGAGAAATGTAATTTTGATGTTAACTCCCAAACCGCTGCGCAGAAGTTAACCAAACTTCACCCAATAGTGTATTGTATCACATTCTAGTAGTTACATTTGAAAATTTCGTTCTAGGACATTTGGTTTGAGCGCAATCATTAAACTTAATTAAAAAAGTCATTTAAGCCTTTTCACAGTGAGATCTATGCGATATGGCCGAGAAATGTAATTTTGATGTTAACTCCCAAACCGCTGCGCAGAAGTCAACCAAACTTCACCCAATAGTGTATTGTATCACAATCTAGTAGTTACATGTGGAAATTTGGTTTTAGGACATTTGATTTGAGCGCAATCCTCAAACTTAGGTCAAAAAAGCCATTTAAGCCTTTTCACAGTGAGATCTATGCGATATGGCCGAGAAATGTAATTTTGATGTTAACTCCCAAACCGCTGCGCAGAAGTCAACCAAACTTCACCCAATAGTGTATTGTATCACAATCTAGTAGTTACATTTGAAAATTTTGTTCTAGGACATTTTGTTTGAACGCAATCATCAAACTTAATTAAAAAAGTCATTTAAGCCTTTTCACAGTGAGATCTATGCGATATGGCCGAGAAATGTAATTTTGATGTTAACTCCCAAACCGCTGCGCAGAAGTCAACCAAACTTCACCCAATAGTGTATTGTATCACATTCTAGTAGTTACATTTGAAAATTTCGTTCTAGGACATTTGGTTTGAGCGCAATCATTAAACTTAGGTCAAAAAAGCCATTTAAGCCTTTTCACAGTGAGATCTATGCGATATGGCCGAGGAATGTAATTTTGATGTTAACTCCCAAACCGCTGCGCAGAAGTCAACCAAACTTCACCCAATAGTGTATTGTATCACAATCTAGTAGTTACATTTGAAAATTTTGTTCTAGGACATTTTGTTTAAGCGCAATCCTCAAACTTAGGTCAAAAAAGCCATTTAAGCCTTTTCACAGTGAGATCTATGCGATATGGCCGAGAAATGTAATTTTGATGTTAACTCCCAAACCGCTGCGCAGAAGTAAACCAAACTTCACCCAATAGTGTATTGTATCACATTCTAGTAGTTACATTTGAAAATTTTGTTCTAGGACATTTTGTTTGAACGCAATCATCAAACTTAATTAAAAAAGTCATTTAAGCCTTTTCACAGTGAGATCTATGCGATATGGCCGAGAAATGTAATTTTGATGTTAACTCCCAAACCGCTGCGCAGAAGTAAACCAAACTTCACCCATTAATGTATTATATCACAATCTAGTAGTTACATGTGGAAATTTGGTTCTAGGACATTTGATTTGAGCGCAATCCTCAAACTTAGGTCAAAAAAGCCATTTAAGCCTTTTCACAGTGAGATCTATGCGATATGGCCGAGAAATGTAATTTTGATGTTAACTCCCAAACCGCTGCGCAGAAGTCAACCAAACTTCACCCAATAGTGTATTGTATCACAATCTAGTAGTTACATTTGAACATTTTGTTCTAGGACATTTTGTTTGAACGCAATCATCAAACTTAATTAAAAAAGCCATTTAAGCCTTTTCACAGTGAGATCTATGCGATATGGCCGAGAAATGTAATTTTGATGTTCACTCACAAACCGCTGCGCAGAAGTCAACCAAACTTCACCCATTAGTGTATTGTATCACAATCTAGTAGTTACATGTGGAAATTTGGTTCTAGGACATTTGATTTGAGCGCAATCCTCAAACTTAGGTCAAAAAAGCCATTTAAGCCTTTTCACAGTGAGATCTATGCGATATGGCCGAGAAATGTAATTTTGATGTTAACTCCCAAACCGCTGCGCAGAAGTCAACCAAACTTCACCCAATAGTGTATTTTATCACAATCTAGTAGTTACATTTGGAAATTTAGTTCTAGGACATTTGATTTGAGCGCAATCTTCAAACTTAATTTAAAAAAGTCATTTAAGCCTTTTCACAGTGAGATCTATGCGATATGGCCGAGAAATGTAATTTTGATGTTCACTCCCAAACCGCTGCGCAGAAGTCAACCAAACTTCAACCATTAGTGTATTGTATCACAATCTAGTAGTTACATGTGGAAATTTGGTTCTAGGACATTTGATTTGAGCGCAATCCTCAAACTTAGGTCAAAAAAGCCATTTAAGCCTTTTCACAGTGAGATCTATGCGATATGGCCGAGAAATGTAATTTTGATGTTAACTCCCAAACCGCTGCGCAGAAGTCAAACAAAATTCACCCAATAGTGTATTGTATCACAATCTAGTAGTTACATTTGAAAATTTTGTTCTAGGACATTTTGTTTGAACGCAATCATCAAACTTAATTAAAAAAGTCATTTAAGCCTTTTCACAGTGAGATCTATGCGATATGGCCGAGAAATGTAATTTTGATGTTAACTCCCAAACCGCTGCGCAGAAGTCAACCAAACTTCACCCATTAGTGTATTGTATCACAATCTAGTAGTTACATGTGGAAATTTGGTTATTGGACATTTGATTTGAGCGCAATCCTCAAACTTAGGTCAAAAAAGCCATTTAAGCCTTTTCACAGTGAGATCTATGCGATATGGCCGAGAAATGTAATTTTGATGTTAACTCCCAAACCGCTGCGCAGAAGTCAACCAAACTTCACCCATTAGTGTATTGTATCACAATCTAGTAGTTACATGTGAAAATTTGGTTCTAGGACATTTGATTTGAGCGCAATCCTCAAACTTAGGTCAAAAAAGCCATTTAAGCCTTTTCACAGTGAGATCTATGCGATATGGCCGAGAAATGTAATTTTGATGTTAACTCCCAAACCGCTGCGCAGAAGTCAACCAAACTTCACCCAATAGTGTATTGTATCACAATCTAGTAGTTACATTTGAAAATTTTGTTCTAGGACATTTTGTTTGAACGCAATCATCAAACAATTAAAAAAGTCATTTAAGCCTTTTCACAGTGAGATCTATGCGATATGGCCGAGAAATGTAATTTTGATTTTAACTCCCAAACCGCTGCGCAGAAGTCAACCAAACTTCACCCAATAGTGTATTGTATCACAATCTAGTAGTTACATTTGAAAATTTTGTTCTAGGACGTTTTGTTTGAGCGCAATCCTCAAACTTAGGTCAAAAAAGCCATTTAAGCCTTTTCACAGTGAGATCTATGCGATATGGCCGAGAAATGTAATTTTGATGTTAACTCCAAAACCGCTGCGCAGAAGTCAACCAAACTTCACCCAATAGTGTATTGTATCACATTCTAGTAGTTACATTTGAAAATTTCGTTCTAGGACATTTGGTTTGAGCGCAATCATTAAACTTAGGTCAAAAAAGCCATTTAAGCCTTTTCACAGTGAGATCTATGCGATATGGCCGAGAAATGTAATTTTGATGTTAACTCCCAAACCGCTGCGCAGAAGTAAACCAAACTTCACCCATTAGTGTATTGTATCACAATCTCGTAGTTACATGTGGAAATTCTGTTCTAGGACATTTGATTTGAGCGCAATCCTCAAACTTAGGTCAAAAAAGCCATTTAAGCCTTTTCACAGTGAGATCTATGCGATATGGCCGAGAAATGTAATTTTGATGTTAACTCCCAAACCACTGCGCAGAAGTCAACCAAACTTCACCCAATAGTGTATTGTATCACAATCTAGTAGTTACATTTGAAAATTTAGTTCTATGACATTTTGTTTGAACGCAATCATCAAACTTTATTAAAAAAGTCATTTAAGCCTTTTCACAGTGAGATCTATGCGATATGGCCGAGAAATGTAATTTTGATGTTAACTCCCAAACCGCTGCGCAGAAGTCAACCAAACTTCACCCATTAGTGTATTGTATCACAATCTAGTAGTTACATGTGGAAATTTGGTTATTGGACATTTGATTTGAGCGCAATCCTCAAACTTAGGTCAAAAAAGCCATTTAAGCCTTTTCACAGTGAGATCTATGCGATATGGCCGAGAAATGTAATTTTGATGTTAACTCCCAAACCGCTGCGCAGAAGTCAACCAAACTTCACCCATTAGTGTATTGTATCACAATCTAGTAGTTACATGTGAAAATTTGGTTCTAGGACATTTGATTTGAGCGCAATCCTCAAACTTAGGTCAAAAAAGCCATTTAAGCCTTTTCACAGTGAGATCTATGCGATATGGCCGAGAAATGTAATTTTGATGTTAACTCCCAAACCGCTGCGCAGAAGTCAACCAAACTTCACCCAATAGTGTATTGTATCACAATCTAGTAGTTACATTTGAAAATTTTGTTCTAGGACATTTTGTTTGAACGCAATCATCAAACAATTAAAAAAGTCATTTAAGCCTTTTCACAGTGAGATCTATGCGATATGGCCGAGAAATGTAATTTTGATTTTAACTCCCAAACCGCTGCGCAGAAGTCAACCAAACTTCACCCAATAGTGTATTGTATCACAATCTAGTAGTTACATTTGAAAATTTTGTTCTAGGACATTTTGTTTGAACGCAATCATCAAACTTAATTAAAAAAGTAATTTAAGCCTTTTCACAGTGAGATCTATGCGATATGGCCGAGAAATGTAATTTTGATGTTAACTCCCAAACCGCTGCGCAGAAGTCAACCAAACTTCACCCAATAGTGTATTGTATCAGAATCTAGTAGTTACATTTGAAAATTTTGTTCTAGGACATTTTGTTTGAGCGCAATCCTCAAACTTAGGTCAAAAAAGCCATTTAAGCCTTTTCACAGTGAGATCTATGCGATATGGCCGAGAAATGTAATTTTGATGTTAACTCCCAAACCGCTGCGCAGAAGTCAACCAAACTTCACCCATTAGTGTATTGTATCACAATCTAGTAGTTACATGTGGAAATTTGGTTCTAGGACATTTGATTTGAGCGCAATCCTCAAACTTAGGTCAAAAAAGCCATTTAAGCCTTTTCACAGTGAGATCTATGCGATATGGCCGAGAAATGTAATTTTGATGTTAACTCCCAAACCACTGCGCAGAAGTCAACCAAACTTCACCCAATAGTGTATTGTATCACAATCTAGTAGTTACATTTGAAACTTTTGTTCTATGACATTTTGTTTGAACGCAATCATCAAACTTTATTAAAAAAGTCATTTAAGCCTTTTCACAGTGAGATCTATGCGATATGGCCGAGAAATGTAATTTTGATGTTAACTCCCAAACCGCTGCGCAGAAGTCAACCAAACTTCACCCATTAGTGTATTGTATCACAATCTAGTAGTTACATGTGGAAATTTGGTTATAGGACATTTGATTTGAGCGCAATCCTCAAACTTAGGTCAAAAAAGCCATTTAAGCCTTTTCACAGTGAGATCTATGCGATATGGCCGAGAAATGTAATTTTGATGTTAACTCCCAAACCGCTGCGCAGAAGTCAACCAAACTTCACCCAATAGTGTATTGTATCACAATCTAGTAGTTACATTTGGAAATTTATTTCTAGGACATTTGATTTGAGCGCAATCATCAAACTTAATTTAAAAAAGTCATTTAAGCCTTTTCACAGTGAGATCTATGCGATATGGCCGAGAAATGTAATTTTGATGTTAACTCCCAAACCGCTGCGCAGAAGTCAACCAAACTTCACCCAATAGTGTATTTTATCACAATCTAGTAGTTACATTTGGAAATTTAGTTTTAGGACATTTGGTTTGAGCGCAATCTTCAAACTTAATTAAAAAAAGTCATTTAAGCCTTTTCACAGTGAGATCTATGCGATATGGCCGAGAAATGTAATTTTGATGTTAACTCCCAAACCGCTGCGCAGAAGTCAACCAAACTTCACCAAATAGTGTATTGTATCACAATCTAGTAGTTACATTTGAAAATTTTGTTCTAGGACATTTTGTTTGAACGCAATCATCAAACTTAATTAAAAAAGTCATTTAAGCCTTTTCACAGTGAGATCTATGCGATATGGCCGAGAAATGTAATTTTGATGTTAACTCCCAAACCGCTGCGCAGAAGTCAACCAAACTTCACCCAATAGTGTATTGTATCACAATCTAGTAGTTACATTTGGAAATTTGGTTCTAGGACATTTGGTTTGAGCGCAATCCTCAAACTTAGGTCAAAAAAGCCATTTAAGCCTTTTCACAGTGAGATCTATGCGATATGGCCGAGAAATGTAATTTTGATGTTAACTCCCAAACCGCTGCGCAGAAGTCAACCAAACTTCACCCAATAGTGTATTTTATCACAATCTAGTAGTTACATTTGGAAATTTAGTTCTAGGACATTTGATTTGAGCGCAATCTTCAAACTTAATTAAAAAAAGTCATTTAAGCCTTTTCACAGTGAGATCTATGCGATATGGCCGAGAAATGTAATTTTGATGTTCACTCCCAAACCGCTGCGCAGAAGTCAACCAAACTTCAACCATTAGTGTATTGTATCACAATCTAGTAGTTACATGTGGAAATTTGGTTCTAGGACATTTGATTTGAGCGCAATCCTCAAACTTAATTAAAAAAGTCATTTAAGCCTTTTCACAGTGAGATCTATGCGATATGGCCGAGAAATGTAATTTTGATGTTAACTCCCAAACCACTGCGCAGAAGTCAACCAAACTTCACCCAATAGTGTATTGTATCACAATCTAGTAGTTACATTTGAAAATTTAGTTCTATGACATTTTGTTTGAACGCAATCATCAAACTTTATTAAAAAAGTCATTTAAGCCTTTTCACAGTGAGATCTATGCGATATGGCCGAGAAATGTAATTTTGATGTTAACTCCCAAACCGCTGCGCAGAAGTCAACCAAACTTCACCCATTAGTGTATTGTATCACAATCTAGTAGTTACATGTGGAAATTTGGTTATTGGACATTTGATTTGAGCGCAATCCTCAAACTTAGGTCAAAAAAGCCATTTAAGCCTTTTCACAGTGAGATCTATGCGATATGGCCGAGAAATGTAATTTTGATGTTAACTCCCAAACCGCTGCGCAGAAGTCAACCAAACTTCACCCATTAGTGTATTGTATCACAATCTAGTAGTTACATGTGAAAATTTGGTTCTAGGACATTTGATTTGAGCGCAATCCTCAAACTTAGGTCAAAAAATCCATTTAAGCCTTTTCACAGTGAGATCTATGCGATATGGCCGAGAAATGTAATTTTGATGTTAACTCCCAAACCGCTGCGCAGAAGTCAACCAAACTTCACCCAATAGTGTATTGTATCACAATCTAGTAGTTACATTTGAAAATTTTGTTCTAGGACATTTTGTTTGAACGCAATCATCAAACAATTAAAAAAGTCATTTAAGCCTTTTCACAGTGAGATCTATGCGATATGGCCGAGAAATGTAATTTTGATTTTAACTCCCAAACCGCTGCGCAGAAGTCAACCAAACTTCACCCAATAGTGTATTGTATCACAATCTAGTAGTTACATTTGAAAATTTAGTTCTATGACATTTTGTTTGAACGCAATCATCAAACTTTATTAAAAAAGTCATTTAAGCCTTTTCACAGTGAGATCTATGCGATATGGCCGAGAAATGTAATTTTGATGTTAACTCCCAAACCGCTGCGCAGAAGTCAACCAAACTTCACCCATTAGTGTATTGTATCACAATCTAGTAGTTACATGTGGAAATTTGGTTATTGGACATTTGATTTGAGCGCAATCCTCAAACTTAGGTCAAAAAAGCCATTTAAGCCTTTTCACAGTGAGATCTATGCGATATGGCCGAGAAATGTAATTTTGATGTTAACTCCCAAACCGCTGCGCAGAAGTCAACCAAACTTCACCCATTAGTGTATTGTATCACAATCTAGTAGTTACATGTGAAAATTTGGTTCTAGGACATTTGATTTGAGCGCAATCCTCAAACTTAGGTCAAAAAAGCCATTTAAGCCTTTTCACAGTGAGATCTATGCGATATGGCCGAGAAATGTAATTTTGATGTTAACTCCCAAACCGCTGCGCAGAAGTCAACCAAACTTCACCCAATAGTGTATTGTATCACAATCTAGTAGTTACATTTGAAAATTTTGTTCTAGGACATTTTGTTTGAACGCAATCATCAAACAATTAAAAAAGTCATTTAAGCCTTTTCACAGTGAGATCTATGCGATATGGCCGAGAAATGTAATTTTGATTTTAACTCCCAAACCGCTGCGCAGAAGTCAACCAAACTTCACCCAATAGTGTATTGTATCACAATCTAGTAGTTACATTTGAAAATTTTGTTCTAGGACATTTTGTTTGAACGCAATCATCAAACTTAATTAAAAAAGTAATTTAAGCCTTTTCACAGTGAGATCTATGCGATATGGCCGAGAAATGTATTTTTGATGTTAACTCCCAAACCGCTGCGCAGAAGTCAACCAAACTTCACCCAATAGTGTATTGTATCAGAATCTAGTAGTTACATTTGAAAATTTTGTTCTAGGACATTTTGTTTGAGCGCAATCCTCAAACTTAGGTCAAAAAAGCCATTTAAGCCTTTTCACAGTGAGATCTATGCGATATGGCCGAGAAATGTAATTTTGATGTTAACTCCCAAACCGCTGCGCAGAAGTCAACCAAACTTCACCCATTAGTGTATTGTATCACAATCTAGTAGTTACATGTGGAAATTTGGTTCTAGGACATTTGATTTGAGCGCAATCCTCAAACTTAGGTCAAAAAAGCCATTTAAGCCTTTTCACAGTGAGATCTATGCGATATGGCCGAGAAATGTAATTTTGATGTTAACTCCCAAACCACTGCGCAGAAGTCAACCAAACTTCACCCAATAGTGTATTGTATCACAATCTAGTAGTTACATTTGAAACTTTTGTTCTATGACATTTTGTTTGAACGCAATCATCAAACTTTATTAAAAAAGTCATTTAAGCCTTTTCACAGTGAGATCTATGCGATATGGCCGAGAAATGTAATTTTGATGTTAACTCCCAAACCGCTGCGCAGAAGTCAACCAAACTTCACCCATTAGTGTATTGTATCACAATCTAGTAGTTACATGTGGAAATTTGGTTATAGGACATTTGATTTGAGCGCAATCCTCAAACTTAGGTCAAAAAAGCCATTTAAGCCTTTTCACAGTGAGATCTATGCGATATGGCCGAGAAATGTAATTTTGATGTTAACTCCCAAACCGCTGCGCAGAAGTCAACCAAACTTCACCCAATAGTGTATTGTATCACAATCTAGTAGTTACATTTGGAAATTTATTTCTAGGACATTTGATTTGAGCGCAATCATCAAACTTAATTTAAAAAAGTCATTTAAGCCTTTTCACAGTGAGATCTATGCGATATGGCCGAGAAATGTAATTTTGATGTTAACTCCCAAACCGCTGCGCAGAAGTCAACCAAACTTCACCCAATAGTGTATTTTATCACAATCTAGTAGTTACATTTGGAAATTTAGTTTTAGGACATTTGGTTTGAGCGCAATCTTCAAACTTAATTAAAAAAAGTCATTTAAGCCTTTTCACAGTGAGATCTATGCGATATGGCCGAGAAATGTAATTTTGATGTTAACTCCCAAACCGCTGCGCAGAAGTCAACCAAACTTCACCCATTAGTGTATTGTATCACAATCTAGTAGTTACATGTGGAAATTTGGTTCTAGGACATTTGATTTGAGCGCAATCCTCAAACTTAGGTCAAAAAAGCCATTTAAGCCTTTTCACAGTGAGATCTATTCGATATGGCCGAGAAATGTAATTTTGATGTTAACTCCCAAACCGCTGCGCAGAAGTCAACCAAACTTCACCCAATAGTGTATTGTATCACATTCTAGTAGTTACATTTGAAAATTTCGTTCTAGGACATTTGGTTTGAGCGCAATCTTTAAACTTAGGTCAAAAAAGCCATTTAAGCCTTTTCACAGTGAGATCTATGCGATATGGCCGAGAAATGTAATTTTGATGTTAACTCCCAAACCGCTGCGCAGAAGTCAACCAAACTTCACCAAATAGTGTATTGTATCACAATCTAGTAGTTACATTTGAAAATTTTGTTCTAGGACATTTTGTTTGAACGCAATCATCAAACTTAATTAAAAAAGTCATTTAAGCCTTTTCACAGTGAGATCTATGCGATATGGCCGAGAAATGTAATTTTGATGTTAACTCCCAAACCGCTGCGCAGAAGTCAACCAAACTTCACCCAATAGTGTATTGTATCACAATCTAGTAGTTACATTTGGAAATTTGGTTCTAGGACATTTGGTTTGAGCGCAATCCTCAAACTTAGGTCAAAAAAGCCATTTAAGCCTTTTCACAGTGAGATCTATGCGATATGGCCGAGAAATGTAATTTTGATGTTAACTCCCAAACCGCTGCGCAGAAGTCAACCAAACTTCACCCAATAGTGTATTTTATCACAATCTAGTAGTTACATTTGGAAATTTAGTTCTAGGACATTTGATTTGAGCGCAATCTTCAAACTTAATTAAAAAAAGTCATTTAAGCCTTTTCACAGTGAGATCTATGCGATATGGCCGAGAAATGTAATTTTGATGTTCACTCCCAAACCGCTGCGCAGAAGTCAACCAAACTTCAACCATTAGTGTATTGTATCACAATCTAGTAGTTACATGTGGAAATTTGGTTCTAGGACATTTGATTTGAGCGCAATCCTCAAACTTAGGTCAAAAAAGCCATTTAAGCCTTTTCACAGTGAGATCTATGCGATATGGCCGAGAAATGTAATTTTGATGTTAACTCCCAAACCGCTGCGCAGAAGTCAACCAAACTTCACCCAATAGTGTATTGTATCACAATCTAGTAGTTACATTTGAAAATTTTGTTCTAGGACATTTTGTTTGAGCGCAATAATCAAACTTAATTAAAAAAGTCATTTAAGCCTTTTCACAGTGAGATCTATGCGATATGGCCGAGAAATGTAATTTTGATGTTAACTCCCAAACCGCTGCGCAGAAGTCAACCAAACTTCACCCAATAGTGTATTGTATCACAATCTAGTAGTTACATTTGAAAATTTTGTTCTAGGAAATTTTGTTTGAGCGCAATCATCAAACTTAATTAAAAAAGTCATTTAAGCCTTTTCACAGTGAGATCTATGCGATATGGCCGAGAAATGTAATTTTGATGTTAACTCCCAAACCGCTGCGCAGAAGTCAACCAAACTTCACCCATTAGTGTATTGTATCACAATCTAGTAGTTACATGTGAAAATTTGGTTCTAGGACATTTGATTTGAGCGCAATCCTCAAACTTAGGTCAAAAAAGCCATTTAAGCCTTTTCACAGTGAGATCTATGCGATATGGCCGAGAAATGTAATTTTGATGTTAACTCCCAAACCGCTGCGCAGAAGTCAACCAAACTTCACCCAATAGTGTATTGTATCACAATCTAGTAGTTACATTTGAAAATTTTGTTCTAGGACATTTTGTTTGAACGCAATCATCAAACAATTAAAAAAGTCATTTAAGCCTTTTCACAGTGAGATCTATGCGATATGGCCGAGAAATGTAATTTTGATTTTAACTCCCAAACCGCTGCGCAGAAGTCAACCAAACTTCACCCAATAGTGTATTGTATCACAATCTAGTAGTTACATTTGAAAATTTTGTTCTAGGACGTTTTGTTTGAGCGCAATCCTCAAACTTAGGTCAAAAAAGCCATTTAAGCCTTTTCACAGTGAGATCTATGCGATATGGCCGAGAAATGTAATTTTGATGTTAACTCCAAAACCGCTGCGCAGAAGTCAACCAAACTTCACCCAATAGTGTATTGTATCACATTCTAGTAGTTACATTTGAAAATTTCGTTCTAGGACATTTGGTTTGAGCGCAATCATTAAACTTAGGTCAAAAAAGCCATTTAAGCCTTTTCACAGTGAGATCTATGCGATATGGCCGAGAAATGTAATTTTGATGTTAACTCCCAAACCGCTGCGCAGAAGTAAACCAAACTTCACCCATTAGTGTATTGTATCACAATCTCGTAGTTACATGTGGAAATTTGGTTCTAGGACATTTGATTTGAGCGCAATCCTCAAACTTAGGTCAAAAAAGCCATTTAAGCCTTTTCACAGTGAGATCTATGCGATATGGCCGAGAAATGTAATTTTGATGTTAACTCCCAAACCACTGCGCAGAAGTCAACCAAACTTCACCCAATAGTGTATTGTATCACAATCTAGTAGTTACATTTGAAAATTTAGTTCTATGACATTTTGTTTGAACGCAATCATCAAACTTTATTAAAAAAGTCATTTAAGCCTTTTCACAGTGAGATCTATGCGATATGGCCGAGAAATGTAATTTTGATGTTAACTCCCAAACCGCTGCGCAGAAGTCAACCAAACTTCACCCATTAGTGTATTGTATCACAATCTAGTAGTTACATGTGGAAATTTGGTTATTGGACATTTGATTTGAGCGCAATCCTCAAACTTAGGTCAAAAAAGCCATTTAAGCCTTTTCACAGTGAGATCTATGCGATATGGCCGAGAAATGTAATTTTGATGTTAACTCCCAAACCGCTGCGCAGAAGTCAACCAAACTTCACCCATTAGTGTATTGTATCACAATCTAGTAGTTACATGTGAAAATTTGGTTCTAGGACATTTGATTTGAGCGCAATCCTCAAACTTAGGTCAAAAAAGCCATTTAAGCCTTTTCACAGTGAGATCTATGCGATATGGCCGAGAAATGTAATTTTGATGTTAACTCCCAAACCGCTGCGCAGAAGTCAACCAAACTTCACCCAATAGTGTATTGTATCACAATCTAGTAGTTACATTTGAAAATTTTGTTCTAGGACATTTTGTTTGAACGCAATCATCAAACAATTAAAAAAGTCATTTAAGCCTTTTCACAGTGAGATCTATGCGATATGGCCGAGAAATGTAATTTTGATTTTAACTCCCAAACCGCTGCGCAGAAGTCAACCAAACTTCACCCAATAGTGTATTGTATCACAATCTAGTAGTTACATTTGAAAATTTTGTTCTAGGACATTTTGTTTGAACGCAATCATCAAACTTAATTAAAAAAGTAATTTAAGCCTTTTCACAGTGAGATCTATGCGATATGGCCGAGAAATGTAATTTTGATGTTAACTCCCAAACCGCTGCGCAGAAGTCAACCAAACTTCACCCAATAGTGTATTGTATCAGAATCTAGTAGTTACATTTGAAAATTTTGTTCTAGGACATTTTGTTTGAGCGCAATCCTCAAACTTAGGTCAAAAAAGCCATTTAAGCCTTTTCACAGTGAGATCTATGCGATATGGCCGAGAAATGTAATTTTGATGTTAACTCCCAAACCGCTGCGCAGAAGTCAACCAAACTTCACCCATTAGTGTATTGTATCACAATCTAGTAGTTACATGTGGAAATTTGGTTCTAGGACATTTGATTTGAGCGCAATCCTCAAACTTAGGTCAAAAAAGCCATTTAAGCCTTTTCACAGTGAGATCTATGCGATATGGCCGAGAAATGTAATTTTGATGTTAACTCCCAAACCACTGCGCAGAAGTCAACCAAACTTCACCCAATAGTGTATTGTATCACAATCTAGTAGTTACATTTGAAAATTTTGTTCTATGACATTTTGTTTGAACGCAATCATCAAACTTTATTAAAAAAGTCATTTAAGCCTTTTCACAGTGAGATCTATGCGATATGGCCGAGAAATGTAATTTTGATGTTAACTCCCAAACCGCTGCGCAGAAGTCAACCAAACTTCACCCATTAGTGTATTGTATCACAATCTAGTAGTTACATGTGGAAATTTGGTTATAGGACATTTGATTTGAGCGCAATCCTCAAACTTAGGTCAAAAAAGCCATTTAAGCCTTTTCACAGTGAGATCTATGCGATATGGCCGAGAAATGTAATTTTGATGTTAACTCCCAAACCGCTGCGCAGAAGTCAACCAAACTTCACCCAATAGTGTATTGTATCACAATCTAGTAGTTACATTTGGAAATTTATTTCTAGGACATTTGATTTGAGCGCAATCATCAAACTTAATTTAAAAAAGTCATTTAAGCCTTTTCACAGTGAGATCTATGCGATATGGCCGAGAAATGTAATTTTGATGTTAACTCCCAAACCGCTGCGCAGAAGTCAACCAAACTTCACCCAATAGTGTATTTTATCACAATCTAGTAGTTACATTTGGAAATTTAGTTTTAGGACATTTGGTTTGAGCGCAATCTTCAAACTTAATTAAAAAAAGTCATTTAAGCCTTTTCACAGTGAGATCTATGCGATATGGCCGAGAAATGTAATTTTGATGTTAACTCCCAAACCGCTGCGCAGAAGTCAACCAAACTTCACCCATTAGTGTATTGTATCACAATCTAGTAGTTACATGTGGAAATTTGGTTCTAGGACATTTGATTTGAGCGCAATCCTCAAACTTAGGTCAAAAAAGCCATTTAAGCCTTTTCACAGTGAGATCTATTCGATATGGCCGAGAAATGTAATTTTGATGTTAACTCCCAAACCGCTGCGCAGAAGTCAACCAAACTTCACCCAATAGTGTATTGTATCACATTCTAGTAGTTACATTTGAAAATTTCGTTCTAGGACATTTGGTTTGAGCGCAATCTTTAAACTTAGGTCAAAAAAGCCATTTAAGCCTTTTCACAGTGAGATCTATGCGATATGGCCGAGAAATGTAATTTTGATGTTAACTCCCAAACCGCTGCGCAGAAGTCAACCAAACTTCACCAAATAGTGTATTGTATCACAATCTAGTAGTTACATTTGAAAATTTTGTTCTAGGACATTTTGTTTGAACGCAATCATCAAACTTAATTAAAAAAGTCATTTAAGCCTTTTCACAGTGAGATCTATGCGATATGGCCGAGAAATGTAATTTTGATGTTAACTCCCAAACCGCTGCGCAGAAGTCAACCAAACTTCACCCAATAGTGTATTGTATCACAATCTAGTAGTTACATTTGGAAATTTGGTTCTAGGACATTTGGTTTGAGCGCAATCCTCAAACTTAGGTCAAAAAAGCCATTTAAGCCTTTTCACAGTGAGATCTATGCGATATGGCCGAGAAATGTAATTTTGATGTTAACTCCCAAACCGCTGCGCAGAAGTCAACCAAACTTCACCCAATAGTGTATTTTATCACAATCTAGTAGTTACATTTGGAAATTTAGTTCTAGGACATTTGATTTGAGCGCAATCTTCAAACTTAATTAAAAAAAGTCATTTAAGCCTTTTCACAGTGAGATCTATGCGATATGGCCGAGAAATGTAATTTTGATGTTCACTCCCAAACCGCTGCGCAGAAGTCAACCAAACTTCAACCATTAGTGTATTGTATCACAATCTAGTAGTTACATGTGGAAATTTGGTTCTAGGACATTTGATTTGAGCGCAATCCTCAAACTTAATTAAAAAAGTCATTTAAGCCTTTTCACAGTGAGATCTATGCGATATGGCCGAGAAATGTAATTTTGATGTTAACTCCCAAACCACTGCGCAGAAGTCAACCAAACTTCACCCAATAGTGTATTGTATCACAATCTAGTAGTTACATTTGAAAATTTAGTTCTATGACATTTTGTTTGAACGCAATCATCAAACTTTATTAAAAAAGTCATTTAAGCCTTTTCACAGTGAGATCTATGCGATATGGCCGAGAAATGTAATTTTGATGTTAACTCCCAAACCGCTGCGCAGAAGTCAACCAAACTTCACCCATTAGTGTATTGTATCACAATCTAGTAGTTACATGTGGAAATTTGGTTATTGGACATTTGATTTGAGCGCAATCCTCAAACTTAGGTCAAAAAAGCCATTTAAGCCTTTTCACAGTGAGATCTATGCGATATGGCCGAGAAATGTAATTTTGATGTTAACTCCCAAACCGCTGCGCAGAAGTCAACCAAACTTCACCCATTAGTGTATTGTATCACAATCTAGTAGTTACATGTGAAAATTTGGTTCTAGGACATTTGATTTGAGCGCAATCCTCAAACTTAGGTCAAAAAAGCCATTTAAGCCTTTTCACAGTGAGATCTATGCGATATGGCCGAGAAATGTAATTTTGATGTTAACTCCCAAACCGCTGCGCAGAAGTCAACCAAACTTCACCCAATAGTGTATTGTATCACAATCTAGTAGTTACATTTGAAAATTTTGTTCTAGGACATTTTGTTTGAACGCAATCATCAAACAATTAAAAAAGTCATTTAAGCCTTTTCACAGTGAGATCTATGCGATATGGCCGAGAAATGTAATTTTGATTTTAACTCCCAAACCGCTGCGCAGAAGTCAACCAAACTTCACCCAATAGTGTATTGTATCACAATCTAGTAGTTACATTTGAAAATTTTGTTCTAGGACATTTTGTTTGAACGCAATCATCAAACTTAATTAAAAAAGTAATTTAAGCCTTTTCACAGTGAGATCTATGCGATATGGCCGAGAAATGTAATTTTGATGTTAACTCCCAAACCGCTGCGCAGAAGTCAACCAAACTTCACCCAATAGTGTATTGTATCAGAATCTAGTAGTTACATTTGAAAATTTTGTTCTAGGACATTTTGTTTGAGCGCAATCCTCAAACTTAGGTCAAAAAAGCCATTTAAGCCTTTTCACAGTGAGATCTATGCGATATGGCCGAGAAATGTAATTTTGATGTTAACTCCCAAACCGCTGCGCAGAAGTCAACCAAACTTCACCCATTAGTGTATTGTATCACAATCTAGTAGTTACATGTGGAAATTTGGTTCTAGGACATTTGATTTGAGCGCAATCCTCAAACTTAGGTCAAAAAAGCCATTTAAGCCTTTTCACAGTGAGATCTATGCGATATGGCCGAGAAATGTAATTTTGATGTTAACTCCCAAACCACTGCGCAGAAGTCAACCAAACTTCACCCAATAGTGTATTGTATCACAATCTAGTAGTTACATTTGAAAATTTTGTTCTATGACATTTTGTTTGAACGCAATCATCAAACTTTATTAAAAAAGTCATTTAAGCCTTTTCACAGTGAGATCTATGCGATATGGCCGAGAAATGTAATTTTGATGTTAACTCCCAAACCGCTGCGCAGAAGTCAACCAAACTTCACCCATTAGTGTATTGTATCACAATCTAGTAGTTACATGTGGAAATTTGGTTATAGGACATTTGATTTGAGCGCAATCCTCAAACTTAGGTCAAAAAAGCCATTTAAGCCTTTTCACAGTGAGATCTATGCGATATGGCCGAGAAATGTAATTTTGATGTTAACTCCCAAACCGCTGCGCAGAAGTCAACCAAACTTCACCCAATAGTGTATTGTATCACAATCTAGTAGTTACATTTGGAAATTTATTTCTAGGACATTTGATTTGAGCGCAATCATCAAACTTAATTTAAAAAAGTCATTTAAGCCTTTTCACAGTGAGATCTATGCGATATGGCCGAGAAATGTAATTTTGATGTTAACTCCCAAACCGCTGCGCAGAAGTCAACCAAACTTCACCCAATAGTGTATTTTATCACAATCTAGTAGTTACATTTGGAAATTTAGTTTTAGGACATTTGGTTTGAGCGCAATCTTCAAACTTAATTAAAAAAAGTCATTTAAGCCTTTTCACAGTGAGATCTATGCGATATGGCCGAGAAATGTAATTTTGATGTTAACTCCCAAACCGCTGCGCAGAAGTCAACCAAACTTCACCCATTAGTGTATTGTATCACAATCTAGTAGTTACATGTGGAAATTTGGTTCTAGGACATTTGATTTGAGCGCAATCCTCAAACTTAGGTCAAAAAAGCCATTTAAGCCTTTTCACAGTGAGATCTATTCGATATGGCCGAGAAATGTAATTTTGATGTTAACTCCCAAACCGCTGCGCAGAAGTCAACCAAACTTCACCCAATAGTGTATTGTATCACATTCTAGTAGTTACATTTGAAAATTTCGTTCTAGGACATTTGGTTTGAGCGCAATCTTTAAACTTAGGTCAAAAAAGCCATTTAAGCCTTTTCACAGTGAGATCTATGCGATATGGCCGAGAAATGTAATTTTGATGTTAACTCCCAAACCGCTGCGCAGAAGTCAAACAAACTTCACCAAATAGTGTATTGTATCACAATCTAGTAGTTACATTTGAAAATTTTGTTCTAGGACATTTTGTTTGAACGCAATCATCAAACTTAATTAAAAAAGTCATTTAAGCCTTTTCACAGTGAGATCTATGCGATATGGCCGAGAAATGTAATTTTGATGTTAACTCCCAAACCGCTGCGCAGAAGTCAACCAAACTTCACCCAATAGTGTATTGTATAACAATCTAGTAGTTACATTTGGAAATTTGGTTCTAGGACATTTGGTTTGAGCGCAATCCTCAAACTTAGGTCAAAAAAGCCATTTAAGCCTTTTCACAGTGAGATCTATGCGATATGGCCGAGAAATGTAATTTTGATGTTAACTCCCAAACCGCTGCGCAGAAGTCAACCAAACTTCACCCAATAGTGTATTTTATCACAATCTAGTAGTTACATTTGGAAATTTAGTTCTAGGACATTTGATTTGAGCGCAATCTTCAAACTTAATTAAAAAAAGTCATTTAAGCCTTTTCACAGTGAGATCTATGCGATATGGCCGAGAAATGTAATTTTGATGTTCACTCCCAAACCGCTGCGCAGAAGTCAACCAAACTTCAACCATTAGTGTATTGTATCACAATCTAGTAGTTACATGTGGAAATTTGGTTCTAGGACATTTGATTTGAGCGCAATCCTCAAACTTAGGTCAAAAAAGCCATTTAAGCCTTTTCACAGTGAGATCTATGCGATATGGCCGAGAAATGTAATTTTGATGTTAACTCCCAAACCGCTGCGCAGAAGTCAACCAAACTTCACCCAATAGTGTATTGTATCACAATCTAGTAGTTACATTTGAAAATTTTGTTCTAGGACATTTTGTTTGAGCGCAATAATCAAACTTAATTAAAAAAGTCATTTAAGCCTTTTCACAGTGAGATCTATGCGATATGGCCGAGAAATGTAATTTTGATGTTAACTCCCAAACCGCTGCGCAGAAGTCAACCAAACTTCACCCAATAGTGTATTGTATCACAATCTAGTAGTTACATTTGAAAATTTTGTTCTAGGAAATTTTGTTTGAGCGCAATCATCAAACTTAATTAAAAAAGTCATTTAAGCCTTTTCACAGTGAGATCTATGCGATATGGCCGAGAAATGTAATTTTGATGTTAACTCCCAAACCGCTGCGCAGAAGTCAACTAAACTTCACCCAATAGTGTATTGTATCACATTCTAGTAGTTACATTTGAAAATTTCGTTCTAGGACATTTGGTTTGAGCGCAATCATTAAACTTAATTAAAAAAGTCATTTAAGCCTTTTCACAGTGAGATCTATGCGATATGGCCGAGAAATGTAATTTTGATGTTAACTCCCAAACCGCTGCGCAGAAGTCAACCAAACTTCACCCAATAGTGTATTTTATCACAATCTAGTAGTTACATTTGGAAATTTAGTTCTAGGACATTTGATTTGAGCGCAATCTTCAAACTTAATTTAAAAAAGTCATTTAAGCCTTTTCACAGTGAGATCTATGCGATATGGCCGAGAAATGTAATTTTGATGTTCACTCCCAAACCGCTGCGCAGAAGTCAACCAAACTTCAACCATTAGTGTATTGTATCACAATCTAGTAGTTACATGTGGAAATTTGGTTCTAGGACATTTGATTTGAGCGCAATCCTCAAACTTAGGTCAAAAAAGCCATTTAAGCCTTTTCACAGTGAGATCTATGCGATATGGCCGAGAAATGTAATTTTGATGTTAACTCCCAAACCGCTGCGCAGAAGTCAACCAAACTTCACCCAATAGTGTATTGTATCACAATCTAGTAGTTACATTTGAAAATTTTGTTCTAGGACATTTTGTTTGAACGCAATCATCAAACTTAATTAAAAAAGTCATTTAAGCCTTTTCACAGTGAGATCTATGCGATATGGCCGAGAAATGTAATTTTGATGTTAACTCCCAAACCGCTGCGCAGAAGTCAACCAAACTTCACCCATTAGTGTATTGTATCACAATCTAGTAGTTACATGTGGAAATTTGGTTATTGGACATTTGATTTGAGCGCAATCCTCAAACTTAGGTCAAAAAAGCCATTTAAGCCTTTTCACAGTGAGATCTATGCGATATGGCCGAGAAATGTAATTTTGATGTTAACTCCCAAACCGCTGCGCAGAAGTCAACCAAACTTCACCCATTAGTGTATTGTATCACAATCTAGTAGTTACATGTGAAAATTTTGTTCTAGGACATTTGATTTGAGCGCAATCCTCAAACTTAGGTCAAAAAAGCCATTTAAGCCTTTTCACAGTGAGATCTATGCGATATGGCCGAGAAATGTAATTTTGATGTTAACTCCCAAACCGCTGCGCAGAAGTCAACCAAACTTCACCCAATAGTGTATTGTATCACAATCTAGTAGTTACATTTGAAAATTTTGTTCTAGGACATTTTGTTTGAACGCAATCATCAAACAATTAAAAAAGTCATTTAAGCCTTTTCACAGTGAGATCTATGCGATATGGCCGAGAAATGTAATTTTGATTTTAACTCCCAAACCGCTGCGCAGAAGTCAACCAAACTTCACCCAATAGTGTATTGTATCACAATCTAGTAGTTACATTTGAAAATTTTGTTCTAGGACGTTTTGTTTGAGCGCAATCCTCAAACTTAGGTCAAAAAAGCCATTTAAGCCTTTTCACAGTGAGATCTATGCGATATGGCCGAGAAATGTAATTTTGATGTTAACTCCAAAACCGCTGCGCAGAAGTCAACCAAACTTCACCCAATAGTGTATTGTATCACATTCTAGTAGTTACATTTGAAAATTTCGTTCTAGGACATTTGGTTTGAGCGCAATCATTAAACTTAGGTCAAAAAAGCCATTTAAGCCTTTTCACAGTGAGATCTATGCGATATGGCCGAGAAATGTAATTTTGATGTTAACTCCCAAACCGCTGCGCAGAAGTAAACCAAACTTCACCCATTAGTGTATTGTATCACAATCTCGTAGTTACATGTGGAATTTGGTTCTAGGACATTTGATTTGAGCGCAATCCTCAAACTTAGGTCAAAAAAGCCATTTAAGCCTTTTCACAGTGAGATCTATGCGATATGGCCGAGAAATGTAATTTTGATGTTAACTCCCAAACCACTGCGCAGAAGTCAACCAAACTTCACCCAATAGTGTATTGTATCACAATCTAGTAGTTACATTTGAAAATTTTGTTCTATGACATTTTGTTTGAACGCAATCATCAAACTTTATTAAAAAAGTCATTTAAGCCTTTTCACAGTGAGATCTATGCGATATGGCCGAGAAATGTAATTTTGATGTTAACTCCCAAACCGCTGCGCAGAAGTCAACCAAACTTCACCCATTAGTGTATTGTATCACAATCTAGTAGTTACATGTGGAAATTTGGTTATTGGACATTTGATTTGAGCGCAATCCTCAAACTTAGGTCAAAAAAGCCATTTAAGCCTTTTCACAGTGAGATCTATGCGATATGGCCGAGAAATGTAATTTTGATGTTAACTCCCAAACCGCTGCGCAGAAGTCAACCAAACTTCACCCATTAGTGTATTGTATCACAATCTAGTAGTTACATGTGAAAATTTGGTTCTAGGACATTTGATTTGAGCGCAATCCTCAAACTTAGGTCAAAAAAGCCATTTAAGCCTTTTCACAGTGAGATCTATGCGATATGGCCGAGAAATGTAATTTTGATGTTAACTCCCAAACCGCTGCGCAGAAGTCAACCAAACTTCACCCAATAGTGTATTGTATCACAATCTAGTAGTTACATTTGAAAATTTTGTTCTAGGACATTTTGTTTGAACGCAATCATCAAACAATTAAAAAAGTCATTTAAGCCTTTTCACAGTGAGATCTATGCGATATGGCCGAGAAATGTAATTTTGATTTTAACTCCCAAACCGCTGCGCAGAAGTCAACCAAACTTCACCCAATAGTGTATTGTATCACAATCTAGTAGTTACATTTGAAAATTTTGTTCTAGGACATTTTGTTTGAACGCAATCATCAAACTTAATTAAAAAAGTAATTTAAGCCTTTTCACAGTGAGATCTATGCGATATGGCCGAGAAATGTAATTTTGATGTTAACTCCCAAACCGCTGCGCAGAAGTCAACCAAACTTCACCCAATAGTGTATTGTATCAGAATCTAGTAGTTACATTTGAAAATTTTGTTCTAGGACATTTTGTTTGAGCGCAATCCTCAAACTTAGGTCAAAAAAGCCATTTAAGCCTTTTCACAGTGAGATCTATGCGATATGGCCGAGAAATGTAATTTTGATGTTAACTCCCAAACCGCTGCGCAGAAGTCAACCAAACTTCACCCAATAGTGTATTGTATCACATTCTAGTAGTTACATTTGAAAATTTCGTTCTAGGACATTTGGTTTGAGCGCAATCATTAAACTTAGGTCAAAAAAGCCATTTAAGCCTTTTCACAGTGAGATCTATGCGATATGGCCGAGAAATGTAATTTTGATGTTAACTCCCAAACCGCTGCGCAGAAGTAAACCAAACTTCACCCATTAGTGTATTGTATCACAATCTAGTAGTTACATGTGGAAATTTGGTTCTAGGACATTTGATTTGAGCGCAATCATCAAACTTAGGTCAAAAAAGCCATTTAAGCCTTTTCACAGTGAGATCTATGCGATATGGCCGAGAAATGTAATTTTGATGTTAACTCCCAAACCACTGCGCAGAAGTCAACCAAACTTCACCCAATAGTGTATTGTATCACAATCTAGTAGTTACATTTGAAAATTTTGTTCTATGACATTTTGTTTGAACGCAATCATCAAACTTTATTAAAAAAGTCATTTAAGCCTTTTCACAGTGAGATCTATGCGATATGGCCGAGAAATGTAATTTTGATGTTAACTCCCAAACCGCTGCGCAGAAGTCAACCAAACTTCACCCAATAGTGTATTGTATCACAATCTAGTAGTTACATTTGAAAATTTTGTTCTAGGACATTTTGTTTGAACGCAATCATCAAACTTAATTAAAAAAGTCATTTAAGCCTTTTCACAGTGAGATCTATGCGATATGGCCGAGAAATGTAATTTTGATGTTAACTCCCAAACCGCTGCGCAGAAGTCAACCAAACTTCACCCATTAGTGTATTGTATCACAATCTAGTAGTTACATGTGGAAATTTGGTTATTGGACATTTGATTTGAGCGCAATCCTCAAACTTAGGTCAAAAAAGCCATTTAAGCCTTTTCACAGTGAGATCTATGCGATATGGCCGAGAAATGTAATTTTGATGTTAACTCCCAAACCGCTGCGCAGAAGTCAACCAAACTTCACCCATTAGTGTATTGTATCACAATCTAGTAGTTACATGTGAAAATTTGGTTCTAGGACATTTGATTTGAGCGCAATCCTCAAACTTAGGTCAAAAAAGCCATTTAAGCCTTTTCACAGTGAGATCTATGCGATATGGCCGAGAAATGTAATTTTGATGTTAACTCCCAAACCGCTGCGCAGAAGTCAACCAAACTTCACCCAATAGTGTATTGTATCACAATCTAGTAGTTACATTTGAAAATTTTGTTCTAGGACATTTTGTTTGAACGCAATCATCAAACAATTAAAAAAGTCATTTAAGCCTTTTCACAGTGAGATCTATGCGATATGGCCGAGAAATGTAATTTTGATTTTAACTCCCAAACCGCTGCGCAGAAGTCAACCAAACTTCACCCAATAGTGTATTGTATCACAATCTAGTAGTTACATTTGAAAATTTTGTTCTAGGACGTTTTGTTTGAGCGCAATCCTCAAACTTAGGTCAAAAAAGCCATTTAAGCCTTTTCACAGTGAGATCTATGCGATATGGCCGAGAAATGTAATTTTGATGTTAACTCCAAAACCGCTGCGCAGAAGTCAACCAAACTTCACCCAATAGTGTATTGTATCACATTCTAGTAGTTACATTTGAAAATTTCGTTCTAGGACATTTGGTTTGAGCGCAATCATTAAACTTAGGTCAAAAAAGCCATTTAAGCCTTTTCACAGTGAGATCTATGCGATATGGCCGAGAAATGTAATTTTGATGTTAACTCCCAAACCGCTGCGCAGAAGTAAACCAAACTTCACCCATTAGTGTATTGTATCACAATCTCGTAGTTGCATGTGGAATTTGGTTCTAGGACATTTGATTTGAGCGCAATCCTCAAACTTAGGTCAAAAAAGCCATTTAAGCCTTTTCACAGTGAGATCTATGCGATATGGCCGAGAAATGTAATTTTGATGTTAACTCCCAAACCACTGCGCAGAAGTCAACCAAACTTCACCCAATAGTGTATTGTATCACAATCTAGTAGTTACATTTGAAAATTTTGTTCTATGACATTTTGTTTGAACGCAATCATCAAACTTTATTAAAAAAGTCATTTAAGCCTTTTCACAGTGAGATCTATGCGATATGGCCGAGAAATGTAATTTTGATGTTAACTCCCAAACCGCTGCGCAGAAGTCAACCAAACTTCACCCATTAGTGTATTGTATCACAATCTAGTAGTTACATGTGGAAATTTGGTTATTGGACATTTGATTTGAGCGCAATCCTCAAACTTAGGTCAAAAAAGCCATTTAAGCCTTTTCACAGTGAGATCTATGCGATATGGCCGAGAAATGTAATTTTGATGTTAACTCCCAAACCGCTGCGCAGAAGTCAACCAAACTTCACCCATTAGTGTATTGTATCACAATCTAGTAGTTACATGTGAAAATTTGGTTCTAGGACATTTGATTTGAGCGCAATCCTCAAACTTAGGTCAAAAAAGCCATTTAAGCCTTTTCACAGTGAGATCTATGCGATATGGCCGAGAAATGTAATTTTGATGTTAACTCCCAAACCGCTGCGCAGAAGTCAACCAAACTTCACCCAATAGTGTATTGTATCACAATCTAGTAGTTACATTTGAAAATTTTGTTCTAGGACATTTTGTTTGAACGCAATCATCAAACAATTAAAAAAGTCATTTAAGCCTTTTCACAGTGAGATCTATGCGATATGGCCGAGAAATGTAATTTTGATTTTAACTCCCAAACCGCTGCGCAGAAGTCAACCAAACTTCACCCAATAGTGTATTGTATCACAATCTAGTAGTTACATTTGAAAATTTTGTTCTAGGACATTTTGTTTGAACGCAATCATCAAACTTAATTAAAAAAGTAATTTAAGCCTTTTCACAGTGAGATCTATGCGATATGGCCGAGAAATGTAATTTTGATGTTAACTCCCAAACCGCTGCGCAGAAGTCAACCAAACTTCACCCAATAGTGTATTGTATCAGAATCTAGTAGTTACATTTGAAAATTTTGTTCTAGGACATTTTGTTTGAGCGCAATCCTCAAACTTAGGTCAAAAAAGCCATTTAAGCCTTTTCACAGTGAGATCTATGCGATATGGCCGAGAAATGTAATTTTGATGTTAACTCCCAAACCGCTGCGCAGAAGTCAACCAAACTTCACCCAATAGTGTATTGTATCACATTCTAGTAGTTACATTTGAAAATTTCGTTCTAGGACATTTGGTTTGAGCGCAATCATTAAACTTAGGTCAAAAAAGCCATTTAAGCCTTTTCACAGTGAGATCTATGCGATATGGCCGAGAAATGTAATTTTGATGTTAACTCCCAAACCGCTGCGCAGAAGTAAACCAAACTTCACCCATTAGTGTATTGTATCACAATCTAGTAGTTACATGTGGAAATTTGGTTCTAGGACATTTGATTTGAGCGCAATCATCAAACTTAGGTCAAAAAAGCCATTTAAGCCTTTTCACAGTGAGATCTATGCGATATGGCCGAGAAATGTAATTTTGATGTTAACTCCCAAACCACTGCGCAGAAGTCAACCAAACTTCACCCAATAGTGTATTGTATCACAATCTAGTAGTTACATTTGAAAATTTTGTTCTATGACATTTTGTTTGAACGCAATCATCAAACTTTATTAAAAAAGTCATTTAAGCCTTTTCACAGTGAGATCTATGCGATATGGCCGAGAAATGTAATTTTGATGTTAACTCCCAAACCGCTGCGCAGAAGTCAACCAAACTTCACCCATTAGTGTATTGTATCACAATCTAGTAGTTACATGTGGAAATTTGGTTATTGGACATTTGATTTGAGCGCAATCCTCAAACTTAGGTCAAAAAAGCCATTTAAGCCTTTTCACAGTGAGATCTATGCGATATGGCCGAGAAATGTAATTTTGATGTTAACTCCCAAACCGCTGCGCAGAAGTCAACCAAACTTCACCCATTAGTGTATTGTATCACAATCTAGTAGTTACATGTGGAAATTTGGTTCTAGGACATTTGATTTGAGCGCAATCCTCAAACTTAGGTCAAAAAAGCCATTTAAGCCTTTTCACAGTGAGATCTATGCGATATGGCCGAGAAATGTAATTTTGATGTTAACTCCCAAACCGCTGCGCAGAAGTCAACCAAACTTCAACCAATAGTGTATTGTATCACATTCTAGTAGTTACATTTGAAAATTTCGTTCTAGGACATTTGGTTTGAGCGCAATCTTTAAACTTAGGTCAAAAAAGCCATTTAAGCCTTTTCACAGTGAGATCTATGCGATATGGCCGAGAAATGTAATTTTGATGTTAACTCCCAAACCGCTGCGCAGAAGTCAACCAAACTTCACCCAATAGTGTATTGTATCACAATCTAGTAGTTACATTTGGAAATTTATTTCTAGGACATTTGATTTGAGCGCAATCATCAAACTTAATTTAAAAAAGTCATTTAAGCCTTTTCACAGTGAGATCTATGCGATATGGCCGAGAAATGTAATTTTGATGTTAACTCCCAAACCGCTGCGCAGAAGTCAACCAAACTTCACCCAATAGTGTATTTTATCACAATCTAGTAGTTACATTTGGAAATTTAGTTTTAGGACATTTGGTTTGAGCGCAATCTTCAAACTTAATTAAAAAAAGTCATTTAAGCCTTTTCACAGTGAGATCTATGCGATATGGCCGAGAAATGTAATTTTGATGTTCACTCCCAAACCGCTGCGCAGAAGTCAACCAAACTTCACCCATTAGTGTATTGTATCACAATCTAGTAGTTACATGTGGAAATTTGGTTCTAGGACATTTGATTTGAGCGCAATCCTCAAACTTAGGTCAAAAAAGCCATTTAAGCCTTTTCACAGTGAGATCTATGCGATATGGCCGAGAAATGTAATTTTGATGTTAACTCCCAAACTGCTGCGCAGAAGTCAACCAAACTTCACCCAATAGTATCACAATCTAGTAGTTACATGTGGAAATTTGGTTCTAGGACATTTGATTTGAGCGCAATCCTCAAACTTAGGTCAAAAAAGCCATTTAAGCCTTTTCACAGTGAGATCTATGCGATATGGCCGAGAAATGTAATTTTGATGTTAACTCCCAAACCGCTGCGCAGAAGTCAATTAAACTTCACCCAATAGTGTATTGTATCACATTCTAGTAGTTACATTTGAAAATTTCGTTCTAGGACATTTGGTTTGAGCGCAATCTTTAAACTTAGGTCAAAAAAGCCATTTAAGCCTTTTCACAGTGAGATCTATGCGATATGGCCGAGAAATGTAATTTTGATGTTAACTCCCAAACCGCTGCGCAGAAGTCAACCAAACTTCACCCATTAGTGTATTGTATCACAATCTAGTAGTTACATGTGGAAATTTGGTTCTAGGACATTTGATTTGAGCGCAATCCTCAAACTTAGGTCAAAAAAGCCATTTAAGCCTTTTCACAGTGAGATCTATGCGATATGGCCGAGAAATGTAATTTTGATGTTAACTCCCAAACCGCTGCGCAGAAGTCAACCAAACTTCACCCAATAGTGTATTGTATCACATTCTAGTAGTTACATTTGAAAATTTCGTTCTAGGACATTTGGTTTGAGCGCAATCTTTAAACTTAGGTCAAAAAAGCCATTTAAGCCTTTTCACAGTGAGATCTATGCGATATGGCCGAGAAATGTAATTTTGATGTTAACTCCCAAACCGCTGCGCAGAAGTCAACCAAACTTCACCCAATAGTGTATTGTATCACAATCTAGTAGTTACATTTGGAAATTTGGTTCTAGGACATTTGATTTGAGCGCAATCCTCAAACTTAGGTCAAAAAAGCCATTTAAGCCTTTTCACAGTGAGATCTATGCGATATGGCCGAGAAATGTAATTTTGATGTTAACTCCCAAACCGCTGCGCAGAAGTCAACCAAACTTCACCCAATAGTGTATTTTATCACAATCTAGTAGTTACATTTGGAAATTTAGTTCTAGGACATTTGATTTGAGCGCAATCTTCAAACTTAATTAAAAAAAGTCATTTAAGCCTTTTCACAGTGAGATCTATGCGATATGGCCGAGAAATGTAATTTTGATGTTCACTCCCAAACCGCTGCGCAGAAGTCAACCAAACTTCAACCATTAGTGTATTGTATCACAATCTAGTAGTTACATGTGGAAATTTGGCTCTAGGACATTTGATTTGAGCGCAATCCTCAAACTTAGGTCAAAAAAGCCATTTAAGCCTTTTCACAGTGAGATCTATGCGATATGGCCGAGAAATGTAATTTTGATGTTAACTCCCAAACCGCTGCGCAGAAGTCAACCAAACTTCACCCAATAGTGTATTGTATCACAATCTAGTAGTAACATTTGAAAATTTTGTTCTAGGACATTTTGTTTGAGCGCAATCATCAAACTTAATTAAAAAAGTCATTTAAGCCTTTTCACAGTGAGATCTATGCGATATGGCCGAGAAATGTAATTTTGATGTTAACTCCCAAACCGCTGCGCAGAAGTCAACCAAACTTCACCCAATAGTGTATTGTATCACAATCTAGTAGTTACATTTGAAAATTTTGTTCTAGGAAATTTTGTTTGAGCGCAATCATCAAACTTAATTAAAAAAGTCATTTAAGCCTTTTCACAGTGAGATCTATGCGATATGGCCAAGAAATGTAATTTTGATGTTAACTCCCAAACCGCTGCGCAGAAGTCAACCAAACTTCACCCAATAGTGTATTTTATCACAATCTAGTAGTTACATTTGGAAATTTAGTTCTAGGACATTTGATTTGAGCGCAATCTTCAAACTTAATTTAAAAAAGTCATTTAAGCCTTTTCACAGTGAGATCTATGCGATATGGCCGAGAAATGTAATTTTGATGTTCACTCCCAAACCGCTGCGCAGAAGTCAACCAAACTTCAACCATTAGTGTATTGTATCACAATCTAGTAGTTACATGTGGAAATTTGGTTCTAGGACATTTGATTTGAGCGCAATCCTCAAACTTAGGTCAAAAAAGCCATTTAAGCCTTTTCACAGTGAGATCTATGCGATATGGCCGAGAAATGTAATTTTGATGTTAACTCCCAAACCGCTGCGCAGAAGTCAACCAAACTTCACCCAATAGTGTATTGTATCACAATCTAGTAGTTACATTTGAAAATTTTGTTCTAGGACATTTTGTTTGAACGCAATCATCAAACTTAATTAAAAAAGTCATTTAAGCCTTTTCACAGTGAGATCTATGCGATATGGCCGAGAAATGTAATTTTGATGTTAACTCCCAAACCGCTGCGCAGAAGTCAACCAAACTTCACCCATTAGTGTATTGTATCACAATCTAGTAGTTACATGTGGAAATTTGGTTATTGGACATTTGATTTGAGCGCAATCCTCAAACTTAGGTCAAAAAAGCCATTTAAGCCTTTTCACAGTGAGATCTATGCGATATGGCCGAGAAATGTAATTTTGATGTTAACTCCCAAACCGCTGCGCAGAAGTCAACCAAACTTCACCCATTAGTGTATTGTATCACAATCTAGTAGTTACATGTGAAAATTTGGTTCTAGGACATTTGATTTGAGCGCAATCCTCAAACTTAGGTCAAAAAACCCATTTAAGCCTTTTCACAGTGAGATCTATGCGATATGGCCGAGAAATGTAATTTTGATGTTAACTCCCAAACCGCTGCGCAGAAGTCAACCAAACTTCACCCAATAGTGTATTGTATCACAATCTAGTAGTTACATTTGAAAATTT
Source organism: Corythoichthys intestinalis (assembly GCF_030265065.1). Classification (NCBI taxonomy): domain Eukaryota; kingdom Metazoa; phylum Chordata; class Actinopteri; order Syngnathiformes; family Syngnathidae; genus Corythoichthys; species Corythoichthys intestinalis. The sequence continues at coordinate 40,109,511 of NC_080414.1, read as the reverse complement.
TGTTCTAGGACATTTTGTTTGAACGCAATCATCAAACAATTAAAAAAGTCATTTAAGCCTTTTCACAGTGAGATCTATGCGATATGGCCGAGAAATGTAATTTTGATTTTAACTCCCAAACCGCTGCGCAGAAGTCAACCAAACTTCACCCAATAGTGTATTGTATCACAATCTAGTAGTTACATTTGAAAATTTTGTTCTAGGACATTTTGTTTGAGCGCAATCCTCAAACTTAGGTCAAAAAAGCCATTTAAGCCTTTTCACAGTGAGATCTATGCGATATGGCCGAGAAATGTAATTTTGATGTTAACTCCAAAACCGCTGCGCAGAAGTCAACCAAACTTCACCCAATAGTGTATTGTATCACATTCTAGTAGTTACATTTGAAAATTTCGTTCTAGGACATTTGGTTTGAGCGCAATCATTAAACTTAGGTCAAAAAAGCCATTTAAGCCTTTTCACAGTGAGATCTATGCGATATGGCCGAGAAATGTAATTTTGATGTTAACTCCCAAACCGCTGCGCAGAAGTAAACCAAACTTCACCCATTAGTGTATTGTATCACAATCTCGTAGTTACATGTGGAAATTTGGTTCTAGGACATTTGATTTGAGCGCAATCCTCAAACTTAGGTCAAAAAAGCCATTTAAGCCTTTTCACAGTGAGATCTATGCGATATGGCCGAGAAATGTAATTTTGATGTTAACTCCCAAACCACTGCGCAGAAGTCAACCAAACTTCACCCAATAGTGTATTGTATCACAATCTAGTAGTTACATTTGAAAATTTTGTTCTATGACATTTTGTTTGAACGCAATCATCAAACTTTATTAAAAAAGTCATTTAAGCCTTTTCACAGTGAGATCTATGCGATATGGCCGAGAAATGTAATTTTGATGTTAACTCCCAAACCGCTGCGCAGAAGTCAACCAAACTTCACCCATTAGTGTATTGTATCACAATCTAGTAGTTACATGTGGAAATTTGGTTATTGGACATTTGATTTGAGCGCAATCCTCAAACTTAGGTCAAAAAAGCCATTTAAGCCTTTTCACAGTGAGATCTATGCGATATGGCCGAGAAATGTAATTTTGATGTTAACTCCCAAACCGCTGCGCAGAAGTCAACCAAACTTCACCCATTAGTGTATTGTATCACAATCTAGTAGTTACATGTGAAAATTTGGTTCTAGGACATTTGATTTGAGCGCAATCCTCAAACTTAGGTCAAAAAAGCCATTTAAGCCTTTTCACAGTGAGATCTATGCGATATGGCCGAGAAATGTAATTTTGATGTTAACTCCCAAACCGCTGCGCAGAAGTCAACCAAACTTCACCCAATAGTGTATTGTATCACAATCTAGTAGTTACATTTGAAAATTTTGTTCTAGGACATTTTGTTTGAACGCAATCATCAAACAATTAAAAAAGTCATTTAAGCCTTTTCACAGTGAGATCTATGCGATATGGCCGAGAAATGTAATTTTGATTTTAACTCCCAAACCGCTGCGCAGAAGTCAACCAAACTTCACCCAATAGTGTATTGTATCACAATCTAGTAGTTACATTTGAAAATTTTGTTCTAGGACATTTTGTTTGAACGCAATCATCAAACTTAATTAAAAAAGTAATTTAAGCCTTTTCACAGTGAGATCTATGCGATATGGCCGAGAAATGTAATTTTGATGTTAACTCCCAAACCGCTGCGCAGAAGTCAACCAAACTTCACCCAATAGTGTATTGTATCAGAATCTAGTAGTTACATTTGAAAATTTTGTTCTAGGACATTTTGTTTGAGCGCAATCCTCAAACTTAGGTCAAAAAAGCCATTTAAGCCTTTTCACAGTTGAGATCTATGCGATATGGCCGAGAAATGTAATTTTGATGTTAACTCCCAAACCGCTGCGCAGAAGTCAACCAAACTTCACCCAATAGTGTATTGTATCACATTCTAGTAGTTACATTTGAAAATTTCGTTCTAGGACATTTGGTTTGAGCGCAATCATTAAACTTAGGTCAAAAAAGCCATTTAAGCCTTTTCACAGTGAGATCTATGCGATATGGCCGAGAAATGTAATTTTGATGTTAACTCCCAAACCGCTGCGCAGAAGTAAACCAAACTTCACCCATTAGTGTATTGTATCACAATCTAGTAGTTACATGTGGAAATTTGGTTCTAGGACATTTGATTTGAGCGCAATCCTCAAACTTAGGTCAAAAAAGCCATTTAAGCCTTTTCACAGTGAGATCTATGCGATATGGCCGAGAAATGTAATTTTGATGTTAACTCCCAAACCACTGCGCAGAAGTCAACCAAACTTCACCCAATAGTGTATTGTATCACAATCTAGTAGTTACATTTGAAAATTTTGTTCTATGACATTTTGTTTGAACGCAATCATCAAACTTTATTAAAAAAGTCATTTAAGCCTTTTCACAGTGAGATCTATGCGATATGGCCGAGAAATGTAATTTTGATGTTAACTCCCAAACCGCTGCGCAGAAGTCAACCAAACTTCACCCATTAGTGTATTGTATCACAATCTAGTAGTTACATGTGGAAATTTGGTTATAGGACATTTGATTTGAGCGCAATCCTCAAACTTAGGTCAAAAAAGCCATTTAAGCCTTTTCACAGTGAGATCTATGCGATATGGCCGAGAAATGTAATTTTGATGTTAACTCCCAAACCGCTGCGCAGAAGTCAACCAAACTTCACCCAATAGTGTATTTTATCACAATCTAGTAGTTACATTTGGAAATTTAGTTTTAGGACATTTGGTTTGAGCGCAATCTTCAAACTTAATTAAAAAAAGTCATTTAAGCCTTTTCACAGTGAGATCTATGCGATATGGCCGAGAAATGTAATTTTGATGTTCACTCCCAAACCGCTGCGCAGAAGTCAACCAAACTTCACCCATTAGTGTATTGTATCACAATCTAGTAGTTACATGTGGAAATTTGGTTCTAGGACATTTGATTTGAGCGCAATCCTCAAACTTAGGTCAAAAAAGCCATTTTAAGCCTTTTCACAGTGAGATCTATGCGATATGGCCGAGAAATGTAATTTTGATGTTAACTCCCAAACCGCTGCGCAGAAGTCAACCAAACTTCACCCAATAGTGTATTGTATCACATTCTAGTAGTTACATTTGAAAATTTCGTTCTAGGACATTTGGTTTGAGCGCAATCATCAAACTTAATTAAAAAAGTCATTTAAGCCTTTTCACAGTGAGATCTATGCGATATGGCCGAGAAATGTAATTTTGATGTTAACTCCCAAACCGCTGCGCAGAAGTCAACCAAACTTCACCCATTAGTGTATTGTATCACAATCTAGTAGTTACATGTGGAAATTTGGTTCTAGGACATTTGATTTGAGCGCAATCCTCAAACTTAGGTCAAAAAAGCCATTTAAGCCTTTTCACAGTGAGATCTATGCGATATGGCCGAGAAATGTAATTTTGATGTTAACTCCCAAACTGCTGCGCAGAAGTCAACCAAACTTCACCCAATAGTGTATTGTATCACAATCTAGTAGTTACATTTGAAAATTTTGTTCTATGACATTTTGTTTGAACGCAATCATCAAACTTAATTAAAAAAGTCATTTAAGCCTTTTCACAGTGAGATCTATGCGATATGGCCGAGAAATGTAATTTTGATGTTAACTCCCAAACCGCTGCGCAGAAGTCAACCAAACTTCACCCATTAGTGTATTGTATCACAATCTAGTAGTTACATGTGGAAATTTGGTTATAGGACATTTGATTTGAGCGCAATCCTCAAACTTAGGTCAAAAAAGCCATTTAAGCCTTTTCACAGTGAGATCTATGCGATATGGCCGAGAAATGTAATTTTGATGTTAACTCCCAAACCGCTGCGCAGAAGTCAACCAAACTTCACCCAATAGTGTATTGTATCACAATCTAGTAGTTACATTTGGAAATTTAGTTCTAGGACATTTGATTTGAGCGCAATCATCAAACTTAATTTAAAAAAGTCATTTAAGCCTTTTCACAGTGAGATCTATGCGATATGGCCGAGAAATGTAATTTTGATGTTAACTCCCAAACCGCTGCGCAGAAGTCAACCAAACTTCACCCAACAGTGTATTTTATCACAATCTAGTAGTTACATTTGGAAATTTAGTTTTAGGACATTTGGTTTGAGCGCAATCTTCAAACTTAATTAAAAAAAGTCATTTAAGCCTTTTCACAGTGAGATCTATGCGATATGGCCGAGAAATGTAATTTTGATGTTAACTCCCAAACCGCTGCGCAGAAGTCAACCAAACTTCACCCAATAGTGTATTGTATCACAATCTAGTAGTTACATTTGGAAATTTGGTTCTAGGACATTTGATTTGAGCGCAATCCTCAAACTTAGGTCAAAAAAGCCATTTAAGCCTTTTCACAGTGAGATCTATGCGATATGGCCGAGAAATGTAATTTTGATATTAACTCCCAAACCGCTGCGCAGAAGTCAACCAAACTTCACCCAATAGTGTATTTTATCACAATCTAGTAGTTACATTTGGAAATTTAGTTCTAGGACATTTGATTTGAGCGCAATCTTCAGACTTAATTAAAAAAAGTCATTTAAGCCTTTTCACAGTGAGATCTATGCGATATGGCCGAGAAATGTAATTTTGATGTTAACTCCCAAACCGCTGCGCAGAAGTCAACCAAACTTCACCCATTAGTGTATTGTATCACAATCTAGTAGTTACATGTGGAAATTTGGTTCTAGGACATTTGATTTGAGCGCAATCCTCAAACTTAGGTCAAAAAAGCCATTTTAAGCCTTTTCACAGTGAGATCTATGCGATATGGCCGAGAAATGTAATTTTGATGTTAACTCCCAAACCGCTGCGCAGAAGTCAACCAAACTTCACCCAATAGTGTATTGTATCACATTCTAGTAGTTACATTTGAAAATTTCGTTCTAGGACATTTGGTTTGAGCGCAATCATCAAACTTAATTAAAAAAGTCATTTAAGCCTTTTCACAGTGAGATCTATGCGATATGGCCGAGAAATGTAATTTTGATGTTAACTCCCAAACCGCTGCGCAGAAGTCAACCAAACTTCACCCATTAGTGTATTGTATCACAATCTAGTAGTTACATTTGAAAATTTTGTTCTAGGACATTTTGTTTGAGCGCAATCATCAAACTTAATTAAAAAAGTCATTTAAGCCTTTTCACAGTGAGATCTATGCGATATGGCCGAGAAATGTAATTTTGATGTTAACTCCCAAACCGCTGCGCAGAAGTCAACCAAACTTCACCCATTAGTGTATTGTATCACAATCTAGTAGTTACATGTGGAAATTTGGTTCTAGGACATTTGATTTGAGCGCAATCCTCAAACTTAGGTCAAAAAAGCCATTTAAGCCTTTTCACAGTGAGATCTATGCGATATGGCCGAGAAATGTAATTTTGATGTTAACTCCCAAACCGCTGCGCAGAAGTCAACCAAACTTCACCCAATAGTGTATTGTATCACATTCTAGTAGTTACATTTGAAAATTTCGTTCTAGGACATTTGGTTTGAGCGCAATCTTTAAACTTAGGTCAAAAAAGCCATTTAAGCCTTTTCACAGTGAGATCTATGCGATATGGCCGAGAAATGTAATTTTGATGTTAACTCCCAAACCGCTGCGCAGAAGTCAACCAAACTTCACCCAATAGTATATTGTATCACAATCTAGTAGTTACATTTGAAAATTTTGTTCTAGGACATTTTGTTTGAACGCAATCATCAAACTTAATTAAAAAAGTCATTTAAGCCTTTTCACAGTGAGATCTATGCGATATGGCCGAGAAATGTAATTTTGATGTTAACTCCCAAACCGCTGCGCAGAAGTCAACCAAACTTCACCCAATAGTGTATTGTATCACAATCTAGTAGTTACATTTGGAAATTTGGTTCTAGGACATTTGATTTGAGCGCAATCCTCAAACTTAGGTCAAAAAAGCCATTTAAGCCTTTTCACAGTGAGATCTATGCGATATGGCCGAGAAATGTAATTTTGATGTTAACTCCCAAACCGCTGCGCAGATGTCAACCAAACTTCACCCAATAGTGTATTGTATCACAATCTAGTAGTTACATTTGAAAATTTTGTTCTAGGACATTTTGTTTGAACGCAATCATCAAACTTAATTAAAAAAGTCATTTAAGCCTTTTCACAGTGAGATCTATGCGATATGGCCGAGAAATGTAATTTTGATGTTAACTCCCAAACCGCTGCGCAGAAGTCAACCAAACTTCAACCAATAGTGTATTGTATCACAATCTAGTAGTTACATTTGAAAATTTTGTTCTAGGAAATTTTGTTTGAGCGCAATCATCAAACTTAATTAAAAAAGTCATTTAAGCCTTTTCACAGTGAGATCTATGCGATATGGCCGAGAAATGTAATTTTGATGTTAACTCCCAAACCGCTGCGCAGAAGTCAACTAAACTTCACCCAATAGTGTATTGTATCACATTCTAGTAGTTACATTTGAAAATTTCGTTCTAGGACATTTGGTTTGAGCGCAATCATTAAACTTAATTAAAAAAGTCATTTAAGCCTTTTCACAGTGAGATCTATGCGATATGGCCGAGAAATGTAATTTTGATGTTAACTCCCAAACCGCTGCGCAGAAGTCAACCAAACTTCACCCAATAGTGTATTTTATCACAATCTAGTAGTTACATTTGGAAATTTAGTTCTAGGACATTTGATTTGAGCGCAATCTTCAAACTTAATTAAAAAAAGTCATTTAAGCCTTTTCACAGTGAGATCTATGCGATATGGCCGAGAAATGTAATTTTGATGTTCACTCCCAAACCGCTGCGCAGAAGTCAACCAAACTTCAACCATTAGTGTATTGTATCACAATCTAGTAGTTACATGTGGAAATTTGGTTCTAGGACATTTGATTTGAGCGCAATCCTCAAACTTAGGTCAAAAAAGCCATTTAAGCCTTTTCACAGTGAGATCTATGCGATATGGCCGAGAAATGTAATTTTGATGTTAACTCCCAAACCGCTGCGCAGAAGTCAACCAAACTTCACCCAATAGTGTATTGTATCACAATCTAGTAGTTACATTTGAAAATTTTGTTCTAGGACATTTTGTTTGAACGCAATCATCAAACTTAATTAAAAAAGTCATTTAAGCCTTTTCACAGTGAGATCTATGCGATATGGCCGAGAAATGTAATTTTGATGTTAACTCCCAAACCGCTGCGCAGAAGTCAACCAAACTTCACCCAATAGTGTATTGTATCAGAATCTAGTAGTTACATTTGAAAATTTTGTTCTAGGACATTTTGTTTGAGCGCAATCCTCAAACTTAGGTCAAAAAAGCCATTTAAGCCTTTTCACAGTGAGATCTATGCGATATGGCCGAGAAATGTAATTTTGATGTTAACTCCCAAACCGCTGCGCAGAAGTCAACCAAACTTCACCCAATAGTGTATTGTATCACATTCTAGTAGTTACATTTGAAAATTTCGTTCTAGGACATTTGGTTTGAGCGCAATCATTAAACTTAGGTCAAAAAAGCCATTTAAGCCTTTTCACAGTGAGATCTATGCGATATGGCCGAGAAATGTAATTTTGATGTTAACTCCCAAACCGCTGCGCAGAAGTCAACCAAACTTCACCCATTAGTGTATTGTATCACAATCTAGTAGTTACATATGGAAATTTGGTTCTAGGACATTTGATTTGAGCGCAATCCTCAAACTTAGGTCAAAAAAGCCATTTAAGCCTTTTCACAGTGAGATCTATGCGATATGGCCGAGAAATGTAATTTTGATGTTAACTCCCAAACCGCTGCGCAGAAGTCAACCAAACTTCACCCAATAGTATCACAATTTAGTAGTTACATGTGGAAATTTGGTTCTAGGACATTTGATTTGAGCGCAATCCTCAAACTTAGGTCAAAAAAGCCATTTAAGCCTTTTCACAGTGAGATCTATGCGATATGGCCGAGAAATGTAATTTTGATGTTAACTCCCAAACCGCTGCGCAGAAGTCAACCAAACTTCACCCAATAGTGTATTGTATCACATTCTAGTAGTTACATTTGAAAATTTTGTTCTAGGACATTTGGTTTGAGCGCAATCTTTAAACTTAGGTCAAAAAAACCATTTAAGCCTTTTCACAGTGAGATCTATGCGATATGGCCGAGAAATGTAATTTTGATGTTAACTCCCAAACCGCTGCGCAGAAGTCAACCAAACTTCACCCAATAGTGTATTGTATCACAATCTAGTAGTTACATTTGAAAATTTTGTTCTAGGACATTTTGTTTGAACGCAATCATCAAACTTAATTAAAAAAGTCATTTAAGCCTTTTCACAGTGAGATCTATGCGATATGGCCGAGAAATGTAATTTTGATGTTCACTCCCAAACCGCTGCGCAGAAGTCAACCAAACTTCAACCATTAGTGTATTGTATCACAATCTAGTAGTTACATGTGGAAATTTGGTTCTAGGACATTTGATTTGAGCGCAATCCTCAAACTTAGGTCAAAAAAGCCATTTAAGCCTTTTCACAGTGAGATCTATGCGATATGGCCGAGAAATGTAATTTTGATGTTAACTCCCAAACCGCTGCGCAGAAGTCAACCAAACTTCACCCAATAGTGTATTGTATCACAATCTAGTAGTTACATTTGAAAATTTTGTTCTAGGACATTTTGTTTGAACGCAATCATCAAACTTAATTAAAAAAGTCATTTAAGCCTTTTCACAGTGAGATCTATGCGATATGGCCGAGAAATGTAATTTTGATGTTAACTCCCAAACCGCTGCGCAGAAGTCAACCAAACTTCACCCAATAGTGTATTGTATCAGAATCTAGTAGTTACATTTGAAAATTTTGTTCTAGGACATTTTGTTTGAGCGCAATCCTCAAACTTAGGTCAAAAAAGCCATTTAAGCCTTTTCACAGTGAGATCTATGCGATATGGCCGAGAAATGTAATTTTGATGTTAACTCCCAAACCGCTGCGCAGAAGTCAACCAAACTTCACCCAATAGTGTATTGTATCACATTCTAGTAGTTACATTTGAAAATTTCGTTCTAGGACATTTGGTTTGAGCGCAATCATTAAACTTAGGTCAAAAAAGCCATTTAAGCCTTTTCACAGTGAGATCTATGCGATATGGCCGAGAAATGTAATTTTGATGTTAACTCCCAAACCGCTGCGCAGAAGTCAACCAAACTTCACCCATTAGTGTATTGTATCACAATCTAGTAGTTACATATGGAAATTTGGTTCTAGGACATTTGATTTGAGCGCAATCCTCAAACTTAGGTCAAAAAAGCCATTTAAGCCTTTTCACAGTGAGATCTATGCGATATGGCCGAGAAATGTAATTTTGATGTTAACTCCCAAACCGCTGCGCAGAAGTCAACCAAACTTCACCCAATAGTATCACAATTTAGTAGTTACATGTGGAAATTTGGTTCTAGGACATTTGATTTGAGCGCAATCCTCAAACTTAGGTCAAAAAAGCCATTTAAGCCTTTTCACAGTGAGATCTATGCGATATGGCCGAGAAATGTAATTTTGATGTTAACTCCCAAACCGCTGCGCAGAAGTCAACCAAACTTCACCCAATAGTGTATTGTATCACATTCTAGTAGTTACATTTGAAAATTTTGTTCTAGGACATTTGGTTTGAGCGCAATCTTTAAACTTAGGTCAAAAAAACCATTTAAGCCTTTTCACAGTGAGATCTATGCGATATGGCCGAGAAATGTAATTTTGATGTTAACTCCCAAACCGCTGCGCAGAAGTCAACCAAACTTCACCCAATAGTGTATTGTATCACAATCTAGTAGTTACATTTGGAAATTTGGTTCTAGGACATTTGATTTGAGCGCAATCCTCAAACTTAGGTCAAAAAAGCCATTTAAGCCTTTTCACAGTGAGATCTATGCGATATGGCCGAGAAATGTAATTTTGATGTTAACTCCCAAACCGCTGCGCAGAAGTCAACCAAACTTCACCCAATAGTGTATTGTATCACAATCTAGTAGTTACATTTGAAAATTTTGTTCTAGGACATTTTGTTTGAACGCAATCATCAAACTTAATTAAAAAAGTCATTTAAGCCTTTTCACAGTGAGATCTATGCGATATGGCCGAGAAATGTAATTTTGATGTTAACTCCCAAACCGCTGCGCAGAAGTCAACCAAACTTCACCCAATAGTGTATTGTATCACAATCTAGTAGTTACATTTGAAAATTTTGTTCTAGGAAATTTTGTTTGAGCGCAATCATCAAACTTAATTAAAAAAGTCATTTAAGCCTTTTCACAGTGAGATCTATGCGATATGGCCGAGAAATGTAATTTTGATGTTAACTCCCAAACCGCTGCGCAGAAGTCAACTAAACTTCACCCAATAGTGTATTGTATCACATTCTAGTAGTTACATTTGAAAATTTCGTTCTAGGACATTTGGTTTGAGCGCAGTCATTAAACTTAATTAAAAAAGTCATTTAAGCCTTTTCACAGTGAGATCTATGCGATATGGCCGAGAAATGTAATTTTGATGTTAACTCCCAAACCGCTGCGCAGAAGTCAACCAAACTTCACCCAATAGTGTATTGTATCACAATCTAGTAGTTACATTTGGAAATTTAGTTCTAAGCCATTTGATTTGAGCGCAATCATCAAACTTAATTTAAAAAAGTCATTTAAGCCTTTTCACAGTGAGATCTATGCGATATGGCCGAGAAATGTAATTTTGATGTTAACTCCCAAACCGCTGCGCAGAAGTCAACCAAACTTCACCCAATAGTGTATTTTATCACAATCTAGTAGTTACATTTGGAAATTTAGTTTTAGGACATTTGGTTTGAGCGCAATCTTCAAACTTAATTAAAAAAAGTCATTTAAGCCTTTTCACAGTGAGATCTATGCGATATGGCCGAGAAATGTAATTTTGATGTTCACTCCCAAACCGCTGCGCAGAAGTCAACCAAACTTCACCCATTAGTGTATTGTATCACAATCTAGTAGTTACATGTGGAAATTTGGTTCTAGGACATTTGATTTGAGCGCAATCCTCAAACTTAGGTCAAAAAAGCCATTTAAGCCTTTTCACAGTGAGATCTATGCGATATGGCCGAGAAATGTAATTTTGATGTTAACTCCCAAACCGCTGCGCAGAAGTCAACCAAACTTCACCCAATAGTGTATTGTATCACATTCTAGTAGTTACATTTGAAAATTTCGTTCTAGGACATTTGGTTTGAGCGCAATCATCAAACTTAATTAAAAAAGTCATTTAAGCCTTTTCACAGTGAGATCTATGCGATATGGCCGAGAAATGTAATTTTGATGTTAACTCCCAAACCGCTGCGCAGAAGTCTACCAAACTTCACCCATTAGTGTATTGTATCACAATCTAGTAGTTACATGTGGAAATTTGGTTCTAGGACATTTGATTTGAGCGCAATCCTCAAACTTAGGTCAAAAAAGCCATTTAAGCCTTTTCACAGTGAGATCTATGCGATATGGCCGAGAAATGTAATTTTGATGTTAACTCCCAAACCGCTGCGCAGAAGTCAACCAAACTTCACCCAATAGTGTATTGTATCACAATCTAGTAGTTACATTAGAAAATTTTGTTCTAGGACATTTTGTTTGAACGCAATCATCAAACTTAATTAAAAAAGTCATTTAAGCCTTTTCACAGTGAGATCTATGCGATATGGCCGAGAAATGTAATTTTGATGTTAACTCCCAAACCGCTGCGCAGAAGTCAACCAAACTTCACCCATTAGTGTATTGTATCACAATCTAGTAGTTACATGTGGAAATTTGGTTATTGGACATTTGATTTGAGCGCAATCCTCAAACTTAGGTCAAAAAAGCCATTTAAGCCTTTTCACAGTGAGATCTATGCGATATGGCCGAGAAATGTAATTTTGATGTTAACTCCCAAACCGCTGCGCAGAAGTCAACCAAACTTCACCCATTAGTGTATTGTATCACAATCTAGTAGTTACATGTGAAAATTTGGTTCTAGGACATTTGATTTGAGCGCAATCCTCAAACTTAGGTCAAAAAAGCCATTTAAGCCTTTTCACAGTGAGATCTATGCGATATGGCCGAGAAATTTAATTTTGATGTTAACTCCCAAACCGCTGCGCAGAAGTCAACCAAACTTCACCCAATAGTGTATTGTATCACAATCTAGTAGTTACATTTGAAAATTTTGTTCTAGGACATTTTGTTTGAACGCAGTCATCAAACAATTAAAAAAGTCATTTAAGCCTTTTCACAGTGAGATCTATGCGATATGGCCGAGAAATGTAATTTTGATGTTAACTCCCAAACCGCTGCGCAGAAGTAAACCAAACTTCACCCAATAGTGTATTGTATCACAATCTAGTAGTTACATTTGAAAATTTTGTTCTAGGACATTTTGTTTGAACGCAATCATCAAACTTAATTAAAAAAGTAATTTAAGCCTTTTCACAGTGAGATCTATGCGATATGGCCGAGAAATGTAATTTTGATGTTAACTCCCAAACCGCTGCGCAGAAGTCAACCAAACTTCACCCAATAGTGTATTGTATCAGAATCTAGTAGTTACATTTGAAAATTTTGTTCTAGGACATTTTGTTTGAGCGCAATCCTCAAACTTAGGTCAAAAAAGCCATTTAAGCCTTTTCACAGTGAGATCTATGCGATATGGCCGAGAAATGTAATTTTGATGTTAACTCCCAAACCGCTGCGCAGAAGTCAACCAAACTTCACCCAATAGTGTATTGTATCACAATCTAGTAGTTACATTTGAAAATTTTGTTCTAGGACATTTTGTTTGAACGCAATCATCAAACTTAATTAAAAAAGTAATTTAAGCCTTTTCACAGTGAGATCTATGCGATATGGCCGAGAAATGTAATTTTGATGTTAACTCCCAAACCGCTGCGCAGAAGTCAACCAAACTTCACCCAATAGTGTATTGTATCAGAATCTAGTAGTTACATTTGAAAATTTTGTTCTAGGACATTTTGTTTGAGCGCAATCCTCAAACTTAGGTCAAAAAAGCCATTTAAGCCTTTTCACAGTGAGATCTATGCGATATGGCCGAGAAATGTAATTTTGATGTTAACTCCCAAACCGCTGCGCAGAAGTCAACCAAACTTCACCCAATAGTGTATTGTATCACATTCTAGTAGTTACATTTGAAAATTTCGTTCTAGGACATTTGGTTTGAGCGCAATCATTAAACTTAGGTCAAAAAAGCCATTTAAGCCTTTTCACAGTGAGATCTATGCGATATGGCCGAGAAATGTAATTTTGATGTTAACTCCCAAACCGCTGCGCAGAAGTCAACCAAACTTCACCCATTAGTGTATTGTATCACAATCTAGTAGTTACATGTGGAAATTTGGTTCTAGGACATTTGATTTGAGCGCAATCCTCAAACTTAGGTCAAAAAAGCCATTTAAGCCTTTTCACAGTGAGATCTATGCGATATGGCCGAGAAATGTAATTTTGATGTTAACTCCCAAACCGCTGCGCAGAAGTCAACCAAACTTCACCCAATAGTATCACAATCTAGTAGTTACATGTGGAAATTTGGTTCTAGGACATTTGATTTGAGCGCAATCCTCAAACTTAGGTCAAAAAAGCCATTTAAGCCTTTTCACAGTGAGATCTATGCGATATGGCCGAGAATTGTAATTTTGATGTTAACTCCCAAACCGCTGCGCAGAAGTCAACCAAACTTCACCCAATAGTGTATTGTATCACATTCTAGTAGTTACATTTGAAAATTTTGTTCTAGGACATTTGGTTTGAGCGCAATCTTTAAACTTAGGTCAAAAAAGCCATTTAAGCCTTTTCACAGTGAGATCTATGCGATATGGCCGAGAAATGTAATTTTGATGTTAACTCCCAAACCGCTGCGCAGAAGTCAACCAAACTTCACCCAATAGTGTATTGTATCACAATCTAGTAGTTACATTTGAAAATTTTGTTCTAGGACATTTTGTTTGAACGCAATCATCAAACTTAATTAAAAAAGTCATTTAAGCCTTTTCACAGTGAGATCTATGCGATATGGCCGAGAAATGTAATTTTGATGTTAACTCCCAAACCGCTGCGCAGAAGTCAACCAAACTTCACCCAATAGTGTATTGTATCACAATCTAGTAGTTACATTTGGAAATTTGGTTCTAGGACATTTGATTTGAGCGCAATCCTCAAACTTAGGTCAAAAAAGCCATTTAAGCCTTTTCACAGTGAGATCTATGCGATATGGCCGAGAAATGTAATTTTGATGTTAACTCCCAAACCGCTGCGCAGAAGTCAACCAAACTTCACCCAATAGTGTATTGTATCACAATCTAGTAGTTACATTTGAAAATTTTGTTCTAGGAAATTTTGTTTGAGCGCAATCATCAAACTTAATTAAAAAAGTCATTTAAGCCTTTTCACAGTGAGATCTATGCGATATGGCCGAGAAATGTAATTTTGATGTTAACTCCCAAACCGCTGCGCAGAAGTCAACTAAACTTCACCCAATAGTGTATTGTATCACATTCTAGTAGTTACATTTGAAAATTTCGTTCTAGGACATTTGGTTTGAGCGCAATCATTAAACTTAGGTCAAAAAAGCCATTTAAGCCTTTTCACAGTGAGATCTATGCGATATGGCCGAGAAATGTAATTTTGATGTTAACTCCCAAACCGCTGCGCAGAAGTCAACCAAACTTCACCCAATAGTGTATTGTATCACAATCTAGTAGTTACATTTGAAAATTTTGTTCTAGGACATTTTGTTTGAACGCAATCATCAAACTTAATTAAAAAAGTCATTTAAGCCTTTTCACAGTGAGATCTATGCGATATGGCCGAGAAATGTAATTTTGATGTTAACTCCCAAACCGCTGCGCAGAAGTCAACCAAACTTCACCCAATAGTGTATTGTATCACAATCTAGTAGTTACATTTGGAAATTTGGTTCTAGGACATTTGATTTGAGCGCAATCCTCAAACTTAGGTCAAAAAAGCCATTTAAGCCTTTTCACAGTGAGATCTATGCGATATGGCCGAGAAATGTAATTTTGATGTTAACTCCCAAACCGCTGCGCAGAAGTCAACCAAACTTCACCCAATAGTGTATTGTATCACAATCTAGTAGTTACATTTGAAAATTTTGTTCTAGGAAATTTTGTTTGAGCGCAATCATCAAACTTAATTAAAAAAGTCATTTAAGCCTTTTCACAGTGAGATCTATGCGATATGGCCGAGAAATGTAATTTTGATGTTAACTCCCAAACCGCTGCGCAGAAGTCAACTAAACTTCACCCAATAGTGTATTGTATCACATTCTAGTAGTTACATTTGAAAATTTCGTTCTAGGACATTTGGTTTGAGCGCAATCATTAAACTTAATTAAAAAAGTCATTTAAGCCTTTTCACAGTGAGATCTATGCGATATGGCCGAGAAATGTAATTTTGATGTTAACTCCCAAACCGCTGCGCAGAAGTCAACCAAACTTCACCCAATAGTATCACAATCTAGTAGTTACATGTGGAAATTTGGTTCTAGGACATTTGATTTGAGCGCAATCCTCAAACTTAGGTCAAAAAAGCCATTTAAGCCTTTTCACAGTGAGATCTATGCGATATGGCCGAGAAATGTAATTTTGATGTTAACTCCCAAACCGCTGCGCAGAAGTCAACCAAACTTCACCCAATAGTGTATTGTATCACATTCTAGTAGTTACATTTGAAAATTTTGTTCTAGGACATTTGGTTTGAGCGCAATCTTTAAACTTAGGTCAAAAAAGCCATTTAAGCCTTTTCACAGTGAGATCTATGCGATATGGCCGAGAAATGTAATTTTGATGTTAACTCCCAAACCGCTGCGCAGAAGTCAACCAAACTTCACCCAATAGTGTATTGTATCACAATCTAGTAGTTACATTTGAAAATTTTGTTCTAGGACATTTTGTTTGAACGCAATCATCAAACTTAATTAAAAAAGTCATTTAAGCCTTTTCACAGTGAGATCTATGCGATATGGCCGAGAAATGTAATTTTGATGTTAACTCCCAAACCGCTGCGCAGAAGTCAACCAAACTTCACCCAATAGTGTATTGTATCACAATCTAGTAGTTACATTTGGAAATTTGGTTCTAGGACATTTGATTTGAGCGCAATCCTCAAACTTAGGTCAAAAAAGCCATTTAAGCCTTTTCACAGTGAGATCTATGCGATATGGCCGAGAAATGTAATTTTGATGTTAACTCCCAAACCGCTGCGCAGAAGTCAACCAAACTTCACCCAATAGTGTATTGTATCACAATCTAGTAGTTACATTTGAAAATTTTGTTCTAGGACATTTTGTTTGAACGCAATCATCAAACTTAATTAAAAAAGTCATTTAAGCCTTTTCACAGTGAGATCTATGCGATATGGCCGAGAAATGTAATTTTGATGTTAACTCCCAAACCGCTGCGCAGAAGTCAACCAAACTTCACCCAATAGTGTATTGTATCACAATCTAGTAGTTACATTTGAAAATTTTGTTCTAGGAAATTTTGTTTGAGCGCAATCATCAAACTTAATTAAAAAAGTCATTTAAGCCTTTTCACAGTGAGATCTATGCGATATGGCCGAGAAATGTAATTTGGATGTTAACTCCCAAACCGCTGCGCAGAAGTCAACCAAACTTCACCCAATAGTGTATTTTATCACAATCTAGTAGTTACATTTGGAAATTTAGTTTTAGGACATTTGGTTTGAGCGCAATCTTCAAACTTAATTAAAAAAAGTCATTTAAGCCTTTTCACAGTGAGATCTATGCGATATGGCCGAGAAATGTAATTTTGATGTTCACTCCCAAACCGCTGCGCAGAAGTCAACCAAACTTCACCCATTAGTGTATTGTATCACAATCTAGTAGTTACATGTGGAAATTTGGTTCTAGGACATTTGATTTGAGCGCAATCCTCAAACTTAGGTCAAAAAAGCCATTTAAGCCTTTTCACAGTGAGATCTATGCGATATGGCCGAGAAATGTAATTTTGATGTTAACTCCCAAACCGCTGCGCAGAAGTCAACCAAACTTCACCCAATAGTGTATTGTATCACATTCTAGTAGTTACATTTGAAAATTTCGTTCTAGGACATTTGGTTTGAGCGCAATCATCAAACTTAATTAAAAAAGTCATTTAAGCCTTTTCACAGTGAGATCTATGCGATATGGCCGAGAAATGTAATTTTGATGTTAACTCCCAAACCGCTGCGCAGAAGTCAACCAAACTTCACCCAATAGTGTATTGGATCACAATCTAGTAGTTACATTTGAAAATTTTGTTCTAGGACATTTTGTTTGAACGCAATCATCAAACTTAATTAAAAAAGTCATTTAAGCCTTTTCACAGTGAGATCTATGCGATATGGCCGAGAAATGTAATTTTGATGTTAACTCCCAAACCGCTGCGCAGAAGTCAACCAAACTTCACCCATTAGTGTATTGTATCACAATCTAGTAGTTACATGTGGAAATTTGGTTATTGGACATTTGATTTGAGCGCAATCCTCAAACTTAGGTCAAAAAAGCCATTTAAGCCTTTTCACAGTGAGATCTATGCGATATGGCCGAGAAATGTAATTTTGATGTTAACTCCCAAACCGCTGCGCAGAAGTCAACCAAACTTCACCCATTAGTGTATTGTATCACAATCTAGTAGTTACATGTGGAAATTTGGTTCTAGGACATTTGATTTGAGCGCAATCCTCAAACTTAGGTCAAAAAAGCCATTTAAGCCTTTTCACAGTGAGATCTATGCGATATGGCCGAGAAATGTAATTTTGATGTTAACTCCCAAACCGCTGCGCAGAAGTCAACCAAACTTCACCCAATAGTGTATTGTATCACATTCTAGTAGTTACATTTGAAAATTTCGTTCTAGGACATTTGGTTTGAGCGCAATCTTTAAACTTAGGTCAAAAAAGCCATTTAAGCCTTTTCACAGTGAGATCTATGCGATATGGCCGAGAAATGTAATTTTGATGTTAACTCCCAAACCGCTGCGCAGAAGTCAACCAAACTTCCCAATAGTATATTGTATCACAATCTAGTAGTTACATTTGAAAATTTTGTTCTAGGACATTTTGTTTGAACGCAATCATCAAACTTAATTAAAAAAGTCATTTAAGCCTTTTCACAGTGAGATCTATGCGATATGGCCGAGAAATGTAATTTTGATGTTAACTCCCAAACCGCTGCGCAGAAGTCAACCAAACTTCACCCAATAGTGTATTGTATCACAATCTAGTAGTTACATTTGGAAATTTGGTTCTAGGACATTTGATTTGAGCGCAATCCTCAAACTTAGGTCAAAAAAGCCATTTAAGCCTTTTCACAGTGAGATCTATGCGATATGGCCGAGAAATGTAATTTTGATGTTAACTCCCAAACCGCTGCGCAGAAGTCAACCAAACTTCACCCAATAGTGTATTGTATCACATTCTAGTAGTTACATTTGAAAATTTCGTTCTAGGACATTTTGTTTGAACGCAATCATCAAACTTAATTAAAAAAGTCATTTAAGCCTTTTCACAGTGAGATCTATGCGATATGGCCGAGAAATGTAATTTTGATGTTAACTCCCAAACCGCTGCGCAGAAGTCAACCAAACTTCACCCAATAGTGTATTGTATCACAATCTAGTAGTTACATTTGAAAATTTTGTTCTAGGAAATTTTGTTTGAGCGCAATCATCAAACTTAATTAAAAAAGTCATTTAAGCCTTTTCACAGTGAGATCTATGCGATATGGCCGAGAAATGTAATTTTGATGTTAACTCCCAAACCGCTGCGCAGAAGTCAACTAAACTTCACCCAATAGTGTATTGTATCACATTCTAGTAGTTACATTTGAAAATTTCGTTCTAGGACATTTGGTTTGAGCGCAATCATTAAACTTAATTAAAAAAGTCATTTAAGCCTTTTCACAGTGAGATCTATGCGATATGGCCGAGAAATGTAATTTTGATGTTAACTCCCAAACCGCTGCGCAGAAGTCAACCAAACTTCACCCAATAGTGTATTTTATCACAATCTAGTAGTTACATTTGGAAATTTAGTTCTAGGACATTTGATTTGAGCGCAATCTTCAAACTTAATTAAAAAAAGTCATTTAAGCCTTTTCACAGTGAGATCTATGCGATATGGCCGAGAAATGTAATTTTGATGTTCACTCCCAAACCGCTGCGCAGAAGTCAACCAAACTTCAACCATTAGTGTATTGTATCACAATCTAGTAGTTACATGTGGAAATTTGGTTCTAGGACATTTTATTTGAGCGCAATCCTCAAACTTAGGTCAAAAAAGCCATTTAAGCCTTTTCACAGTGAGATCTATGCGATATGGCCGAGAAATGTAATTTTGATGTTAACTCCCAAACCGCTGCGCAGAAGTCAACCAAACTTCACCCAATAGTGTATTGTATCACAATCTAGTAGTTACATTTGAAAATTTTGTTCTAGGACATTTTGTTTGAACGCAATCATCAAACTTAATTAAAAAAGTCATTTAAGCCTTTTCACAGTGAGATCTATGCGATATGGCCGAGAAATGTAATTTTGATGTTAACTCCCAAACCGCTGCGCAGAAGTCAACCAAACTTCACCCATTAGTGTATTGTATCACAATCTAGTAGTTACATGTGGAAATTTGGTTATTGGACATTTGATTTGAGCGCAATCCTCAAACTTAGGTCAAAAAAGCCATTTAAGCCTTTTCACAGTGAGATCTATGCGATATGGCCGAGAAATGTAATTTTGATGTTCACTCCCAAACCGCTGCGCAGAAGTCAACCAAACTTCAACCATTAGTGTATTGTATCACAATCTAGTAGTTACATGTGGAAATTTGGTTCTAGGACATTTGATTTGAGCGCAATCCTCAAACTTAGGTCAAAAAAGCCATTTAAGCCTTTTCACAGTGAGATCTATGCGATATGGCCGAGAAATGTAATTTTGATGTTAACTCCCAAACCGCTGCGCAGAAGTCAACCAAACTTCACCCAATAGTGTATTGTATCACAATCTAGTAGTTACATTTGAAAATTTTGCTCTAGGACATTTTGTTTGAACGCAATCATCAAACTTAATTAAAAAAGTCATTTAAGCCTTTTCACAGTGAGATCTATGCGATATGGCCGAGAAATGTAATTTTGATGTTAACTCCCAAACCGCTGCGCAGAAGTCAACCAAACTTCACCCATTAGTGTATTGTATCACAATCTAGTAGTTACATGTGGAAATTTGGTTATTGGACATTTGATTTGAGCGCAATCCTCAAACTTAGGTCAAAAAAGCCATTTAAGCCTTTTCACAGTGAGATCTATGCGATATGGCCGAGAAATGTAATTTTGATGTTAACTCCCAAACCGCTGCGCAGAAGTCAACCAAACTTCACCCATTAGTGTATTGTATCACAATCTAGTAGTTACATGTGAAAATTTGGTTCTAGGACATTTGATTTGAGCGCAATCCTCAAACTTAGGTCAAAAAAGCCATTTAAGCCTTTTCACAGTGAGATCTATGCGATATGGCCGAGAAATGTAATTTTGATGTTAACTCCCAAACCGCTGCGCAGAAGTCAACCAAACTTCACCCATTAGTGTATTGTATCACAATCTAGTAGTTACATGTGAAAATTTGGTTCTAGGACATTTGATTTGAGCGCAATCCTCAAACTTAGGTCAAAAAAGCCATTTAAGCCTTTTCACAGTGAGATCTATGCGATATGGCCGAGAAATGTAATTTTGATGTTAACTCCCAAACCGCTGCGCAGAAGTCAACCAAACTTCACCCAATAGTGTATTGTATCACAATCTAGTAGTTACATTTGAAAATTTTGTTCTAGGACATTTTGTTTGAACGCAATCATCAAACTTAATTAAAAAAGTCATTTAAGCCTTTTCACAGTGAGATCTATGCGATATGGCCGAGAAATGTAATTTTGATGTTAACTCCCAAACCGCTGCGCAGAAGTCAACCAAACTTCACCCAATAGTGTATTGTATCAGAATCTAGTAGTTACATTTGAAAATTTTGTTCTAGGACATTTTGTTTGAGCGCAATCCTCAAACTTAGGTCAAAAAAGCCATTTAAGCCTTTTCACAGTGAGATCTATGCGATAAGGCCGAGAAATGTAATTTTGATGTTAACTCCCAAACCGCTGCGCAGAAGTCAACCAAACTTCACCCAATAGTGTATTGTATCACATTCTAGTAGTTACATTTGAAAATTTCGTTCTAGGACATTTGGTTTGAGCGCAATCATTAAACTTAGGTCAAAAAAGCCATTTAAGCCTTTTCACAGTGAGATCTATGCGATATGGCCGAGAAATGTAATTTTGATGTTAACTCCCAAACCGCTGCGCAGAAGTCAACCAAACTTCACCCATTAGTGTATTGTATCACAATCTAGTAGTTACATGTGGAAATTTGGTTCTAGGACATTTGATTTGAGCGCAATCCTCAAACTTAGGTCAAAAAAGCCATTTAAGCCTTTTCACAGTGAGATCTATGCGATATGGCCGAGAAATGTAATTTTGATGTTAACTCCCAAACCGCTGCGCAGAAGTCAACCAAACTTCACCCAATAGTATCACAATCTAGTAGTTACATGTGGAAATTTGGTTCTAGGACATTTGATTTGAGCGCAATCCTCAAACTTAGGTCAAAAAAGCCATTTAAGCCTTTTCACAGTGAGATCTATGCGATATGGCCGAGAAATGTAATTTTGATGTTAACTCCCAAACCGCTGCGCAGAAGTCAACCAAACTTCACCCAATAGTGTATTGTATCACATTCTAGTAGTTACATTTGAAAATTTTGTTCTAGGACATTTGGTTTGAGCGCAATCTTTAAACTTAGGTCAAAAAAGCCATTTAAGCCTTTTCACAGTGAGATCTATGCGATATGGCCGAGAAATGTAATTTTGATGTTAACTCCCAAACCGCTGCGCAGAAGTCAACCAAACTTCACCCAATAGTGTATTGTATCACAATCTAGTAGTTACATTTGAAAATTTTGTTCTAGGACATTTTGTTTGAACGCAATCATCAAACTTAATTAAAAAAGTCATTTAAGCCTTTTCACAGTGAGATCTATGCGATATGGCCGAGAAATGTAATTTTGATGTTAACTCCCAAACCGCTGCGCAGAAGTCAACCAAACTTCACCCAATAGTGTATTGTATCACAATCTAGTAGTTACATTTGGAAATTTGGTTCTAGGACATTTGATTTGAGCGCAATCCTCAAACTTAGGTCAAAAAAGCCATTTAAGCCTTTTCACAGTGAGATCTATGCGATATGGCCGAGAAATGTAATTTTGATGTTAACTCCCAAACCGCTGCGCAGAAGTCAACCAAACTTCACCCAATAGTGTATTGTATCACAATCTAGTAGTTACATTTGAAAATTTTGTTCTAGGACATTTTGTTTGAACGCAATCATCAAACTTAATTAAAAAAGTCATTTAAGCCTTTTCACAGTGAGATCTATGCGATATGGCCGAGAAATGTAATTTTGATGTTAACTCCCAAACCGCTGCGCAGAAGTCAACCAAACTTCACCCAATAGTGTATTGTATCACAATCTAGTAGTTACATTTGAAAATTTTGTTCTAGGAAATTTTGTTTGAGCGCAATCATCAAACTTAATTAAAAAAGTCATTTAAGCCTTTTCACAGTGAGATCTATGCGATATGGCCGAGAAATGTAATTTGGATGTTAACTCCCAAACCGCTGCGCAGAAGTCAACCAAACTTCACCCAATAGTGTATTTTATCACAATCTAGTAGTTACATTTGGAAATTTAGTTTTAGGACATTTGGTTTGAGCGCAATCTTCAAACTTAATTAAAAAAAGTCATTTAAGCCTTTTCACAGTGAGATCTATGCGATATGGCCGAGAAATGTAATTTTGATGTTCACTCCCAAACCGCTGCGCAGAAGTCAACCAAACTTCACCCATTAGTGTATTGTATCACAATCTAGTAGTTACATGTGGAAATTTGGTTCTAGGACATTTGATTTGAGCGCAATCCTCAAACTTAGGTCAAAAAAGCCATTTAAGCCTTTTCACAGTGAGATCTATGCGATATGGCCGAGAAATGTAATTTTGATGTTAACTCCCAAACCGCTGCGCAGAAGTCAACCAAACTTCACCCAATAGTGTATTGTATCACATTCTAGTAGTTACATTTGAAAATTTCGTTCTAGGACATTTGGTTTGAGCGCAATCATCAAACTTAATTAAAAAAGTCATTTAAGCCTTTTCACAGTGAGATCTATGCGATATGGCCGAGAAATGTAATTTTGATGTTAACTCCCAAACCGCTGCGCAGAAGTCAACCAAACTTCACCCATTAGTGTATTGTATCACAATCTAGTAGTTACATGTGGAAATTTGGTTCTAGGACATTTGATTTGAGCGCAATCCTCAAACTTAGGTCAAAAAAGCCATTTAAGCCTTTTCACAGTGAGATCTATGCGATATGGCCGAGAAATGTAATTTTGATGTTAACTCCCAAACCGCTGCGCAGAAGTCAACCAAACTTCACCCAATAGTGTATTGTATCACAATCTAGTAGTTACATTTGAAAATTTTGTTCTAGGACATTTTGTTTGAACGCAATCATCAAACTTAATTAAAAAAGTCATTTAAGCCTTTTCACAGTGAGATCTATGCGATATGGCCGAGAAATGTAATTTTGATGTTAACTCCCATACCGCTGCGCAGAAGTCAACCAAACTTCACCCATTAGTGTATTGTATCACAATCTAGTAGTTACATGTGGAAATTTGGTTATTGGACATTTGATTTGAGCGCAATCCTCAAACTTAGGTCAAAAAAGCCATTTAAGCCTTTTCACAGTGAGATCTATGCGATAAGGCCGAGAAATGTAATTTTGATGTTAACTCCCAAACCGCTGCGCAGAAGTCAACCAAACTTCACCCAATAGTGTATTGTATCACATTCTAGTAGTTACATTTGAAAATTTCGTTCTAGGACATTTGGTTTGAGCGCAATCATTAAACTTAGGTCAAAAAAGCCATTTAAGCCTTTTCACAGTGAGATCTATGCGATATGGCCGAGAAATGTAATTTTGATGTTAACTCCCAAACCGCTGCGCAGAAGTCAACCAAACTTCACCCATTAGTGTATTGTATCACAATCTAGTAGTTACATGTGGAAATTTGGTTCTAGGACATTTGATTTGAGCGCAATCCTCAAACTTAGGTCAAAAAAGCCATTTAAGCCTTTTCACAGTGAGATCTATGCGATATGGCCGAGAAATGTAATTTTGATGTTAACTCCCAAACCGCTGCGCAGAAGTCAACCAAACTTCACCCAATAGTATCACAATCTAGTAGTTACATGTGGAAATTTGGTTCTAGGACATTTGATTTGAGCGCAATCCTCAAACTTAGGTCAAAAAAGCCATTTAAGCCTTTTCACAGTGAGATCTATGCGATATGGCCGAGAAATGTAATTTTGATGTTAACTCCCAAACCGCTGCGCAGAAGTCAACCAAACTTCACCCAATAGTGTATTGTATCACATTCTAGTAGTTACATTTGAAAATTTTGTTCTAGGACATTTGGTTTGAGCGCAATCTTTAAACTTAGGTCAAAAAAGCCATTTAAGCCTTTTCACAGTGAGATCTATGCGATATGGCCGAGAAATGTAATTTTGATGTTAACTCCCAAACCGCTGCGCAGAAGTCAACCAAACTTCACCCAATAGTGTATTGTATCACAATCTAGTAGTTACATTTGAAAATTTTGTTCTAGGACATTTTGTTTGAACGCAATCATCAAACTTAATTAAAAAAGTCATTTAAGCCTTTTCACAGTGAGATCTATGCGATATGGCCGAGAAATGTAATTTTGATGTTAACTCCCAAACCGCTGCGCAGAAGTCAACCAAACTTCACCCAATAGTGTATTGTATCACAATCTAGTAGTTACATTTGGAAATTTGGTTCTAGGACATTTGATTTGAGCGCAATCCTCAAACTTAGGTCAAAAAAGCCATTTAAGCCTTTTCACAGTGAGATCTATGCGATATGGCCGAGAAATGTAATTTTGATGTTAACTCCCAAACCGCTGCGCAGAAGTCAACCAAACTTCACCCAATAGTGTATTGTATCACAATCTAGTAGTTACATTTGAAAATTTTGTTCTAGGACATTTTGTTTGAACGCAATCATCAAACTTAATTAAAAAAGTCATTTAAGCCTTTTCACAGTGAGATCTATGCGATATGGCCGAGAAATGTAATTTTGATGTTAACTCCCAAACCGCTGCGCAGAAGTCAACCAAACTTCACCCAATAGTGTATTGTATCACAATCTAGTAGTTACATTTGAAAATTTTGTTCTAGGAAATTTTGTTTGAGCGCAATCATCAAACTTAATTAAAAAAGTCATTTAAGCCTTTTCACAGTGAGATCTATGCGATATGGCCGAGAAATGTAATTTGGATGTTAACTCCCAAACCGCTGCGCAGAAGTCAACCAAACTTCACCCAATAGTGTATTTTATCACAATCTAGTAGTTACATTTGGAAATTTAGTTTTAGGACATTTGGTTTGAGCGCAATCTTCAAACTTAATTAAAAAAAGTCATTTAAGCCTTTTCACAGTGAGATCTATGCGATATGGCCGAGAAATGTAATTTTGATGTTCACTCCCAAACCGCTGCGCAGAAGTCAACCAAACTTCACCCATTAGTGTATTGTATCACAATCTAGTAGTTACATGTGGAAATTTGGTTCTAGGACATTTGATTTGAGCGCAATCCTCAAACTTAGGTCAAAAAAGCCATTTAAGCCTTTTCACAGTGAGATCTATGCGATATGGCCGAGAAATGTAATTTTGATGTTAACTCCCAAACCGCTGCGCAGAAGTCAACCAAACTTCACCCAATAGTGTATTGTATCACATTCTAGTAGTTACATTTGAAAATTTCGTTCTAGGACATTTGGTTTGAGCGCAATCATCAAACTTAATTAAAAAAGTCATTTAAGCCTTTTCACAGTGAGATCTATGCGATATGGCCGAGAAATGTAATTTTGATGTTAACTCCCAAACCGCTGCGCAGAAGTCAACCAAACTTCACCCATTAGTGTATTGTATCACAATCTAGTAGTTACATGTGGAAATTTGGTTCTAGGACATTTGATTTGAGCGCAATCCTCAAACTTAGGTCAAAAAAGCCATTTAAGCCTTTTCACAGTGAGATCTATGCGATATGGCCGAGAAATGTAATTTTGATGTTAACTCCCAAACCGCTGCGCAGAAGTCAACCAAACTTCACCCAATAGTGTATTGTATCACAATCTAGTAGTTACATTTGAAAATTTTGTTCTAGGACATTTTGTTTGAACGCAATCATCAAACTTAATTAAAAAAGTCATTTAAGCCTTTTCACAGTGAGATCTATGCGATATGGCCGAGAAATGTAATTTTGATGTTAACTCCCAAACCGCTGCGCAGAAGTCAACCAAACTTCACCCATTAGTGTATTGTATCACAATCTAGTAGTTACATGTGGAAATTTGGTTATTGGACATTTGATTTGAGCGCAATCCTCAAACTTAGGTCAAAAAAGCCATTTAAGCCTTTTCACAGTGAGATCTATGCGATATGGCCGAGAAATGTAATTTTGATGTTAACTCCCAAACCGCTGCGCAGAAGTCAACCAAACTTCACCCATTAGTGTATTGTATCACAATCTAGTAGTTACATGTGAAAATTTGGTTCTAGGACATTTGATTTGAGCGCAATCCTCAAACTTAGGTCAAAAAAGCCATTTAAGCCTTTTCACAGTGAGATCTATGCGATATGGCCGAGAAATGTAATTTTGATGTTAACTCCCAAACCGCTGCGCAGAAGTCAACCAAACTTCACCCAATAGTGTATTGTATCACAATCTAGTAGTTACATTTGAAAATTTTGTTCTAGGACATTTTGTTTGAACGCAATCATCAAACAATTAAAAAAGTCATTTAAGCCTTTTCACAGTGAGATCTATGCGATATGGCCGAGAAATGTAATTTTGATGTTAACTCCCAAACCGCTGCGCAGAAGTCAACCAAACTTCACCTAATAGTGTATTGTATCACAATCTAGTAGTTACATGTGGAAATTTGGTTCTAGGACATTTGATTTGAGCGCAATCCTCAAACTTAGGTCAAAAAAGCCATTTAAGCCTTTTCACAGTGAGATCTATGCGATATGGCCGAGAAATGTAATTTTGATGTTAACTCCCAAACCGCTGCGCAGAAGTCAACCAAACTTCACCCAATAGTGTATTGTATCACATTCTAGTAGTTACATTTGAAAATTTCGTTCTAGGACATTTGGTTTGAGCGCAATCTTTAAACTTAGGTCAAAAAAGCCATTTAAGCCTTTTCACAGTGAGATCTATGCGATATGGCCGAGAAATATAATTTTGATGTTAACTCCCAAACCGCTGCGCAGAAGTCAACCAAACTTCACCCAATAGTATATTGTATCACAATCTAGTAGTTACATTTGAAAATTTTGTTCTAGGACATTTTGTTTGAACGCAATCATCAAACTTAATTAAAAAAGTCATTTAAGCCTTTTCACAGTGAGATCTATGCGATATGGCCGAGAAATGTAATTTTGATGTTAACTCCCAAACCGCTGCGCAGAAGTCAACCAAACTTCACCCAATAGTGTATTGTATCACAATCTAGTAGTTACATTTGGAAATTTGGTTCTAGGACATTTGATTTGAGCGCAATCCTCAAACTTAGGTCAAAAAAGCCATTTAAGCCTTTTCACAGTGAGATCTATGCGATATGGCCGAGAAATGTAATTTTGATGTTAACTCCCAAACCGCTGCGCAGAAGTCAACCAAACTTCACCCAATAGTGTATTGTATCACATTCTAGTAGTTACATTTGAAAATTTCGTTCTAGGACATTTTGTTTGAACGCAATCATCAAACTTAATTAAAAAAGTCATTTAAGCCTTTTCACAGTGAGATCTATGCGATATGGCCGAGAAATGTAATTTTGATGTTAACTCCCAAACCGCTGCGCAGAAGTCAACCAAACTTCACCCAATAGTGTATTGTATCACAATCTAGTAGTTACATTTGAAAATTTTGTTCTAGGAAATTTTGTTTGAGCGCAATCATCAAACTTAATTAAAAAAGTCATTTAAGCCTTTTCACAGTGAGATCTATGCGATATGGCCGAGAAATGTAATTTTGATGTTAACTCCCAAACCGCTGCGCAGAAGTCAACTAAACTTCACCCAATAGTGTATTGTATCACATTCTAGTAGTTACATTTGAAAATTTCGTTCTAGGACATTTGGTTTGAGCGCAATCATTAAACTTAATTAAAAAAGTCATTTAAGCCTTTTCACAGTGAGATCTATGCGATATGGCCGAGAAATGTAATTTTGATGTTAACTCCCAAACCGCTGCGCAGAAGTCAACCAAACTTCACCCAATAGTGTATTTTATCACAATCTAGTAGTTACATTTGGAAATTTAGTTCTAGGACATTTGATTTGAGCGCAATCTTCAAACTTAATTAAAAAAAGTCATTTAAGCCTTTTCACAGTGAGATCTATGCGATATGGCCGAGAAATGTAATTTTGATGTTCACTCCCAAACCGCTGCGCAGAAGTCAACCAAACTTCAACCATTAGTGTATTGTATCACAATCTAGTAGTTACATGTGGAAATTTGGTTCTAGGACATTTGATTTGAGCGCAATCCTCAAACTTAGGTCAAAAAAGCCATTTAAGCCTTTTCACAGTGAGATCTATGCGATATGGCCAAGAAATGTAATTTTGATGTTAACTCCCAAACCGCTGCGCAGAAGTCAACCAAACTTCACCCAATAGTGTATTGTATCACAATCTAGTAGTTACATTTGAAAATTTTGTTCTAGGACATTTTGTTTGAACGCAATCATCAAACTTAATTAAAAAAGTCATTTAAGCCTTTTCACAGTGAGATCTATGCGATATGGCCGAGAAATGTAATTTTGATGTTAACTCCCAAACCGCTGCGCAGAAGTCAACCAAACTTCACCCATTAGTGTATTGTATCACAATCTAGTAGTTACATGTGGAAATTTGGTTATTGGACATTTGATTTGAGCGCAATCCTCAAACTTAGGTCAAAAAAGCCATTTAAGCCTTTTCACAGTGAGATCTATGCGATATGGCCGAGAAATGTAATTTTGATGTTCACTCCCAAACCGCTGCGCAGAAGTCAACCAAACTTCAACCATTAGTGTATTGTATCACAATCTAGTAGTTACATGTGGAAATTTGGTTCTAGGACATTTGATTTGAGCGCAATCCTCAAACTTAGGTCAAAAAAGCCATTTAAGCCTTTTCACAGTGAGATCTATGCGATATGGCCGAGAAATGTAATTTTGATGTTAACTCCCAAACCGCTGCGCAGAAGTCAACCAAACTTCACCCAATAGTGTATTGTATCACAATCTAGTCGTTACATTTGAAAATTTTGTTCTAGGACATTTTGTTTGAACGCAATCATCAAACTTAATTAAAAAAGTCATTTAAGCCTTTTCACAGTGAGATCTATGCGATATGGCCGAGAAATGTAATTTTGATGTTAACTCCCAAACCGCTGCGCAGAAGTCAACCAAACTTCACCCATTAGTGTATTGTATCACAATCTAGTAGTTACATGTGGAAATTTGGTTATTGGACATTTGATTTGAGCGCAATCCTCAAACTTAGGTCAAAAAAGCCATTTAAGCCTTTTCACAGTGAGATCTATGCGATATGGCCGAGAAATGTAATTTTGATGTTAACTCCCAAACCGCTGCGCAGAAGTCAACCAAACTTCACCCATTAGTGTATTGTATCACAATCTAGTAGTTACATGTGAAAATTTGGTTCTAGGACATTTGATTTGAGCGCAATCCTCAAACTTAGGTCAAAAAAGCCATTTAAGCCTTTTCACAGTGAGATCTATGCGATATGGCCGAGAAATGTAATTTTGATGTTAACTCCCAAACCGCTGCGCAGAAGTCAACCAAACTTCACCCATTAGTGTATTGTATCACAATCTAGTAGTTACATGTGAAAATTTGGTTCTAGGACATTTGATTTGAGCGCAATCCTCAAACTTAGGTCAAAAAAATCCATTTAAGCCTTTTCACAGTGAGATCTATGCGATATGGCCGAGAAATGTAATTTTGATGTTAACTCCCAAACCGCTGCGCAGAAGTCAACCAAACTTCACCCAATAGTGTATTGTATCACAATCTAGTAGTTACATTTGAAAATTTTGTTCTAGGACATTTTGTTTGAACGCAATCATCAAACTTAATTAAAAAAGTCATTTAAGCCTTTTCACAGTGAGATCTATGCGATATGGCCGAGAAATGTAATTTTGATGTTAACTCCCAAACCGCTGCGCAGAAGTCAACCAAACTTCACCCAATAGTGTATTGTATCAGAATCTAGTAGTTACATTTGAAAATTTTGTTCTAGGACATTTTGTTTGAGCGCAATCCTCAAACTTAGGTCAAAAAAGCCATTTAAGCCTTTTCACAGTGAGATCTATGCGATATGGCCGAGAAATGTAATTTTGATGTTAACTCCCAAACCGCTGCGCAGAAGTCAACCAAACTTCACCCAATAGTGTATTGTATCACATTCTAGTAGTTACATTTGAAAATTTCGTTCTAGGACATTTGGTTTGAGCGCAATAATTAAACTTAGGTCAAAAAAGCCATTTAAGCCTTTTCACAGTGAGATCTATGCGATATGGCCGAGAAATGTAATTTTGATGTTAACTCCCAAACCGCTGCGCAGAAGTCAACCAAACTTCACCCATTAGTGTATTGTATCACAATCTAGTAGTTACATGTGGAAATTTGGTTCTAGGACATTTGATTTGAGCGCAATCCTCAAACTTAGGTCAAAAAAGCCATTTAAGCCTTTTCACAGTGAGATCTATGCGATATGGCCGAGAAATGTAATTTTGATGTTAACTCCCAAACCGCTGCGCAGAAGTCAACCAAACTTCACCCAATAGTATCACAATCTAGTAGTTACATGTGGAAATTTGGTTCTAGGACATTTGATTTGAGCGCAATCCTCAAACTTAGGTCAAAAAAGCCATTTAAGCCTTTTCACAGTGAGATCTATGCGATATGGCCGAGAAATGTAATTTTGATGTTAACTCCCAAACCGCTGCGCAGAAGTCAACCAAACTTCACCCAATAGTGTATTGTATCACATTCTAGTAGTTACATTTGAAAATTTTGTTCTAGGACATTTGGTTTGAGCGCAATCTTTAAACTTAGGTCAAAAAAGCCATTTAAGCCTTTTCACAGTGAGATCTATGCGATATGGCCGAGAAATGTAATTTTGATGTTAACTCCCAAACCGCTGCGCAGAAGTCAACCAAACTTCACCCAATAGTGTATTGTATCACAATCTAGTAGTTACATTTGAAAATTTTGTTCTAGGACATTTTGTTTGAACGCAATCATCAAACTTAATTAAAAAAGTCATTTAAGCCTTTTCACAGTGAGATCTATGCGATATGGCCGAGAAATGTAATTTTGATGTTAACTCCCAAACCGCTGCGCAGAAGTCAACCAAACTTCACCCAATAGTGTATTGTATCACAATCTAGTAGTTACATTTGGAAATTTGGTTCTAGGACATTTGATTTGAGCGCAATCCTCAAACTTAGGTCAAAAAAGCCATTTAAGCCTTTTCACAGTGAGATCTATGCGATATGGCCGAGAAATGTAATTTTGATGTTAACTCCCAAACCGCTGCGCAGAAGTCAACCAAACTTCACCCAATAGTGTATTGTATCACAATCTAGTAGTTACATTTGAAAATTTTGTTCTAGGACATTTTGTTTGAACGCAATCATCAAACTTAATTAAAAAAGTCATTTAAGCCTTTTCACAGTGAGATCTATGCGATATGGCCGAGAAATGTAATTTTGATGTTAACTCCCAAACCGCTGCGCAGAAGTCAACCAAACTTCACCCAATAGTGTATTGTATCACAATCTAGTAGTTACATTTGAAAATTTTGTTCTAGGAAATTTTGTTTGAGCGCAATCATCAAACTTAATTAAAAAAGTCATTTAAGCCTTTTCACAGTGAGATCTATGCGATATGGCCGAGAAATGTAATTTGGATGTTAACTCCCAAACCGCTGCGCAGAAGTCAACCAAACTTCACCCAATAGTGTATTTTATCACAATCTAGTAGTTACATTTGGAAATTTAGTTTTAGGACATTTGGTTTGAGCGCAATCTTCAAACTTAATTAAAAAAAGTCATTTAAGCCTTTTCACAGTGAGATCTATGCGATATGGCCGAGAAATGTAATTTTGATGTTCACTCCCAAACCGCTGCGCAGAAGTCAACCAAACTTCACCCATTAGTGTATTGTATCACAATCTAGTAGTTACATGTGGAAATTTGGTTCTAGGACATTTGATTTGAGCGCAATCCTCAAACTTAGGTCAAAAAAGCCATTTAAGCCTTTTCACAGTGAGATCTATGCGATATGGCCGAGAAATGTAATTTTGATGTTAACTCCCAAACCGCTGCGCAGAAGTCAACTAAACTTCACCCAATAGTGTATTGTATCACATTCTAGTAGTTACATTTGAAAATTTCGTTCTAGGACATTTGGTTTGAGCGCAATCATCAAACTTAATTAAAAAAGTCATTTAAGCCTTTTCACAGTGAGATCTATGCGATATGGCCGAGAAATGTAATTTTGATGTTAACTCCCAAACCGCTGCGCAGAAGTCAACCAAACTTCACCCATTAGTGTATTGTATCACAATCTAGTAGTTACATGTGGAAATTTGGTTCTAGGACATTTGATTTGAGCGCAATCCTCAAACTTAGGTCAAAAAAGCCATTTAAGCCTTTTCACAGTGAGATCTATGCGATATGGCCGAGAAATGTAATTTTGATGTTAACTCCCAAACCGCTGCGCAGAAGTCAACCAAACTTCACCCAATAGTGTATTGTATCACAATCTAGTAGTTACATTTGAAAATTTTGTTCTAGGACATTTTGTTTGAACGCAATCATCAAACTTAATTAAAAAAGTCATTTAAGCCTTTTCACAGTGAGATCTATGCGATATGGCCGAGAAATGTAATTTTGATGTTAACTCCCAAACCGCTGCGCAGAAGTCAACCAAACTTCACCCATTAGTGTATTGTATCACAATCTAGTAGTTACATGTGGAAATTTGGTTATTGGACATTTGATTTGAGCGCAATCCTCAAACTTAGGTCAAAAAAGCCATTTAAGCCTTTTCACAGTGAGATCTATGCGATATGGCCGAGAAATGTAATTTTGATGTTAACTCCCAAACCGCTGCGCAGAAGTCAACCAAACTTCACCCATTAGTGTATTGTATCACAATCTAGTAGTTACATGTGAAAATTTGGTTCTAGGACATTTGATTTGAGCGCAATCCTCAAACTTAGGTCAAAAAAGCCATTTAAGCCTTTTCACAGTGAGATCTATGCGATATGGCCGAGAAATGTAATTTTGATGTTAACTCCCAAACCGCTGCGCAGAAGTCAACCAAACTTCACCCAATAGTGTATTGTATCACAATCTAGTAGTTACATTTGAAAATTTTGTTCTAGGACATTTTGTTTGAACGCAATCATCAAACAATTAAAAAAGTCATTTAAGCCTTTTCACAGTGAGATCTATGCGATATGGCCGAGAAATGTAATTTTGATGTTAACTCCCAAACCGCTGCGCAGAAGTCAACCAAACTTCACCTAATAGTGTATTGTATCACAATCTAGTAGTTACATGTGGAAATTTGGTTCTAGGACATTTGATTTGAGCGCAATCCTCAAACTTAGGTCAAAAAAGCCATTTAAGCCTTTTCACAGTGAGATCTATGCGATATGGCCGAGAAATGTAATTTTGATGTTAACTCCCAAACCGCTGCGCAGAAGTCAACCAAACTTCACCCAATAGTGTATTGTATCACATTCTAGTAGTTACATTTGAAAATTTCGTTCTAGGACATTTGGTTTGAGCGCAATCTTTAAACTTAGGTCAAAAAAGCCATTTAAGCCTTTTCACAGTGAGATCTATGCGATATGGCCGAGAAATGTAATTTTGATGTTAACTCCCAAACCGCTGCGCAGAAGTCAACCAAACTTCACCCAATAGTATATTGTATCACAATCTAGTAGTTACATTTGAAAATTTTGTTCTAGGACATTTTGTTTGAACGCAATCATCAAACTTAATTAAAAAAGTCATTTAAGCCTTTTCACAGTGAGATCTATGCGATATGGCCGAGAAATGTAATTTTGATGTTAACTCCCAAACCGCTGCGCAGAAGTCAACCAAACTTCACCCAATAGTGTATTGTATCACAATCTAGTAGTTACATTTGGAAATTTGGTTCTAGGACATTTGATTTGAGCGCAATCCTCAAACTTAGGTCAAAAAAGCCATTTAAGCCTTTTCACAGTGAGATCTATGCGATATGGCCGAGAAATGTAATTTTGATGTTAACTCCCAAACCGCTGCGCAGAAGTCAACCAAACTTCACCCAATAGTGTATTGTATCACATTCTAGTAGTTACATTTGAAAATTTCGTTCTAGGACATTTTGTTTGAACGCAATCATCAAACTTAATTAAAAAAGTCATTTAAGCCTTTTCACAGTGAGATCTATGCGATATGGCCGAGAAATGTAATTTTGATGTTAACTCCCAAACCGCTGTGCAGAAGTCAACCAAACTTCACCCAATAGTGTATTGTATCACAATCTAGTAGTTACATTTGAAAATTTTGTTCTAGGAAATTTTGTTTGAGCGCAATCATCAAACTTAATTAAAAAAGTCATTTAAGCCTTTTCACAGTGAGATCTATGCGATATGGCCGAGAAATGTAATTTTGATGTTAACTCCCAAACCGCTGCGCAGAAGTCAACTAAACTTCACCCAATAGTGTATTGTATCACATTCTAGTAGTTACATTTGAAAATTTCGTTCTAGGACATTTGGTTTGAGCGCAATCATTAAACTTAATTAAAAAAGTCATTTAAGCCTTTTCACAGTGAGATCTATGCGATATGGCCGAGAAATGTAATTTTGATGTTAACTCCCAAACCGCTGCGCAGAAGTCAACCAAACTTCACCCAATAGTGTATTTTATCACAATCTAGTAGTTACATTTGGAAATTTAGTTCTAGGACATTTGATTTGAGCGCAATCTTCAAACTTAATTAAAAAAAGTCATTTAAGCCTTTTCACAGTGAGATCTATGCGATATGGCCGAGAAATGTAATTTTGATGTTCACTCCCAAACCGCTGCGCAGAAGTCAACCAAACTTCAACCATTAGTGTATTGTATCACAATCTAGTAGTTACATGTGGAAATTTGGTTCTAGGACATTTGATTTGAGCGCAATCCTCAAACTTAGGTCAAAAAAGCCATTTAAGCCTTTTCACAGTGAGATCTATGCGATATGGCCGAGAAATGTAATTTTGATGTTAACTCCCAAACCGCTGCGCAGAAGTCAACCAAACTTCACCCAATAGTGTATTGTATCACAATCTAGTAGTTACATTTGAAAATTTTGTTCTAGGACATTTTGTTTGAACGCAATCATCAAACTTAATTAAAAAAGTCATTTAAGCCTTTTCACAGTGAGATCTATGCGATATGGCCGAGAAATGTAATTTTGATGTTAACTCCCAAACCGCTGCGCAGAAGTCAACCAAACTTCACCCATTAGTGTATTGTATCACAATCTAGTAGTTACATGTGGAAATTTGGTTATTGGACATTTGATTTGAGCGCAATCCTCAAACTTAGGTCAAAAAAGCCATTTAAGCCTTTTCACAGTGAGATCTATGCGATATGGCCGAGAAATGTAATTTTGATGTTCACTCCCAAACCGCTGCGCAGAAGTCAACCAAACTTCAACCATTAGTGTATTGTATCACAATCTAGTAGTTACATGTGGAAATTTGGTTCTAGGACATTTGATTTGAGCGCAATCCTCAAACTTAGGTCAAAAAAGCCATTTAAGCCTTTTCACAGTGAGATCTATGCGATATGGCCGAGAAATGTAATTTTGATGTTAACTCCCAAACCGCTGCGCAGAAGTCAACCAAACTTCACCCAATAGTGTATTGTATCACAATCTAGTCGTTACATTTGAAAATTTTGTTCTAGGACATTTTGTTTGAACGCAATCATCAAACTTAATTAAAAAAGTCATTTAAGCCTTTTCACAGTGAGATCTATGCGATATGGCCGAGAAATGTAATTTTGATGTTAACTCCCAAACCGCTGCGCAGAAGTCAACCAAACTTCACCCATTAGTGTATTGTATCACAATCTAGTAGTTACATGTGGAAATTTGGTTATTGGACATTTGATTTGAGCGCAATCCTCAAACTTAGGTCAAAAAAGCCATTTAAGCCTTTTCACAGTGAGATCTATGCGATATGGCCGAGAAATGTAATTTTGATGTTAACTCCCAAACCGCTGCGCAGAAGTCAACCAAACTTCACCCATTAGTGTATTGTATCACAATCTAGTAGTTACATGTGAAAATTTGGTTCTAGGACATTTGATTTGAGCGCAATCCTCAAACTTAGGTCAAAAAAGCCATTTAAGCCTTTTCACAGTGAGATCTATGCGATATGGCCGAGAAATGTAATTTTGATGTTAACTCCCAAACCGCTGCGCAGAAGTCAACCAAACTTCACCCATTAGTGTATTGTATCACAATCTAGTAGTTACATGTGAAAATTTGGTTCTAGGACATTTGATTTGAGCGCAATCCTCAAACTTAGGTCAAAAAAGCCATTTAAGCCTTTTCACAGTGAGATCTATGCGATATGGCCGAGAAATGTAATTTTGATGTTAACTCCCAAACCGCTGCGCAGAAGTCAACCAAACTTCACCCAATAGTGTATTGTATCACAATCTAGTAGTTACATTTGAAAATTTTGTTCTAGGACATTTTGTTTGAACGCAATCATCAAACTTAATTAAAAAAGTCATTTAAGCCTTTTCACAGTGAGATCAATGCGATATGGCCGAGAAATGTAATTTTGATGTTAACTCCCAAACCGCTGCGCAGAAGTCAACCAAACTTCACCCAATAGTGTATTGTATCAGAATCTAGTAGTTACATTTGAAAATTTTGTTCTAGGACATTTTGTTTGAGCGCAATCCTCAAACTTAGGTCAAAAAAGCCATTTAAGCCTTTTCACAGTGAGATCTATGCGATATGGCCGAGAAATGTAATTTTGATGTTAACTCCCAAACCGCTGCGCAGAAGTCAACCAAACTTCACCCAATAGTGTATTGTATCACATTCTAGTAGTTACATTTGAAAATTTCGTTCTAGGACATTTGGTTTGAGCGCAATCATTAAACTTAGGTCAAAAAAGCCATTTAAGCCTTTTCACAGTGAGATCTATGCGATATGGCCGAGAAATGTAATTTTGATGTTAACTCCCAAACCGCTGCGCAGAAGTCAACCAAACTTCACCCATTAGTGTATTGTATCACAATCTAGTAGTTACATGTGGAAATTTGGTTCTAGGACATTTGATTTGAGCGCAATCCTCAAACTTAGGTCAAAAAAGCCATTTAAGCCTTTTCACAGTGAGATCTATGCGATATGGCCGAGAAATGTAATTTTGATGTTAACTCCCAAACCGCTGCGCAGAAGTCAACCAAACTTCACCCAATAGTATCACAATCTAGTAGTTACATGTGGAAATTTGGTTCTAGGACATTTGATTTGAGCGCAATCCTCAAACTTAGGTCAAAAAAGCCATTTAAGCCTTTTCACAGTGAGATCTATGCGATATGGCCGAGAAATGTAATTTTGATGTTAACTCCCAAACCGCTGCGCAGAAGTCAACCAAACTTCACCCAATAGTGTATTGTATCAAATTCTAGTAGTTACATTTGAAAATTTTGTTCTAGGACATTTGGTTTGAGCGCAATCTTTAAACTTAGGTCAAAAAAGCCATTTAAGCCTTTTCACAGTGAGATCTATGCGATATGGCCGAGAAATGTAATTTTGATGTTAACTCCCAAACCGCTGCGCAGAAGTCAACCAAACTTCACCCAATAGTGTATTGTATCACAATCTAGTAGTTACATTTGAAAATTTTGTTCTAGGACATTTTGTTTGAACGCAATCATCAAACTTAATTAAAAAAGTCATTTAAGCCTTTTCACAGTGAGATCTATGCGATATGGCCGAGAAATGTAATTTTGATGTTAACTCCCAAACCGCTGCGCAGAAGTCAACCAAACTTCACCCAATAGTGTATTGTATCACAATCTAGTAGTTACATTTGGAAATTTGGTTCTAGGACATTTGATTTGAGCGCAATCCTCAAACTTAGGTCAAAAAAGCCATTTAAGCCTTTTCACAGTGAGATCTATGCGATATGGCCGAGAAATGTAATTTTGATGTTAACTCCCAAACCGCTGCGCAGAAGTCAACCAAACTTCACCCAATAGTGTATTGTA
This sequence comes from Corythoichthys intestinalis, assembly GCF_030265065.1. Taxonomy (NCBI): domain Eukaryota; kingdom Metazoa; phylum Chordata; class Actinopteri; order Syngnathiformes; family Syngnathidae; genus Corythoichthys; species Corythoichthys intestinalis. Next base: position 40,070,870 of record NC_080414.1, on the reverse strand, counting down.
TCACAATCTAGTAGTTACATTTGAAAATTTTGTTCTAGGACATTTTGTTTGAACGCAATCATCAAACTTAATTAAAAAAGTCATTTAAGCCTTTTCACAGTGAGATCTATGCGATATGGCCGAGAAATGTAATTTTGATGTTAACTCCCAAACCGCTGCGCAGAAGTCAACCAAACTTCACCCAATAGTGTATTGTATCACAATCTAGTAGTTACATTTGAAAATTTTGTTCTAGGAAATTTTGTTTGAGCGCAATCATCAAACTTAATTAAAAAAGTCATTTAAGCCTTTTCACAGTGAGATCTATGCGATATGGCCGAGAAATGTAATTTTGATGTTAACTCCCAAACCGCTGCGCAGAAGTCAACTAAACTTCACCCAATAGTGTATTGTATCACATTCTAGTAGTTACATTTGAAAATTTCGTTCTAGGACATTTGGTTTGAGCGCAATCATTAAACTTAATTAAAAAAGTCATTTAAGCCTTTTCACAGTGAGATCTATGCGATATGGCCGAGAAATGTAATTTTGATGTTAACTCCCAAACCGCTGCGCAGAAGTCAACCAAACTTCACCCAATAGTGTATTGTATCACAATCTAGTAGTTACATTTGGAAATTTAGTTCTAGGCCATTTGATTTGAGCGCAATCATCAAACTTAATTTAAAAAAGTCATTTAAGCCTTTTCACAGTGAGATCTATGCGATATGGCCGAGAAATGTAATTTTGATGTTAACTCCCAAACCGCTGCGCAGAAGTCAACCAAACTTCACCCAATAGTGTATTTTATCACAATCTAGTAGTTACATGTGGAAATTTGGTTCTAGGACATTTGATTTGAGCGCAATCCTCAAACTTAGGTCAAAAAAGCCATTTAAGCCTTTTCACAGTGAGATCTATGCGATATGGCCGAGAAATGTAATTTTGATGTTAACTCCCAAACCGCTGCGCAGAAGTCAACCAAACTTCACCCAATAGTGTATTGTATCACATTCTAGTAGTTACATTTGAAAATTTCGTTCTAGGACATTTGGTTTGAGCGCAATCATCAAACTTAATTAAAAAAGTCATTTAAGCCTTTTCACAGTGAGATCTATGCGATATGGCCGAGAAATGTAATTTTGATGTTAACTCCCAAACCGCTGCGCAGAAGTCAACCAAACTTCATCCATTAGTGTATTGTATCATAATCTAGTAGTTACATGTGGAAATTTGGTTCTAGGACATTTGATTTGAGCGCAATCCTCAAACTTAGGTCAAAAAAGCCATTTAAGCCTTTTCACAGTGAGATCTATGCGATATGGCCGAGAAATGTAATTTTGATGTTAACTCCCAAACCGCTGCGCAGAAGTCAACCAAACTTCACCCAATAGTGTATTGTATCACAATCTAGTAGTTACATTTGAAAATTTTGTTCTAGGACATTTTGTTTGAACGCAATCATCAAACTTAATTAAAAAAGTCATTTAAGCCTTTTCACAGTGAGATCTATGCGATATGGCCGAGAAATGTAATTTTGATGTTAACTCCCAAACCGCTGCGCAGAAGTCAACCAAACTTCACCCATTAGTGTATTGTATCACAATCTAGTAGTTACATGTGGAAATTTGGTTATTGGACATTTGATTTGAGCGCAATCCTCAAACTTAGGTCAAAAAAGCCATTTAAGCCTTTTCACAGTGAGATCTATGCGATATGGCCGAGAAATGTAATTTTGATGTTAACTCCCAAACCGCTGCGCAGAAGTCAACCAAACTTCACCCATTAGTGTATTGTATCACAATCTAGTAGTTACATGTGAAAATTTGGTTCTAGGACATTTGATTTGAGCGCAATCCTCAAACTTAGGTCAAAAAAGCCATTTAAGCCTTTTCACAGTGAGATCTATGCGATATGGCCGAGAAATGTAATTTTGATGTTAACTCCCAAACCGCTGCGCAGAAGTCAACCAAACTTCACCCAATAGTGTATTGTATCACAATCTAGTAGTTACATTTGAAAATTTTGTTCTAGGACATTTTGTTTGAACGCAATCATCAAACAATTAAAAAAGTCATTTAAGCCTTTTCACAGTGAGATCTATGCGATATGGCCGAGAAATGTAATTTTGATGTTAACTCCCAAACCGCTGCGCAGAAGTCAACCAAACTTCACCCAATAGTGTATTGTATCACAATCTAGTAGTTACATTTGAAAATTTTGTTCTAGGACATTTTGTTTGAACGCAATCATCAAACTTAATTAAAAAAGTAATTTAAGCCTTTTCACAGTGAGATCTATGCGATATGGCCGAGAAATGTAATTTTGATGTTAACTCCCAAACCGCTGCGCAGAAGTCAACCAAACTTCACCCAATAGTGTATTGTATCAGAATCTAGTAGTTACATTTGAAAATTTTGTTCTAGGACATTTTGTTTGAGCGCAATCCTCAAACTTAGGTCAAAAAAGCCATTTAAGCCTTTTCACAGTGAGATCTATGCGATATGGCCGAGAAATGTAATTTTGATGTTAACTCCCAAACCGCTGCGCAGAAGTCAACCAAACTTCACCCAATAGTGTATTGTATCACATTCTAGTAGTTACATTTGAAAATTTCGTTCTAGGACATTTGGTTTGAGCGCACTCATTAAACTTAGGTCAAAAAAGCCATTTAAGCCTTTTCACAGTGAGATCTATGCGATATGGCCGAGAAATGTAATTTTGATGTTAACTCCCAAACCGCTGCGCAGAAGTCAACCAAACTTCACCCATTAGTGTATTGTATCACAATCTAGTAGTTACATGTGGAAATTTGGTTCTAGGACATTTGATTTGAGCGCAATCCTCAAACTTAGGTCAAAAAAGCCATTTAAGCCTTTTCACAGTGAGATCTATGCGATATGGCCGAGAAATGTAATTTTGATGTTAACTCCCAAACCGCTGCGCAGAAGTCAACCAAACTTCACCCAATAGTATCACAATCTAGTAGTTACATGTGGAAATTTGGTTCTAGGACATTTGATTTGAGCGCAATCCTCAAACTTAGGTCAAAAAAGCCATTTAAGCCTTTTCACAGTGAGATCTATGCGATATGGCCGAGAAATGTAATTTTGATGTTAACTCCCAAACCGCTGCGCAGAAGTCAACCAAACTTCACCCAATAGTGTATTGTATCACATTCTAGTAGTTACATTTGAAAATTTTGTTCTAGGACATTTGGTTTGAGCGCAATCTTTAAACTTAGGTCAAAAAAGCCATTTAAGCCTTTTCACAGTGAGATCTATGCGATATGGCCGAGAAATGTAATTTTGATGTTAACTCCCAAACCGCTGCGCAGAAGTCAACCAAACTTCACCCAATAGTGTATTGTATCACAATCTAGTAGTTACATTTGAAAATTTTGTTCTAGGACATTTTGTTTGAACGCAATCATCAAACTTAATTAAAAAAGTCATTTAAGCCTTTTCACAGTGAGATCTATGCGATATGGCCGAGAAATGTAATTTTGATGTTAACTCCCAAACCGCTGCGCAGAAGTCAACCAAACTTCACCCAATAGTGTATTGTATCACAATCTAGTAGTTACATTTGGAAATTTGGTTCTAGGACATTTGATTTGAGCGCAATCCTCAAACTTAGGTCAAAAAAGCCATTTAAGCCTTTTCACAGTGAGATCTATGCGATATGGCCGAGAAATGTAATTTTGATGTTAACTCCCAAACCGCTGCGCAGAAGTCAACCAAACTTCACCCAATAGTGTATTGTATCACAATCTAGTAGTTACATTTGAAAATTTTGTTCTAGGACATTTTGTTTGAACGCAATCATCAAACTTAATTAAAAAAGTCATTTAAGCCTTTTCACAGTGAGATCTATGCGATATGGCCGAGAAATGTAATTTTGATGTTAACTCCCAAACCGCTGCGCAGAAGTCAACCAAACTTCACCCAATAGTGTATTGTATCACAATCTAGTAGTTACATTTGAAAATTTTGTTCTAGGAAATTTTGTTTGAGCGCAATCATCAAACTTAATTAAAAAAGTCATTTAAGCCTTTTCACAGTGAGATCTATGCGATATGGCCGAGAAATGTAATTTTGATGTTAACTCCCAAACCGCTGCGCAGAAGTCAACCAAACTTCACCCAATAGTGTATTTTATCACAATCTAGTAGTTACATTTGGAAATTTAGTTTTAGGACATTTGGTTTGAGCGCAATCTTCAAACTTAATTAAAAAAAGTCATTTAAGCCTTTTCACAGTGAGATCTATGCGATATGGCCGAGAAATGTAATTTTGATGTTCACTCCCAAACCGCTGCGCAGAAGTCAACCAAACTTCACCCATTAGTGTATTGTATCACAATCTAGTAGTTACATGTGGAAATTTGGTTCTAGGACATTTGATTTGAGCGCAATCCTCAAACTTAGGTCAAAAAAGCCATTTAAGCCTTTTCACAGTGAGATCTATGCGATATGGCCGAGAAATGTAATTTTGATGTTAACTCCCAAACCGCTGCGCAGAAGTCAACCAAACTTCACCCAATAGTGTATTGTATCACATTCTAGTAGTTACATTTGAAAATTTCGTTCTAGGACATTTGGTTTGAGCGCAATCATCAAACTTAATTAAAAAAGTCATTTAAGCCTTTTCACAGTGAGATCTATGCGATATGGCCGAGAAATGTAATTTTGATGTTAACTCCCAAACCGCTGCGCAGAAGTCAACCAAACTTCACCCATTAGTGTATTGTATCACAATCTAGTAGTTACATGTGGAAATTTGGTTCTAGGACATTTGATTTGAGCGCAATCCTCAAACTTAGGTCAAAAAAGCCATTTAAGCCTTTTCACAGTGAGATCTATGCGATATGGCCGAGAAATGTAATTTTGATGTTAACTCCCAAACCGCTGCGCAGAAGTCAACCAAACTTCACCCAATAGTGTATTGTATCACAATCTAGTAGTTACATTTGAAAATTTTGTTCTAGGACATTTTGTTTGAACGCAATCATCAAACTTAATTAAAAAAGTCATTTAAGCCTTTTCACAGTGAGATCTATGCGATATGGCCGAGAAATGTAATTTTGATGTTAACTCCCAAACCGCTGCGCAGAAGTCAACCAAACTTCACCCATTAGTGTATTGTATCACAATCTAGTAGTTACATGTGGAAATTTGGTTATTGGACATTTGATTTGAGCGCAATCCTCAAACTTAGGTCAAAAAAGCCATTTAAGCCTTTTCACAGTGAGATCTATGCGATATGGCCGAGAAATGTAATTTTGATGTTAACTCCCAAACCGCTGCGCAGAAGTCAACCAAACTTCACCCATTAGTGTATTGTATCACAATCTAGTAGTTACATGTGAAAATTTGGTTCTAGGACATTTGATTTGAGCGCAATCCTCAAACTTAGGTCAAAAAAGCCATTTAAGCCTTTTCACAGTGAGATCTATGCGATATGGCCGAGAAATGTAATTTTGATGTTAACTCCCAAACCGCTGCGCAGAAGTCAACCAAACTTCACCCAATAGTGTATTGTATCACAATCTAGTAGTTACATTTGAAAATTTTGTTCTAGGACATTTTGTTTGAACGCAATCATCAAACAATTAAAAAAGTCATTTAAGCCTTTTCACAGTGAGATCTATGCGATATGGCCGAGAAATGTAATTTTGATGTTAACTCCCAAACCGCTGCGCAGAAGTCAACCAAACTTCACCCAATAGTGTATTGTATCACAATCTAGTAGTTACATTTGAAAATTTTGTTCTAGGACATTTTGTTTGAACGCAATCATCAAACTTAATTAAAAAAGTAATTTAAGCCTTTTCACAGTGAGATCTATGCGATATGGCCGAGAAATGTAATTTTGATGTTAACTCCCAAACCGCTGCGCAGAAGTCAACCAAACTTCACCCAATAGTGTATTGTATCAGAATCTAGTAGTTACATTTGAAAAGTTTGTTCTAGGACATTTTGTTTGAGCGCAATCCTCAAACTTAGGTCAAAAAAGCCATTTAAGCCTTTTCACAGTGAGATCTATGCGATATGGCCGAGAAATGTAATTTTGATGTTAACTCCCAAACCGCTGCGCAGAAGTCAACCAAACTTCACCCAATAGTGTATTGTATCACATTCTAGTAGTTACATTTGAAAATTTCGTTCTAGGACATTTGGTTTGAGCGCAATCATTAAACTTAGGTCAAAAAAGCCATTTAAGCCTTTTCACAGTGAGATCTATGCGATATGGCCGAGAAATGTAATTTTGATGTTAACTCCCAAATCGCTGCGCAGAAGTCAACCAAACTTCACCCATTAGTGTATTGTATCACAATCTAGTAGTTACATGTGGAAATTTGGTTCTAGGACATTTGATTTGAGCGCAATCCTCAAACTTAGGTCAAAAAAGCCATTTAAGCCTTTTCACAGTGAGATCTATGCGATATGGCCGAGAAATGTAATTTTGATGTTAACTCCCAAACCGCTGCGCAGAAGTCAACCAAACTTCACCCAATAGTGTATTGTATCACATTCTAGTAGTTACATTTGAAAATTTCGTTCTAGGACATTTGGTTTGAGCGCAATCATCAAACTTAATTAAAAAAGTCATTTAAGCCTTTTCACAGTGAGATCTATGCGATATGGCCGAGAAATGTAATTTTGATGTTAACTCCCAAACCGCTGCGCAGAAGTCAACCAAACTTCACCCATTAGTGTATTGTATCACAATCTAGTAGTTACATGTGGAAATTTGGTTCTAGGACATTTGATTTGAGCGCAATCCTCAAACTTAGGTCAAAAAAGCCATTTAAGCCTTTTCACAGTGAGATCTATGCGATATGGCCGAGAAATGTAATTTTGATGTTAACTCCCAAACCGCTGCGCAGAAGTCAACCAAACTTCACCCATTAGTGTATTGTATCACAATCTAGTAGTTACATGTGGAAAATTGGTTCTAGGACATTTGATTTGAGCGCAATCCTCAAACTTAGGTCAAAAAAGCCATTTAAGCCTTTTCACAGTGAGATCTATGCGATATGGCCGAGAAATGTAATTTTGATGTTAACTCCCAAGCCGCTGCGCAGAAGTCAACCAAACTTCACCCAATAGTGTATTGTATCACATTCTAGTAGTTACATTTGAAAATTTCGTTCTAGGACATTTGGTTTGAGCGCAATCATCAAACTTAATTAAAAAAGTCATTTAAGCCTTTTCACAGTGAGATCTATGCGATATGGCCGAGAAATGTAATTTTGATGTTAACTCCCAAACCGCTGCGCAGAAGTCAACCAAACTTCACCCATTAGTGTATTGTATCACAATCTAGTAGTTACATGTGGAAATTTGGTTCTAGGACATTTGATTTGAGCGCAATCCTCAAACTTAGGTCAAAAAAGCCATTTAAGCCTTTTCACAGTGAGATCTATGCGATATGGCCGAGAAATGTAATTTTGATGTTAACTCCCAAACCGCTGCGCAGAAGTCAACCAAACTTCACCCAATAGTGTATTGTATCACAATCTAGTAGTTACATTTGAAAATTTTGTTCTAGGACATTTTGTTTGAACGCAATCATCAAACTTAATTAAAAAAGTCATTTAAGCCTTTTCACAGTGAGATCTATGCGATATGGCCGAGAAATGTAATTTTGATGTTAACTCCCAAACCGCTGCGCAGAAGTCAACCAAACTTCACCCATTAGTGTATTGTATCACAATCTAGTAGTTACATGTGGAAATTTGGTTATTGGACATTTGATTTGAGCGCAATCCTCAAACTTAGGTCAAAAAAGCCATTTAAGCCTTTTCACAGTGAGATCTATGCGATATGGCCGAGAAATGTAATTTTGATGTTAACTCCCAAACCGCTGCGCAGAAGTCAACCAAACTTCACTTATTAGTGTATTGTATCACAATCTAGTAGTTACATGTGAAAATTTGGTTCTAGGACATTTGATTTGAGCGCAATCCTCAAACTTAGGTCAAAAAAGCCATTTAAGCCTTTTCACAGTGAGATCTATGCGATATGGCCGAGAAATGTAATTTTGATGTTAACTCCCAAACCGCTGCGCAGAAGTCAACCAAACTTCACCCAATAGTGTATTGTATCACAATCTAGTAGTTACATTTGAAAATTTTGTTCTAGGACATTTTGTTTGAACGCAATCATCAAACAATTAAAAAAGTCATTTAAGCCTTTTCACAGTGAGATCTATGCGATATGGCCGAGAAATGTAATTTTGATGTTCACTCCCAAACCGCTGCGCAGAAGTCAACCAAACTTCACCCATTAGTGTATTGTATCACAATCTAGTAGTTACATGTGGAAATTTGGTTCTAGGACATTTGATTTGAGCGCAATCCTCAAACTTAGGTCAAAAAAGCCATTTAAGCCTTTTCACAGTGAGATCTATGCGATATGGCCGAGAAATGTAATTTTGATGTTCACTCCCAAACCGCTGCGCAGAAGTCAACCAAACTTCACCCATTAGTGTATTGTATCACAATCTAGTAGTTACATGTGGAAATTTGGTTCTAGGACATTTGATTTGAGCGCAATCCTCAAACTTAGGTCAAAAAAGCCATTTAAGCCTTTTCACAGTGAGATCTATGCGATATGGCCGAGAAATGTAATTTTGATGTTAACTCCCAAACCGCTGCGCAGAAGTCAACCAAACTTCACCCAATAGTGTATTGTATCACATTCTAGTAGTTACATTTGAAAATTTCGTTCTAGGACATTTGGTTTGAGCGCAATCATCAAACTTAATTAAAAAAGTCATTTAAGCCTTTTCACAGTGAGATCTATGCGATATGGCCGAGAAATGTAATTTTGATGTTAACTCCCAAACCGCTGCGCAGAAGTCAACCAAACTTCACCCATTAGTGTATTGTATCACAATCTAGTAGTTACATGTGGAAATTTGGTTCTAGGACATTTGATTTGAGCGCAATCCTCAAACTTAGGTCAAAAAAGCCATTTAAGCCTTTTCACAGTGAGATCTATGCGATATGGCCGAGAAATGTAATTTTGATGTTAACTCCCAAACCGCTGCGCAGAAGTCAACCAAACTTCACCCAATAGTGTATTGTATCACAATCTAGTAGTTACATTTGAAAATTTTGTTCTAGGACATTTTGTTTGAACGCAATCATCAAACTTAATTAAAAAAGTCATTTAAGCCTTTTCACAGTGAGATCTATGCGATATGGCCGAGAAATGTAATTTTGATGTTAACTCCCAAACCGCTGCGCAGAAGTCAACCAAACTTCACCCATTAGTGTATTGTATCACAATCTAGTAGTTACATGTGGAAATTTGGTTATTGGACATTTGATTTGAGCGCAATCCTCAAACTTAGGTCAAAAAAGCCATTTAAGCCTTTTCACAGTGAGATCTATGCGATATGGCCGAGAAATGTAATTTTGATGTTAACTCCCAAACCGCTGCGCAGAAGTCAACCAAACTTCACCCATTAGTGTATTGTATCACAATCTAGTAGTTACATGTGAAAATTTGGTTCTAGGACATTTGATTTGAGCGCAATCCTCAAACTTAGGTCAAAAAAGCCATTTAAGCCTTTTCACAGTGAGATCTATGCGATATGGCCGAGAAATGTAATATTGATGTTAACTCCCAAACCGCTGCGCAGAAGTCAACCAAACTTCACCCAATAGTGTATTGTATCACAATCTAGTAGTTACATTTGAAAATTTTGTTCTAGGACATTTTGTTTGAACGCAATCATCAAACTTAATTAAAAAAGTAATTTAAGCCTTTTCACAGTGAGATCTATGCGATATGGCCGAGAAATGTAATTTTGATGTTAACTCCCAAACCGCTGCGCAGAAGTCAACCAAACTTCACCCAATAGTGTATTGTATCAGAATCTAGTAGTTACATTTGAAAAGTTTGTTCTAGGACATTTTGTTTGAGCGCAATCCTCAAACTTAGGTCAAAAAAGCCATTTAAGCCTTTTCACAGTGAGATCTATGCGATATGGCCGAGAAATGTAATTTTGATGTTAACTCCCAAACCGCTGCGCAGAAGTCAACCAAACTTCACCCAATAGTGTATTGTATCACATTCTAGTAGTTACATTTGAAAATTTCGTTCTAGGACATTTGGTTTGAGCGCAATCATTAAACTTAGGTCAAAAAAGCCATTTAAGCCTTTTCACAGTGAGATCTATGCGATATGGCCGAGAAATGTAATTTTGATGTTAACTCCCAAATCGCTGCGCAGAAGTCAACCAAACTTCACCCATTAGTGTATTGTATCACAATCTAGTAGTTACATGTGGAAATTTGGTTCTAGGACATTTGATTTGAGCGCAATCCTCAAACTTAGGTCAAAAAAGCCATTTAAGCCTTTTCACAGTGAGATCTATGCGATATGGCCGAGAAATGTAATTTTGATGTTAACTCCCAAACCGCTGCGCAGAAGTCAACCAAACTTCACCCAATAGTGTATTGTATCACATTCTAGTAGTTACATTTGAAAATTTCGTTCTAGGACATTTGATTTGAGCGCAATCATCAAACTTAATTAAAAAAGTCATTTAAGCCTTTTCACAGTGAGATCTATGCGATATGGCCGAGAAATGTAATTTTGATGTTAACTCCCAAACCGCTGCGCAGAAGTCAACCAAACTTCACCCATTAGTGTATTGTATCACAATCTAGTAGTTACATGTGGAAATTTGGTTCTAGGACATTTGATTTGAGCGCAATCCTCAAACTTAGGTCAAAAAAGCCATTTAAGCCTTTTCACAGTGAGATCTATGCGATATGGCCGAGAAATGTAATTTTGATGTTAACTCCCAAACCGCTGCGCAGAAGTCAACCAAACTTCACCCATTAGTGTATTGTATCACAATCTAGTAGTTACATGTGGAAAATTGGTTCTAGGACATTTGATTTGAGCGCAATCCTCAAACTTAGGTCAAAAAAGCCATTTAAGCCTTTTCACAGTGAGATCCATGCGATATGGCCGAGAAATGTAATTTTGATGTTAACTCCCAAGCCGCTGCGCAGAAGTCAACCAAACTTCACCCAATAGTGTATTGTATCACATTCTAGTAGTTACATTTGAAAATTTCGTTCTAGGACATTTGGTTTGAGCGCAATCATCAAACTTAATTAAAAAAGTCATTTAAGCCTTTTCACAGTGAGATCTATGCGATATGGCCGAGAAATGTAATTTTGATGTTAACTCCCAAACCGCTGCGCAGAAGTCAACCAAACTTCACCCATTAGTGTATTGTATCACAATCTAGTAGTTACATGTGGAAATTTGGTTCTAGGACATTTGATTTGAGCGCAATCCTCAAACTTAGGTCAAAAAAGCCATTTAAGCCTTTTCACAGTGAGATCTATGCGATATGGCCGAGAAATGTAATTTTGATGTTAACTCCCAAACCGCTGCGCAGAAGTCAACCAAACTTCACCCAATAGTGTATTGTATCACAATCTAGTAGTTACATTTGAAAATTTTGTTCTAGGACATTTTGTTTGAACGCAATCATCAAACTTAATTAAAAAAGTCATTTAAGCCTTTTCACAGTGAGATCTATGCGATATGGCCGAGAAATGTAATTTTGATGTTAACTCCCAAACCGCTGCGCAGAAGTCAACCAAACTTCACCCATTAGTGTATTGTATCACAATCTAGTAGTTACATGTGGAAATTTGGTTATTGGACATTTGATTTGAGCGCAATCCTCAAACTTAGGTCAAAAAAGCCATTTAAGCCTTTTCACAGTGAGATCTATGCGATATGGCCGAGAAATGTAATTTTGATGTTAACTCCCAAACCGCTGCGCAGAAGTCAACCAAACTTCACTTATTAGTGTATTGTATCACAATCTAGTAGTTACATGTGAAAATTTGGTTCTAGGACATTTGATTTGAGCGCAATCCTCAAACTTAGGTCAAAAAAGCCATTTAAGCCTTTTCACAGTGAGATCTATGCGATATGGCCGAGAAATGTAATTTTGATGTTAACTCCCAAACCGCTGCGCAGAAGTCAACCAAACTTCACCCAATAGTGTATTGTATCACAATCTAGTAGTTACATTTGAAAATTTTGTTCTAGGACATTTTGTTTGAACGCAATCATCAAACAATTAAAAAAGTCATTTAAGCCTTTTCACAGTGAGATCTATGCGATATGGCCGAGAAATGTAATTTTGATGTTCACTCCCAAACCGCTGCGCAGAAGTCAACCAAACTTCACCCATTAGTGTATTGTATCACAATCTAGTAGTTACATGTGGAAATTTGGTTCTAGGACATTTGATTTGAGCGCAATCCTCAAACTTAGGTCAAAAAAGCCATTTAAGCCTTTTCACAGTGAGATCTATGCGATATGGCCGAGAAATGTAATTTTGATGTTAACTCCCAAACCGCTGCGCAGAAGTCAACCAAACTTCACCCAATAGTGTATTGTATCACATTCTAGTAGTTACATTTGAAAATTTCGTTCTAGGACATTTGGTTTGAGCGCAATCATCAAACTTAATTAAAAAAGTCATTTAAGCCTTTTCACAGTGAGATCTATGCGATATGGCCGAGAAATGTAATTTTGATGTTAACTCCCAAACCGCTGCGCAGAAGTCAACCAAACTTCACCCAATAGTGTATTGTATCAGAATCTAGTAGTTACATTTGAAAATTTTGTTCTAGGACATTTTGTTTGAGCGCAATCCTCAAACTTAGGTCAAAAAAGCCATTTAAGCCTTTTCACAGTGAGATCTATGCGATATGGCCGAGAAATGTAATTTTGATGTTAACTCCCAAACCGCTGCGCAGAAGTCAACCAAACTTCACCCAATAGTGTATTGTATCACATTCTAGTAGTTACATTTGAAAATTTCGTTCTAGGACATTTGGTTTGAGCGCAATAATTAAACTTAGGTCAAAAAAACCATTTAAGCCTTTTCACAGTGAGATCTATGCGATATGGCCGAGAAATGTAATTTTGATGTTAACTCCCAAACCGCTGCGCAGAAGTCAACCAAACTTCACCCATTAGTGTATTGTATCACAATCTAGTAGTTACATGTGGAAATTTGGTTCTAGGACATTTGATTTGAGCGCAATCCTCAAACTTAGGTCAAAAAAGCCATTTAAGCCTTTTCACAGTGAGATCTATGCGATATGGCCGAGAAATGTAATTTTGATGTTAACTCCCAAACCGCTGCGCAGAAGTCAACCAAACTTCACCCAATAGTACCACAATCTAGTAGTTACATGTGGAAATTTGGTTCTAGGACATTTGATTTGAGCGCAATCCTCAAACTTAGGTCAAAAAAGCCATTTAAGCCTTTTCACAGTGAGATCTATGCGATATGGCCGAGAAATGTAATTTTGATGTTAACTCCCAAACCGCTGCGCAGAAGTCAACCAAACTTCACCCAATAGTGTATTGTATCACATTCTAGTAGTTACATTTGAAAATTTTGTTCTAGGACATTTGGTTTGAGCGCAATCTTTAAACTTAGGTCAAAAAAGCCATTTAAGCCTTTTCACAGTGAGATCTATGCGATATGGCCGAGAAATGTAATTTTGATGTTAACTCCCAAACCGCTGCGCAGAAGTCAACCAAACTTCACCCAATAGTGTATTGTATCACAATCTAGTAGTTACATTTGAAAATTTTGTTCTAGGACATTTTGTTTGAACGCAATCATCAAACTTAATTAAAAAAGTCATTTAAGCCTTTTCACAGTGAGATCTATGCGATATGGCCGAGAAATGTAATTTTGATGTTAACTCCCAAACCGCTGCGCAGAAGTCAACCAAACTTCACCCAATAGTGTATTGTATCACAATCTAGTAGTTACATTTGAAAATTTTGTTCTAGGAAATTTTGTTTGAGCGCAATCATCAAACTTAATTAAAAAAGTCATTTAAGCCTTTTCACAGTGAGATCTATGCGATATGGCCGAGAAATGTAATTTTGATGTTAACTCCCAAACCGCTGCGCAGAAGTCAACTAAACTTCACCCAATAGTGTATTGTATCACATTCTAGTAGTTACATTTGAAAATTTCGTTCTAGGACATTTGGTTTGAGCGCAATCATTAAACTTAATTAAAAAAGTCATTTAAGCCTTTTCACAGTGAGATCTATGCGATATGGCCGAGAAATGTAATTTTGATGTTAACTCCCAAACCGCTGCGCAGAAGTCAACCAAACTTCACCCAATAGTGTATTGTATCACAATCTAGTAGTTACATTTGGAAATTTAGTTCTAGGCCATTTGATTTGAGCGCAATCATCAAACTTAATTTAAAAAAGTCATTTAAGCCTTTTCACAGTGAGATCTATGCGATATGGCCGAGAAATGTAATTTTGATGTTAACTCCCAAACCGCTGCGCAGAAGTCAACCAAACTTCACCCAATAGTGTATTTTATCACAATCTAGTAGTTACATTTGGAAATTTAGTTTTAGGACATTTGGTTTGAGCGCAATCTTCAAACTTAATTAAAAAAAGTCATTTAAGCCTTTTCACAGTGAGATCTATGCGATATGGCCGAGAAATGTAATTTTGATGTTCACTCCCAAACCGCTGCGCAGAAGTCAACCAAACTTCACCCATTAGTGTATTGTATCACAATCTAGTAGTTACATGTGGAAATTTGGTTCTAGCACATTTGATTTGAGCGCAATCCTCAAACTTAGGTCAAAAAAGCCATTTAAGCCTTTTCACAGTGAGATCTATGCGATATGGCCGAGAAATGTAATTTTGATGTTAACTCCCAAACCGCTGCGCAGAAGTCAACCAAACTTCACCCAATAGTGTATTGTATCACATTCTAGTAGTTACATTTGAAAATTTCGTTCTAGGACATTTGGTTTGAGCGCAATCATCAAACTTAATTAAAAAAGTCATTTAAGCCTTTTCACAGTGAGATCTATGCGATATGGCCGAGAAATGTAATTTTGATGTTAACTCCCAAACCGCTGCGCAGAAGTCAACCAAACTTCACCCATTAGTGTATTGTATCACAATCTAGTAGTTACATGTGGAAATTTGGTTCTAGGACATTTGATTTGAGCGCAATCCTCAAACTTAGGTCAAAAAAGCCATTTAGGCCTTTTCACAGTGAGATCTATGCGATATGGCCGAGAAATGTAATTTTGATGTTAACTCCCAAACTGCTGCGCAGAAGTCAACCAAACTTCACCCAATAGTGTATTGTATCACAATCTAGTAGTTACATTTGAAAATTTTGTTCTATGACATTTTGTTTGAACGCAATCATCAAACTTAATTAAAAAAAGTCATTTAAGCCTTTTCACAGTGAGATCTATGCGATATGGCCGAGAAATGTAATTTTGATGTTAACTCCCAAACCGCTGCGCAGAAGTCAACCAAACTTCAACCATTAGTGTATTGTATCACAATCTAGTAGTTACATGTGGAAATTTGGTTCTAGGACATTTGATTTGAGCGCAATCCTCAAACTTAGGTCAAAAAAGCCATTTAAGCCTTTTCACAGTGAGATCTATGCGATATGGCCGAGAAATGTAATTTTGATGTTAACTCCCAAACCGCTGCGCAGAAGTCAACTAAACTTCACCCATTAGTGTATTGTATCACATTCTAGTAGTTACATTTGAAAATTTCGTTCTAGGACATTTGGTTTGAGCGCAATCATTAAACTTAATTAAAAAAGTCATTTAAGCCTTTTCACAGTGAGATCTATGCGATATGGCCGAGAAATGTAATTTTGATGTTAACTCCCAAACCGCTGCGCAGAAGTCAACCAAACTTCACCCAATAGTGTATTGTATCACAATCTAGTAGTTACATTTGGAAATTTAGTTCTAGGCCATTTGATTTGAGCGCAATCATCAAACTTAATTTAAAAAAGTCATTTAAGCCTTTTCACAGTGAGATCTATGCGATATGGCCGAGAAATGTAATTTTGATGTTAACTCCCAAACCGCTGCGCAGAAGTCAACCAAACTTCACCCAATAGTGTATTTTATCACAATCTAGTAGTTACATTTGGAAATTTAGTTTTAGGACATTTGGTTTGAGCGCAATCTTCAAACTTAATTAAAAAAAGTCATTTAAGCCTTTTCACAGTGAGATCTATGCGATATGGCCGAGAAATGTAATTTTGATGTTCACTCCCAAACCGCTGCGCAGAAGTCAACCAAACTTCACCCATTAGTGTATTGTATCACAATCTAGTAGTTACATGTGGAAATTTGGTTCTAGGACATTTGATTTGAGCGCAATCCTCAAACTTAGGTCAAAAAAGCCATTTAAGCCTTTTCACAGTGAGATCTATGCGATATGGCCGAGAAATGTAATTTTGATGTTAACTCCCAAACCGCTGCGCAGAAGTCAACCAAACTTCACCCAATAGTGTATTGTATCACATTCTAGTAGTTACATTTGAAAATTTCGTTCTAGGACATTTGGTTTGAGCGCAATCATCAAACTTAATTAAAAAAGTCATTTAAGCCTTTTCACAGTGAGATCTATGCGATATGGCCGAGAAATGTAATTTTGATGTTAACTCCCAAACCGCTGCGCAGAAGTCAACCAAACTTCACCCATTAGTGTATTGTATCACAATCTAGTAGTTACATGTGGAAATTTGGTTCTAGGACATTTGATTTGAGCGCAATCCTCAAACTTAGGTCAAAAAAGCCATTTAGGCCTTTTCACAGTGAGATCTATGCGATATGGCCGAGAAATGTAATTTTGATGTTAACTCCCAAACTGCTGCGCAGAAGTCAACCAAACTTCACCCAATAGTGTATTGTATCACAATCTAGTAGTTACATTTGAAAATTTTGTTCTATGACATTTTGTTTGAACGCAATCATCAAACTTAATTAAAAAAAGTCATTTAAGCCTTTTCACAGTGAGATCTATGCGATATGGCCGAGAAATGTAATTTTGATGTTAACTCCCAAACCGCTGTGCAGAAGTCAACCAAACTTCAACCATTAGTGTATTGTATCACAATCTAGTAGTTACATGTGGAAATTTGGTTCTAGGACATTTGATTTGAGCGCAATCCTCAAACTTAGGTCAAAAAAGCCATTTAAGCCTTTTCACAGTGAGATCTATGCGATATGGCCGAGAAATGTAATTTTGATGTTAACTCCCAAACCGCTGCGCAGAAGTCAACCAAACTTCACCCAATAGTGTATTGTATCACAATCTAGTAGTTACATTTGAAAATTTTGTTCTAGGACATTTTGTTTGAACGCAATCATCAAACTTAATTAAAAAAGTAATTTAAGCCTTTTCACAGTGAGATCTATGCGATATGGCCGAGAAATGTAATTTTGATGTTAACTCCCAAACCGCTGCGCAGAAGTCAACCAAACTTCACCCATTAGTGTATTGTATCACAATCTAGTAGTTACATGTGGAAATTTGGTTATTGGACATTTGATTTGAGCGCAATCCTCAAACTTAGGTCAAAAAAGCCATTTAAGCCTTTTCACAGTGAGATCTATGCGATATGGCCGAGAAATGTAATTTTGATGTTAACTCCCAAACCGCTGCGCAGAAGTCAACCAAACTTCACCCAATAGTGTATTGTATCACAATCTAGTAGTTACATTTGAAAATTTTGTTCTATGACATTTTGTTTGAACGCAATCATCAAACTTAATTAAAAAAAGTCATTTAAGCCTTTTCACAGTGAGATCTATGCGATATGGCCGAGAAATGTAATTTTGATGTTAATTCCCAAACCGCTGCGCAGAAGTCAACCAAACTTCAACCATTAGTATATTGTATCACAATCTAGTAGTTACATGTGGAAATTTGGTTCTAGGACATTTGATTTGAGCGCAATCCTCAAACTTAGGTCAAAAAAGCCATTTAAGCCTTTTCACAGTGAGATCTATGCGATATGGCCGAGAAATGTAATTTTGATGTTAACTCCCAAACCGCTGCGCAGAAGTCAACTAAACTTCACCCATTAGTGTATTGTATCACATTCTAGTAGTTACATTTGAAAATTTCGTTCTAGGACATTTGGTTTGAGCGCAATCATTAAACTTAATTAAAAAAGTCATTTAAGCCTTTTCACAGTGAGATCTATGCGATATGGCCGAGAAATGTAATTTTGATGTTAACTCCCAAACCGCTGCGCAGAAGTCAACCAAACTTCACCCAATAGTGTATTGTATCACAATCTAGTAGTTACATTTGGAAATTTAGTTCTAGGCCATTTGATTTGAGCGCAATCATCAAACTTAATTTAAAAAAGTCATTTAAGCCTTTTCACAGTGAGATCTATGCGATATGGCCGAGAAATGTAATTTTGATGTTAACTCCCAAACCGCTGCGCAGAAGTCAACCAAACTTCACCCAATAGTGTATTTTATCACAATCTAGTAGTTACATTTGGAAATTTAGTTTTAGGACATTTGGTTTGAGCGCAATCTTCAAACTTAATTAAAAAAAGTCATTTAAGCCTTTTCACAGTGAGATCTATCCGATATGGCCGAGAAATGTAATTTTGATGTTCACTCCCAAACCGCTGCGCAGAAGTCAACCAAACTTCACCCATTAGTGTATTGTATCACAATCTAGTAGTTACATGTGGAAATTTGGTTCTAGGACATTTGATTTGAGCGCAATCCTCAAACTTAGGTCAAAAAAGCCATTTAAGCCTTTTCACAGTGAGATCTATGCGATATGGCCGAGAAATGTAATTTTGATGTTAACTCCCAAACCGCTGCGCAGAAGTCAACCAAACTTCACCCAATAGTGTATTGTATCACATTCTAGTAGTTACATTTGAAAATTTCGTTCTAGGACATTTGGTTTGAGCGCAATCATCAAACTTAATTAAAAAAGTCATTTAAGCCTTTTCACAGTGAGATCTATGCGATATGGCCGAGAAATGTAATTTTGATGTTAACTCCCAAACCGCTGCGCAGAAGTCAACCAAACTTCACCCATTAGTGTATTGTATCACAATCTAGTAGTTACATGTGGAAATTTGGTTCTAGGACATTTGATTTGAGCGCAATCCTCAAACTTAGGTCAAAAAAGCCATTTAGGCCTTTTCACAGTGAGATCTATGCGATATGGCCGAGAAATGTAATTTTGATGTTAACTCCCAAACTGCTGCGCAGAAGTCAACCAAACTTCACCCAATAGTGTATTGTATCACAATCTAGTAGTTACATTTGAAAATTTTGTTCTATGACATTTTGTTTGAACGCAATCATCAAACTTAATTAAAAAAAGTCATTTAAGCCTTTTCACAGTGAGATCTATGCGATATGGCCGAGAAATGTAATTTTGATGTTAACTCCCAAACCGCTGTGCAGAAGTCAACGAAACTTCAACCATTAGTGTATTGTATCACAATCTAGTAGTTACATGTGGAAATTTGGTTCTAGGACATTTGATTTGAGCGCAATCCTCAAACTTAGGTCAAAAAAGCCATTTAAGCCTTTTCACAGTGAGATCTATGCGATATGGCCGAGAAATGTAATTTTGATGTTAACTCCCAAACCGCTGCGCAGAAGTCAACCAAACTTCACCCAATAGTGTATTGTATCACAATCTAGTAGTTACATTTGAAAATTTTGTTCTAGGACATTTTGTTTGAACGCAATCATCAAACTTAATTAAAAAAGTAATTTAAGCCTTTTCACAGTGAGATCTATGCGATATGGCCGAGAAATGTAATTTTGATGTTAACTCCCAAACCGCTGCGCAGAAGTCAACCAAACTTCACCCATTAGTGTATTGTATCACAATCTAGTAGTTACATGTGGAAATTTGGTTATTGGACATTTGATTTGAGCGCAATCCTCAAACTTAGGTCAAAAAAGCCATTTAAGCCTTTTCACAGTGAGATCTATGCGATATGGCCGAGAAATGTAATTTTGATGTTAACTCCCAAACCGCTGCGCAGAAGTCAACCAAACTTCACCCATTAGTGTATTGTATCACAATCTAGTAGTTACATGTGAAAATTTGGTTCTAGGACATTTGATTTGAGCGCAATCCTCAAACTTAGGTCAAAAAAGCCATTTAAGCCTTTTCACAGTGAGATCTATGCGATATGGCCGAGAAATGTAATTTTGATGTTAACTCCCAAACCGCTGCGCAGAAGTCAACCAAACTTCACCCAATAGTGTATTGTATCACAATCTAGTAGTTACATTTGAAAATTTTGTTCTAGGACATTTTGTTTGAACGCAATCATCAAACAATTAAAAAAGTCATTTAAGCCTTTTCACAGTGAGATCTATGCGATATGGCCGAGAAATGTAATTTTGATGTTAACTCCCAAACCGCTGCGCAGAAGTCAACCAAACTTCACCCAATAGTGTATTGTATCACAATCTAGTAGTTACATTTGAAAATTTTGTTCTAAGACATTTTGTTTGAACGCAATCATCAAACTTAATTAAAAAAGTAATTTAAGCCTTTTCACAGTGAGATCTATGCGATATGGCCGAGAAATGTAATTTTGATGTTAACTCCCAAACCGCTGCGCAGAAGTCAACCAAACTTCACCCAATAGTGTATTGTATCAGAATCTAGTAGTTACATTTGAAAATTTTGTTCTAGGACATTTTGTTTGAGCGCAATCCTCAAACTTAGGTCAAAAAAGCCATTTAAGCCTTTTCACAGTGAGATCTATGCGATATGGCCGAGAAATGTAATTTTGATGTTAACTCCCAAACCGCTGCGCAGAAGTCAACCAAACTTCACCCAATAGTGTATTGTATCACATTCTAGTAGTTACATTTGAAAATTTCGTTCTAGGACATTTGGTTTGAGCGCAATCATTAAACTTAGGTCAAAAAAGCCATTTAAGCCTTTTCACAGTGAGATCTATGCGATATGGCCGAGAAATGTAATTTTGATGTTAACTCCCAAACCGCTGCGCAGAAGTCAACCAAACTTCACCCATTAGTGTATTGTATCACAATCTAGTAGTTACATGTGGAAATTTGGTTCTAGGACATTTGATTTGAGCGCAATCCTCAAACTTAGGTCAAAAAAGCCATTTAAGCCTTTTCACAGTGAGATCTATGCGATATGGCCGAGAAATGTAATTTTGATGTTAACTCCCAAACCGCTGCGCAGAAGTCAACCAAACTTCACCCAATAGTATCACAATCTAGTAGTTACATGTGGAAATTTGGTTCTAGGACATTTGATTTGAGCGCAATCCTCAAACTTAGGTCAAAAAAGCCATTTAAGCCTTTTCACAGTGAGATCTATGCGATATGGCCGAGAAATGTAATTTTGATGTTAACTCCCAAACCGCTGCGCAGAAGTCAACCAAACTTCACCCAATAGTGTATTGTATCACATTCTAGTAGTTACATTTGAAAATTTTGTTCTAGGACATTTGGTTTGAGCGCAATCTTTAAACTTAGGTCAAAAAAGCCATTTAAGCCTTTTCACAGTGAGATCTATGCGATATGGCCGAGAAATGTAATTTTGATATTAACTCCCAAACCGCTGCGCAGAAGTCAACCAAACTTCACCAAATAGTGTATTGTATCACAATCTAGTAGTTACATTTGAAAATTTTGTTCTAGGACATTTTGTTTGAACGCAATCATCAAACTTAATTAAAAAAGTCATTTAAGCCTTTTCACAGTGAGATCTATGCGATATGGCCGAGAAATGTAATTTTGATGTTAACTCCCAAACCGCTGCGCAGAAGTCAACCAAACTTCACCCAATAGTGTATTGTATCACAATCTAGTAGTTACATTTGGAAATTTGGTTCTAGGACATTTGATTTGAGCGCAATCCTCAAACTTAGGTCAAAAAAGCCATTTAAGCCTTTTCACAGTGAGATCTATGCGATATGGCCGAGAAATGTAATTTTGATGTTAACTCCCAAACCGCTGCGCAGAAGTCAACCAAACTTCACCCAATAGTGTATTGTATCACAATCTAGTAGTTACATTTGAAAATTTTGTTCTAGGAAATTTTGTTTGAGCGCAATCATCAAACTTAATTAAAAAAGTCATTTAAGCCTTTTCACAGTGAGATCTATGCGATATGGCCGAGAAATGTAATTTTGATGTTAACTCCCAAACCGCTGCGCAGAAGTCAACTAAACTTCACCCAATAGTGTATTGTATCACATTCTAGTAGTTACATTTGAAAATTTCGTTCTAGGACATTTGGTTTGAGCGCAATCATTAAACTTAATTAAAAAAGTCATTTAAGCCTTTTCACAGTGAGATCTATGCGATATGGCCGAGAAATGTAATTTTGATGTTAACTCCCAAACCGCTGCGCAGAAGTCAACCAAACTTCACCCAATAGTGTATTGTATCACAATCTAGAAGTTACATTTGGAAATTTAGTTCTAGGCCATTTGATTTGAGCGCAATCATCAAACTTAATTTAAAAAAGTCATTTAAGCCTTTTCACAGTGAGATCTATGCGATATGGCCGAGAAATGTAATTTTGATGTTAACTCCCAAACCGCTGCGCAGAAGTCAACCAAACTTCACCCAATAGTGTATTTTATCACAATCTAGTAGTTACATTTGGAAATTTAGTTTTAGGACATTTGGTTTGAGCGCAATCTTCAAACTTAATTAAAAAAAGTCATTTAAGCCTTTTCACAGTGAGATCTATGCGATATGGCCGAGAAATGTAATTTTGATGTTCACTCCCAAACCGCTGCGCAGAAGTCAACCAAACTTCACCCATTAGTGTATTGTATCACAATCTAGTAGTTACATTTGGAAATTTGGTTCTAGGACATTTGATTTGAGCGCAATCCTCAAACTTAGGTCAAAAAAGCCATTTAAGCCTTTTCACAGTGAGATCTATGCGATATGGCCGAGAAATGTAATTTTGATGTTAACTCCCAAACTGCTGCGCAGAAGTCAACCAAACTTCACCCAATAGTGTATTGTATCACATTCTAGTAGTTACATTTGAAAATTTCGTTCTAGGACATTTGGTTTGAGCGCAATCATCAAACTTAATTAAAAAAGTCATTTAAGCCTTTTCACAGTGAGATCTATGCGATATGGCCGAGAAATGTAATTTTGATGTTAACTCCCAAACCGCTGCGCAGAAGTCAACCAAACTTCACCCATTAGTGTATTGTATCACAATCTAGTAGTTACATGTGGAAATTTGGTTCTAGGACATTTGATTTGAGCGCAATCCTCAAACTTAGGTCAAAAAAGCCATTTAAGCCTTTTCACAGTGAGATCTATGCGATATGGCCGAGAAATGTAATTTTGATGTTAACTCCCAAACCGCTGCGCAGAAGTCAACCAAACTTCACCCATTAGTGTATTGTATCACAATCTAGTAGTTACATGTGGAAATTTGGTTATTGGACATTTGATTTGAGCGCAATCCTCAAACTTAGGTCAAAAAAGCCATTTAAGCCTTTTCACAGTGAGATCTATGCGATATGGCCGAGAAATGTAATTTTGATGTTAACTCCCAAACCGCTGCGCAGAAGTCAACCAAACTTCACCCATTAGTGTATTGTATCACAATCTAGTAGTTACATGTGAAAATTTGGTTCTAGGACATTTGATTTGAGCGCAATCCTCAAACTTAGGTCAAAAAAGCCATTTAAGCCTTTTCACAGTGAGATCTATGCGATATGGCCGAGAAATGTAATTTTGATGTTAACTCCCAAACCGCTGCGCAGAAGTCAACCAAACTTCACCCAATAGTGTATTAAATCACAATCTAGTAGTTACATTTGAAAATTTTGTTCTAGGACATTTTGTTTGAACGCAATCATCAAACAATTAAAAAAGTCATTTAAGCCTTTTCACAGTGAGATCTATGCGATATGGCCGAGAAATGTAATTTTGATGTTAACTCCCAAACCGCTGCGCAGAAGTCAACCAAACTTCACCCAATAGTGTATTGTATCACAATCTAGTAGTTACATTTGAAAATTTTGTTCTAGGACATTTTGTTTGAACGCAATCATCAAACTTAATTAAAAAAGTAATTTAAGCCTTTTCACAGTGAGATCTATGCGATATGGCCGAGAAATGTAATTTTGATGTTAACTCCCAAACCGCTGCGCAGAAGTCAACCAAACTTCACCCAATAGTGTATTGTATCAGAATCTAGTAGTTACATTTGAAAATTTTGTTCTAGGACATTTTGTTTGAGCGCAATCCTCAAACTTAGGTCAAAAAAGCCATTTAAGCCTTTTCACAGTGAGATCTATGCGATATGGCCGAGAAATGTAATTTTGATGTTAACTCCCAAACCGCTGCGCAGAAGTCAACCAAACTTCATCCAATAGTGTATTGTATCACATTCTAGTAGTTACATTTGAAAATTTCGTTCTAGGACATTTGGTTTGAGCGCAATCATTAAACTTAGGTCAAAAAAGCCATTTAAGCCTTTTCACAGTGAGATCTATGCGATATGGCCGAGAAATGTAATTTTGATGTTAACTCCCAAACCGCTGCGCAGAAGTCAACCAAACTTAACCCATTAGTGTATTGTATCACAATCTAGTAGTTACATGTGGAAATTTGGTTCTAGGACATTTGATTTGAGCGCAATCCTCAAACTTAGGTCAAAAAAGCCATTTATGCCTTTTCACAGTGAGATCTATGCGATATGGCCGAGAAATGTAATTTTGATGTTAACTCCCAAACCGCTGCGCAGAAGTCAACCAAACTTCACCCAATAGTATCACAATCTAGTAGTTACATGTGGAAATTTGGTTCTAGGACATTTGATTTGAGCGCAATCCTCAAACTTAGGTCAAAAAAGCCATTTAAGCCTTTTCACAGTGAGATCTATGCGATATGGCCGAGAAATGTAATTTTGATGTTAACTCCCAAACCGCTGCGCAGAAGTCAACTAAACTTCACCCAATAGTGTATTGTATCACATTCTAGTAGTTACATTTGAAAATTTCGTTCTAGGACATTTGGTTTGAGCGCAATCATTAAACTTAGGTCAAAAAAGCCATTTAAGCCTTTTCACAGTGAGATCTATGCGATATGGCCGAGAAATGTAATTTTGATGTTAACTCCCAAACCGCTGCGCAGAAGTCAACCAAACTTCACCCAATAGTGTATTGTATCACAATCTAGTAGTTACATTTGAAAATTTTGTTCTAGGACATTTTGTTTGAACGCAATCATCAAACTTAATTAAAAAAGTCATTTAAGCCTTTTCACAGTGAGATCTATGCGATATGGCCGAGAAATGTAATTTTGATGTTAACTCCCAAACCGCTGCGCAGAAGTCAACCAAACTTCACCCAATAGTGTATTGTATCACAATCTAGTAGTTACATTTGGAAATTTGGTTCTAGGACATTTGATTTGAGCGCAATCCTCAAACTTAGGTCAAAAAAGCCATTTAAGCCTTTTCACAGTGAGATCTATGCGATATGGCCGAGAAATGTAATTTTGATGTTAACTCCCAAACCGCTGCGCAGAAGTCAACCAAACTTCACCCAATAGTGTATTGTATCACAATCTAGTAGTTACATTTGAAAATTTTGTTCTAGGACATTTTGTTTGAACGCAATCATCAAACTTAATTAAAAAAGTCATTTAAGCCTTTTCACAGTGAGATCTATGCGATATGGCCGAGAAATGTAATTTTGATGTTAACTCCCAAACCGCTGCGCAGAAGTCAACCAAACTTCACCCAATAGTGTATTGTATCACAATCTAGTAGTTACATTTGAAAATTTTGTTCTAGGAAATTTTGTTTGAGCGCAATCATCAAACTTAATTAAAAAAGTCATTTAAGCCTTTTCACAGTGAGATCTATGCGATATGGCCGAGAAATGTAATTTTGATGTTAACTCCCAAACCGCTGCGCAGAAGTCAACTAAACTTCACCCAATAGTGTATTGTATCACATTCTAGTAGTTACATTTGAAAATTTCGTTCTAGGACATTTGGTTTGAGCGCAATCATTAAACTTAATTAAAAAAGTCATTTAAGCCTTTTCACAGTGAGATCTATGCGATATGGCCGAGAAATGTAATTTTGATGTTAACTCCCAAACCGCTGCGCAGAAGTCAACCAAACTTCACCCAATAGTGTATTGTATCACAATCTAGTAGTTACATTTGGAAATTTAGTTCTAGGCCATTTGATTTGAGCGCAATCATCAAACTTAATTTAAAAAAGTCATTTAAGCCTTTTCACAGTGAGATCTATGCGATATGGCCGAGAAATGTAATTTTGATGTTAACTCCCAAACCGCTGCGCAGAAGTCAACCAAACTTCACCCAATAGTGTATTTTATCACAATCTAGTAGTTACATTTGGAAATTTAGTTTTAGGACATTTGGTTTGAGCGCAATCTTCAAACTTAATTAAAAAAAGTCATTTAAGCCTTTTCACAGTGAGATCTATGCGATATGGCCGAGAAATGTAATTTTGATGTTCACTCCCAAACCGCTGCGCAGAAGTCAATCAAACTTCACCCATTAGTGTATTGTATCACAATCTAGTAGTTACATGTGGAAATTTGGTTCTAGGACATTTGATTTGAGCGCAATCCTCAAACTTAGGTCAAAAAAGCCATTTAAGCCTTTTCACAGTGAGATCTATGCGATATGGCCGAGAAATGTAATTTTGATGTTAACTCCCAAACCGCTGCGCAGAAGTCAACCAAACTTCACCCAATAGTGTATTGTATCACAATCTAGTAGTTACATTTGGAAATTTAGTTCTAGGCCATTTGATTTGAGCGCAATCATCAAACTTAATTTAAAAAAGTCATTTAAGCCTTTTCACAGTGAGATCTATGCGATATGGCCGAGAAATGTAATTTTGATGTTAACTCCCAAACCGCTGCGCAGAAGTCAACCAAACTTCACCCAATAGTGTATTTTATCACAATCTAGTAGTTACATTTGGAAATTTAGTTTTAGGACATTTGGTTTGAGCGCAATCTTCAAACTTAATTAAAAAAAGTCATTTAAGCCTTTTCACAGTGAGATCTATGCGATATGGCCGAGAAATGTAATTTTGATGTTCACTCCCAAACCGCTGCGCAGAAGTCAACCAAACTTCACCCATTAGTGTATTGTATCACAATCTAGTAGTTACATTTGTAAATTTGGTTCTAGGACATTTGATTTGAGCGCAATCCTCAAACTTAGGTCAAAAAAGCCATTTAAGCCTTTTCACAGTGAGATCTATGCGATATGGCCGAGAAATGTAATTTTGATGTTAACTCCCAAACCGCTGCGCAGAAGTCAACCAAACTTCACCCAATAGTGTATTGTATCACATTCTAGTAGTTACATTTGAAAATTTCGTTCTAGGACATTTGGTTTGAGCGCAATCATCAAACTTAATTAAAAAAGTCATTTAAGCCTTTTCACAGTGAGATCTATGCGATATGGCCGAGAAATGTAATTTTGATGTTAAGTCCCAAACCGCTGCGCAGAAGTCAACCAAACTTCACCCATTAGTGTATTGTATCACAATCTAGTAGTTACATGTGGAAATTTGGTTCTAGGACATTTGATTTGAGCGCAATCCTCAAACTTAGGTCAAAAAAGCCATTTAAGCCTTTTCACAGTGAGATCTATGCGATATGGCCGAGAAATGTAATTTTGATGTTAACTCCCAAACCGCTGCGCAGAAGTCAACCAAACTTCACCCAATAGTGTATTGTATCACAATCTAGTAGTTACATTTGAAAATTTTGTTCTAGGACATTTTGTTTTAACGCAATCATCAAACTTAATTAAAAAAGTCATTTAAGCCTTTTCACAGTGAGATCTATGCGATATGGCCGAGAAATGTAATTTTGATGTTAACTCCCAAACCGCTGCGCAGAAGTCAACCAAACTTCACCCATTAGTGTATTGTATCACAATCTAGTAGTTACATGTGGAAATTTGGTTATTGGACATTTGATTTGAGCGCAATCCTCAAACTTAGGTCAAAAAAGCCATTTAAGCCTTTTCACAGTGAGATCTATGCGATATGGCCGAGAAATGTAATTTTGATGTTAACTCCCAAACCGCTGCGCAGAAGTCAACCAAACTTCACCCATTAGTGTATTGTATCACAATCTAGTAGTTACATGTGAAAATTTGGTTCTAGGACATTTGATTTGAGCGCAATCCTCAAACTTAGGTCAAAAAAGCCATTTAAGCCTTTTCACAGTGAGATCTATGCGATATGGCCGAGAAATTTAATTTTGATGTTAACTCCCAAACCGCTGCGCAGAAGTCAACCAAACTTCACCCAATAGTGTATTGTATCACAATCTAGTAGTTACATTTGAAAATTTTGTTCTAGGACATTTTGTTTGAACGCAATCATCAAACAATTAAAAAAGTCATTTAAGCCTTTTCACAGTGAGATCTATGCGATATGGCCGAGAAATGTAATTTTGATGTTAACTCCCAAACCGCTGCGCAGAAGTCAACCAAACTTCACCCAATAGTGTATTGTATCACAATCTAGTAGTTACATTTGAAAATTTTGTTCTAGGACATTTTGTTTGAACGCAATCATCAAACTTAATTAAAAAAGTAATTTAAGCCTTTTCACAGTGAGATCTATGCGATATGGCCGAGAAATGTAATTTTGATGTTAACTCCCAAACCGCTGCGCAGAAGTCAACCAAACTTCACCCAATAGTGTATTGTATCAGAATCTAGTAGTTACATTTGAAAATTTTGTTCTAGGACATTTTGTTTGAGCGCAATCATCAAACTTAGGTCAAAAAAGCCATTTAAGCCTTTTCACAGTGAGATCTATGCGATATGGCCGAGAAATGTAATTTTGATGTTAACTCCCAAACCGCTGCGCAGAAGTCAACCAAACTTCATCCAATAGTGTATTGTATCACATTCTAGTAGTTACATTTGAAAATTTCGTTCTAGGACATTTGGTTTGAGCGCAATCATTAAACTTAGGTCAAAAAAGCCATTTAAGCCTTTTCACAGTGAGATCTATGCGATATGGCCGAGAAATGTAATTTTGATGTTAACTCCCAAACCGCTGCGCAGAAGTCAACCAAACTTAACCCATTAGTGTATTGTATCACAATCTAGTAGTTACATGTGGAAATTTGGTTCTAGGACATTTGATTTGAGCGCAATCCTCAAACTTAGGTCAAAAAAGCCATTTAAGCCTTTTCACAGTGAGATCTATGCGATATGGCCGAGAAATGTAATTTTGATGTTAACTCCCAAACCGCTGCGCAGAAGTCAACCAAACTTCACCCAATAGTATCACAATCTAGTAGTTACATGTGGAAATTTGGTTCTAGGACATTTGATTTGAGCGCAATCCTCAAACTTAGGTCAAAAAAGCCATTTAAGCCTTTTCACAGTGAGATCTATGCGATATGGCCGAGAAATGTAATTTTGATGTTAACTCCCAAACCGCTGCGCAGAAGTCAACCAAACTTCACCCAATAGTGTATTGTATCACATTCTAGTAGTTACATTTGAAAATTTTGTTCTAGGACATTTGGTTTGAGCGCAATCTTTAAACTTAGGTCAAAAAAGCCATTTAAGCCTTTTCACAGTGAGATCTATGCGATATGGCCGAGAAATGTAATTTTGATGTTAACTCCCAAACCGCTGCGCAGAAGTCAACCAAACTTCACCCAATAGTGTATTGTATCACAATCTAGTAGTTACATTTGAAAATTTTGTTCTAGGACATTTTGTTTGAACGCAATCATCAAACTTAATTAAAAAAGTCATTTAAGCCTTTTCACAGTGAGATCTATGCGATATGGCCGAGAAATGTAATTTTGATGTTAACTCCCAAACCGCTGCGCAGAAGTCAACCAAACTTCACCCAATAGTGTATTGTATCACAATCTAGTAGTTACATTTGGAAATTTGGTTCTAGGACATTTGATTTGAGCGCAATCCTCAAACTTAGGTCAAAAAAGCCATTTAAGCCTTTTCACAGTGAGATCTATGCGATATGGCCGAGAAATGTAATTTTGATGTTAACTCCCAAACCGCTGCGCAGAAGTCAACCAAACTTCACCCAATAGTGTATTGTATCACAATCTAGTAGTTACATTTGAAAATTTTGTTCTAGGACATTTTGTTTGAACGCAATCATCAAACTTAATTAAAAAAGTCATTTAAGCCTTTTCACAGTGAGATCTATGCGATATGGCCGAGAAATGTAATTTTGATGTTAACTCCCAAACCGCTGCGCAGAAGTCAACCAAACTTCACCCAATAGTGTATTGTATCACAATCTAGTAGTTACATTTGAAAATTTTGTTCTAGGAAATTTTGTTTGAGCGCAATCATCAAACTTAATTAAAAAAGTCATTTAAGCCTTTTCACAGTGAGATCTATGCGATATGGCCGAGAAATGTAATTTTGATGTTAACTCCCAAACCGCTGCGCAGAAGTCAACTAAACTTCACCCAATAGTGTATTGTATCACATTCTAGTAGTTACATTTGAAAATTTCGTTCTAGGACATTTGGTTTGAGCGCAATCATTAAACTTAATTAAAAAAGTCATTTAAGCCTTTTCACAGTGAGATCTATGCGATATGGCCGAGAAATGTAATTTTGATGTTAACTCCCAAACCGCTGCGCAGAAGTCAACCAAACTTCACCCAATAGTGTATTGTATCACAATCTAGTAGTTACATTTGGAAATTTAGTTCTAGGCCATTTGATTTGAGCGCAATCATCAAACTTAATTTAAAAAAGTCATTTAAGCCTTTTCACAGTGAGATCTATGCGATATGGCCGAGAAATGTAATTTTGATGTTAACTCCCAAACCGCTGCGCAGAAGTCAACCAAACTTCACCCAATAGTGTATTTTATCACAATCTAGTAGTTACATTTGGAAATTTAGTTTTAGGACATTTGGTTTGAGCGCAATCTTCAAACTTAATTAAAAAAAGTCATTTAAGCCTTTTCACAGTGAGATCTATGCGATATGGCCGAGAAATGTAATTTTGATGTTCACTCCCAAACCGCTGCGCAGAAGTCAATCAAACTTCACCCATTAGTGTATTGTATCACAATCTAGTAGTTACATGTGGAAATTTGGTTCTAGGACATTTGATTTGAGCGCAATCCTCAAACTTAGGTCAAAAAAGCCATTTAAGCCTTTTCACAGTGAGATCTATGCGATATGGCCGAGAAATGTAATTTTGATGTTAACTCCCAAACCGCTGCGCAGAAGTCAACCAAACTTCACCCAATAGTGTATTGTATCACAATCTAGTAGTTACATTTGAAAATTTTGTTCTAGGACATTTTGTTTTAACGCAATCATCAAACTTAATTAAAAAAGTCATTTAAGCCTTTTCACAGTGAGATCTATGCGATATGGCCGAGAAATGTAATTTTGATGTTAACTCCCAAACCGCTGCGCAGAAGTCAACCAAACTTCACCCATTAGTGTATTGTATCACAATCTAGTAGTTACATGTGGAAATTTGGTTATTGGACATTTGATTTGAGCGCAATCCTCAAACTTAGGTCAAAAAAGCCATTTAAGCCTTTTCACAGTGAGATCTATGCGATATGGCCGAGAAATGTAATTTTGATGTTAACTCCCAAACCGCTGCGCAGAAGTCAACCAAACTTCACCCATTAGTGTATTGTATCACAATCTAGTAGTTACATGTGAAAATTTGGTTCTAGGACATTTGATTTGAGCGCAATCCTCAAACTTAGGTCAAAAAAGCCATTTAAGCCTTTTCACAGTGAGATCTATGCGATATGGCCGAGAAATTTAATTTTGATGTTAACTCCCAAACCGCTGCGCAGAAGTCAACCAAACTTCACCCAATAGTGTATTGTATCACAATCTAGTAGTTACATTTGAAAATTTTGTTCTAGGACATTTTGTTTGAACGCAATCATCAAACAATTAAAAAAGTCATTTAAGCCTTTTCACAGTGAGATCTATGCGATATGGCCGAGAAATGTAATTTTGATGTTAACTCCCAAACCGCTGCGCAGAAGTCAACCAAACTTCACCCAATAGTGTATTGTATCACAATCTAGTAGTTACATTTGAAAATTTTGTTCTAGGACATTTTGTTTGAACGCAATCATCAAACTTAATTAAAAAAGTAATTTAAGCCTTTTCACAGTGAGATCTATGCGATATGGCCGAGAAATGTAATTTTGATGTTAACTCCCAAACCGCTGCGCAGAAGTCAACCAAACTTCACCCAATAGTGTATTGTATCAGAATCTAGTAGTTACATTTGAAAATTTTGTTCTAGGACATTTTGTTTGAGCGCAATCCTCAAACTTAGGTCAAAAAAGCCATTTAAGCCTTTTCACAGTGAGATCTATGCGATATGGCCGAGAAATGTAATTTTGATGTTAACTCCCAAACCGCTGCGCAGAAGTCAACCAAACTTCATCCAATAGTGTATTGTATCACATTCTAGTAGTTACATTTGAAAATTTCGTTCTAGGACATTTGGTTTGAGCGCAATCATTAAACTTAGGTCAAAAAAGCCATTTAAGCCTTTTCACAGTGAGATCTATGCGATATGGCCGAGAAATGTAATTTTGATGTTAACTCCCAAACCGCTGCGCAGAAGTCAACCAAACTTAACCCATTAGTGTATTGTATCACAATCTAGTAGTTACATGTGGAAATTTGGTTCTAGGACATTTGATTTGAGCGCAATCCTCAAACTTAGGTCAAAAAAGCCATTTAAGCCTTTTCACAGTGAGATCTATGCGATATGGCCGAGAAATGTAATTTTGATGTTAACTCCCAAACCGCTGCGCAGAAGTCAACCAAACTTCACCCAATAGTGTATTGTATCACAATCTAGTAGTTACATTTGAAAATTTTGTTCTAGGACATTTTGTTTTAACGCAATCATCAAACTTAATTAAAAAAGTCATTTAAGCCTTTTCACAGTGAGATCTATGCGATATGGCCGAGAAATGTAATTTTGATGTTAACTCCCAAACCGCTGCGCAGAAGTCAACCAAACTTCACCCATTAGTGTATTGTATCACAATCTAGTAGTTACATGTGGAAATTTGGTTATTGGACATTTGATTTGAGCGCAATCCTCAAACTTAGGTCAAAAAAGCCATTTAAGCCTTTTCACAGTGAGATCTATGCGATATGGCCGAGAAATGTAATTTTGATGTTAACTCCCAAACCGCTGCGCAGAAGTCAACCAAACTTCACCCATTAGTGTATTGTATCACAATCTAGTAGTTACATGTGAAAATTTGGTTCTAGGACATTTGATTTGAGCGCAATCCTCAAACTTAGGTCAAAAAAGCCATTTAAGCCTTTTCACAGTGAGATCTATGCGATATGGCCGAGAAATT
Source organism: Corythoichthys intestinalis (assembly GCF_030265065.1). Lineage (NCBI taxonomy): Eukaryota > Metazoa > Chordata > Actinopteri > Syngnathiformes > Syngnathidae > Corythoichthys > Corythoichthys intestinalis. Next base: position 40,037,587 of record NC_080414.1, on the reverse strand, counting down.
TAATTTTGATGTTAACTCCCAAACCGCTGCGCAGAAGTCAACCAAACTTCACCCAATAGTGTATTGTATCACAATCTAGTAGTTACATTTGAAAATTTTGTTCTAGGACATTTTGTTTGAACGCAATCATCAAACAATTAAAAAAGTCATTTAAGCCTTTTCACAGTGAGATCTATGCGATATGGCCGAGAAATGTAATTTTGATGTTAACTCCCAAACCGCTGCGCAGAAGTCAACCAAACTTCACCCAATAGTGTATTGTATCACAATCTAGTAGTTACATTTGAAAATTTTGTTCTAGGACATTTTGTTTGAACGCAATCATCAAACTTAATTAAAAAAGTAATTTAAGCCTTTTCACAGTGAGATCTATGCGATATGGCCGAGAAATGTAATTTTGATGTTAACTCCCAAACCGCTGCGCAGAAGTCAACCAAACTTCACCCAATAGTGTATTGTATCAGAATCTAGTAGTTACATTTGAAAATTTTGTTCTAGGACATTTTGTTTGAGCGCAATCCTCAAACTTAGGTCAAAAAAGCCATTTAAGCCTTTTCACAGTGAGATCTATGCGATATGGCCGAGAAATGTAATTTTGATGTTAACTCCCAAACCGCTGCGCAGAAGTCAACCAAACTTCATCCAATAGTGTATTGTATCACATTCTAGTAGTTACATTTGAAAATTTCGTTCTAGGACATTTGGTTTGAGCGCAATCATTAAACTTAGGTCAAAAAAGCCATTTAAGCCTTTTCACAGTGAGATCTATGCGATATGGCCGAGAAATGTAATTTTGATGTTAACTCCCAAACCGCTGCGCAGAAGTCAACCAAACTTAACCCATTAGTGTATTGTATCACAATCTAGTAGTTACATGTGGAAATTTGGTTCTAGGACATTTGATTTGAGCGCAATCCTCAAACTTAGGTCAAAAAAGCCATTTAAGCCTTTTCACAGTGAGATCTATGCGATATGGCCGAGAAATGTAATTTTGATGTTAACTCCCAAACCGCTGCGCAGAAGTCAACCAAACTTCACCCAATAGTATCACAATCTAGTAGTTACATGTGGAAATTTGGTTCTAGGACATTTGATTTGAGCGCAATCCTCAAACTTAGGTCAAAAAAGCCATTTAAGCCTTTTCACAGTGAGATCTATGCGATATGGCCGAGAAATGTAATTTTGATGTTAACTCCCAAACCGCTGCGCAGAAGTCAACCAAACTTCACCCAATAGTGTATTGTATCACATTCTAGTAGTTACATTTGAAAATTTTGTTCTAGGACATTTGGTTTGAGCGCAATCTTTAAACTTAGGTCAAAAAAGCCATTTAAGCCTTTTCACAGTGAGATCTATGCGATATGGCCGAGAAATGTAATTTTGATGTTAACTCCCAAACCGCTGCGCAGAAGTCAACCAAACTTCACCCAATAGTGTATTGTATCACAATCTAGTAGTTACATTTGGAAATTTGGTTCTAGGACATTTGATTTGAGCGCAATCCTCAAACTTAGGTCAAAAAAGCCATTTAAGCCTTTTCACAGTGAGATCTATGCGATATGGCCGAGAAATGTAATTTTGATGTTAACTCCCAAACCGCTGCGCAGAAGTCAACCAAACTTCACCCAATAGTGTATTGTATCACAATCTAGTAGTTACATTTGAAAATTTTGTTCTAGGACATTTTGTTTGAACGCAATCATCAAACTTAATTAAAAAAGTCATTTAAGCCTTTTCACAGTGAGATCTATGCGATATGGCCGAGAAATGTAATTTTGATGTTAACTCCCAAACCGCTGCGCAGAAGTCAACCAAACTTCACCCAATAGTGTATTGTATCACAATCTAGTAGTTACATTTGAAAATTTTGTTCTAGGAAATTTTGTTTGAGCGCAATCATCAAACTTAATTAAAAAAGTCATTTAAGCCTTTTCACAGTGAGATCTATGCGATATGGCCGAGAAATGTAATTTTGATGTTAACTCCCAAACCGCTGCGCAGAAGTCAACTAAACTTCACCCAATAGTGTATTGTATCACATTCTAGTAGTTACATTTGAAAATTTCGTTCTAGGACATTTGGTTTGAGCGCAATCATTAAACTTAATTAAAAAAGTCATTTAAGCCTTTTCACAGTGAGATCTATGCGATATGGCCGAGAAATGTAATTTTGATGTTAACTCCCAAACCGCTGCGCAGAAGTCAACCAAACTTCACCCAATAGTGTATTGTATCACAATCTAGTAGTTACATTTGGAAATTTAGTTCTAGGCCATTTGATTTGAGCGCAATCATCAAACTTAATTTAAAAAAGTCATTTAAGCCTTTTCACAGTGAGATCTATGCGATATGGCCGAGAAATGTAATTTTGATGTTAACTCCCAAACCGCTGCGCAGAAGTCAACCAAACTTCACCCAATAGTGTATTTTATCACAATCTAGTAGTTACATTTGGAAATTTAGTTTTAGGACATTTGGTTTGAGCGCAATCTTCAAACTTAATTAAAAAAAGTCATTTAAGCCTTTTCACAGTGAGATCTATGCGATATGGCCGAGAAATGTAATTTTGATGTTCACTCCCAAACCGCTGCGCAGAAGTCAATCAAACTTCACCCATTAGTGTATTGTATCACAATCTAGTAGTTACATGTGGAAATTTGGTTCTAGGACATTTGATTTGAGCGCAATCCTCAAACTTAGGTCAAAAAAGCCATTTAAGCCTTTTCACAGTGAGATCTATGCGATATGGCCGAGAAATGTAATTTTGATGTTAACTCCCAAACCGCTGCGCAGAAGTCAACCAAACTTCACCCAATAGTGTATTGTATCACATTCTAGTAGTTACATTTGAAAATTTCGTTCTAGGACATTTGGTTTGAGCGCAATCATCAAACTTAATTAAAAAAGTCATTTAAGCCTTTTCACAGTGAGATCTATGCGATATGGCCGAGAAATGTAATTTTGATGTTAACTCCCAAACCGCTGCGCAGAAGTCAACCAAACTTCACCCATTAGTGTATTGTATCACAATCTAGTAGTTACATGTGGAAATTTGGTTCTAGGACATTTGATTTGAGCGCAATCCTCAAACTTAGGTCAAAAAAGCCATTTAGGCCTTTTCACAGTGAGATCTATGCGATATGGCCGAGAAATGTAATTTTGATGTTAACTCCCACACTGCTGCGCAGAAGTCAACCAAACTTCACCCAATAGTGTATTGTATCACAATCTAGTAATTACATTTGAAAATTTTGTTCTATGACATTTTGTTTGAACGCAATCATCAAACTTAATTAAAAAAGTCATTTAAGCCTTTTCACAGTGAGATCTATGCGATATGGCCGAGAAATGTAATTTTGATGTTAACTCCCAAACCGCTGCGCAGAAGTCAACCAAACTTCACCCAATAGTGTATTTTATCACAATCTAGTAGTTACATTTGGAAATTTAGTTTTAGGACATTTGGTTTGAGCGCAATCTTCAAACTTAATTAAAAAAAGTCATTTAAGCCTTTTCACAGTGAGATCTATGCGATATGGCCGAGAAATGTAATTTTGATGTTAACTCCCAAACCGCTGCGCAGAAGTCAACCAAACTTCACCCAATAGTGTATTGTATCACAATCTAGTAGTTACATTTGGAAATTTGGTTCTAGGACATTTGATTTGAGCGCAATCCTCAAACTTAGGTCAAAAAAGCCATTTAAGCCTTTTCACAGTGAGATCTATGCGATATGGCCGAGAAATGTAATTTTGATGTTAACTCCCAAACCGCTGCGCAGAAGTCAACCAAACTTCACCCAATAGTGTATTTTATCACAATCTAGTAGTTACATTTGGAAATTGAGTTCTAGGACATTTGATTTGAGCGCAATCTTCAGACTTAATTAAAAAAAGTCATTTAAGCCTTTTCACAGTGAGATCTATGCGATATGGCCGAGAAATGTAATTTTGATGTTCACTCCCAAACCGCTGCGCAGAAGTCAACCAAACTTCAACCATTAGTGTATTGTATCACAATCTAGTAGTTACATGTGGAAATTTGGTTCTAGGACATTTGATTTGAGCGCAATCCTCAAACTTAGGTCAAAAAAGCCATTTAAGCCTTTTCACAGTGAGATCTATGCGATATGGCCGAGAAATGTAATTTTGATGTTAACTCCCAAACCGCTGCGCAGAAGTCAACCAAACTTCACCCAATAGTGTATTGTATCACAATCTAGTAGTTACATTTGAAAATTTTGTTCTAGGACATTTTGTTTGAGCGCAATCATCAAACTTAATTAAAAAAGTCATTTAAGCCTTTTCACAGTGAGATCTATGCGATATGGCCGAGAAATGTAATTTTGATAACTCCCAAACCGCTGCGCAGAAGTCAACCAAACTTCACCCATTAGTGTATTGTATCACAATCTAGTAGTTACATGTGGAAATTTGGTTCTAGGACATTTGATTTGAGCGCAATCCTCAAACTTAGGTCAAAAAAGCCATTTAAGCCTTTTCACAGTGAGATCTATGCGATATGGCCGAGAAATGTAATTTTGATGTTAACTCCCAAACCGCTGCGCAGAAGTCAACCAAACTTCACCCAATAGTGTATTGTATCACATTCTAGTAGTTACATTTGAAAATTTTGTTCTAGGACATTTGGTTTGAGCGCAATCTTTAAACTTAGGTCAAAAAAGCCATTTAAGCCTTTTCACAGTGAGATCTATGCGATATGGCCGAGAAATGTAATTTTGATGTTAACTCCCAAACCGCTGCGCAGAAGTCAACCAAACTTCACCCAATAGTGTATTGTATCACAATCTAGTAGTTACATTTGAAAATTTTGTTCTAGGACATTTTGTTTGAACGCAATCATCAAACTTAATTAAAAAAGTCATTTAAGCCTTTTCACAGTGAGATCTATGCGATATGGCCGAGAAATGTAATTTTGATGTTAAGTCCCAAACCGCTGCGCAGAAGTCAACCAAACTTCACCCAATAGTGTATTGTATCACAATCTAGTAGTTACATTTGGAAATTTGGTTCTAGGACATTTGATTTGAGCGCAATCCTCAAACTTAGGTCAAAAAAGCCATTTAAGCCTTTTCACAGTGAGATCTATGCGATATGGCCGAGAAATGTAATTTTGATGTTAACTCCCAAACCGCTGCGCAGAAGTCAACCAAACTTCACCCAATAGTGTATTGTATCACAATCTAGTAGTTACATTTGGAAATTTGGTTCTAGGACATTTGATTTGAGCGCAATCCTCAAACTTAGGTCAAAAAAGCCATTTAAGCCTTTTCACAGTGAGATCTATGCGATATGGCCGAGAAATGTAATTTTGATGTTAACTCCCAAACCGCTGCGCAGAAGTCAACCAAACTTCACCCAATAGTGTATTGTATCACAATCTAGTAGTTACATTTGAAAATTTTGTTCTAGGACATTTTGTTTGAACGCAATCATCAAACTTAATTAAAAAAGTCATTTAAGCCTTTTCACAGTGAGATCTATGCGATATGGCCGAGAAATGTAATTTTGATGTTAACTCCCAAACCGCTGCGCAGAAGTCAACCAAACTTCACCCAATAGTGTATTGTATCACAATCTAGTAGTTACATTTGAAAATTTTGTTCTAGGAAATTTTGTTTGAGCGCAATCATCAAACTTAATTAAAAAAGTCATTTAAGCCTTTTCACAGTGAGATCTATGCGATATGGCCGAGAAATGTAATTTTGATGTTAACTCCCAAACCGCTGCGCAGAAGTCAACTAAACTTCACCCAATAGTGTATTGTATCACATTCTAGTAGTTACATTTGAAAATTTCGTTCTAGGACATTTGGTTTGAGCGCAATCATTAAACTTAATTAAAAAAGTCATTTAAGCCTTTTCACAGTGAGATCAATGCGATATGGCCGAGAAATGTAATTTTGATGTTAACTCCCAAACCGCTGCGCAGAAGTCAACCAAACTTCACCCAATAGTGTATTTTATCACAATCTAGTAGTTACATTTGGAAATTTAGTTCTAGGACATTTGATTTGAGCGCAATCTTCAAACTTAATTAAAAAAAGTCATTTAAGCCTTTTCACAGTGAGATCTATGCGATATGGCCGAGAAATGTAATTTTGATGTTCACTCCCAAACCGCTGCGCAGAAGTCAACCAAACTTCAACCATTAGTGTATTGTATCACAATCTAGTAGTTACATGTGGAAATTTGGTTCTAGGACATTTGATTTGAGCGCAATCCTCAAACTTAGGTCAAAAAAGCCATTTAAGCCTTTTCACAGTGAGATCTATGCGATATGGCCGAGAAATGTAATTTTGATGTTAACTCCCAAACCGCTGCGCAGAAGTCAACCAAACTTCACCCAATAGTGTATTTTATCACAATCTAGTAGTTACATTTGAAAATTTTGTTCTAGGACATTTTGTTTGAACGCAATCATCAAACTAAATTAAAAAAGTCATTTAAGCCTTTTCACAGTGAGATCTATGCGATATGGCCGAGAAATGTAATTTTGATGTTAACTCCCAAACCGCTGCGCAGAAGTCAACCAAACTTCACCCATTAGTGTATTGTATCACAATCTAGTAGTTACATGTGGAAATTTGGTTATAGGACATTTGATTTGAGCGCAATCCTCAAACTTAATTAAAAAAGTCATTTAAGCCTTTTCACAGTGAGATCTATGCGATATGGCCGAGAAATGTAATTTTGATGTTAACTCCCAAACCGCTGCGCAGAAGTCAACTAAACTTCACCCATTAGTGTATTGTATCACAATCTAGTAGTTACATGTGGAAATTTGGTTCTAGGACATTTGATTTGAGCGCAATCCTCAAACTTAGGTCAAAAAAGCCATTTAAGCCTTTTCACAGTGAGATCTATGCGATATGGCCGAGAAATGTAATTTTGATGTTAACTCCCAAACTGCTGCGCAGAAGTCAACCAAACTTCACCCAATAGTGTATTGTATCACAATCTAGTAGTTACATTTGAAAATTTTGTTCTATGACATTTTGTTTGAACGCAATCATCAAACTTAATTAAAAAAGTCATTTAAGCCTTTTCACAGTGAGATCTATGCGATATGGCCGAGAAATGTAATTTTGATGTTAACTCCCAAACCGCTGCGCAGAAGTCAACCAAACTTCACCCATTAGTGTATTGTATCACAATCTAGTAGTTACATGTGGAAATTTGGTTATAGGACATTTGATTTGAGCGCAATCCTCAAACTTAGGTCAAAAAAGCCATTTAAGCCTTTTCACAGTGAGATCTATGCGATATGGCCGAGAAATGTAATTTTGATGTTAACTCCCAAACCGCTGCGCAGAAGTCAACCAAACTTCACCCAATAGTGTATTGTATCACAATCTAGTAGTTACATTTGGAAATTTAGTTCTAGGACATTTGATTTGAGCGCAATCATCAAACTTAATTTAAAAAAGTCATTTAAGCCTTTTCACAGTGAGATCTATGCGATATGGCCGAGAAATGTAATTTTGATGTTAACTCCCAAACCGCTGCGCAGAAGTCAACCAAACTTCACCCAATAGTGTATTTTATCACAATCTAGTAGTTACATTTGGAAATTTAGTTTTAGGACATTTGGTTTGAGCGCAATCTTCAAACTTAATTAAAAAAAGTCATTTAAGCCTTTTCACAGTGAGATCTATGCGATATGGCCGAGAAATGTAATTTTGATGTTAACTCCCAAACCGCTGCGCAGAAGTCAACCAAACTTCACCCAATAGTGTATTGTATCACAATCTAGTAGTTACATTTGGAAATTTGGTTCTAGGACATTTGATTTGAGCGCAATCCTCAAACTTAGGTCAAAAAAGCCATTTAAGCCTTTTCACAGTGAGATCTATGCGATATGGCCGAGAAATGTAATTTTGATGTTAACTCCCAAACCGCTGCGCAGAAGTCAACCAAACTTCACCCATTAGTGTATTGTATCACAATCTAGTAGTTACATGTGGAAATTTGGTTCTAGGACATTTGATTTGAGCGCAATCCTCAAACTTAAGTCAAAAAAGCCATTTTAGCCTTTTCACAGTGAGATCTATGCGATATAGCCGAGAAATGTAATTTTGATGTTCACTCCCAAACCTCTAGGCAGAAGTCAACCAAACTTCACCCAATAGTGTATTGTATCACAATCTAGTAGTTACATTTGGAAATTTGGTTCTAGGACATTTGGTTTGAGCGCAATCCTCAAACTTAGTTAAAAAAAAGTCATTTAAGCCTTTTCTCAGTGAGATCTACGCGATATGGCCGAGAAATGTAATTTTGATATTAACTCCCAAACCGCAGCGCAGAAGTCAAACTTCACCCAATAATGTATTGTATCACAATTTAGTAGTTACATTTGGAAATTTGGTTCTAGGACATTTGGTTTGAGCGCAATCCTCAAACTTAGTTAAAAAAAAGTCATTTAAGCCTTTTCGCAGTGAGATCTACGCGATATGGCCGAGAAATGTAATTTTGATGTTAACTCCCAAACCGCTGCGCAGAAGTCAACCAAACTTCACCCAATAGTGTATTGTATCACAATCTAGTAGTTACATTTGGAAATTTGGTTCTAGGACATTTGGTTTGAGCGCAATCCTCAAACTTAGTTAAAAAAAGTCATTTAAGCCTTTTCGCAGTGAGATCTACGCGATATGGCCGAGAAATGTAATTTTGATGTTAACTCCCAAACCGCTGCGCAGAAGTCAACCAAACTTCACCCAGTAGTGTATTGTATCACAATCTAGTAGTTACATGTGGAAATTTAGTTCTAGGACATTTGGTTTGAGCGCAATCATCAAACTTAGTTAAAAAAAAAAAGTCATTTAAGCCTTTTCACAGTGAGATCTACGCGATATGGCCGAGAAATGTAATTTTGATAACTCCCAAACCGCTGCGCAGGCGTCAACCAAACTTCACCCAATAGTGTATTGTATCACAATCTAGTAGTTACATTTGGAAATTTGATTCTAGGACATTTGGTTTGAGCGCAATCATCAAACTTAGTTAAAAAAAAAGTCATTTAAGCCTTTTCGCAGTGAGATCTACGCGATATGGCCGAGAAATGTAATTTTGATGTTAACTCCCAAACCGCTGCGCAGAAGTCAACCAAACTTCACCCAGTAGTGTATTGTATTACAATCTAGTAGTTACATGTGGAAATTTAGTTCTAGGACATTTGGTTTGAGCGCAATCATCAAACTTAGTTAAAAAAAAAAAGTCATTTAAGCCTTTTCACAGTGAGATCTACGCGATATGGCCGAGAAATGTAATTTTGATAACTCCCAAACCGCTGCGCAGGAGTCAACCAAACTTCACCCAATAGTGTATTGTATCACAATCTAGTAGTTACTTTTGGAAATTTGATTCTAGGACATTTGGTTTGAGCGCAATCATCAAACTTAGTTAAAAAAAAGTCATTTAAGCCTTTTCACAGTGAGATCTACGTGATATGGCCGAGAAATGTAATGTTGATATTAACTCCCAAACCGCTGCGCAGAAGTCAAACTTCACCCAATAATGTATTGTATCACAATCTAGTAGTTACATTTGGAAATTTGGTTCTAGGACATTTGGTTTGAGCGCAATCATCAAACTTAGTTAAAAAAAAGTCATTTAAGCCTTTTCACAGTGAGATCTACGCGATATGGCCGAGAAATGTAATTTTGATAACTCCCAAACCGCTGCGCAGAAGTCAACCAAACTTCACCCAATAGTGTATTGTATCACAATTTAGTAGTTACATTTGGAAATTTGGTTCTAGGACATTTGGTTTGAGCGCAATCATCAAACTTAGTTTAAAAAAGTCATTTAAGCCTTTTCACAGTGAGATCTACGCGATATGGCCGAGAAATGTAATTTTGATAACTCCCAAACCGTTGCGCAGAATTCAACCAAACTTCACCCAATAGTGTATTGTATCACAATCTAGTAGTTACATTTGGAAATTTGGTTCTAGGACATTTGGTTTGAGCGCAATCCTCAAACTTAGTTAAAAAAAAGTCATTTAAGCCTTTTCGCAGTGAGATCTACGCGATATGGCCGAGAAATGTAATTTTGATGTTAACTCCCAAACCGCTGCGCAGAAGTCAACCAAACTTCACCCAATAGTGTATTGTATCACAATCTAGTAGTTACATTTGGAAATTTGGTTCTAGGACATTTGGTTTGAGCGCAATCCTCAAACTTAGTTAAAAAAAGTCATTTAAGCCTTTTCTCAGTGAGATCTACGCGATATGGCCGAGAAATGTAATTTTGATGACTCCAAAACCGCTGCGCAGAAGTCAACCAAACTTCACCCAATAGTGTATTGTATCACAATCTAGTAGTTACATTTGGAAATTTGATTCTAGGACATTTGGTTTGAGCGCAATCATCAAACTTAGTTAAAAAAAAAGTCATTTAAGCCTTTTCGCAGTGAGATCTACGCGATATGGCCGAGAAATGTAATTTTGATGTTAACTCCCAAACCGCTGCGCAGAAGTCAACCAAACTTCACCCAGTAGTGTATTGTATTACAATCTAGTAGTTACATGTGGAAATTTAGTTCTAGGACATTTGGTTTGAGCGCAATCATCAAACTTAGTTAAAAAAAAAAAGTCATTTAAGCCTTTTCACAGTGAGATCTACGCGATATGGCCGAGAAATGTAATTTTGATAACTCCCAAACCGCTGCGCAGGAGTCAACCAAACTTCACCCAATAGTGTATTGTATCACAATCTAGTAGTTACTTTTGGAAATTTGATTCTAGGACATTTGGTTTGAGCGCAATCATCAAACTTAGTTAAAAAAAAGTCATTTAAGCCTTTTCACAGTGAGATCTACGTGATATGGCCGAGAAATGTAATTTTGATATTAACTCCCAAACCGCTGCGCAGAAGTCAAACTTCACCCAATAATGTATTGTATCACAATCTAGTAGTTACATTTGGAAATTTGGTTCTAGGACATTTGGTTTGAGCGCAATCATCAAACTTAGTTAAAAAAAAGTCATTTAAGCCTTTTCACAGTGAGATCTACGCGATATGGCCGAGAAATGTAATTTTGATAACTCCCAAACCGCTGCGCAGAAGTCAACCAAACTTCACCCAATAGTGTATTGTATCACAATTTAGTAGTTACATTTGGAAATTTGGTTCTAGGACATTTGGTTTGAGCGCAATCATCAAACTTAGTTTAAAAAAGTCATTTAAGCCTTTTCACAGTGAGATCTACGCGATATGGCCGAGAAATGTAATTTTGATAACTCCCAAACCGTTGCGCAGAATTCAACCAAACTTCACCCAATAGTGTATTGTATCACAATCTAGTAGTTACATTTGGAAATTTGGTTCTAGGACATTTGGTTTGAGCGCAATCCTCAAACTTAGTTAAAAAAAAGTCATTTAAGCCTTTTCGCAGTGAGATCTACGCGATATGGCCGAGAAATGTAATTTTGATGTTAACTCCCAAACCGCTGCGCAGAAGTCAACCAAACTTCACCCAATAGTGTATTGTATCACAATCTAGTAGTTACATTTGGAAATTTGGTTCTAGGACATTTGGTTTGAGCGCAATCCTCAAACTTAGTTAAAAAAAGTCATTTAAGCCTTTTCTCAGTGAGATCTACGCGATATGGCCGAGAAATGTAATTTTGATGACTCCAAAACCGCTGCGCAGAAGTCAACCAAACTTCACCCAATAGTGTATTGTATCACAATTTAGTAGTTACATTTGGAAATTTGGTTCTAGGACATTTGGTTTGAGCGCAATCATCAAACTTAATTTAAAAAAGTCATTTAAGCCTTTTCACAGTGAGATCTATGCGATATGGCCGAGAAATGTAATTTTGATGTTAACTCCCAAACCGCTGCGCAGAAGTCAACCAAACTTCACCCAATAGTGTATTTTATCACAATCTAGTAGTTACATTTGGAAATTTAGTTTTAGGACATTTGGTTTGAGCGCAATCTTCAAACTTAATTAAAAAAAGTCATTTAAGCCTTTTCACAGTGAGATCTATGCGATATGGCCGAGAAATGTAATTTTGATGTTCACTCCCAAACCGCTGCGCAGAAGTCAATCAAACTTCACCCATTAGTGTATTGTATCACAATCTAGTAGTTACATGTGGAAATTTGGTTCTAGGACATTTGATTTGAGCGCAATCCTCAAACTTAGGTCAAAAAAGCCATTTAAGCCTTTTCACAGTGAGATCTATGCGATATGGCCGAGAAATGTAATTTTGATGTTAACTCCCAAACCGCTGCGCAGAAGTCAACCAAACTTCACCCAATAGTGTATTGTATCACATTCTAGTAGTTACATTTGAAAATTTCGTTCTAGGACATTTGGTTTGAGCGCAATCATCAAACTTAATTAAAAAAGTCATTTAAGCCTTTTCACAGTGAGATCTATGCGATATGGCCGAGAAATGTAATTTTGATGTTAACTCCCAAACCGCTGCGCAGAAGTCAACCAAACTTCACCCAATAGTGTATTGTATCACAATCTAGTAGTTACATTTGAAAATTTTGTTCTAGGACATTTTGTTTGAACGCAATCATCAAACTTAATTAAAAAAGTCATTTAAGCCTTTTCACAGTGAGATCTATGCGATATGGCCGAGAAATGTAATTTTGATGTTAAGTCCCAAACCGCTGCGCAGAAGTCAACCAAACTTCACCCAATAGTGTATTGTATCACAATCTAGTAGTTACATTTGGAAATTTGGTTCTAGGACATTTGATTTGAGCGCAATCCTCAAACTTAGGTCAAAAAAGCCATTTAAGCCTTTTCACAGTGAGATCTATGCGATATGGCCGAGAAATGTAATTTTGATGTTAACTCCCAAACCGCTGCGCAGAAGTCAACCAAACTTCACCCAATAGTGTATTGTATCACAATCTAGTAGTTACATTTGGAAATTTGGTTCTAGGACATTTGATTTGAGCGCAATCCTCAAACTTAGGTCAAAAAAGCCATTTAAGCCTTTTCACAGTGAGATCTATGCGATATGGCCGAGAAATGTAATTTTGATGTTAACTCCCAAACCGCTGCGCAGAAGTCAACCAAACTTCACCCAATAGTGTATTGTATCACAATCTAGTAGTTACATTTGAAAATTTTGTTCTAGGACATTTTGTTTGAACGCAATCATCAAACTTAATTAAAAAAGTCATTTAAGCCTTTTCACAGTGAGATCTATGCGATATGGCCGAGAAATGTAATTTTGATGTTAACTCCCAAACCGCTGCGCAGAAGTCAACCAAACTTCACCCAATAGTGTATTGTATCACAATCTAGTAGTTACATTTGAAAATTTTGTTCTAGGAAATTTTGTTTGAGCGCAATCATCAAACTTAATTAAAAAAGTCATTTAAGCCTTTTCACAGTGAGATCTATGCGATATGGCCGAGAAATGTAATTTTGATGTTAACTCCCAAACCGCTGCGCAGAAGTCAACTAAACTTCACCCAATAGTGTATTGTATCACATTCTAGTAGTTACATTTGAAAATTTCGTTCTAGGACATTTGGTTTGAGCGCAATCATTAAACTTAATTAAAAAAGTCATTTAAGCCTTTTCACAGTGAGATCAATGCGATATGGCCGAGAAATGTAATTTTGATGTTAACTCCCAAACCGCTGCGCAGAAGTCAACCAAACTTCACCCAATAGTGTATTTTATCACAATCTAGTAGTTACATTTGGAAATTTAGTTCTAGGACATTTGATTTGAGCGCAATCTTCAAACTTAATTAAAAAAAGTCATTTAAGCCTTTTCACAGTGAGATCTATGCGATATGGCCGAGAAATGTAATTTTGATGTTCACTCCCAAACCGCTGCGCAGAAGTCAACCAAACTTCAACCATTAGTGTATTGTATCACAATCTAGTAGTTACATGTGGAAATTTGGTTCTAGGACATTTGATTTGAGCGCAATCCTCAAACTTAGGTCAAAAAAGCCATTTAAGCCTTTTCACAGTGAGATCTATGCGATATGGCCGAGAAATGTAATTTTGATGTTAACTCCCAAACCGCTGCGCAGAAGTCAACCAAACTTCACCCAATAGTGTATTTTATCACAATCTAGTAGTTACATTTGAAAATTTTGTTCTAGGACATTTTGTTTGAACGCAATCATCAAACTAAATTAAAAAAGTCATTTAAGCCTTTTCACAGTGAGATCTATGCGATATGGCCGAGAAATGTAATTTTGATGTTAACTCCCAAACCGCTGCGCAGAAGTCAACCAAACTTCACCCATTAGTGTATTGTATCACAATCTAGTAGTTACATGTGGAAATTTGGTTATAGGACATTTGATTTGAGCGCAATCCTCAAACTTAATTAAAAAAGTCATTTAAGCCTTTTCACAGTGAGATCTATGCGATATGGCCGAGAAATGTAATTTTGATGTTAACTCCCAAACCGCTGCGCAGAAGTCAACCAAACTTCACCCATTAGTGTATTGTATCACAATCTAGTAGTTACATGTGGAAATTTGGTTCTAGGACATTTGATTTGAGCGCAATCCTCAAACTTAGGTCAAAAAAGCCATTTAAGCCTTTTCACAGTGAGATCTATGCGATATGGCCGAGAAATGTAATTTTGATGTTAACTCCCAAACTGCTGCGCAGAAGTCAACCAAACTTCACCCAATAGTGTATTGTATCACAATCTAGTAGTTACATTTGAAAATTTTGTTCTATGACATTTTGTTTGAACGCAATCATCAAACTTAATTAAAAAAGTCATTTAAGCCTTTTCACAGTGAGATCTATGCGATATGGCCGAGAAATGTAATTTTGATGTTAACTCCCAAACCGCTGCGCAGAAGTCAACCAAACTTCACCCATTAGTGTATTGTATCACAATCTAGTAGTTACATGTGGAAATTTGGTTATAGGACATTTGATTTGAGCGCAATCCTCAAACTTAGGTCAAAAAAGCCATTTAAGCCTTTTCACAGTGAGATCTATGCGATATGGCCGAGAAATGTAATTTTGATGTTAACTCCCAAACCGCTGCGCAGAAGTCAACCAAACTTCACCCAATAGTGTATTGTATCACAATCTAGTAGTTACATTTGGAAATTTAGTTCTAGGACATTTGATTTGAGCGCAATCATCAAACTTAATTTAAAAAAGTCATTTAAGCCTTTTCACAGTGAGATCTATGCGATATGGCCGAGAAATGTAATTTTGATGTTAACTCCCAAACCGCTGCGCAGAAGTCAACCAAACTTCACCCAATAGTGTATTTTATCACAATCTAGTAGTTACATTTGGAAATTTAGTTTTAGGACATTTGGTTTGAGCGCAATCTTCAAACTTAATTAAAAAAAGTCATTTAAGCCTTTTCACAGTGAGATCTATGCGATATGGCCGAGAAATGTAATTTTGATGTTAACTCCCAAACCGCTGCGCAGAAGTCAACCAAACTTCACCCAATAGTGTATTGTATCACAATCTAGTAGTTACATTTGGAAATTTGGTTCTAGGACATTTGATTTGAGCGCAATCCTCAAACTTAGGTCAAAAAAGCCATTTAAGCCTTTTCACAGTGAGATCTATGCGATATGGCCGAGAAATGTAATTTTGATGTTAACTCCCAAACCGCTGCGCAGAAGTCAACCAAACTTCACCCATTAGTGTATTGTATCACAATCTAGTAGTTACATGTGGAAATTTGGTTCTAGGACATTTGATTTGAGCGCAATCCTCAAACTTAGGTCAAAAAAGCCATTTTAGCCTTTTCACAGTGAGATCTATGCGATATAGCCGAGAAATGTAATTTTGATGTTCACTCCCAAACCTCTAGGCAGAAGTCAACCAAACTTCACCCAATAGTGTATTGTATCACAATCTAGTAGTTACATTTGGAAATTTGGTTCTAGGACATTTGGTTTGAGCGCAATCCTCAAACTTAGTTAAAAAAAAGTCATTTAAGCCTTTTCTCAGTGAGATCTACGCGATATGGCCGAGAAATGTAATTTTGATATTAACTCCCAAACCGCAGCGCAGAAGTCAAACTTCACCCAATAATGTATTGTATCACAATTTAGTAGTTACATTTGGAAATTTGGTTCTAGGACATTTGGTTTGAGCGCAATCCTCAAACTTAGTTAAAAAAAAGTCATTTAAGCCTTTTCGCAGTGAGATCTACGCGATATGGCCGAGAAATGTAATTTTGATGTTAACTCCCAAACCGCTGCGCAGAAGTCAACCAAACTTCACCCAATAGTGTATTGTATCACAATCTAGTAGTTACATTTGGAAATTTGGTTCTAGGACATTTGGTTTGAGCGCAATCCTCAAACTTAGTTAAAAAAAGTCATTTAAGCCTTTTCGCAGTGAGATCTACGCGATATGGCCGAGAAATGTAATTTTGATGTTAACTCCCAAACCGCTGCGCAGAAGTCAACCAAACTTCACCCAGTAGTGTATTGTATCACAATCTAGTAGTTACATGTGGAAATTTAGTTCTAGGACATTTGGTTTGAGCGCAATCATCAAACTTAGTTAAAAAAAAAAAGTCATTTAAGCCTTTTCACAGTGAGATCTACGCGATATGGCCGAGAAATGTAATTTTGATAACTCCCAAACCGCTGCGCAGGCGTCAACCAAACTTCACCCAATAGTGTATTGTATCACAATCTAGTAGTTACATTTGGAAATTTGATTCTAGGACATTTGGTTTGAGCGCAATCATCAAACTTAGTTAAAAAAAAAGTCATTTAAGCCTTTTCGCAGTGAGATCTACGCGATATGGCCGAGAAATGTAATTTTGATGTTAACTCCCAAACCGCTGCGCAGAAGTCAACCAAACTTCACCCAGTAGTGTATTGTATTACAATCTAGTAGTTACATGTGGAAATTTAGTTCTAGGACATTTGGTTTGAGCGCAATCATCAAACTTAGTTAAAAAAAAAAAGTCATTTAAGCCTTTTCACAGTGAGATCTACGCGATATGGCCGAGAAATGTAATTTTGATAACTCCCAAACCGCTGCGCAGGAGTCAACCAAACTTCACCCAATAGTGTATTGTATCACAATCTAGTAGTTACTTTTGGAAATTTGATTCTAGGACATTTGGTTTGAGCGCAATCATCAAACTTAGTTAAAAAAAAGTCATTTAAGCCTTTTCACAGTGAGATCTACGTGATATGGCCGAGAAATGTAATTTTGATATTAACTCCCAAACCGCTGCGCAGAAGTCAAACTTCACCCAATAATGTATTGTATCACAATCTAGTAGTTACATTTGGAAATTTGGTTCTAGGACATTTGGTTTGAGCGCAATCATCAAACTTAGTTAAAAAAAAGTCATTTAAGCCTTTTCACAGTGAGATCTACGCGATATGGCCGAGAAATGTAATTTTGATAACTCCCAAACCGCTGCGCAGAAGTCAACCAAACTTCACCCAATAGTGTATTGTATCACAATTTAGTAGTTACATTTGGAAATTTGGTTCTAGGACATTTGGTTTGAGCGCAATCATCAAACTTAGTTTAAAAAAGTCATTTAAGCCTTTTCACAGTGAGATCTACGCGATATGGCCGAGAAATGTAATTTTGATAACTCCCAAACCGTTGCGCAGAATTCAACCAAACTTCACCCAATAGTGTATTGTATCACAATCTAGTAGTTACATTTGGAAATTTGGTTCTAGGACATTTGGTTTGAGCGCAATCCTCAAACTTAGTTAAAAAAAAGTCATTTAAGCCTTTTCGCAGTGAGATCTACGCGATATGGCCGAGAAATGTAATTTTGATGTTAACTCCCAAACCGCTGCGCAGAAGTCAACCAAACTTCACCCAATAGTGTATTGTATCACAATCTAGTAGTTACATTTGGAAATTTGGTTCTAGGACATTTGGTTTGAGCGCAATCCTCAAACTTAGTTAAAAAAAGTCATTTAAGCCTTTTCTCAGTGAGATCTACGCGATATGGCCGAGAAATGTAATTTTGATGACTCCAAAACCGCTGCGCAGAAGTCAACCAAACTTCACCCAATAGTGTATTGTATCACAATTTAGTAGTTACATTTGGAAATTTGGTTCTAGGACATTTGGTTTGAGCGCAATCATCAAACTTAGTTAAAAAAAAGTCATTTAAGCCTTTTCACAGTGAGATCTATGCGATATGGCCGAGAAATGTAATTTTGATGTTAACTCCCAAACCGCTGCGCAGAAGTCAACCAAACTTCACCCAATAGTGTATTGTATCACAATCTAGTAGTTACATTTGGAAATTTGGTTCTAGGACATTTGGTTTGAGCGCAATCCTCAAACTTAGTTAAAAAAAGTCATTTAAGCCTTTTCGCAGTGAGATCTACGCGATATGGCCGAGAAATGTAATTTTGATGTTAACTCCCAAACCGCTGCGCAGAAGTCAACCAAACTTCACCCAGTAGTGTATTGTATCACTATCTAGTAGTTACATTTGGAAATTTGATTCTAGGACATTTGGTTTGAGCGCAATCATCAAACTTAGTTAAAAAAAAAGTCATTTAAGCCTTTTCGCAGTGAGATCTACGCGATATGGCCGAGAAATGTAATTTTGATGTTAACTCCCAAACCGCTGCGCAGAAGTCAACCAAACTTCACCCAATAGTGTATTGTATCACAATCTAGTAGTTACATGTGGAAATTTAGTTCTAGGACATTTGGTTTGAGCGCAATCCTCAAACTTAGTTAAAAAAAAGTCATTTAAGCCTTTTCTCAGTGAGATCTACGCGATATGGCCGAGAAATGTAATTTTGATGACTCCAAAACCACTGCGCAGAAGTCAACCAAACTTCACCCAATACTGTATTGTATCACAATTTAGTAGTTACATTTGGAAATTTGGTTCTAGGACATTTGGTTTGAGCGCAATCATCAAACTTAGTTAAAAAAAAGTCATTTAAGCCTTTTCACAGTGAGATCTACGCGATATGGCCGAGAAATGTAATTTTGATGTTAACTCCCAAACCGCTGCGCAGAAGTCAACCAAACTTCACCCAGTAGTGTATTGTATCACAATCTAGTAGTTACATGTGGAAATTTAGTTCTAGGACATTTGGTTTGAGCGCAATCATCAAACTTAGTTAAAAAAAAAAAAGTCATTTAAGCCTTTTCACAGTGAGATCTACGCGATATGGCCGAGAAATGTAATTTTGATAACTCCCAAACCGCTGCGCAGGAGTCAACCAAACTTCACCCAATAGTGTATTGTATCACAATCTAGTAGTTACATTTGGAAATTTGATTCTAGGACATTTGGTTTGAGCGCAATCATCAAACTTAGTTAAAAAAAAGTCATTTAAGCCTTTTCACAGTGAGATCTACGCGATATGGCCGAGAAATGTAATTTTGATTTTAACTCCCAAACCGCTGCGCAGAAGTCAACCAAACTTCACCCAGTAGTGTATTGTATCACAATCTAGTAGTTACATGTGGAAATTTAGTTCTAGGACATTTGGTTTGAGCGCAATCATCAAACTTAGTTAAAAAAAAAAAAGTCATTTAAGCCTTTTCACAGTGAGATCTACGCGATATGGCCGAGAAATGTAATTTTGATAACTCCCAAACCGCTGCGCAGGAGTCAACCAAACTTCACCCAATAGTGTATTGTATCACAATCTAGTAGTTACTTTTGGAAATTTGATTCTAGGACATTTGGTTTGAGCGCAATCATCAAACTTAGTTAAAAAAAAGTCATTTAAGCCTTTTCACAGTGAGATCTACGCGATATGGCCGAGAAATGTAATTTTGATATTAACTCCCAAACCGCTGCGCAGAAGTCAAACTTCACCCAATAATGTATTGTATCACAATCTAGTAGTTACATTTGGAAATTTGGTTCTAGGACATTTGGTTTGAGCGCAATCATCAAACTTAGTTAAAAAAAAGTCATTTAAGCCTTTTCACAGTGAGATCTACGCGATATGGCCGAGAAATGTAATTTTGATAACTCCCAAACCGCTGCGCAGAAGTCAACCAAACTTCACCCAATAGTGTATTGTATCACAATTTAGTAGTTACATTTGGAAATTTGGTTCTAGGACATTTGGTTTGAGCGCAATCATCAAACTTAGTTTAAAAAAGTCATTTAAGCCTTTTCACAGTGAGATCTACGCGATATGGCCGAGAAATGTAATTTTGATAACTCCCAAACCGTTGCGCAGAATTCAACCAAACTTCACCCAATAGTGTATTGTATCACAATCTAGTAGTTACATTTGGAAATTTGGTTCTAGGACATTTGGTTTGAGCGCAATCCTCAAACTTAGTTAAAAAAAAGTCATTTAAGCCTTTTCGCAGTGAGATCTACGCGATATGGCCGAGAAATGTAATTTTGATGTTAACTCCCAAACCGCTGCGCAGAAGTCAACCAAACTTCACCCAATAGTGTATTGTATCACAATCTAGTAGTTACATTTGGAAATTTGGTTCTAGGACATTTGGTTTGAGCGCAATCCTCAAACTTAGTTAAAAAAAGTCATTTAAGCCTTTTCTCAGTGAGATCTACGCGATATGGCCGAGAAATGTAATTTTGATGACTCCAAAACCGCTGCGCAGAAGTCAACCAAACTTCACCCAATAGTGTATTGTATCACAATTTAGTAGTTACATTTGGAAATTTGGTTCTAGGACATTTGGTTTGAGTGCAATCATCAAACTTAGTTAAAAAAAAGTCATTTAAGCCTTTTCACAGTGAGATCTATGCGATATGGCCGAGAAATGTAATTTTGATGTTAACTCCCAAACCGCTGCGCAGAAGTCAACCAAACTTCACCCAATAGTGTATTGTATCACAATCTAGTAGTTACATTTGGAAATTTGGTTCTAGGACATTTGGTTTGAGCGCAATCCTCAAACTTAGTTAAAAAAAGTCATTTAAGCCTTTTCGCAGTGAGATCTACGCGATATGGCCGAGAAATGTAATTTTGATGTTAACTCCCAAACCGCTGCGCAGAAGTCAACCAAACTTCACCCAGTAGTGTATTGTATCACTATCTAGTAGTTACATTTGGAAATTTGATTCTAGGACATTTGGTTTGAGCGCAATCATCAAACTTAGTTAAAAAAAAAGTCATTTAAGCCTTTTCGCAGTGAGATCTACGCGATATGGCCGAGAAATGTAATTTTGATGTTAACTCCCAAACCGCTGCGCAGAAGTCAACCAAACTTCACCCAATAGTGTATTGTATCACAATCTAGTAGTTACATGTGGAAATTTAGTTCTAGGACATTTGGTTTGAGCGCAATCCTCAAACTTAGTTAAAAAAAAGTCATTTAAGCCTTTTCTCAGTGAGATCTACGCGATATGGCCGAGAAATGTAATTTTGATGACTCCAAAACCACTGCGCAGAAGTCAACCAAACTTCACCCAATACTGTATTGTATCACAATTTAGTAGTTACATTTGGAAATTTGGTTCTAGGACATTTGGTTTGAGCGCAATCATCAAACTTAGTTAAAAAAAAGTCATTTAAGCCTTTTCACAGTGAGATCTACGCGATATGGCCGAGAAATGTAATTTTGATGTTAACTCCCAAACCGCTGCGCAGAAGTCAACCAAACTTCACCCAGTAGTGTATTGTATCACAATCTAGTAGTTACATGTGGAAATTTAGTTCTAGGACATTTGGTTTGAGCGCAATCATCAAACTTAGTTAAAAAAAAAAAAGTCATTTAAGCCTTTTCACAGTGAGATCTACGCGATATGGCCGAGAAATGTAATTTTGATAACTCCCAAACCGCTGCGCAGGAGTCAACCAAACTTCACCCAATAGTGTATTGTATCACAATCTAGTAGTTACATTTGGAAATTTGATTCTAGGACATTTGGTTTGAGCGCAATCATCAAACTTAGTTAAAAAAAAGTCATTTAAGCCTTTTCACAGTGAGATCTACGCGATATGGCCGAGAAATGTAATTTTGATGTTAACTCCCAAACCGCTGCGCAAAAGTCAACCAAACTTCACCCAATAATGTATTGTATCACAATCTAGTAGTTACATTTGGAAATTTGGTTCTAGGACATTTGGTTTGAGCGCAATCATCAAACTTAGTTAAAAAAAAGTCATTTAAGCCTTTTCACAGTGAGATCTACGCGATATGGCCGAGAAATGTAATTTTGATAACTCCCAAACCGCTGCGCAGAAGTCAACCAAACTTCACCCAATAGTGTATTGTATCACAATTTAGTAGTTACATTTGGAAATTTGGTTCTAGGACATTTGGTTTGAGCGCAATCATCAAACTTAGTTTAAAAAAGTCATTTAAGCCTTTTCACAGTGAGATCTACGCGATATGGCCGAGAAATGTAATTTTGATAACTCCCAAACCGTTGCGCAGAAGTCAACCAAACTTCACCCAATAGTGTATTGTATCACAATGTAGTAGTTACATTTGGAAATTTGGTTCTAGGACATTTGGTTTGAGCGCAATCCTCAAACTTAGTTAAAAAAAAGTCATTTAAGCCTTTTCGCAGTGAGATCTACGCGATATGGCCGAGAAATGTAATTTTGATGTTAACTCCCAAACCGCTGCGCAGAAGTCAACCAAACTTCACCCAATAGTGTATTGTATCACAATCTAGTAGTTACATTTGGAAATTTGGTTCTAGGACATTTGGTTTGAGCGCAATCCTCAAACTTAGTTAAAAAAAAGTCATTTAAGCCTTTTCTCAGTGAGATCTACGCGATATGGCCGAGAAATGTAATTTTGATGACTCCAAAACCGCTGCGCAGAAGTCAACCAAACTTCACCCAATAGTGTATTGTATCACAATTTAGTAGTTACATTTGGAAATTTGGTTCTAGGACATTTGGTTTGAGCGCAATCATCAAACTTAGTTAAAAAAAAGTCATTTAAGCCTTTTCACAGTGAGATCTATGCGATATGGCCGAGAAATGTAATTTTGATGTTCACTCCCAAACCGCTAGGCAGAAGTCAACCAAACTTCACCCAATAGTGTATTGTATCACAATCTAGTAGTTACATTTGGAAATTTGGTTCTAGGACATTTGGTTTGAGCGCAATCATCAAACTTAGTTAAAAAAAGTCATTTAAGCCTTTTCACAGTGATATCTACGCGATATGGCCGAGAAATGTAATTTTGATGTTAACTCCCAAACCGCTAGGCAGAAGTCAACCAAACTTCACCCAATAGTGTATTGTATCACAATCTAGTAGTTACATTTGGAAATTTGGTTCTAGGACATTTGGTTTGAGCGCAATCATCAAACTTAGTTACAAAAAGTCATTTAAGCCTTTTCACAGTGAGATCTACGCGATATGGCCGAGAAATGTAATTTTGATGTTAACTCCCAAACCGCTGCGCAGAAGTCAACCAAACTTCACCCAATAGTGTATTGTATCACAATCTAGTAGTTACATTTGGAAATTTGGTTCTAGGACATTTGGTTTGAGTGCAATCCTCAAACTTAGTTAAAAAAAGTCATTTAAGCCTTTTCGCAGTGAGATCTACGCGATATGGCCGAGAAATGTAATTTTGATGTTAACTCCCAAACCGCTGCGCAGAAGTCAACCAAACTTCACCCAATAGTGTATTGTATCACAATCTAGTAGTTACATTTGGAAATTTGGTTCTAGGACATTTGGTTTGAGCGCAATCATCAAACTTAGTTAAAAAAAGTCATTTAAGCCTTTTCACAGTGAGATCTACGCGATATGGCCGAGAAATGTAATTTTGATAACTCCCAAACCGCTGCGCAGAAGTCAACCAAACTTCACCCAATAGTGTATTGTATCACAATTTAGTAGTTACATTTGGAAATTTGGTTCTAGGACATTTGGTTTGAGCGCAATCATCAAACTTAGTTTAAAAAAGTCATTTAAGCCTTTTCACAGTGAGATCTACGCGATATGGCCGAGAAATGTAATTTTGATAACTCCAAAACCGCTGCGCAGAAGTCAACCAAACTTCACCCAATAGTGTATTGTATCACAATCTAGTAGTTACATTTGGAAATTTGGTTCTAGGACATTTGGTTTGAGCGCAATCCTCAAACTTAGTTAAAAAAAGTCATTTAAGCCTTTTCGCAGTGAGATCTACGCGATATGGCCGAGAAATGTAATTTTGATGTTAACTCCCAAACCGCTGCGCAGAAGTCAACCAAACTTCACCCAATAGTGTATTGTATCACAATCTAGTAGTTACATTTGGAAATTTGGTTCTAGGACATTTGGTTTGAGCGCAATCCTCAAACTTAGTTAAAAAAAAAGTCATTTAAGCCTTTTCTCAGTGAGATCTACGCGATATGGCCGAGAAATGTAATTTTGATGACTCCAAAACCGCTGCGCAGAAGTCAACCAAACTTCACCCAATAGTGTATTGTATCACAATTTAGTAGTTACATTTGGAAATTTGGTTCTAGGACATTTGGTTTGAGCGCAATCATCAAACTTAGTTAAAAAAAGTCATTTAAGCCTTTTCACAGTGAGATCTACGCGATATGGCCGAGAAATGTAATTTTGATAACTCCCAAACCGCTGCGCAGAAGTCAACCAAACTTCACCCAATAGTGTATTGTATCACAATCTAGTAGTTACATTTGGAAATTTGGTTCTAGGACATTTGGTTTGAGCGCAATCATCAAACTTAGTTAAAAAAAGTCATTTAAACCTTTTCACAGTGAGATCTATGCGATATGGCCGAGAAATGTAATTTTGATGTTAACTCCCAAACCGCTAGGCAGAAGTCAACCAAACTTCACCCAATAGTGTATTGTATCACAATTTAGTAGTTCCATTTGGAAATTTGGTTCTAGGACATTTGGTTTGAGCGCAATCATCAAACTTAATTAAAAAAGTCATTTAAGCCTTTTCACAGTGAGATCTACGCGATATGGCCGAGAAATGTAATTTTGATGTTCACTCCCAAACCGCTAGGCAGAAGTCAACCAAACTTCACCCAATAGTGTATTGTATCACAATCTAGTAGTTACATTTGGGAATTTGGTTCTAGGACATTTGGTTTGAGCGCAATCATCAAACTTAGTTAAAAAAAAGTCATTTAAGCCTTTTCACAGTGAGATCTACGCGATATGGCCGAGAAATGTAATTTTGATGTTAACTCCCAAACCGCTGCGCAGAAGTCAACCAAACTTCACCTAATAGTGTATTGTATCACAATCTAGTAGTTACATTTGGAAATTTGGTTCTAGGACATTTGGTTTGAGCGCAATCATCAAACTTAGTTAAAAAAAAGTCATTTAAGCCTTTTCACAGTGAGATCTACGCGATATGGCCGAGAAATGTAATTTTGATATTAACTCCCAAACCGCAGCGCAGAAGTCAAACTTCACCCAATAATGTATTGTATCACAATCTAGTAGTTACATTTGGAAATTTGGTTCTAGGACATTTGGTTTGAGCGCAATTATCAAACTTAGTTAAAAAAAGTCATTTAAGCCTTTTCACAGTGAGATCTACGCGATATGGCCGAGAAATGTAATTTTGATAACTCCCAAACCGCTGCGCAGAAGTCAACCAAACTTCACCCAATAGTGTATTGTATCACAATTTAGTAGTTACATTTGGAAATTTGGTTCTAGGACATTTGGTTTAAGCGCAATCATCATACTTAGTTAAAAAAAGTCATTTAAACCTTTTCACAGTGAGATCTATGCGATATGGCCGAGAAATGTAATTTTGATGTTAACTCCCAAACCGCTAGGCAGAAGTCAACCAAACTTCACCCAATAGTGTATTGTATCACAATTTAGTAGTTCCATTTGGAAATTTGGTTCTAGGACATTTGGTTTGAGCGCAATCATCAAACTTAATTAAAAAAGTCATTTAAGCCTTTTCACAGTGAGATCTACGCGATATGGCCGAGAAATGTAATTTTGATGTTCACTCCCAAACCGCTAGGCAGAAGTCAACCAAACTTCACCCAATAGTGTATTGTATCACAATCTAGTAGTTACATTTGGGAATTTGGTTCTAGGACATTTGGTTTGAGCGCAATCATCAAACTTAGTTAAAAAAAAGTCATTTAAGCCTTTTCACAGTGAGATCTACGCGATATGGCCGAGAAATGTAATTTTGATGTTAACTCCCAAACCGCTGCGCAGAAGTCAACCAAACTTCACCTAATAGTGTATTGTATCACAATCTAGTAGTTACATTTGGGAATTTGGTTCTAGGACATTTGGTTTGAGCGCAATCATCAAACTTAGTTAAAAAAAAGTCATTTAAGCCTTTTCACAGTGAGATCTACGCGATATGGCCGAGAAATGTAATTTTGATATTAACTCCCAAACCGCAGCGCAGAAGTCAAACTTCACCCAATAATGTATTGTATCACAATCTAGTAGTTACATTTGGAAATTTGGTTCTAGGACATTTGGTTTGAGCGCAATTATCAAACTTAGTTAAAAAAAGTCATTTAAGCCTTTTCACAGTGAGATCTACGCGATATGGCCGAGAAATGTAATTTTGATAACTCCCAAACCGCTGCGCAGAAGTCAACCAAACTTCACCCAATAGTGTATTGTATCACAATTTAGTAGTTACATTTGGAAATTTGGTTCTAGGACATTTGGTTTGAGCGCAATCATCAAACTTAGTTTAAAAAAGTCATTTAAACCTTTTCACAGTGAGATCTATGCGATATGGCCGAGAAATGTAATTTTGATGTTAACTCCCAAACCGCTAGGCAGAAGTCAACCAAACTTCACCCAATAGTGTATTGTATCACAATTTAGTAGTTCCATTTGGAAATTTGGTTCTAGGACATTTGGTTTGAGCGCAATCATCAAACTTAATTAAAAAAGTCATTTAAGCCTTTTCACAGTGAGATCTACGCGATATGGCCGAGAAATGTAATTTTGATGTTCACTCCCAAACCGCTAGGCAGAAGTCAACCAAACTTCACCCAATAGTGTATTGTATCACAATCTAGTAGTTACATTTGGGAATTTGGTTCTAGGACATTTGGTTTGAGCGCAATCATCAAACTTAGTTAAAAAAAAGTCATTTAAGCCTTTTCACAGTGAGATCTACGCGATATGGCCGAGAAATGTAATTTTGATGTTAACTCCCAAACCGCTGCGCAGAAGTCAACCAAACTTCACCTAATAGTGTATTGTATCACAATCTAGTAGTTACATTTGGAAATTTGGTTCTAGGACATTTGGTTTGAGCGCAATCATCAAACTTAGTTAAAAAAAAGTCATTTAAGCCTTTTCACAGTGAGATCTACGCGATATGGCCGAGAAATGTAATTTTGATATTAACTCCCAAACCGCAGCGCATAAGTCAAACTTCACCCAATAATGTATTGTATCACAATCTAGTAGTTACATTTGGAAATTTGGTTCTAGGACATTTGGTTTGAGCGCAATTATCAAACTTAGTTAAAAAAAGTCATTTAAGCCTTTTCACAGTGAGATCTACGCGATATGGCCGAGAAATGTAATTTTGATAACTCCCAAACCGCTGCGCAGAAGTCAACCAAACTTCACCCAATAGTGTATTGTATCACAATTTAGTAGTTACATTTGGAAATTTGGTTCTAGGACATTTGGTTTAAGCGCAATCATCATACTTAGTTAAAAAAAGTCATTTAAACCTTTTCACAGTGAGATCTATGCGATATGGCCGAGAAATGTAATTTTGATGTTAACTCCCAAACCGCTAGGCAGAAGTCAACCAAACTTCACCCAATAGTGTATTGTATCACAATTTAGTAGTTCCATTTGGAAATTTGGTTCTAGGACATTTGGTTTGAGCGCAATCATCAAACTTAATTAAAAAAGTCATTTAAGCCTTTTCACAGTGAGATCTACGCGATATGGCCGAGAAATGTAATTTTGATGTTCACTCCCAAACCGCTAGGCAGAAGTCAACCAAACTTCACCCAATAGTGTATTGTATCACAATCTAGTAGTTACATTTGGGAATTTGGTTCTAGGACATTTGGTTTGAGCGCAATCATCAAACTTAGTTAAAAAAAAGTCATTTAAGCCTTTTCACAGTGAGATCTACGCGATATGGCCGAGAAATGTAATTTTGATGTTAACTCCCAAACCGCTGCGCAGAAGTCAACC
The DNA here is from genome assembly GCF_030265065.1 of Corythoichthys intestinalis. Taxonomy (NCBI): domain Eukaryota; kingdom Metazoa; phylum Chordata; class Actinopteri; order Syngnathiformes; family Syngnathidae; genus Corythoichthys; species Corythoichthys intestinalis. Next base: position 40,009,517 of record NC_080414.1, on the reverse strand, counting down.
AAACTTCACCTAATAGTGTATTGTATCACAATCTAGTAGTTACATTTGGGAATTTGGTTCTAGGACATTTGGTTTGAGCGCAATCATCAAACTTAGTTAAAAAAAAGTCATTTAAGCCTTTTCACAGTGAGATCTACGCGATATGGCCGAGAAATGTAATTTTGATATTAACTCCCAAACCGCAGCGCAGAAGTCAAACTTCACCCAATAATGTATTGTATCACAATCTAGTAGTTACATTTGGAAATTTGGTTCTAGGACATTTGGTTTGAGCGCAATTATCAAACTTAGTTAAAAAAAGTCATTTAAGCCTTTTCACAGTGAGATCTACGCGATATGGCCGAGAAATGTAATTTTGATAACTCCCAAACCGCTGCGCAGAAGTCAACCAAACTTCACCCAATAGTGTATTGTATCACAATTTAGTAGTTACATTTGGAAATTTGGTTCTAGGACATTTGGTTTGAGCGCAATCATCAAACTTAGTTTAAAAAAGTCATTTAAGCCTTTTCACAGTGAGATCTACGCGATATGGCCGAGAAATGTAATTTTGATAACTCCCAAACCGTTGCGCAGAATTCAACCAAACTTCACGCAATAGTGTATTGTATCACAATCTAGTAGTTACATTTGGAAATTTGGTTCTAGGACATTTGGTTTGAGCGCAATCCTCAAACTTAGTTAAAAAAAAGTCATTTAAGCCTTTTCGCAGTGAGATCTACGCGATATGGCCGAGAAATGTAATTTTGATGTTAACTCCCAAACCGCTGCGCAGAAGTCAACCAAACTTCACCCAATAGTGTATTGTATCACAATCTAGTAGTTACATTTGGAAATTTTGTTCTAGGACATTTGGTTTGAGCGCAATCCTCAAACTTAGTTAAAAAAAAGTCATTTAAGCCTTTTCTCAGTGAGATCTACGCGATATGGCCGAGAAATGTAATTTTGATGACTCCAAAACCGCTGCGCAGAAGTCAACCAAACTTCACCCAATAGTGTATTGTATCACAATTTAGTAGTTACATTTGGAAATTTGGTTCTAGGACATTTGGTTTGAGCGCAATCATCAAACTTAGTTAAAAAAAAGTCATTTAAGCCTTTTCACAGTGAGATCTATGCGATATGGCCGAGAAATGTAATTTTGATGTTCACTCCCAAACCGCTAGGCAGAAGTCAACCAAACTTCACCCAATAGTGTATTGTATCACAATCTAGTAGTTACATTTGGAAATTTGGTTCTAGGACATTTGGTTTGAGCGCAATCCTCAAACTTAGTTAAAAAAAGTCATTTAAGCCTTTTCGCAGTGAGATCTACGCGATATGGCCGAGAAATGTAATTTTGATGTTAACTCCCAAACCGCTGCGCAGAAGTCAACCAAACTTCACCCAATAGTGTATTGTATCACAATCTAGTAGTTACATTTGGAAATTTGGTTCTAGGACATTTGGTTTGAGCGCAATCCTCAAACTTAGTTAAAAAAAAGTCATTTAAGCCTTTTCTCAGTGAGATCTACGCGATATGGCCGAGAAATGTAATTTTGATATTAACTCCCAAACCGCAGCGCAGAAGTCAAACTTCACCCAATAATGTATTGTATCACAATCTAGTAGTTACATTTGGAAATTTGGTTCTAGGACATTTGGTTTGAGCGCAATCATCAAACTTAGTTAAAAAAAGTCATTTAAGCCTTTTCACAGTGAGATCTACGCGATATGGCCGAGAAATGTAATTTTGATAACTCCCAAACCGCTGCGCAGAAGTCAACCAAACTTCACCCAATAGTGTATTGTATCACAATTTAGTAGTTACATTTGGAAATTTGGTTCTAGGACATTTGGTTTGAGCGCAATCATCAAACTTAGTTTAAAAAAGTCATTTAAGCCTTTTCACAGTGAGATCTACGCGATATGGCCGAGAAATGTAATTTTGATAACTCCCAAACCGTTGCGCAGAATTCAACCAAACTTCACCCAATAGTGTATTGTATCACAATCTAGTAGTTACATTTGGAAATTTGGTTCTAGGACATTTGGTTTGAGCGCAATCCTCAAACTTAGTTAAAAAAAAGTCATTTAAGCCTTTTCGCAGTGAGATCTACGCGATATGGCCGAGAAATGTAATTTTGATGTTAACTCCCAAACCGCTGCGCAGAAGTCAACCAAACTTCACCCAATAGTGTATTGTATCACAATCTAGTAGTTACATTTGGAAATTTGGTTCTAGGACATTTGGTTTGAGCGCAATCCTCAAACTTAGTTAAAAAAAGTCATTTAAGCCTTTTCGCAGTGAGATCTACGCGATATGGCCGAGAAATGTAATTTTGATGTTAACTCCCAAACCGCTGCGCAGAAGTCAACCAAACTTCACCCAGTAGTGTATTGTATCACAATCTAGTAGTTACATGTGGAAATTTAGTTCTAGGACATTTGGTTTGAGAGCAATCATCAAACTTAGTTAAAAAAAAAAAGTCATTTAAGCCTTTTCACAGTGAGATCTACGCGATATGGCCGAGAAATGTAATTTTGATAACTCCCAAACCGCTGCGCAGGCGTCAACCAAACTTCACCCAATAGTGTATTGTATCACAATCTAGTAGTTACATTTGGAAATTTGATTCTAGGACATTTGGTTTGAGCGCAATCATCAAACTTAGTTAAAAAAAAAGTCATTTAAGCCTTTTCGCAATGAGATCTACGCGATATGGCCGAGAAATGTAATTTTGATGTTAACTCCCAAACCGCTGCGCAGAAGTCAACCAAACTTCACCCAATAGTGTATTGTATCACATTCTAGTAGTTACATTTGGAAATTTGGTTCTAGGACATTTGGTTTGAGCGCAATCCTCAAACTTAGTTAAAAAAAAGTCATTTAAGCCTTTTCTCAGTGAGATCTACGCGATATGGCCGAGAAATGTAATTTTGATGACTCCAAAACCGCTGCGCAGAAGTCAACCAAACTTCACCCAATAGTGTATTGTATCACAATTTAGTAGTTACATTTGGAAATTTGGTTCTAGGACATTTGGTTTGAGCGCAATCATCAAACTTAGTTAAAAAAAAGTCATTTAAGCCTTTTCACAGTGAGATCTATGCGATATGGCCGAGAAATGTAATTTTGATGTTCACTCCCAAACCGCTAGGCAGAAGTCAACCAAACTTCACCCAATAGTGTATTGTATCACAATCTAGTAGTTACATTTGGAAATTTGGTTCTAGGACATTTGGTTTGAGCGCAATCATCAAACTAAGTTAAAAAAAGTCATTTAAGCCTTTTCACAGTGAGATCTACGCGATATGGCCGAGAAATGTAATTTTGATGTTAACTCCCAAACCGCTGCGCAGAAGTCAACCAAACTTCACCCAGTAGTGTATTGTATCACAATCTAGTAGTTACATGTGGAAATTTAGTTCTAGGACATTTGGTTTGAGCGCAATCATCAAACTTAGTTAAAAAAAAAAAGTCATTTAAGCCTTTTCACAGTGAGATCTACGCGATATGGCCGAGAAATGTAATTTTGATAACTCCCAAACCGCTGCGCAGGAGTCAACCAAACTTCACCCAATAGTGTATTGTATCACAATCTAGTAGTTACATTTGGAAATTTGATTCTAGGACATTTGGTTTGAGCGCAATCATCAAACTTAGTTAAAAAAAAGTCATTTAAGCCTTTTCACAGTGAGATCTACGCGATATGGCCGAGAAATGTAATTTTGATGTTAACTCCCAAACCGCTGCGCAGAAGTCAACCAAACTTCACCCAATAATGTATTGTATCACAATCTAGTAGTTACATTTGGAAATTTGGTTCTAGGACATTTGGTTTGAGCGCAATCATCAAACTTAGTTAAAAAAAAGTCATTTAAGCCTTTTCACAGTGAGATCTACGCGATATGGCCGAGAAATGTAATTTTGATAACTCCCAAACCGCTGCGCAGAAGTCAACCAAACTTCACCCAATAGTGTATTGTATCACAATTTAGTAGTTACATTTGGAAATTTGGTTCTAGGACATTTGGTTTGAGCGCAATCCTCAAACTTAGTTAAAAAAAAGTCATTTAAGCCTTTTCTCAGTGAGATCTATGCGATATGGCCGAGAAATGTAATTTTGATGTTAACTCCCAAACCGCTAGGCAGAAGTCAACCAAACTTCACCCAATAGTGAATTGTATCACAATTTAGTAGTTCCATTTGGAAATTTGGTTCTAGGACATTTGGTTTGAGCGCAATCATCAAACTTAATTAAAAAAGTCATTTAAGCCTTTTCACAGTGAGATCTACGCGATATGGCCGAGAAATGTAATTTTGATGTTCACTCCCAAACCGCTAGGCAGAAGTCAACCAAACTTCACCCAATAGTGTATTGTATCACAATCTAGTAGTTACATTTGGGAATTTGGTTCTAGGACATTTGGTTTGAGCGCAATCATCAAACTTAGTTAAAAAAAAGTCATTTAAGCCTTTTCACAGTGAGATCTACGCGATATGGCCGAGAAATGTAATTTTGATGTTAACTCCCAAACCGCTGCGCAGAAGTCAACCAAACTTCACCTAATAGTGTATTGTATCACAATCTAGTAGTTACATTTGGAAATTTGGTTCTAGGACATTTGGTTTGAGCGCAATCATCAAACTTAGTTAAAAAAAAGTCATTTAAGCCTTTTCACAGTGAGATCTACGCGATATGGCCGAGAAATGTAATTTTGATATTAACTCCCAAACCGCAGCGCAGAAGTCAAACTTCACCCAATAATGTATTGTATCACAATCTAGTAGTTACATTTGGAAATTTGGTTCTAGGACATTTGGTTTGAGCGCAATTATCAAACTTAGTTAAAAAAAGTCATTTAAGCCTTTTCACAGTGAGATCTACGCGATATGGCCGAGAAATGTAATTTTGATAACTCCCAAACCGCTGCGCAGAAGTCAACCAAACTTCACCCAATAGTGTATTGTATCACAATTTAGTAGTTACATTTGGAAATTTGGTTCTAGGACATTTGGTTTGAGCGCAATCATCAAACTTAGTTTAAAAAAGTCATTTAAGCCTTTTCACAGTGAGATCTACGCGATATGGCCGAGAAATGTAATTTTGATAACTCCCAAACCGTTGCGCAGAATTCAACCAAACTTCACGCAATAGTGTATTGTATCACAATCTAGTAGTTACATTTGGAAATTTGGTTCTAGGACATTTGGTTTGAGCGCAATCCTCAAACTTAGTTAAAAAAAAGTCATTTAAGCCTTTTCGCAGTGAGATCTACGCGATATGGCCGAGAAATGTAATTTTGATGTTAACTCCCAAACCGCTGCGCAGAAGTCAACCAAACTTCACCCAGTAGTGTATTGTATCACAATCTAGTAGTTACATGTGGAAATTTAGTTCTAGGACATTTGGTTTGAGCGCAATCATCAAACTTAGTTAAAAAAAAAAAGTCATTTAAGCCTTTTCACAGTGAGATCTACGCGATATGGCCGAGAAATGTAATTTTGATAACTCCCAAACCGCTGCGCAGGCGTCAACCAAACTTCACCCAATAGTGTATTGTATCACAATCTAGTAGTTACATTTGGAAATTTGATTCTAGGACATTTGGTTTGAGCGCAATCATCAAACTTAGTTAAAAAAAAAGTCATTTAAGCCTTTTCGCAATGAGATCTACGCGATATGGCCGAGAAATGTAATTTTGATGTTAACTCCCAAACCACTGCGCAGAAGTCAACCAAACTTCACCCAATAGTGTATTGTATCACAATCTAGTAGTTACATTTGGAAATTTGGTTCTAGGACATTTGGTTTGAGCGCAATCCTCAAACTTAGTTAAAAAAAAGTCATTTAAGCCTTTTCTCAGTGAGATCTACGCGATATGGCCGAGAAATGTAATTTTGATGACTCCAAAACCGCTGCGCAGAAGTCAACCAAACTTCACCCAATAGTGTATTGTATCACAATTTAGTAGTTACATTTGGAAATTTGGTTCTAGGACATTTGGTTTGAGCGCAATCATCAAACTTAGTTAAAAAAAAGTCATTTAAGCCTTTTCACAGTGAGATCTATGCGATATGGCCGAGAAATGTAATTTTGATGTTCACTCCCAAACCGCTAGGCAGAAGTCAACCAAACTTCACCCAATAGTGTATTGTATCACAATCTAGTAGTTACATTTGGAAATTTGGTTCTAGGACATTTGGTTTGAGCGCAATCATCAAACTAAGTTAAAAAAAGTCATTTAAGCCTTTTCACAGTGAGATCTACGCGATATGGCCGAGAAATGTAATTTTGATGTTAACTCCCAAACCGCTGCGCAGAAGTCAACCAAACTTCACCCAATAGTGTATTGTATCACAATCTAGTAGTTACATTTGGAAATTTGGTTCTAGGACATTTGGTTTGAGCGCAATCATCAAACTTAGTTAAAAAAAAAAAGTCATTTAAGCCTTTTCACAGTGAGATCTACGCGATATGGCCGAGAAATGTAATTTTGATAACTCCCAAACCGCTGCGCAGGAGTCAACCAAACTTCACCCAATAGTGTATTGTATCACAATCTAGTAGTTACATTTGGAAATTTGATTCTAGGACATTTGGTTTGAGCGCAATCATCAAACTTAGTTAAAAAAAAGTCATTTAAGCCTTTTCACAGTGAGATCTACGCGATATGGCCGAGAAATGTAATTTTGATGTTAACTCCCAAACCGCTGCGCAGAAGTCAACCAAACTTCACCCAATAATGTATTGTATCACAATCTAGTAGTTACATTTGGAAATTTGGTTCTAGGACATTTGGTTTGAGCGCAATCATCAAACTTAGTTAAAAAAAAGTCATTTAAGCCTTTTCACAGTGAGATCTACGCGATATGGCCGAGAAATGTAATTTTGATGTTAACTCCCAAACCGCTGCGCAGAAGTCAACCAAACTTCACCCAATAGTGTATTGTATCACAATTTAGTAGTTACATTTGGAAATTTGGTTCTAGGACATTTGGTTTGAGCGCAATCATCAAACTTAGTTTAAAAAAGTCATTTAAGCCTTTTCACAGTGAGATCTACGCGATATGGCCGAGAAATGTAATTTTGATGACTCCCAAACCGTTGCGCAGAAGTCAACCAAACTTCACCCAATAGTGTATTGTATCACAATCTAGTAGTTACATTTGGAAATTTGGTTCTAGGACATTTGGTTTGAGCGCAATCCTCAAACTTAGTTAAAAAAAAGTCATTTAAGCCTTTTCGCAGTGAGATCTACGCGATATGGCCGAGAAATGTAATTTTGATGTTAACTCCCAAACCGCTGCGCAGAAGTCAACCAAACTTCACCCAATAGTGTATTGTATCACAATCTAGTAGTTACATTTGGAAATTTGGTTCTAGGACATTTGGTTTGAGCGCAATCCTCAAACTTAGTTAAAAAAAAGTCATTTAAGCCTTTTCTCAGTGAGATCTATGCGATATGGCCGAGAAATGTAATTTTGATGACTCCAAAACCGCTGCGCAGAAGTCAACCAAACTTCACCCAATAGTGTATTGTATCACAATTTAGTAGTTCCATTTGGAAATTTGGTTCTAGGACATTTGGTTTGAGCGCAATCATCAAACTTAGTTAAAAAAAAGTCATTTAAGCCTTTTCACAGTGAGATCTACGCGATATGGCCGAGAAATGTAATTTTGATGTTAACTCCCAAACCGCTGCGCAGAAGTCAACCAAACTTCACCTAATAGTGTATTGTATCACAATCTAGTAGTTACTTTTGGAAATTTGGTTCTAGGACATTTGGTTTGAGCGCAATCATCAAACTTAGTTAAAAAAAAGTCATTTAAGCCTTTTCACAGTGAGATCTACGCGATATGGCCGAGAAATGTAATTTTGATATTAGCTCCCAAACCGCAGCGCAGAAGTCAAACTTCACCCAATAATGTATTGTATCACAATCTAGTAGTTACATTTGGAAATTTGGTTCTAGGACATTTGGTTTGAGCGCAATCATCAAACTTAGTTAAAAAAAGTCATTTAAGCCTTTTCACAGTGAGATCTACGCGATATGGCCGAGAAATTTAATTTTGATAACTCCCAAACCGCTGCGCAGAAGTCAAACTTCACCCAATAATGTATTGTATCACAATCTAGTAGTTCCATTTGGAAATTTGGTTCTAGGACATTTGGTTTGAGCGCAATCATCAAACTTAGTTAAAAAAAAGTCATTTAAGCCTTTTCACAGTGAGATCTACGCGATATGGCCGAGAAATGTAATTTTGATAACTCCCAAACCGCTGCGCAGAAGTCAACCAAACTTCACCCAATAGTGTATTGTATCACAATTTAGTAGTTACATTTGGAAATTTGGTTCTAGGACATTTGGTTTGAGCGCAATCATCAAACTTAATTAAAAAAGTCATTTAAGCCTTTTCACAGTGAGATCTACGCGATATGGCCGAGAAATGTAATTTTGATGTTCACTCCCAAACCGCTAGGCAGAAGTCAACCAAACTTCACCCAATAGTGAATTGTATCACAATCTAGTAGTTACATTTGGGAATTTGGTTCTAGGACATTTGGTTTGAGCGCAATCATCAAACTTAGTTAAAAAAAAGTCATTTAAGCCTTTTCACAGTGAGATCTACGCGATATGGCCGAGAAATGTAATTTTGATGTTAACTCCCAAACCGCTGCGCAGAAGTCAACCAAACTTCACCTAATAGTGTATTGTATCACAATCTAGTAGTTACATTTGGAAATTTGGTTCTAGGACATTTGGTTTGAGCGCAATCATCAAACTTAGTTAAAAAAAGTCATTTAAGCCTTTTCACAGTGAGATCTACGCGATATGGCCGAGAAATGTAATTTTGATAACTCCCAAACCGCTGCGCAGAAGTCAACCAAACTTCACCCAATAGTGTATTGTATCACAATTTAGTAGTTACATTTGGAAATTTGGTTCTAGGACATTTGGTTTGAGCGCAATCATCAAACTTAGTTTAAAAAAGTCATTTAAGCCTTTTCACAGTGAGATCTACGCGATATGGCCGAGAAATGTAATTTTGATAACTCCCAAACCGTTGCGCAGAATTCAACCAAACTTCACGCAATAGTGTATTGTATCACAATCTAGTAGTTACATTTGGAAATTTGGTTCTAGGACATTTGGTTTGAGCGCAATCCTCAAACTTAGTTAAAAAAAAGTCATTTAAGCCTTTTCGCAGTGAGATCTACGCGATATGGCCGAGAAATGTAATTTTGATGTTAACTCCCAAACCGCTGCGCAGAAGTCAACCAAACTTCACCCAATAGTGTATTGTATCACAATCTAGTAGTTACATTTGGAAATTTGGTTCTAGGACATTTGGTTTGAGCGCAATCCTCAAACTTAGTTAAAAAAAAGTCATTTAAGCCTTTTCTCAGTGAGATCTACGCGATATGGCCGAGAAATGTAATTTTAATGACTCCAAAACCGCTGCGCAGAAGTCAACCAAACTTCACCCAATAGTGTATTGTATCACAATTTAGTAGTTACATTTGGAAATTTGGTTCTAGGACATTTGGTTTGAGCGCAATCATCAAACTTAGTTAAAAAAAAGTCATTTAAGCCTTTTCACAGTGAGATCTATGCGATATGGCCGAGAAATGTAATTTTGATGTTCACTCCCAAATCGCTAGGCAGAAGTCAACCAAACTTCACCCAATAGTGTATTGTATCACAATCTAGTAGTTACATTTGGAAATTTGGTTCTAGGACATTTGGTTTGAGCGCAATCCTCAAACTTAGTTAAAAAAAGTCATTTAAGCCTTTTCGCAGTGAGATCTACGCGATATGGCCGAGAAATGTAATTTTGATGTTAACTCCCAAACCGCTGCGCAGAAGTCAACCAAACTTCACCCAATAGTGTATTGTATCACAATCTAGTAGTTACATTTGGAAATTTGGTTCTAGGACATTTGGTTTGAGCGCAATCCTCAAACTTAGTTAAAAAAAAGTCATTTAAGCCTTTTCTCAGTGAGATCTACGCGATATGGCCGAGAAATGTAATTTTGATATTAACTCCCAAACCTTAGCGCAGAAGTCAAACTTCACCCAATAATGTATTGTATCACAATCTAGTAGTTACATTTGGAAATTTGGTTCTAGGACATTTGGTTTGAGCGCAATCATCAAACTTAGTTAAAAAAAGTCATTTAAGCCTTTTCACAGTGAGATCTACGCGATATGGCCGAGAAATGTAATTTTGATAACTCCCAAACCGCTGCGCAGAAGTCAACCAAACTTCACCCAATAGTGTATTGTATCACAGTTTAGTAGTTACATTTGGAAATTTGGTTCTAGGACATTTGGTTTGAGCGCAATCATCAAACTTAGTTTAAAAAAGTCATTTAAGCCTTTTCACAGTGAGATCTACGCGATATGGCCGAGAAATGTAATTTTGATAACTCCCAAACCGTTGCGCAGAATTCAACCAAACTTCACCCAATAGTGTATTGTATCACAATCTAGTAGTTACATTTGGAAATTTGGTTCTAGGACATTTGGTTTGAGCGCAATCCTCAAACTTAGTTAAAAAAAAGCCATTTAAGCCTTTTCACAGTGAGATCTATGCGATATGGCCGAGAAATGTAATTTTGATGTTCACTCCCAAACCGCTAGGCAGAAGTCAACCAAACTTCACCCAATAGTGTATTGTATCACAATCTAGTAGTTACATTTGGAAATTTGGTTCTAGGACATTTGGTTTGAGCGCAATCCTCAAACTTAGTTAAAAAAAGTCATTTAAGCCTTTTCGCAATGAGATCTACGCGATATGGCCGAGAAATGTAATTTTGATGTTAACTCCCAAACCGCTGCGCAGAAGTCAACCAAACTTCACCCAATAGTGTATTGTATCACAATCTAGTAGTTACATTTGGAAATTTGGTTCTAGGACATTTGGTTTGAGCGCAATCCTCAAACTTAGTTAAAAAAAAGTCATTTAAGCCTTTTCTCAGTGAGATCTACGCGATATGGCCGAGAAATGTAATTTTGATATTAACTCCCAAACCTTAGCGCAGAAGTCAAACTTCACCCAATAATGTATTGTATCACAATCTAGTAGTTACATTTGGAAATTTGGTTCTAGGACATTTGGTTTGAGCGCAATCATCAAACTTAGTTAAAAAAAGTCATTTAAGCCTTTTCACAGTGAGATCTACGCGATATGGCCGAGAAATGTAATTTTGATAACTCCCAAACCGCTGCGCAGAAGTCAACCAAACTTCACCCAATAGTGTATTGTATCACAGTTTAGTAGTTACATTTGGAAATTTGGTTCTAGGACATTTGGTTTGAGCGCAATCATCAAACTTAGTTTAAAAAAGTCATTTAAGCCTTTTCACAGTGAGATCTACGCGATATGGCCGAGAAATGTAATTTTGATAACTCCCAAACCGTTGCGCAGAATTCAACCAAACTTCACCCAATAGTGTATTGTATCACAATCTAGTAGTTACATTTGGAAATTTGGTTCTAGGACATTTGGTTTGAGCGCAATCCTCAAACTTAGTTAAAAAAAAGTCATTTAAGCCTTTTCGCAGTGAGATCTACGCGATATGGCCGAGAAATGTAATTTTGATGTTAACTCCCAAACCGCTGCGCAGAAGTCAACCAAACTTCACCCAATAGTGTATTGTATCACAATCTAGTAGTTACATTTGGAAATTTGGTTCTAGGACATTTGGTTTGAGCGCAATCCTCAAACTTAGTTAAAAAAAGTCATTTAAGCCTTTTCGCAGTGAGATCTACGCGATATGGCCGAGAAATGTAATTTTGATGTTAACTCCCAAACCGCTGCGCAGAAGTCAACCAAACTTCACCCAGTAGTGTATTGTATCACAATCTAGTAGTTACATGTGGAAATTTAGTTCTAGGACATTTGGTTTGAGCGCAATCATCAAACTTAGTTAAAAAAAAAAAGTCATTTAAGCCTTTTCACAGTGAGATCTACGCGATATGGCCGAGAAATGTAATTTTGATAACTCCCAAACCGCTGCGCAGGCGTCAACCAAAATCCACCCAATAGTGTATTGTATAACAATCTAGTAGTTACATTTGGAAATTTGATTCTAGGACATTTGGTTTGAGCGCAATCATCAAACTTAGTTAAAAAAAAAGTCATTTAAGCCTTTTCGCAATGAGATCTACGCGATATGGCCGAGAAATGTAATTTTGATGTTAACTCCCAAACCGCTGCGCAGAAGTCAACCAAACTTCACCCAATAGTGTATTGTATCACAATCTAGTAGTTACATTTGGAAATTTGGTTCTAGGACATTTGGTTTGAGCGCAATCCTCAAACTTAGTTAAAAAAAAGTCATTTAAGCCTTTTCTCAGTGAGATCTACGCGATATGGCCGAGAAATGTAATTTTGATAACTCCAAAACCGCTGCGCAGAAGTCAACCAAACTTCACCCAATAGTGTATTGTATCACAATTTAGTAGTTACATTTGGAAATTTGGTTCTAGGACATTTGGTTTGAGCGCAATCATCAAACTTAGTTAAAAAAAGTCATTTAAGCCTTTTCACAGTGAGATCTACGCGATATGGCCGAGAAATGTAATTTTGATAACTCCCAAACCGCTGCGCAGAAGTCAACCAAACTTCACCCAATAGTGTATTGTATCACAATCTAGTAGTTACATTTGGAAATTTGGTTCTAGGACATTTGGTTTGAGCGCAATCATCAAACTTAGTTAAAAAAAGTCATTTAAACCTTTTCACAGTGAGATCTATGCGATATGGCCGAGAAATGTAATTTTGATGTTAACTCCCAAACCGCTAGGCAGAAGTCAACCAAACTTCACCCAATAGTGTATTGTATCACAATTTAGTAGTTCCATTTGGAAATTTGGTTCTAGGACATTTGGTTTGAGCGCAATCATCAAACTTAATTAAAAAAGTCATTTAAGCCTTTTCACAGTGAGATCTACGCGATATGGCCGAGAAATGTAATTTTGATGTTCACTCCCAAACCGCTAGGCAGAAGTCAACCAAACTTCACCCAATAGTGAATTGTATCACAATCTAGTAGTTACATTTGGGAATTTGGTTCTAGGACATTTGGTTTGAGCGCAATCATCAAACTTAGTTAAAAAAAAGTCATTTAAGCCTTTTCACAGTGAGATCTACGCGATATGGCCGAGAAATGTAATTTTGATGTTAACTCCCAAACCGCTGCGCAGAAGTCAACCAAACTTCACCTAATAGTGTATTGTATCACAATCTAGTAGTTACATTTGGAAATTTGGTTCTAGGACATTTGGTTTGAGCGCAATCATCAAACTTAGTTAAAAAAAGTCATTTAAGCCTTTTCACAGTGAGATCTACGCGATATGGCCGAGAAATGTAATTTTGATAACTCCCAAACCGCTGCGCAGAAGTCAACCAAACTTCACCCAATAGTGTATTGTATCACAATTTAGTAGTTACATTTGGAAATTTGGTTCTAGGACATTTGGTTTGAGCGCAATCATCAAACTTAGTTTAAAAAAGTCATTTAAGCCTTTTCACAGTGAGATCTACGCGATATGGCCGAGAAATGTAATTTTGATAACTCCCAAACCGTTGCGCAGAATTCAACCAAACTTCACGCAATAGTGTATTGTATCACAATCTAGTAGTTACATTTGGAAATTTGGTTCTAGGACATTTGGTTTGAGCGCAATCCTCAAACTTAGTTAAAAAAAAGTCATTTAAGCCTTTTCGCAGTGAGATCTACGCGATATGGCCGAGAAATGTAATTTTGATGTTAACTCCCAAACCGCTGCGCAGAAGTCAACCAAACTTCACCCAATAGTGTATTGTATCACAATCTAGTAGTTACATTTGGAAATTTGGTTCTAGGACATTTGGTTTGAGCGCAATCCTCAAACTTAGTTAAAAAAAAGTCATTTAAGCCTTTTCTCAGTGAGATCTACGCGATATGGCCGAGAAATGTAATTTTAATGACTCCAAAACCGCTGCGCAGAAGTCAACCAAACTTCACCCAATAGTGTATTGTATCACAATTTAGTAGTTACATTTGGAAATTTGGTTCTAGGACATTTGGTTTGAGCGCAATCATCAAACTTAGTTAAAAAAAAGTCATTTAAGCCTTTTCACAGTGAGATCTATGCGATATGGCCGAGAAATGTAATTTTGATGTTCACTCCCAAACCGCTAGGCAGAAGTCAACCAAACTTCACCCAATAGTGTATTGTATCACAATCTAGTAGTTACATTTGGAAATTTGGTTCTAGGACATTTGGTTTGAGCGCAATCCTCAAACTTAGTTAAAAAAAGTCATTTAAGCCTTTTCGCAGTGAGATCTACGCGATATGGCCGAGAAATGTAATTTTGATGTTAACTCCCAAACCGCTGCGCAGAAGTCAACCAAACTTCACCCAATAGTGTATTGTATCACAATCTAGTAGTTACATTTGGAAATTTGGTTCTAGGACATTTGGTTTGAGCGCAATCCTCAAACTTAGTTAAAAAAAAGTCATTTAAGCCTTTTCTCAGTGAGATCTACGCGATATGGCCGAGAAATGTAATTTTGATATTAACTCCCAAACCTTAGCGCAGAAGTCAAACTTCACCCAATAATGTATTGTATCACAATCTAGTAGTTACATTTGGAAATTTGGTTCTAGGACATTTGGTTTGAGCGCAATCATCAAACTTAGTTAAAAAAAGTCATTTAAGCCTTTTCACAGTGAGATCTACGCGATATGGCCGAGAAATGTAATTTTGATAACTCCCAAACCGCTGCGCAGAAGTCAACCAAACTTCACCCAATAGTGTATTGTATCACAGTTTAGTAGTTACATTTGGAAATTTGGTTCTAGGACATTTGGTTTGAGCGCAATCATCAAACTTAGTTTAAAAAAGTCATTTAAGCCTTTTCACAGTGAGATCTACGCGATATGGCCGAGAAATGTAATTTTGATAACTCCCAAACCGTTGCGCAGAATTCAACCAAACTTCACCCAATAGTGTATTGTATCACAATCTAGTAGTTACATTTGGAAATTTGGTTCTAGGACATTTGGTTTGAGCGCAATCCTCAAACTTAGTTAAAAAAAAGTCATTTAAGCCTTTTCACAGTGAGATCTATGCGATATGGCCGAGAAATGTAATTTTGATGTTCACTCCCAAACCGCTAGGCAGAAGTCAACCAAACTTCACCCAATAGTGTATTGTATCACAATCTAGTAGTTACATTTGGAAATTTGGTTCTAGGACATTTGGTTTGAGCGCAATCCTCAAACTTAGTTAAAAAAAGTCATTTAAGCCTTTTCGCAATGAGATCTACGCGATATGGCCGAGAAATGTAATTTTGATGTTAACTCCCAAACCGCTGCGCAGAAGTCAACCAAACTTCACCCAATAGTGTATTGTATCACAATCTAGTAGTTACATTTGGAAATTTGGTTCTAGGACATTTGGTTTGAGCGCAATCCTCAAACTTAGTTAAAAAAAAAGTCATTTAAGCCTTTTCTCAGTGAGATCTACGCGATATGGCCGAGAAATGTAATTTTGATATTAACTCCCAAACCTTAGCGCAGAAGTCAAACTTCACCCAATAATGTATTGTATCACAATCTAGTAGTTACATTTGGAAATTTGGTTCTAGGACATTTGGTTTGAGCGCAATCATCAAACTTAGTTAAAAAAAGTCATTTAAGCCTTTTCACAGTGAGATCTACGCGATATGGCCGAGAAATGTAATTTTGATAACTCCCAAACCGCTGCGCAGAAGTCAACCAAACTTCACCCAATAATGTATTGTATCACAATCTAGTAGTTACATTTGGAAATTTGGTTCTAGGACATTTGGTTTGAGCGCAATCATCAAACTTAGTTTAAAAAAGTCATTTAAGCCTTTTCACAGTGAGATCTACGCGATATGGCCGAGAAATGTAATTTTGATAACTCCCAAACCGTTGCGCAGAATTCAACCAAACTTCACCCAATAGTGTATTGTATCACAATCTAGTAGTTACATTTGGAAATTTGGTTCTAGGACATTTGGTTTGAGCGCAATCCTCAAACTTAGTTAAAAAAAAGTCATTTAAGCCTTTTCGCAGTGAGATCTACGCGATATGGCCGAGAAATGTAATTTTGATGTTAACTCCCAAACCGCTGCGCAGAAGTCAACCAAACTTCACCCAATAGTGTATTGTATCACAATCTAGTAGTTACATTTGGAAATTTGGTTCTAGGACATTTGGTTTGAGCGCAATCCTCAAACTTAGTTAAAAAAAGTCATTTAAGCCTTTTCGCAGTGAGATCTACGCGATATGGCCGAGAAATGTAATTTTGATGTTAACTCCCAAACCGCTGCGCAGAAGTCAACCAAACTTCACCCAGTAGTGTATTGTATCACAATCTAGTAGTTACATGTGGAAATTTAGTTCTAGGACATTTGGTTTGAGCGCAATCATCAAACTTAGTTAAAAAAAAAAAGTCATTTAAGCCTTTTCACAGTGAGATCTACGCGATATGGCCGAGAAATGTAATTTTGATAACTCCCAAACCGCTGCGCAGGCGTCAACCAAACTTCACCCAATAGTGTATTGTATAACAATCTAGTAGTTACATTTGGAAATTTGATTCTAGGACATTTGGTTTGAGCGCAATCATCAAACTTAGTTAAAAAAAAAGTCATTTAAGCCTTTTCGCAATGAGATCTACGCGATATGGCCGAGAAATGTAATTTTGATGTTAACTCCCAAACCGCTGCGCAGAAGTCAACCAAACTTCACCCAATAGTGTATTGTATCACAATCTAGTAGTTACATTTGGAAATTTGGTTCTAGGACATTTGGTTTGAGCGCAATCCTCAAACTTAGTTAAAAAAAAGTCATTTAAGCCTTTTCTCAGTGATATCTACGCGATATGGCCGAGAAATGTAATTTTGATGACTCCAAAACCGCTGCGCAGAAGTCAACCAAACTTCACCCAATAGTGTATTGTATCACAATTTAGTAGTTACATTTGGAAATTTGGTTCTAGGACATTTGGTTTGAGCGCAATCATCAAACTTAGTTAAAAAAAAGTCATTTAAGCCTTTTCACAGTGAGATCTATGCGATATGGCCGAGAAATGTAATTTTGATGTTCACTCCCAAACCGCTAGGCAGAAGTCAACCAAACTTCACCCAATAGTGTATTGTATCACAATCTAGTAGTTACATTTGGAAATTTGGTTCTAGGACATTTGGTTTGAGCGCAATCATCAAACTAAGTTAAAAAAAGTCATTTAAGCCTTTTCACAGTGAGATCTACGCGATATGGCCGAGAAATGTAATTTTGATGTTAACTCCCAAACCGCTGCGCAGAAGTCAACCAAACTTCACCCAGTAGTGTATTGTATCACAATCTAGTAGTTACATGTGGAAATTTAGTTCTAGGACATTTGGTTTGAGCGCAATCATCAAACTTAGTTAAAAAAAAAAAGTCATTTAAGCCTTTTCACAGTGAGATAACGCGATATGGCTGAGAAATGTAATTTTGATAACTCCCAAACCGCTGCGCAGGAGTCAACCAAACTTCACCCAATAGTGTATTGTATCACAATCTAGTAGTTACATTTGGAAATTTGATTCTAGGACATTTGGTTTGAGCGCAATCATCAAACTTAGTTAAAAAAAAGTCATTTAAGCCTTTTCACAGTGAGATCTACGCGATATGGCCGAGAAATGTAATTTTGATGTTAACTCCCAAACCGCTGCGCAGAAGTCAACCAAACTTCACCCAATAATGTATTGTATCACAATCTAGTAGTTACATTTGGAAATTTGGTTCTAGGACATTTGGTTTGAGCGCAATCATCAAACTTAGTTAAAAAAAAGTCATTTAAGCCTTTTCACAGTGAGATCTACGCGATATGGCCGAGAAATGTAATTTTGATAACTCCCAAACCGCTGCGCAGAAGTCAACCAAACTTCACCCAATAGTGTATTGTATCACAATTTAGTAGTTACATTTGGAAATTTGGTTCTAGGACATTTGGTTTGAGCGCAATCATCAAACTTAGTTTAAAAAAGTCATTTAAGCCTTTTCACAGTGAGATCTACGCGATATGGCCGAGAAATGTAATTTTGATGACTCCCAAACCGTTGCGCAGAAGTCAACTAAACTTCACCCAATAGTGTATTGTATCACAATCTAGTAGTTACATTTGGAAATTTGGTTCTAGGACATTTGGTTTGAGCGCAATCCTCAAACTTAGTTAAAAAAAAAGTCATTTAAGCCTTTTCGCAGTGAGATCTACGCGATATGGCCGAGAAATGTAATTTTGATGTTAACTCCCAAACCGCTGCGCAGAAGTCAACCAAACTTCACCCAATAGTGTATTATATCACAATCTAGTAGTTACATTTGGAAATTTGGTTCTAGGACATTTGGTTTGAGCGCAATCCTCAAACTTAGTTAAAAAAAAGTCATTTAAGCCTTTTCTCAGTGAGATCTATGCGATATGGCCGAGAAATGTAATTTTGATGACTCCAAAACCGCTGCGCAGAAGTCAACCAAACTTCACCCAATAGTGTATTGTATCACAATTTAGTAGTTCCATTTGGAAATTTGGTTCTAGGACATTTGGTTTGAGCGCAATCATCAAACTTAGTTAAAAAAAAGTCATTTAAGCCTTTTCACAGTGAGATCTACGCGATATGGCCGAGAAATGTAATTTTGATGTTAACTCCCAAACCGCTGCGCAGAAGTCAACCAAACTTCACCTAATAGTGTATTGTATCACAATCTAGTAGTTACTTTTGGAAATTTGGTTCTAGGACATTTGGTTTGAGCGCAATCATCAAACTTAGTTAAAAAAAAGTCATTTAAGCCTTTTCACAGTGAGATCAACGCGATATGGCCGAGAAATGTAATTTTGATAACTCCCAAACCGCTGCGCAGAAGTCAACCAAACTTCACCCAATAGTGTATTGTATCACAATTTAGTAGTTACATTTGGAAATTTGGTTCTAGGACATTTGGTTTGAGCGCAATCATCAAACTTAGTTTAAAAAAGTCATTTAAGCCTTTTCACAGTGAGATCTACGCGATATGGCCGAGAAATGTAATTTTGATGACTCCCAAACCGTTGCGCAGAAGTCAACTAAACTTCACCCAATAGTGTATTGTATCACAATCTAGTAGTTACATTTGGAAATTTGGTTCTAGGACATTTGGTTTGAGCGCAATCCTCAAACTTAGTTAAAAAAAAAGTCATTTAAGCCTTTTCGCAGTGAGATCTACGCGATATGGCCGAGAAATGTAATTTTGATGTTAACTCCCAAACCGCTGCGCAGAAGTCAACCAAACTTCACCCAATAGTGTATTGTATCACAATCTAGTAGTTACATTTGGAAATTTGGTTCTAGGACATTTGGTTTGAGCGCAATCCTCAAACTTAGTTAAAAAAAAGTCATTTAAGCCTTTTCTCAGTGAGATCTATGCGATATGGCCGAGAAATGTAATTTTGATGACTCCAAAACCGCTGCGCAGAAGTCAACCAAACTTCACCCAATAGTGTATTGTATCACAATTTAGTAGTTCCATTTGGAAATTTGGTTCTAGGACATTTGGTTTGAGCGCAATCATCAAACTTAGTTAAAAAAAAGTCATTTAAGCCTTTTCACAGTGAGATCTACGCGATATGGCCGAGAAATGTAATTTTGATGTTAACTCCCAAACCGCTGCGCAGAAGTCAACCAAACTTCACCTAATAGTGTATTGTATCACAATCTAGTAGTTACTTTTGGAAATTTGGTTCTAGGACATTTGGTTTGAGCGCAATCATCAAACTTAGTTAAAAAAAAGTCATTTAAGCCTTTTCACAGTGAGATCTACGCGATATGGCCGAGAAATGTAATTTTGATATTAGCTCCCAAACCGCAGCGCAGAAGTCAAACTTCACCCAATAATGTATTGTATCACAATCTAGTAGTTACATTTGGAAATTTGGTTCTAGGACATTTGGTTTGAGCGCAATCATCAAACTTAGTTAAAAAAAGTCATTTAAGCCTTTTCACAGTGAGATCTACGCGATATGGCCGAGAAATGTAATTTTGATAACTCCCAAACCGCTGCGCAGAAGTCAACCAAACTTCACCCAATAGTGTATTGTATCACAATTTAGTAGTTCCATTTGGAAATTTGGTTCTAGGAAATTTGGTTTGAGCGCAATCATCAAACTTAGTTTAAAAAAGTCATTTAAGCCTTTTCACAGTGAGATCTACGCGATATGGCCGAGAAATGTAATTTTGATAACTCCCAAACCGTTGCGCAGAATTCAACCAAACTTCACCCAATAGTGTATTGTATCACAATCTAGTAGTTACATTTGGAAATTTGGTTCTAGGACATTTGGTTTGAGCGCAATCCTCAAACTTAGTTAAAAAAAAGTCATTTAAGCCTTTTCTCAGTGAGATCTACGCGATATGGCCGAGAAATGTAATTTTGATGTTAACTCCCAAACCGCTGCGCAGAAGTCAACCAAACTTCACCCAGTAGTGTATTGTATCACAATCTAGTAGTTACATGTGGAAATTTAGTTCTAGGACATTTGGTTTGAGCGCAATCATCAAACTTAGTTAAAAAAAAAAAGTCATTTAAGCCTTTTCACAGTGAGATCTACGCGATATGGCCGAGAAATGTAATTTTGATAACTCCCAAACCGCTGCGCAGGAGTCAACCAAACTTCACCCAATAGTGTATTGTATCACAATCTAGTAGTTACATTTGGAAATTTGATTCTAGGACATTTGGTTTGAGCGCAATCATCAAACTTAGTTAAAAAAAAAGTCATTTAAGCCTTTTCGCAGTGAGATCTACGCGATATGGCCGAGAAATGTAATTTTGATGTTAACTCCCAAACCGCTGCGCAGAAGTCAACCAAACTTCACCCAATAGTGTATTGTATCACAATCTAGTAGTTACATTTGGAAATTTGGTTCTAGGACATTTGGTTTGAGCGCAATCCTCAAACTTAGTTAAAAAAAAGTCATTTAAGCCTTTTCTCAGTGAGATCTATGCGATATGGCCGAGAAATGTAATTTTGAT
Organism: Corythoichthys intestinalis; assembly: GCF_030265065.1. Classification (NCBI taxonomy): domain Eukaryota; kingdom Metazoa; phylum Chordata; class Actinopteri; order Syngnathiformes; family Syngnathidae; genus Corythoichthys; species Corythoichthys intestinalis. The sequence goes on along the minus strand of NC_080414.1, from coordinate 39,988,450 downwards.
GACTCCAAAACCGCTGCGCAGAAGTCAACCAAACTTCACCCAATAGTGTATTGTATCACAATTTAGTAGTTCCATTTGGAAATTTGGTTCTAGGACATTTGGTTTGAGCGCAATCATCAAACTTAGTTAAAAAAAAGTCATTTAAGCCTTTTCACAGTGAGATCTACGCGATATGGCCGAGAAATGTAATTTTGATGTTAACTCCCAAACCGCTGCGCAGAAGTCAACCAAACTTCACCTAATAGTGTATTGTATCACAATCTAGTAGTTACTTTTGGAAATTTGGTTCTAGGACATTTGGTTTGAGCGCAATCATCAAACTTAGTTAAAAAAAAGTCATTTAAGCCTTTTCACAGTGAGATCTACGCGATATGGCCGAGAAATGTAATTTTGATATTAGCTCCCAAACCGCAGCGCAGAAGTCAAACTTCACCCAATAATGTATTGTATCACAATCTAGTAGTTACATTTGGAAATTTGGTTCTAGGACATTTGGTTTGAGCGCAATCATCAAACTTAGTTAAAAAAAGTCATTTAAGCCTTTTCACAGTGAGATCTACGCGATATGGCCGAGAAATGTAATTTTGATAACTCCCAAACCGCTGCGCAGAAGTCAACCAAACTTCACCCAATAGTGTATTGTATCACAATTTAGTAGTTCCATTTGGAAATTTGGTTCTAGGAAATTTGGTTTGAGCGCAATCATCAAACTTAGTTTAAAAAAGTCATTTAAGCCTTTTCACAGTGAGATCTACGCGATATGGCCGAGAAATGTAATTTTGATAACTCCCAAACCGTTGCGCAGAATTCAACCAAACTTCACCCAATAGTGTATTGTATCACAATCTAGTAGTTACATTTGGAAATTTGGTTCTAGGACATTTGGTTTGAGCGCAATCCTCAAACTTAGTTAAAAAAAAGTCATTTAAGCCTTTTCTCAGTGAGATCTACGCGATATGGCCGAGAAATGTAATTTTGATGTTAACTCCCAAACCGCTGCGCAGAAGTCAACCAAACTTCACCCAGTAGTGTATTGTATCACAATCTAGTAGTTACATGTGGAAATTTAGTTCTAGGACATTTGGTTTGAGCGCAATCATCAAACTTAGTTAAAAAAAAAAAGTCATTTAAGCCTTTTCACAGTGAGATCTACGCGATATGGCCGAGAAATGTAATTTTGATAACTCCCAAACCGCTGCGCAGGAGTCAACCAAACTTCACCCAATAGTGTATTGTATCACAATCTAGTAGTTACATTTGGAAATTTGATTCTAGGACATTTGGTTTGAGCGCAATCATCAAACTTAGTTAAAAAAAAGTCATTTAAGCCTTTTCACAGTGAGATCTACGCGATATGGCCGAGAAATGTAATTTTGATGTTAACTCCCAAACCGCTGCGCAGAATTCAACCAAACTTCACCCAATAATGTATTGTATCACAATCTAGTAGTTACATTTGGAAATTTGGTTCTAGGACATTTGGTTTGAGCGCAATCATCAAACTTAGTTAAAAAAAAGTCATTTAAGCCTTTTCACAGTGAGATCTACGCGATATGGCCGAGAAATGTAATTTTGATAACTCCCAAACCGTTGCGCAGAATTCAACCAAACTTCACCCAATAGTGTATTGTATCACAATCTAGTAGTTACATTTGGAAATTTGGTTCTAGGACATTTGGTTTGAGCGCAATCCTCAAACTTAGTTAAAAAAAAGTCATTTAAGCCTTTTCACAGTGAGATCTATGCGATATGGCCGAGAAATGTAATTTTGATGTTCACTCCCAAACCGCTAGGCAGAAGTCAACCAAACTTCACCCAATAGTGTATTGTATCACAATCTAGTAGTTACATTTGGAAATTTGGTTCTAGGACATTTGGTTTGAGCGCAATCCTCAAACTTAGTTAAAAAAAGTCATTTAAGCCTTTTCGCAATGAGATCTACGCGATATGGCCGAGAAATGTAATTTTGATGTTAACTCCCAAACCGCTGCGCAGAAGTCAACCAAACTTCACCCAATAGTGTATTGTATCACAATCTAGTAGTTACATTTGGAAATTTGGTTCTAGGACATTTGGTTTGAGCGCAATCCTCAAACTTAGTTAAAAAAAAGTCATTTAAGCCTTTTCTCAGTGAGATCTACGCGATATGGCCGAGAAATGTAATTTTGATATTAACTCCCAAACCTTAGCGCAGAAGTCAAACTTCACCCAATAATGTATTGTATCACAATCTAGTAGTTACATTTGGAAATTTGGTTCTAGGACATTTGGTTTGAGCGCAATCATCAAACTTAGTTAAAAAAAGTCATTTAAGCCTTTTCACAGTGAGATCTACGCGATATGGCCGAGAAATGTAATTTTGATAACTCCCAAACCGCTGCGCAGAAGTCAACCAAACTTCACCCAATAGTGTATTGTATCACAGTTTAGTAGTTACATTTGGAAATTTGGTTCTAGGACATTTGGTTTGAGCGCAATCATCAAACTTAGTTTAAAAAAGTCATTTAAGCCTTTTCACAGTGAGATCTACGCGATATGGCCGAGAAATGTAATTTTGATAACTCCCAAACCGTTGCGCAGAATTCAACCAAACTTCACCCAATAGTGTATTGTATCACAATCTAGTAGTTACATTTGGAAATTTGGTTCTAGGACATTTGGTTTGAGCGCAATCCTCAAACTTAGTTAAAAAAAAGTCATTTAAGCCTTTTCGCAGTGAGATCTACGCGATATGGCCGAGAAATGTAATTTTGATGTTAACTCCCAAACCGCTGCGCAGAAGTCAACCAAACTTCACCCAATAGTGTATTGTATCACAATCTAGTAGTTACATTTGGAAATTTGGTTCTAGGACATTTGGTTTGAGCGCAATCCTCAAACTTAGTTAAAAAAAGTCATTTAAGCCTTTTCGCAGTGAGATCTACGCGATATGGCCGAGAAATGTAATTTTGATGTTAACTCCCAAACCGCTGCGCAGAAGTCAACCAAACTTCACCCAGTAGTGTATTGTATCACAATCTAGTAGTTACATGTGGAAATTTAGTTCTAGGACATTTGTATTGAGCGCAATCATCAAACTTAGTTAAAAAAAAAAAGTCATTTAAGCCTTTTCACAGTGAGATCTACGCGATATGGCCGAGAAATGTAATTTTGATAACTCCCAAACCGCTGCGCAGGCGTCAACCAAACTTCACCCAATAGTGTATTGTATAACAATCTAGTAGTTACATTTGGAAATTTGATTCTAGGACATTTGGTTTGAGCGCAATCATCAAACTTAGTTAAAAAAAAAGTCATTTAAGCCTTTTCGCAATGAGATCTACGCGATATGGCCGAGAAATGTAATTTTGATGTTAACTCCCAAACCGCTGCGCAGAAGTCAACCAAACTTCACCCAATAGTGTATTGTATCACAATCTAGTAGTTACATTTGGAAATTTGGTTCTAGGACATTTGGTTTGAGCGCAATCCTCAAACTTAGTTAAAAAAAAGTCATTTAAGCCTTTTCTCAGTGAGATCTACGCGATATGGCCGAGAAATGTAATTTTGATAACTCCAAAACCGCTGCGCAGAAGTCAACCAAACTTCACCCAATAGTGTATTGTATCACAATTTAGTAGTTACATTTGGAAATTTGGTTCTAGGACATTTGGTTTGAGCGCAATCATCAAACTTAGTTAAAAAAAGTCATTTAAGCCTTTTCACAGTGAGATCTACGCGATATGGCCGAGAAATGTAATTTTGATAACTCCCAAACCGCTGCGCAGAAGTCAACCAAACTTCACCCAATAGTGTATTGTATCACAATCTAGTAGTTACATTTGGAAATTTGGTTCTAGGACATTTGGTTTGAGCGCAATCATCAAACTTAGTTAAAAAAAGTCATTTAAACCTTTTCACAGTGAGATCTATGCGATATGGCCGAGAAATGTAATTTTGATGTTAACTCCCAAACCGCTAGGCAGAAGTCAACCAAACTTCACCCAATAGTGTATTGTATCACAATTTAGTAGTTCCATTTGGAAATTTGGTTCTAGGACATTTGGTTTGAGCGCAATCATCAAACTTAATTAAAAAAGTCATTTAAGCCTTTTCACAGTGAGATCTACGCGATATGGCCGAGAAATGTAATTTTGATGTTCACTCCCAAACCGCTAGGCAGAAGTCAACCAAACTTCACCCAATAGTGAATTGTATCACAATCTAGTAGTTACATTTGGGAATTTGGTTCTAGGACATTTGGTTTGAGCGCAATCATCAAACTTAGTTAAAAAAAAGTCATTTAAGCCTTTTCACAGTGAGATCTACGCGATATGGCCGAGAAATGTAATTTTGATGTTAACTCCCAAACCGCTGCGCAGAAGTCAACCAAACTTCACCTAATAGTGTATTGTATCACAATCTAGTAGTTACATTTGGAAATTTGGTTCTAGGACATTTGGTTTGAGCGCAATCATCAAACTTAGTTAAAAAAAGTCATTTAAGCCTTTTCACAGTGAGATCTACGCGATATGGCCGAGAAATGTAATTTTGATAACTCCCAAACCGCTGCGCAGAAGTCAACCAAACTTCACCCAATAGTGTATTGTATCACAATTTAGTAGTTACATTTGGAAATTTGGTTCTAGGACATTTGGTTTGAGCGCAATCATCAAACTTAGTTTAAAAAAGTCATTTAAGCCTTTTCACAGTGAGATCTACGCGATATGGCCGAGAAATGTAATTTTGATAACTCCCAAACCGTTGCGCAGAATTCAACCAAACTTCACGCAATAGTGTATTGTATCACAATCTAGTAGTTACATTTGGAAATTTGGTTCTAGGACATTTGGTTTGAGCGCAATCCTCAAACTTAGTTAAAAAAAAGTCATTTAAGCCTTTTCGCAGTGAGATCTACGCGATATGGCCGAGAAATGTAATTTTGATGTTAACTCCCAAACCGCTGCGCAGAAGTCAACCAAACTTCACCCAATAGTGTATTGTATCACAATCTAGTAGTTACATTTGGAAATTTGGTTCTAGGACATTTGGTTTGAGCGCAATCCTCAAACTTAGTTAAAAAAAAGTCATTTAAGCCTTTTCTCAGTGAGATCTACGCGATATGGCCGAGAAATGTAATTTTAATGACTCCAAAACCGCTGCGCAGAAGTCAACCAAACTTCACCCAATAGTGTATTGTATCACAATTTAGTAGTTACATTTGGAAATTTGGTTCTAGGACATTTGGTTTGAGCGCAATCATCAAACTTAGTTAAAAAAAAGTCATTTAAGCCTTTTCACAGTGAGATCTATGCGATATGGCCGAGAAATGTAATTTTGATGTTCACTCCCAAACCGCTAGGCAGAAGTCAACCAAACTTCACCCAATAGTGTATTGTATCACAATCTAGTAGTTACATTTGGAAATTTGGTTCTAGGACATTTGGTTTGAGCGCAATCCTCAAACTTAGTTAAAAAAAGTCATTTAAGCCTTTTCGCAGTGAGATCTACGCGATATGGCCGAGAAATGTAATTTTGATGTTAACTCCCAAACCGCTGCGCAGAAGTCAACCAAACTTCACCCAATAGTGTATTGTATCACAATCTAGTAGTTACATTTGGAAATTTGGTTCTAGGACATTTGGTTTGAGCGCAATCCTCAAACTTAGTTAAAAAAAAGTCATTTAAGCCTTTTCTCAGTGAGATCTACGCGATATGGCCGAGAAATGTAATTTTGATATTAACTCCCAAACCTTAGCGCAGAAGTCAAACTTCACCCAATAATGTATTGTATCACAATCTAGTAGTTACATTTGGAAATTTGGTTCTAGGACATTTGGTTTGAGCGCAATCATCAAACTTAGTTAAAAAAAGTCATTTAAGCCTTTTCACAGTGAGATCTACGCGATATGGCCGAGAAATGTAATTTTGATAACTCCCAAACCGCTGCGCAGAAGTCAACCAAACTTCACCCAATAGTGTATTGTATCACAGTTTAGTAGTTACATTTGGAAATTTGGTTCTAGGACATTTGGTTTGAGCGCAATCATCAAACTTAGTTTAAAAAAGTCATTTAAGCCTTTTCACAGTGAGATCTACGCGATATGGCCGAGAAATGTAATTTTGATAACTCCCAAACCGTTGCGCAGAATTCAACCAAACTTCACCCAATAGTGTATTGTATCACAATCTAGTAGTTACATTTGGAAATTTGGTTCTAGGACATTTGGTTTGAGCGCAATCCTCAAACTTAGTTAAAAAAAAGTCATTTAAGCCTTTTCACAGTGAGATCTATGCGATATGGCCGAGAAATGTAATTTTGATGTTCACTCCCAAACCGCTAGGCAGAAGTCAACCAAACTTCACCCAATAGTGTATTGTATCACAATCTAGTAGTTACATTTGGAAATTTGGTTCTAGGACATTTGGTTTGAGCGCAATCCTCAAACTTAGTTAAAAAAAGTCATTTAAGCCTTTTCGCAATGAGATCTACGCGATATGGCCGAGAAATGTAATTTTGATGTTAACTCCCAAACCGCTGCGCAGAAGTCAACCAAACTTCACCCAATAGTGTATTGTATCACAATCTAGTAGTTACATTTGGAAATTTGGTTCTAGGACATTTGGTTTGAGCGCAATCCTCAAACTTAGTTAAAAAAAAGTCATTTAAGCCTTTTCTCAGTGAGATCTACGTGATATGGCCGAGAAATGTAATTTTGATATTAACTCCCAAACCTTAGCGCAGAAGTCAAACTTCACCCAATAATGTATTGTATCACAATCTAGTAGTTACATTTGGAAATTTGGTTCTAGGACATTTGGTTTGAGCGCAATCATCAAACTTAGTTAAAAAAAGTCATTTAAGCCTTTTCACAGTGAGATCTACGCGATATGGCCGAGAAATGTAATTTTGATAACTCCCAAACCGCTGCGCAGAAGTCAACCAAACTTCACCCAATAGTGTATTGTATCACAGTTTAGTAGTTACATTTGGAAATTTGGTTCTAGGACATTTGGTTTGAGCGCAATCATCAAACTTAGTTTAAAAAAGTCATTTAAGCCTTTTCACAGTGAGATCTACGCGATATGGCCGAGAAATGTAATTTTGATAACTCCCAAACCGTTGCGCAGAATTCAACCAAACTTCACCCAATAGTGTATTGTATCACAATCTAGTAGTTACATTTGGAAATTTGGTTCTAGGACATTTGGTTTGAGCGCAATCCTCAAACTTAGTTAAAAAAAAGTCATTTAAGCCTTTTCGCAGTGAGATCTACGCGATATGGCCGAGAAATGTAATTTTGATGTTAACTCCCAAACCGCTGCGCAGAAGTCAACCAAACTTCACCCAATAGTGTATTGTATCACAATCTAGTAGTTACATTTGGAAATTTGGTTCTAGGACATTTGGTTTGAGCGCAATCCTCAAACTTAGTTAAAAAAAGTCATTTAAGCCTTTTCGCAGTGAGATCTACGCGATATGGCCGAGAAATGTAATTTTGATGTTAACTCCCAAACCGCTGCGCAGAAGTCAACCAAACTTCACCCAGTAGTGTATTGTATCACAATCTAGTAGTTACATGTGGAAATTTAGTTCTAGGACATTTGGTTTGAGCGCAATCATCAAACTTAGTTAAAAAAAAAAAGTCATTTAAGCCTTTTCACAGTGAGATCTACGCGATATGGCCGAGAAATGTAATTTTGATAACTCCCAAACCGCTGCGCAGGCGTCAACCAAACTTCACCCAATAGTGTATTGTATAACAATCTAGTAGTTACATTTGGAAATTTGATTCTAGGACATTTGGTTTGAGCGCAATCATCAAACTTAGTTAAAAAAAAAGTCATTTAAGCCTTTTCGCAATGAGATCTACGCGATATGGCCGAGAAATGTAATTTTGATGTTAACTCCCAAACCGCTGCGCAGAAGTCAACCAAACTTCACCCAATAGTGTATTGTATCACAATCTAGTAGTTACATTTGGAAATTTGGTTCTAGGACATTTGGTTTGAGCGCAATCCTCAAACTTAGTTAAAAAAAAGTCATTTAAGCCTTTTCTCAGTGATATCTACGCGATATGGCCGAGAAATGTAATTTTGATGACTCCAAAACCGCTGCGCAGAAGTCAACCAAACTTCACCCAATAGTGTATTGTATCACAATTTAGTAGTTACATTTGGAAATTTGGTTCTAGGACATTTGGTTTGAGCGCAATCATCAAACTTAGTTAAAAAAAAGTCATTTAAGCCTTTTCACAGTGAGATCTATGCGATATGGCCGAGAAATGTAATTTTGATGTTCACTCCCAAACCGCTAGGCAGAAGTCAACCAAACTTCACCCAATAGTGTATTGTATCACAATCTAGTAGTTACATTTGGAAATTTGGTTCTAGGACATTTGGTTTGAGCGCAATCATCAAACTAAGTTAAAAAAAGTCATTTAAGCCTTTTCACAGTGAGATCTACGCGATATGGCCGAGAAATGTAATTTTGATGTTAACTCCCAAACCGCTGCGCAGAAGTCAACCAAACTTCACCCAGTAGTGTATTGTATCACAATCTAGTAGTTACTTGTGGAAATTTAGTTCTAGGACATTTGGTTTGAGCGCAATCATCAAACTAAGTTAAAAAAAGTCATTTAAGCCTTTTCACAGTGAGATCTACGCGATATGGCCGAGAAATGTAATTTTGATGTTAACTCCCAAACCGCTGCGCAGAAGTCAACCAAACTTCACCCAGTAGTGTATTGTATCACAATCTAGTAGTTACTTGTGGAAATTTAGTTCTAGGACATTTGGTTTGAGCGCAATCATCAAACTTAGTTAAAAAAAAAAAGTCATTTAAGCCTTTTCACAGTGAGATAACGCGATATGGCCGAGAAATGTAATTTTGATAACTCCCAAACCGCTGCGCAGGAGTCAACCAAACTTCACCCAATAGTGTATTGTATCACAATCTAGTAGTTACATTTGGAAATTTGATTCTAGGACATTTGGTTTGAGCGCAATCATCAAACTTAGTTAAAAAAAAGTCATTTAAGCCTTTTCACAGTGAGATCTACGCGATATGGCCGAGAAATGTAATTTTGATGTTAACTCCCAAACCGCTGCGCAGAAGTCAACCAAACTTCACCCAATAATGTATTGTATCACAATCTAGTAGTTACATTTGGAAATTTGGTTCTAGGACATTTGGTTTGAGCGCAATCATCAAACTTAGTTAAAAAAAAGTCATTTAAGCCTTTTCACAGTGAGATCTACGCGATATGGCCGAGAAATGTAATTTTGATAACTCCCAAACCGCTGCGCAGAAGTCAACCAAACTTCACCCAATAGTGTATTGTATCACAATTTAGTAGTTACATTTGGAAATTTGGTTCTAGGACATTTGGTTTGAGCGCAATCATCAAACTTAGTTTAAAAAAGTCATTTAAGCCTTTTCACAGTGAGATCTACGCGATATGGCCGAGAAATGTAATTTTGATGACTCCCAAACCGTTGCGCAGAAGTCAACTAAACTTCACCCAATAGTGTATTGTATCACAATCTAGTAGTTACATTTGGAAATTTGGTTCTAGGACATTTGGTTTGAGCGCAATCCTCAAACTTAGTTAAAAAAAAAGTCATTTAAGCCTTTTCGCAGTGAGATCTACGCGATATGGCCGAGAAATGTAATTTTGATGTTAACTCCCAAACCGCTGCGCAGAAGTCAACCAAACTTCACCCAATAGTGTATTATATCACAATCTAGTAGTTACATTTGGAAATTTGGTTCTAGGACATTTGGTTTGAGCGCAATCCTCAAACTTAGTTAAAAAAAAGTCATTTAAGCCTTTTCTCAGTGAGATCTATGCGATATGGCCGAGAAATGTAATTTTGATGACTCCAAAACCGCTGCGCAGAAGTCAACCAAACTTCACCCAATAGTGTATTGTATCACAATTTAGTAGTTCCATTTGGAAATTTGGTTCTAGGACATTTGGTTTGAGCGCAATCATCAAACTTTGTTAAAAAAAAGTCATTTAAGCCTTTTCACAGTGAGATCTACGCGATATGGCCGAGAAATGTAATTTTGATGTTAACTCCCAAACCGCTGCGCAGAAGTCAACCAAACTTCACCTAATAGTGTATTGTATCACAATCTAGTAGTTACTTTTGGAAATTTGGTTCTAGGACATTTGGTTTGAGCGCAATCATCAAACTTAGTTAAAAAAAAGTCATTTAAGCCTTTTCACAGTGAGATCAACGCGATATGGCCGAGAAATGTAATTTTGATAACTCCCAAACCGCTGCGCAGAAGTCAACCAAACTTCACCCAATAGTGTATTGTATCACAATTTAGTAGTTACATTTGGAAATTTGGTTCTAGGACATTTGGTTTGAGCGCAATCATCAAACTTAGTTTAAAAAAGTCATTTAAGCCTTTTCACAGTGAGATCTACGCGATATGGCCGAGAAATGTAATTTTGATGACTCCCAAACCGTTGCGCAGAAGTCAACTAAACTTCACCCAATAGTGTATTGTATCACAATCTAGTAGTTACATTTGGAAATTTGGTTCTAGGACATTTGGTTTGAGCGCAATCCTCAAACTTAGTTAAAAAAAAAGTCATTTAAGCCTTTTCGCAGTGAGATCTACGCGATATGGCCGAGAAATGTAATTTTGATGTTAACTCCCAAACCGCTGCGCAGAAGTCAACCAAACTTCACCCAATAGTGTATTGTATCACAATCTAGTAGTTACATTTGGAAATTTGGTTCTAGGACATTTGGTTTGAGCGCAATCCTCAAACTTAGTTAAAAAAAAGTCATTTAAGCCTTTTCTCAGTGAGATCTATGCGATATGGCCGAGAAATGTAATTTTGATGACTCCAAAACCGCTGCGCAGAAGTCAACCAAACTTCACCCAATAGTGTATTGTATCACAATTTAGTAGTTCCATTTGGAAATTTGGTTCTAGGACATTTGGTTTGAGCGCAATCATCAAACTTAGTTAAAAAAAAGTCATTTAAGCCTTTTCACAGTGAGATCTACGCGATATGGCCGAGAAATGTAATTTTGATGTTAACTCCCAAACCGCTGCGCAGAAGTCAACCAAACTTCACCTAATAGTGTATTGTATCACAATCTAGTAGTTACTTTTGGAAATTTGGTTCTAGGACATTTGGTTTGAGCGCAATCATCAAACTTAGTTAAAAAAAAGTCATTTAAGCCTTTTCACAGTGAGATCTACGCGATATGGCCGAGAAATGTAATTTTGATATTAGCTCCCAAACCGCAGCGCAGAAGTCAAACTTCACCCAATAATGTATTGTATCACAATCTAGTAGTTACATTTGGAAATTTGGTTCTAGGACATTTGGTTTGAGCGCAATCATCAAACTTAGTTAAAAAAAGTCATTTAAGCCTTTTCACAGTGAGATCTACGCGATATGGCCGAGAAATGTAATTTTGATAACTCCCAAACCGCTGCGCAGAAGTCAACCAAACTTCACCCAATAGTGTATTGTATCACAATTTAGTAGTTCCATTTGGAAATTTGGTTCTAGGAAATTTGGTTTGAGCGCAATCATCAAACTTAGTTTAAAAAAGTCATTTAAGCCTTTTCACAGTGAGATCTACGCGATATGGCCGAGAAATGTAATTTTGATAACTCCCAAACCGTTGCGCAGAATTCAACCAAACTTCACCCAATAGTGTATTGTATCACAATCTAGTAGTTACATTTGGAAATTTGGTTCTAGGACATTTGGTTTGAGCGCAATCCTCAAACTTAGTTAAAAAAAAGTCATTTAAGCCTTTTCTCAGTGAGATCTACGCGATATGGCCGAGAAATGTAATTTTGATGTTAACTCCCAAACCGCTGCGCAGAAGTCAACCAAACTTCACCCAGTAGTGTATTGTATCACAATCTAGTAGTTACATGTGGAAATTTAGTTCTAGGACATTTGGTTTGAGCGCAATCATCAAACTTAGTTAAAAAAAAAAAGTCATTTAAGCCTTTTCACAGTGAGATCTACGCGATATGGCCGAGAAATGTAATTTTGATAACTCCCAAACCGCTGCGCAGGAGTCAACCAAACTTCACCCAATAGTGTATTGTATCACAATCTAGTAGTTACATTTGGAAATTTGATTCTAGGACATTTGGTTTGAGCGCAATCATCAAACTTAGTTAAAAAAAAGTCATTTAAGCCTTTTCACAGTGAGATCTACGCGATATGGCCGAGAAATGTAATTTTGATGTTAACTCCCAAACCGCTGCGCAGAATTCAACCAAACTTCACCCAATAATGTATTGTATCACAATCTAGTAGTTACATTTGGAAATTTGGTTCTAGGACATTTGGTTTGAGCGCAATCATCAAACTTAGTTAAAAAAAAGTCATTTAAGCCTTTTCACAGTGAGATCTACGCGATATGGCCGAGAAATGTAATTTTGATAACTCCCAAACCGCTGCGCAGAAGTCAACCAAACTTCACCCAATAGTGTATTGTATCACAATTTAGTAGTTACATTTGGAAATTTGGTTCTAGGACATTTGGTTTGAGCGCAATCATCAAACTTAGTTTAAAAAAGTCATTTAAGCCTTTTCACAGTGAGATCTACGCGATATGGCCGAGAAATGTAATTTTGATGACTCCCAAACCGTTGCGCAGAAGTCAACCAAACTTCACCCAATAGTGTATTGTATCACAATCTAGTAGTTACATTTGGAAATTTGGTTCTAGGACATTTGGTTTGAGCGCAATCCTCAAACTTAGTTAAAAAAAAGTCATTTAAGCCTTTTCGCAGTGAGATCTACGCGATATGGCCGAGAAATGTAATTTTGATGTTAACTCCCAAACCGCTGCGCAGAAGTCAACCAAACTTCACCCAATAGTGTATTGTATCACAATCTAGTAGTTACATTTGGAAATTTGGTTCTAGGACATTTGGTTTGAGCGCAATCCTCAAACTTAGTTAAAAAAAAGTCATTTAAGCCTTTTCTCAGTGAGATCTATGCGATATGGCCGAGAAATGTAATTTTGATAACTCCCAAACCGTTGCGCAGAATTCAACCAAACTTCACCCAATAGTGTATTGTATCACAATCTAGTAGTTACATTTGGAAATTTGGTTCTAGGACATTTGGTTTGAGCGCAATCCTCAAACTTAGTTAAAAAAAAGTCATTTAAGCCTTTTCTCAGTGAGATCTACGCGATATGGCCGAGAAATGTAATTTTGATGTTAACTCCCAAACCGCTGCGCAGAAGTCAACCAAACTTCACCCAGTAGTGTATTGTATCACAATCTAGTAGTTACATGTGGAAATTTAGTTCTAGGACATTTGGTTTGAGCGCAATCATCAAACTTAGTTAAAAAAAAAAAGTCATTTAAGCCTTTTCACAGTGAGATCTACGCGATATGGCCGAGAAATGTAATTTTGATAACTCCCAAACCGCTGCGCAGGAGTCAACCAAACTTCACCCAATAGTGTATTGTATCACAATCTAGTAGTTACATTTGGAAATTTGATTCTAGGACATTTGGTTTGAGCGCAATCCTCAAACTTAGTTAAAAAAAAGTCATTTAAGCCTTTTCACAGTGAGATCTACGCGATATGGCCGAGAAATGTAATTTTGATGACTCCAAAACCGCTGCGCAGAAGTCAACCAAACTTCACCCAATAGTGTATTGTATCACAATTTAGTAGTTACATTTGGAAATTTGGTTCTAGGACATTTGGTTTGAGCGCAATCATCAAACTTAGTTAAAAAAAAGTCATTTAAGCCTTTTCACAGTGAGATCTATGCGATATGGCCGAGAAATGTAATTTTGATGTTCACTCCCAAACCGCTAGGCAGAAGTCAACCAAACTTCACCCAATAGTGTATTGTATCACAATCTAGTAGTTACGTTTGGAAATTTGGTTCTAGGACATTTGGTTTGAGCGCAATCATCAAATTTAGTTAAAAAAAGTCATTTAAGCCTTTTCACAGTGAGATCTACGCGATATGGCCGAGAAATGTAATTTTGATGTTAACTCCCAAACCGCTAGGCAGAAGTCAACCAAACTTCACCCAATAGTGTATTGTATCACAATCTAGTAGTTACATTTGGAAATTTGGTTCTAGGACATTTGGTTTGAGCGCAATCATCAAACTTAGTTACAAAAAGTCATTTAAGCCTTTTCACAGTGAGATCTACGCGATATGGCCGAGAAATGTAATTTTGATGTTAACTCCCAAACCGCTGCGCAGAAGTCAACCAAACTTCACCCAATAGTGTATTGTATCACAATCTAGTAGTTACATTTGGAAATGTGGTTCTAGGACATTTGGTTTGAGTGCAATCCTCAAACTTAGTTAAAAAAAGTCATTTAAGCCTTTTCGCAGTGAGATCTACGCGATATGGCCGAGAAATGTAATTTTGATGTTAACTCCCAAACCGCTGCGCAGAAGTCAACCAAACTTCACCCAATAGTGTATTGTATCACAATCTAGTCGTTACATTTGGAAATTTGGTTCTAGGACATTTGGTTTGAGCGCAATCCTCAAACTTAGTTAAAAAAAAGTCATTTAAGCCTTTTCACAGTGAGATCTACGCGATATGGCCGAGAAATGTAATTTTGATGTTAACTCCCAAACCGCTGCGCAGAAGTCAACCAAACTTCACCTAATAGTGTATTGTATCACAATCTAGTAGTTACATTTGGAAATTTGGTTGTAGGACATTTGGTTTGAGCGCAATCATCAAACTTAGTTAAAAAAAAGTCATTTAAGCCTTTTCACAGTGAGATCTACGCGATATGGCCGAGAAATGTAATTTTGATGTTAACTCCCAAACCGCTGCGCAGAAGTCAACCAAACTTCACCCAATAATGTATTGTATCACAATCTAGTAGTTACATTTGGAAATTTGGTTCTAGGACATTTGGTTTGAGCGCAATCATCAAACTTAGTTTAAAAAAGTCATTTAAGCCTTTTCACAGTGAGATCTACGCGATATGGCCGAGAAATGTAATTTTGATAACTCCAAAACCGCTGCGCAGAAGTCAACCAAACTTCACCCAATAGTGTATTGTATCACAATCTAGTAGTTACATTTGGAAATCTGGTTCTAGGACATTTGGTTTGAGCGCAATCCTCAAACTTAGTTAAAAAAAAGTCATTTAAGCCTTTTCTCAGTGAGATCTACGCGATATGGCCGAGAAATGTAATTTTGATGTTAACTCCCAAACCGCTGCGCAGAAGTCAACCAAACTTCACCCAATAGTGTATTGTATCACAATCTAGTAGTTACATTTGGAAATTTGGTTCTAGGACATTTGGTTTGAGCGCAATCCTCAAACTTAGTTAAAAAAAAGTCATTTAAGCCTTTTCTCAGTGAGATCTACGCGATATGGCCGAGAAATGTAATTTTGATAACTCCAAAACCGCTGCGCAGAAGTCAACCAAACTTCACCCAATAGTGTATTGTATCACAATTTAGTAGTTACATTTGGAAATTTGGTTCTAGGACATTTGGTTTGAGCGCAATCATCAAACTTAGTTTAAAAAAGTCATTTAAGCCTTTTCACAGTGAGATCTACGCGATATGGCCGAGAAATGTAATTTTGATAACTCCCAAACCGTTGCGCAGAAGTCAACCAAACTTCACCCAATAGTGTATTGTATCACAATCTAGTAGTTACATTTGGAAATTTGGTTCTAGGACATTTGGTTTGAGCGCAATCCTCAAACTTAGTTAAAAAAAAGTCATTTAAGCCTTTTCGCAGTGAGATCTACGCGATATGGCCGAGAAATGTAATTTTGATGTTAACTCCCAAACCGCTGCGCAGAAGTCAACCAAACTTCACCCAATAGTGTATTGTATCACAATCTAGTAGTTACATTTGGAAATTTGGTTCTAGGACATTTGGTTTGAGCGCAATCCTCAAACTTAGTTAAAAAAAAGTCATTTAAGCCTTTTCTCAGTGAGATCTACGCGATATGGCCGAGAAATGTAATTTTGATGACTCCAAAACCGCTGCGCAGAAGTCAACCAAACTTCACCCAATAGTGTATTGTATCACAATTTAGTAGTTACATTTGGAAATTTGATTCTAGGACATTTGGTTTGAGCGCAATCATCAAACTTAGTTAAAAAAAAGTCATTTAAGCCTTTTCACAGTGAGATCTATGCGATATGGCGGAGAAATGTAATTTTGATGTGCACTCCCAAACCGCTAGGCAGAAGTCAACCAAACTTCACCCAATAGTGTATTGTATCACAATCTAGTAGTTACATTTGGAAATTTGGTTCTAGGACATTTGGTTTGAGCGCAATCATCAAATTTAGTTAAAAAAAAGTCATTTAAGCCTTTTCACAGTGAGATCTACGCGATATGGCCGAGAAATGTAATTTTGATGTTAACTCCCAAACCGCTAGGCAGAAGTCAACCAAACTTCACCCAATAGTGTATTGTATCACAATCTAGTAGTTACATTTGGAAATTTGGTTCTAGGACATTTGGTTTGAGCGCAATCCTCAAACTTAGTTAAAAAAAAGTCATTTAAGCCTTTTCACAGTGAGATCGACGCGATATGGCCGAGAAATGTAATTTTGATGTTAACTCCCAAACCGCTGCGCAGAAGTCAACCAAACTTCACCTAATAGTGTATTGTATCACAATCTAGTAGTTACATTTGGAAATTTGGTTGTAGGACATTTGGTTTGAGCGCAATCATCAAACTTAGTTAAAAAAAAGTCATTTAAGCCTTTTCACAGTGAGATCTACGCGATATGGCCGAGAAATGTAATTTTGATGTTAACTCCCAAACCGCTGCGCAGAAGTCAACCAAACTTCACCCAATAATGTATTGTATCACAATCTAGTAGTTACATTTGGAAATTTGGTTCTAGGACATTTGGTTTGAGCGCAATCATCAAACTTAGTTAAAAAAAGTCATTTAAGCCTTTTCACAGTGAGATCTACGCGATATGGCCGAGAAATGTAATTTTGATAACTCCCAAACCGCTGCGCAGAAGTCAACCAAACTTCACCCAATAGTGTATTGTATCACAATTTAGTAGTTACATTTGGAAATTTGGTTCTAGGACATTTGGTTTGAGCGCAATCATCAAACTTAGTTTAAAAAAGTCATTTAAGCCTTTTCACAGTGAGATCTACGCGATATGGCCGAGAAATGTAATTTTGATAACTCCAAAACCGCTGCGCAGAAGTCAACCAAACTTCACCCAATAGTGTATTGTATCACAATCTAGTAGTTACATTTGGAAATTTGGTTCTAGGACATTTGGTTTGAGCGCAATCCTCAAACTTAGTTAAAAAAAGTCATTTAAGCCTTTTCGCAGTGAGATCTACGCGATATGGCCGAGAAATGTAATTTTGATGTTAACTCCCAAACCGCTGCGCAGAAGTCAACCAAACTTCACCCAATAGTGTATTGTATCACAATCTAGTAGTTACATTTGGAAATTTGGTTCTAGGACATTTGGTTTGAGCGCAATCCTCAAACTTAGTTAAAAAAAAGTCATTTAAGCCTTTTCTCAGTGAGATCTACGCGATATGGCCGAGAAATGTAATTTTGATAACTCCAAAACCGCTGCGCAGAAGTCAACCAAACTTCACCCAATAGTGTATTGTATCACAATTTAGTAGTTACATTTGGAAATTTGGTTCTAGGACATTTGGTTTGAGCGCAATCATCAAACTTAGTTTAAAAAAGTCATTTAAGCCTTTTCACAGTGAGATCTACGCGATATGGCCGAGAAATGTAATTTTGATAACTCCCAAACCGTTGCGCAGAAGTCAACCAAACTTCACCCAATAGTGTATTGTATCACAATCTAGTAGTTACATTTGGAAATTTGGTTCTAGGACATTTGGTTTGAGCGCAATCCTCAAACTTAGTTAAAAAAAAGTCATTTAAGCCTTTTCGCAGTGAGATCTACGCGATATGGCCGAGAAATGTAATTTTGATGTTAACTCCCAAACCGCTGCGCAGAAGTCAACCAAACTTCACCCAATAGTGTATTGTATCACAATCTAGTAGTTACATTTGGAAATTTGGTTCTAGGACATTTGGTTTGAGCGCAATCCTCAAACTTAGTTAAAAAAAAGTCATTTAAGCCTTTTCTCAGTGAGATCTACGCGATATGGCCGAGAAATGTAATTTTGATGACTCCAAAACCGCTGCGCAGAAGTCAACCAAACTTCACCCAATAGTGTATTGTATCACAATTTAGTAGTTACATTTGGAAATTTGGTTCTAGGACATTTGGTTTGAGCGCAATCATCAAACTTAGTTAAATAAAAGTCATTTAAGCCTTTTCACAGTGAGATCTATGCGATATGGCCGAGAAATGTAATTTTGATGTTCACTCCCAAACCGCTAGGCAGAAGTCAACCAAACTTCACCCAATAGTGTATTGTATCACAATCTAGTAGTTACATTTGGAAATTTGGTTCTAGGACATTTGGTTTGAGCGCAATCATCAAATTTAGTTAAAAAAAGTCATTTAAGCCTTTTCACAGTGAGATCTACGCGATATGGCCGAGAAATGTAATTTTGATGTTAACTCCCAAACCGCTAGGCAGAAGTCAACCAAACTTCACCCAATAGTGTATTGTATCACAATCTAGTAGTTACATTTGGAAATTTGGTTCTAGGACATTTGGTTTGAGCGCAATCATCAAACTTAGTTACAAAAAGTCATTTAAGCATTTTCACAGTGAGATCTACGCGATATGGCCGAGAAATGTAATTTTGATGTTAACTCCCAAACCGCTGCGCAGAAGTCAACCAAACTTCACCCAATAGTGTATTGTATCACAATCTAGTAGTTACATTTGGAAATTTGGTTCTAGGACATTTGGTTTGAGTGCAATCCTCAAACTTAGTTAAAAAAAGTCATTTAAGCCTTTTCGCAGTGAGATCTACGCGATATGGCCGAGAAATGTAATTTTGATGTTAACTCCCAAACCGCTGCGCAGAAGTCAACCAAACTTCACCCAATAGTGTATTGTATCACAATCTAGTCGTTACATTTGGAAATTTGGTTCTAGGACATTTGGTTTGAGCGCAATCCTCAAACTTAGTTAAAAAAAAGTCATTTAAGCCTTTTCACAGTGAGATCTACGCGATATGGCCGAGAAATGTAATTTTGATGTTAACTCCCAAACCGCTGCGCAGAAGTCAACCAAACTTCACCTAATAGTGTATTGTATCACAATCTAGTAGTTACATTTGGAAATTTGGTTGTAGGACATTTGGTTTGAGCGCAATCATCAAACTTAGTTAAAAAAAAGTCATTTAAGCCTTTTCGCAGTGAGATCTACGCGATATGGCCGAGAAATGTAATTTTGATAACTCCAAAACCGCTGCGCAGAAGTCAACCAAACTTCACCCAATAGTGTATTGTATCACAATCTAGTAGTTACATTTGGAAATTTGGTTCTAGGACATTTGGTTTGAGCGCAATCCTCAAACTTAGTTAAAAAAAAGTCATTTAAGCCTTTTCTCAGTGAGATCTACGCGATATGGCCGAGAAATGTAATTTTGATAACTCCAAAACCGCTGCGCAGAAGTCAACCAAACTTCACCCAATAGTGTATTGTATCACAATTTAGTAGTTACATTTGGAAATTTGGTTCTAGGACATTTGGTTTGAGCGCAATCATCAAACTTAGTTTTAAAAAAGTCATTTAAGCCTTTTCACAGTGAGATCTACGCGATATGGCCGAGAAATGTAATTTTGATAACTCCCAAACCGTTGCGCAGAAGTCAACCAAACTTCACCCAATAGTGTATTGTATCACAATCTAGTAGTTACATTTGGAAATTTGGTTCTAGGACATTTGGTTTGAGCGCAATCCTCAAACTTAGTTAAAAAAAAGTCATTTAAGCCTTTTCGCAGTGAGATCTACGCGATATGGCCGAGAAATGTAATTTTGATGTTAACTCCCAAACCGCTGCGCAGAAGTCAACCAAACTTCACCCAATAGTGTATTGTATCACAATCTAGTAGTTACATTTGGAAATTTGGTTCTAGGACATTTGGTTTGAGCGCAATCATCAAACTTAGTTAAAAAAAGTCATTTAAGCCTTTTCACAGTGAGATCTACGCGATATGGCCGAGAAATGTAATTTTGATAACTCCCAAACCGCTGCGCAGAAGTCAACCAAACTTCACCCAATAGTGTATTGTATCACAATTTAGTAGTTACATTTGGAAATTTGGTTCTAGGACATTTGGTTTGAGCGCAATCATCAAACTTAGTTTAAAAAAGTCATTTAAGCCTTTTCACAGTGAGATCTACGCGATATGGCCGCGAAATGTAATTTTGATGTTAACTCCAAAACCGCTGCGCAGAAGTCAACCAAACTTCACCCAATAGTGTATTGTATCACAATCTAGTAGTTACATTTGGAAATTTGGTTCTAGGACATTTGGTTTGAGCGCAATCCTCAAACTTAGTTAAAAAAAAGTCATTTAAGCCTTTTCTCAGTGAGATTTACGCGATATGGCCGAGAAATGTAATTTTGATGTTCACTCCAAAACCGCTGCGCAGAAGTCAACCAAACTTCACCCAATAGTGTATTGTATCACAATCTAGTAGTTACATTTGGAAATTTGGTTCTAGGACATTTGGTTTGAGCGCAATCATCAAATTTAGTTAAAAAAAGTCATTTAAGCCTTTTCACAGTGAGATCTACGCGATATGGCCGAGAAATGTAATTTTGATGTTAACTCCCAAACCGCTAGGCAGAAGTCAACCAAACTTCACCCAATAGTGTATTGTATCACAATCTAGTCGTTACATTTGGAAATTTGGTTCTAGGACATTTGGTTTGAGCGCAATCCTCAAACTTAGTTAAAAAAAAGTCATTTAAGCCTTTTCACAGTGAGATCTACGCGATATGGCCGAGAAATGTAATTTTGATGTTAACTCCCAAACCGCTGCGCAGAAGTCAACCAAACTTCACCTAATAGTGTATTGTATCACAATCTAGTAGTTACATTTGGAAATTTGGTTGTAGGACATTTGGTTTGAGCGCAATCATCAAACTTAGTTAAAAAAAAGTCATTTAAGCCTTTTCACAGTGAGATCTACGCGATATGGCCGAGAAATGTAATTTTGATGTTAACTCCCAAACCGCTGCGCAGAAGTCAACCAAACTTCACCCAATAATGTATTGTATCACAATCTAGTAGTTACATTTGGAAATTTGGTTCTAGGACATTTGGTTTGAGCGCAATCATCAAACTTAGTTAAAAAAAGTCATTTAAGCCTTTTCACAGTGAGATCTACGCGATATGGCCGAGAAATGTAATTTTGATAACTCCCAAACCGCTGCGCAGAAGTCAACCAAACTTCACCCAATAGTGTATTGTATCACAATCTAGTAGTTACATTTGGAAATGTGGTTCTAGGACATTTGGTTTGAGTGCAATCCTCAAACTTAGTTAAAAAAAGTCATTTAAGCCTTTTCGCAGTGAGATCTACGCGATATGGCCGAGAAATGTAATTTTGATGTTAACTCCCAAACCGCTGCGCAGAAGTCAACCAAACTTCACCCAATAGTGTATTGTATCACAATCTAGTCGTTACATTTGGAAATTTGGTTCTAGGACATTTGGTTTGAGCGCAATCCTCAAACTTAGTAAAAAAAAAGTCATTTAAGCCTTTTCACAGTGAGATCTACGCGATATGGCCGAGAAATGTAATTTTGATGTTAACTCCCAAACCGCTGCGCAGAAGTCAACCAAACTTCACCTAATAGTGTATTGTATCACAATCTAGTAGTTACATTTGGAAATTTGGTTCTAGGACATTTGGTTTGAGCGCAATCCTCAAACTTAGTTAAAAAAAAGTCATTTAAGCCTTTTCTCAGTGAGATCTACGCGATATGGCCGAGAAATGTAATTTTGATAACTCCAAAACCGCTGCGCAGAAGTCAACCAAACTTCACCCAATAGTGTATTGTATCACAATTTAGTAGTTACATTTGGAAATTTGGTTCTAGGACATTTGGTTTGAGCGCAATCATCAAACTTAGTTTTAAAAAAGTCATTTAAGCCTTTTCACAGTGAGATCTACGCGATATGGCCGAGAAATGTAATTTTGATAACTCCCAAACCGTTGCGCAGAAGTCAACCAAACTTCACCCAATAGTGTATTGTATCACAATCTAGTAGTTACATTTGGAAATTTGGTTCTAGGACATTTGGTTTGAGCGCAATCCTCAAACTTAGTTAAAAAAAAGTCATTTAAGCCTTTTCGCAGTGAGATCTACGCGATATGGCCGAGAAATGTAATTTTGATGTTAACTCCCAAACCGCTGCGCAGAAGTCAACCAAACTTCACCCAATAGTGTATTGTATCACAATCTAGTAGTTACATTTGGAAATTTGGTTCTAGGACATTTGGTTTGAGCGCAATCATCAAACTTAGTTAAAAAAAGTCATTTAAGCCTTTTCACAGTGAGATCTACGCGATATGGCCGAGAAATGTAATTTTGATAACTCCCAAACCGCTGCGCAGAAGTCAACCAAACTTCACCCAATAGTGTATTGTATCACAATTTAGTAGTTACATTTGGAAATTTGGTTCTAGGACATTTGGTTTGAGCGCAATCATCAAACTTAGTTTAAAAAAGTCATTTAAGCCTTTTCACAGTGAGATCTACGCGATATGGCCGAGAAATGTAATTTTGATAACTCCAAAACCGCTGCGCAGAAGTCAACCAAACTTCACCCAATAGTGTATTGTATCACAATCTAGTAGTTACATTTGGAAATTTGGTTCTAGGACATTTGGTTTGAGCGCAATCCTCAAACTTAGTTAAAAAAAGTCATTTAAGCCTTTTCGCAGTGAGATCTACGCGATATGGCCGAGAAATGTAATTTTGATGTTAACTCCCAAACCGCTGCGCAGAAGTCAACCAAACTTCACCCAATAGTGTATTGTATCACAATCTAGTAGTTACATTTGGAAATTTGGTTCTAGGACATTTGGTTTGAGCGCAATCCTCAAACTTAGTTAAAAAAAAGTCATTTAAGCCTTTTCTCAGTGAGATTTACGCGATATGGCCGAGAAATGTAATTTTGATAACTCCAAAACCGCTGCGCAGAAGTCAACCAAACTTCACCCAATAGTGTATTGTATCACAATTTAGTAGTTACATTTGGAAATTTGGTTCTAGGACATTTGGTTTGAGCGCAATCATCAAACTTAGTTTAAAAAAGTCATTTAAGCCTTTTCACAGTGAGATCTACGCGATATGGCCGAGGAATGTAATTTTGATAACTCCCAAACCGTTGCGCAGAAGTCAACCAAACTTCACCCAATAGTGTATTGTATCACAATCTAGTAGTTACATTTGGAAATTTGGTTCTAGGACATTTGGTTTGAGCGCAATCCTCAAACTTAGTTAAAAAAAAGTCATTTAAGCCTTTTCGCAGTGAGATCTACGCGATATGGCCGAGAAATGTAATTTTGATGTTAACTCCCAAACCGCTGCGCAGAAGTCAACCAAACTTCACCCAATAGTGTATTGTATCACAATCTAGTAGTTACATTTGGAAATTTGGTTCTAGGACATTTGGTTTGAGCGCAATCTTCAAACTTAGTTAAAAAAAAGTCATTTAAGCCTTTTCTCAGTGAGATCTACGCGATATGGCCGAGAAATGTAATTTTGATGACTCCAAAACCGCTGCGCAGAAGTCAACCAAACTTCACCCAATAGTGTATTGTATCACAATTTAGTAGTTACATTTGGAAATTTGGTTCTAGGACATTTGGTTTGAGCGCAATCATCAAACTTAGTTTAAAAAAAGTCATTTAAGCCTTTTCACAGTGAGATCTATGCGATATGGCCGAGAAATGTAATTTTGATGTTCACTCCCAAACCGCTAGGCAGAAGTCAACCAAACTTCACCCAATAGTGTATTGTATCACAATCTAGTAGTTACATTTGGAAATTTGGTTCTAGGACATTTGGTTTGAGCGCAATCATCAAATTTAGTTAAAAAAAGTCATTTAAGCCTTTTCACAGTGAGATCTACGCGATATGGCCGAGAAATGTAATTTTGATGTTAACTCCCAAACCGCTAGGCAGAAGTCAACCAAACTTCACCCAATAGTGTATTGTATCACAATCTAGTAGTTACATTTGGAAATTTGGTTCTAGGACATTTGGTTTGAGCGCAATCATCAAACTTAGTTACAAAAAGTCATTTAAGCCTTTTCACAGTGAGATCTACGCGATATGGCCGAGAAATGTAATTTTGATGTTAACTCCCAAACCGCTGCGCAGAAGTCAACCAAACTTCACCCAATAGTGTATTGTATCACAATCTAGTAGTTACATTTGGAAATGTGGTTCTAGGACATTTGGTTTGAGTGCAATCCTCAAACTTAGTTAAAAAAAGTCATTTAAGCCTTTTCGCAGTGAGATCTACGCGATATGGCCGAGAAATGTAATTTTGATGTTAACTCCCAAACCGCTGCGCAGAAGTCAACCAAACTTCACCCAATAGTGTATTGTATCACAATCTAGTCGTTACATTTGGAAATTTGGTTCTAGGACATTTGGTTTGAGCGCAATCCTCAAACTTAGTTAAAAAAAAGTCATTTAAGCCTTTTCACAGTGAGATCTACGCGATATGGCCGAGAAATGTAATTTTGATGTTAACTCCCAAACCGCTGCGCAGAAGTCAACCAAACTTCACCTAATAGTGTATTGTATCACAATCTAGTAGTTACATTTGGAAATTTGGTTGTAGGACATTTGGTTTGAGCGCAATCATCAAACTTAGTTAAAAAAAAGTCAATTAAGCCTTTTCACAGTGAGATCTACGCGATATGGCCGAGAAATGTAATTTTGATGTTAACTCCCAAACCGCTGCGCAGAAGTCAACCAAACTTCACCCAATAATGTATTGTATCACAATCTAGTAGTTACATTTGGAAATTTGGTTCTAGGACATTTGGTTTGAGCGCAATCATCAAACTTAGTTAAAAAAAGTCATTTAAGCCTTTTCACAGTGAGATCTACGCGATATGGCCGAGAAATGTAATTTTGATAACTCCCAAACCGCTGCGCAGAAGTCAACCAAACTTCACCCAATAGTGTATTGTATCACAATTTAGTAGTTACATTTGGAAATTTGGTTCTAGGACATTTGGTTTGAGCGCAATCATCAAACTTAGTTTAAAAAAGTCATTTAAGCCTTTTCACAGTGAGATCTACGCGATATGGCCGAGAAATGTATTTTTGATAACTCCAAAACCGCTGCGCAGAAGTCAACCAAACTTCACCCAATAGTGTATTGTATCACAATCTAGTAGTTACATTTGGAAATTTGGTTCTAGGACATTTGGTTTGAGCGCAATCCTCAAACTTAGTTAAAAAAAGTCATTTAAGCCTTTTCGCAGTGAGATCTACGCGATATGGCCGAGAAATGTAATTTTGATGTTAACTCCCAAACCGCTGCGCAGAAGTCAACCAAACTTCACCCAATAGTGTATTGTATCACAATCTAGTAGTTACATTTGGAAATTTGGTTCTAGGACATTTGGTTTGAGCGCAATCCTCAAACTTAGTTAAAAAAAAGTCATTTAAGCCTTTTCACAGTGAGATCTACGCGATATGGCCGAGAAATGTAATTTTGATGTTAACTCCCAAACCGCTGCGCAGAAGTCAACCAAACTTCACCCAATAATGTATTGTATCACAATCTAGTAGTTACATTTGGAAATTTGGTTCTAGGACATTTGGTTTGAGCGCAATCATCAAACTTAGTTAAAAAAAGTCATTTAAGCCTTTTCACAGTGAGATCTACGCGATATGGCCGAGAAATGTAATTTTGATAACTCCCAAACCGCTGCGCAGAAGTCAACCAAACTTCACCCAATAGTGTATTGTATCACAATTTAGTAGTTACATTTGGAAATTTGGTTCTAGGACATTTTGTTTGAGCGCAATCATCAAACTTAGTTTAAAAAAGTCATTTAAGCCTTTTCACAGTGAGATCTACGCGATATGGCCGAGAAATGTATTTTTGATAACTCCAAAACCGCTGCGCAGAAGTCAACCAAACTTCACCCAATAGTGTATTGTATCACAATCTAGTAGTTACATTTGGAAATTTGGTTCTAGGACATTTGGTTTGAGCGCAATCCTCAAACTTAGTTAAAAAAAGTCATTTAAGCCTTTTCGCAGTGAGATCTACGCGATATGGCCGAGAAATGTAATTTTGATGTTAACTCCCAAACCGCTGCGCAGAAGTCAACCAAACTTCACCCAATAGTGTATTGTATCACAATCTAGTAGTTACATTTGGAAATTTGGTTCTAGGACATTTGGTTTGAGCGCAATCCTCAAACTTAGTTAAAAAAAAGTCATTTAAGCCTTTTCTCAGTGAGATCTACGCGATATGGCCGAGAAATGTAATTTTGATAACTCCAAAACCGCTGCGCAGAAGTCAACCAAACTTCACCCAATAGTGTATTGTATCACAATTTAGTAGTTACATTTGGAAATTTGGTTCTAGGACATTTGGTTTGAGCGCAATCATCAAACTTAGTTTAAAAAAGTCATTTAAGCCTTTTCACAGTGAGATCTACGCGATATGGCCGAGAAATGTAATTTTGATAACTCCCAAACCGTTGCGCAGAAGTCAACCAAACTTCACCCAATAGTGTATTGTATCACAATCTAGTAGTTACATTTGGAAATTTGGTTCTAGGACATTTGGTTTGAGCGCAATCCTCAAACTTAGTTAAAAAAAAGTCATTTAAGCCTTTTCGCAGTGAGATCTACGCGATATGGCCGAGAAATGTAATTTTGATGTTAACTCCCAAACCGCTGCGCAGAAGTCAACCAAACTTCACCCAATAGTGTATTGTATCACAATCTAGTAGTTACATTTGGAAATTTGGTTCTAGGACATTTGGTTTGAGCGCAATCCTCAAACTTAGTTAAAAAAAAGTCATTTAAGCCTTTTCTCAGTGAGATCTACGCGATATGGCCGAGAAATGTAATTTTGATGACTCCAAAACCGCTGCGCAGAAGTCAACCAAACTTCACCCAATAGTGTATTGTATCACAATTTAGTAGTTACATTTGGAAATTTGGTTCTAGGACATTTGGTTTGAGCGCAATCATCAAACTTAGTTAAAAAAAAGTCATTTAAGCCTTTTCACAGTGAGATTTATGCGATATGGCCGAGAAATGTAATTTTGATGTTCACTCCCAAACCGCTAGGCAGAAGTCAACCAAACTTCACCCAATAGTGTATTGTATCACAATCTAGTAGTTACATTTGGAAATTTGGTTCTAGGACATTTGGTTTGAGCGCAATCATCAAATTTAGTTAAAAAAAGTCATTTAAGCCTTTTCACAGTGAGATCTACGCGATATGGCCGAGAAATGTAATTTTGATGTTAACTCCCAAACCGCTAGGCAGAAGTCAACCAAACTTCACCCAATAGTGTATTGTATCACAATCTAGTAGTTACATTTGGAAATTTGGTTCTAGGACATTTGGTTTGAGCGCAATCATCAAACTTAGTTACAAAAAGTCATTTAAGCCTTTTCACAGTGAGATCTACGCGATATGGCCGAGAAATGTAATTTTGATGTTAACTCCCAAACCGCTGCGCAGAAGTCAACCAAACTTCACCCAATAGTGTATTGTATCACAATCTAGTAGTTACATTTGGAAATGTGGTTCTAGGACATTTGGTTTGAGTGCAATCCTCAAACTTAGTTAAAAAAAGTCATTTAAGCCTTTTCGCAGTGAGATCTACGCGATATGGCCGAGAAATGTAATTTTGATGTTAACTCCCAAACCGCTGCGCAGAAGTCAACCAAACTTCACCTAATAGTGTATTGTATCACAATCTAGTAGTTACATTTGGAAATTTGGTTGTAGGACATTTGGTTTGAGCGCAATCATCAAACTTAGTTAAAAAAAAGTCATTTAAGCCTTTTCGCAGTGAGATCTACGCGATATGGCCGAGAAATGTAATTTTGATGTTAACTCCCAAACCGCTGCGCAGAAGTCAACCAAACTTCACCCAATAGTGTATTGTATCACAATCTAGTCGTTACATTTGGAAATTTGGTTCTAGGACATTTGGTTTGAGCGCAATCCTCAAACTTAGTTAAAAAAAAGTCATTTAAGCCTTTTCACAGTGAGATCTACGCGATATGGCCGAGAAATGTAATTTTGATGTTAACTCCCAAACCGCTGCGCAGAAGTCAACCAAACTTCACCTAATAGTGTATTGTATCACAATCTAGTAGTTACATTTGGAAATTTGGTTGTAGGACATTTGGTTTGAGCGCAATCATCAAACTTAGTTAAAAAAAAGTCATTTAAGCCTTTTCACAGTGAGATCTACGCGATATGGCCGAGAAATGTAATTTTGATGTTAACTCCCAAACCGCTGCGCAGAAGTCAACCAAACTTCACCCAATAATGTATTGTATCACAATCTAGTAGTTACATTTGGAAATTTGGTTCTAGGACATTTGGTTTGAGCGCAATCATCAAACTTAGTTAAAAAAAGTCATTTAAGCCTTTTCACAGTGAGATCTACGCGATATGGCCGAGAAATGTAATTTTGATAACTCCCAAACCGCTGCGCAGAAGTCAACCAAACTTCACCCAATAGTGTATTGTATCACAATTTAGTAGTTACATTTGGAAATTTGGTTCTAGGACATTTGGTTTGAGCGCAATCATCAAACTTAGTTTAAAAAAGTCATTTAAGCCTTTTCACAGTGAGATCTACGCGATATGGCCGAGAAATGTATTTTTGATAACTCCAAAACCGCTGCGCAGAAGTCAACCAAACTTCACCCAATAGTGTATTGTATCACAATCTAGTAGTTACATTTGGAAATTTGGCTCTAGGACATTTGGTTTGAGCGCAATCCTCAAACTTAGTTAAAAAAAGTCATTTAAGCCTTTTCGCAGTGAGATCTACGCGATATGGCCGAGAAATGTAATTTTGATGTTAACTCCCAAACCGCTGCGCAGAAGTCAACCAAACTTCACCCAATAGTGTATTGTATCACAATCTAGTAGTTACATTTGGAAATTTGGTTCTAGGACATTTGGTTTGAGCGCAATCCTCAAACTTAGTTAAAAAAAAGTCATTTAAGCCTTTTCACAGTGAGATCTACGCGATATGGCCGAGAAATGTAATTTTGATGTTAACTCCCAAACCGCTGCGCAGAAGTCAACCAAACTTCACCCAATAATGTATTGTATCACAATCTAGTAGTTACATTTGGAAATTTGGTTCTAGGACATTTGGTTTGAGCGCAATCATCAAACTTAGTTAAAAAAAGTCATTTAAGCCTTTTCACAGTGAGATCTACGCGATATGGCCGAGAAATGTAATTTTGATAACTCCCAAACCGCTGCGCAGAAGTCAACCAAACTTCACCCAATAGTGTATTGTATCACAATTTAGTAGTTACATTTGGAAATTTGGTTCTAGGACATTTGGTTTGAGCGCAATCATCAAACTTAGTTTAAAAAAGTCATTTAAGCCTTTTCACAGTGAGATCTACGCGATATGGCCGAGAAATGTATTTTTGATAACTCCAAAACCGCTGCGCAGAAGTCAACCAAACTTCACCCAATAGTGTATTGTATCACAATCTAGTAGTTACATTTGGAAATTTGGTTCTAGGACATTTGGTTTGAGCGCAATCCTCAAACTTAGTTAAAAAAAGTCATTTAAGCCTTTTCGCAGTGAGATCTACGCGATATGGCCGAGAAATGTAATTTTGATGTTAACTCCCAAACCGCTGCGCAAAAGTCAACCAAACTTCACCCAATAGTGTATTGTATCACAATCTAGTAGTTACATTTGGAAATTTGGTTCTAGGACATTTGGTTTGAGCGCAATCCTCAAACTTAGTTAAAAAAAAGTCATTTAAGCCTTTTCTCAGTGAGATCTACGCGATATGGCCGAGAAATGTAATTTTGATAACTCCAAAACCGCTGCGCAGAAGTCAACCAAACTTCACCCAATAGTGTATTGTATCACAATTTAGTAGTTACATTTGGAAATTTGGTTCTAGGACATTTGGTTTGAGCGCAATCATCAAACTTAGTTTAAAAAAGTCATTTAAGCCTTTTCACAGTGAGATCTACGCGATATGGCCGAGAAATGTAATTTTGATAACTCCCAAACCGTTGCGCAGAAGTCAACCAAACTTCACCCAATAGTGTATTGTATCACAATCTAGTAGTTACATTTGGAAATTTGGTTCTAGGACATTTGGTTTGAGCGCAATCCTCAAACTTAGTTAAAAAAAAGTCATTTAAGCCTTTTCGCAGTGAGATCTACGCGATATGTCCGAGAAATGTAATTTTGATGTTAACTCCCAAACCGCTGCGCAGAAGTCAACCAAACTTCACCCAATAGTGTATTGTATCACAATCTAGTAGTTACATTTGGAAATTTGGTTCTAGGACATTTGGTTTGAGCGCAATCCTCAAACTTAGTTAAAAAAAAGTCATTTAAGCCTTTTCTCAGTGAGATCTACGCGATATGGCCGAGAAATGTAATTTTGATGACTCCAAAACCGCTGCGCAGAAGTCAACCAAACTTCACCCAATAGTGTATTGTATCACAATTTAGTAGTTACATTTGGAAATTTGGTTCTAGGACATTTGGTTTGAGCGCAATCATCAAACTTAGTTAAAAAAAAGTCATTTAAGCCTTTTCACAGTGAGATCTATGCGATATGGCCGAGAAATGTAATTTTGATGTTCACTCCCAAACCGCTAGGCAGAAGTCAACCAAACTTCACCCAATAGTGTATTGTATCACAATCTAGTAGTTACATTTGGAAATTTGGTTCTAGGACATTTGGTTTGAGCGCAATCATCAAATTTAGTTAAAAAAAGTCATTTAAGCCTTTTCACAGTGAGATCTACGCGATATGGCCGAGAAATGTAATTTTGATGTTAACTCCCAAACCGCTAGGCAGAAGTCAACCAAACTTCACCCAATAGTGTATTGTATCACAATCTAGTAGTTACATTTGGAAATTTGGTTCTAGGACATTTGGTTTGAGCGCAATCATCAAACTTAGTTACAAAAAGTCATTTAAGCCTTTTCACAGTGAGATCTACGCGATATGGCCGAGAAATGTAATTTTGATGTTAACTCCCAAACCGCTGCGCAGAAGTCAACCAAACTTCACCCAATAGTGTATTGTATCACAATCTAGTAGTTACATTTGGAAATGTGGTTCTAGGACATTTGGTTTGAGTGCAATCCTCAAACTTAGTTAAAAAAAGTCATTTAAGCCTTTTCGCAGTGAGATCTACGCGATATGGCCGAGAAATGTAATTTTGATGTTAACTCCCAAACCGCTGCGCAGAAGTCAACCAAACTTCACCTAATAGTGTATTGTATCACAATCTAGTAGTTACATTTGGAAATTTGGTTGTAGGACATTTGGTTTGAGCGCAATCATCAAACTTAGTTAAAAAAAAGTCATTTAAGCCTTTTCACAGTGAGATCTACGCGATATGGCCGAGAAATGTAATTTTGATGTTAACTCCCAAACCGCTGCGCAGAAGTCAACCAAACTTCACCCAATAATGTATTGTATCACAATCTAGTAGTTACATTTGGAAATTTGGTTCTAGGACATTTGGTTTGAGCGCAATCATCAAACTTAGTTAAAAAAAGTCATTTAAGCCTTTTCACAGTGAGATCTACGCGATATGGCCGAGAAATGTAATTTTGATAACTCCCAAACCGCTGCGCAGAAGCAACCAAACTTCACCCAATAGTGTATTGTATCACAATTTAGTAGTTACATTTGGAAATTTGGTTCTAGGACATTTGGTTTGAGCGCAATCATCAAACTTAGTTTAAAAAAGTCATTTAAGCCTTTTCACAGTGAGATCTACGCGATATGGCCGAGAAATGTAATTTTGATAACTCCAAAACCGCTGCGCAGAAGTCAACCAAACTCCACCCAATAGTGTATTGTATCACAATCTAGTAGTTACATTTGGAAATTTGGTTCTAGGACATTTGGTTTGAGCGCAATCCTCAAACTTAGTTAAAAAAAGTCATTTAAGCCTTTTCGCAGTGAGATCTACGCGATATGGCCGAGAAATGTAATTTTGATGTTAACTCCCAAACCGTTGCGCAGAAGTCAACCAAACTTCACCCAATAGTGTATTGTATCACAATCTAGTAGTTACATTTGGAAATTTGGTTCTAGGACATTTGGTTTGAGCGCAATCCTCAAACTTAGTTAAAAAAAAGTCATTTAAGCCTTTTCTCAGTGAGATCTACGCGATATGGCCGAGAAATGTAATTTTGATAACTCCAAAACCGCTGCGCAGAAGTCAACCAAACTTCACCCAATAGTGTATTGTATCACAATTTAGTAGTTACATTTGGAAATTTGGTTCTAGGACATTTGGTTTGAGCGCAATCATCAAACTTTGTTAAAAAAAGTCATTTAAGCCTTTTCACAGTGAGATCTACGCGATATGGCCGAGAAATGTAATTTTGATATTAACTCCCAAACCGCTGCGCAGAAGTCAAACTTCACCCAATAATGTATTGTATCACAATCTAGTAGTTACATTTGGAAATTTGGTTCTAGGACATTTGGTTTGAGCGCAATCATCAAACTTAATTAAAAAAGTCATTTAAGCCTTTTCACAGTGAGATCAATGCGATATGGCCGAGAAATGTAATTTTGATGTTCACTCCCAAACCGCTAGGCAGAAGTCAACCAAACTTCACCCAATAGTGTATTGTATCACAATCTAGTAGTTACATTTGGGAATTTGGTTCTAGGAAATTTGGTTTGAGCGCAATCATCAAACTTAGTTAAAAAAAAGTCATTTAAGCCTTTTCACAGTGAGATATACGCGATATGGTCGAGAAATGTAATTTTGATGTTAACTCCCAAACCGCTGCGCAGAAGTCAACCAAACTTCACCTAATAGTGTATTGTATCACAATCTAGTAGTTACATTTGGAAATTTGGTTCTAGGACATTTGGTTTGAGCGCAATCATCAAACTTAGTTAAAAAAAAGTCATTTAAGCCTTTTCACAGTGAGATCTACGCGATATGGCCGAGAAATGTAATTTTGATATTAACTCCCAAACCGCTGCGCAGAAGTCAAACTTCACCCAATAATGTATTGTATCACAATCTAGTAGTTACATTTGGAAATTTGGTTCTAGGACATTTGGTTTGAGCGCAATCATCAAACTTAGTTAAAAAAAGTCATTTAAGCCTTTTCACAGTGAGATCTACGCGATATGGCCGAGAAATGTAATTTTGATAACTCCCAAACCGCTGCGCAGAAGTCAACCAAACTTCACCCAATAGTGTATTGTATCACAATTTAGTAGTTACATTTGGAAATTTGGTTCTAGAACATTTGGTTTGAGCGCAATCATCAAACTTAGTTTAAAAAAGTCATTTAAGCCTTTTCACAGTGAGATCTACGCGATATGGCCGAGAAATGTAATTTTGATAACTCCCAAACCGTTGCACAGAATTCAACCAAACTTCACCCAATAGTGTATTGTATCACAATCTAGTAGTTACATTTGGAAATTTGGTTCTAGGACATTTGGTTTGAGCGCAATCATCAAACTTAGTTAAAAAAAGTCATTTAAGCCTTTTCGCAGTGAGATCTACGCGATATGGCCGAGAAATGTAATTTTGATAACTCCCAAACCGCTGCGCAGGAGTCAACCAAACTTCACCCAATAGTGTATTGTATCACAATCTAGTAGTTACATTTGGAAATTTGATTCTAGGACATTTGGTTTGAGCGCAATCATCAAACTTAGTTAAAAAAAAGTCATTTAAGCCTTTTCACAGTGAGATCTACGCGATATGGCCGAGAAATGTAATTTTGATGTTAACTCCCAAACCGCTGCGCAGAAGTCAACCAAACTTCACCCAATAATGTATTGTATCACAATCTAGTAGTTACATTTGGAAATTTGATTCTAGGACATTTGGTTTGAGCGCAATCCTCAAACTTAGTTAAAAAAAAGTCATTTAAGCCTTTTCGCAGTGAGATCTACGCGATATGGCCGAGAAATGTAATTTTGATGTTAACTCCCAAACCGCTGCGCAGAAGTCAACCAAACTTCACCCAATAGTGTATTGTATCACAATCTAGTAGTTACATTTGGAAATTTGGTTCTAGGACATTTGGTTTGAGCGCAATCCTCAAACTTAGTTAAAAAAAAGTCATTTAAGCCTTTTCTCAGTGAGATCTACGCGATATGGCCGAGAAATGTAATTTTGATGACTCCAAAACCGCTGCGCAGAAGTCAACCAAACTTCACCCAATAGTGTATTGTATCACAATTTAGTAGTTACATTTGAAAATTTGGTTCTAGGACATTTGGTTTGAGCGCAATCATCAAACTTAGTTAAAAAAAAGTCATTTAAGCCTTTTCACAGTGAGATCTATGCGATATGGCCGAGAAATGTAATTTTGATGTTCACTCCCAAACCGCTAGGCAGAAGTCAACCAAACTTCACCCAATAGTGTATTGTATCACAATCTAGTCGTTACATTTGGAAATTTGGTTCTAGGACATTTGGTTTGAGCGCAATCCTCAAACTTAGTTAAAAAAAAGTCATTTAAGCCTTTTCACAGTGAGATCTACGCGATATGGCCGAGAAATGTAATTTTGATGTTAACTCCCAAACCGCTGCGCAGAAGTCAACCAAACTTCACCCAGTAGTGTATTGTATCACAATCTAGTAGTTACATGTGGAAATTTAGTTCTAGGACATTTGGTTTGAGCGCAATCCTCAAACTTAGTTAAAAAAAGTCATTTAAGCCTTTTCGCAGTGAGATCTACGCGATATGGCCGAGAAATGTAATTTTCATGTTAACTCCCAAACCGCTGCGCAGAAGTCAACCAAACTTCACCCAATAGTGTATTGTATCACAATCTAGTAGTTACATTTGGAAATTTGGTTCTAGGACATTTGGTTTGAGCGCAATCCTTAAACTTAGTTAAAAAAAGTCATTTAAGCCTTTTCGCAGTGAGATCTACGCGATATGGCCGAGAAATGTAATTTTGATGTTAACTCCCAAACCGCTGCGCAGAAGTCAACCAAACTTCACCCAGTAGTGTATTGTATCACAATCTAGTAGTTACATGTGGAAATTTAGTTCTAGGACATTTGGTTTGAGCGCAATCATCAAACTTAGTTAAAAAAAAAAAGTCATTTAAACCTTTTCACAGTGAGATCTACGCGATATGGCCGAGAAATGTAATTTTGATAACTCCCAAACCGCTGCGCAGGAGTCAACCAAACTTCACCCAATAGTGTATTGTATCACAATCTAGTAGTTACATTTGGAAATTTGGTTCTAGGACATTTGGTTTGAGCGCAATCATCAAACTTAGTTAAAAAAAGTCATTTAAGCCTTTTCACAGTGAGATCTACGCGATATGGCCGAGAAATGTAATTTTGACAACTCCCAAACCGCTGCGCAGAAGTCAACCAAACTTCACCCAATAGTGTATTGTATCACAATTTAGTAGTTACATTTGGAAATTTGGTTCTAGGACATTTGGTTTGAGCGCAATCATCAAACTTAGTTAAAAAAAGTCATTTAAGCCTTTTCACAGTGAGATCTACGCGATATGGCCGAGAAATGTAATTTTGATGTTAACTCCCAAACCGCTAGGCAGAAGTCAACCAAACTTCACCCAATAGTGTATTGTATCACAATCTAGTAGTTACATTTGGAAATTTGGTTCTAGGACATTTGGTTTGAGCGCAATCATCAAACTTAGTTACAAAAAGTCATTTAAGCCTTTTCACAGTGAGATCTACGCGATATGGCCGAGAAATGTAATTTTGATTTTAATTCCCAAACCGCTGCGCAGAAGTCAACCAAACTTCACCCAATAGTGTATTGTATCACAATCTAGTAGTTACATTTGGAAATGTGGTTCTAGGACATTTGGTTTGAGTGCAATCCTCAAACTTAGTTAAAAAAAGTCATTTAAGCCTTTTCGCAGTGAGACCTACGCGATATGGCCGAGAAATGTAATTTTGATGTTAACTCCCAAACCGCTGCGCAGAAGTCAACCAAACTTCACCTAATAGTGTATTGTATCACAATCTAGTAGTTACATTTGGAAATTTGGTTGTAGGACATTTGGTTTGAGCGCAATCATCAAACTTAGTTAAAAAAAAGTCATTTAAGCCTTTTCACAGTGAGATCTACGCGATATGGCCGAGAAATGTAATTTTGATGTTAACTCCCAAACCGCTGCGCAGAAGTCAACCAAACTTCACCCAATAATGTATTGTATCACAATCTAGTAGTTACATTTGGAAATTTGGTTCTAGGACATTTGGTTTGAGCGCAATCATCAAACTTAGTTAAAAAAAGTCATTTAAGCCTTTTCACAGTGAGATCTACGCGATATGGCTGAGAAATGTAATTTTGATAACTCCCAAACCGCTGCGCAGAAGTCAACCAAACTTCACCCAATAGTGTATTGTATCACAATTTAGTAGTTACATTTGGAAATTTGGTTCTAGGACATTTGGTTTGAGCGCAATCATCAAACTTAGTTTAAAAAAGTCATTTAAGCCTTTTCACAGTGAGATCTACGCGATATGGCCGAGAAATGTAATTTTGATAACTCCAAAACCGCTGCGCAGAAGTCAACCAAACTCCACCCAATAGTGTATTGTATCACAATCTAGTAGTTACATTTGGAAATTTGGTTCTAGGACATTTGGTTTGAGCGCAATCCTCAAACTTAGTTAAAAAAAGTCATTTAAGCCTTTTCGCAGTGAGATCTACGCGATATGGCCGAGAAATGTAATTTTGATGTTAACTCCCAAACCGCTGCGCAGAAGTCAACCAAACTTCACCCAATAGTGTATTGTATCACAATCTAGTAGTTACATTTGGAAATTTGGTTCTAGGACATTTGGTTTGAGCGCAATCCTCAAACTTAGTTAAAAAAAAGTCATTTAAGCCTTTTCTCAGTGAGATCTACGCGATATGGCCGAGAAATGTAATTTTGATAACTCCAAAACCGCTGCGCAGAAGTCAACCAAACTTCACCCAATAGTGTATTGTATCACAATTTAGTAGTTACATTTGGAAATTTGGTTCTAGGACATTTGGTTTGAGCGCAATCATCAAACTTAGTTAAAAAAAGTCATTTAAGCCTTTTCACAGTGAGATCTACGCGATATGGCCGAGAAATGTAATTTTGATATTAACTCCCAAACCGCTGCGCAGAAGTCAAACTTCACCCAATAATGTATTGTATCACAATCTAGTAGTTACATTTGGAAATTTGGTTCTAGGACATTTGGTTTGAGCGCAATCATCAAACTTAATTAAAAAAGTCATTTAAGCCTTTTCACAGTGAGATCAATGCGATATGGCCGAGAAATGTAATTTTGATGTTCACTCCCAAACCGCTAGGCAGAAGTCAACCAAACTTCACCCAATAGTGTATTGTATCACAATCTAGTAGTTACATTTGGGAATTTGGTTCTAGGAAATTTGGTTTGAGCGCAATCATCAAACTTAGTTAAAAAAAAGTCATTTAAGCCTTTTCACAGTGAGATATACGCGATATGGTCGAGAAATGTAATTTTGATGTTAACTCCCAAACCGCTGCGCAGAAGTCAACCAAACTTCACCTAATAGTGTATTGTATCACAATCTAGTAGTTACATTTGGAAATTTGGTTCTAGGACATTTGGTTTGAGCGCAATCATCAAACTTAGTTAAAAAAAAGTCATTTAAGCCTTTTCACAGTGAGATCTACGCGATATGGCCGAGAAATGTAATTTTGATATTAACTCCCAAACCGCTGCGCAGAAGTCAAACTTCACCCAATAATGTA
Source organism: Corythoichthys intestinalis (assembly GCF_030265065.1). Taxonomy (NCBI): domain Eukaryota; kingdom Metazoa; phylum Chordata; class Actinopteri; order Syngnathiformes; family Syngnathidae; genus Corythoichthys; species Corythoichthys intestinalis. The sequence goes on along the minus strand of NC_080414.1, from coordinate 39,950,536 downwards.
TTGTATCACAATCTAGTAGTTACATTTGGAAATTTGGTTCTAGGACATTTGGTTTGAGCGCAATCATCAAACTTAGTTAAAAAAAGTCATTTAAGCCTTTTCACAGTGAGATCTACGCGATATGGCCGAGAAATGTAATTTTGATAACTCCCAAACCGCTGCGCAGAAGTCAACCAAACTTCACCCAATAGTGTATTGTATCACAATTTAGTAGTTACATTTGGAAATTTGGTTCTAGAACATTTGGTTTGAGCGCAATCATCAAACTTAGTTTAAAAAAGTCATTTAAGCCTTTTCACAGTGAGATCTGCGCGATATGGCCGAGAAATGTAATTTTGATAACTCCCAAACCGTTGCACAGAATTCAACCAAACTTCACCCAATAGTGTATTGTATCACAATCTAGTAGTTACATTTGGAAATTTGGTTCTAGGACATTTGGTTTGAGCGCAATCATCAAACTTAGTTAAAAAAAGTCATTTAAGCCTTTTCGCAGTGAGATCTACGCGATATGGCCGAGAAATGTAATTTTGATAACTCCCAAACCGCTGCGCAGGAGTCAACCAAACTTCACCCAATAGTGTATTGTATCACAATCTAGTAGTTACATTTGGAAATTTGATTCTAGGACATTTGGTTTGAGCGCAATCATCAAACTTAGTTAAAAAAAAGTCATTTAAGCCTTTTCACAGTGAGATCTACGCGATATGGCCGAGAAATGTAATTTTGATGTTAACTCCCAAACCGCTGCGCAGAAGTCAACCAAACTTCACCCAATAATGTATTGTATCACAATCTAGTAGTTACATTTGGAAATTTGATTCTAGGACATTTGGTTTGAGCGCAATCCTCAAACTTAGTTAAAAAAAAGTCATTTAAGCCTTTTCGCAGTGAGATCTACGCGATATGGCCGAGAAATGTAATTTTGATGTTAACTCCCAAACCGCTGCGCAGAAGTCAACCAAACTTCACCCAATAGTGTATTGTATCACAATCTAGTAGTTACATTTGGAAATTTGGTTCTAGGACATTTGGTTTGAGCGCAATCCTCAAACTTAGTTAAAAAAAAGTCATTTAAGCCTTTTCTCAGTGAGATCTACGCGATATGGCCGAGAAATGTAATTTTGATGACTCCAAAACCGCTGCGCAGAAGTCAACCAAACTTCACCCAATAGTGTATTGTATCACAATTTAGTAGTTACATTTGAAAATTTGGTTCTAGGACATTTGGTTTGAGCGCAATCATCAAACTTAGTTAAAAAAAAGTCATTTAAGCCTTTTCACAGTGAGATCTATGCGATATGGCCGAGAAATGTAATTTTGATGTTCACTCCCAAACCGCTAGGCAGAAGTCAACCAAACTTCACCCAATAGTGTATTGTATCACAATCTAGTCGTTACATTTGGAAATTTGGTTCTAGGACATTTGGTTTGAGCGCAATCCTCAAACTTAGTTAAAAAAAAGTCATTTAAGCCTTTTCACAGTGAGATCTACGCGATATGGCCGAGAAATGTAATTTTGATGTTAACTCCCAAACCGCTGCGCAGAAGTCAACCAAACTTCACCCAGTAGTGTATTGTATCACAATCTAGTAGTTACATGTGGAAATTTAGTTCTAGGACATTTGGTTTGAGCGCAATCCTCAAACTTAGTTAAAAAAAGTCATTTAAGCCTTTTCGCAGTGAGATCTACGCGATATGGCCGAGAAATGTAATTTTCATGTTAACTCCCAAACCGCTGCGCAGAAGTCAACCAAACTTCACCCAATAGTGTATTGTATCACAATCTAGTAGTTACATTTGGAAATTTGGTTCTAGGACATTTGGTTTGAGCGCAATCCTTAAACTTAGTTAAAAAAAGTCATTTAAGCCTTTTCGCAGTGAGATCTACGCGATATGGCCGAGAAATGTAATTTTGATGTTAACTCCCAAACCGCTGCGCAGAAGTCAACCAAACTTCACCCAGTAGTGTATTGTATCACAATCTAGTAGTTACATGTGGAAATTTAGTTCTAGGACATTTGGTTTGAGCGCAATCATCAAACTTAGTTAAAAAAAAAAAGTCATTTAAACCTTTTCACAGTGAGATCTACGCGATATGGCCGAGAAATGTAATTTTGATAACTCCCAAACCGCTGCGCAGGAGTCAACCAAACTTCACCCAATAGTGTATTGTATCACAATCTAGTAGTTACATTTGGAAATTTGGTTCTAGGACATTTGGTTTGAGCGCAATCATCAAACTTAGTTAAAAAAAGTCATTTAAGCCTTTTCACAGTGAGATCTACGCGATATGGCCGAGAAATGTAATTTTGACAACTCCCAAACCGCTGCGCAGAAGTCAACCAAACTTCACCCAATAGTGTATTGTATCACAATTTAGTAGTTACATTTGGAAATTTGGTTCTAGGACATTTGGTTTGAGCGCAATCATCAAACTTAGTTTAAAAAAGTCATTTAAGCCTTTTCACAGTGAGATCTACGCGATATGGCCGAGAAATGTAATTTTGATAACTCCAAAACCGCTGCGCAGAAGTCAACCAAACTCCACCCAATAGTGTATTGTATCACAATCTAGTAGTTACATTTGGAAATTTGGTTCTAGGACATTTGGTTTGAGCGCAATCCTCAAACTTAGTTAAAAAAAGTCATTTAAGCCTTTTCGCAGTGAGATCTACGCGATATGGCCGAGAAATGTAATTTTGATGTTAACTCCCAAACCGCTGCGCAGAAGTCAACCAAACTTCACCCAATAGTGTATTGTATCACAATCTAGTAGTTACATTTGGAAATTTGGTTCTAGGACATTTGGTTTGAGCGCAATCCTCAAACTTAGTTAAAAAAAAGTCATTTAAGCCTTTTCTCAGTGAGATCTACGCGATATGGCCGAGAAATGTAATTTTGATAACTCCAAAACCGCTGCGCAGAAGTCAACCAAACTTCACCCAATAGTGTATTGTATCACAATTTAGTAGTTACATTTGGAAATTTGGTTCTAGGACATTTGGTTTGAGCGCAATCATCAAACTTAGTTAAAAAAAGTCATTTAAGCCTTTTCACAGTGAGATCTACGCGATATGGCCGAGAAATGTAATTTTGATAACTCCCAAACCGCTGCGCAGAAGTCAACCAAACTTCACCCAATAGTGTATTGTATCACAATCTAGTAGTTACATTTGGAAATTTGGTTCTAGGACATTTGGTTTGAGCGCAATCATCAAACTTAATTAAAAAAGTCATTTAAGCCTTTTCACAGTGAGATCAATGCGATATGGCCGAGAAATGTAATTTTGATGTTCACTCCCAAACCGCTAGGCAGAAGTCAACAAAACTTCACCCAATAGTGTATTGTATCACAATCTAGTAGTTACATTTGGGAATTTGGTTCTAGGAAATTTGGTTTGAGCGCAATCATCAAACTTAGTTAAAAAAAAGTCATTTAAGCCTTTTCACAGTGAGATATACGCGATATGGCCGAGAAATGTCATTTTGATGTTAACTCCCAAACCGCTGCGCAGAAGTCAACCAAACTTCACCTAATAGTGTATTGTATCACAATCTAGTAGTTACATTTGGAAATTTGGTTCTAGGACATTTGGTTTGAGCGCAATCATCAAACTTAGTTAAAAAAAAGTCATTTAAGCCTTTTCACAGTGAGATCTACGCGATATGGCCGAGAAATGTAATTTTGATATTAACTCCCAAACCGCTGCGCAGAAGTCAAACTTCACCCAATAATGTATTGTATCACAATCTAGTAGTTACATTTGGAAATTTGGTTCTAGGACATTTGGTTTGAGCGCAATCATCAAACTTAGTTAAAAAAAGTCATTTAAGCCTTTTCGCAGTGAGATCTACGCGATATGGCCGAGAAATTTAATTTTGATAACTCCCAAACCGCTGCGCAGAAGTCAACCAGACTTCACCCAATAGTGTATTGTATCACAATTTAGTAGTTACATTTGGAAATTTGGTTCTAGAACATTTGGTTTGAGCGCAATCATCAAACTTAGTTTAAAAAAGTCATTTAAGCCTTTTCACAGTGAGATCTACGCGATATGGCCGAGAAATGTAATTTTGATAACTCCCAAACCGCTGCGCAGAAGTCAACCAAACTTCACCCAATAGTGTATTGTATCACAATTTAGTAGTTACATTTGGAAATTTGGTTCTAGAACATTTGGTTTGAGCGCAATCATCAAACTTAGTTTAAAAAAGTCATTTAAGCCTTTTCACAGTGAGATCTACGCGATATGGCCGAGAAATGTAATTTTGATAACTCCCAAACCGTTGCACAGAATTCAACCAAACTTCACCCAATAGTGTATTGTATCACAATCTAGTAGTTACATTTGGAAATTTGGTTCTAGGACATTTGGTTTGAGCGCAATCATCAAACTTAGTTAAAAAAAGTCATTTAAGCCTTTTCGCAGTGAGATCTACGCGATATGGCCGAGAAATGTAATTTTGATAACTCCCAAACCGCTGCGCAGGAGTCAACCAAACTTCACCCAATAGTGTATTGTATCACAATCTAGTAGTTACATTTGGAAATTTGATTCTAGGACATTTGGTTTGAGCGCAATCATCAAACTTAGTTAAAAAAAAGTCATTTAAGCCTTTTCACAGTGAGATCTACGCGATATGGCCGAGAAATGTAATTTTGATGTTAACTCCCAAACCGCTGCGCAGAAGTCAACCAAACTTCACCCAATAATGTATTGTATCACAATCTAGTAGTTACATTTGGAAATTTGATTCTAGGACATTTGGTTTGAGCGCAATCCTCAAACTTAGTTAAAAAAAAGTCATTTAAGCCTTTTCGCAGTGAGATCTACGCGATATGGCCAAGAAATGTAATTTTGATGTTAACTCCCAAACCGCTGCGCAGAAGTCAACCAAACTTCACCCAATAGTGTATTGTATCACAATCTAGTAGTTACATTTGGAAATTTGGTTCTAGGACATTTGGTTTGAGCGCAATCCTCAAACTTAGTTAAAAAAAAGTCATTTAAGCCTTTTCTCAGTGAGATCTACGCGATATGGCCGAGAAATGTAATTTTGATGACTCCAAAACCGCTGCGCAGAAGTCAACCAAACTTCACCCAATAGTGTATTGTATCACAATTTAGTAGTTACATTTGAAAATTTGGTTCTAGGACATTTGGTTTGAGCGCAATCATTAAACTTAGTTAAAAAAAAGTCATTTAAGCCTTTTCACAGTGAGATCTATGCGATATGGCCGAGAAATGTAATTTTGATGTTCACTCCCAAACCGCTAGGCAGAAGTCAACCAAACTTCACCCAATAGTGTATTGTATCACAATCTAGTCGTTACATTTGGAAATTTGGTTCTAGGACATTTGGTTTGAGCGCAATCCTCAAACTTAGTTAAAAAAAAGTCATTTAAGCCTTTTCACAGTGAGATCTACGCGATATGGCCGAGAAATGTAATTTTGATGTTAACTCCCAAACCGCTGCGCAGAAGTCAACCAAACTTCACCCAGTAGTGTATTGTATCACAATCTAGTAGTTACATGTGGAAATTTAGTTCTAGGACATTTGGTTTGAGCGCAATCCTCAAACTTAGTTAAAAAAAGTCATTTAAGCCTTTTCGCAGTGAGATCTACGCGATATGGCCGAGAAATGTAATTTTCATGTTAACTCCCAAACCGCTGCGCAGAAGTCAACCAAACTTCACCCAATAGTGTATTGTATCACAATCTAGTAGTTACATTTGGAAATTTGGTTCTAGGACATTTGGTTTGAGCGCAATCCTCAAACTTAGTTAAAAAAAGTCATTTAAGCCTTTTCGCAGTGAGATCTACGCGATATGGCCGAGAAATGTAATTTTGATGTTAACTCCCAAACCGCTGCGCAGAAGTCAACCAAACTTCACCCAGTAGTGTATTGTATCACAATCTAGTAGTTACATGTGGAAATTTAGTTCTAGGACATTTGGTTTGAGCGCAATCATCAAACTTAGTTAAAAAAAAAAAGTCATTTAAACCTTTTCACAGTGAGATCTACGCGATATGGCCGAGAAATGTAATTTTGATAACTCCCAAACCGCTGCGCAGGAGTCAACCAAACTTCACCCAATAGTGTATTGTATCACAATCTAGTAGTTACATTTGGAAATTTGGTTCTAGGACATTTGGTTTGAGCGCAATCATCAAACTTAGTTAAAAAAAGTCATTTAAGGCTTTTTTACAGTGAGATCTACGCGATATGGCCGAGAAATGTAATTTTGACAACTCCCAAACCGCTGCGCAGAAGTCAACCAAACTTCACCCAATAGTGTATTGTATCACAATTTAGTAGTTACATTTGGAAATTTGGTTCTAGGACATTTGGTTTGAGCGCAATCATCAAACTTAGTTTAAAAAAGTCATTTAAGCCTTTTCACAGTGAGATCTACGCGATATGGCCGAGAAATGTAATTTTGATAACTCCAAAACCGCTGCGCAGAAGTCAACCAAACTCCACCCAATAGTGTATTGTATCACAATCTAGTAGTTACATTTGGAAATTTGGTTCTAGGACATTTGGTTTGAGCGCAATCCTCAAACTTAGTTAAAAAAAGTCATTTAAGCCTTTTCGCAGTGAGATCTACGCGATATGGCCGAGAAATGTAATTTTGATGTTAACTCCCAAACCGCTGCGCAGAAGTCAACCAAACTTCACCCAATAGTGTATTGTATCACAATCTAGTAGTTACATTTGGAAATTTGGTTCTAGGACATTTGGTTTGAGCGCAATCCTCAAACTTAGTTAAAAAAAAGTCATTTAAGCCTTTTCTCAGTGAGATCTACGCGATATGGCCGAGAAATGTAATTTTGATAACTCCAAAACCGCTGCGCAGAAGTCAACCAAACTTCACCCAATAGTGTATTGTATCACAATTTAGTAGTTACATTTGGAAATTTGGTTCTAGGACATTTGGTTTGAGCGCAATCATCAAACTTAGTTAAAAAAAGTCATTTAAGCCTTTTCACAGTGAGATCTACGCGATATGGCCGAGAAATGTAATTTTGATAACTCCCAAACCGCTGCGCAGAAGTCAACCAAACTTCACCCAATAGTGTATTGTATCACAATCTAGTAGTTACATTTGGAAATTTGGTTCTAGGACATTTGGTTTGAGCGCAATCATCAAACTTAATTAAAAAAGTCATTTAAGCCTTTTCACAGTGAGATCAATGCGATATGGCCGAGAAATGTAATTTTGATGTTCACTCCCAAACCGCTAGGCAGAAGTCAACAAAACTTCACCCAATAGTGTATTGTATCACAATCTAGTAGTTACATTTGGGAATTTGGTTCTAGGAAATTTGGTTTGAGCGCAATCATCAAACTTAGTTAAAAAAAAGTCATTTAAGCCTTTTCACAGTGAGATATACGCGATATGGCCGAGAAATGTAATTTTGATGTTAACTCCCAAACCGCTGCGCAGAAGTCAACCAAACTTCACCCAATAATGTATTGTATCACAATCTAGTAGTTACATTTGGAAATTTGGTTCTAGGACATTTGGTTTGAGCGCAATCATCAAACTTAGTTAAAAAAAGTCATTTAAGCCTTTTCGCAGTGAGATCTACGCGATATGGCCGAGAAATTTAATTTTGATAACTCCCAAACCGCTGCGCAGAAGTCAACCAGACTTCACCCAATAGTGTATTGTATCACAATTTAGTAGTTACATTTGGAAATTTGGTTCTAGAACATTTGGTTTGAGCGCAATCATCAAACTTAGTTTAAAAAAGTCATTTAAGCCTTTTCACAGTGAGATCTACGCGATATGGCCGAGAAATGTAATTTTGATAACTCCCAAACCGCTGCGCAGAAGTCAACCAAACTTCACCCAATAGTGTATTGTATCACAATTTAGTAGTTACATTTGGAAATTTGGTTCTAGAACATTTGGTTTGAGCGCAATCATCAAACTTAGTTTAAAAAAGTCATTTAAGCCTTTTCACAGTGAGATCTACGCGATATGGCCGAGAAATGTAATTTTGATAACTCCCAAACCGTTGCACAGAATTCAACCAAACTTCACCCAATAGTGTATTGTATCACAATCTAGTAGTTACATTTGGAAATTTGGTTCTAGGACATTTGGTTTGAGCGCAATCATCAAACTTAGTTAAAAAAAGTCATTTAAGCCTTTTCGCAGTGAGATCTACGCGATATGGCCGAGAAATGTAATTTTGATAACTCCCAAACCGCTGCGCAGGAGTCAACCAAACTTCACCCAATAGTGTATTGTATCACAATCTAGTAGTTACATTTGGAAATTTGATTCTAGGACATTTGGTTTGAGCGCAATCATCAAACTTAGTTAAAAAAAAGTCATTTAAGCCTTTTCACAGTGAGATCTACGCGATATGGCCGAGAAATGTAATTTTGATGTTAACTCCCAAACCGCTGCGCAGAAGTCAACCAAACTTCACCCAATAATGTATTGTATCACAATCTAGTAGTTACATTTGGAAATTTGATTCTAGGACATTTGGTTTGAGCGCAATCCTCAAACTTAGTTAAAAAAAAGTCATTTAAGCCTTTTCGCAGTGAGATCTACGCGATATGGCCAAGAAATGTAATTTTGATGTTAACTCCCAAACCGCTGCGCAGAAGTCAACCAAACTTCACCCAATAGTGTATTGTATCACAATCTAGTAGTTACATTTGGAAATTTGGTTCTAGGACATTTGGTTTGAGCGCAATCCTCAAACTTAGTTAAAAAAAAGTCATTTAAGCCTTTTCTCAGTGAGATCTACGCGATATGGCCGAGAAATGTAATTTTGATGACTCCAAAACCGCTGCGCAGAAGTCAACCAAACTTCACCCAATAGTGTATTGTATCACAATTTAGTAGTTACATTTGAAAATTTGGTTCTAGGACATTTGGTTTGAGCGCAATCATTAAACTTAGTTAAAAAAAAGTCATTTAAGCCTTTTCACAGTGAGATCTATGCGATATGGCCGAGAAATGTAATTTTGATGTTCACTCCCAAACCGCTAGGCAGAAGTCAACCAAACTTCACCCAATAGTGTATTGTATCACAATCTAGTCGTTACATTTGGAAATTTGGTTCTAGGACATTTGGTTTGAGCGCAATCCTCAAACTTAGTTAAAAAAAAGTCATTTAAGCCTTTTCACAGTGAGATCTACGCGATATGGCCGAGAAATGTAATTTTGATGTTAACTCCCAAACCGCTGCGCAGAAGTCAACCAAACTTCACCCAGTAGTGTATTGTATCACAATCTAGTAGTTACATGTGGAAATTTAGTTCTAGGACATTTGGTTTGAGCGCAATCCTCAAACTTAGTTAAAAAAAGTCATTTAAGCCTTTTCGCAGTGAGATCTACGCGATATGGCCGAGAAATGTAATTTTCATGTTAACTCCCAAACCGCTGCGCAGAAGTCAACCAAACTTCACCCAATAGTGTATTGTATCACAATCTAGTAGTTACATTTGGAAATTTGGTTCTAGGACATTTGGTTTGAGCGCAATCCTCAAACTTAGTTAAAAAAAGTCATTTAAGCCTTTTCGCAGTGAGATCTACGCGATATGGCCGAGAAATGTAATTTTGATGTTAACTCCCAAACCGCTGCGCAGAAGTCAACCAAACTTCACCCAGTAGTGTATTGTATCACAATCTAGTAGTTACATGTGGAAATTTAGTTCTAGGACATTTGGTTTGAGCGCAATCATCAAACTTAGTTAAAAAAAAAAAGTCATTTAAACCTTTTCACAGTGAGATCTACGCGATATGGCCGAGAAATGTAATTTTGATAACTCCCAAACCGCTGCGCAGGAGTCAACCAAACTTCACCCAATAGTGTATTGTATCACAATCTAGTAGTTACATTTGGAAATTTGGTTCTAGGACATTTGGTTTGAGCGCAATCATCAAACTTAGTTAAAAAAAGTCATTTAAGGCTTTTTTACAGTGAGATCTACGCGATATGGCCGAGAAATGTAATTTTGACAACTCCCAAACCGCTGCGCAGAAGTCAACCAAACTTCACCCAATAGTGTATTGTATCACAATTTAGTAGTTACATTTGGAAATTTGGTTCTAGGACATTTGGTTTGAGCGCAATCATCAAACTTAGTTTAAAAAAGTCATTTAAGCCTTTTCACAGTGAGATCTACGCGATATGGCCGAGAAATGTAATTTTGATAACTCCAAAACCGCTGCGCAGAAGTCAACCAAACTCCACCCAATAGTGTATTGTATCACAATCTAGTAGTTACATTTGGAAATTTGGTTCTAGGACATTTGGTTTGAGCGCAATCCTCAAACTTAGTTAAAAAAAGTCATTTAAGCCTTTTCGCAGTGAGATCTACGCGATATGGCCGAGAAATGTAATTTTGATGTTAACTCCCAAACCGCTGCGCAGAAGTCAACCAAACTTCACCCAATAGTGTATTGTATCACAATCTAGTAGTTACATTTGGAAATTTGGTTCTAGGACATTTGGTTTGAGCGCAATCCTCAAACTTAGTTAAAAAAAAGTCATTTAAGCCTTTTCTCAGTGAGATCTACGCGATATGGCCGAGAAATGTAATTTTGATAACTCCAAAACCGCTGCGCAGAAGTCAACCAAACTTCACCCAATAGTGTATTGTATCACAATTTAGTAGTTACATTTGGAAATTTGGTTCTAGGACATTTGGTTTGAGCGCAATCATCAAACTTAGTTAAAAAAAGTCATTTAAGCCTTTTCACAGTGAGATCTACGCGATATGGCCGAGAAATGTAATTTTGATAACTCCCAAACCGCTGCGCAGAAGTCAACCAAACTTCACCCAATAGTGTATTGTATCACAATCTAGTAGTTACATTTGGAAATTTGGTTCTAGGACATTTGGTTTGAGCGCAATCATCAAACTTAATTAAAAAAGTCATTTAAGCCTTTTCACAGTGAGATCAATGCGATATGGCCGAGAAATGTAATTTTGATGTTCACTCCCAAACCGCTAGGCAGAAGTCAACAAAACTTCACCCAATAGTGTATTGTATCACAATCTAGTAGTTACATTTGGGAATTTGGTTCTAGGAAATTTGGTTTGAGCGCAATCATCAAACTTAGTTAAAAAAAAGTCATTTAAGCCTTTTCACAGTGAGATATACGCGATATGGCCGAGAAATGTAATTTTGATGTTAACTCCCAAACCGCTGCGCAGAAGTCAACCAAACTTCACCTAATAGTGTATTGTATCACAATCTAGTAGTTACATTTGGAAATTTGGTTCTAGGACATTTGGTTTGAGCGCAATCATCAAACTTAGTTAAAAAAAAGTCATTTAAGCCTTTTCACAGTGAGATCTACGCGATATGGCCGAGAAATGTAATTTTGATATTAACTCCCAAACCGCTGCGCAGAAGTCAAACTTCACCCAATAATGTATTGTATCACAATCTAGTAGTTACATTTGGAAATTTGGTTCTAGGACATTTGGTTTGAGCGCAATCATCAAATTTAGTTAAAAAAAGTCATTTAAGCCTTTTCACAGTGAGATCTACGCGATATGGCCGAGAAATGTAATTTTGATGTTAACTCCCAAACCGCTGCGCAGAAGTCAAACTTCACCCAATAATGTATTGTATCACAATCTAGTAGTTACATTTGGAAATTTGGTTCTAGGACATTTGGTTTGAGCGCAATCATCAAATTTAGTTAAAAAAAGTCATTTAAGCCTTTTCACAGTGAGATCTACGCGATATGGCCGAGAAATTTAATTTTGATAACTCCCAAACCGCTGCGCAGAAGTCAACCAGACTTCACCCAATAGTGTATTGTATCACAATTTAGTAGTTACATTTGGAAATTTGGTTCTAGAACATTTGGTTTGAGCGCAATCATCAAACTTAGTTTAAAAAAGTCATTTAAGCCTTTTCACAGTGAGATCTACGCGATATGGCCGAGAAATGTAATTTTGATAACTCCCAAACCGTTGCACAGAATTATACCAAACTTCACCCAATAGTGTATTGTATCACAATCTAGTAGTTACATTTGGAAATTTGGTTCTAGGACATTTGGTTTGAGCGCAATCATCAAACTTAGTTAAAAAAAGTCATTTAAGCCTTTTCACAGTGAGATCTACGCGATATGGCCGAGAAATGTATTTTTGATAACTCCCAAACCGCTGCGCAGAAGTCAACCAAACTTCACCCAATAGTGTATTGTATCACAATCTAGTAGTTACATTTGGAAATTTGGTTCTAGGACATTTGGTTTGAGCGCAATCCTCAAACTTAGTTAAAAAAAAGTCATTTAAGCCTTTTCGCAGTGAGATCTACGCGATATGGCCGAGAAATGTAATTTTGATGTTAACTCCCAAACCGCTGCGCAGAAGTCAACCAAACTTCACCCAATAGTGTATTGTATCACAATCTAGTAGTTACATTTGGAAATTTGGTTCTAGGACATTTGGTTTGAGCGCAATCCTCAAACTTAGTTAAAAAAAAGTCATTTAAGCCTTTTCTCAGTGAGATCTACGCGATATGGCCGAGAAATGTAATTTAGATGACTCCAAAACCGCTGCGCAGAAGTCAACCAAACTTCACCCAATAGTGTATTGTATCACAATTTAGTAGTTACATTTGGAAATTTGGTTCTAGGACATTTGGTTTGAGCGCAATCATCAAACTTAGTTAAAAAAAAGTCATTTAAGCCTTTTCACAGTGAGATCTATGCGATATGGCCGAGAAATGTAATTTTGATGTTCACTCCCAAACCGCTAGGCAGAAGTCAACCAAACTTCACCCAATAGTGTATTGTATCACAATCTAGTAGTTACATTTGGAAATTTGGTTCTAGGACATTTGGTTTGAGCGCAATCATCAAATTTAGTTAAAAAAAGTCATTTAAGCCTTTTCACAGTGAGATCTACGCGATATGGCCGAGAAATGTAATTTTGATGTTAACTCCCAAACCGCTAGGCAGAAGTCAACCAAACTTCACCCAATAGTGTATTGTATCACAATCTAGTAGTTACATTTGGAAATTTGGTTCTAGGACATTTGGTTTGAGCGCAATCATCAAACTTAGTTACAAAAAGTCATTTAAGCCTTTTCACAGTGAGATCTACGCGATATGGCCGAGAAATGTAATTTTGATGTTAACTCCCAAACCGCTGCGCAGAAGTCAACCAAACTTCACCCAATAGTGTATTGTATCACAATCTAGTAGTTACATTTGGAAATGTGGTTCTAGGACATTTGGTTTGAGTGCAATCCTCAAACTTAGTTAAAAAAAGTCATTTAAGCCTTTTCGCAGTGAGATCTACGCGATATGGCCGAGAAATGTAATTTTGATGTTAACTCCCAAACCGCTGCGCAGAAGTCAACCAAACTTCACCTAATAGTGTATTGTATCACAATCTAGTAGTTACATTTGGAAATGTGGTTCTAGGACATTTGGTTTGAGTGCAATCCTCAAACTTAGTTAAAAAAAGTCATTTAAGCCTTTTCGCAGTGAGATCTACGCGATATGGCCGAGAAATGTAATTTTGATGTTAACTCCCAAACCGCTGCGCAGAAGTCAACCAAACTTCACCTAATAGTGTATTGTATCACAATCTAGTAGTTACATTTGGAAATTTGGTTGTAGGACATTTGGTTTGAGCGCAATCATCAAACTTAGTTAAAAAAAAGTCATTTAAGCCTTTTCACAGTGAGATCTACGCGATATGGCCGAGAAATGTAATTTTGATGTTAACTCCCAAACCGCTGCGCAGAACTCAACCAAACTTCACCCAATAATGTATTGTATCACAATCTAGTAGTTACATTTGGAAATTTGGTTCTAGGACATTTGGTTTGAGCGCAATCATCAAACTTAGTTAAAAAAAGTCTTTTAAGCCTTTTCACAGTGAGATCTACGCGATATGGCTGAGAAATGTAATTTTGATAACTCCCAAACCGCTGCGCAGAAGTCAACCAAACTTCACCCAATAGTGTATTGTATCACAATTTAGTAGTTACATTTGGAAATTTGGTTCTAGGACATTTGGTTTGAGCGCAATCATCAAACTTAGTTTAAAAAAGTCATTTAAGCCTTTTCACAGTGAGATCTACGCGATATGGCCGAGAAATGTAATTTTGATAACTCCAAAACCGCTGCGCAGAAGTCAACCAAACTCCACCCAATAGTGTATTGTATCACAATCTAGTAGTTACATTTGGAAATTTGGTTCTAGGACATTTGGTTTGAGCGCAATCCTCAAACTTAGTTAAAAAAAGTCATTTAAGCCTTTTCGCAGTGAGATCTACGCGATATGGCCGAGAAATGTAATTTTGATGTTAACTCCCAAACCGCTGCGCAGAAGTCAACCAAACTTCACCCAATAGTGTATTGTATCACAATCTAGTAGTTACATTTGGAAATTTGGTTCTAGGACATTTGGTTTGAGCGCAATCCTCAAACTTAGTTAAAAAAAAGTCATTTAAGCCTTTTCTCAGTGAGATCTACGCGATATGGCCGAGAAATGTAATTTTGATAACTCCAAAACCGCTGCGCAGAAGTCAACCAAACTTCACCCAATAGTGTATTGTATCACAATTTAGTAGTTACATTTGGAAATTTGGTTCTAGGACATTTGGTTTGAGCGCAATCATCAAACTTAGTTAAAAAAAGTCATTTAAGCCTTTTCACAGTGAGATCTACGCGATATGGCCGAGAAATGTAATTTTGATAACTCCCAAACCGCTGCGCAGAAGTCAACCAAACTTCACCCAATAGTGTATTGTATCACAATCTAGTAGTTACATTTGGAAATTTGGTTCTAGGACATTTGGTTTGAGCGCAATCATCAAACTTAGTTAAAAAAAAGTCATTTAAGCCTTTTCACAGTGAGATCTATGCGATATGGCCGAGAAATGTAATTTTGATGTTCACTCCCAAACCGCTAGGCAGAAGTCAACCAAACTTCACCCAATAGTGTATTGTATCACAATCTAGTAGTTACATTTGGAAATTTGGTTCTAGGACATTTGGTTTGAGCGCAATCATCAAATTTAGTTAAAAAAAGTCATTTAAGCCTTTTCACAGTGAGATCTACGCGATATGGCCGAGAAATGTAATTTTGATGTTAACTCCCAAACCGCTAGGCAGAAGTCAACCAAACTTCACCCAATAGTGTATTGTATCACAATCTAGTAGTTACATTTGGAAATTTGGTTCTAGGACATTTGGTTTGAGCGCAATCATCAAACTTAGTTACAAAAAGTCATTTAAGCCTTTTCACAGTGAGATCTACGCGATATGGCCGAGAAATGTAATTTTGATGTTAACTCCCAAACCGCTGCGCAGAAGTCAACCAAACTTCACCCAATAGTGTATTGTATCACAATCTAGTAGTTACATTTGGAAATGTGGTTCTAGGACATTTGGTTTGAGTGCAATCCTCAAACTTAGTTAAAAAAAGTCATTTAAGCCTTTTCGCAGTGAGATCTACGCGATATGGCCGAGAAATGTAATTTTGATGTTAACTCCCAAACCGCTGCGCAGAAGTCAACCAAACTTCACCTAATAGTGTATTGTATCACAATCTAGTAGTTACATTTGGAAATGTGGTTCTAGGACATTTGGTTTGAGTGCAATCCTCAAACTTAGTTAAAAAAAGTCATTTAAGCCTTTTCGCAGTGAGATCTACGCGATATGGCCGAGAAATGTAATTTTGATGTTAACTCCCAAACCGCTGCGCAGAAGTCAACCAAACTTCACCTAATAGTGTATTGTATCACAATCTAGTAGTTACATTTGGAAATTTGGTTGTAGGACATTTGGTTTGAGCGCAATCATCAAACTTAGTTAAAAAAAAGTCATTTAAGCCTTTTCACAGTGAGATCTACGCGATATGGCCGAGAAATGTAATTTTGATGTTAACTCCCAAACCGCTGCGCAGAACTCAACCAAACTTCACCCAATAATGTATTGTATCACAATCTAGTAGTTACATTTGGAAATTTGGTTCTAGGACATTTGGTTTGAGCGCAATCATCAAACTTAGTTAAAAAAAGTCTTTTAAGCCTTTTCACAGTGAGATCTACGCGATATGGCTGAGAAATGTAATTTTGATAACTCCCAAACCGCTGCGCAGAAGTCAACCAAACTTCACCCAATAGTGTATTGTATCACAATTTAGTAGTTACATTTGGAAATTTGGTTCTAGGACATTTGGTTTGAGCGCAATCATCAAACTTAGTTTAAAAAAGTCATTTAAGCCTTTTCACAGTGAGATCTACGCGATATGGCCGAGAAATGTAATTTTGATAACTCCAAAACCGCTGCGCAGAAGTCAACCAAACTCCACCCAATAGTGTATTGTATCACAATCTAGTAGTTACATTTGGAAATTTGGTTCTAGGACATTTGGTTTGAGCGCAATCCTCAAACTTAGTTAAAAAAAGTCATTTAAGCCTTTTCGCAGTGAGATCTACGCGATATGGCCGAGAAATGTAATTTTGATGTTAACTCCCAAACCGCTGCGCAGAAGTCAACCAAACTTCACCCAATAGTGTATTGTATCACAATCTAGTAGTTACATTTGGAAATTTGGTTCTAGGACATTTGGTTTGAGCGCAATCCTCAAACTTAGTTAAAAAAAAGTCATTTAAGCCTTTTCTCAGTGAGATCTACGCGATATGGCCGAGAAATGTAATTTTGATAACTCCAAAACCGCTGCGCAGAAGTCAACCAAACTTCACCCAATAGTGTATTGTATCACAATTTAGTAGTTACATTTGGAAATTTGGTTCTAGGACATTTGGTTTGAGCGCAATCATCAAACTTAGTTAAAAAAAGTCATTTAAGCCTTTTCACAGTGAGATCTACGCGATATGGCCGAGAAATGTAATTTTGATAACTCCCAAACCGCTGCGCAGAAGTCAACCAAACTTCACCCAATAGTGTATTGTATCACAATCTAGTAGTTACATTTGGAAATTTGGTTCTAGGACATTTGGTTTGAGCGCAATCATCAAACTTAATTAAAAAAGTCATTTAAGCCTTTTCACAGT
The DNA here is from genome assembly GCF_030265065.1 of Corythoichthys intestinalis. NCBI lineage: Eukaryota > Metazoa > Chordata > Actinopteri > Syngnathiformes > Syngnathidae > Corythoichthys > Corythoichthys intestinalis. The sequence goes on along the minus strand of NC_080414.1, from coordinate 39,933,495 downwards.
GAGATCAATGCGATATGGCCGAGAAATGTAATTTTGATGTTCACTCCCAAACCGCTAGGCAGAAGTCAACCAAACTTCACCCAATAGTGTATTGTATCACAATCTAGTAGTTACATTTGGGAATTTGGTTCTAGGAAATTTGGTTTGAGCGCAATCATCAAACTTAGTTAAAAAAAAGTCATTTAAGCCTTTTCACAGTGAGATATACGCGATATGGCCGAGAAATGTAATTTTGATGTTAACTCCCAAACCGCTGCGCAGAAGTCAACCAAACTTCACCTAATAGTGTATTGTATCACAATCTAGTAGTTACATTTGGAAATTTGGTTCTAGGACATTTGGTTTGAGCGCAATCATCAAACTTAGTTAAAAAAAAGTCATTTAAGCCTTTTCACAGTGAGATCTACGCGATATGGCCGAGAAATGTAATTTTGATATTAACTCCCAAACCGCTGCGCAGAAGTCAAACTTCACCCAATAATGTATTGTATCACAATCTAGTAGTTACATTTGGAAATTTGGTTCTAGGACATTTGGTTTGAGCGCAATCATCAAACTTAGTTAAAAAAAGTCATTTAAGCCTTTTCACAGTGAGATCTACGCGATATGGCCGAGAAATGTAATTTTGATAACTCCCAAACCGCTGCGCAGAAGTCAACCAAACTTCACCCAATAGTGTATTGTATCACAATCTAGTAGTTACATTTGGAAATTTGGTTCTAGGACATTTGGTTTGAGCGCAATCATCAAACTTAGTTAAAAAAAGTCATTTAAGCCTTTTCGCAGTGAGATCTACGCGATATGGCCGAGAAATGTAATTTTGATAACTCCCAAACCGCTGCGCAGGAGTCAACCAAACTTCACCCAATAGTGTATTGTATCACAATCTAGTAGTTACATTTGGAAATTTGATTCTAGGACATTTGGTTTGAGCGCAATCATCAAACTTAGTTAAAAAAAAGTCATTTAAGCCTTTTCACAGTGAGATCTACGCGATATGGCCGAGAAATGTAATTTTGATGTTAACTCCCAAACCGCTGCGCAGAAGTCAACCAAACTTCACCCAATAATGTATTGTATCACAATCTAGTAGTTACATTTGGAAATTTGATTCTAGGACATTTGGTTTGAGCGCAATCCTCAAACTTAGTTAAAAAAAAGTCATTTAAGCCTTTTCGCAGTGAGATCTACGCGATATGGCCGAGAAATGTAATTTTGATGTTAACTCCCAAACCGCTGCGCAGAAGTCAACCAAACTTCACCCAATAGTGTATTGTATCACAATCTAGTAGTTACATTTGGAAATTTGGTTCTAGGACATTTGGTTTGAGCGCAATCCTCAAACTTAGTTAAAAAAAAGTCATTTAAGCCTTTTCTCAGTGAGATCTACGCGATATGGCCGAGAAATGTAATTTTGATGACTCCAAAACCGCTGCGCAGAAGTCAACCAAACTTCACCCAATAGTGTATTGTATCACAATTTAGTAGTTACATTTGAAAATTTGGTTCTAGGACATTTGGTTTGAGCGCAATCATCAAACTTAGTTAAAAAAAAGTCATTTAAGCCTTTTCACAGTGAGATCTATGCGATATGGCCGAGAAATGTAATTTTGATGTTCACTCCCAAACCGGTAGGCAGAAGTCAACCAAACTTCACCCAATAGTGTATTGTATCACAATCTAGTAGTTACATTTGGAAATTTGGTTCTAGGACATTTGGTTTGAGCGCAATCATCAAACTTAGTTAAAAAAAGTCATTTAAGCCTTTTCACAGTGAGATCTACGCGATATGGCCGAGAAATGTAATTTTGATGTTAACTCCCAAACCGCTAGGCAGATGTCAACCAAACTTCACCCAATAGTGTATTGTATCACAATCTAGTAGTTACATTTGGAAATTTGGTTCTAGGACATTTGGTTTGAGCGCAATCATCAAACTTAGTTACAAAAAGTCATTTAAGCCTTTTCACAGTTAGATTTACGCGATATGGCCGAGAAATGTAATTTTGATGTTAACTCCCAAACCGCTGCGCAGAAGTCAACCAAACTTCACCCAATAGTGTATTGTATCACAATCTAGTAGTTACATTTGGAAATTTGGTTCTAGGACATTTGGTTTGAGTGCAATCCTCAAACTTAGTTAAAAAAAGTCATTTAAGCCTTTTCGCAGTGAGATCTACGCGATATGGCCGAGAAATGTAATTTTGATGTTAACTCCCAAACCGCTGCGCAGAAGTCGACCAAACTTCACCCAATAGTGTATTGTATCACAATCTAGTCGTTACATTTGGAAATTTGGTTCTAGGACATTTGGTTTGAGCGCAATCCTCAAACTTAGTTAAAAAAAAGTCATTTAAGCCTTTTCACAGTGAGATCTACGCGATATGGCCGAGAAATGTAATTTTGATGTTAACTCCCAAACCGCTGCGCAGAAGTCAACCAAACTTCACCCAGTAGTGTATTGTATCACAATCTAGTAGTTACATGTGGAAATTTAGTTCTAGGACATTTGGTTTGAGCGCAATCCTCAAACTTAGTTAAAAAAAGTCATTTAAGCCTTTTCGCAGTGAGATCTACGCGATATGGCCGAGAAATGTAATTTTCATGTTAACTCCCAAACCGCTGCGCAGAAGTCAACCAAACTTCACCCAATAGTGTATTGTATCACAATCTAGTAGTTACATTTGGAAATTTGGTTCTAGGACATTTGGTTTGAGCGCAATCATCAAACTTAATTAAAAAAGTCATTTAAGCCTTTTCACAGTGAGATCAATGCGATATGGCCGAGAAATGTAATTTTGATGTTCACTCCCAAACCGCTAGGCAGAAGTCAACCAAACTTCACCCAATAGTGTATTGTATCACAATCTAGTAGTTACATTTGGGAATTTGGTTCTAGGAAATTTTGTTTGAGCGCAATCATCAAACTTAGTTAAAAAAAAGTCATTTAAGCCTTTTCACAGTGAGATCTACGCGATATGGCCGAGAAATGTAATTTTGATATTAACTCCCAAACCGCTGCGCAGAAGTCAAACTTCACCCAATAATGTATTGTATCACAATCTAGTAGTTACATTTGGAAATTTGGTTCTAGGACATTTGGTTTGAGCGCAATCATCAAACTTAGTTAAAAAAAGTCATTTAAGCCTTTTCACAGTGAGATCTACGCGATATGGCCGAGAAATGTAATTTTGATAACTCCCAAACCGCTGCGCAGAAGTCAACCAAACTTCACCCAATAGTGTATTGTATCACAATTTAGTAGTTACATTTGGAAATTTGGTTCTAGAACATTTGGTTTGAGCGCAATCATCAAACTTAGTTTAAAAAAGTCATTTAAGCCTTTTCACAGTGAGATCTACGCGATATGGCCGAGAAATGTAATTTTGATAACTCCCAAACCGTTGCACAGAATTCAACCAAACTTCACCCAATAGTGTATTGTATCACAATCTAGTAGTTACATTTGGAAATTTGATTCTAGGACATTTGGTTTGAGCGCAATCCTCAAACTTAGTTAAAAAAAAGTCATTTAAGCCTTTTCACAGTGAGATCTACGCGATATGGCCGAGAAATGTAATTTTGATGTTAACTCCCAAACCGCTGCGCAGAAGTCAACCAAACTTCACCCAATAGTGTATTGTATCACAATCTAGTAGTTACATTTGGAAATTTGGTTCAAGGACATTTGGTTTGAGCGCAATCATCAAACTTAGTTAAAAAAAGTCATTTAAGCCTTTTCACAGTGAGATCTACGCGATATGGCCGAGAAATGTAATTTTGATGTTAACTCCCAAACCGCTGCGCAGGAGTCAACCAAACTTCACCCAATAGTGTATTGTATAACAATCTAGTAGTTACATTTGGAAATTTGGTTCAAGGACATTTGGTTTGAGCGCAATCATCAAACTTAGTTAAAAAAAGCCATTTAAGCCTTTTCGCAGTGAGATCTACGCGATATGGCCGAGAAATGTAATTTTGATGTTAACTCCCAAACCGCTGCGCAGAAGTCAACCAAACTTCACCCAATAGTGTACTGAATCACAATCTAGTAGTTACATTTGGAAATTTGGTTCTAGGACATTTGGTTTGAGCGCAATCCTCAAACTTAGTTAAAAAAAAGTCATTTAAGCCTTTTCACAGTGAGATCTACGCGATATGGCCGAGAAATGTAATTTTGATGTTAACTCCCAAACCGCTGCGCAGAAGTCAACCAAACTTCACCCAGTAGTGTATTGTATCACAATCTAGTAGTTACATGTGGAAATTTAGTTCTAGGACATTTGGTTTGAGCGCAATCATCAAACTTAGTTAAAAAAAGTCATTTAAGCCTTTTCACAGTGAGATCTACGCGATATGGCCGAGAAATGTAATTTTGATAACTCCCAAACCGCTGCGCAGGAGTCAACCAAACCTCACCCAATAATGTATTGTATCACAATCTAGTAGTTACATTTGGAAATTTGATTCTAGGACATTTGGTTTGAGCGCAATCCTCAAACTTAGTTAAAAAAAGTCATTTAAGCCTTTTCACAGTGAGATCTACGCGATATGGACGAGAAATGTAATTTTGATGTTAACTCCCAAACCGCTGCGCAGAAGTCAACCAAACTTCACCCAATAGTGTATTGTATCACAATCTAGTAGTTACATTTGGAAATTTGGTTCTAGGACATTTGGTTTGAGCGCAATCATCAAACTTAGTTAAAAAAAGTCATTTAAGCCTTTTCGCAGTGAGATCTACGCGATATGGCCGAGAAATGTAATTTTGATGTTAACTCCCAAACCGCTGCGCAGAAGTCAACCAAACTTCACCCAATAGTGTATTGTATCACAATCTAGTAGTTACATTTGGAAATTTGGTTCTAGGACATTTGGTTTGAGCGCAATCCTCAAACTTAGTTAAAAAAAAGTCATTTAAGCCTTTTCTCAGTGAGATCTACGCGATATGGCCGAGAAATGTAATTTTGATGTTAACTCCCAAACTGCTGCGCAGAAGTCAACCAAACTTCACCCAGTAGTGTATTGTATCACAATCTAGTAGTTACATTTGGAAATTTAGTTCTAGGACATTTGGTTTGAGCGCAATCCTCAAACTTAGTTAAAAAAAGTCATTTAAGCCTTTTCTCAGTGAGATCTACGCGATATGGCCGAGAAATGTAATTTTGATGACTCCAAAACCGCTGCGCAGAAGTCAACCAAACTTTACCCAATAGTGTATTGTATCACAATTTAGTAGTTACATTTGGAAATTTGGTTCTAGGACATTTGGTTTGAGCGCAATCCTCAAACTTAGTTAAAAAAAGTCATTTAAGCCTTTTCGCAGTGAGATCTACGCGATATGGCCGAGAAATGTAATTTTGATGTTAACTCCCAAACCGCTGCGCAGAAGTCAACCAAACTTCACCCAATAGTGTATTGTATCACAATCTAGTAGTTACATTTGGAAATTTGGTTCAAGGACATTTGGTTTGAGCGCAATCATCAAACTTAGTTAAAAAAAAGTCATTTAAGCCTTTTCACAGTGAGATCTACGCGATATGGCCGAGAAATGTAATTTTGATGTTAACTCCCTAACCGCTGCGCAGACGTCAACCAAACTTCACCCAATAGTGTATTGTATAACAATCTAGTAGTTACATTTGGAAATTTGGTTCAAGGACATTTGGTTTGAGCGCAATCATCAAACTTAGTTAAAAAAAGCCATTTAAGCCTTTTCGCAGTGAGATCTACGCGATATGGCCGAGAAATGTAATTTTGATGTTAACTCCCAAACCGCTGCGCAGAAGTCAACCAAACTTCACCCAATAGTGTACTGAATCACAATCTAGTAGTTACATTTGGAAATTTGGTTCTAGGACATTTGGTTTGAGCGCAATCCTCAAACTTAGTTAAAAAAAGTCATTTAAGCCTTTTCACAGTGAGATCTACGCGATATGGCCGAGAAATGTAATTTTGATGTTAACTCCCAAACCGCTGCGCAGAAGTCAACCAAACTTCACCCAGTAGTGTATTGTATCACAATCTAGTAGTTACATGTGGAAATTTGGTTCTAGGACATTTGGTTTGAGCCCAATCATCAAACTTAGTTAAAAAAAAAAAAGTCATTTAAGCCTTTTCACAGTGAGATCTACGCGATATGGCCGAGAAATGTAATTTTGATAACTCCCAAACCGCTGCGCAGGAGTCAACCAAACTTCACCCAATAGTGTATTGTATCACTATCTGGTAGTTACATTTGGAAATTTGATTCTAGGACATTTGGTTTGAGCGCAATCCTCAAACTTAGTTAAAAAAAGTCATTTAAGCCTTTTCACAGTGAGATCTACGCGATATGGCCGAGAAATGTAATTTTGATAACTCCCAAACCGCTGCGCAGAAGTCAACCAAACTTCACCCAATAGTGTATTGTATCACAATTTAGTAGTTACATTTGGAAATTTGGTTCTAGGACATTTGGTTTGAGCGCAATCATCAAACTTAGTTTAAAAAAGTCATTTAAGCCTTTTCACAGTGAGATCTACGCGATATGGCCGAGAAATGTAATTTTGATAACTCCCAAACCGCTGCGCAGAAGTCAACCAAACTTCACCCAATAGTGTATTGTATCACAATCTAGTAGTTACATTTGGAAATTTGGTTCTAGGACATTTGGTTTGAGCGCAATCCTCAAACTTAGTTAAAAAAAGTCATTTAAGCCTTTTCACAGTGAGATATACGCGATATGGCCGAGAAATGTAATTTTGATGTTAACTCCCAAACCGCTGCGCAGAAGTCAACCAAACTTCACCCAATAGTGTATTGTATCACAATCTAGTAGTTACATTTGGAAATTTGGTTCTAGGACATTTGGTTTGAGCGCAATCATCAAACTTAGTTAAAAAAAAGTCATTTAAGCCTTTTCACAGTGAGATCTACGCGATATGGCCGAGAAATGTAATTTTGATATTAACTCCCAAACCGCTGCGCAGAAGTCAAACTTCACCCAATAATGTATTGTATCACAATCTAGTAGTTACATTTGGAAATTTGGTTCTAGGACATTTGGTTTGAGCGCAATCATCAAACTTAGTTAAAAAAAGTCATTTAAGCCTTTTCACAGTGAGATCTACGCGATATGGCCGAGAAATGTAATTTTGATAACTCCCAAACCGCTGCGCAGAAGTCAACCAAACTTCACCCAATAGTGTATTGTATCACAATTTAGTAGTTACATTTGGAAATTTGGTTCTAGAACATTTGGTTTGAGCGCAATCATCAAACTTAGTTTAAAAAAGTCATTTAAGCCTTTTCACAGTGAGATCTACGCGATATGGCCGAGAAATGTAATTTTGATAACTCCCAAACCGTTGCACAGAATTCAACCAAACTTCACCCAATAGTGTATTGTATCACAATCTAGTAGTTACATTTGGAAATTTGGTTCTAGGACATTTGGTTTGAGCGCAATCATCAAACTTAGTTAAAAAAAGTCATTTAAGCCTTTTCGCAGTGAGATCTACGCGATATGGCCGAGAAATGTAATTTTGATGTTAACTCCCAAACCGCTGCGCAGAAGTCAACCAAACTTCACCCAATAATGTATTGTATCACAATCTAGTAGTTACATTTGGAAATTTGATTCTAGGACATTTGGTTTGAGCGCAATCCTCAAACTTAGTTAAAAAAAAGTCATTTAAGCCTTTTCGCAGTGAGATCTACGCGATATGGCCGAGAAATGTAATTTTGATGTTAACTCCCAAACCGCTGCGCAGAAGTCAACCAAACTTCACCCAATAGTGTATTGTATCACAATCTAGTAGTTACATTAGGAAATTTGGTTCTAGGACATTTGGTTTGAGCGCAATCCTCAAACTTAGTTAAAAAAAAGTCATTTAAGCCTTTTCTCAGTGAGATCTACGCGATATGGCCGAGAAATGTAATTTTGATGACTCCAAAACCGCTGCGCAGAAGTCAACCAAACTTCACCCAATAGTGTATTGTATCACAATTTAGTAGTTACATTTGAAAATTTGGTTCTAGGACATTTGGTTTGAGCGCAATCATCAAACTTAGTTAAAAAAAAGTCATTTAAGCCTTTTCACAGTGAGATCTATGCGATATGGCCGAGAAATGTAATTTTGATGTTCACTCCCAAACCGCTAGGCAGAAGTCAACCAAACTTCACCCAATAGTGTATTGTATCACAATCTAGTAGTTACATTTGGAAATTTGGTTCTAGGACATTTGGTTTGAGCGCAATCATCAAACTTAGTTAAAAAAAGTCATTTAAGCCTTTTCACAGTGAGATCTACGCGATATGGCCGAGAAATGTAATTTTGATGTTAACTCCCAAACCGCTAGGCAGATGTCAACCAAACTTCACCCAATAGTGTATTGTATCACAATCTAGTAGTTACATTTGGAAATTTGGTTCTAGGACATTTGGTTTGAGCGCAATCATCAAACTTAGTTACAAAAAGTCATTTAAGCCTTTTCACAGTGAGATTTACGCGATATGGCCGAGAAATGTAATTTTGATGTTAACTCCCAAACCGCTGCGCAGAAGTCAACCAAACTTCACCCAATAGTGTATTGTATCACAATCTAGTAGTTACATTTGGAAATTTGGTTCTAGGACATTTGGTTTGAGTGCAATCCTCAAACTTAGTTAAAAAAAGTCATTTAAGCCTTTTCGCAGTGAGATCTACGCGATATGGCCGAGAAATGTAATTTTGATGTTAACTCCCAAACCGCTGCGCAGAAGTCGACCAAACTTCACCCAATAGTGTATTGTATCACAATCTAGTCGTTACATTTGGAAATTTGGTTCTAGGACATTTGGTTTGAGCGCAATCCTCAAACTTAGTTAAAAAAAAGTCATTTAAGCCTTTTCACAGTGAGATCTAAGCGATATGGCCGAGAAATGTAATTTTGATGTTAACTCCCAAACCGCTGCGCAGAAGTCAACCAAACTTCACCCAATAGTGTATTGTATCACAATCTAGTAGTTACATTTGGAAATTTGGTTCTAGGACATTTGGTTTGAGCGCAATCCTCAAACTTAGTTAAAAAAAAGTCATTTAAGCCTTTTCGCAGTGAGATCTACGCGATATGGCCGAGAAATGTAATTTTCATGTTAACTCCCAAACCGCTGCGCAGAAGTCAACCAAACTTCACCCAATAGTGTATTGTATCACAATCTAGTAGTTACATTTGGAAATTTGATTCTAGGACATTTGGTTTGAGCGCAATCATCAAACTTAGTTAAAAAAAAGTCATTTAAGCCTTTTCACAGTGAGATCTACGCGATATGGCCGAGAAATGTAATTTTGATGTTAACTCCCAAACCGCTGCGCAGAAGTCAACCAAACTTCACCCAATAATGTATTGTATCACAATCTAGTAGTTACATTTGGAAATTTGATTCTAGGACATTTGGTTTGAGCGCAATCCTCAAACTTAGTTAAAAAAAAGTCATTTAAGCCTTTTCGCAGTGAGATCTACGCGATATGGCCGAGAAATGTAATTTTGATGTTAACTCCCAAACCGCTGCGCAGAAGTCAACCAAACTTCACCCAATAGTGTATTGTATCACAATCTAATAGTTACATTTGGAAATTTGGTTCTAGGACATTTGGTTCGAGCGCAATCCTCAAACTTAGTTAAAAAAAAGTCATTTAAGCCTTTTCTCAGTGAGATCTACGCGATATGGCCGAGAAATGTAATTTTGATGACTCCAAAACCGCTGCGCAGAAGTCAACCAAACTTCACCCAATAGTGTATTGTATCACAATTTAGTAGTTACCTTGGTCTTTCCAAGGGAAAGAACAAGGTAATGCTGTTCTGCAACTTTATCGTACTTATTATTACCTTGGTCTTTCCTATGGAAAGAACAAGGTATTGTTATTCTGCAACTTTATTCGCCTTATTATTATTATTTATTATATCTTCATCTTATTCTCCGCGTTTTTTCGGCGCGCCGCGCAGCCCGAACCATACCACCGATCGGCACCGTTGAAGTATCGGCACGACCGGATTTTTCGCGCGACGCAGGGACTTTTTCAAAATCCCCCGAAAAATTTTCCGTTCGCCCGTAAACGGCAATTTTCCGAAAAAAAAAAAAAGTTAAAAAATGTATCTAGTCCTACAATTTTTGACCAAATCACATAATTTGGGTATCAAAAATTCCGGGACGATGAGGGGCATAAAAGTTGTATACAGAATTTGGCAAAAATTTACGGTTCCCCGGAAATTTGCCAAAAACTTTCCTATTCATTTTGAATGAAAAAAAAACGCACGCTGCACAGCCCGAACCGTTTGACCGATCGGCACCGTTCAAATATCGGCACGACCGGAATTTTCGCGCAACGATGCGAATTTTTCAAACGGACCCGAAAAATTTTCCCTTCGCCCGTAAACGGCAATTTTCCGGAAAAAAAAAAAAGTTTCAAAATGTATCTAGTCCTACAATTTTTGACCAAATCACACAATTTGGGCATCAAAAATTCCGGGACGGTGAGGGGCATAAAAGTTGTATACAGAATTTGGAAAAAAATTACGCTTCCTCGGAAATTTGCCAAAAACTATCCCATTCATTTCGAATGGGAAAAGTCCCATTCACTTCCAATGGGATTTCCAATGGAATTTACATTGCATTGATGCCATTGACGGCCATGCATGTCGAATCTACTGATGCCAATGTACTTGGATTCAATTGACTATATGGATGTCGATGCCATTGACGGCCATGGACGTCCAAAATTTTTCCCATTCATTTTCAATGGGGAAAAAACTAAATTTCCCCAAATCAACAGAAAATGACCAGATATCAATAGGACGTGTCCCCCAAACTTCCCCAATTCCATTGACGCTTATGAAGGGTGCCGCCATTGACTTCCATGGACGTCCAAAATTTTTCCCATTCATTTTCAATGGGGAAAAAACTAAATTTCTCCAAATCAACAGAAAATGACCAGATATCAATAGGACGTATACCCCAAACGTCCCCAACTCCATTGACGCTTATGAAGGGTGCTGCCATTGACGTCCATGGACGTCCAAAATTTTTCCCATTCATTTTCAATGGGAAATTTTTTTTTTCCCCAAATCAACAGAAAATGACTAGATATCAATAGGACGTGTCCCCCAAATGTCCCCGATTGCATTGCTGCTTATGGAGGGTGATGCCATTGGCGTCCACGGACGTCCAAACTTCCCATTAATTTCCAATGGCGTTTCTTCATGTTTGTTCATTCTATTGATGCCAATGTATTTGGATTCCATTGACGCTTATGTAAGTTGATACCATTGACGTCCATGGACGTCCAAAATTTTTCCCATTCATTTTCAATGGGAATTTTTTTTTTTTCCCCAAATCAACAGAAAATGACTAGATATCAATAGGACGTGTCCCCCAAATGTCCCCGATTGCATTGCCTCTTATGGAGGGTGATGCCATTGACGTCCACGGACGTCCAAACTTCCCATTCATTTCCAATGGCATTTCTTCATGTTTGTTCATTCTATTGATGCCAATGTACTTGGTATCCATTGACGCTTATTTAAGTTGATACCATTGACGTCCATGGACGTCCAAATTTCCCATTCATTTCTAATGGCATTTAATTATGTTTTTTCATTTTATTGATGCCAATGTACTTGGATTCCATTGACGCCTATGTAAGTTGATACCATTGACGTCCATGGACGTCCAAAATTTTTCCCATTCATTTTCAATGGGAATTTATGGGACGTCGGCGTCATCCGCACGTTGGACTTCGTCGACTGGACGTCGGCGTCATCCGCATGTTGGACGTCGGCGACGTTTGCTAGTTGGACGTCATCACCGTCCGCTCATTGGACGTCGGCGCCGTCCGCTCGTTGGAAGTCGGCGCCGTCTTTATGTTGGATGTCGGCAGCGTCAGCACTTTGGACGTCGGCAGCGACAGCAATTAGGACGTCGGTGACGTCCGCTCGTTGGACGTCGCCAAACTTTGGACGTCGGCGTCGTCCACTCTTTTGACATCGTCACCATCCGCTCGTTGGACGTAAGACGGCGCATTCTGCACTTTTGACGTTTGCTTGTTGAACGTCGTCATTGTCCCACGTTGGACGTCGGCACCGTCCGCTCGATGGACGTCGGCAGCGTCAGCACTTTGGACGTCGGTGACGTCCGCTCGTTGGACGGCGCATTCTGCACTTTTGACGTTTGCTTGTTGAACGTCGTCACTGTTCCACGTGAGATGTCGGCACCGTCCTCTCGATGGACGTCGGCGTCATCTGCTCTTTTGACGTCTTGGACGTCGGCGTCGTCCACTCTTTTGACATCGTCACCATCCGCTCGTTGGACGTAAGATGGCGCATTCTGCACTTTTGACGTTTGCTTGTTGAACGTCGTCATTGTCCCACGTTGGACGTCGGCAGCGTCAGCACTTTGGACGTCGGTGACGTCCGCTCGTTGGACGTCGGCGCCGTCAGCAGTTTGGAAGTCGGTGATGTCCGCTCGTTGGACGGCGCATTCTGCACTTTGGACGTCGGTGACGTCCGCTCGTTAGACGGCGCATTCTGCACTTTTGACGTTTGCTTGTTGAACGTCGTCACTGTTCCACGTGAGATGTCGGCACCGTGCGCTCGATGGACGTCGGCGTCATCTGCTCTTTTGAGGTCTTGGACGTCGGTGACGTCCGCTCGTTGGACATCGTATTCTGCACTTTTGACTTTTGCTTGTTGAACGTTGTCACTGTCCCACATGGGATGTCGGCGTCATCTGCTCTTTTGACGTCGGCCTCTCACGCTAACTTTTGACGTCGGCGCCGTTTGCTCGTTGGACGTCGTCACCATCCGTTTGTTGATCGTCGGGGACGTCGGCGTCATCTGCTCTTTTGACGTCTTGGACATCGCATTCTGCACTTTTGACGTTTGCTTGTTGAACGTTGTCACTGTCCCACGTGGGATGTCGGCATCATCTGCTCTTTTGACGTCGGTGACGTCAGCCTCTCGCGCTAACTTTTGACGTCGCCGCCGTTTGCTCGTTGGACGTCGTCACCATCCGTTCGTTGATCGTCGGCGCCGTCCTCTCGATGGACGTTGGCGTCATCCGCTCTTTTGACGTCGGCGACGTCCAATCCACTCTGAGGTATACGCATAAAGTAGGAAACTGACCGGGGATCGAACCACCATCCTCTCGTACCAAGGTCAGCGATATTAACACTGAGCTATCCATCTGCTAAATGCAGTGTTGTGTGATATGTATATAAAGTTATCATGTATGTGATACAGGCATTGACAAAAGCTAACTTGGTATTGACAGAGGTTCGATCCTACGACCTCCCGCATCAAAGTCATTTTCAATTGGAATTTTTTTTTTTTCCAAAAATCAAAAGAAAATGACTAGATATCAATAGGACGTGTCCCCCAAACTTCCCCAATTCCATTTACACTTATGGAGGGTGATGCCATTGACGTCCATGGACGTCCAAATTTCCCATTTATTTTTAATTATGTTTTTTCATTCTATTGATGCCAATGTACTTGGATTCCATTGTAAGTTGATACCATTGACGTCAATGGACGTCCAAAATTTTTCCCATTCATTTTCAATGGGAATTTTTTTTCCCCCCAAATCAACAAAAAAACGACCTGATATCAAAAGGACGTGTCCCCCAAACTAGTCCAATTCCATTGACGCTTATGAAGGGCGCCGCCATTGACGGCCATGTACGTCCAAATTTCCCATTCATTTCTAATGCCATTTAATTATGTTTTTTCATTCTATTGATGCAAATGTACTTGGATTCTATTGACGCTTATGTAAGTTGATACCATTGACGTCCATGGACGTCCAAAATTTTTCCCATTCATTTTCAATGGGAATTTTTTTTTTTTCCCCAAATCAACAGAAAATGACTAGATATCAATAGGACGTGTCCCCCAAATGTCCCCGATTGCATTGCTGCTTATGGAGGGTGATGCCATTGACGTTCATGGACGTCCAAACTTCCCATTCATTTCCAATGGCATTTCTTCATGTTTGTTCATTCTATTGATGCCAATGTACTTGGATTCCATTGACACTTATGTAAGTTGATACCATTGACGTCCATGGACGTCCAAAATTTTTCCCATTCATTTTCAATGGGAATTTTTTTTCCCCCCCAAATCAACAAAAAATGACTACATATCATTAGGACGTGTCCCCCAAATGTCCCCGATTGCATTGACGCTTATGGAGGGTGCTGCCATTGACGGACATGGACGTCCAATTCTCCCAATCTTTTCTCATGGCTTTTACTTTGTTTAGTGCCATTGACTGGCATTATGGTCCATTCTATTGATAGACCTGAGTGGGGCTAAGATCTGTATCTCCACAGAGGAAAGACCAAGGTGTGTAATTTCTCCCGAAATTGCAGTTTCTAGTTACATTTGGATATTTGGTTCTAGGACATTTGGTTTGAGCGCAATCCTCAAACTTAGTTAAAAAAAAGTCATTTCAGCCTTTTCACAGTGAGATCTACGCGATATGGCCGAGAAATGTAATTTTGATGTTAACTCCAAAACCGCTGCGCAGAAGTCAACCAAACTTCACCCAATAGTGTATTATATCACAATCTAGTAGTTACATTTGGAAATTTGGTTCTAGGACATTTGGTTTGAGCGCAATCCTCAAACTTAGCTAAAAAAAAGTCATTTAAGCCTTTTCGCAGTGAGATCTACGCGATATGGCCGAGAAATGTAATTGTGATGTTAACTCCCAAACCGCTGCGCAGAAGTCAACCAAACTTCACCCAATAGTGTATTGTATCACAATCTAGTAGTTACATTTGGAAATTTGGTTCTAGGACATTTGGTTTGAGCGCAATCCTCAAACTTAGTTAAAAAAAGTCATTTAAGCCTTTTCGCAGTGAGATCTACGCGATATGGCCGAAAAATGTAATTTTGATGTTAACTCCAAAACCGCTGCGCAGAAGTCAACCAAACTTCACCCAATAGTGTATTGTATCACAATATAGTAGTTACATTTGGAAATTTGGTTCTAGGACATTTGGTTTGAGCGCAATCCTCAAACTTAGTTAAAAAAAGTCATTTAAGCCTTTTCGCAGTGAGATCTACGCGATATGGCCGAGAAATGTAATTTTGATGTTAACTCCCAAACCGCTGCGCAGAAGTCAACCAAACTTCACCCAATAGTGTATTGTATCACAATCTAGTAGTTACGTTTGGAAATTTTGTTCTAGGGCATTTGGTTTGAGCGCAATCCTCAAACTTAGTTAAAAAAAAGTCATTTAAGCCTTTTCTCAGTGAGATCTACGCAATATGGCCGAGAAATGTAATTTTGATGTTAACTCCCAAACCGCTGCGCAGAAGTCAACCAAACTTCACCCAATAGTGTATTGTATCACAATCTAGTAGTTACATTTGGAAATTTGGTTCTAGGACATTTGGTTTGAGCGCAATCCTCAAACTTAGTTAAAAAAAAGTCATTTAAGCCTTTTCACAGTAAGATCTACGCGATATGGCCGAGAAATGTAATTTTGATG
This sequence comes from Corythoichthys intestinalis, assembly GCF_030265065.1. Lineage (NCBI taxonomy): Eukaryota > Metazoa > Chordata > Actinopteri > Syngnathiformes > Syngnathidae > Corythoichthys > Corythoichthys intestinalis. Next base: position 39,917,977 of record NC_080414.1, on the reverse strand, counting down.
TTTACTCCAAAACCGCTGCGCAGAAGTCAACCAAACTTCACCCAATAGTGTATTATATCACAATCTAGTAGTTACATTTGGAAATTTGGTTCTAGGACATTTGGTTTGAGCGCAATCCTCAAACTTAGTTAAAAAAAAGTCATTTAAGCCTTTTCGCAGTGAGATCTACGCGATATGGCCGAGAAATGTAATTGTGATGTTAACTCCCAAACCGCTGCGCAGAAGTCAACCAAACTTCACCCAATAGTGTATTGTATCACAATCTAGTAGTTACATTTGGAAATTTGGTTCTAGGACATTTGGTTTGAGCGCAATCCTCAAACTTAGTTAAAAAAAGTCATTTAAGCCTTTTCGCAGTGAGATCTACGCGATATGGCCGAAAAATGTAATTTTGATGTTAACTCCAAAACCGCTGCGCAGAAGTCAACCAAACTTCACCCAATAGTGTATTGTATCACAATCTAGTAGTTACATTTGGAAATTTGGTTCTAGGACATTTGGTTTGAGCGCAATCCTCAAACTTAGTTAAAAAAAAGTCATATAAGCCTTTTCACAGTAAGATCTACGCGATATGGCCGAGAAATGTAATTTTGATGTTAACTCCAAAACCGCTGCGCAGAAGTCAACCAAACTTCACCCAATAGTGTATTATATCACAATCTAGTAGTTACATTTGGAAATTTGGTTCTAGGACATTTGGTTTGAGCGCAATCCTCAAACTTAGTTAAAAAAAAGTCATTTAAGCCTTTTCGCAGTGAGATCTACGCGATATGGCCGAGAAATGTAATTGTGATGTTAACTCCCAAACCGCTGCGCAGAAGTCAACCAAACTTCACCCAATAGTGTATTGTATCACAATCTAGTAGTTACATTTGGAAATTTGGTTCTAGGACATTTGGTTTGAGCGCAATCCTCAAACTTAGTTAAAAAAAGTCATTTAAGCCTTTTCTCAGTGAGATCTACGCGATATGGCCGAGAAATGTAATTTTGATGTTAACTCCCAAACCGCTGCGCAGAAGTCAACCAAACTTCACCCAATAGTGTATTGTATCACAATCTAGTAGTTACATTTGGATATTTGGTTCTAGGACATTTGGTTTGAGCGCAATCCTCAAACTTAGTTAAAAAAAAGTCATTTCAGCCTTTTCACAGTGAGATCTACGCGATATGGCCGAGAAATGTAATTTTGATGTTAACTCCAAAACCGCTGCGCAGAAGTCAACCAAACTTCACCCAATAGTGTATTATATCACAATCTAGTAGTTACATTTGGAAATTTGGTTCTAGGACATTTGGTTTGAGCGCAATCCTCAAACTTAGCTAAAAAAAAGTCATTTAAGCCTTTTCGCAGTGAGATCTACGCGATATGGCCGAGAAATGTAATTGTGATGTTAACTCCCAAACCGCTGCGCAGAAGTCAACCAAACTTCACCCAATAGTGTATTGTATCACAATCTAGTAGTTACATTTGGAAATTTGGTTCTAGGACATTTGGTTTGAGCGCAATCCTCAAACTTAGTTAAAAAAAAGTCATTTAAGCCTTTTCACAGTAAGATCTACGCGATATGGCCGAGAAATGTAATTTTGATGTTAACTCCAAAACCGCTGCGCAGAAGTCAACCAAACTTCACCCAATAGTGTATTATATCACAATCTAGTAGTTACATTTGGAAATTTGGTTCTAGGACATTTGGTTTGAGCGCAATCCTCAAACTTAGTTAAAAAAAAGTCATTTAAGCCTTTTCGCAGTGAGATCTACGCGATATGGCCGAGAAATGTAATTGTGATGTTAACTCCCAAACCGCTGCGCAGAAGTCAACCAAACTTCACCCAATAGTGTATTGTATCACAATCTAGTAGTTACATTTGGAAATTTGGTTCTAGGACATTTGGTTTGAGCGCAATCCTCAAACTTAGTTAAAAAAAGTCATTTAAGCCTTTTCGCAGTGAGATCTACGCGATATGGCCGAAAAATGTAATTTTGATGTTAACTCCAAAACCGCTGCGCAGAAGTCAACCAAACTTCACCCAATAGTGTATTGTATCACAATATAGTATTTACATTTGGAAATTTGGTTCTAGGACATTTGGTTTGAGCGCAATCCTCAAACTTAGTTAAAAAAAGTCATTTAAGCCTTTTCGCAGTGAGATCTACGCGATATGGCCGAAAAATGTAATTTTGATGTTAACTCCCAAACCGCTGCGCAGAAGTCAACCAAACTTCACCCAATAATGTATTGTATCACAATCTAGTAGTTACATTTGGAAATTTGGTTCTAGGACATTTGGTTTGAGCGCAATCCTCAAACTTAGTTAAAAAAAAGTCATTTAAGCCTTTTCTCAGTGAGATCTACGCGATATGGCCGAGAAATGTAATTTTGATGTTAACTCCCAAACCGCTGCGCAGAAGTCAACCAAACTTCACCCAATAGTGTATTGTATCACAATCTAGTAGTTACATTTGGAAATTTGGTTCTAGGACATTTGGTTTGAGCGCAATCCTCAAACTTAGTTAAAAAAAAGTCATATAAGCCTTTTCACAGTAAGATCTACGCGATATGGCCGAGAAATGTAATTTTGATGTTAACTCCAAAACCGCTGCGCAGAAGTCAACCAAACTTCACCCAATAGTGTATTATATCACAATCTAGTAGTTACATTTGGAAATTTGGTTCTAGGACATTTGGTTTGAGCGCAATCCTCAAACTTAGTTAAAAAAAAGTCATTTAAGCCTTTTCGCAGTGAGATCTACGCGATATGGCCGAGAAATGTAATTTTGATGTTAACTCCCAAACCGCTGCGCAGAAGTCAACCAAACTTCACCCAATAGTGTATTGTATCACAATCTAGTAGTTACATTTGGAAATTTGGTTCTAGGGCATTTGGTTTGAGCGCAATCCTCAAACTTAGTTAAAAAAAAGTCATTTAAGCCTTTTCTCAGTGAGATCTACGCGATATGGCCGAGAAATGTAATTTTGATGTTAACTCCCAAACCGCTGCGCAGAAGTCAACCAAACTTCACCCAATAGTGTATTGTATCACAATATAGTAGTTACATATAGAAATTTGGTTCTAGGACATGTGGTTTGAGCGCAATCCTCAAACTTAGTTAAAAAAAAGTCATTTAAGCCTTTTCGCAGTGAGATCTACGCGATATGGCCGAGAAATGTAATTTTGATGTTAACTCCCAAACCGCTGCGCAGAAGTCAACCAAACTTCACCCAATAGTGTATTGTATCACAATCTAGTAGTTACATTTGGAAATTTGGTTCTAGGACATTTGGTTTGAGCGCAATCCTCAAACTTAGTTAAAAAAAGTCATTTAAGCCTTTTCTCAGTGAGATCTACGCGATATGGCCGAGAAATGTAATTTTGATGTTAACTCCCAAACCGCTGCGCAGAAGTCAACCAAACTTCACCCAATAGTGTATTGTATCACAATCTAGTAGTTACATTTGGATATTTGGTTCTAGGACATTTGGTTTGAGCGCAATCCTCAAACTTAGTTAAAAAAAAAAGTCATTTAAGCCTTTTCACAGTAAGATCTACGCGATATGGCCGAGAAATGTAATTTTGATGTTAACTCCAAAACCGCTGCGCAGAAGTCAACCAAACTTCACCCAATAGTGTATTGTATCACAATCTAGTAGTTACATATAGAAATTTGGTTCTAGGACATGTGGTTTGAGCGCAATCCTCAAACTTAGTTAAAAAAAAGTCATTTAAGCCTTTTCGCAGTGAGATCTACGCGATATGGCCGAGAAATGTAATTTTGATGTTAACTCCCAAACCGCTGCGCAGAAGTCAACCAAACTTCACCCAATAGTGTATTGTATCACAATCTAGTAGTTACATTTGGAAATTTGGTTCTAGGACATTTGGTTTGAGCGCAATCCTCAAACTTAGTTAAAAAAAGTCATTTAAGCCTTTTCTCAGTGAGATCTACGCGATATGGCCGAGAAATGTAATTTTGATGTTAACTCCCAAACCGCTGCGCAGAAGTCAACCAAACTTCACCCAATAGTGTATTGTATCACAATCTAGTAGTTACATTTGGATATTTGGTTCTAGGACATTTGGTTTGAGCGCAATCCTCAAACTTAGTTAAAAAAAAGTCATTTCAGCCTTTTCACAGTGAGATCTACGCGATATGGCCGAGAAATGTAATTTTGATGTTAACTCCAAAACCGCTGCGCAGAAGTCAACCAAACTTCACCCAATAGTGTATTATATCACAATCTAGTAGTTACATTTGGAAATTTGGTTCTAGGACATTTGGTTTGAGCGCAATCCTCAAACTTAGCTAAAAAAAAGTCATTTAAGCCTTTTCGCAGTGAGATCTACGCGATATGGCCGAGAAATGTAATTGTGATGTTAACTCCCAAACCGCTGCGCAGAAGTCAACCAAACTTCACCCAATAGTGTATTGTATCACAATCTAGTAGTTAAATTTGGAAATTTGGTTCTAGGACATTTGGTTTGAGCGCAATCCTCAAACTTAGTTAAAAAAAAGTCATTTAAGCCTTTTCACAGTAAGATCTACGCGATATGGCCGAGAAATGTAATTTTGATGTTAACTCCAAAACCGCTGCGCAGAAGTCAACCAAACTTCACCCAATAGTGTATTATATCACAATCTAGTAGTTACATTTGGAAATTTGGTTCTAGGACATTTGGTTTGAGCGCAATCCTCAAACTTAGTTAAAAAAAAGTCATTTAAGCCTTTTCGCAGTGAGATCTACGCGATATGGCCGAGAAATGTAATTGTGATGTTAACTCCCAAACCGCTGCGCAGAAGTCAACCAAACTTCACCCAGTAGTGTATTGTATCACAATCTAGTAGTTACATTTGGAAATTTGGTTCTAGGACATTTGGTTTGAGCGCAATCCTCAAACTTAGTTAAAAAAAGTCATTTAAGCCTTTTCGCAGTGAGATCTACGCGATATGGCCGAAAAATGTAATTTTGATGTTAACTCCAAAACCGCTGCGCAGAAGTCAACCAAACTTCACCCAATAGTGTATTGTATCACAATATAGTATTTACATTTGGAAATTTGGTTCTAGGACATTTGGTTTGAGCGCAATCCTCAAACTTAGTTAAAAAAAGTCATTTAAGCCTTTTCGCAGTGAGATCTACGCGATATGGCCGAGAAATGTAATTTTGATGTTAACTCCCAAACCGCTGCGCAGAAGTCAACCAAACTTCACCCAATAGTGTATTGTATCACAATCTAGTAGTTACATTTGGAAATTTGGTTCGAGGGCATTTGGTTTGAGCGCAATCCTCAAACTTAGTTAAAAAAAAAAGTCATTTAAGCCTTTTCACAGTAAGATCTACGCGATATGGCCGAGAAATGTAATTTTGATGTTAACTCCAAAACCGCTGCGCAGAAGTCAACCAAACTTCACCCAATAGTGTATTGTATCACAATCTAGTAGTTACATATAGAAATTTGGTTCTAGGACATGTGGTTTGAGCGCAATCCTCAAACTTAGTTAAAAAAAAGTCATTTAAGCCTTTTCGCAGTGAGATCTACACGATATGGCCGAGAAATGTAATTTTGATGTTAACTCCAAAACCGCTGCGCAGAAGTCAACCAAACTTCACCCAATAGTGTATTGTATCACAATCTAGTAGTTACATTTGGAAATTTGATTCTAGGACATTTGGTTTGAGCGCAATCCTCAAACTTAGTTAAAAAAAGTAATTTAAGCCTTTTCGCAGTGAGATCTTCGCGATATGGCCGAGAAATGTAATTTTGATGTTAACTCCCAAACCGCTGCGCAGAAGTCAACCAAACTTCACCCAATAGTGTATTGTATCACAATCTAGTAGTTAAATTTGGAAATTTGGTTCTAGGACATTTGGTTTGAGCGCAATCCTCAAACTTAGTTAAAAAAAGTCATTTAAGCCTTTTCTCAGTGAGATCTACGCGATATGGCCGAGAAATGTAATTTTGATGTTAAGTCCCAAACCGCTGCGCAGAAGTCAACCAAACTTCACCCAATAGTGTATTGTATCACAATCTAGTAGTTACATTTGGATATTTGGTTCTAGGACATTTGGTTTGAGCGCTATCCTCAAACTTAGTTTAAAAAAAGTCATTTAAGCCTTTTCTCAGTGAGATCTACGCGATATGGCCGAGAAATGTAATTTTGATGTTAACTCCCAAAACGCTGCGCAGAAGTAAACCAAACTTCACCCAATAGTGTATTGTATCACAATCTAGTAGTTACATTTGGAAATTTGGTTCTAGGACATTTGGTTTGAGCGCAATCCTCAAACTTAGTTATAAAAAAAGTCATTTAAGCCTTTTCACAGTGAGATCTACGCGATATGGCCGAGAAATGTAATTTTGATGTTAACTCCAAAACCGCTGCGCAGAAGTCAACCAAACTTCACCCAATAGTGTATTGTATCACAATCTAGTAGTTACATTTGGAAATTTGGTTCTAGGACATTTGGTTTGAGCGCAATCCTCAAACTTAGTTAAAAAAAGTCATTTAAGCCTTTTCGCAGTGAGATCTACGCGATATGGCCGAGAAATGTAATTTTGATGTTAACTCCCAAACCGCTGCGCAGAAGTCAACCAAACTTCACCCAATAGTGTATTGTATCACAATCTAGTAGTTACATTTGGAAATTTGGTTCTAGGACATTTGGTTTGAGAGCAATCCTCAAACTTAGTTTAAAAAAGTCATTTAAGCCTTTTCGCAGTGAGATCTACGCGATATGGCCGAGAAATGTAATTTTGATGTTAACTCCCAAACCGCTGCGCAGAAGTAAACCAAACTTCACCCAATAGTGTATTGTATCACAATCTAGTAGTTACATTTGGAAATTTGGTTCTAGGAAATTTGGTTTGAGCGCAATCCTCAAACTTAGTTTTAAAAAAGTCATTTAAGCCTTTTCACAGTAAGATCTAAGCGATATGGCCGAGAAATGTAATTTTGATGTTAACTCCAAAACCGCTGCGCAGAAGTCAACCAAACTTCACCCAATAGTGTATTGTATCACAATCTAGTAGTTACATTTGGAAATTTGGTTCTAGGACATTTGGTTTGAGCGCAATCCTAAAAATTAGTTTAAAAAAGTCATTTAAGCCTTTTTGCAGTGAGATCTACGCGATATGGCCGAGAAATGTAATTTTGATGTTAAGTCCAAAACCGCTGCGCAGAAGTCAACCAAACTTCACCCAATAGTGTATTGTATCACAATCTAGTAGTTACATTTGGAAATTTGGTTCTAGGACATTTGGTTTGAGCGCAATCCTCAAACTTAGTTAAAAAAAAGTCATTTAAGCCTTTTCGCAGTGAGATCTACGCGATATGGCCGAGAAATGTAATTTTGATGTTAACTCCCAAACCGCTGCGCAGAAGTCAACCAAACTTCACCCAATAGTGTATTGTATCACAATCTAGTAGTTACATTTGGAAATTTGGTTCTAGGACATTTGGTTTGAGCGCAATCCTCAAACTTAGTTAAAAAAAGTCATTTAAGCCTTTTCGCAGTGAGATCTACGCGATATGGCCGAGAAATGTAATTTTGATGTTAACTCCCAAACCGCTGCGCAGAAGTCAACCAAACTTCACCCAATAGTGCATTGTATCACAATCTAGTAGTTACATTTGAAAATTTGGTTCTAGGACATTTGGTTTGAGCGCAATCCTCAAACTTAGTTAAAAAAAGTCATTTAAGCCTTTTCTCAGTGAGATATACGCGATATGGCCGAGAAATGTAATTTTGATGTTAACTCCCAAACCGCTGCGCAGAAGTCAACCAAACTTCACCCAATAGTGTATTGTATCACAATCTAGTAGTTACATTTGGAAATTTGGTTCTAGGACATTTGGTTTGAGCGCAATCCTCAAACTTAGTTAAAAAAAAGTCATTTCAGCCTTTTCACAGTGAGATCTACGCGATATGGCCGCGAAATGTAATTTTGATGTTAACTCCAAAACCGCTGCGCAGAAGTCAACCAAACTTCACCCAATAGTGTATTGTATCACAATCTAGTAGTTACATTTGGAAATTTGGTTCTAGGACATTTGGTTTGAGAGCAATCCTCAAACTTAGTTTAAAAAAGTCATTTAAGCCTTTTCGCAGTGAGATCTACGCGATATGGCCGAGAAATGTAATTTTGATGTTAACTCCCAAACCGCTGCGCAGAAGTAAACCAAACTTCACCCAATAGTGTATTGTATCACAATCTAGTAGTTACATTTGGAAATTTGGTTCTAGGAAATTTGGTTTGAGCGCAATCCTCAAACTTAGTTTTAAAAAAGTCATTTAAGCCTTTTCACAGTAAGATCTAAGCGATATGGCCGAGAAATGTAATTTTGATGTTAACTCCAAAACCGCTGCGCAGAAGTCAACCAAACTTCACCCAATAGTGTATTGTATCACAATCTAGTAGTTACATATAGAAATTTGGTTCTAGGACATGTGGTTTGAGCGCAATCCTCAAACTTAGTTAAAAAAAAGTCATTTAAGCCTTTTCGCAGTGAGATCTACGCGATATGGCCGAGAAATGTAATTTTGATGTTAACTCCCAAACCGCTGCGCAGAAGTCAACCAAACTTCACCCAATAGTGTATTGTATCACAATCTAGTAGTTACATTTGGAAATTTGGTTCTAGGACATTTGGTTTGAGCGCAATCCTCAAACTTAGTTAAAAAAAGTCATTTAAGCCTTTTCTCAGTGAGATCTACGCGATATGGCCGAGAAATGTAATTTTGATGTTAACTCCCAAACCGCTGCGCAGAAGTCAACCAAACTTCACCCAATAGTGTATTGTATCACAATCTAGTAGTTACATTTGGATATTTGGTTCTAGGACATTTGGTTTGAGCGCAATCCTCAAACTTAGTTAAAAAAAAAAGTCATTTAAGCCTTTTCACAGTAAGATCTACGCGATATGGCCGAGAAATGTAATTTTGATGTTAACTCCAAAACCGCTGCGCAGAAGTCAACCAAACTTCACCCAATAGTGTATTGTATCACAATCTAGTAGTTACATATAGAAATTTGGTTCTAGGACATGTGGTTTGAGCGCAATCCTCAAACTTAGTTAAAAAAAAGTCATTTAAGCCTTTTCGCAGTGAGATCTACGCGATATGGCCGAGAAATGTAATTTTGATGTTAACTCCCAAACCGCTGCGCAGAAGTCAACCAAACTTCACCCAATAGTGTATTGTATCACAATCTAGTAGTTACATTTGGAAATTTGGTTCTAGGACATTTGGTTTGAGCGCAATCCTCAAACTTAGTTAAAAAAAGTCATTTAAGCCTTTTCTCAGTGAGATCTACGCGATATGGCCGAGAAATGTAATTTTGATGTTAACTCCCAAACCGCTGCGCAGAAGTCAACCAAACTTCACCCAATAGTGTATTGTATCACAATCTAGTAGTTACATTTGGATATTTGGTTCTAGGACATTTGGTTTGAGCGCAATCCTCAAACTTAGTTAAAAAAAAGTCATTTCAGCCTTTTCACAGTGAGATCTACGCGATATGGCCGAGAAATGTAATTTTGATGTTAACTCCAAAACCGCTGCGCAGAAGTCAACCAAACTTCACCCAATAGTGTATTATATCACAATCTAGTAGTTACATTTGGAAATTTGGTTCTAGGACATTTGGTTTGAGCGCAATCCTCAAACTTAGCTAAAAAAAAGTCATTTAAGCCTTTTCGCAGTGAGATCTACGCGATATGGCCGAGAAATGTAATTGTGATGTTAACTCCCAAACCGCTGCGCAGAAGTCAACCAAACTTCACCCAATAGTGTATTGTATCACAATCTAGTAGTTAAATTTGGAAATTTGGTTCTAGGACATTTGGTTTGAGCGCAATCCTCAAACTTAGTTAAAAAAAAGTCATTTAAGCCTTTTCACAGTAAGATCTACGCGATATGGCCGAGAAATGTAATTTTGATGTTAACTCCAAAACCGCTGCGCAGAAGTCAACCAAACTTCACCCAATAGTGTATTATATCACAATCTAGTAGTTACATTTGGAAATTTGGTTCTAGGACATTTGGTTTGAGCGCAATCCTCAAACTTAGTTAAAAAAAAGTCATTTAAGCCTTTTCGCAGTGAGATCTACGCGATATGGCCGAGAAATGTAATTGTGATGTTAACTCCCAAACCGCTGCGCAGAAGTCAACCAAACTTCACCCAGTAGTGTATTGTATCACAATCTAGTAGTTACATTTGGAAATTTGGTTCTAGGACATTTGGTTTGAGCGCAATCCTCAAACTTAGTTAAAAAAAGTCATTTAAGCCTTTTCGCAGTGAGATCTACGCGATATGGCCGAAAAATGTAATTTTGATGTTAACTCCAAAACCGCTGCGCAGAAGTCAACCAAACTTCACCCAATAGTGTATTGTATCACAATATAGTATTTACATTTGGAAATTTGGTTCTAGGACATTTGGTTTGAGCGCAATCCTCAAACTTAGTTAAAAAAAGTCATTTAAGCCTTTTCGCAGTGAGATCTACGCGATATGGCCGAGAAATGTAATTTTGATGTTAACTCCCAAACCGCTGCGCAGAAGTCAACCAAACTTCACCCAATAGTGTATTGTATCACAATCTAGTAGTTACATTTGGAAATTTGGTTCTAGGACATTTGGTTTGAGCGCAATCCTCAAACTTAGCTAAAAAAAAGTCATTTAAGCCTTTTCACAGTAAGATCTACGCGATATGGCCGAGAAATGTAATTTTGATGTTAACTCCAAAACCGCTGCGCAGAAGTCAACCAAACTTCACCCAATAGTGTATTGTATCACAATCTAGTAGTTACATATAGAAATTTGGTTCTAGGACATGTGGTTTGAGCGCAATCCTCAAACTTAGTTAAAAAAAAGTCATTTAAGCCTTTTCGCAGTGAGATCTACACGATATGGCCGAGAAATGTAATTTTGATGTTAACTCCAAAACCGCTGCGCAGAAGTCAACCAAACTTCACCCAATAGTGTATTGTATCACAATCTAGTAGTTACATTTGGAAATTTGATTCTAGGACATTTGGTTTGAGCGCAATCCTCAAACTTAGTTAAAAAAAGTAATTTAAGCCTTTTCGCAGTGAGATCTTCGCGATATGGCCGAGAAATGTAATTTTGATGTTAACTCCCAAACCGCTGCGCAGAAGTCAACCAAACTTCACCCAATAGTGTATTGTATCACAATCTAGTAGTTAAATTTGGAAATTTGGTTCTAGGACATTTGGTTTGAGCGCAATCCTCAAACTTAGTTAAAAAAAGTCATTTAAGCCTTTTCTCAGTGAGATCTACGCGATATGGCCGAGAAATGTAATTTTGATGTTAAGTCCCAAACCGCTGCGCAGAAGTCAACCAAACTTCACCCAATAGTGTATTGTATCACAATCTAGTAGTTACATTTGGATATTTGGTTCTAGGACATTTGGTTTGAGCGCTATCCTCAAACTTAGTTTAAAAAAAGTCATTTAAGCCTTTTCTCAGTGAGATCTACGCGATATGGCCGAGAAATGTAATTTTGATGTTAACTCCCAAACCGCTGCGCAGAAGTAAACCAAACTTCACCCAATAGTGTATTGTATCACAATCTAGTAGTTACATTTGGAAATTTGGTTCTAGGACATTTGGTTTGAGCGCAATCCTCAAACTTAGTTATAAAAAAAGTCATTTAAGCCTTTTCACAGTGAGATCTACGCGATATGGCCGAGAAATGTAATTTTGATGTTAACTCCAAAACCGCTGCGCAGAAGTCAACCAAACTTCACCCAATAGTGTATTGTATCACAATCTAGTAGTTACATTTGGAAATTTGGTTCTAGGACATTTGGTTTGAGCGCAATCCTCAAACTTAGTTAAAAAAAGTCATTTAAGCCTTTTCGCAGTGAGATCTACGCGATATGGCCGAGAAATGTAATTTTGATGTTAACTCCCAAACCGCTGCGCAGAAGTCAACCAAACTTCACCCAATAGTGTATTGTATCACAATCTAGTAGTTACATTTGGAAATTTGGTTCTAGGACATTTGGTTTGAGAGCAATCCTCAAACTTAGTTTAAAAAAGTCATTTAAGCCTTTTCGCAGTGAGATCTACGCGATATGGCCGAGAAATGTAATTTTGATGTTAACTCCCAAACCGCTGCGCAGAAGTAAACCAAACTTCACCCAATAGTGTATTGTATCACAATCTAGTAGTTACATTTGGAAATTTGGTTCTAGGAAATTTGGTTTGAGCGCAATCCTCAAACTTAGTTTTAAAAAAGTCATTTAAGCCTTTTCACAGTAAGATCTAAGCGATATGGCCGAGAAATGTAATTTTGATGTTAACTCCAAAACCGCTGCGCAGAAGTCAACCAAACTTCACCCAATAGTGTATTGTATCACAATCTAGTAGTTACATTTGGAAATTTGGTTCTAGGACATTTGGTTTGAGCGCAATCCTCAAACTTAGTTAAAAAAAAGTCATTTAAGCCTTTTCGCAGTGAGATCTACGCGATATGGCCGAGAAATGTAATTTTGATGTTAACTCCCAAACCGCTGCGCAGAAGTCAACCAAACTTCACCCAATAGTGTATTGTATCACAATCTAGTAGTTACATTTGGAAATTTGGTTCTAGGACATTTGGTTTGAGCGCAATCCTCAAACTTAGTTAAAAAAAGTCATTTAAGCCTTTTCGCAGTGAGATCTACGCGATATGGCCGAGAAATGTAATTTTGATGTTAACTCCCAAACCGCTGCGCAGAAGTCAACCAAACTTCACCCAATAGTGCATTGTATCACAATCTAGTAGTTACATTTGAAAATTTGGTTCTAGGACATTTGGTTTGAGCGCAATCCTCAAACTTAGTTAAAAAAAGTCATTTAAGCCTTTTCTCAGTGAGATATACGCGATATGGCCGAGAAATGTAATTTTGATGTTAACTCCCAAACCGCTGCGCAGAAGTCAACCAAACTTCACCCAATAGTGTATTGTATCACAATCTAGTAGTTACATTTGGAAATTTGGTTCTAGGACATTTGGTTTGAGCGCAATCCTCAAACTTAGTTAAAAAAAAAGTCATTTAAGCCTTTTCACAGTAAGATCTACGCGATATGGCCGAGAAATGTAATTTTGATGTTAACTCCCAAACCGCTGCGCAGAAGTCAACCAAACTTCACCCAATAGTGTATTGTATCACAATCTAGTAGTTACATTTGGAAATTTGGTTCTAGGACATTTGGTTTGAGCACAATCCTCAAACTTAGTTAAAAAAAGTCATTTAAGCCTTTTCTCAGTGAGATCTACGCGATATGGCCGAGAAATGTAATTTCGATGTTAACTCCCAAACCGCTGCGCAGAAGTCAACCAAACTTCACCCAAAAGTGTATTGTATCACAATCTAGTAGTTACATTTAGAAATTTGGTTCTAGGACATTTGGTTTGAGCGCAATCCTCAAACTTAGTTAAAAAAAAGTCATTTCAGCCTTTTCACAGTGAGATCTACGCGATATGGCCGCGAAATGTAATTTTGATGTTAACTCCAAAACCGCTGCGCAGAAGTCAACCAAACTTCACCCAATAGTGTATTGTATCACAATCTAGTAGTTACATTTGGAAATTTGGTTCTAGGACATTTGGTTTGAGAGCAATCCTCAAACTTAGTTTAAAAAAGTCATTTAAGCCTTTTCGCAGTGAGATCTACGCGATATGGCCGAGAAATGTAATTTTGATGTTAACTCCCAAACCGCTGCGCAGAAGTAAACCAAACTTCACCCAATAGTGTATTGTATCACAATCTAGTAGTTACATTTGGAAATTTGGTTCTAGGAAATTTGGTTTGAGCGCAATCCTCAAACTTAGTTTTAAAAAAGTCATTTAAGCCTTTTCACAGTAAGATCTAAGCGATATGGCCGAGAAATGTAATTTTGATGTTAACTCCAAAACCGCTGCGCAGAAGTCAACCAAACTTCACCCAATAGTGTATTGTATCACAATCTAGTAGTTACATATAGAACTTTGGTTCTAGGACATGTGGTTTGAGCGCAATCCTCAAACTTAGTTTAAAAAAAGTCATTTAAGCCTTTTCACAGTGAGATCTACGCGATATGGCCGAGAAATGTAATTTTGATGTTAACTCCCAAACCGCTGCGCAGAAGTCAACCAAACTTCACCAAATAGTGTATTGTATCACAATCTAGTAGTTACATTTGGAAATTTGGTTCTAGGACATTTGGTTTGAGCGCAATCCTCAAACTTAGTTAAAAAAAGTCATTTAAGCCTTTTCACAGTGAGATTTACGCGATATGGCCGAGAAATGTAATTTTGATGTTAACTCCAAAACCGCTGCGCAGAAGTCAACCAAACTTCACCCAATAGTGTATTGTATCACAATCTAGTAGTTACATTTGGAAATTTGGTTCTAGGACATTTGGTTTGAGCGCAATCCTAAAAATTAGTTTTAAAAAGTCATTTAAGCCTTTTTGCAGTGAGATCTACGCGATATGGCCGAGAAATGTAATTTTGATGTTAAGTCCAAAACCGCTGCGCAGAAGTCAACCAAACTTCACCCAATAGTGTATTGTATCACAATCTAGTAGTTACATTTGGAAATTTGGTTCTAGGACATTTGGTTTGAGCGCAATCCTCAAACTTAGTTAAAAAAAAGTCATTTAAGCCTTTTCGCAGTGAGATCTACGCGATATGGCCGAGAAATGTAATTTTGATGTTAACTCCCAAACCGCTGCGCAGAAGTCAACCAAACTTCACCCAATAGTGTATTGTATCACAATCTAGTAGTTACATTTGGAAATTTGGTTCTAGGACATTTGGTTTGAGCGCAATCCTCAAACTTAGTTAAAAAAAAAAGTCATTTAAGCCTTTTCACAGTAAGATCTACGCGATATGGCCGAGAAATGTAATTTTGATGTTAACTCCCAAACCGCTGCGCAGAAGTCAACCAAACTTCACCCAATAGTGTATTGTATCACAATCTAGTAGTTACATTTGGAAATTTGGTTCTAGGACATTTGGTTTGAGCACAATCCTCAAACTTAGTTAAAAAAAGTCATTTAAGCCTTTTCTCAGTGAGATCTACGCGATATGGCCGAGAAATGTAATTTCGATGTTAACTCCCAAACCGCTGCGCAGAAGTCAACCAAACTTCACCCAAAAGTGTATTGTATCACAATCTAGTAGTTACATTTAGAAATTTGGTTCTAGGACATTTGGTTTGAGCGCAATCCTCAAACTTAGTTAAAAAAAAGTCATTTCAACCTTTTCACAGTGAGATCTACGCGATATGGCCGCGAAATGTAATTTTGATGTTAACTCCAAAACCGCTGCGCAGAAGTCAACCAAACTTCACCCAATAGTGTATTGTATCACAATCTAGTAGTTACATTTGGAAATTTGGTTCTAGGACATTTGGTTTGAGCGCAATCCTCAAACTTAGTTAAAAAAAGTCATTTAAGCCTTTTCGCAGTGAGATCTACGCGATATGGCCGAAAAATGTAATTTTGATGTTAACTCCAAAACCGCTGCGCAGAAGTCAACCAAACTTCACCCAATAGTGTATTGTATCACAATATAGTAGTTACATTTGAAAATTTGGTTCTAGGACATTTGGTTTGAGCGCAATCCTCAAACTTAGTTAAAAAAAGTCATTTAAGCCTTTTCGCAGTGAGATCTACGCGATATGGCCGAGATATGTAATTTTGATGTTAACTCCCAAACCGCTGCGCAGAAGTCAACCAAACTTCACCCAATAGTGTATTGTATCACAATCTAGTAGTTACATTTGGAAATTTGGTTCTAGGACATTTGGTTTGAGCGCAATCCTCAAACTTAGTTTAAAAAAAGTCATTTAAGCCTTTTCACAGTGAGATCTACGCGATATGGCCGAGAAATGTAATTTTGATGTTAACTCCCAAACCGCTGCGCAGAAGTCAACCAAACTTCACCCAATAGTGTATTGTATCACAATCTAGTAGTTACATTTGGAAATTTGGTTCTAGGACATTTGGTTTGAGCGCAATCCTCAAACTTAGTTAAAAAAAGTCATTTAAGCCTTTTCACAGTGAGATTTACGCGATATGGCCGAGAAATGTAATTTTGATGTTAACTCCAAAACCGCTGCGCAGAAGTCAACCAAACTTCACCCAATAGTGTATTGTATCACAATCTAGTAGTTACATTTGGAAATTTGGTTCTAGGACATTTGGTTTGAGCGCAATCCTCAAACTTAGTTAAAAAAAGGAATTTAAGCCTTTTCACAGTGAGATCTACGCGATATGGCCGAGAAATGTAATTTTGATGTTAACTCCCAAACCGCTAGGCAGAAGTCAACCAAACTTCACCCAATAATGTATTGTATCACAATCTAGTAGTTACATTTGGAAATTTGGTTCTAGGACATTTGATTTGAGCGCAATCATCAAACTTAGTTAAAAAAAGTCATTTAAGCCTTTTCACAGTGAGATCTACGCGATATGGCCGAGAAATGTAATTTTGATAACTCCCAAAACGCTGCGCAGAAGTCAACCAAACTTCACCCAATAGTGTATTGTATCACAATTTAGTAGTTACATTTGGAAATTTGGTTCTAGGACATTTGGTTTGAGCGCAATCATCAAACTTAGATTAAAAAAGTCATTTAAGCCTTTTCACAGTGAGATCTACGCGATATGGCCGAGAAATGTAATTTTGATAACTCCCAAACCGCTGCGCAGAAGTCAACCAAACTTCACCCAATAGTGTATTGTATCACAATCTAGTAGTTACATTTGGAAATTTGGTTCTAGGACATTTGGTTTTGAGCGCAATCCTCAAACTTGGTTAAAAAAAGTCATTTAAGCCTTTTCGCAGTGAGATCTACGCGATATGGCCGAGAAATGTAATTTTGATGTTAACTCCCAAACCGCTGCGCAGAAGTCAACCAAACTTCACCTAATAGTGTATTGTATCACAATCTAGTAATTACATTTGGAAATTTGGTTCTAGGACATTTGGTTTGAGCGCAATCATCAAACTTAATTAAAAAAAAGTCATTTAAGCCTTTTCACAGTGAGATCTACGCGATATGGCCGAGAAATGTAATTTTGATATTAACTCCCAAACCGCTGCGCAGAAGTCAAACTTCACCCAATAATGTATTGTATCACAATCTAGTAGTTACATTTGGAAATTTGGTTCTAGGACATTTGGTTTGAGCGCATTCCTCAAACTTAGTTAAAAAAAAGTCATTTAAGCCTTTTCTCAGTGAGATCTACGCGATATGGCCGAGAAATGTAATTTTGATGTTAACTCCCAAACCGCTGCGCAGAAGTCAACCAAACTTCACCCAATAGTGTATTGTATCACAATCTAGTAGTTACATTTGGAAATTTGGTTCTAGGACATTTGGTTTGAGCGCAATCCTCAAACTTAGTTAAAAAAAAAAGTCATTTAAGCCTTTTCACAGTAAGATCTACGCGATATGG
This sequence comes from Corythoichthys intestinalis, assembly GCF_030265065.1. NCBI lineage: Eukaryota > Metazoa > Chordata > Actinopteri > Syngnathiformes > Syngnathidae > Corythoichthys > Corythoichthys intestinalis. The sequence continues at coordinate 39,900,520 of NC_080414.1, read as the reverse complement.
CCGAGAAATGTAATTTTGATGTTAAGTCCAAAACCGCTGCGTAGAAGTCAACCAAACTTCACCCAATAGTGTATTGTATCACAATCTAGTAGTTACATTTGGAAATTTGGTTCTAGGACATTTGGTTTGAGCGCAATCCTCAAACTTAGTTAAAAAAAGTCATTTAAGCCTTTTCGCAGTGAGATCTACGCGATATGGCCGAGAAATGTAATTTTGATGTTAACTCCCAAACCGCTGCGCAGAAGTCAACCAAACTTCACCCAATAGTGTATTGTATCACAATCTAGTAGTTAAATTTGGAAATTTGGTTCTAGGACATTTGGTTTGAGCGCAATCCTCAAACTTAGTTAAAAAAAAGTCATTTAAGCCTTTTCTCAGTGAGATCTACGCGATATGGCCGAGAAATGTAATTTTGATGTTAACTCCCAAACCGCTGCGCAGAAGTCAACCAAACTTCACCCAATAGTGTATTGTATCACAATCTAGTAGTTACATTTGGAAATTTGGTTCTAGGACATTTGGTTTGAGGGCAATCCTCAAACTTAGTTAAAAAAAAGTCATTTCAGCCTTTTCGCAGTGAGATCTACGCGATATGGCCGAGAAATGTAATTTTGATGTTAACTCCCAAACCGCTGCGCAGAAGTCAACCAAACTTCACCCAATAGTGTATTGTATCACAATCTAGTAGTTACATTTGGAAATTTGGTTCTAGGACATTTGGTTTGAGCGCAATCATCAAACTTAGTTAAAAAAAGTCATTTAAGCCTTTTCACAGTGAGATCTACGCGATATGGCCGAGAAATGTAATTTTGATAACTCCCAAAACGCTGCGCAGAAGTCAACCAAACTTCACCCAATAGTGTATTGTATCACAATTTAGTAGTTACATTTGGAAATTTGGTTCTAGGACATTTGGTTTGAGCGCAATCATCAAACTTAGATTAAAAAAGTCATTTAAGCCTTTTCACAGTGAGATCTACGCGATATGGCCGAGAAATGTAATTTTGATAACTCCCAAACCGCTGCGCAGAAGTCAACCAAACTTCACCCAATAGTGTATTGTATCACAATCTAGTAGTTACATTTGGAAATTTGGTTCTAGGACATTTGGTTTGAGCGCAATCCTCAAACTTAGTTAAAAAAAAGTCATTTAAGCCTTTTCTCAGTGAGATCTACGCGATATGGCCGAGAAATGTAATTTTGATGACTCCAAAACCGCTGCGCAGAAGTCAACCAAACTTCACCCAATAGTGTATTGTATCACAATTTAGTAGTTACATTTGGAAATTTGGTTCTAGGACATTTGGTTTGAGCGCAATCATCAAACTTAGTTAAAAAAAGTCATTTAAGCCTTTTCACAGTGAGATCTATGCGATATGGCCGAGAAATGTAATTTTGATGTTAACTCCCAAACCGCTAGGCAGAAGTCAACCAAACTTCACCCAATAGTGTATTGTATCACAATTTAGTAGTTCCATTTGGAAATTTGGTTCTAGGACATTTGGTTTGAGCGCAATCATCAAACTTAATTGAAAAAGTCATTTAAGCCTTTTCACAGTGAGATCTATGCGATATGGCCGAGAAATGTAATTTTGATGTTCACTCCCAAACCGCTAGGCAGAAGTCAACCAAACTTCACCCAATAGTTTATTGTATCACAATCTAGTAGTTACATTTGGGAATTTGGTTCTAGGACATTTGGTTTGAGCGCAATCATCAAACTTAGTTAAAAAAAAGTCATTTAAGCCTTTTCACAGTGAGATCTACGCGATATGGCCGAGAAATGTAATTTTGATGTTAACTCCCAAACCGCTGCGTAGAAGTCAACCAAACTTCACCTAATAGTGTATTGTATCACAATCTAGTAGTTACATTTGGAAATTTGGTTCTAGGACATTTGGTTTGAGCGCAATCATCAAACTTAGTTAAAAAAAAGTCATTTAAGCCTTTTCACAGTGAGATCTACGCGATATGGCCGAGAAATGTAATTTTGATATTAACTCCCAAACCGCTGCGCAGAAGTCAAACTTCACCCAATAATGTATTGTATCACAATCTAGTAGTTACATTTGGAAATTTGGTTCTAGGACATTTGGTTTGAGCGCAATCATCAAACTTAGTTAAAAAAAGTCATTTAAGCCTTTTCACAGTGAGATCTACGCGATATGGCCGAGAAATGTAATTTTGATGTTAACTCCCAAACCGCTGCGCAGAAGTCAACCAAACTTCACCTAATAGTGTATTGTATCACAATCTAGTAGTTACATTTGGAAATTTGGTTCTAGGACATTTGGTTTGAGCGCAATCATCAAACTTAGTTAAAAAAAAGTCATTTAAGCCTTTTCACAGTGAGATCTACGCGATATGGCCGAGAAATGTAATTTTGATATTAACTCCCAAACCGCTGCGCAGAAGTCAAACTTCACCCAATAATGTATTGTATCACAATCTAGTAGTTACATTTGGAAATTTGGTTCTAGGACATTTGGTTTGAGCGCAATCCTCAAACTTAGTTAAAAAAAAGTCATTTAAGCCTTTTCACAGTGAGATCTACGCGATATGGCCGCGAAATGTAATTTTGATGTTAACTCCAAAACCGCTGCGCAGAAGTCAACCAAACTTCACCCAATAGTGTATTGTATCACAATCTAGTAGTTACATTTGGAAATTTGGTTCTAGGGCATTTGGTTTGAGCGCAATCCTCAAACTTAGTTAAAAAAAAGTCATTTAAGCCTTTTCTCAGTGAGATCTACGCGATATGGCCGAGAAATGTAATTTTGATGTTAACTCCCAAACCGCTGCGCAGAAGTCAACCAAACTTCACCCAATAGTGTATTGTATCACAATCTAGTAGTTACATTTGGAAATTTGGTTCTAGGACATTTGGTTTGAGCGCAATCCTCAAACTTAGTTTAAAAAAAGTCATTTAAGCCTTTTCGCAGTGAGATCTACGCGATATGGCCGAGAAATGTAATTTTGATGTTAACTCCCAAACCGCTGCGCAGAAGTCAACCAAACTTCACCCAATAGTGTATTGTATCACAATCTAGTATTTACATTTGGAAATTTGGTTCTAGGACATTTGGTTTGAGCGCAATCCTCAAACTTAGTTAAAAAAAGTCATTTAAGCCTTTTCACAGTGAGATCTACGCGATATGGCCGAGAAATGTAATTTTGATGTTAACTCCCAAACCGCTAGGCAGAAGTCAACCAAACTTCACCCAATAATGTATTGTATCACAATCTAGTAGTTACATTTGGAAATTTGGTTCTAGGACATTTGATTTGAGCGCAATCATCAAACTTAGTTAAAAAAAGTCATTTAAGCCTTTTCACAGTGAGATCTACGCGATATGGCCGAGAAATGTAATTTTGATAACTCCCAAAACGCTGCGCAGAAGTCAACCAAACTTCACCCAATAGTGTATTGTATCACAATTTAGTAGTTACATTTGGAAATTTGGTTCTAGGACATTTGGTTTGAGCGCAATCATCAAACTTAGATTAAAAAAGTCATTTAAGCCTTTTCACAGTGAGATCTACGCGATATGGCCGAGAAATGTAATTTTGATAACTCCCAAACCGCTGCGCAGAAGTCAACCAAACTTCACCCAATAGTGTATTGTATCACAATCTAGTAGTTACATTTGGAAATTTGGTTCTAGGACATTTGGTTTTGAGCGCAATCCTCAAACTTGGTTAAAAAAAGTCATTTAAGCCTTTTCGCAGTGAGATCTACGCGATATGGCCGAGAAATGTAATTTTGATGTTAACTCCCAAACCGCTGCGCAGAAGTCAACCAAACTTCACCTAATAGTGTATTGTATCACAATCTAGTAATTACATTTGGAAATTTGGTTCTAGGACATTTGGTTTGAGCGCAATCATCAAACTTAATTAAAAAAAAGTCATTTAAGCCTTTTCACAGTGAGATCTACGCGATATGGCCGAGAAATGTAATTTTGATATTAACTCCCAAACCGCTGCGCAGAAGTCAAACTTCACCCAATAATGTATTGTATCACAATCTAGTAGTTACATTTGGAAATTTGGTTCTAGGACATTTGGTTTGAGCGCATTCCTCAAACTTAGTTAAAAAAAAGTCATTTAAGCCTTTTCTCAGTGAGATCTACGCGATATGGCCGAGAAATGTAATTTTGATGTTAACTCCCAAACCGCTGCGCAGAAGTCAACCAAACTTCACCCAATAGTGTATTGTATCACAATCTAGTAGTTACATTTGGAAATTTGGTTCTAGGACATTTGGTTTGAGCGCAATCCTCAAACTTAGTTAAAAAAAAAAGTCATTTAAGCCTTTTCACAGTAAGATCTACGCGATATGGCCGAGAAATGTAATTTTGATGTTAAGTCCAAAACCGCTGCGTAGAAGTCAACCAAACTTCACCCAATAGTGTATTGTATCACAATCTAGTAGTTACATTTGGAAATTTGGTTCTAGGACATTTGGTTTGAGCGCAATCCTCAAACTTAGTTAAAAAAAGTCATTTAAGCCTTTTCGCAGTGAGATCTACGCGATATGGCCGAGAAATGTAATTTTGATGTTAACTCCCAAACCGCTGCGCAGAAGTCAACCAAACTTCACCCAATAGTGTATTGTATCACAATCTAGTAGTTAAATTTGGAAATTTGGTTCTAGGACATTTGGTTTGAGCGCAATCCTCAAACTTAGTTAAAAAAAAGTCATTTAAGCCTTTTCTCAGTGAGATCTACGCGATATGGCCGAGAAATGTAATTTTGATGTTAACTCCCAAACCGCTGCGCAGAAGTCAACCAAACTTCACCCAATAGTGTATTGTATCACAATCTAGTAGTTACATTTGGAAATTTGGTTCTAGGACATTTGGTTTGAGGGCAATCCTCAAACTTAGTTAAAAAAAAGTCATTTCAGCCTTTTCGCAGTGAGATCTACGCGATATGGCCGAGAAATGTAATTTTGATGTTAACTCCCAAACCGCTGCGCAGAAGTCAACCAAACTTCACCCAATAGTGTATTGTATCACAATCTAGTAGTTACATTTGGAAATTTGGTTCTAGGACATTTGGTTTGAGCGCAATCATCAAACTTAGTTAAAAAAAGTCATTTAAGCCTTTTCACAGTGAGATCTACGCGATATGGCCGAGAAATGTAATTTTGATAACTCCCAAAACGCTGCGCAGAAGTCAACCAAACTTCACCCAATAGTGTATTGTATCACAATTTAGTAGTTACATTTGGAAATTTGGTTCTAGGACATTTGGTTTGAGCGCAATCATCAAACTTAGATTAAAAAAGTCATTTAAGCCTTTTCACAGTGAGATCTACGCGATATGGCCGAGAAATGTAATTTTGATAACTCCCAAACCGCTGCGCAGAAGTCAACCAAACTTCACCCAATAGTGTATTGTATCACAATCTAGTAGTTACATTTGGAAATTTGGTTCTAGGACATTTGGTTTGAGCGCAATCCTCAAACTTAGTTAAAAAAAAGTCATTTAAGCCTTTTCTCAGTGAGATCTACGCGATATGGCCGAGAAATGTAATTTTGATGACTCCAAAACCGCTGCGCAGAAGTCAACCAAACTTCACCCAATAGTGTATTGTATCACAATTTAGTAGTTACATTTGGAAATTTGGTTCTAGGACATTTGGTTTGAGCGCAATCATCAAACTTAGTTAAAAAAAGTCATTTAAGCCTTTTCACAGTGAGATCTATGCGATATGGCCGAGAAATGTAATTTTGATGTTAACTCCCAAACCGCTAGGCAGAAGTCAACCAAACTTCACCCAATAGTGTATTGTATCACAATTTAGTAGTTCCATTTGGAAATTTGGTTCTAGGACATTTGGTTTGAGCGCAATCATCAAACTTAATTGAAAAAGTCATTTAAGCCTTTTCACAGTGAGATCTATGCGATATGGCCGAGAAATGTAATTTTGATGTTCACTCCCAAACCGCTAGGCAGAAGTCAACCAAACTTCACCCAATAGTTTATTGTATCACAATCTAGTAGTTACATTTGGGAATTTGGTTCTAGGACATTTGGTTTGAGCGCAATCATCAAACTTAGTTAAAAAAAAGTCATTTAAGCCTTTTCACAGTGAGATCTACGCGATATGGCCGAGAAATGTAATTTTGATGTTAACTCCCAAACCGCTGCGTAGAAGTCAACCAAACTTCACCTAATAGTGTATTGTATCACAATCTAGTAGTTACATTTGGAAATTTGGTTCTAGGACATTTGGTTTGAGCGCAATCATCAAACTTAATTAAAAAAAAGTCATTTAAGCCTTTTCACAGTGAGATCTACGCGATATGGCCGAGAAATGTAATTTTGATATTAACTCCCAAACCGCTGCGCAGAAGTCAAACTTCACCCAATAATGTATTGTATCACAATCTAGTAGTTACATTTGGAAATTTGGTTCTAGGACATTTGGTTTGAGCGCATTCCTCAAACTTAGTTAAAAAAAAGTCATTTAAGCCTTTTCTCAGTGAGATCTACGCGATATGGCCGAGAAATGTAATTTTGATGTTAACTCCCAAACCGCTGCGCAGAAGTCAACCAAACTTCACCCAATAGTGTATTGTATCACAATCTAGTAGTTACATTTGGAAATTTGGTTCTAGGACATTTGGTTTGAGCGCAATCCTCAAACTTAGTTAAAAAAAAAAGTCATTTAAGCCTTTTCACAGTAAGATCTACGCGATATGGCCGAGAAATGTAATTTTGATGTTAAGTCCAAAACCGCTGCGTAGAAGTCAACCAAACTTCACCCAATAGTGTATTGTATCACAATCTAGTAGTTACATTTGGAAATTTGGTTCTAGGACATTTGGTTTGAGCGCAATCCTCAAACTTAGTTAAAAAAAGTCATTTAAGCCTTTTCGCAGTGAGATCTACGCGATATGGCCGAGAAATGTAATTTTGATGTTAACTCCCAAACCGCTGCGCAGAAGTCAACCAAACTTCACCCAATAGTGTATTGTATCACAATCTAGTAGTTAAATTTGGAAATTTGGTTCTAGGACATTTGGTTTGAGCGCAATCCTCAAACTTAGTTAAAAAAAAGTCATTTAAGCCTTTTCTCAGTGAGATCTACGCGATATGGCCGAGAAATGTAATTTTGATGTTAACTCCCAAACCGCTGCGCAGAAGTCAACCAAACTTCACCCAATAGTGTATTGTATCACAATCTAGTAGTTACATTTGGAAATTTGGTTCTAGGACATTTGGTTTGAGGGCAATCCTCAAACTTAGTTAAAAAAAAGTCATTTCAGCCTTTTCGCAGTGAGATCTACGCGATATGGCCGAGAAATGTAATTTTGATGTTAACTCCCAAACCGCTGCGCAGAAGTCAACCAAACTTCACCCAATAGTGTATTGTATCACAATCTAGTAGTTACATTTGGAAATTTGGTTCTAGGACATTTGGTTTGAGCGCAATCATCAAACTTAGTTAAAAAAAGTCATTTAAGCCTTTTCACAGTGAGATCTACGCGATATGGCCGAGAAATGTAATTTTGATAACTCCCAAAACGCTGCGCAGAAGTCAACCAAACTTCACCCAATAGTGTATTGTATCACAATTTAGTAGTTACATTTGGAAATTTGGTTCTAGGACATTTGGTTTGAGCGCAATCATCAAACTTAGATTAAAAAAGTCATTTAAGCCTTTTCACAGTGAGATCTACGCGATATGGCCGAGAAATGTAATTTTGATAACTCCCAAACCGCTGCGCAGAAGTCAACCAAACTTCACCCAATAGTGTATTGTATCACAATCTAGTAGTTACATTTGGAAATTTGGTTCTAGGACATTTGGTTTGAGCGCAATCCTCAAACTTAGTTAAAAAAAAGTCATTTAAGCCTTTTCTCAGTGAGATCTACGCGATATGGCCGAGAAATGTAATTTTGATGACTCCAAAACCGCTGCGCAGAAGTCAACCAAACTTCACCCAATAGTGTATTGTATCACAATTTAGTAGTTACATTTGGAAATTTGGTTCTAGGACATTTGGTTTGAGCGCAATCATCAAACTTAGTTAAAAAAAGTCATTTAAGCCTTTTCACAGTGAGATCTATGCGATATGGCCGAGAAATGTAATTTTGATGTTAACTCCCAAACCGCTAGGCAGAAGTCAACCAAACTTCACCCAATAGTGTATTGTATCACAATTTAGTAGTTCCATTTGGAAATTTGGTTCTAGGACATTTGGTTTGAGCGCAATCATCAAACTTAATTGAAAAAGTCATTTAAGCCTTTTCACAGTGAGATCTATGCGATATGGCCGAGAAATGTAATTTTGATGTTCACTCCCAAACCGCTAGGCAGAAGTCAACCAAACTTCACCCAATAGTTTATTGTATCACAATCTAGTAGTTACATTTGGGAATTTGGTTCTAGGACATTTGGTTTGAGCGCAATCATCAAACTTAGTTAAAAAAAAGTCATTTAAGCCTTTTCACAGTGAGATCTACGCGATATGGCCGAGAAATGTAATTTTGATGTTAACTCCCAAACCGCTGCGTAGAAGTCAACCAAACTTCACCTAATAGTGTATTGTATCACAATCTAGTAGTTACATTTGGAAATTTGGTTCTAGGACATTTGGTTTGAGCGCAATCATCAAACTTAGTTAAAAAAAAGTCATTTAAGCCTTTTCACAGTGAGATCTACGCGATATGGCCGAGAAATGTAATTTTGATATTAACTCCCAAACCGCTGCGCAGAAGTCAAACTTCACCCAATAATGTATTGTATCACAATCTAGTAGTTACATTTGGAAATTTGGTTCTAGGACATTTGGTTTGAGCGCAATCATCAAACTTAGTTAAAAAAAGTCATTTAAGCCTTTTCACAGTGAGATCTACGCGATATGGCCGAGAAATGTAATTTTGATGTTAACTCCCAAACCGCTGCGCAGAAGTCAACCAAACTTCACCTAATAGTGTATTGTATCACAATCTAGTAGTTACATTTGGAAATTTGGTTCTAGGACATTTGGTTTGAGCGCAATCATCAAACTTAGTTAAAAAAAAGTCATTTAAGCCTTTTCACAGTGAGATCTACGCGATATGGCCGAGAAATGTAATTTTGATATTAACTCCCAAACCGCTGCGCAGAAGTCAAACTTCACCCAATAATGTATTGTATCACAATCTAGTAGTTACATTTGGAAATTTGGTTCTAGGACATTTGGTTTGAGCGCAATCCTCAAACTTAGTTAAAAAAAAGTCATTTAAGCCTTTTCACAGTGAGATCTACGCGATATGGCCGCGAAATGTAATTTTGATGTTAACTCCAAAACCGCTGCGCAGAAGTCAACCAAACTTCACCCAATAGTGTATTGTATCACAATCTAGTAGTTACATTTGGAAATTTGGTTCTAGGGCATTTGGTTTGAGCGCAATCCTCAAACTTAGTTAAAAAAAAGTCATTTAAGCCTTTTCTCAGTGAGATCTACGCGATATGGCCGAGAAATGTAATTTTGATGTTAACTCCCAAACCGCTGCGCAGAAGTCAACCAAACTTCACCCAATAGTGTATTGTATCACAATCTAGTAGTTACATTTGGAAATTTGGTTCTAGGACATTTGGTTTGAGCGCAATCCTCAAACTTAGTTTAAAAAAAGTCATTTAAGCCTTTTCGCAGTGAGATCTACGCGATATGGCCGAGAAATGTAATTTTGATGTTAACTCCCAAACCGCTGCGCAGAAGTCAACCAAACTTCACCCAATAGTGTATTGTATCACAATCTAGTATTTACATTTGGAAATTTGGTTCTAGGACATTTGGTTTGAGCGCAATCCTCAAACTTAGTTAAAAAAAGTCATTTAAGCCTTTTCGCAGTGAGATCTACGCGATATGGCCGAGAAATGTAATTTTGATGTTAACTCCCAAACCGCTGCGCAGAAGTCAACCAAACTTCACCCAATAGTGCATTGTATCACAATCTAGTAGTTACATTTGAAAATTTGGTTCTAGTACATTTGGTTTGAGCGCATTCCTCAAACTTAGTTAAAAAAAGTCATTTAAGCCTTTTCTCAGTGAGATATACGCGATATGGCCGAGAAATGTAATTTTGATGTTAACTCCCAAACCGCTGCGCAGAAGTCAACCAAACTTCACCCAATAGTGTATTGTATCACAATCTAGTAGTTACATTTGGAAATTTGGTTCTAGGACATTTGGTTTGAGCGCAATCCTCAAACTTAGTTAAAAAAAAAAAGTCATTTAAGCCTTTTCACAGTAAGATCTACGCGATATGGCCGAGAAATGTAATTTTGATGTTAACTCCAAAACCGCTGCGCAGAAGTCAACCAAACTTCACCCAATAGTGTATTGTATCACAATTTAGTAGTTACATATAGAAATTTGGTTCTAGGACATTTGGTTTAAGCGCAATCCTCAAACTTAGTTAAAAAAAAGTCATTTAAGCCTTTTCGCAGTGAGATCTACACGATATGGCCGAGAAAAGTAATTTTGATGTTAACTCCAAAACCGCTGCGCAGAAGTCAACCAAACTTCACCCAATAGTGTATTGTATCACAATCTAGTAGTTACATTTGGAAATTTGGTTCTAGGACATTTGGTTTGAGCGCAATCCTCAAACTTAGTTAAAAAAAGGAATTTAAGCCTTTTCGCAGTGAGATCTACGCGATATGGCCGAGAAATGTAATTTTGATGTTAACTCCCAAACCGCTGCGCAGAAGTCAACCAAACTTCACCCAATAGTGCATTGTATCACAATCTAGTAGTTACATTTGAAAATTTGGTTCTAGTACATTTGGTTTGAGCGCAATCCTCAAACTTAGTTAAAAAAAGTCATTTAAGCCTTTTCACAGTGAGATATACGCGATATGGCCGAGAAATGTAATTTTGATGTTAACTCCCAAACCGCTGCGCAGAAGTCAACCAAACTTCACCCAATAGTGTATTGTATCACAATCTAGTAGTTACATTTGGAAATTTGGTTCTAGGACATTTGGCTTGAGCGCAATCCTCAAACTTAGTTAAAAAAAAAAGTCATTTAAGCCTTTTCACAGTAAGATCTACGCGATATGGCCGAGAAATGTAATTTTGATGTTAACTCCAAAACCGCTGCGCAGAAGTCAACCAAACTTCACCCAATAGTGTATTGTATCACAATCTAGTAGTTACATATAGAAATTTGGTTCTAGGACATTTGGTTTAAGCGCAATCCTCAAACTTAGTTAAAAAAAAGTCATTTAAGCCTTTTCGCAGTGAGATCTACACGATATGGCCGAGAAATGTAATTTTGATGTTAACTCCAAAACCGCTGCGCAGAAGTCAACCAAACTTCACCAAATAGTGTTTTGTATCACAATCTAGTAGTTACATTTGGAAATTTGGTTCTAGGACATTTGGTTTGAGCGCAATCCTCAAACTTAGTTAAAAAAAGGAATTTAAGCCTTTTCGCAGTGAGATCTACGCGATATGGCCGAGAAATGTAATTTTGATGTTAACTCCCAAACCGCTGCGCAAATGTCAACCAAACTTCACCCAATAGTGTATTGTATCACAATCTAGTAGTTACATTTGGAAATTTGGTTCTAGGACATTTGGTTTGAGCGCAATCCTCAAACTTAGTTAAAAAAAAGTCATTTCAGCCTTTTCGCAGTGAGATCTACGCGATATGGCCGAGAAATGTAATTTTGATGTTAACTCCAAAACCGCTGCGCAGAAGTCAACCAAACTTCAACCAATAGTGTATTATATCACAATCTAGTAGTTACATTTGGAAATTTGGTTCTAGGACATTTGGTTTGAGCGCAATCCTCAAACTTAGATTAAAAAAGTCATTTAAGCCTTTTCGCAGTGAGATCTACGCGATATGGCCGAGAAATGTAATTTTGATGTTAACTCCCAAACCGCTGCGCAGAAGTCAACCAAACTTCACCTAATAGTGTATTGTATCACAATCTAGTAGTTACATTTGGAAATTTGGTTGTAGGACATTTGGTTTGAGCGCAATCATCACACTTAGTTAAAAAAAAGTCATTTAAGCCTTTTCACAGTGAGATCTACGCGATATGGCCGAGAAATGTAATTTTGATGTTAACTCCCAAACCGCTGCGCAGAAGTCAACCAAACTTCACCCAATAATGTATTGTATCACAATCTAGTAGTTACATTTGGAAATTTGGTTCTAGGACATTTGGTTTGAGCGCAATCATCAAACTTAGTTAAAAAAAGTCATTTAAGCCTTTTCACAGTGAGATCTACGCGATATGGCCGAGAAATGTAATTTTGATAACTCCCAAAACGCTGCGCAGAAGTCAACCAAACTTCACCCAATAGTGTATTGTATCACAATTTAGTAGTTACATTTGGAAATTTGGTTCTAGGACATTTGGTTTGAGCGCAATCATCAAACTTAGATTAAAAAAGTCATTTAAGCCTTTTCGCAGTGAGAACTACGCGATATGGCCGAGAAATGTAATTTTGATGTTAACTCCCAAACCGCTGCGCAGAAGTCAACCAATCTTCACCCAATAGTGTATTGTATCACAATCTAGTAGTTACATTTGGAAATTTGGTTCTTGGACATTTGGTTTGAGCGCAATCCTCAAACTTAGTTAAAAAAAAGTCATTTAAGCCTTTTCTCAGTGAGATCTACGCGATATGGCCGAGAAATGTAATTTTGATGACTCCAAAACCGCTGCGCAGAAGTCAACCAAACTTCACCCAATAGTGTATTGTATCACAATTTAGTAGTTACATTTGGAAATTTGGTTCTAGGACATTTGGTTTGAGCGCAATCATCAAACTTAGTTAAAAAAAGTCATTTAAGCCTTTTCACAGTGAGATCTATGCGATATGGCCGAGAAATGTAATTTTGATGTTAACTCCCAAACCGCTAGGCAGAAGTCAACCAAACTTCACCCAATAGTGTATTGTATCACAATTTAGTAGTTCCATTTGGAAATTTGGTTCTAGGACATTTGGTTTGAGCGCAATCATCAAACTTAATTGAAAAAGTCATTTAAGCCTTTTCACAGTGAGATCTATGCGATATGGCCGAGAAATGTAATTTTGATGTTCACTCCCAAACCGCTGCGCAGAAGTCAACCAAACTTCACCCAATAGTGTATTGTATCACAATCTAGTAGTTACATTTGGAAATTTGGTTCTAGGACATTTGGTTTGAGCGCAATCCTCAAACTTAGTTAAAAAAAGTCATTTAAGCCTTTTCGCAGTGAGATCTACGCGATATGGCCGAGAAATGTAATTTTGATGTTAACTCCCAAACCGCTGCGCAGAAGTCAACCAAACTTCACCCAATAGTGCATTGTATCACAATCTAGTAGTTACATTTGAAAATTTGGTTCTAGGACATTTGGTTTGAGCGCAATCCTCAAACTTAGTTAAAAAAAGTCATTTAAGCCTTTTCTCAGTGAGATATACGCGATATGGCCGAGAAATGTAATTTTGATGTTAACTCCCAAACCGCTGCGCAGAAGTCAACCAAACTTCACCCAATAGTGTATTGTATCACAATCTAGTAGTTACATTTGGAAATTTGGTTCTAGGACATTTGGTTTGAGCGCAATCCTCAAACTTAGTTAAAAAAAAAAGTCATTTAAGCCTTTTCACAGTAAGATCTACGCGATATGGCCGAGAAATGTAATTTTGATGTTAACTCCAAAACCGCTGCGCAGAAGTCAACCAAACTTCACCCAATAGTGTATTGTATCACAATCTAGTAGTTACATATAGAAATTTGGTTCTAGGACATTTGGTTTGAGCGCAATCCTCAAACTTAGTTAAAAAAAAGTCATTTAAGCCTTTTCGCAGTGAGATCTACACGATATGGCCGAGAAATGTAATTTTGATGTTAACTCCCAAACCGCTGCGCAGAAGTCAACCAAACTTCACCCAATAGTGTATTGTATCACAATCTAGTAGTTACATTTGGAAATTTGGTTCTAGGACATTTGGTTTGAGAGCAATCCTCAAACTTAGTTTAAAAAAGTCATTTAAGCCTTTTCGCAGTGAGATCTACGCGATATGGCCGAGAAATGTAATTTTGATGTTAACTCCCAAACCGCTGCGCAGAAGTAAACCAAACTTCACCCAATAGTGTATTGTATCACAATCTAGTAGTTACATTTGGAAATTTGGTTCTAGGAAATTTGGTTTGAGCGCAATCCTCAAACTTAGTTTTAAAAAAGTCATTTAAGCCTTTTCACAGTAAGATCTAAGCGATATGGCCGAGAAATGTAATTTTGATGTTAACTCCAAAACCGCTGCGCAGAAGTCAACCAAACTTCACCCAATAGTGTATTGTATCACAATCTAGTAGTTACATTTGGAAATTTGGTTCTAGGACATTTGGTTTGAGCGCAATCCTAAAAATTAGTTTAAAAAAGTCATTTAAGCCTTTTTGCAGTGAGATCTACGCGATATGGCCGAGAAATGTAATTTTGATGTTAAGTCCAAAACCGCTGCGCAGAAGTCAACCAAACTTCACCCAATAGTGTATTGTATCACAATCTAGTAGTTACATTTGGAAATTTGGTTCTAGGACATTTGGTTTGAGCGCAATCCTCAAACTTAGTTAAAAAAAAGTCATTTAAGCCTTTTCGCAGTGAGATCTACGCGATATGGCCGAGAAATGTAATTTTGATGTTAACTCCCAAACCGCTGCGCAGAAGTCAACCAAACTTCACCCAATAGTGTATTGTATCACAATCTAGTAGTTACATTTGGAAATTTGGTTCTAGGACATTTGGTTTGAGCGCAATCCTCAAACTTAGTTAAAAAAAGTCATTTAAGCCTTTTCGCAGTGAGATCTACGCGATATGGCCGAGAAATGTAATTTTGATGTTAACTCCCAAACCGCTGCGCAGAAGTCAACCAAACTTCACCCAATAGTGCATTGTATCACAATCTAGTAGTTACATTTGAAAATTTGGTTCTAGGACATTTGGTTTGAGCGCAATCCTCAAACTTAGTTAAAAAAAGTCATTTAAGCCTTTTCTCAGTGAGATATACGCGATATGGCCGAGAAATGTAATTTTGATGTTAACTCCCAAACCGCTGCGCAGAAGTCAACCAAACTTCACCCAATAGTGTATTGTATCACAATCTAGTAGTTACATTTGGAAATTTGGTTCTAGGACATTTGGTTTGAGCGCAATCCTCAAACTTAGTTAAAAAAAAAGTCATTTAAGCCTTTTCACAGTAAGATCTACGCGATATGGCCGAGAAATGTAATTTTGATGTTAACTCCCAAACCGCTGCGCAGAAGTCAACCAAACTTCACCCAATAGTGTATTGTATCACAATCTAGTAGTTACATTTGGAAATTTGGTTCTAGGACATTTGGTTTGAGCACAATCCTCAAACTTAGTTAAAAAAAGTCATTTAAGCCTTTTCTCAGTGAGATCTACGCGATATGGCCGAGAAATGTAATTTCGATGTTAACTCCCAAACCGCTGCGCAGAAGTCAACCAAACTTCACCCAAAAGTGTATTGTATCACAATCTAGTAGTTACATTTAGAAATTTGGTTCTAGGACATTTGGTTTGAGCGCAATCCTCAAACTTAGTTAAAAAAAAGTCATTTCAGCCTTTTCACAGTGAGATCTACGCGATATGGCCGCGAAATGTAATTTTGATGTTAACTCCAAAACCGCTGCGCAGAAGTCAACCAAACTTCACCCAATAGTGTATTGTATCACAATCTAGTAGTTACATTTGGAAATTTGGTTCTAGGACATTTGGTTTGAGAGCAATCCTCAAACTTAGTTTAAAAAAGTCATTTAAGCCTTTTCGCAGTGAGATCTACGCGATATGGCCGAGAAATGTAATTTTGATGTTAACTCCCAAACCGCTGCGCAGAAGTAAACCAAACTTCACCCAATAGTGTATTGTATCACAATCTAGTAGTTACATTTGGAAATTTGGTTCTAGGAAATTTGGTTTGAGCGCAATCCTCAAACTTAGTTTTAAAAAAGTCATTTAAGCCTTTTCACAGTAAGATCTAAGCGATATGGCCGAGAAATGTAATTTTGATGTTAACTCCAAAACCGCTGCGCAGAAGTCAACCAAACTTCACCCAATAGTGTATTGTATCACAATCTAGTAGTTACATATAGAAATTTGGTTCTAGGACATGTGGTTTGAGCGCAATCCTCAAACTTAGTTTAAAAAAAGTCATTTAAGCCTTTTCACAGTGAGATCTACGCGATATGGCCGAGAAATGTAATTTTGATGTTAACTCCCAAACCGCTGCGCAGAAGTCAACCAAACTTCACCAAATAGTGTATTGTATCACAATCTAGTAGTTACATTTGGAAATTTGGTTCTAGGACATTTGGTTTGAGCGCAATCCTCAAACTTAGTTAAAAAAAAGTCATTTAAGCCTTTTCACAGTGAGATTTACGCGATATGGCCGAGAAATGTAATTTTGATGTTAACTCCAAAACCGCTGCGCAGAAGTCAACCAAACTTCACCCAATAGTGTATTGTATCACAATCTAGTAGTTACATTTGGAAATTTGGTTCTAGGACATTTGGTTTGAGCGCAATCCTAAAAATTAGTTTAAAAAAGTCATTTAAGCCTTTTTGCAGTGAGATCTACGCGATATGGCCGAGAAATGTAATTTTGATGTTAAGTCCAAAACCGCTGCGCAGAAGTCAACCAAACTTCACCCAATAGTGTATTGTATCACAATCTAGTAGTTACATTTGGAAATTTGGTTCTAGGACATTTGGTTTGAGCGCAATCCTCAAACTTAGTTAAAAAAAAGTCATTTAAGCCTTTTCGCAGTGAGATCTACGCGATATGGCCGAGAAATGTAATTTTGATGTTAACTCCCAAACCGCTGCGCAGAAGTCAACCAAACTTCACCCAATAGTGTATTGTATCACAATCTAGTAGTTACATTTGGAAATTTGGTTCTAGGACATTTGGTTTGAGCGCAATCCTCAAACTTAGTTAAAAAAAGTCATTTAAGCCTTTTCGCAGTGAGATCTACGCGATATGGCCGAGAAATGTAATTTTGATGTTAACTCCCAAACCGCTGCGCAGAAGTCAACCAAACTTCACCCAATAGTGCATTGTATCACAATCTAGTAGTTACATTTGAAAATTTGGTTCTAGGACATTTGGTTTGAGCGCAATCCTCAAACTTAGTTAAAAAAAGTCATTTAAGCCTTTTCTCAGTGAGATATACGCGATATGGCCGAGAAATGTAATTTTGATGTTAACTCCCAAACCGCTGCGCAGAAGTCAACCAAACTTCACCCAATAGTGTATTGTATCACAATCTAGTAGTTACATTTGGAAATTTGGTTCTAGGACATTTGGTTTGAGCGCAATCCTCAAACTTAGTTAAAAAAAAAAGTCATTTAAGCCTTTTCACAGTAAGATCTACGCGATATGGCCGAGAAATGTAATTTTGATGTTAACTCCCAAACCGCTGCGCAGAAGTCAACCAAACTTCACCCAATAGTGTATTGTATCACAATCTAGTAGTTACATTTGGAAATTTGGTTCTAGGACATTTGGTTTGAGCACAATCCTCAAACTTAGTTAAAAAAAGTCATTTAAGCCTTTTCTCAGTGAGATCTACGCGATATGGCCGAGAAATGTAATTTCGATGTTAACTCCCAAACCGCTGCGCAGAAGTCAACCAAACTTCACCCAAAAGTGTATTGTATCACAATCTAGTAGTTACATTTAGAAATTTGGTTCTAGGACATTTGGTTTGAGCGCAATCCTCAAACTTAGTTAAAAAAAAGTCATTTCAGCCTTTTCACAGTGAGATCTACGCGATATGGCCGCGAAATGTAATTTTGATGTTAACTCCAAAACCGCTGCGCAGAAGTCAACCAAACTTCACCCAATAGTGTATTGTATCACAATCTAGTAGTTACATTTGGAAATTTGGTTCTAGGACATTTGGTTTGAGCGCAATCCTCAAACTTAGTTAAAAAAAGTCATTTAAGCCTTTTCGCAGTGAGATCTACGCGATATGGCCGAAAAATGTAATTTTGATGTTAACTCCAAAACCGCTGCGCAGAAGTCAACCAAACTTCACCCAATAGTGTATTGTATCACAATATAGTAGTTACATTTGAAAATTTGGTTCTAGGACATTTGGTTTGAGCGCAATCCTCAAACTTAGTTAAAAAAAGTCATTTAAGCCTTTTCGCAGTGAGATCTACGCGATATGGCCGAGATATGTAATTTTGATGTTAACTCCCAAACCGCTGCGCAGAAGTCAACCAAACTTCACCCAATAGTGTATTGTATCACAATCTAGTAGTTACATTTGGAAATTTGGTTCTAGGACATTTGGTTTGAGCGCAATCCTCAAACTTAGTTTAAAAAAAGTCATTTAAGCCTTTTCACAGTGAGATCTACGCGATATGGCCGAGAAATGTAATTTTGATGTTAACTCCCAAACCGCTGCGCAGAAGTCAACCAAACTTCACCCAATAGTGTATTGTATCACAATCTAGTAGTTACATTTGGAAATTTGGTTCTAGGACATTTGGTTTGAGCGCAATCCTCAAACTTAGTTAAAAAAAGTCATTTAAGCCTTTTCACAGTGAGATTTACGCGATATGGCCGAGAAATGTAATTTTGATGTTAACTCCAAAACCGCTGCGCAGAAGTCAACCAAACTTCACCCAATAGTGTATTGTATCACAATCTAGTAGTTACATTTGGAAATTTGGTTCTAGGACATTTGGTTTGAGCGCAATCCTCAAACTTAGTTAAAAAAAGGAATTTAAGCCTTTTCACAGTGAGATCTACGCGATATGGCCGAGAAATGTAATTTTGATGTTAACTCCCAAACCGCTAGGCAGAAGTCAACCAAACTTCACCCAATAATGTATTGTATCACAATCTAGTAGTTACATTTGGAAATTTGGTTCTAGGACATTTGATTTGAGCGCAATCATCAAACTTAGTTAAAAAAAGTCATTTAAGCCTTTTCACAGTGAGATCTACGCGATATGGCCGAGAAATGTAATTTTGATAACTCCCAAAACGCTGCGCAGAAGTCAACCAAACTTCACCCAATAGTGTATTGTATCACAATTTAGTAGTTACATTTGGAAATTTGGTTCTAGGACATTTGGTTTGAGCGCAATCATCAAACTTAGATTAAAAAAGTCATTTAAGCCTTTTCACAGTGAGATCTACGCGATATGGCCGAGAAATGTAATTTTGATAACTCCCAAACCGCTGCGCAGAAGTCAACCAAACTTCACCCAATAGTGTATTGTATCACAATCTAGTAGTTACATTTGGAAATTTGGTTCTAGGACATTTGGTTTTGAGCGCAATCATCAAACTTGGTTAAAAAAAAGTCATTTAAGCCTTTTCGCAGTGAGATCTACGCGATATGGCCGAGAAATGTAATTTTGATGTTAACTCCCAAACCGCTGCGTAGAAGTCAACCAAACTTCACCTAATAGTGTATTGTATCACAATCTAGTAGTTACATTTGGAAATTTGGTTCTAGGACATTTGGTTTGAGCGCAATCATCAAACTTAGTTAAAAAAAAGTCATTTAAGCCTTTTCACAGTGAGATCTACGCGATATGGCCGAGAAATGTAATTTTGATATTAACTCCCAAACCGCTGCGCAGAAGTCAAACTTCACCCAATAATGTATTGTATCACAATCTAGTAGTTACATTTGGAAATTTGGTTCTAGGACATTTGGTTTGAGCGCAATCATCAAACTTAGTTAAAAAAAGTCATTTAAGCCTTTTCACAGTGAGATCTACGCGATATGGCCGAGAAATGTAATTTTGATGTTAACTCCCAAACCGCTGCGCAGAAGTCAACCAAACTTCACCTAATAGTGTATTGTATCACAATCTAGTAGTTACATTTGGAAATTTGGTTCTAGGACATTTGGTTTGAGCGCAATCATCAAACTTAGTTAAAAAAAAGTCATTTAAGCCTTTTCACAGTGAGATCTACGCGATATGGCCGAGAAATGTAATTTTGATATTAACTCCCAAACCGCTGCGCAGAAGTCAAACTTCACCCAATAATGTATTGTATCACAATCTAGTAGTTACATTTGGAAATTTGGTTCTAGGACATTTGGTTTGAGCGCAATCCTCAAACTTAGTTAAAAAAAAGTCATTTAAGCCTTTTCACAGTGAGATCTACGCGATATGGCCGCGAAATGTAATTTTGATGTTAACTCCAAAACCGCTGCGCAGAAGTCAACCAAACTTCACCCAATAGTGTATTGTATCACAATCTAGTAGTTACATTTGGAAATTTGGTTCTAGGGCATTTGGTTTGAGCGCAATCCTCAAACTTAGTTAAAAAAAAGTCATTTAAGCCTTTTCTCAGTGAGATCTACGCGATATGGCCGAGAAATGTAATTTTGATGTTAACTCCCAAACCGCTGCGCAGAAGTCAACCAAACTTCACCCAATAGTGTATTGTATCACAATCTAGTAGTTACATTTGGAAATTTGGTTCTAGGACATTTGGTTTGAGCGCAATCCTCAAACTTAGTTTAAAAAAAGTCATTTAAGCCTTTTCGCAGTGAGATCTACGCGATATGGCCGAGAAATGTAATTTTGATGTTAACTCCCAAACCGCTGCGCAGAAGTCAACCAAACTTCACCCAATAGTGTATTGTATCACAATCTAGTATTTACATTTGGAAATTTGGTTCTAGGACATTTGGTTTGAGCGCAATCCTCAAACTTAGTTAAAAAAAGTCATTTAAGCCTTTTCGCAGTGAGATCTACGCGATATGGCCGAGAAATGTAATTTTGATGTTAACTCCCAAACCGCTGCGCAGAAGTCAACCAAACTTCACCCAATAGTGCATTGTATCACAATCTAGTAGTTACATTTGAAAATTTGGTTCTAGTACATTTGGTTTGAGCGCATTCCTCAAACTTAGTTAAAAAAAGTCATTTAAGCCTTTTCTCAGTGAGATATACGCGATATGGCCGAGAAATGTAATTTTGATGTTAACTCCCAAACCGCTGCGCAGAAGTCAACCAAACTTCACCCAATAGTGTATTGTATCACAATCTAGTAGTTACATTTGGAAATTTGGTTCTAGGACATTTGGTTTGAGCGCAATCCTCAAACTTAGTTAAAAAAAAAAAGTCATTTAAGCCTTTTCACAGTAAGATCTACGCGATATGGCCGAGAAATGTAATTTTGATGTTAACTCCAAAACCGCTGCGCAGAAGTCAACCAAACTTCACCCAATAGTGTATTGTATCACAATTTAGTAGTTACATATAGAAATTTGGTTCTAGGACATTTGGTTTAAGCGCAATCCTCAAACTTAGTTAAAAAAAAGTCATTTAAGCCTTTTCGCAGTGAGATCTACACGATATGGCCGAGAAAAGTAATTTTGATGTTAACTCCAAAACCGCTGCGCAGAAGTCAACCAAACTTCACCCAATAGTGTATTGTATCACAATCTAGTAGTTACATTTGGAAATTTGGTTCTAGGACATTTGGTTTGAGCGCAATCCTCAAACTTAGTTAAAAAAAGGAATTTAAGCCTTTTCGCAGTGAGATCTACGCGATATGGCCGAGAAATGTAATTTTGATGTTAACTCCCAAACCGCTGCGCAGAAGTCAACCAAACTTCACCCAATAGTGCATTGTATCACAATCTAGTAGTTACATTTGAAAATTTGGTTCTAGTACATTTGGTTTGAGCGCAATCCTCAAACTTAGTTAAAAAAAGTCATTTAAGCCTTTTCACAGTGAGATATACGCGATATGGCCGAGAAATGTAATTTTGATGTTAACTCCCAAACCGCTGCGCAGAAGTCAACCAAACTTCACCCAATAGTGTATTGTATCACAATCTAGTAGTTACATTTGGAAATTTGGTTCTAGGACATTTGGCTTGAGCGCAATCCTCAAACTTAGTTAAAAAAAAAAGTCATTTAAGCCTTTTCACAGTAAGATCTACGCGATATGGCCGAGAAATGTAATTTTGATGTTAACTCCAAAACCGCTGCGCAGAAGTCAAACAAACTTCACCCAATAGTGTATTGTATCACAATCTAGTAGTTACATATAGAAATTTGGTTCTAGGACATTTGGTTTAAGCGCAATCCTCAAACTTAGTTAAAAAAAAGTCATTTAAGCCTTTTCGCAGTGAGATCTACACGATATGGCCGAGAAATGTAATTTTGATGTTAACTCCAAAACCGCTGCGCAGAAGTCAACCAAACTTCACCAAATAGTGTTTTGTATCACAATCTAGTAGTTACATTTGGAAATTTGGTTCTAGGACATTTGGTTTGAGCGCAATCCTCAAACTTAGTTAAAAAAAGGAATTTAAGCCTTTTCGCAGTGAGATCTACGCGATATGGCCGAGAAATGTAATTTTGATGTTAACTCCCAAACCGCTGCGCAAATGTCAACCAAACTTCACCCAATAGTGTATTGTATCACAATCTAGTAGTTACATTTGGAAATTTGGTTCTAGGACATTTGGTTTGAGCGCAATCCTCAAACTTAGTTAAAAAAAAGTCATTTCAGCCTTTTCGCAGTGAGATCTACGCGATATGGCCGAGAAATGTAATTTTGATGTTAACTCCAAAACCGCTGCGCAGAAGTCAACCAAACTTCAACCAATAGTGTATTATATCACAATCTAGTAGTTACATTTGGAAATTTGGTTCTAGGACATTTGGTTTGAGCGCAATCCTCAAACTTAGATTAAAAAAGTCATTTAAGCCTTTTCGCAGTGAGATCTACGCGATATGGCCGAGAAATGTAATTTTGATGTTAACTCCCAAACCGCTGCGCAGAAGTCAACCAAACTTCACCTAATAGTGTATTGTATCACAATCTAGTAGTTACATTTGGAAATTTGGTTGTAGGACATTTGGTTTGAGCGCAATCATCACACTTAGTTAAAAAAAAGTCATTTAAGCCTTTTCACAGTGAGATCTACGCGATATGGCCGAGAAATGTAATTTTGATGTTAACTCCCAAACCGCTGCGCAGAAGTCAACCAAACTTCACCCAATAATGTATTGTATCACAATCTAGTAGTTACATTTGGAAATTTGGTTCTAGGACATTTGGTTTGAGCGCAATCATCAAACTTAGTTAAAAAAAGTCATTTAAGCCTTTTCACAGTGAGATCTACGCGATATGGCCGAGAAATGTAATTTTGATAACTCCCAAAACGCTGCGCAGAAGTCAACCAAACTTCACCCAATAGTGTATTGTATCACAATTTAGTAGTTACATTTGGAAATTTGGTTCTAGGACATTTGGTTTGAGCGCAATCATCAAACTTAGATTAAAAAAGTCATTTAAGCCTTTTCGCAGTGAGAACTACGCGATATGGCCGAGAAATGTAATTTTGATGTTAACTCCCAAACCGCTGCGCAGAAGTCAACCAATCTTCACCCAATAGTGTATTGTATCACAATCTAGTAGTTACATTTGGAAATTTGGTTCTTGGACATTTGGTTTGAGCGCAATCCTCAAACTTAGTTAAAAAAAAGTCATTTAAGCCTTTTCTCAGTGAGATCTACGCGATATGGCCGAGAAATGTAATTTTGATGACTCCAAAACCGCTGCGCAGAAGTCAACCAAACTTCACCCAATAGTGTATTGTATCACAATTTAGTAGTTACATTTGGAAATTTGGTTCTAGGACATTTGGTTTGAGCGCAATCATCAAACTTAGTTAAAAAAAGTCATTTAAGCCTTTTCACAGTGAGATCTATGCGATATGGCCGAGAAATGTAATTTTGATGTTAACTCCCAAACCGCTAGGCAGAAGTCAACCAAACTTCACCCAATAGTGTATTGTATCACAATTTAGTAGTTCCATTTGGAAATTTGGTTCTAGGACATTTGGTTTGAGCGCAATCATCAAACTTAATTGAAAAAGTCATTTAAGCCTTTTCACAGTGAGATCTATGCGATATGGCCGAGAAATGTAATTTTGATGTTCACTCCCAAACCGCTGCGCAGAAGTCAACCAAACTTCACCCAATAGTGTATTGTATCACAATCTAGTAGTTACATTTGGAAATTTGGTTCTAGGACATTTGGTTTGAGCGCAATCCTCAAACTTAGTTAAAAAAAGTCATTTAAGCCTTTTCGCAGTGAGATCTACGCGATATGGCCGAGAAATGTAATTTTGATGTTAACTCCCAAACCGCTGCGCAGAAGTCAACCAAACTTCACCCAATAGTGCATTGTATCACAATCTAGTAGTTACATTTGAAAATTTGGTTCTAGGACATTTGGTTTGAGCGCAATCCTCAAACTTAGTTAAAAAAAGTCATTTAAGCCTTTTCTCAGTGAGATATACGCGATATGGCCGAGAAATGTAATTTTGATGTTAACTCCCAAACCGCTGCGCAGAAGTCAACCAAACTTCACCCAATAGTGTATTGTATCACAATCTAGTAGTTACATTTGGAAATTTGGTTCTAGGACATTTGGTTTGAGCGCAATCCTCAAACTTAGTTAAAAAAAAAAGTCATTTAAGCCTTTTCACAGTAAGATCTACGCGATATGGCCGAGAAATGTAATTTTGATGTTAACTCCCAAACCGCTGCGCAGAAGTCAACCAAACTTCACCCAATAGTGTATTGTATCACAATCTAGTAGTTACATTTGGAAATTTGGTTCTAGGACATTTGGTTTGAGCGCAATCCTCAAACTTAGTTAAAAAAAGGAATTTAAGCCTTTTCGCAGTGAGATCTACGCGATATGGCCGAGAAATGTAATTTTGATGTTAACTCCCAAACCGCTGCGCAGAAGTCAACCAAACTTCACCCAATAGTGCATTGTATCACAATCTAGTAGTTACATTTGAAAATTTGGTTCTAGTACATTTGGTTTGAGCGCAATCCTCAAACTTAGTTAAAAAAAGTCATTTAAGCCTTTTCACAGTGAGATATACGCGATATGGCCGAGAAATGTAATTTTGATGTTAACTCCCAAACCGCTGCGCAGAAGTCAACCAAACTTCACCCAATAGTGTATTGTATCACAATCTAGTAGTTACATTTGGAAATTTGGTTCTAGGACATTTGGCTTGAGCGCAATCCTCAAACTTAGTTAAAAAAAAAAGTCATTTAAGCCTTTTCACAGTAAGATCTACGCGATATGGCCGAGAAATGTAATTTTGATGTTAACTCCAAAACCGCTGCGCAGAAGTCAACCAAACTTCACCCAATAGTGTATTGTATCACAATCTAGTAGTTACATATAGAAATTTGGTTCTAGGACATTTGGTTTAAGCGCAATCCTCAAACTTAGTTAAAAAAAAGTCATTTAAGCCTTTTCGCAGTGAGATCTACACGATATGGCCGAGAAATGTAATTTTGATGTTAACTCCAAAACCGCTGCGCAGAAGTCAACCAAACTTCACCAAATAGTGTTTTGTATCACAATCTAGTAGTTACATTTGGAAATTTGGTTCTAGGACATTTGGTTTGAGCGCAATCCTCAAACTTAGTTAAAAAAAGGAATTTAAGCCTTTTCGCAGTGAGATCTACGCGATATGGCCGAGAAATGTAATTTTGATGTTAACTCCCAAACCGCTGCGCAAATGTCAACCAAACTTCACCCAATAGTGTATTGTATCACAATCTAGTAGTTACATTTGGAAATTTGGTTCTAGGACATTTGGTTTGAGCGCAATCCTCAAACTTAGTTAAAAAAAAGTCATTTCAGCCTTTTCGCAGTGAGATCTACGCGATATGGCCGAGAAATGTAATTTTGATGTTAACTCCAAAACCGCTGCGCAGAAGTCAACCAAACTTCAACCAATAGTGTATTATATCACAATCTAGTAGTTACATTTGGAAATTTGGTTCTAGGACATTTGGTTTGAGCGCAATCCTCAAACTTAGATTAAAAAAGTCATTTAAGCCTTTTCGCAGTGAGATCTACGCGATATGGCCGAGAAATGTAATTTTGATGTTAACTCCCAAACCGCTGCGCAGAAGTCAACCAAACTTCACCTAATAGTGTATTGTATCACAATCTAGTAGTTACATTTGGAAATTTGGTTGTAGGACATTTGGTTTGAGCGCAATCATCACACTTAGTTAAAAAAAAGTCATTTAAGCCTTTTCACAGTGAGATCTACGCGATATGGCCGAGAAATGTAATTTTGATGTTAACTCCCAAACCGCTGCGCAGAAGTCAACCAAACTTCACCCAATAATGTATTGTATCACAATCTAGTAGTTACATTTGGAAATTTGGTTCTAGGACATTTGGTTTGAGCGCAATCATCAAACTTAGTTAAAAAAAGTCATTTAAGCCTTTTCACAGTGAGATCTACGCGATATGGCCGAGAAATGTAATTTTGATAACTCCCAAAACGCTGCGCAGAAGTCAACCAAACTTCACCCAATAGTGTATTGTATCACAATTTAGTAGTTACATTTGGAAATTTGGTTCTAGGACATTTGGTTTGAGCGCAATCATCAAACTTAGATTAAAAAAGTCATTTAAGCCTTTTCGCAGTGAGAACTACGCGATATGGCCGAGAAATGTAATTTTGATGTTAACTCCCAAACCGCTGCGCAGAAGTCAACCAATCTTCACCCAATAGTGTATTGTATCACAATCTAGTAGTTACATTTGGAAATTTGGTTCTTGGACATTTGGTTTGAGCGCAATCCTCAAACTTAGTTAAAAAAAAGTCATTTAAGCCTTTTCTCAGTGAGATCTACGCGATATGGCCGAGAAATGTAATTTTGATGACTCCAAAACCGCTGCGCAGAAGTCAACCAAACTTCACCCAATAGTGTATTGTATCACAATTTAGTAGTTACATTTGGAAATTTGGTTCTAGGACATTTGGTTTGAGCGCAATCATCAAACTTAGTTAAAAAAAGTCATTTAAGCCTTTTCACAGTGAGATCTATGCGATATGGCCGAGAAATGTAATTTTGATGTTAACTCCCAAACCGCTAGGCAGAAGTCAACCAAACTTCACCCAATAGTGTATTGTATCACAATTTAGTAGTTCCATTTGGAAATTTGGTTCTAGGACATTTGGTTTGAGCGCAATCATCAAACTTAATTGAAAAAGTCATTTAAGCCTTTTCACAGTGAGATCTATGCGATATGGCCGAGAAATGTAATTTTGATGTTCACTCCCAAACCGCTGCGCAGAAGTCAACCAAACTTCACCCAATAGTGTATTGTATCACAATCTAGTAGTTACATTTGGAAATTTGGTTCTAGGACATTTGGTTTGAGCGCAATCCTCAAACTTAGTTAAAAAAAGTCATTTAAGCCTTTTCGCAGTGAGATCTACGCGATATGGCCGAGAAATGTAATTTTGATGTTAACTCCCAAACCGCTGCGCAGAAGTCAACCAAACTTCACCCAATAGTGCATTGTATCACAATCTAGTAGTTACATTTGAAAATTTGGTTCTAGGACATTTGGTTTGAGCGCAATCCTCAAACTTAGTTAAAAAAAGTCATTTAAGCCTTTTCTCAGTGAGATATACGCGATATGGCCGAGAAATGTAATTTTGATGTTAACTCCCAAACCGCTGCGCAGAAGTCAACCAAACTTCACCCAATAGTGTATTGTATCACAATCTAGTAGTTACATTTGGAAATTTGGTTCTAGGACATTTGGTTTGAGCGCAATCCTCAAACTTAGTTAAAAAAAAAAGTCATTTAAGCCTTTTCACAGTAAGATCTACGCGATATGGCCGAGAAATGTAATTTTGATGTTAACTCCAAAACCGCTGCGCAGAAGTCAACCAAACTTCACCCAATAGTGTATTGTATCACAATCTAGTAGTTACATATAGAAATTTGGTTCTAGGACATTTGGTTTGAGCGCAATCCTCAAACTTAGTTAAAAAAAAGTCATTTAAGCCTTTTCGCAGTGAGATCTACACGATATGGCCGAGAAATGTAATTTTGATGTTAACTCCCAAACCGCTGCGCAGAAGTCAACCAAACTTCACCCAATAGTGTATTGTATCACAATCTAGTAGTTACATTTGGAAATTTGGTTCTAGGACATTTGGTTTGAGCGCAATCCTCAAACTTAGTTAAAAAAAGTCATTTAAGCCTTTTCGCAGTGAGATCTACGCGATATGGCCGAGAAATGTAATTTTGATGTTAACTCCCAAACCGCTGCGCAGAAGTCAACCAAACTTCACCCAATAGTGTATTGTATCACAATCTAGTAGTTAAATTTGGAAATTTGGTTCTAGGACATTTGGTTTGAGCACAATCCTCAAACTTAGTTAAAAAAAAGTCATTTAAGCCTTTTCTCAGTGAGATCTACGCGATATGGCCGAGAAATGTAATTTTGATGTTAACTCCCAAACCGCTGCGCAGAAGTCAACCAAACTTCACCCAATAGTGTATTGTATCACAATCTAGTAGTTACATTTGGAAATTTGGTTCTAGGACATTTGGTTTGAGCGCAATCCTCAAACTTAGTTAAAAAAAGTCATTTAAGCCTTTTCGCAGTGAGATCTACGCGATATGGCCGAGAAATGTAATTTTGATGTTAACTCCCAAACCGCTGCGCAGAAGTCAACCAAACTTCACCCAATAGTGTATTGTATCACAATCTAGTAGTTAAATTTGGAAATTTGGTTCTAGGACATTTGGTTTGAGCACAATCCTCAAACTTAGTTAAAAAAAAGTCATTTAAGCCTTTTCTCAGTGAGATCTACGCGATATGGCCGAGAAATGTAATTTTGATGTTAACTCCCAAACCGCTGCGCAGATGTCAACCAAACTTCACCCAATAGTGTATTGTATCACAATCTAGTAGTTACATTTAGAAATTTGGTTCTAGGACATTTGGTTTGAGCGCAATCCTCAAACTTAGTTAAAAAAAAGTCATTTAAGCCTTTTCACAGTGAGATCTACGCGATATGGCCGCGAAATGTAATTTTGATGTTAACTCCAAAACCGCTGCGCAGAAGTCAACCAAACTTCACCCAATAGTGTATTGTATCACAATCTAGTAGTTACATTTGGAAATTTGGTTCTAGGGCATTTGGTTTGAGCGCAATCCTCAAACTTAGTTAAAAAAAAAGTCATTTAAGCCTTTTCTCAGTGAGATCTACGCGATATGGCCGAGAAATGTAATTTTGATGTTAACTCCCAAACCGCTGCGCAGAAGTCAACCAAACTTCACCCAATAGTGTATTGTATCACAATCTAGTAGTTACATTTGGAAATTTGGTTCTAGGACATTTGGTTTGAGCGCAATCCTCAAACTTAGTTTAAAAAAAGTCATTTAAGCCTTTTCACAGTGAGATCTACGCGATATGGCCGAGAAATGTAATTTTGATGTTAACTCCCAAACCGCTGCGCAGAAGTCAACCAAACTTCACCCAATAGTGTATTGTATCACAATCTAGTATTTACATTTGGAAATTTGGTTCTAGGACATTTGGTTTGAGCGCAATCCTCAAACTTAGTTAAAAAAAGTCATTTAAGCCTTTTCGCAGTGAGATCTACGCGATATGGCCGAGAAATGTAATTTTGATGTTAACTCCCAAACCGCTGCGCAGAAGTCAACCAAACTTCACCCAATAGTGCATTGTATCACAATCTAGTAGTTACATTTGAAAATTTGGTTCTAGTACATTTGGTTTGAGCGCAATCCTCAAACTTAGATTAAAAAAGTCATTTAAGCCTTTTCGCAGTGAGATCTACGCGATATGGCCGAGAAATGTAATTTTGATGTTAACTCCCAAACCGCTGCGCAGAAGTCAACCAAACTTCACCTAATAGTGTATTGTATCACAATCTAGTAGTTACATTTGGAAATTTGGTTGTAGGACATTTGGTTTGAGCGCAATCATCACACTTAGTTAAAAAAAAGTCATTTAAGCCTTTTCACAGTGAGATCTACGCGATATGGCCGAGAAATGTAATTTTGATGTTAACTCCCAAACCGCTGCGCAGAAGTCAACCAAACTTCACCCAATAATGTATTGTATCACAATCTAGTAGTTATATTTGGAAATTTGGTTCTAGGACATTTGGTTTGAGCGCAATCATCAAACTTAGTTAAAAAAAGTCATTTAAGCCTTTTCACAGTGAGATCTACGCGATATGGCCGAGAAATGTAATTTTGATAACTCCCAAAACGCTGCGCAGAAGTCAACCAAACTTCACCCAATAGTGTATTGTATCACAATTTAGTAGTTACATTTGGAAATTTGGTTCTAGGACATTTGGTTTGAGCGCAATCATCAAACTTAGATTAAAAAAGTCATTTAAGCCTTTTCACAGTGAGATCTACGCGATATGGCCGAGAAATGTAATTTTGATAACTCCCAAACCGCTGCGCAGAAGTCAACCAAACTTCACCCAATAGTGTATTGTATCACAATCTAGTAGTTACATTTGGGAATTTGGTTCTAGGACATTTGGTTTGAGCGCAATCATCACACTTAGTTAAAAAAAAGTCATTTAAGCCTTTTCACAGT
The DNA here is from genome assembly GCF_030265065.1 of Corythoichthys intestinalis. Lineage (NCBI taxonomy): Eukaryota > Metazoa > Chordata > Actinopteri > Syngnathiformes > Syngnathidae > Corythoichthys > Corythoichthys intestinalis. The sequence continues at coordinate 39,870,043 of NC_080414.1, read as the reverse complement.
GAGATCTACGCGATATGGCCGAGAAATGTAATTTTGATGTTAACTCCCAAACCGCTGCGCAGAAGTCAACCAAACTTCACCCAATAATGTATTGTATCACAATCTAGTAGTTACATTTGGAAATTTGGTTCTAGGACATTTGGTTTGAGCGCAATCCTCAAACTTAGTTAAAAAAAGTCATTTAAGCCTTTTCGCAGTGAGATCTACGCGATATGGCCGAGAAATGTAATTTTGATGTTAACTCCCAAACCGCTGCGCAGAAGTCAACCAAACTTCACCCAATAGTGCATTGTATCACAATCTAGTAGTTACATTTGAAAATTTGGTTCTAGGACATTTGGTTTGAGCGCAATCCTCAAACTTAGTTAAAAAAAGTCATTTAAGCCTTTTCTCAGTGAGATATACGCGATATGGCCGAGAAATGTAATTTTGATGTTAACTCCCAAACCGCTGCGCAGAAGTCAACCAAACTTCACCCAATAGTGTATTGTATCACAATCTAGTAGTTACATTTGGAAATTTGGTTCTAGGACATTTGGTTTGAGCGCAATCCTCAAACTTAGTTAAAAAAAAAAGTCATTTAAGCCTTTTCACAGTAAGATCTACGCGATATGGCCGAGAAATGTAATTTTGATGTTAACTCCAAAACCGCTGCGCAGAAGTCAACCAAACTTCACCCAATAGTGTATTGTATCACAATCTAGTAGTTGCATATAGAAATTTGGTTCTAGGACATTTGGTTTGAGCGCAATCCTCAAACTTAGTTAAAAAAAAGTCATTTAAGCCTTTTCGCAGTGAGATCTACACGATATGGCCGAGAAATGTAATTTTGATGTTAACTCCCAAACCGCTGCGCAGAAGTCAACCAAACTTCACCCAATAGTGTATTGTATCACAATCTAGTAGTTACATTTGGAAATTTGGTTCTAGGACATTTGGTTTGAGCGCAATCCTCAAACTTAGTTAAAAAAAGGAATTTAAGCCTTTTCGCAGTGAGATCTACGCGATATGGCCGAGAAATGTAATTTTGATGTTAACTCCCAAACCGCTGCGCAGAAGTCAACCAAACTTCACCCAATAGTGTATTGTATCACAATCTAGTAGTTAAATTTGGAAATTTGGTTCTAGGACATTTGGTTTGAGCACAATCCTCAAACTTAGTTAAAAAAAGTCATTTAAGCCTTTTCTCAGTGAGATCTACGCGATATGGCCGAGAAATGTAATTTTGATGTTAACTCCCAAACCGCTGCGCAGAAGTCAACCAAACTTCACCCAATAGTGTATTGTATCACAATCTAGTAGTTACATTTAGAAATTTGGTTCTAGGACATTTGGTTTGAGCGCAATCCTCAAACTTAGTTAAAAAAAAGTCATTTAAGCCTTTTCACAGTGAGATCTACGCGATATGGCCGCGAAATGTAATTTTGATGTTAACTCCAAAACCGCTGCGCAGAAGTCAACCAAACTTCACCCAATAGTGTATTGTATCACAATCTAGTAGTTACATTTGGAAATTTGGTTCTAGGGCATTTGGTTTGAGCGCAATCCTCAAACTTAGTTAAAAAAAAGTCATTTAAGCCTTTTCTCAGTGAGATCTACGCGATATGGCCGAGAAATGTAATTTTGATGTTAACTCCCAAACCGCTGCGCAGAAGTCAACCAAACTTCACCCAATAGTGTATTGTATCACAATCTAGTAGTTACATTTGGAAATTTGGTTCTAGGACATTTGGTTTGAGCGCAATCCTCAAACTTAGTTTAAAAAAAGTCATTTAAGCCTTTTCGCAGTGAGATCTACGCGATATGGCCGAGAAATGTAATTTTGATGTTAACTCCCAAACCGCTGCGCAGAAGTCAACCAAACTTCACCCAATAGTGTATTGTATCACAATCTAGTAGTTACATTTGGAAATTTGGTTCTAGGACATTTGGTTTGAGCGCAATCCTCAAACTTAGTTAAAAAAAAAAAGTCATTTAAGCCTTTTCACAGTAAGATCTACGCGATATGGCCGAGAAATGTAATTTTGATATTAACTCCAAAACCGCTGCGCAGAAGTCAACCAAACTTCACCCAATAGTGTATTGTATCACAATTTAGTAGTTACATATAGAAATTTGGTTCTAGGACATTTGGTTTAAGCGCAATCCTCAAACTTAGTTAAAAAAAAGTCATTTAAGCCTTTTCGCAGTGAGATCTACACGATATGGCCGAGAAAAGTAATTTTGATGTTAACTCCAAAACCGCTGCGCAGAAGTCAACCAAACTTCACCCAATAGTGTATTGTATCACAATCTAGTAGTTACATTTGGAAATTTGGTTCTAGGACATTTGGTTTGAGCGCAATCCTCAAACTTAGTTAAAAAAAGGAATTTAAGCCTTTTCGCAGTGAGATCTACGCGATATGGCCGAGAAATGTAATTTTGATGTTAACTCCCAAACCGCTGCGCAGAAGTCAACCAAACTTCACCCAATAGTGCATTGTATCACAATCTAGTAGTTACATTTGAAAATTTGGTTCTAGTACATTTGGTTTGAGCGCAATCCTCAAACTTAGTTAAAAAAAGTCATTTAAGCCTTTTCACAGTGAGATATACGCGATATGGCCGAGAAATGTAATTTTGATGTTAACTCCCAAACCGCTGCGCAGAAGTCAACCAAACTTCACCCAATAGTGTATTGTATCACAATCTAGTAGTTACATTTGGAAATTTGGTTCTAGGACATTTGGCTTGAGCGCAATCCTCAAACTTAGTTAAAAAAAAAAGTCATTTAAGCCTTTTCACAGTAAGATCTACGCGATATGGCCGAGAAATGTAATTTTGATGTTAACTCCAAAACCGCTGCGCAGAAGTCAACCAAACTTCACCCAATAGTGTATTGTATCACAATCTAGTAGTTACATATAGAAATTTGGTTCTAGGACATTTGGTTTAAGCGCAATCCTCAAACTTAGTTAAAAAAAAGTCATTTAAGCCTTTTCGCAGTGAGATCTACACGATATGGCCGAGAAATGTAATTTTGATGTTAACTCCAAAACCGCTGCGCAGAAGTCAACCAAACTTCACCAAATAGTGTTTTGTATCACAATCTAGTAGTTACATTTGGAAATTTGGTTCTAGGACATTTGGTTTGAGCGCAATCCTCAAACTTAGTTAAAAAAAGGAATTTAAGCCTTTTCGCAGTGAGATCTACGTGATATGGCCGAGAAATGTAATTTTGATGTTAACTCCCAAACCGCTGCGCAAATGTCAACCAAACTTCACCCAATAGTGTATTGTATCACAATCTAGTAGTTACATTTGGAAATTTGGTTCTAGGACATTTGGTTTGAGCGCAATCCTCAAACTTAGTTAAAAAAAAGTCATTTCAGCCTTTTCGCAGTGAGATCTACGCGATATGGCCGAGAAATGTAATTTTGATGTTAACTCCAAAACCGCTGCGCAGAAGTCAACCAAACTTCAACCAATAGTGTATTATATCACAATCTAGTAGTTACATTTGGAAATTTGGTTCTAGGACATTTGGTTTGAGCGCAATCCTCAAACTTAGATTAAAAAAGTCATTTAAGCCTTTTCGCAGTGAGATCTACGCGATATGGCCGAGAAATGTAATTTTGATGTTAACTCCCAAACCGCTGCGCAGAAGTCAACCAAACTTCACCTAATAGTGTATTGTATCACAATCTAGTAGTTACATTTGGAAATTTGGTTGTAGGACATTTGGTTTGAGCGCAATCATCACACTTAGTTAAAAAAAAGTCATTTAAGCCTTTTCACAGTGAGATCTACGCGATATGGCCGAGAAATGTAATTTTGATGTTAACTCCCAAACCGCTGCGCAGAAGTCAACCAAACTTCACCCAATAATGTATTGTATCACAATCTAGTAGTTACATTTGGAAATTTGGTTCTAGGACATTTGGTTTGAGCGCAATCATCAAACTTAGTTAAAAAAAGTCATTTAAGCCTTTTCACAGTGAGATCTACGCGATATGGCCGAGAAATGTAATTTTGATAACTCCCAAAACGCTGCGCAGAAGTCAACCAAACTTCACCCAATAGTGTATTGTATCACAATTTAGTAGTTACATTTGGAAATTTGGTTCTAGGACATTTGGTTTGAGCGCAATCATCAAACTTAGATTAAAAAAGTCATTTAAGCCTTTTCGCAGTGAGAACTACGCGATATGGCCGAGAAATGTAATTTTGATGTTAACTCCCAAACCGCTGCGCAGAAGTCAACCAATCTTCACCCAATAGTGTATTGTATCACAATCTAGTAGTTACATTTGGAAATTTGGTTCTTGGACATTTGGTTTGAGCGCAATCCTCAAACTTAGTTAAAAAAAAGTCATTTAAGCCTTTTCTCAGTGAGATCTACGCGATATGGCCGAGAAATGTAATTTTGATGACTCCAAAACCGCTGCGCAGAAGTCAACCAAACTTCACCCAATAGTGTATTGTATCACAATTTAGTAGTTACATTTGGAAATTTGGTTCTAGGACATTTGGTTTGAGCGCAATCATCAAACTTAGTTAAAAAAAGTCATTTAAGCCTTTTCACAGTGAGATCTATGCGATATGGCCGAGAAATGTAATTTTGATGTTAACTCCCAAACCGCTAGGCAGAAGTCAACCAAACTTCACCCAATAGTGTATTGTATCACAATTTAGTAGTTCCATTTGGAAATTTGGTTCTAGGACATTTGGTTTGAGCGCAATCATCAAACTTAATTGAAAAAGTCATTTAAGCCTTTTCACAGTGAGATCTATGCGATATGGCCGAGAAATGTAATTTTGATGTTCACTCCCAAACCGCTGCGCAGAAGTCAACCAAACTTCACCCAATAGTGTATTGTATCACAATCTAGTAGTTACATTTGGAAATTTGGTTCTAGGACATTTGGTTTGAGCGCAATCCTCAAACTTAGTTAAAAAAAGTCATTTAAGCCTTTTCGCAGTGAGATCTACGCGATATGGCCGAGAAATGTAATTTTGATGTTAACTCCCAAACCGCTGCGCAGAAGTCAACCAAACTTCACCCAATAGTGCATTGTATCACAATCTAGTAGTTACATTTGAAAATTTGGTTCTAGGACATTTGGTTTGAGCGCAATCATCAAACTTAGTTAAAAAAAGTCATTTAAGCCTTTTCTCAGTGAGATATACGCGATATGGCCGAGAAATGTAATTTTGATGTTAACTCCCAAACCGCTGCGCAGAAGTCAACCAAACTTCACCCAATAGTGTATTGTATCACAATCTAGTAGTTACATTTGGAAATTTGGTTCTAGGACATTTGGTTTGAGCGCAATCCTCAAACTTAGTTAAAAAAAAAAGTCATTTAAGCCTTTTCACAGTAAGATCTACGCGATATGGCCGAGAAATGTAATTTTGATGTTAACTCCAAAACCGCTGCGCAGAAGTCAACCAAACTTCACCCAATAGTGTATTGTATCACAATCTAGTAGTTACATATAGAAATTTGGTTCTAGGACATTTGGTTTGAGCGCAATCCTCAAACTTAGTTAAAAAAAAGTCATTTAAGCCTTTTCGCAGTGAGATCTACACGATATGGCCGAGAAATGTAATTTTGATGTTAACTCCCAAACCGCTGCGCAGAAGTCAACCAAACTTCACCCAATAGTGTATTGTATCACAATCTAGTAGTTACATTTGGAAATTTGGTTCTAGGACATTTGGTTTGAGCGCAATCCTCAAACTTAGTTAAAAAAAGTCATTTAAGCCTTTTCGCAGTGAGATCTACGCGATATGGCCGAGAAATGTAATTTTGATGTTAACTCCCAAACCGCTGCGCAGAAGTCAACCAAACTTCACCCAATAGTGTATTGTATCACAATCTAGTAGTTAAATTTGGAAATTTGGTTCTAGGACATTTGGTTTGAGCACAATCCTCAAACTTAGTTAAAAAAAAGTCATTTAAGCCTTTTCTCAGTGAGATCTACGCGATATGGCCGAGAAATGTAATTTTGATGTTAACTCCCAAACCGCTGCGCAGAAGTCAACCAAACTTCACCCAATAGTGTATTGTATCACAATCTAGTAGTTACATTTAGAAATTTGGTTCTAGGACATTTGGTTTGAGCGCAATCCTCAAACTTAGTTAAAAAAAAAGTCATTTAAGCCTTTTCACAGTGAGATCTACGCGATATGGCCGCGAAATGTAATTTTGATGTTAACTCCAAAACCGCTGCGCAGAAGTCAACCAAACTTCACCCAATAGTGTATTGTATCACAATCTAGTAGTTACATTTGGAAATTTGGTTCTAGGGCATTTGGTTTGAGCGCAATCCTCAAACTTAGTTAAAAAAAAAGTCATTTAAGCCTTTTCTCAGTGAGATCTACGCGATATGGCCGAGAAATGTAATTTTGATGTTAACTCCCAAACCGCTGCGCAGAAGTCAACCAAACTTCACCCAATAGTGTATTGTATCACAATCTAGTAGTTACATTTGGAAATTTGGTTCTAGGACATTTGGTTTGAGCGCAATCCTCAAACTTAGTTTAAAAAAAGTCATTTAAGCCTTTTCACAGTGAGATCTACGCGATATGGCCGAGAAATGTAATTTTGATGTTAACTCCCAAACCGCTGCGCAGAAGTCAACCAAACTTCACCCAATAGTGTATTGTATCACAATCTAGTATTTACATTTGGAAATTTGGTTCTAGGACATTTGGTTTGAGCGCAATCCTCAAACTTAGTTAAAAAAAGTCATTTAAGCCTTTTCGCAGTGAGATCTACGCGATATGGCCGAGAAATGTAATTTTGATGTTAACTCCCAAACCGCTGCGCAGAAGTCAACCAAACTTCACCCAATAGTGCATTGTATCACAATCTAGTAGTTACATTTGAAAATTTGGTTCTAGTACATTTGGTTTGAGCGCAATCCTCAAACTTAGATTAAAAAAGTCATTTAAGCCTTTTCGCAGTGAGATCTACGCGATATGGCCGAGAAATGTAATTTTGATGTTAACTCCCAAACCGCTGCGCAGAAGTCAACCAAACTTCACCTAATAGTGTATTGTATCACAATCTAGTAGTTACATTTGGAAATTTGGTTGTAGGACATTTGGTTTGAGCGCAATCATCACACTTAGTTAAAAAAAAGTCATTTAAGCCTTTTCACAGTGAGATCTACGCGATATGGCCGAGAAATGTAATTTTGATGTTAACTCCCAAACCGCTGCGCAGAAGTCAACCAAACTTCACCCAATAATGTATTGTATCACAATCTAGTAGTTACATTTGGAAATTTGGTTCTAGGACATTTGGTTTGAGCGCAATCATCAAACTTAGTTAAAAAAAGTCATTTAAGCCTTTTCACAGTGAGATCTACGCGATATGGCCGAGAAATGTAATTTTGATAACTCCCAAAACGCTGCGCAGAAGTCAACCAAACTTCACCCAATAGTGTATTGTATCACAATTTAGTAGTTACATTTGGAAATTTGGTTCTAGGACATTTGGTTTGAGCGCAATCATCAAACTTAGATTAAAAAAGTCATTTAAGCCTTTTCACAGTGAGATCTACGCGATATGGCCGAGAAATGTAATTTTGATAACTCCCAAACCGCTGCGCAGAAGTCAACCAAACTTCACCCAATAGTGTATTGTATCACAATCTAGTAGTTACATTTGGGAATTTGGTTCTAGGACATTTGGTTTGAGCGCAATCATCACACTTAGTTAAAAAAAAGTCATTTAAGCCTTTTCACAGTGAGATCTACGCGATATGGCCGAGAAATGTAATTTTGATGTTAACTCCCAAACCGCTGCGCAGAAGTCAACCAAACTTCACCCAATAATGTATTGTATCACAATCTAGTAGTTACATTTGGAAATTTGGTTCTAGGACATTTGGTTTGAGCGCAATCCTCAAACTTAGTTAAAAAAAGTCATTTAAGCCTTTTCGCAGTGAGATCTACGCGATATGGCCGAGAAATGTAATTTTGATGTTAACTCCCAAACCGCTGCGCAGAAGTCAACCAAACTTCACCCAATAGTGCATTGTATCACAATCTAGTAGTTACATTTGAAAATTTGGTTCTAGGACATTTGGTTTGAGCGCAATCCTCAAACTTAGTTAAAAAAAGTCATTTAAGCCTTTTCTCAGTGAGATATACGCGATATGGCCGAGAAATGTAATTTTGATGTTAACTCCCAAACCGCTGCGCAGAAGTCAACCAAACTTCACCCAATAGTGTATTGTATCACAATCTAGTAGTTACATTTGGAAATTTGGTTCTAGGACATTTGGTTTGAGCGCAATCCTCAAACTTAGTTAAAAAAAAAAGTCATTTAAGCCTTTTCACAGTAAGATCTACGCGATATGGCCGAGAAATGTAATTTTGATGTTAACTCCAAAACCGCTGCGCAGAAGTCAACCAAACTTCACCCAATAGTGTATTGTATCACAATCTAGTAGTTACATATAGAAATTTGGTTCTAGGACATTTGGTTTGAGCGCAATCCTCAAACTTAGTTAAAAAAAAGTCATTTAAGCCTTTTCGCAGTGAGATCTACACGATATGGCCGAGAAATGTAATTTTGATGTTAACTCCCAAACCGCTGCGCAGAAGTCAACCAAACTTCACCCAATAGTGTATTGTATCACAATCTAGTAGTTACATTTGGAAATTTGGTTCTAGGACATTTGGTTTGAGCGCAATCCTCAAACTTAGTTAAAAAAAGTCATTTAAGCCTTTTCGCAGTGAGATCTACGCGATATGGCCGAGAAATGTAATTTTGATGTTAACTCCCAAACCGCTGCGCAGAAGTCAACCAAACTTCACCCAATAGTGTATTGTATCACAATCTAGTAGTTAAATTTGGAAATTTGGTTCTAGGACATTTGGTTTGAGCACAATCCTCAAACTTAGTTAAAAAAAGTCATTTAAGCCTTTTCTCAGTGAGATCTACGCGATATGGCCGAGAAATGTAATTTTGATGTTAACTCCCAAACCGCTGCGCAGAAGTCAACCAAACTTCACCCAATAGTGTATTGTATCACAATCTAGTAGTTACATTTAGAAATTTGGTTCTAGGACATTTGGTTTGAGCGCAATCCTCAAACTTAGTTAAAAAAAAGTCATTTAAGCCTTTTCACAGTGAGATCTACGCGATATGGCCGCGAAATGTAATTTTGATGTTAACTCCAAAACCGCTGCGCAGAAGTCAACCAAACTTCACCCAATAGTGTATTGTATCACAATCTAGTAGTTACATTTGGAAATTTGGTTCTAGGGCATTTGGTTTGAGCGCAATCCTCAAACTTAGTTAAAAAAAAGTCATTTAAGCCTTTTCTCAGTGAGATCTACGCGATATGGCCGAGAAATGTAATTTTGATGTTAACTCCCAAACCGCTGCGCAGAAGTCAACCAAACTTCACCCAATAGTGTATTGTATCACAATCTAGTAGTTACATTTGGAAATTTGGTTCTAGGACATTTGGTTTGAGCGCAATCCTCAAACTTAGTTTAAAAAAAGTCATTTAAGCCTTTTCGCAGTGAGATCTACGCGATATGGCCGAGAAATGTAATTTTGATGTTAACTCCCAAACCGCTGCGCAAATGTCAACCAAACTTCACCCAATAGTGTATTGTATCACAATCTAGTAGTTACATTTGGAAATTTGGTTCTAGGACATTTGGTTTGAGCGCAATCCTCAAACTTAGTTAAAAAAAAGTCATTTCAGCCTTTTCGCAGTGAGATCTACGCGATATGGCCGAGAAATGTAATTTTGATGTTAACTCCAAAACCGCTGCGCAGAAGTCAACCAAACTTCAACCAATAGTGTATTATATCACAATCTAGTAGTTACATTTGGAAATTTGGTTCTAGGACATTTGGTTTGAGCGCAATCCTCAAACTTAGATTAAAAAAGTCATTTAAGCCTTTTCGCAGTGAGATCTACGCGATATGGCCGAGAAATGTAATTTTGATGTTAACTCCCAAACCGCTGCGCAGAAGTCAACCAAACTTCACCTAATAGTGTATTGTATCACAATCTAGTAGTTACATTTGGAAATTTGGTTGTAGGACATTTGGTTTGAGCGCAATCATCACACTTAGTTAAAAAAAAGTCATTTAAGCCTTTTCACAGTGAGATCTACGCGATATGGCCGAGAAATGTAATTTTGATGTTAACTCCCAAACCGCTGCGCAGAAGTCAACCAAACTTCACCCAATAATGTATTGTATCACAATCTAGTAGTTACATTTGGAAATTTGGTTCTAGGACATTTGGTTTGAGCGCAATCATCAAACTTAGTTAAAAAAAGTCATTTAAGCCTTTTCACAGTGAGATCTACGCGATATGGCCGAGAAATGTAATTTTGATGTTAACTCCCAAACCGCTGCGCAGAAGTCAACCAATCTTCACCCAATAGTGTATTGTATCACAATCTAGTAGTTACATTTGGAAATTTGGTTCTTGGACATTTGGTTTGAGCGCAATCCTCAAACTTAGTTAAAAAAAAGTCATTTAAGCCTTTTCTCAGTGAGATCTACGCGATATGGCCGAGAAATGTAATTTTGATGACTCCAAAACCGCTGCGCAGAAGTCAACCAAACTTCACCCAATAGTGTATTGTATCACAATTTAGTAGTTACATTTGGAAATTTGGTTCTAGGACATTTGGTTTGAGCGCAATCATCAAACTTAGTTAAAAAAAGTCATTTAAGCCTTTTCACAGTGAGATCTATGCGATATGGCCGAGAAATGTAATTTTGATGTTAACTCCCAAACCGCTAGGCAGAAGTCAACCAAACTTCACCCAATAGTGTATTGTATCACAATTTAGTAGTTCCATTTGGAAATTTGGTTCTAGGACATTTGGTTTGAGCGCAATCATCAAACTTAATTGAAAAAGTCATTTAAGCCTTTTCACAGTGAGATCTATGCGATATGGCCGAGAAATGTAATTTTGATGTTCACTCCCAAACCGCTGCGCAGAAGTCAACCAAACTTCACCCAATAGTGCATTGTATCACAATCTAGTAGTTACATTTGAAAATTTGGTTCTAGGACATTTGGTTTGAGCGCAATCCTCAAACTTAGTTAAAAAAAGTCATTTAAGCCTTTTCTCAGTGAGATATACGCGATATGGCCGAGAAATGTAATTTTGATGTTAACTCCCAAACCGCTGCGCAGAAGTCAACCAAACTTCACCCAATAGTGTATTGTATCACAATCTAGTAGTTACATTTGGAAATTTGGTTCTAGGACATTTGGTTTGAGCGCAATCCTCAAACTTAGTTAAAAAAAAAAGTCATTTAAGCCTTTTCACAGTAAGATCTACGCGATATGGCCGAGAAATGTAATTTTGATGTTAACTCCAAAACCGCTGCGCAGAAGTCAACCAAACTTCACCCAATAGTGTATTGTATTACAATCTAGTAGTTACATATAGAAATTTGGTTCTAGGACATTTGGTTTGAGCGCAATCCTCAAACTTAGTTAAAAAAAAGTCATTTAAGCCTTTTCGCAGTGAGATCTACGCGATATGGCCGAGAAATGTAATTTTGATGTTAACTCCCAAACCGCTGCGCAGAAGTCAACCAAACTTCACCCAATAGTGTATTGTATCACAATCTAGTAGTTACATTTGGAAATTTGGTTCTAGGACATTTGGTTTGAGCGCAATCCTCAAACTTAGTTAAAAAAAGTCATTTAAGCCTTTTCGCAGTGAGATCTACGCGATATGGCCGAGAAATGTAATTTTGATGTTAACTCCCAAACCGCTGCGCAGAAGTCAACCAAACTTCACCCAATAGTGTATTGTATCACAATCTAGTAGTTAAATTTGGAAATTTGGTTCTAGGACATTTGGTTTGAGCACAATCCTCAAACTTAGTTAAAAAAAAGTCATTTAAGCCTTTTCTCAGTGAGATCTACGCGATATGGCCGAGAAATGTAATTTTGATGTTAACTCCCAAACCGCTGCGCAGAAGTCAACCAAACTTCACCCAATAGTGTATTGTATCACAATCTAGTAGTTACATTTAGAAATTTGGTTCTAGGACATTTGGTTTGAGCGCAATCCTCAAACTTAGTTAAAAAAAAGTCATTTAAGCCTTTTCACAGTGAGATCTACGCGATATGGCCGCGAAATGTAATTTTGATGTTAACTCCAAAACCGCTGCGCAGAAGTCAACCAAACTTCACCCAATAGTGTATTGTATCACAATCTAGTAGTTACATTTGGAAATTTGGTTCTAGGGCATTTGGTTTGAGCGCAATCCTCAAACTTAGTTAAAAAAAAAGTCATTTAAGCCTTTTCTCAGTGAGATCTACGCGATATGGCCGAGAAATGTAATTTTGATGTTAACTCCCAAACCGCTGCGCAGAAGTCAACCAAACTTCACCCAATAGTGTATTGTATCACAATCTAGTAGTTACATTTGGAAATTTGGTTCTAGGACATTTGGTTTGAGCGCAATCCTCAAACTTAGTTTAAAAAAAGTCATTTAAGCCTTTTCACAGTGAGATCTACGCGATATGGCCGAGAAATGTAATTTTGATGTTAACTCCCAAACCGCTGCGCAGAAGTCAACCAAACTTCACCCAATAGTGTATTGTATCACAATCTAGTATTTACATTTGGAAATTTGGTTCTAGGACATTTGGTTTGAGCGCAATCCTCAAACTTAGTTAAAAAAAGTCATTTAAGCCTTTTCGCAGTGAGATCTACGCGACATGGCCGAGAAATGTAATTTTGATGTTAACTCCCAAACCGCTGCGCAGAAGTCAACCAAACTTCACCCAATAGTGCATTGTATCACAATCTAGTAGTTACATTTGAAAATTTGGTTCTAGTACATTTGGTTTGAGCGCAATCCTCAAACTTAGATTAAAAAAGTCATTTAAGCCTTTTCGCAGTGAGATCTACGCGATATGGCCGAGAAATGTAATTTTGATGTTAACTCCCAAACCGCTGCGCAGAAGTCAACCAAACTTCACCTAATAGTGTATTGTATCACAATCTAGTAGTTACATTTGGAAATTTGGTTGTAGGACATTTGGTTTGAGCGCAATCATCACACTTAGTTAAAAAAAAGTCATTTAAGCCTTTTCACAGTGAGATCTACGCGATATGGCCGAGAAATGTAATTTTGATGTTAACTCCCAAACCGCTGCGCAGAAGTCAACCAAACTTCACCCAATAATGTATTGTATCACAATCTAGTAGTTACATTTGGAAATTTGGTTCTAGGACATTTGGTTTGAGCGCAATCATCAAACTTAGTTAAAAAAAGTCATTTAAGCCTTTTCACAGTGAGATCTACGCGATATGGCCGAGAAATGTAATTTTGATAACTCCCAAAACGCTGCGCAGAAGTCAACCAAACTTCACCCAATAGTGTATTGTATCACAATTTAGTAGTTACATTTGGAAATTTGGTTCTAGGACATTTGGTTTGAGCGCAATCATCAAACTTAGATTAAAAAAGTCATTTAAGCCTTTTCACAGTGAGATCTACGCGATATGGCCGAGAAATGTAATTTTGATAACTCCCAAACCGCTGCGCAGAAGTCAACCAAACTTCACCCAATAGTGTATTGTATCACAATCTAGTAGTTACATTTGGGAATTTGGTTCTAGGACATTTGGTTTGAGCGCAATCATCACACTTAGTTAAAAAAAAGTCATTTAAGCCTTTTCACAGTGAGATCTACGCGATATGGCCGAGAAATGTAATTTTGATGTTAACTCCCAAACCGCTGCGCAGAAGTCAACCAAACTTCACCCAATAATGTATTGTATCACAATCTAGTAGTTACATTTGGAAATTTGGTTCTAGGACATTTGGTTTGAGCGCAATCCTCAAACTTAGTTAAAAAAAGTCATTTAAGCCTTTTCGCAGTGAGATCTACGCGATATGGCCGAGAAATGTAATTTTGATGTTAACTCCCAAACCGCTGCGCAGAAGTCAACCAAACTTCACCCAATAGTGCATTGTATCACAATCTAGTAGTTACATTTGAAAATTTGGTTCTAGGACATTTGGTTTGAGCGCAATCCTCAAACTTAGTTAAAAAAAGTCATTTAAGCCTTTTCTCAGTGAGATATACGCGATATGGCCGAGAAATGTAATTTTGATGTTAACTCCCAAACCGCTGCGCAGAAGTCAACCAAACTTCACCCAATAGTGTATTGTATCACAATCTAGTAGTTACATTTGGAAATTTGGTTCTAGGACATTTGGTTTGAGCGCAATCCTCAAACTTAGTTAAAAAAAAAAGTCATTTAAGCCTTTTCACAGTAAGACCTACGCGATATGGCCGAGAAATGTAATTTTGATGTTAACTCCAAAACCGCTGCGCAGAAGTCAACCAAACTTCACCCAATAGTGTATTGTATCACAATCTAGTAGTTACATATAGAAATTTGGTTCTAGGACATTTGGTTTGAGCGCAATCCTCAAACTTAGTTAAAAAAAAGTCATTTAAGCCTTTTCGCAGTGAGATCTACACGATATGGCCGAGAAATGTAATTTTGATGTTAACTCCCAAACCGCTGCGCAGAAGTCAACCAAACTTCACCCAATAGTGTATTGTATCACAATCTAGTAGTTACATTTGGAAATTTGGTTCTAGGACATTTGGTTTGAGCGCAATCCTCAAACTTAGTTAAAAAAAGGAATTTAAGCCTTTTCGCAGTGAGATCTACGCGATATGGCCGAGAAATGTAATTTTGATGTTAACTCCCAAACCGCTGCGCAGAAGTCAACCAAACTTCACCCAATAGTGTATTGTATCACAATCTAGTAGTTAAATTTGGAAATTTGGTTCTAGGACATTTGGTTTGAGCACAATCCTCAAACTTAGTTAAAAAAAGTCATTTAAGCCTTTTCTCAGTGAGATCTACGCGATATGGCCGAGAAATGTAATTTTGATGTTAACTCCCAAACCGCTGCGCAGAAGTCAACCAAACTTCACCCAATAGTGTATTGTATCACAATCTAGTAGTTACATTTAGAAATTTGGTTCTAGGACATTTGGTTTGAGCGCAATCCTCAAACTTAGTTAAAAAAAAGTCATTTAAGCCTTTTCACAGTGAGATCTACGCGATATGGCCGCGAAATGTAATTTTGATGTTAACTCCAAAACCGCTGCGCAGAAGTCAACCAAACTTCACCCAATAGTGTATTGTATCACAATCTAGTAGTTACATTTGGAAATTTGGTTCTAGGGCATTTGGTTTGAGCGCAATCCTCAAACTTAGTTAAAAAAAAGTCATTTAAGCCTTTTCTCAGTGAGATCTACGCGATATGGCCGAGAAATGTAATTTTGATGTTAACTCCCAAACCGCTGCGCAGAAGTCAACCAAACTTCACCCAATAGTGTATTGTATCACAATCTAGTAGTTACATTTGGAAATTTGGTTCTAGGACATTTGGTTTGAGCGCAATCCTCAAACTTAGTTTAAAAAAAGTCATTTAAGCCTTTTCACAGTGAGATCTACGCGATATGGCCGAGAAATGTAATTTTGATGTTAACTCCCAAACCGCTGCGCAGAAGTCAACCAAACTTCACCCAATAGTGTATTGTATCACAATCTAGTATTTACATTTGGAAATTTGGTTCTAGGACATTTGGTTTGAGCGCAATCCTCAAACTTAGTTAAAAAAAGTCATTTAAGCCTTTTCGCAGTGAGATCTACGCGAAATGGCCGAGAAATGTAATTTTGATGTTAACTCCCAAACCGCTGCGCAGAAGTCAACCAAACTTCAGCCAATAGTGCATTGTATCACAATCTAGTAGTTACATTTGAAAATTTGGTTCTAGTACATTTGGTTTGAGCGCAATCCTCAAACTTAGTTAAAAAAAGTCATTTAAGCCTTTTCTCAGTGAGATATACGCGATATGGCCGAGAAATGTAATTTTGATGTTAACTCCCAAACCGCTGCGCAGAAGTCAACCAAACTTCACCCAATAGTGTATTGTATCACAATCTAGTAGTTACATTTGGAAATTTGGTTCTAGGACATTTGGTTTGAGCGCAATCCTCAAACTTAGTTAAAAAAAAAAGTCATTTAAGCCTTTTCACAGTAAGATCTACGCGATATGGCCGAGAAATGTAATTTTGATGTTAACTCCAAAACCGCTGCGCAGAAGTCAACCAAACTTCACCCAATAGTGTATTGTATTACAATCTAGTAGTTACATATAGAAATTTGGTTCTAGGACATTTGGTTTGAGCGCAATCCTCAAACTTAGTTAAAAAAAAGTCATTTAAGCCTTTTCGCAGTGAGATCTACGCGATATGGCCGAGAAATGTAATTTTGATGTTAACTCCCAAACCGCTGCGCAGAAGTCAACCAAACTTCACCCAATAGTGTATTGTATCACAATCTAGTAGTTACATTTGGAAATTTGGTTCTAGGACATTTGGTTTGAGCGCAATCCTCAAACTTAGTTAAAAAAAGTCATTTAAGCCTTTTCGCAGTGAGATCTACGCGATATGGCCGAGAAATGTAATTTTGATGTTAACTCCCAAACCGCTGCGCAGAAGTCAACCAAACTTCACCCAATAGTGTATTGTATCACAATCTAGTAGTTAAATTTGGAAATTTGGTTCTAGGACATTTGGTTTGAGCACAATCCTCAAACTTAGTTAAAAAAAAGTCATTTAAGCCTTTTCTCAGTGAGATCTACGCGATATGGCCGAGAAATGTAATTTTGATGTTAACTCCCAAACCGCTGCGCAGAAGTCAACCAAACTTCACCCAATAGTGTATTGTATCACAATCTAGTAGTTACATTTAGAAATTTGGTTCTAGGACATTTGGTTTGAGCGCAATCCTCAAACTTAGTTAAAAAAAAGTCATTTAAGCCTTTTCACAGTGAGATCTACGCGATATGGCCGCGAAATGTAATTTTGATGTTAACTCCAAAACCGCTGCGCAGAAGTCAACCAAACTTCACCCAATAGTGTATTGTATCACAATCTAGTAGTTACATTTGGAAATTTGGTTCTAGGGCATTTGGTTTGAGCGCAATCCTCAAACTTAGTTAAAAAAAAAGTCATTTAAGCCTTTTCTCAGTGAGATCTACGCGATATGGCCGAGAAATGTAATTTTGATGTTAACTCCCAAACCGCTGCGCAGAAGTCAACCAAACTTCACCCAATAGTGTATTGTATCACAATCTAGTAGTTACATTTGGAAATTTGGTTCTAGGACATTTGGTTTGAGCGCAATCCTCAAACTTAGTTTAAAAAAAGTCATTTAAGCCTTTTCACAGTGAGATCTACGCGATATGGCCGAGAAATGTAATTTTGATGTTAACTCCCAAACCGCTGCGCAGAAGTCAACCAAACTTCACCCAATAGTGTATTGTATCACAATCTAGTATTTACATTTGGAAATTTGGTTCTAGGACATTTGGTTTGAGCGCAATCCTCAAACTTAGTTAAAAAAAGTCATTTAAGCCTTTTCGCAGTGAGATCTACGCGACATGGCCGAGAAATGTAATTTTGATGTTAACTCCCAAACCGCTGCGCAGAAGTCAACCAAACTTCACCCAATAGTGCATTGTATCACAATCTAGTAGTTACATTTGAAAATTTGGTTCTAGTACATTTGGTTTGAGCGCAATCCTCAAACTTAGATTAAAAAAGTCATTTAAGCCTTTTCGCAGTGAGATCTACGCGATATGGCCGAGAAATGTAATTTTGATGTTAACTCCCAAACCGCTGCGCAGAAGTCAACCAAACTTCACCTAATAGTGTATTGTATCACAATCTAGTAGTTACATTTGGAAATTTGGTTGTAGGACATTTGGTTTGAGCGCAATCATCACACTTAGTTAAAAAAAAGTCATTTAAGCCTTTTCACAGTGAGATCTACGCGATATGGCCGAGAAATGTAATTTTGATGTTAACTCCCAAACCGCTGCGCAGAAGTCAACCAAACTTCACCCAATAATGTATTGTATCACAATCTAGTAGTTACATTTGGAAATTTGGTTCTAGGACATTTGGTTTGAGCGCAATCATCAAACTTAGTTAAAAAAAGTCATTTAAGCCTTTTCACAGTGAGATCTACGCGATATGGCCGAGAAATGTAATTTTGATAACTCCCAAAACGCTGCGCAGAAGTCAACCAAACTTCACCCAATAGTGTATTGTATCACAATTTAGTAGTTACATTTGGAAATTTGGTTCTAGGACATTTGGTTTGAGCGCAATCATCAAACTTAGATTAAAAAAGTCATTTAAGCCTTTTCACAGTGAGATCTACGCGATATGGCCGAGAAATGTAATTTTGATAACTCCCAAACCGCTGCGCAGAAGTCAACCAAACTTCACCCAATAATGTATTGTATCACAATCTAGTAGTTACATTTGGGAATTTGGTTCTAGGACATTTGGTTTGAGCGCAATCATCACACTTAGTTAAAAAAAAGTCATTTAAGCCTTTTCACAGTGAGATCTACGCGATATGGCCGAGAAATGTAATTTTGATGTTAACTCCCAAACCGCTGCGCAGAAGTCAACCAAACTTCACCCAATAATGTATTGTATCACAATCTAGTAGTTACATTTGGAAATTTGGTTCTAGGACATTTGGTTTGAGCGCAATCCTCAAACTTAGTTAAAAAAAGTCATTTAAGCCTTTTCGCAGTGAGATCTACGCGATATGGCCGAGAAATGTAATTTTGATGTTAACTCCCAAACCGCTGCGCAGAAGTCAACCAAACTTCACCCAATAGTGCATTGTATCACAATCTAGTAGTTACATTTGAAAATTTGGTTCTAGGACATTTGGTTTGAGCGCAATCCTCAAACTTAGTTAAAAAAAGTCATTTAAGCCTTTTCTCAGTGAGATATACGCGATATGGCCGAGAAATGTAATTTTGATGTTAACTCCCAAACCGCTGCGCAGAAGTCAACCAAACTTCACCCAATAGTGTATTGTATCACAATCTAGTAGTTACATTTGGAAATTTGGTTCTAGGACATTTGGTTTGAGCGCAATCCTCAAACTTAGTTAAAAAAAAAAGTCATTTAAGCCTTTTCACAGTAAGACCTACGCGATATGGCCGAGAAATGTAATTTTGATGTTAACTCCAAAACCGCTGCGCAGAAGTCAACCAAACTTCACCCAATAGTGTATTGTATCACAATCTAGTAGTTACATATAGAAATTTGGTTCTAGGACATTTGGTTTGAGCGCAATCCTCAAACTTAGTTAAAAAAAAGTCATTTAAGCCTTTTCGCAGTGAGATCTACACGATATGGCCGAGAAATGTAATTTTGATGTTAACTCCCAAACCGCTGCGCAGAAGTCAACCAAACTTCACCCAATAGTGTATTGTATCACAATCTAGTAGTTACATTTGGAAATTTGGTTCTAGGACATTTGGTTTGAGCGCAATCCTCAAACTTAGTTAAAAAAAGGAATTTAAGCCTTTTCGCAGTGAGATCTACGCGATATGGCCGAGAAATGTAATTTTGATGTTAACTCCCAAACCGCTGCGCAGAAGTCAACCAAACTTCACCCAATAGTGTATTGTATCACAATCTAGTAGTTAAATTTGGAAATTTGGTTCTAGGACATTTGGTTTGAGCACAATCCTCAAACTTAGTTAAAAAAAGTCATTTAAGCCTTTTCTCAGTGAGATCTACGCGATATGGCCGAGAAATGTAATTTTGATGTTAACTCCCAAACCGCTGCGCAGAAGTCAACCAAACTTCACCCAATAGTGTATTGTATCACAATCTAGTAGTTACATTTAGAAATTTGGTTCTAGGACATTTGGTTTGAGCGCAATCCTCAAACTTAGTTAAAAAAAAGTCATTTAAGCCTTTTCACAGTGAGATCTACGCGATATGGCCGCGAAATGTAATTTTGATGTTAACTCCAAAACCGCTGCGCAGAAGTCAACCAAACTTCACCCAATAGTGTATTGTATCACAATCTAGTAGTTACATTTGGAAATTTGGTTCTAGGGCATTTGGTTTGAGCGCAATCCTCAAACTTAGTTAAAAAAAAGTCATTTAAGCCTTTTCTCAGTGAGATCTACGCGATATGGCCGAGAAATGTAATTTTGATGTTAACTCCCAAACCGCTGCGCAGAAGTCAACCAAACTTCACCCAATAGTGTATTGTATCACAATCTAGTAGTTACATTTGGAAATTTGGTTCTAGGACATTTGGTTTGAGCGCAATCCTCAAACTTAGTTTAAAAAAAGTCATTTAAGCCTTTTCACAGTGAGATCTACGCGATATGGCCGAGAAATGTAATTTTGATGTTAACTCCCAAACCGCTGCGCAGAAGTCAACCAAACTTCACCCAATAGTGTATTGTATCACAATCTAGTATTTACATTTGGAAATTTGGTTCTAGGACATTTGGTTTGAGCGCAATCCTCAAACTTAGTTAAAAAAAGTCATTTAAGCCTTTTCGCAGTGAGATCTACGCGAAATGGCCGAGAAATGTAATTTTGATGTTAACTCCCAAACCGCTGCGCAGAAGTCAACCAAACTTCAGCCAATAGTGCATTGTATCACAATCTAGTAGTTACATTTGAAAATTTGGTTCTAGTACATTTGGTTTGAGCGCAATCCTCAAACTTAGTTAAAAAAAGTCATTTAAGCCTTTTCTCAGTGAGATATACGCGATATGGCCGAGAAATGTAATTTTGATGTTAACTCCCAAACCGCTGCGCAGAAGTCAACCAAACTTCACCCAATAGTGTATTGTATCACAATCTAGTAGTTACATTTGGAAATTTGGTTCTAGGACATTTGGTTTGAGCGCAATCCTCAAACTTAGTTAAAAAAAAAAGTCATTTAAGCCTTTTCACAGTAAGATCTACGCGATATGGCCGAGAAATGTAATTTTGATGTTAACTCCAAAACCGCTGCGCAGAAGTCAACCAAACTTCACCCAATAGTGTATTGTATTACAATCTAGTAGTTACATATAGAAATTTGGTTCTAGGACATTTGGTTTGAGCGCAATCCTCAAACTTAGTTAAAAAAAAGTCATTTAAGCCTTTTCGCAGTGAGATCTACGCGATATGGCCGAGAAATGTAATTTTGATGTTAACTCCCAAACCGCTGCGCAGAAGTCAACCAAACTTCACCCAATAGTGTATTGTATCACAATCTAGTAGTTACATTTGGAAATTTGGTTCTAGGACATTTGGTTTGAGCGCAATCCTCAAACTTAGTTAAAAAAAGTCATTTAAGCCTTTTCGCAGTGAGATCTACGCGATATGGCCGAGAAATGTAATTTTGATGTTAACTCCCAAACCGCTGCGCAGAAGTCAACCAAACTTCACCCAATAGTGTATTGTATCACAATCTAGTAGTTAAATTTGGAAATTTGGTTCTAGGACATTTGGTTTGAGCACAATCCTCAAACTTAGTTAAAAAAAAGTCATTTAAGCCTTTTCTCAGTGAGATCTACGCGATATGGCCGAGAAATGTAATTTTGATGTTAACTCCCAAACCGCTGCGCAGAAGTCAACCAAACTTCACCCAATAGTGTATTGTATCACAATCTAGTAGTTACATTTAGAAATTTGGTTCTAGGACATTTGGTTTGAGCGCAATCCTCAAACTTAGTTAAAAAAAAGTCATTTAAGCCTTTTCACAGTGAGATCTACGCGATATGGCCGCGAAATGTAATTTTGATGTTAACTCCAAAACCGCTGCGCAGAAGTCAACCAAACTTCACCCAATAGTGTATTGTATCACAATCTAGTAGTTACATTTGGAAATTTGGTTCTAGGGCATTTGGTTTGAGCGCAATCCTCAAACTTAGTTAAAAAAAAAGTCATTTAAGCCTTTTCTCAGTGAGATCTACGCGATATGGCCGAGAAATGTAATTTTGATGTTAACTCCCAAACCGCTGCGCAGAAGTCAACCAAACTTCACCCAATAGTGTATTGTATCACAATCTAGTAGTTACATTTGGAAATTTGGTTCTAGGACATTTGGTTTGAGCGCAATCCTCAAACTTAGTTTAAAAAAAGTCATTTAAGCCTTTTCACAGTGAGATCTACGCGATATGGCCGAGAAATGTAATTTTGATGTTAACTCCCAAACCGCTGGGAAGAAGTCAACCAAACTTCACCCAATAGTGTATTGTATCACAATCTAGTAGTTACATTTGGGAATTTGGTTCTAGGACATTTGGTTTGAGCGCAATCATCAAACTTAGTTAAAAAAAAGTCATTTAAGCCTTTTCACAGTGAGATCTACGCGATATGGCCGAGAAATGTAATTTTGATGTTAACTCCCAAACCGCTGCGCAGAAGTCAACCAAACTTCACCTAATAGTGTATTGTATCACAATCTAGTAGTTACATTTGGAAATTTGGTTCTAGGACATTTGGTTTGAGCGCAATCATCAAACTTAGTTAAAAAAAAGTCATTTAAGCCTTTTCACAGTGAGATCTACGCGATATGGCCGAGAAATGTAATTTTGATATTAACTCCCAAACCGCTGCGCAGAAGTCAAACTTCACCCAATAGTGTATTGTATCACAATCTAGTAGTTACATTTGGAAATTTGGTTCTAGGACATTTGGTTTGAGCGCAATCATCAAACTTAGTTAAAAAAAGTCATTTAAGCCTTTTCACAGTGAGATCTACGCGATATGGCCGAGAAATGTAATTTTGATAACTCCCAAACCGCTGCGCAGAAGTCACCCAAACTTCACCCAATAGTGTATTGTATCACAATCTAGTAGTTACATTTGGAAATTTGGTTCTAGGACATTTGGTTTGAGCGCAATCCTCACTTAGTTAAAAAAAGTCATTTAAGCCTTTTCGCAGTGAGATCTACGCGATATGGCCGAAAAATGTAATTTTGATGTTAACTCCAAAACCGCTGCGCAGAAGTCAACCAAACTTCACCCAATAGTGTATTGTATCACAATATAGTAGTTACATTTGGAAATTTGGTTCTAGGACATTTGGTTTGAGCGCAATCCTCAAACTTAGTTAAAAAAAGTCATTTAAGCCTTTTCGCAGTGAGATCTACGCGATATGGCCGAGAAATGTAATTTTGATGTTAACTCCCAAACCGCTGCGCAGAAGTCAACCAAACTTCACCCAATAGTGTATTGTATCACAATCTAGTAGTTACATTTGGAAATTTGGTTCTAGGGCATTTGGTTTGAGCGCAATCCTCAAACTTAGTTAAAAAAAAGTCATTTAAGCCTTTTCTCAGTGAGATCTACGCGATATGGCCGAGAAATGTAATTTTGATGTTAACTCCAAAACCGCTGCGCAGAAGTCAACCAAACTTCACCCAATAGTGTATTGTATCACAATCTAGTAGTTACATTTGGAAATTTGGTTCTAGGACATTTGGTTTGAGCGCAATCCTCAAACTTAGTTAAAAAAAGTCATTTAAGCCTTTTCGCAGTGAGATCTACGCGATATGGCCGAGAAATGTAATTTTCATGTTAACTCCCAAACCGCTGCGCAGAAGTCAACCAAACTTCACCCAATAGTGTATTGTATCACAATCTAGTAGTTACATTTGGAAATTTGGTTCTAGGACATTTGGTTTGAGCGCAATCCTCAAACTTAGTTAAAAAAAGTCATTTAAGCCTTTTCACAGTGAGATCTACGCGATATGGCCGAGAAATGTAATTTTGATGTTAACTCCCAAACCGCTAGGCAGAAGTCAACCAAACTTCACCCATACATAGTGTATTGTATCACAATCTAGTAGTTACATTTGGGAATTTGGTTCTAGGACATTTGGTTTGAGCGCAATCATCAAACTTAGTTAAAAAAAAGTCATTTAAGCCTTTTCACAGTGAGATCTACGCGATATGGCCGAGAAATGTAATTTTGATGTTAACTCCCAAACCGCTGCGCAGAAGTCAACCAAACTTCACCCAATAGTGTATTGTATCACAATCTAGTAGTTACATTTGGAAATTTGGTTGTAGGACATTTGGTTTGAGCGCAATCATCAAACTTAGTTAAAAAATGTCATTTAAGCCTTTTCACAGTGAGATCTACGCGATATGGCCGAGAAATGTAATTTTGATAACTCCCAAACCGCTGCGCAGAAGTCAACCAAACTTCACCCAATAGTGTATTGTATCACAATTTAGTAGTTACATTTGGAAATTTGGTTCTAGGACATTTGGTTTGAGCGCAATCCTCAAACTTAGTTTAAAAAAGTCATTTAAGCCTTTTCACAGTGAGATCTACGCGATATGGCCGAGAAATGTAATTTTGATGACTACAAAACCGCTGCGCAGAAGTCAACCAAACTTCACCCAATAGTGTATTGTATAAAAATCTAGTAGTTACATTTGGAAATTTGGTTCTAGGACATTTGGTTTGAGCGCAATCATCAAACTTAGTTAAAAAAAGTCATTTAAGCCTTTTCACAGTGAGATCTATGCGATATGGCAGAGAAATGTAATTTTGATGTTAACTCCCAAACCGCTAGGCAGAAGTCAACCAAACTTCACTCAATAGTGTATTGTATCACAATTTAGTAGTTCCATTTGGAAATTTGGTTCTAGGACATTTGGTTTGAGCGCAATCATCAAACTTAATTAAAAAAGTCATTTAAGCCTTTTCACAGTGAAATCTATGCGATATGGCCGAGAAATGTAATTTTGATGTTCACTCCCAAACCGCTGCGCAGAAGTCAACCAAACTTCACCCAATAGTGTATTGTATCACAATCTAGTAGTTACATTTGGGAATTTGGTTCTAGGACATTTGGTTTGAGCGCAATCATTAAACTTAGTTAAAAAAAAAAGTCATTTAAGCCTTTTCACAGTGAGATCTACGCGATATGGCCGAGAAATGTAATTTTGATAACTCCCAAACCGCTGCGCAGAAGTCAACCAAACTTCACCCAATAGTGTATTGTATCACAATCTAGTAGTTACATTTGGAAATTTGGTTCTAGGACATTTGGTTTGAGCGCAATCCTCAAACTTAGTTAAAAAAAGTCATTTAAGCCTTTTCGCAGTGAGATCTACGCGATATGGCCGAGAAATGTAATTTTGATGTTAACTCCCAAACCGCTGCGCAGAAGTCAACCAAACTTCACCCAATAGTGTATTGTATCACAATCTAGTAGTTACATTTGGAAATTTGGTTCTAGGACATTTGGTTTGAGCGCAATCCTCAAAGTTAGTTAAAAAAAAGTCATTTAAGCCTTTTCTCAGTGAGATCTACGCGATATGGCCGAGAAATGTAATTTTGATGTTAACTCCCAAACCGCTGCGCAGAAGTCAACCAAACTTCACCTAATAGTGTATTGTATCACAATCTAGTAGTTACATTTGGAAATTTGGTTGTCGGACATTTGGTTTGAGCGCAATCATCAAACTTAGTTAAAAAAAAGTCATTTAAGCCTTTTCACAGTGAGATCTACGCGATATGGCCGAGAAATGTAATTTTGATGTTAACTCCCAAACCGCTGCGCAGAAGTCAACCAAACTTCACCCAATAATGTATTGTATCACAATCTAGTAGTTACATTTGGAAATTTGGTTCTAGGACATTTGGTTTGAGCGCAATCATCAAACTTAGTTAAAAAAAGTCATTTAAGCCTTTTCACAGTGAGATCTACGCGATATGGCCGAGAAATGTAATTTTGATAACTCCCAAACCGCTGCGCAGAAGTCAACCAAACTTCACCCAATAGTGTATTGTATCACAATCTATTAGTTACATTTGGAAATTTGGTTCTAGGGCATTTGGTTTGAGCGCAATCATCAAACTTAGTTAAAAAAAGTCATTTAAGCCTTTTCACAGTGAGATCTATTCGATATGGCAGAGAAATGTAATTTTGATGTTAACTCCCAAACCGCTAGGCAGAAGTCAACCAAACTTCACCCAATAGTGTATTGTATCACAATTTAGTAGTTCCATTTGGAAATTTGGTTCTAGGACATTTGGTTTGAGCGCAATCATCAAACTTAATTAAAAAAGTCATTTAAGCCTTTTCACAGTGAAATCTATGCGATATGGCCGAGAAATGTAATTTTGATGTTCACTCCCAAACCGCTAGGCAGAAGTCAACCAAACTTCACCCAATAGTGTATTGTATCACAATCTAGTAGTTACATTTGGGAATTTGGTTCTAGGACATTTGGTTTGAGCGCAATCATTAAACTTAGTTAAAAAAAAGTCATTTAAGCCTTTTCACAGTGAGATCTACGCGATATGGCCGAGAAATGTAATTTTGATAACTCCCAAACCGCTGCGCAGAAGTCAACCAAACTTCACCCAATAGTGTATTGTATCACAATCTAGTAGTTACATTTGGAAATTTGGTTCTAGGACATTTGGTTTGAGCGCAATCCTCAAACTTAGTTAAAAAAAGTCATTTAAGCCTTTTCGCAGTGAGATCTACGCGATATGGCCGAGAAATGTAATTTTGATGTTAACTCCCAAACCGCTGCGCAGAAGTCAACCAAACTTCACCCAATAGTGTATTGTATCACAATCTAGTAGTTACATTTGGAAATTTGGTTCTAGGACATTTGGTTTGAGCGCAATCCTCAAAGTTAGTTAAAAAAAAGTCATGTAAGCCTTTTCACAGTGAGATCTACGCGATATGGCCGAGAAATGTAATTTTGATGTTAACTCCCAAACCGCTGCGCAGAAGTCAACCAAACTTCACCTAATAGTGTATTGTATCACAATCTAGTAGTTACATTTGGAAATTTGGTTGTAGGACATTTGGTTTGAGCGCAATCATCAAACTTAGTTAAAAAAAAGTCATTTAAGCCTTTTCACAGTGAGATCTACGCGATATGGCCGAGAAATGTAATTTTGATGTTAACTCCCAAACCGCTGCGCAGAAGTCAACCAAACTTCACCCAATAATGTATTGTATCACAATCTAGTAGTTACATTTGGAAATTTGGTTCTAGGACATTTGGTTTGAGCGCAATCATCAAACTTAGTTAAAAAATGTCATTTAAGCCTTTTCACAGTGAGATCTACGCGATATGGCCGAGAAATGTAATTTTGATAACTCCCAAACCGCTGCGCAGAAGTCAACCAAACTTCACCCAATAGTGTATTGTATCACAATTTAGTAGTTACATTTGGAAATTTGGTTCTAGGACATTTGGTTTGAGCGCAATCCTCAAACTTAGTTTAAAAAAGTCATTTAAGCCTTTTCACAGTGAGATCTACGCGATATGGCCGAGAAATGTAATTTTGATGACTACAAAACCGCTGCGCAGAAGTCAACCAAACTTCACCCAATAGTGTATTGTATAAAAATCTAGTAGTTACATTTGGAAATTTGGTTCTAGGACATTTGGTTTGAGCGCAATCATCAAACTTAGTTAAAAAAAGTCATTTAAGCCTTTTCACAGTGAGATCTATGCGATATGGCAGAGAAATGTAATTTTGATGTTAACTCCCAAACCGCTAGGCAGAAGTCAACCAAACTTCACTCAATAGTGTATTGTATCACAATTTAGTAGTTCCATTTGGAAATTTGGTTCTAGGACATTTGGTTTGAGCGCAATCATCAAACTTAATTAAAAAAGTCATTTAAGCCTTTTCACAGTGAAATCTATGCGATATGGCCGAGAAATGTAATTTTGATGTTCACTCCCAAACCGCTGCGCAGAAGTCAACCAAACTTCACCCAATAGTGTATTGTATCACAATCTAGTAGTTACATTTGGGAATTTGGTTCTAGGACATTTGGTTTGAGCGCAATCATTAAACTTAGTTAAAAAAAAAGTCATTTAAGCCTTTTCACAGTGAGATCTACGCGATATGGCCGAGAAATGTAATTTTGATAACTCCCAAACCGCTGCGCAGAAGTCAACCAAACTTCACCCAATAGTGTATTGTATCACAATCTAGTAGTTACATTTGGAAATTTGGTTCTAGGACATTTGGTTTGAGCGCAATCCTCAAACTTAGTTAAAAAAAGTCATTTAAGCCTTTTCGCAGTGAGATCTACGCGATATGGCCGAGAAATGTAATTTTGATGTTAACTCCCAAACCGCTGCGCAGAAGTCAACCAAACTTCACCCAATAGTGTATTGTATCACAATCTAGTAGTTACATTTGGAAATTTGGTTCTAGGACATTTGGTTTGAGCGCAATCCTCAAAGTTAGTTAAAAAAAAGTCATGTAAGCCTTTTCACAGTGAGATCTACGCGATATGGCCGAGAAATGTAATTTTGATGTTAACTCCCAAACCGCTGCGCAGAAGTCAACCAAACTTCACCTAATAGTGTATTGTATCACAATCTAGTAGTTACATTTGGAAATTTGGTTGTCGGACATTTGGTTTGAGCGCAATCATCAAACTTAGTTAAAAAAAAGTCATTTAAGCCTTTTCACAGTGAGATCTACGCGATATGGCCGAGAAATGTAATTTTGATGTTAACTCCCAAACCGCTGCGCAGAAGTCAACCAAACTTCACCCAATAGTGTATTGTATCACAATCTAGTAGTTACATTTGGAAATTTGGTTCTAGGACATTTGGTTTGAGCGCAATCCTCAAACTTAGTTAAAAAAAGTCATTTAAGCCTTTTCGCAGTGAGATCTACGCGATATGGCCGAGAAATGTAATTTTGATGTTAACTCCCAAACCGCTGCGCAGAAGTCAACCAAACTTCACCCAATAGTGTATTGTATCACAATCTAGTAGTTACATTTGGAAATTTGGTTCTAGGACATTTGGTTTGAGCGCAATCCTCAAAGTTAGTTAAAAAAAAGTCATGTAAGCCTTTTCACAGTGAGATCTACGCGATATGGCCGAGAAATGTAATTTTGATGTTAACTCCCAAACCGCTGCGCAGAAGTCAACCAAACTTCACCTAATAGTGTATTGTATCACAATCTAGTAGTTACATTTGGAAATTTGGTTGTAGGACATTTGGTTTGAGCGCAATCATCAAACTTAGTTAAAAAAAAGTCATTTAAGCCTTTTCACAGTGAGATCTACGCGATATGGCCGAGAAATGTAATTTTGATGTTAACTCCCAAACCGCTGCGCAGAAGTCAACCAAACTTCACCCAATAATGTATTGTATCACAATCTAGTAGTTACATTTGGAAATTTGGTTCTAGGACATTTGGTTTGAGCGCAATCATCAAACTTAGTTAAAAAATGTCATTTAAGCCTTTTCACAGTGAGATCTACGCGATATGGCCGAGAAATGTAATTTTGATAACTCCCAAACCGCTGCGCAGAAGTCAACCAAACTTCACCCAATAGTGTATTGTATCACAATTTAGTAGTTACATTTGGAAATTTGGTTCTAGGACATTTGGTTTGAGCGCAATCCTCAAACTTAGTTTAAAAAAGTCATTTAAGCCTTTTCACAGTGAGATCTACGCGATATGGCCGAGAAATGTAATTTTGATGACTACAAAACCGCTGCGCAGAAGTCAACCAAACTTCACCCAATAGTGTATTGTATAAAAATCTAGTAGTTACATTTGGAAATTTGGTTCTAGGACATTTGGTTTGAGCGCAATCATCAAACTTAGTTAAAAAAAGTCATTTAAGCCTTTTCACAGTGAGATCTATGCGATATGGCAGAGAAATGTAATTTTGATGTTAACTCCCAAACCGCTAGGCAGAAGTCAACCAAACTTCACTCAATAGTGTATTGTATCACAATTTAGTAGTTCCATTTGGAAATTTGGTTCTAGGACATTTGGTTTGAGCGCAATCATCAAACTTAATTAAAAAAGTCATTTAAGCCTTTTCACAGTGAAATCTATGCGATATGGCCGAGAAATGTAATTTTGATGTTCACTCCCAAACCGCTGCGCAGAAGTCAACCAAACTTCACCCAATAGTGTATTGTATCACAATCTAGTAGTTACATTTGGGAATTTGGTTCTAGGACATTTGGTTTGAGCGCAATCATTAAACTTAGTTAAAAAAAAAGTCATTTAAGCCTTTTCACAGTGAGATCTACGCGATATGGCCGAGAAATGTAATTTTGATAACTCCCAAACCGCTGCGCAGAAGTCAACCAAACTTCACCCAATAGTGTATTGTATCACAATCTAGTAGTTACATTTGGAAATTTGGTTCTAGGACATTTGGTTTGAGCGCAATCCTCAAACTTAGTTAAAAAAAGTCATTTAAGCCTTTTCGCAGTGAGATCTACGCGATATGGCCGAGAAATGTAATTTTGATGTTAACTCCCAAACCGCTGCGCAGAAGTCAACCAAACTTCACCCAATAGTGTATTGTATCACAATCTAGTAGTTACATTTGGAAATTTGGTTCTAGGACATTTGGTTTGAGCGCAATCCTCAAAGTTAGTTAAAAAAAAGTCATTTAAGCCTTTTCTCAGTGAGATCTACGCGATATGGCCGAGAAATGTAATTTTGATGTTAACTCCCAAACCGCTGCGCAGAAGTCAACCAAACTTCACCTAATAGTGTATTGTATCACAATCTAGTAGTTACATTTGGAAATTTGGTTGTCGGACATTTGGTTTGAGCGCAATCATCAAACTTAGTTAAAAAAAAGTCATTTAAGCCTTTTCACAGTGAGATCTACGCGATATGGCCGAGAAATGTAATTTTGATGTTAACTCCCAAACCGCTGCGCAGAAGTCAACCAAACTTCACCCAATAATGTATTGTATCACAATCTAGTAGTTACATTTGGAAATTTGGTTCTAGGACATTTGGTTTGAGCGCAATCATCAAACTTAGTTAAAAAAAGTCATTTAAGCCTTTTCACAGTGAGATCTACGCGATATGGCCGAGAAATGTAATTTTGATAACTCCCAAACCGCTGCGCAGAAGTCAACCAAACTTCACCCAATAGTGTATTGTATCACAATCTATTAGTTACATTTGGAAATTTGGTTCTAGGGCATTTGGTTTGAGCGCAATCATCAAACTTAGTTAAAAAAAGTCATTTAAGCCTTTTCACAGTGAGATCTATTCGATATGGCAGAGAAATGTAATTTTGATGTTAACTCCCAAACCGCTAGGCAGAAATCAACCAAACTTCACCCAATAGTGTATTGTATCACAATTTAGTAGTTCCATTTGGAAATTTGGTTCTAGGACATTTGGTTTGAGCGCAATCATCAAACTTAATTAAAAAAGTCATTTAAGCCTTTTCACAGTGAAATCTATGCGATATGGCCGAGAAATGTAATTTTGATGTTCACTCCCAAACCGCTAGGCAGAAGTCAAACAAACTTCACCCAATAGTGTATTGTATCACAATCTAGTAGTTACATTTGGGAATTTGGTTCTAGGACATTTGGTTTGAGCGCAATCATTAAACTTAGTTAAAAAAAAAGTCATTTAAGCCTTTTCACAGTGAGATCTACGCGATATGGCCGAGAAATGTAATTTTGATAACTCCCAAACCGCTGCGCAGAAGTCAACCAAACTTCACCCAATAGTGTATTGTATCACAATCTAGTAGTTACATTTGGAAATTTGGTTCTAGGACATTTGGTTTGAGCGCAATCCTCAAACTTAGTTAAAAAAAGTCATTTAAGCCTTTTCGCAGTGAGATCTACGCGATATGGCCGAGAAATGTAATTTTGATGTTAACTCCCAAACCGCTGCGCAGAAGTCAACCAAACTTCACCCAATAGTGTATTGTATCACAATCTAGTAGTTACATTTGGAAATTTGGTTCTAGGACATTTGGTTTGAGCGCAATCCTCAAAGTTAGTTAAAAAAAAGTCATGTAAGCCTTTTCACAGTGAGATCTACGCGATATGGCCGAGAAATGTAATTTTGATGTTAACTCCCAAACCGCTGCGCAGAAGTCAACCAAACTTCACCTAATAGTGTATTGTATCACAATCTAGTAGTTACATTTGGAAATTTGGTTGTAGGACATTTGGTTTGAGCGCAATCATCAAACTTAGTTAAAAAAAAGTCATTTAAGCCTTTTCACAGTGAGATCTACGCGATATGGCCGAGAAATGTAATTTTGATGTTAACTCCCAAACCGCTGCGCAGAAGTCAACCAAACTTCACCCAATAATGTATTGTATCACAATCTAGTAGTTACATTTGGAAATTTGGTTCTAGGACATTTGGTTTGAGCGCAATCATCAAACTTAGTTAAAAAAAGTCATTTAAGCCTTTTCACAGTGAGATCTACGCGATATGGCCGAGAAATGTAATTTTGATAACTCCCAAACCGCTGCGCAGAAGTCAACCAAACTTCACCCAATAGTGTATTGTATCACAATCTAGTAGTTACATTTGGAAATTTGGTTCTAGGGCATTTGGTTTGAGCGCAATCATCAAACTTAGTTAAAAAAAGTCATTTAAGCCTTTTCACAGTGAGATCTATTCGATATGGCAGAGAAATGTAATTTTGATGTTAACTCCCAAACCGCTAGGCAGAAGTCAACCAAACTTCACCCAATAGTGTATTGTATCACAATTTAGTAGTTCCATTTGGAAATTTGGTTCTAGGACATTTGGTTTGAGCGCAATCATCAAACTTAATTAAAAAAGTCATTTAAGCCTTTTCACAGTGAGATCTATGCGATATGGCCGAGAAATGTAATTTTGATGTTCACTCCCAAACCGCTAGGCAGAAGTCAACCAAACTTCACCCAATACTGTATTGTATCACAATCTAGTAGTTACATTTGGGAATTTTGTTCTAGGACATTTGGTTTGAGCGCAATCATCAAACTTAGTTAAAAAAAAGTCATTTAAGCCTTTTCACAGTGAGATCTACGCGATATGGCCGAGAAATGTAATTTTGATGTTAACTCCCAAACCGCTGCGCAGAAGTCAACCAAACTTCACCTAATAGTGTATTGTATCACAATCTAGTAGTTACATTTGGAAATTTGGTTCTAGGACATTTGGTTTGAGCGCAATCATCAAACTTAGTTAAAAAAAAGTCATTTAAGCCTTTTCACAGTGAGATCTACGCGATATGGCCGAGAAATGTAATTTTGATATTAACTCCCAAACCGCTGCGCAGAAGTCAAACTTCACCCAATAATGTATTGTATCACAATCTAGTAGTTACATTTGGAAATTTGGTTCTAGGACATTTGGTTTGAGCGCAATCATAAAACTTAGTTAAAAAAAGTCATTTAAGCCTTTTCACAGTGAGATCTACGCGATATGGCCGAGAAATGTAATTTTGATAACTCCCAAACCGCTGCGCAGAAGTCAACCAAACTTCACCCAATAGTGTATTGTATCACAATTTAGTAGTTACATTTGGAAATTTGGTTCTAGGACATTTGGTTTGAGCGCAATCATCAAACTTAGTTTAAAAAAGTCATTTAAACCTTTTCACAGTGAGATCTACGCGATATGGCCGAGAAATGTAATTTTGATAACTCCCAAACCGCTGCGCAGAAGTCAACCAAACTTCACCCAATAGTGTATTGTTTCACAATCTAGTAGTTACATTTGGAAATTTGGTTCTAGGACATTTGGTTTGAGCGCAATCCTCAAACTTAGTTAAAAAAAGTCATTCAAGCCTTTTCGCAGTGAGATCTACGCGATATGGCCGAGAAATGTAATTTTGATGTTAACTCCCAAACCGCTGCGCAGAAGTCAAACAAACTTCACCCAATAGTGTATTGTATCACAATCTAGTAGTTACATTTGGAAATTTGGTTCTAGGACATTTGGTTTGAACACAATCCTCAAAGTTAGTTAAAAAAAAGTCATTTAAGCCTTTTCTCAGTGAGATCTACGCGATATGGCCGAGAAATGTAATTTTGATGACTCCAAAACCGCTGCGCAGAAGTCAACCAAACTTCACCCAATAGTGTATTGTATCACAATTTAGTAGTTACATTTGGAAATTTGGTTCTAGGACATTTGGTTTGAGCGCAATCATCAAACTTAGTTGAAAAAAGTCATTTAAGCCTTTTCACAGTGAGATCTACGCGATATGGCCGAGAAATGTAATTTTGATAACTCCCAAACCGCTGCGCAGAAGGCAACCAAACTTCACCCAATAGTGTATTGTATCACAATCTAGTAGTTACATTTGGAAATTTGGTTCTAGGACATTTGGTTTGAGCGCAATCATCAAACTTAATTAAAAAAGTCATTTAAGCCTTTTCACAGTGAAATCTATGCGATATGGCCGAGAAATGTAATTTTGATGTTCACTCCCAAACCGCAAGGCAGAAGTCAACCAAATTTCACCCAATAGTGTATTGTATCACAATCTAGTAGTTACTTTTGGGAATTTGGTTCTAGGACATTTGGTTTGAGCGCAATCATTAAACTTAATTTAAAAAAAAGTCATTTAAGCCTTTTCACAGTGAGATCTACGCGATATGGCCGAGAAATGTAATTTTGATGTTAACTCCCAAACCGCTGCGCAGAAGTCAACCAAACTTCACCTAATAGTGTATTGTATCACAATCTAGTAGTTACATTTGGAAATTTGGTTCTAGGACATTTGGTTTGAGCGCAATCATCAAACTTAGTTAAAAAAAGTCATTTAAGCCTTTTCACAGTGAAATCTATGCGATATGGCCGAGAAATGTAATTTTGATGTTCACTCCCAAACCGCTGCGCAGAAGTCAAACTTCACCCAATAATGTATTGTATCGCAATCTAGTAGTTACATTTGGAAATTTGGTTCTAGGACATTTGGTTTGAGCGCAATCCTCAAACTTAGTTAAAAAAAGTCATTTAAGCCTTTTCGCAGTGAGATCTACGCGATATGGCCGAGAAATGTAATTTTGATGTTAACTCCCAAACCGCTGCGCAGAAGTCAACCAAACTTCACCCAATAGTGTATTGTATCACAATCTAGTAGTTACATTTGGAAATTTGGTTCTAGGACATTTGGTTTGAGCGCAATCCTCAAAGTTAGTTAAAAAAAAGTCATGTAAGCCTTTTCACAGTGAGATCTACGCGATATGGCCGAGAAATGTAATTTTGATGTTAACTCCCAAACCGCTGCGCAGAAGTCAACCAAACTTCACCTAATAGTGTATTGTATCACAATCTAGTAGTTACATTTGGAAATTTGGTTGTAGGACATTTGGTTTGAGCGCAATCATCAAACTTAGTTAAAAAAAAGTCATTTAAGCCTTTTCACAGTGAGATCTACGCGATATGGCCGAGAAATGTAATTTTGATGTTAACTCCCAAACCGCTGCGCAGAAGTCAACCAAACTTCACCCAATAATGTATTGTATCACAATCTAGTAGTTACATTTGGAAATTTGGTTCTAGGACATTTGGTTTGAGCGCAATCATCAAACTTAGTTAAAAAAAGTCATTTAAGCCTTTTCACAGTGAGATCTACGCGATATGGCCGAGAAATGTAATTTTGATAACTCCCAAACCGCTGCGCAGAAGTCAACCAAACTTCACCCAATAGTGTATTGTATCACAATCTAGTAGTTACATTTGGAAATTTGGTTCTAGGGCATTTGGTTTGAGCGCAATCATCAAACTTAGTTAAAAAAAGTCATTTAAGCCTTTTCACAGTGAGATCTATTCGATATGGCAGAGAAATGTAATTTTGATGTTAACTCCCAAACCGCTAGGCAGAAGTCAACCAAACTTCACCCAATAGTGTATTGTATCACAATTTAGTAGTTCCATTTGGAAATTTGGTTCTAGGACATTTGGTTTGAGCGCAATCATCAAACTTAATTAAAAAAGTCATTTAAGCCTTTTCACAGTGAGATCTATGCGATATGGCCGAGAAATGTAATTTTGATGTTCACTCCCAAACCGCTAGGCAGAAGTCAACCAAACTTCACCCAATACTGTATTGTATCACAATCTAGTAGTTACATTTGGGAATTTTGTTCTAGGACATTTGGTTTGAGCGCAATCATCAAACTTAGTTAAAAAAAAGTCATTTAAGCCTTTTCACAGTGAGATCTACGCGATATGGCCGAGAAATGTAATTTTGATGTTAACTCCCAAACCGCTGCGCAGAAGTCAACCAAACTTCACCTAATAGTGTATTGTATCACAATCTAGTAGTTACATTTGGAAATTTGGTTCTAGGACATTTGGTTTGAGCGCAATCATCAAACTTAGTTAAAAAAAAGTCATTTAAGCCTTTTCACAGTGAGATCTACGCGATATGGCCGAGAAATGTAATTTTGATATTAACTCCCAAACCGCTGCGCAGAAGTCAAACTTCACCCAATAATGTATTGTATCACAATCTAGTAGTTACATTTGGAAATTTGGTTCTAGGACATTTGGTTTGAGCGCAATCATAAAACTTAGTTAAAAAAAGTCATTTAAGCCTTTTCACAGTGAGATCTACGCGATATGGCCGAGAAATGTAATTTTGATAACTCCCAAACCGCTGCGCAGAAGTCAACCAAACTTCACCCAATAGTGTATTGTATCACAATTTAGTAGTTACATTTGGAAATTTGGTTCTAGGACATTTGGTTTGAGCGCAATCATCAAACTTAGTTTAAAAAAGTCATTTAAACCTTTTCACAGTGAGATCTACGCGATATGGCCGAGAAATGTAATTTTGATAACTCCCAAACCGCTGCGCAGAAGTCAACCAAACTTCACCCAATAGTGTATTGTTTCACAATCTAGTAGTTACATTTGGAAATTTGGTTCTAGGACATTTGGTTTGAGCGCAATCCTCAAACTTAGTTAAAAAAAGTCATTCAAGCCTTTTCGCAGTGAGATCTACGCGATATGGCCGAGAAATGTAATTTTGATGTTAACTCCCAAACCGCTGCGCAGAAGTCAAACAAACTTCACCCAATAGTGTATTGTATCACAATCTAGTAGTTACATTTGGAAATTTGGTTCTAGGACATTTGGTTTGAACACAATCCTCAAAGTTAGTTAAAAAAAAGTCATTTAAGCCTTTTCTCAGTGAGATCTACGCGATATGGCCGAGAAATGTAATTTTGATGACTCCAAAACCGCTGCGCAGAAGTCAACCAAACTTCACCCAATAGTGTATTGTATCACAATTTAGTAGTTACATTTGGAAATTTGGTTCTAGGACATTTGGTTTGAGCGCAATCATCAAACTTAGTTGAAAAAAGTCATTTAAGCCTTTTCACAGTGAGATCTACGCGATATGGCCGAGAAATGTAATTTTGATAACTCCCAAACCGCTGCGCAGAAGGCAACCAAACTTCACCCAATAGTGTATTGTATCAAAATCTAGTAGTTACATTTGGAAATTTGGTTCTAGGACATTTGGTTTGAGCGCAATCATCAAACTTAATTAAAAAAGTCATTTAAGCCTTTTCACAGTGAAATCTATGCGATATGGCCGAGAAATGTAATTTTGATGTTCACTCCCAAACCGCAAGGCAGAAGTCAACCAAATTTCACCCAATAGTGTATTGTATCACAATCTAGTAGTTACATTTGGGAATTTGGTTCTAGGACATTTGGTTTGAGCGCAATCATTAAACTTAGTTTAAAAAAAAGTCATTTAAGCCTTTTCACAGTGAGATCTACGCGATATGGCCGAGAAATGTAATTTTGATGTTAACTCCCAAACCGCTGCGCAGAAGTCAACCAAACTTCACCTAATAGTGTATTGTATCACAATCTAGTAGTTACATTTGGAAATTTGGTTCTAGGACATTTGGTTTGAGCGCAATCATCAAACTTAGTTAAAAAAAGTCATTTAAGCCTTTTCACAGTGAAATCTATGCGATATGGCCGAGAAATGTAATTTTGATGTTCACTCCCAAACCGCTGCGCAGAAGTCAAACTTCACCCAATAATGTATTGTATCGCAATCTAGTAGTTACATTTGGAAATTTGGTTCTAGGACATTTGGTTTGAGCGCAATCCTCAAACTTAGTTAAAAAAAGTCATTTAAGCCTTTTCGCAGTGAGATCTACGCGATATGGCCGAGAAATGTAATTTTGATGTTAACTCCCAAACCGCTGCGCAGAAGTCAACCAAACTTCACCCAATAGTGTATTGTATCACAATCTAGTAGTTACATTTGGAAATTTGGTTCTAGGACATTTGGTTTGAGCGCAATCCTCAAAGTTAGTTAAAAAAAAGTCATGTAAGCCTTTTCACAGTGAGATCTACGCGATATGGCCGAGAAATGTAATTTTGATGTTAACTCCCAAACCGCTGCGCAGAAGTCAACCAAACTTCACCTAATAGTGTATTGTATCACAATCTAGTAGTTACATTTGGAAATTTGGTTCTAGGACATTTGGTTTGAGCGCAATCATCAAACTTAGTTAAAAAAAAGTCATTTAAGCCTTTTCACAGTGAGATCTACGCGATATGGCCGAGAAATGTAATTTTGATGTTAACTCCCAAACCGCTGCGCAGAAGTCAACCAAACTTCACCCAATAATGTATTGTATCACAATCTAGTAGTTACATTTGGAAATTTGGTTCTAGGACATTTGGTTTGAGCGCAATCATCAAACTTAGTTAAAAAAAGTCATTTAAGCCTTTTCACAGTGAGATCTACGCGATATGGCCGAGAAATGTAATTTTGATAACTCCCAAACCGCTGCGCAGAAGTCAACCAAACTTCACCCAATAGTGTATTGTATCACAATCTAGTAGTTACATTTGGAAATTTGGTTCTAGGGCATTTGGTTTGAGCGCAATCATCAAACTTAGTTAAAAAAAGTCATTTAAGCCTTTTCACAGTGAGATCTATTCGATATGGCAGAGAAATGTAATTTTGATGTTAACTCCCAAACCGCTAGGCAGAAGTCAACCAAACTTCACCCAATAGTGTATTGTATCACAATTTAGTAGTTCCATTTGGAAATTTGGTTCTAGGACATTTGGTTTGAGCGCAATCATCAAACTTAATTAAAAAAGTCATTTAAGCCTTTTCACAGTGAGATCTATGCGATATGGCCGAGAAATGTAATTTTGATGTTCACTCCCAAACCGCTAGGCAGAAGTCAACCAAACTTCACCCAATACTGTATTGTATCACAATCTAGTAGTTACATTTGGGAATTTTGTTCTAGGACATTTGGTTTGAGCGCAATCATCAAACTTAGTTAAAAAAAAGTCATTTAAGCCTTTTCACAGTGAGATCTACGCGATATGGCCGAGAAATGTAATTTTGATGTTAACTCCCAAACCGCTGCGCAGAAGTCAACCAAACTTCACCTAATAGTGTATTGTATCACAATCTAGTAGTTACATTTGGAAATTTGGTTCTAGGACATTTGGTTTGAGCGCAATCATCAAACTTAGTTAAAAAAAAGTCATTTAAGCCTTTTCACAGTGAGATCTACGCGATATGGCCGAGAAATGTAATTTTGATATTAACTCCCAAACCGCTGCGCAGAAGTCAAACTTCACCCAATAATGTATTGTTTCACAATCTAGTAGTTACATTTGGAAATTTGGTTCTAGGACATTTGGTTTGAGCGCAATCCTCAAACTTAGTTAAAAAAAGTCATTCAAGCCTTTTCGCAGTGAGATCTACGCGATATGGCCGAGAAATGTAATTTTGATGTTAACTCCCAAACCGCTGCGCAGAAGTCAAACAAACTTCACCCAATAGTGTATTGTATCACAATCTAGTAGTTACATTTGGAAATTTGGTTCTAGGACATTTGGTTTGAACACAATCCTCAAAGTTAGTTAAAAAAAAGTCATTTAAGCCTTTTCTCAGTGAGATCTACGCGATATGGCCGAGAAATGTAATTTTGATGACTCCAAAACCGCTGCGCAGAAGTCAACCAAACTTCACCCAATAGTGTATTGTATCACAATTTAGTAGTTACATTTGGAAATTTGGTTCTAGGACATTAGGTTTGAGCGCAATCATCAAACTTAGTTGAAAAAAGTCATTTAAGCCTTTTCACAGTGAGATCTACGCGATATGGCCGAGAAATGTAATTTTGATAACTCCCAAACCGCTGCGCAGAAGGCAACCAAACTTCACCCAATAGTGTATTGTATCACAATCTAGTAGTTACATTTGGAAATTTGGTTCTAGGACATTTGGTTTGAGCGCAATCATCAAACTTAATTAAAAAAGTCATTTAAGCCTTTTCACAGTGAAATCTATGCGATATGGCCGAGAAATGTAATTTTGATGTTCACTCCCAAACCGCAAGGCAGAAGTCAACCAAATTTCACCCAATAGTGTATTGTATCACAATCTAGTAGTTACATTTGGGAATTTGGTTCTAGGACATTTGGTTTGAGCGCAATCATTAAACTTAGTTAAAAAAAAAGTCATTTAAGCCTTTTCACAGTGAGATCTACGCGATATGGCCGAGAAATGTAATTTTGATGTTAACTCCCAAACCGCTGCGCAGAAGTCAACCAAACTTCACCTAATAGTGTATTGTATCAATATCTAGTAGTTACATTTGGAAATTTGGTTCTAGGACATTTGGTTTGAGCGCAATCATCAAACTTAGTTAAAAAAAGTCATTTAAGCCTTTTCACAGTGAAATCTATGCGATATGGCCGAGAAATGTAATTTTGATGTTCACTCCCAAACCGCTGCGCAGAAGTCAAACTTCACCCAATAATGTATTGTATCGCAATCTAGCAGTTACATTTGGAAATTTGGTTCTAGGACATTTGGTTTGAGCGCAATCATCAAACTTAGTTAAAAAAAGTCATTTAAGCCTTTTCACAGTGAGATCTACGCGATATGGCCGAGAAATGTAATTTTGATAACTCCCAAACCGCTGCGCAGAAGTCAACCAAACTTCACCCAATAGTGTATTGTATCACAATCTAGTAGTTACATTTGGAAATTTGGTTCTAGGACATTTGGTTTGAGCGCAATACTCAAACTTAGTTAAAAAAAGTCATTTCAGCCTTTTCGCAGTGAGATCTACGCGATATGGCCGAGAAATGTAATTTTGATGTTAACTCCCAAACCGCTGCGCAGAAGTCAACCAAACTTCACCCAATAGTGTATTGTATCACAATCTAGTAGTTACATTTGGAAATTTGGTTCTAGGACATTTGGTTTGAGCGCAATCCTCAAACTTAGTTAAAAAAAAGTCATTTAAGCCTTTTCTCAGTGAGATCTACGCGATATGGCCGAGAAATGTAATTTTGATGTTAACTCCCAAACCGCTGCGCAGACGTCAACCAAACTTCACCTAATAGTGTATTGTATCACAATCTAGTAGTTACATTTGGAAATTTGGTTGTAGGACATTTGGTTTGAGCGCAATCATCAAACTTAGTTAAAAAAAAGTCATTTAAGCCTTTTCACAGTGAGATCTACGCGATATGGCCGAGAAATGTAATTTTGATGTTAACTCCCAAACCGCTGCGCAGAAGTCAACCAAACTTCACCCAATAATGTATTGTATCACAATCTAGTAGTTACATTTGGAAATTTGGTTCTAGGACATTTGGTTTGAGCGCAATCATCAAACTTAGTTAAAAAAAGTCATTTAAGCCTTTTCACAGTGAGATCTACGCGATATGGCCGAGAAATGTAATTTTGATAACTCCCAAACCGCTGCGCAGAAGTCAACCAAACTTCACCCAATAGTGTATTGTATCACAATCTAGTAGTTACATTTGGAAATTTGGTTCTAGGGCATTTGGTTTGAGCGCAATCATCAAACTTAGTTAAAAAAAGTCATTTAAGCCTTTTCACAGTGAGATCTATGCGATATGGCCGAGAAATGTAATTTTGATGTTCACTCCCAAACCGCTAGGCAGAAGTCAACCAAACTTCACCCAATAGTGTATAGTATCACAATCTAGTAGTTACATTTGGGAATTTGGTTCTAGGACATTTGGTTTGAGCGCAATCATTAAACTTAGTTAAAAAAAAAGTCATTTAAGCCTTTTCACAGTGAGATCTACGCGATATGGCCGAGAAATGTAATTTTGATGTTAACTCCCAAACCGCTGCGCAGAAGTCAACCAAACTTCACCTAATAGTGTATTGTATCACAATCTAGTAGTTACATTTGGAAATTTGGTTCTAGGACATTTGGTTTGAGTGCAATCATCAAACTTAGTTAAAAAAAGTCATTTAAGCCTTTTCACAGTGAAATCTATGCGATGTGGCCGAGAAATGTAATTTTGATGTTCACTCCCAAACCGCTGCGCAGAAGTCAAACTTCACCCAATAATGTATTGTATCACAATCTAGTAGTTACATTTGGAAATTTGGTTCTAGGACATTTGGTTTGAGCGCAATCATCAAACTTAGTTAAAAAAAGTCATTTAAGCCTTTTCGCAGTGAGATCTACGCGATATGGCCGAGAAATGTAATTTTGATGTTAACTCCCAAACCGCTGCGCAGAAGTCAACCAAACTTCACCCAATAGTGTATTGTATCACAATCTAGTAGTTACATTTGGAAATTTGGTTCTAGGACATTTGGTTTGAGCGCAATCCTCAAACTTAGTTAAAAAAAGTCATTTAAGCCTTTTCGCAGTGAGATCTACGCGATATGGCCGAGAAATGTAATTTTGATGTAAACTCCCAAACCGCTGCGCAGAAGTCAACCAAACTTCACCCAATAGTGTATTGTATCACAATCTAGTAGTTACATTTGGAAATTTGGTTCTAGGACATTTGGTTTGAGCGCAATCCTCAAAGTTAGTTAAAAAAAAGTCATTTAAGCCTTTTCTCAGTGAGATCTACGCGATATGGCCGAGAAATGTAATTTTGATGTTAACTCCCAAACCGCTGCGCAGACGTCAACCAAACTTCACCTAATAGTGTATTGTATCACAATCTAGTAGTTACATTTGGAAATTTGGTTGTAGGACATTTGGTTTGAGCGCAATCATCAAACTTAGTTAAAAAAAAGTCATTTAAGCCTTTTCACAGTGAGATCTACGCGATATGGCCGAGAAATGTAATTTTGATGTTAACTCCCAAACCGCTGCGCAGAAGTCAACCAAACTTCACCCAATAATGTATTGTATCACAATCTAGTAGTTACATTTGGAAATTTGGTTCTAGGACATTTGGTTTGAGCGCAATCATCAAACTTAGTTAAAAAAAGTCATTTAAGCCTTTTCACAGTGAGATCTACGCGATATGGCCGAGAAATGTAATTTTGATAACTCCCAAACCGCTGCGCAGAAGTCAACCAAACTTCACCCAATAGTGTATTGTATCACAATCTAGTAGTTACATTTGGAAATTTGGTTCTAGGGCATTTGGTTTGAGCGCAATCATCAAACTTAGTTAAAAAAAGTCATTTAAGCCTTTTCACAGTGAGATCTATGCGATATGGCCGAGAAATGTAATTTTGATGTTCACTCCCAAACCGCTAGGCAGAAGTCAACCAAACTTCACCCAATAGTGTATAGTATCACAATCTAGTAGTTACATTTGGGAATTTGGTTCTAGGACATTTGGTTTGAGCGCAATCATTAAACTTAGTTAAAAAAAAAGTCATTTAAGCCTTT
Source organism: Corythoichthys intestinalis (assembly GCF_030265065.1). Lineage (NCBI taxonomy): Eukaryota > Metazoa > Chordata > Actinopteri > Syngnathiformes > Syngnathidae > Corythoichthys > Corythoichthys intestinalis. The sequence goes on along the minus strand of NC_080414.1, from coordinate 39,826,710 downwards.
TCACAGTGAGATCTACGCGATATGGCCGAGAAATGTAATTTTGATGTTAACTCCCAAACCGCTGCGCAGACGTCAACCAAACTTCACCTAATAGTGTATTGTATCACAATCTAGTAGTTACATTTGGAAATTTGGTTGTAGGACATTTGGTTTGAGCGCAATCATCAAACTTAGTTAAAAAAAAGTCATTTAAGCCTTTTCACAGTGAGATCTACGCGATATGGCCGAGAAATGTAATTTTGATGTTAACTCCCAAACCGCTGCGCAGAAGTCAACCAAACTTCACCCAATAATGTATTGTATCACAATCTAGTAGTTACATTTGGAAATTTGGTTCTAGGACATTTGGTTTGAGCGCAATCATCAAACTTAGTTAAAAAAAGTCATTTAAGCCTTTTCACAGTGAGATCTACGCGATATGGCCGAGAAATGTAATTTTGATAACTCCCAAACCGCTGCGCAGAAGTCAACCAAACTTCACCCAATAGTGTATTGTATCACAATCTAGTAGTTACATTTGGAAATTTGGTTCTAGGGCATTTGGTTTGAGCGCAATCATCAAACTTAGTTAAAAAAAGTCATTTAAGCCTTTTCACAGTGAGATCTATGCGATATGGCCGAGAAATGTAATTTTGATGTTCACTCCCAAACCGCTAGGCAGAAGTCAACCAAACTTCACCCAATAGTGTATTGTATCACAATCTAGTAGTTACATTTGGGAATTTTGTTCTAGGACATTTGGTTTGAGCGCAATCCTCAAACTTAGTTAAAAAAAGTCATTCAAGCCTTTTCGCAGTGAGATCTACGCGATATGGCCGAGAAATGTAATTTTGATGTTAACTCCCAAACCGCTGCGCAGAAGTCAAACAAACTTCACCCAATAGTGTATTGTATCACAATCTAGTAGTTACATTTGGAAATTTGGTTCTAGGACATTTGGTTTGAGCGCAATCATCAAACTTAGTTAAAAAAAGTCATTTAAGCCTTTTCACAGTGAGATCTACGCGATATGGCCGAGAAATGTAATTTTGATAACTCCCAAACCGCTGCGCAGAAGTCAACCAAACTTCACCCAATAGTGTATTGTATCACAATCTAGTAGTTACATTTGGAAATTTGGTTCTAGGACATTTGGTTTGAGCGCAATCATCAAACTTAGTTAAAAAAAGTCATTTAAGCCTTTTCGCAGTGAGATCTACGCGATATGGCCGAGAAATGTAATTTTGATGTTAACTCCCAAACCGCTGCGCAGAAGTCAACCAAACTTCACCCAATAGTGTATTGTATCACAATCTAGTAGTTACATTTGGAAATTTGGTTCTAGGACATTTGGTTTGAGCGCAATCCTCAAACTTAGTTAAAAAAAGTCATTTAAGCCTTTTCGCAGTGAGATCTACGCGATATGGCCGAGAAATGTAATTTTGATGTAAACTCCCAAACCGCTGCGCAGAAGTCAACCAAACTTCACCCAATAGTGTATTGTATCACAATCTAGTAGTTACATTTGGAAATTTGGTTCTAGGACATTTGGTTTGAGCGCAATCCTCAAAGTTAGTTAAAAAAAAGTCATTTAAGCCTTTTCTCAGTGAGATCTACGCGATATGGCCGAGAAATGTAATTTTGATGTTAACTCCCAAACCGCTGCGCAGACGTCAACCAAACTTCACCTAATAGTGTATTGTATCACAATCTAGTAGTTACATTTGGAAATTTGGTTGTAGGACATTTGGTTTGAGCGCAATCATCAAACTTAGTTAAAAAAAAGTCATTTAAGCCTTTTCACAGTGAGATCTACGCGATATGGCCGAGAAATGTAATTTTGATGTTAACTCCCAAACCGCTGCGCAGAAGTCAACCAAACTTCACCCAATAATGTATTGTATCACAATCTAGTAGTTACATTTGGAAATTTGGTTCTAGGACATTTGGTTTGAGCGCAATCATCAAACTTAGTTAAAAAAAGTCATTTAAGCCTTTTCACAGTGAGATCTACGCGATATGGCCGAGAAATGTAATTTTGATAACTCCCAAACCGCTGCGCAGAAGTCAACCAAACTTCACCCAATAGTGTATTGTATCACAATCTAGTAGTTACATTTGGAAATTTGGTTCTAGGGCATTTGGTTTGAGCGCAATCATCAAACTTAGTTAAAAAAAGTCATTTAAGCCTTTTCACAGTGAGATCTATGCGATATGGCCGAGAAATGTAATTTTGATGTTCACTCCCAAACCGCTAGGCAGAAGTCAACCAAACTTCACCCAATAGTGTATTGTATCACAATCTAGTAGTTACATTTGGGAATTTTGTTCTAGGACATTTGGTTTGAGCGCAATCCTCAAACTTAGTTAAAAAAAGTCATTCAAGCCTTTTCGCAGTGAGATCTACGCGATATGGCCGAGAAATGTAATTTTGATGTTAACTCCCAAACCGCTGCGCAGAAGTCAAACAAACTTCACCCAATAGTGTATTGTATCACAATCTAGTAGTTACATTTGGAAATTTGGTTCTAGGACATTTGGTTTGAGCGCAATCATCAAACTTAGTTAAAAAAAGTCATTTAAGCCTTTTCACAGTGAGATCTACGCGATATGGCCGAGAAATGTAATTTTGATAACTCCCAAACCGCTGCGCAGAAGTCAACCAAACTTCACCCAATAGTGTATTGTATCACAATCTAGTAGTTACATTTGGAAATTTGGTTCTAGGGCATTTGGTTTGAGCGCAATCATCAAACTTAGTTAAAAAAAGTCATTTAAGCCTTTTCACAGTGAGATCTATGCGATATGGCCGAGAAATGTAATTTTGATGTTCACTCCCAAACCGCTAGGCAGAAGTCAACCAAACTTCACCCAATAGTGTATAGTATCACAATCTAGTAGTTACATTTGGGAATTTGGTTCTAGGACATTTGGTTTGAGCGCAATCATTAAACTTAGTTAAAAAAAAAGTCATTTAAGCCTTTTCACAGTGAGATCTACGCGATATGGCCGAGAAATGTAATTTTGATGTTAACTCCCAAACCGCTGCGCAGAAGTCAACCAAACTTCACCTAATAGTGTATTGTATCACAATCTAGTAGTTACATTTGGAAATTTGGTTCTAGGACATTTGGTTTGAGTGCAATCATCAAACTTAGTTAAAAAAAGTCATTTAAGCCTTTTCACAGTGAAATCTATGCGATGTGGCCGAGAAATGTAATTTTGATGTTCACTCCCAAACCGCTGCGCAGAAGTCAAACTTCACCCAATAATGTATTGTATCACAATCTAGTAGTTACATTTGGAAATTTGGTTCTAGGACATTTGGTTTGAGCGCAATCATCAAACTTAGTTAAAAAAAGTCATTTAAGCCTTTTCGCAGTGAGATCTACGCGATATGGCCGAGAAATGTAATTTTGATGTTAACTCCCAAACCGCTGCGCAGAAGTCAACCAAACTTCACCCAATAGTGTATTGTATCACAATCTAGTAGTTACATTTGGAAATTTGGTTCTAGGACATTTGGTTTGAGCGCAATCCTCAAACTTAGTTAAAAAAAGTCATTTAAGCCTTTTCGCAGTGAGATCTACGCGATATGGCCGAGAAATGTAATTTTGATGTAAACTCCCAAACCGCTGCGCAGAAGTCAACCAAACTTCACCCAATAGTGTATTGTATCACAATCTAGTAGTTACATTTGGAAATTTGGTTCTAGGACATTTGGTTTGAGCGCAATCCTCAAAGTTAGTTAAAAAAAAGTCATTTAAGCCTTTTCTCAGTGAGATCTACGCGATATGGCCGAGAAATGTAATTTTGATGTTAACTCCCAAACCGCTGCGCAGACGTCAACCAAACTTCACCTAATAGTGTATTGTATCACAATCTAGTAGTTACATTTGGAAATTTGGTTGTAGGACATTTGGTTTGAGCGCAATCATCAAACTTAGTTAAAAAAAAGTCATTTAAGCCTTTTCACAGTGAGATCTACGCGATATGGCCGAGAAATGTAATTTTGATGTTAACTCCCAAACCGCTGCGCAGAAGTCAACCAAACTTCACCCAATAATGTATTGTATCACAATCTAGTAGTTACATTTGGAAATTTGGTTCTAGGACATTTGGTTTGAGCGCAATCATCAAACTTAGTTAAAAAAAGTCATTTAAGCCTTTTCACAGTGAGATCTACGCGATATGGCCGAGAAATGTAATTTTGATAACTCCCAAACCGCTGCGCAGAAGTCAACCAAACTTCACCCAATAGTGTATTGTATCACAATCTAGTAGTTACATTTGGAAATTTGGTTCTAGGGCATTTGGTTTGAGCGCAATCATCAAACTTAGTTAAAAAAAGTCATTTAAGCCTTTTCACAGTGAGATCTATGCGATATGGCCGAGAAATGTAATTTTGATGTTCACTCCCAAACCGCTAGGCAGAAGTCAACCAAACTTCACCCAATAGTGTATTGTATCACAATCTAGTAGTTACATTTGGGAATTTTGTTCTAGGACATTTGGTTTGAGCGCAATCCTCAAACTTAGTTAAAAAAAGTCATTCAAGCCTTTTCGCAGTGAGATCTACGCGATATGGCCGAGAAATGTAATTTTGATGTTAACTCCCAAACCGCTGCGCAGAAGTCAAACAAACTTCACCCAATAGTGTATTGTATCACAATCTAGTAGTTACATTTGGAAATTTGGTTCTAGGACATTTGGTTTGAGCGCAATCCTCAAAGTTAGTTAAAAAAAAGTCATTTAAGCCTTTTCTCAGTGAGATCTACGCGATATGGCCGAGAAATGTAATTTTGATGACTCCAAAACCGCTGCGCAGAAGTCAACCAAACTTCACCCAATAGTGTATTGTATCACAATTTAGTAGTTACATTTGGAAATTTGGTTCTAGGACATTTGGTTTGAGCGCAATCATCAAACTTAGTTGAAAAAAGTCATTTAAGCCTTTTCACAGTGAGATCTACGCGATATGGCCGAGAAATGTAATTTTGATGTTAACTCCAAAACCGCTGCGCAGAAGTCAACCAAACTTCACCCAATAGTGTATTGTATCACAATTTAGTAGTTACATTTGGAAATTTGGTTCTAGGACATTTGGTTTGAGCGCAATCATCAAACTTAATTAAAAAAGTCATTTAAGCCTTTTCACAGTGAGATCTATGCGATATGGCCGAGAAATGTAATTTTGATGTTCACTCCCAAACCGCTGCGCAGAAGTCAACCAAACTTCACCCAATAGTGTATTGTATCACAATCTAGTAGTTACATTTAGAAATTTGGTTCTAGGACATTTGGTTTGAGCGCAATCCTCAAACTTAGTTAAAAAAAGTCATTTAAGCCTTTTCACAGTGAGATCTACGCGATATGGCCGAGAAATGTAATTTTGATGTTAACTCCCAAACCGCAAGGCAGAAGTCAACCAAACTTCTCCCAATAGTGTATTGTATCACAATCTAGTAGTTACATTTGGAAATTTGGTTCTAGGACATTTGGTTTGAGCGCAATCATCAAACTTAGTTACAAAAAGTCATTTAAGCCTTTTCACAGTGAGATCTACGCGATATGGCCGAGAAATGTAATTTTGATGTTAACTCCCAAACCGCTGCGCAGAAGTCAACCAAACTTCACCCAATAGTGTATTGTATCACAATCTAGTAGTTACATTTGGAAATTTGGTTCTAGGACATTTGGTTTGAGCGCAATCCTCAAACTTAGATAAAAAAAGTCATTTAAGCCTTTTCGCAGTGAGATCTACGCGATATGGCCGAGAAATGTAATTTTGATGTTAACTCCCAAACCGCTGCGCAGAAGTCAACCAAACTTCACCCAATAGTGTATTGTATCACAATCTAGTAGTTACATTTGGAAATTTGGTTCTAGGACATTTGGTTTGAGCGCAATCTTCAAACTTAGTTAAAAAAAGTCATTTAAGCCTTTTCACAGTGAGATCTACGCGATATGGCCGAGAAATGTAATTTTGATGTTAACTCCCAAACCGCTGCGCAGAAGTCAACCAAACTTCACCCAATAGTGTATTGTATCACAATCTAGTAGTTACATTTGGAAATTTGGTTCTAGGACATTTGGTTTGAGCGCAATCCTCAAACTTAGTTAAAAAAAGTCATTTAAGCCTTTTCGCAGTGAGATCTACGCGATATGGCCGAGAAATGTAATTTTGATGTTAACTCCCAAACCGCTGCGCAGAAGTCAACCAAACTTCACCCAATAATGTATTGTATCACAATCTAGTAGTTACATTTGGAAATTTGGTTCTAGGACATTTGGTTTGAGCGCAATCATCAAACTTAGTTAAAAAAAGTCATTTAAGCCTTTTCACAGTGAGATCTACGCGATATGGCCGAGAAATGTAATTTTGATAACTCCCAAACCGCTGCGCAGAAGTCAACCAAACTTCACCCAATAGTGTATTGTATCACAATCTAGTAGTTACATTTGGAAATTTGGTTCTAGGGCATTTGGTTTGAGCGCAATCATCAAACTTAGTTAAAAAAAGTCATTTAAGCCTTTTCACAGTGAGATCTATGCGATATGGCCGAGAAATGTAATTTTGATGTTCACTCCCAAACCGCTAGGCAGAAGTCAACCAAACTTCACCCAATAGTGTATTGTATCACAATCTAGTAGTTACATTTGGGAATTTGGTTCTAGGACATTTGGTTTGAGCGCAATCATTAAACTTAGTTAAAAAAAAAGTCATTTAAGCCTTTTCACAGTGAGATCTACGCGATATGGCCGAGAAATGTAATTTTGATGTTAACTCCCAAACCGCTGCGCAGAAGTCAACCAAACTTCACCTAATAGTGTATTGTATCACAATCTAGTAGTTACATTTGGAAATTTGGTTCTAGGACATTTGGTTTGAGTGCAATCATCAAACTTAGTTAAAAAAAGTCATTTAAGCCTTTTCACAGTGAAATCTATGCGATATGGCCGAGAAATGTAATTTTGATGTTCACTCCCAAACCGCTGCGCAGAAGTCAAACTTCACCCAATAATGTATTGTATCACAATCTAGTAGTTACATTTGGAAATTTGGTTCTAGGACATTTGGTTTGAGCGCAATCATCAAACTTAGTTAAAAAAAGTCATTTAAGCCTTTTCGCAGTGAGATCTACGCGATATGGCCGAGAAATGTAATTTTGATGTTAACTCCCAAACCGCTGCGCAGAAGTCAACCAAACTTCACCCAATAGTGTATTGTATCACAATCTAGTAGTTACATTTGGAAATTTGGTTCTAGGACATTTGGTTTGAGCGCAATCCTCAAACTTAGTTAAAAAAAGTCATTTAAGCCTTTTCGCAGTGAGATCTACGCGATATGGCCGAGAAATGTAATTTTGATGTAAACTCCCAAACCGCTGCGCAGAAGTCAACCAAACTTCACCCAATAGTGTATTGTATCACAATCTAGTAGTTACATTTGGAAATTTGGTTCTAGGACATTTGGTTTGAGCGCAATCCTCAAAGTTAGTTAAAAAAAAGTCATTTAAGCCTTTTCTCAGTGAGATCTACGCGATATGGCCGAGAAATGTAATTTTGATGTTAACTCCCAAACCGCTGCGCAGACGTCAACCAAACTTCACCTAATAGTGTATTGTATCACAATCTAGTAGTTACATTTGGAAATTTGGTTGTAGGACATTTGGTTTGAGCGCAATCATCAAACTTAGTTAAAAAAAAGTCATTTAAGCCTTTTCACAGTGAGATCTACGCGATATGGCCGAGAAATGTAATTTTGATGTTAACTCCCAAACCGCTGCGCAGAAGTCAACCAAACTTCACCCAATAATGTATTGTATCACAATCTAGTAGTTACATTTGGAAATTTGGTTCTAGGACATTTGGTTTGAGCGCAATCATCAAACTTAGTTAAAAAAAGTCATTTAAGCCTTTTCACAGTGAGATCCACGCGATATGGCCGAGAAATGTAATTTTGATAACTCCCAAACCGCTGCGCAGAAGTCAACCAAACTTCACCCAATAGTGTATTGTATCACAATCTAGTAGTTACATTTGGAAATTTGGTTCTAGGGCATTTGGTTTGAGCGCAATCATCAAACTTAGTTAAAAAAAGTCATTTAAGCCTTTTCACAGTGAGATCTATGCGATATGGCCGAGAAATGTAATTTTGATGTTCACTCCCAAACCGCTAGGCAGAAGTCAACCAAACTTCACCCAATAGTGTATTGTATCACAATCTAGTAGTTACATTTGGGAATTTTGTTCTAGGACATTTGGTTTGAGCGCAATCATCAAACTTAGTTAAAAAAAAGTCATTTAAGCCTTTTCACAGTGAGATCTACGCGATATGGCCGAGAAATGTAATTTTGATGTTAACTCCCAAACCGCTGCGCAGAAGTCAACCAAACTTCACCTAATAGTGTATTGTATCACAATCTAGTAGTTACATTTGGAAATTTGGTTCTAGGACATTTGGTTTGAGCGCAATCATCAAACTTAGTTAAAAAAAAGTCATTTAAGCCTTTTCACAGTGAGATCTACGCGATATGGCCGAGAAATGTAATTTTGATATTAACTCCCAAACCGCTGCGCAGAAGTCAAACTTCACCCAATAATGTATTGTATCACAATCTAGTAGTTACATTTGGAAATTTGGTTCTAGGACATTTGGTTTGAGCGCAATCATCAAACTTAGTTAAAAAAAGTCATTTAAGCCTTTTCACAGTGAGATCTACGCGATATGGCCGAGAAATGTAATTTTGATAACTCCCAAACCGCTGCGCAGAAGTCAACCAAACTTCACCCAATAGTGTATTGTATCACAATTTAGTAGTTACATTTGGAAATTTGGTTCTAGGACATTTGGTTTGAGCGCAATCATCAAACTTAGTTTAAAAAAGTCATTTAAACCTTTTCACAGTGAGATCTACGCGATATGGCCGAGAAATGTAATTTTGATAACTCCCAAACCGCTGCGCAGAAGTCAACCAAACTTCACCCAATAGTGTATTGTTTCACAATCTAGTAGTTACATTTGGAAATTTGGTTCTAGGACATTTGGTTTGAGCGCAATCCTCAAACTTAGTTAAAAAAAGTCATTCAAGCCTTTTCGCAGTGAGATCTACGCGATATGGCCGAGAAATGTAATTTTGATGTTAACTCCCAAACCGCTGCGCAGAAGTCAAACAAACTTCACCCAATAGTGTATTGTATCACAATCTAGTAGTTACATTTGGAAATTTGGTTCTAGGACATTTGGTTTGAGCGCAATCCTCAAAGTTAGTTAAAAAAAAGTCATTTAAGCCTTTTCTCAGTGAGATCTACGCGATATGGCCGAGAAATGTAATTTTGATGACTCCAAAACCGCTGCGCAGAAGTCAACCAAACTTCACCCAATAGTGTATTGTATCACAATTTAGTAGTTACATTTGAAATTTGGTTCTAGGACATTTGGTTTGAGCGCAATCATCAAACTTAGTTGAAAAAAGTCATTTAAGCCTTTTCACAGTGAGATCTACGCGATATGGCCGAGAAATGTAATTTTGATAACTCCCAAACCGCTGCGCAGAAGTCAACCAAACTTCACCCAATAGTGTATTGTATCACAATCTAGTAGTTACATTTGGAAATTTGGTTCTAGGACATTTGGTTTGAGCGCAATCATCAAACTTAGTTAAAAAAAAGTCATTTAAGCCTTTTCACAGTGAGATCTACGCGATATGGCCGAGAAATGTAATTTTGATGTTAACTCCAAAACCGCTGCGCAGAAGTCAACCAAACTTCACCCAATAGTGTATTGTATCACAATTTAGTAGTTACATTTGGAAATTTGGTTCTAGGACATTTGGTTTGAGTGCAATCATCAAACTTAGTTAAAAAAAGTCATTTAAGCCTTTTCACAGTGAAATCTATGCGATATGGCCGAGAAATGTAATTTTGATGTTCACTCCCAAACCGCTGCGCAGAAGTCAAACTTCACCCAATAATGTATTGTATCACAATCTAGTAGTTACATTTGGAAATTTGGTTCTAGGACATTTGGTTTGAGCGCAATCATCAAACTTAGTTAAAAAAAGTCATTTAAGCCTTTTCGCAGTGAGATCTACGCGATATGGCCGAGAAATGTAATTTTGATGTTAACTCCCAAACCGCTGCGCAGAAGTCAACCAAACTTCACCCAATAGTGTATTGTATCACAATCTAGTAGTTACATTTGGAAATTTGGTTCTAGGACATTTGGTTTGAGCGCAATCCTCAAACTTAGTTAAAAAAAGTCATTTAAGCCTTTTCGCAGTGAGATCTACGCGATATGGCCGAGAAATGTAATTTTGATGTAAACTCCCAAACCGCTGCGCAGAAGTCAACCAAACTTCACCCAATAGTGTATTGTATCACAATCTAGTAGTTACATTTGGAAATTTGGTTCTAGGACATTTGGTTTGAGCGCAATCCTCAAAGTTAGTTAAAAAAAAGTCATTTAAGCCTTTTCTCAGTGAGATCTACGCGATATGGCCGAGAAATGTAATTTTGATGTTAACTCCCAAACCGCTGCGCAGACGTCAACCAAACTTCACCTAATAGTGTATTGTATCACAATCTAGTAGTTACATTTGGAAATTTGGTTGTAGGACATTTGGTTTGAGCGCAATCATCAAACTTAGTTAAAAAAAAGTCATTTAAGCCTTTTCACAGTGAGATCTACGCGATATGGCCGAGAAATGTAATTTTGATGTTAACTCCCAAACCGCTGCGCAGAAGTCAACCAAACTTCACCCAATAATGTATTGTATCACAATCTAGTAGTTACATTTGGAAATTTGGTTCTAGGACATTTGGTTTGAGCGCAATCATCAAACTTAGTTAAAAAAAGTCATTTAAGCCTTTTCACAGTGAGATCCACGCGATATGGCCGAGAAATGTAATTTTGATAACTCCCAAACCGCTGCGCAGAAGTCAACCAAACTTCACCCAATAGTGTATTGTATCACAATCTAGTAGTTACATTTGGAAATTTGGTTCTAGGGCATTTGGTTTGAGCGCAATCATCAAACTTAGTTAAAAAAAGTCATTTAAGCCTTTTCACAGTGAGATCTATGCGATATGGCCGAGAAATGTAATTTTGATGTTCACTCCCAAACCGCTAGGCAGAAGTCAACCAAACTTCACCCAATAGTGTATTGTATCACAATCTAGTAGTTACATTTGGGAATTTTGTTCTAGGACATTTGGTTTGAGCGCAATCATCAAACTTAGTTAAAAAAAAGTCATTTAAGCCTTTTCACAGTGAGATCTACGCGATATGGCCGAGAAATGTAATTTTGATGTTAACTCCCAAACCGCTGCGCAGAAGTCAACCAAACTTCACCTAATAGTGTATTGTATCACAATCTAGTAGTTACATTTGGAAATTTGGTTCTAGGACATTTGGTTTGAGCGCAATCATCAAACTTAGTTAAAAAAAAGTCATTTAAGCCTTTTCACAGTGAGATCTACGCGATATGGCCGAGAAATGTAATTTTGATATTAACTCCCAAACCGCTGCGCAGAAGTCAAACTTCACCCAATAATGTATTGTATCACAATCTAGTAGTTACATTTGGAAATTTGGTTCTAGGACATTTGGTTTGAGCGCAATCATCAAACTTAGTTAAAAAAAGTCATTTAAGCCTTTTCACAGTGAGATCTACGCGATATGGCCGAGAAATGTAATTTTGATAACTCCCAAACCGCTGCGCAGAAGTCAACCAAACTTCACCCAATAGTGTATTGTATCACAATTTAGTAGTTACATTTGGAAATTTGGTTCTAGGACATTTGGTTTGAGCGCAATCATCAAACTTAGTTTAAAAAAGTCATTTAAACCTTTTCACAGTGAGATCTACGCGATATGGCCGAGAAATGTAATTTTGATAACTCCCAAACCGCTGCGCAGAAGTCAACCAAACTTCACCCAATAGTGTATTGTTTCACAATCTAGTAGTTACATTTGGAAATTTGGTTCTAGGACATTTGGTTTGAGCGCAATCCTCAAACTTAGTTAAAAAAAGTCATTCAAGCCTTTTCGCAGTGAGATCTACGCGATATGGCCGAGAAATGTAATTTTGATGTTAACTCCCAAACCGCTGCGCAGAAGTCAAACAAACTTCACCCAATAGTGTATTGTATCACAATCTAGTAGTTACATTTGGAAATTTGGTTCTAGGACATTTGGTTTGAGCGCAATCCTCAAAGTTAGTTAAAAAAAAGTCATTTAAGCCTTTTCTCAGTGAGATCTACGCGATATGGCCGAGAAATGTAATTTTGATGACTCCAAAACCGCTGCGCAGAAGTCAACCAAACTTCACCCAATAGTGTATTGTATCACAATTTAGTAGTTACATTTGAAATTTGGTTCTAGGACATTTGGTTTGAGCGCAATCATCAAACTTAGTTGAAAAAAGTCATTTAAGCCTTTTCACAGTGAGATCTACGCGATATGGCCGAGAAATGTAATTTTGATAACTCCCAAACCGCTGCGCAGAAGTCAACCAAACTTCACCCAATAGTGTATTGTATCACAATCTAGTAGTTACATTTGGAAATTTGGTTCTAGGACATTTGGTTTGAGCGCAATCATCAAACTTAGTTAAAAAAAAGTCATTTAAGCCTTTTCACAGTGAGATCTACGCGATATGGCCGAGAAATGTAATTTTGATGTTAACTCCAAAACCGCTGCGCAGAAGTCAACCAAACTTCACCCAATAGTGTATTGTATCACAATTTAGTAGTTACATTTGGAAATTTGGTTCTAGGACATTTGGTTTGAGCGCAATCATCAAACTTAATTAAAAAAGTCATTTAAGCCTTTTCACAGTGAGATCTATGCGATATGGCCGAGAAATGTAATTTTGATGTTCACTCCCAAACCGCTGCGCAGAAGTCAACCAAACTTCACCCAATAGTGTATTGTATCACAATCTAGTAGTTACATTTAGAAATTTGGTTCTAGGACATTTGGTTTGAGCGCAATCCTCAAACTTAGTTAAAAAAAGTCATTTAAGCCTTTTCACAGTGAGATCTACGCGATATGGCCGAGAAATGTAATTTTGATGTTAACTCCCAAACCGCAAGGCAGAAGTCAACCAAACTTCACCCAATAGTGTATTGTATCACAATCTAGTAGTTACATTTGGAAATTTGGTTCTAGGACATTTGGTTTGAGCGCAATCATCAAACTTAGTTACAAAAAGTCATTTAAGCCTTTTCACAGTGAGATCTACGCGATATGGCCGAGAAATGTAATTTTGATGTTAACTCCCAAACCGCTGCGCAGAAGTAAACCAAACTTCACCCAATAGTGTATTGTATCACAATCTAGTAGTTACATTTGGAAATTTGGTTCTAGGACATTTGGTTTGAGCGCAATCCTCAAACTTAGATAAAAAAAGTCATTTAAGCCTTTTCGCAGTGAGATCTACGCGATATGGCCGAGAAATGTAATTTTGATGTTAACTCCCAAACCGCTGCGCAGAAGTCAACCAAACTTCACCCAATAGTGTATTGTATCACAATCTAGTAGTTACATTTGGAAATTTGGTTCTAGGACATTTGGTTTGAGCGCAATCTTCAAACTTAGTTAAAAAAAGTCATTTAAGCCTTTTCACAGTGAGATCTACGCGATATGGCCGAGAAATGTAATTTTGATGTTAACTCCCAAACCGCTGCGCAGAAGTCAACCAAACTTCACCCAATAGTGTATTGTATCACAATCTAGTAGTTACATTTGGAAATTTGGTTCTAGGACATTTGGTTTGAGCGCAATCCTCAAACTTAGTTAAAAAAAGTCATTTAAGCCTTTTCGCAGTGAGATCTACGCGATATGGCCGAGAAATGTAATTTTGATGTTAACTCCCAAACCGCTGCGCAGAAGTCAACCAAACTTCACCCAATAGTGTATTGTATCACAATCTAGTAGTTACATTTGAAAATTTGGTTCTAGGACATTTGGTTTGAGCGCAATCCTCAAACTTAGTTAAAAAAAAATCATTTAAGCCTTTTCACAGTGAGATCTACGCGATATGGCCGAGAAATGTAATTTTAATGTTAACTCCAAAACCGCTGCGCAGAAGTCAACCAAACTTCACCCAATAGTGTATTGTATCACAATCTAGTAGTTACATTTGGAAATTTGGTTCTAGGACATTTGGTTTGAGCGCAATCCTCAAACTTAGTTAAAAAAAGTCATTTAAGCCTTTTCGCAGTGAGATCTACGCGATATGGCCGAGAAATGTAATTTTCATGTTAACTCCCAAACCGCTGCGCAGAAGTCAACCAAACTTCACCCAATAGTGTATTGTATCACAATCTAGTAGTTACATTTGGAAATTTGGTTCTAGGACATTTGGTTTGAGCGCAATCCTCAAACTTAGTTAAAAAAAGTCATTTAAGCCTTTTCGCAGTGAGATCTACGCGATATGGCCGAGAAATGTAATTTTGATGTTAACTCCCAAACCGCTGCGCAGAAGTAAACCAAACTTCACCCAATAGTGTATTGTATCACAATCTAGTAGTTACATTTGGAAATTTGGTTCTAGGACATTTGGTTTGAGCGCAATCCTCAAACTTAGTTTAAAAAAAGTCATGTAAGCCTTTTCACAGTGAGATCTACCCGATATGGCCGAGAAATGTAATTTTGATGTTAACTCCCAAACCGCTAGGCAGAAGTCAACCAAACTTCACCCAATAGTGTATTGTATCACAATCTAGTAGTTACATTTGGAAATTTGGTTCTAGGACATTTGGTTTGAGCGCAATCATCAAACTTAGTTACAAAAAGTCATTTAAGCCTTTTCACAGTGAGATCTACGCGATATGGCCGAGAAATGTAATTTTGATGTTAACTCCCAAACCGCTGCGCAGAAGTCAAACAAACTTCACCCAATAGTGTATTGTATCACAATCTAGTAATTACATTTGGAAATTTGGTTCTAGGACATTTGGTTTGAGCGCAATCATCAAACTTAATTAAAAAAGTCATTTAAGCCTTTTCACAGTGAGATCTATGCGATATGGCCGAGAAATGTAATTTTGATGTTCACTCCCAAACCGCTGCGCAGAAGTCAACCAAACTTCACCCAATAGTGTATTGTATCACAATCTAGTAGTTACATTTAGAAATTTGGTTCTAGGACATTTGGTTTGAGCGCAATCCTCAAACTTAGTTAAAAAAAGTCATTTAAGCCTTTTCACAGTGAGATCTACGCGATATGGCCGAGAAATGTAATTTTGATGTTAACTCCCAAACCGCAAGGCAGAAGTCAACCAAACTTCACCCAATAGTGTATTGTATCACAATCTAGTAGTTACATTTGGAAATTTGGTTCTAGGACATTTGGTGTGAGCGCAATCATCAAACTTAGTTACAAAAAGTCATTTAAGCCTTTTCACAGTGAGATCTACGCGATATGGCCGAGAAATGTAATTTTGATGTTAACTCCCAAACCGCTGCGCAGAAGTCAACCAAACTTCACCCAATAGTGTATTGTATCACAATCTAGTAGTTACATTTGGAAATTTGGTTCTAGGACATTTGGTTTGAGCGCAATCCTCAAACTTAGATAAAAAAAGTCATTTAAGCCTTTTCGCAGTGAGATCTACGCGATATGGCCGAGAAATGTAATTTTGATGTTAACTCCCAAACCGCTGCGCAGAAGTCAACCAAACTTCACCCAATAGTGTATTGTATCACAATCTAGTAGTTACATTTGGAAATTTGGTTCTAGGACATTTGGTTTGAGCGCAATCTTCAAACTTAGTTAAAAAAAGTCATTTAAGCCTTTTCACAGTGAGATCTACGCGATATGGCCGAGAAATGTAATTTTGATGTTAACTCCCAAACCGCTGCGCAGAAGTCAACCAAACTTCACCCAATAGTGTATTGTATCACAATCTAGTAGTTACATTTGGAAATTTGGTTCTAGGACATTTGGTTTGAGCGCAATCCTCAAACTTAGTTAAAAAAAGTCATTCAAGCCTTTTCGCAGTGAGATCTACGCGATATGGCCGAGAAATGTAATTTTGATGTTAACTCCCAAACCGCTGCGCAGAAGTCAACCAAACTTCACCCAATAGTGTATTGTATCACAATCTAGTAGTTACATTTGAAAATTTGGTTCTAGGACATTTGGTTTGAGCGCAATCCTCAAACTTAGTTAAAAAAAAATCATTTAAGCCTTTTCACAGTGAGATCTACGCGATATGGCCGAGAAATGTAATTTTGATGTTAACTCCAAAACCGCTGCGCAGAAGTCAACCAAACTTCACCCAATAGTGTATTGTATCACAATCTAGTAGTTACATTTGGAAATTTGGTTCTAGGACATTTGGTTTGAGCGCAATCCTCAAACTTAGTTAAAAAAAGTCATTTAAGCCTTTTCGCAGTGAGATCTACGCGATATGGCCGAGAAATGTAATTTTCATGTTAACTCCCAAACCGCTGCGCAGAAGTCAACCAAACTTCACCCAATAGTGTATTGTATCACAATCTAGTAGTTACATTTGGAAATTTGGTTCAAGGACATTTGGTTTGAGCGCAATCCTCAAACTTAGTTAAAAAAAGTCATTTAAGCCTTTTCGCAGTGAGATCTACGCGATATGGCCGAGAAATGTAATTTTGATGTTAACTCCCAAACCGCTGCGCAGAAGTAAACCAAACTTCACCCAATAGTGTATTGTATCACAATCTAGTAGTTACATTTGGAAATTTGGTTTTAGGACATTTGGTTTGAGCGCAATCCTCAAACTTAGTTTAAAAAAAGTCATGTAAGCCTTTTCACAGTGAGATCTACCCGATATGGCCGAGAAATGTAATTTTGATGTTAACTCCCAAACCGCTAGGCAGAAGTCAACCAAACTTCACCCAATAGTGTATTGTATCACAATCTAGTAGTTACATTTGGAAATTTGGTTCTAGGACATTTGGTTTGAGCGCAATCATCAAACTTAGTTACAAAAAGTCATTTAAGCCTTTTCACAGTGAGATCTACGCGATATGGCCGAGAAATGTAATTTTGATGTTAACTCCCAAACCGCTGCGCAGAAGTCAAACAAACTTCACCCATTAGTGTATTGTATCACAATCTAGTAATTACATTTGGAAATTTGGTTCTAGGACATTTGGTTTGAGCGCAATCCTCAAACTTAGATAAAAAAAGTCATTTAAGCCTTTTCGCAGTGAGATCTACGCGATATGGCCGAGATATGTAATTTTGATGTTAACTCCCAAACCGCTGCGCAGAAGTCAACCAAACTTCACCCAATAGTGTATTGTATCACAATCTAGTAGTTACATTTGGAAATTTGGTTCTAGGACATTTGGTTTGAGCGCAATCATCAAACTTAGTTAAAAAAAAGTCATTTAAGCCTTTTCACAGTGAGATCTACGCGATATGGCCGAGAAATGTAATTTTGATGTTAACTCCCAAACCGCTGCGCAGAAGTCAACCAAACTTCACCCAATAGTGTATTGTATCACAATCTAGTAGTTACATTTGGGAATTTGGTTCTAGGACATTTGGTTTGAGCGCAATCATTAAACTTAGTTAAAAAAAAAGTCATTTAAGCCTTTTCACAGTGAGATCTACGCGATATGGCCGAGAAATGTAATTTTGATAACTCCCAAACCGCTGCGCAGAAGTCAACCAAACTTCACCCAATAGTGTATTGTATCACAATCTAGTAGTTACATTTGGAAATTTGGTTCTAGGACATTTGGTTTGAGCGCAATCCTCAAACTTAGTTAAAAAAAGTCATTTAAGCCTTTTCGCAGTGAGATCTACGCGATATGGCCGAGAAATGTAATTTTGATGTTAACTCCCAAACCGCTGCGCAGAAGTAAACCAAACTTCACCCAATAGTGTATTGTATCACAATCTAGTAGTTACATTTGGAAATTTGGTTCTAGGACATTTGGTTTGAGCGCAATCCTCAAACTTAGTTTAAAAAAAGTCATGTAAGCCTTTTCACAGTGAGATCTACCCGATATGGCCGAGAAATGTAATTTTGATGTTAACTCCCAAACCGCTAGGCAGAAGTCAACCAAACTTCACCCAATAGTGTATTGTATCACAATCTAGTAGTTACATTTGGAAATTTGGTTCTAGGACATTTGGTTTGAGCGCAATCATCAAACTTAGTTACAAAAAGTCATTTAAGCCTTTTCACAGTGAGATCTACGCGATATGGCCGAGAAATGTAATTTTGATGTTAACTCCCAAACCGCTGCGCAGAAGTCAAACAAACTTCACCCAATAGTGTATTGTATCACAATCTAGTAATTACATTTGGAAATTTGGTTCTAGGACATTTGGTTTGAGCGCAATCATCAAACTTAATTAAAAAAGTCATTTAAGCCTTTTCACAGTGAGATCTATGCGATATGGCCGAGAAATGTAATTTTGATGTTCACTCCCAAACCGCTGCGCAGAAGTCAACCAAACTTCACCCAATAGTGTATTGTATCACAATCTAGTAGTTACATTTAGAAATTTGGTTCTAGGACATTTGGTTTGAGCGCAATCCTCAAACTTAGTTAAAAAAAGTCATTTAAGCCTTTTCACAGTGAGATCTACGCGATATGGCCGAGAAATGTAATTTTGATGTTAACTCCCAAACCGCAAGGCAGAAGTCAACCAAACTTCACCCAATAGTGTATTGTATCACAATCTAGTAGTTACATTTGGAAATTTGGTTCTAGGACATTTGGTGTGAGCGCAATCATCAAACTTAGTTACAAAAAGTCATTTAAGCCTTTTCACAGTGAGATCTACGCGATATGGCCGAGAAATGTAATTTTGATGTTAACTCCCAAACCGCTGCGCAGAAGTCAACCAAACTTCACCCAATAGTGTATTGTATCACAATCTAGTAGTTACATTTGGAAATTTGGTTCTAGGACATTTGGTTTGAGCGCAATCCTCAAACTTAGATAAAAAAAGTCATTTAAGCCTTTTCGCAGTGAGATCTACGCGATATGGCCGAGAAATGTAATTTTGATGTTAACTCCCAAACCGCTGCGCAGAAGTCAACCAAACTTCACCCAATAGTGTATTGTATCACAATCTAGTAGTTACATTTGGAAATTTGGTTCTAGGACATTTGGTTTGAGCGCAATCTTCAAACTTAGTTAAAAAAAGTCATTTAAGCCTTTTCACAGTGAGATCTACGCGATATGGCCGAGAAATGTAATTTTGATGTTAACTCCCAAACCGCTGCGCAGAAGTCAACCAAACTTCACCCAATAGTGTATTGTATCACAATCTAGTAGTTACATTTGGAAATTTGGTTCTAGGACATTTGGTTTGAGCGCAATCCTCAAACTTAGTTAAAAAAAGTCATTTAAGCCTTTTCGCAGTGAGATCTACGCGATATGGCCGAGAAATGTAATTTTGATGTTAACTCCCAAACCGCTGCGCAGAAGTCAACCAAACTTCACCCAATAGTGTATTGTATCACAATCTAGTAGTTACATTTGAAAATTTGGTTCTAGGACATTTGGTTTGAGCGCAATCCTCAAACTTAGTTAAAAAAAAATCATTTAAGCCTTTTCACAGTGAGATCTACGCGATATGGCCGAGAAATGTAATTTTGATGTTAACTCCAAAACCGCTGCGCAGAAGTCAACCAAACTTCACCCAATAGTGTATTGTATCACAATCTAGTAGTTACATTTGGAAATTTGGTTCTAGGACATTTGGTTTGAGCGCAATCCTCAAACTTAGTTAAAAAAAGTCATTTAAGCCTTTTCGCAGTGAGATCTACGCGATATGGCCGAGAAATGTAATTTTCATGTTAACTCCCAAACCGCTGCGCAGAAGTCAACCAAACTTCACCCAATAGTGTATTGTATCACAATCTAGTAGTTACATTTGGAAATTTGGTTCAAGGACATTTGGTTTGAGCGCAATCCTCAAACTTAGTTAAAAAAAGTCATTTAAGCCTTTTCGCAGTGAGATCTACGCGATATGGCCGAGAAATGTAATTTTGATGTTAACTCCCAAACCGCTGCGCAGAAGTAAACCAAACTTCACCCAATAGTGTATTGTATCACAATCTAGTAGTTACATTTGGAAATTTGGTTTTAGGACATTTGGTTTGAGCGCAATCCTCAAACTTAGTTTAAAAAAAGTCATGTAAGCCTTTTCACAGTGAGATCTACCCGATATGGCCGAGAAATGTAATTTTGATGTTAACTCCCAAACCGCTAGGCAGAAGTCAACCAAACTTCACCCAATAGTGTATTGTATCACAATCTAGTAGTTACATTTGGAAATTTGGTTCTAGGACATTTGGTTTGAGCGCAATCATCAAACTTAGTTACAAAAAGTCATTTAAGCCTTTTCACAGTGAGATCTACGCGATATGGCCGAGAAATGTAATTTTGATGTTAACTCCCAAACCGCTGCGCAGAAGTCAAACAAACTTCACCCATTAGTGTATTGTATCACAATCTAGTAATTACATTTGGAAATTTGGTTCTAGGACATTTGGTTTGAGCGCAATCCTCAAACTTAGATAAAAAAAGTCATTTAAGCCTTTTCGCAGTGAGATCTACGCGATATGGCCGAGATATGTAATTTTGATGTTAACTCCCAAACCGCTGCGCAGAAGTCAACCAAACTTCACCCAATAGTGTATTGTATCACAATCTAGTAGTTACATTTGGAAATTTGGTTCTAGGACATTTGGTTTGAGCGCAATCCTCAAACTTAGTTAAAAAAAGTCATTTAAGCCTTTTCGCAGTGAGATCTACGCGATATGGCCGAGAAATGTAATTTTGATGTTAACTCCCAAACCGCTGCGCAGAAGTCAACCAAACTTCACCCAATAGTGTATTGTATCACAATCTAGTAGTTACATTTGGAAATTTGGTTCTAGGACATTTGGTTTGAGCGCAATCATCAAACTTAGTTAAAAAAAGTCATTTAAGCCTTTTCACAATGAGATCTACGCGATATGGCCGAGAAATGTAATTTTGATAACTCCCAAACCGCTGCGCAGAAGTCAACCAAACTTCACCCAATAGTGTATTGTATCACAATCTAGTAGTTACATTTGGAAATTTGGTTCTAGGGCATTTGGTTTGAGCGCAATCATCAAACTTAGTTAAAAAAAGTCATTTAAGCCTTTTCACAGTGAGATCTATGCGATATGGCCGAGAAATGTAATTTTGATGTTCACTCCCAAACCGCTAGGCAGAAGTCAACCAAACTTCACCCAATAGTGTATTGTATCACAATCTAGTAGTTACATTTGGGAATTTTGTTCTAGGACATTTGGTTTGAGCGCAATCATCAAACTTAGTTAAAAAAAAGTCATTTAAGCCTTTTCACAGTGAGATCTACGCGATATGGCCGAGAAATGTAATTTTGATGTTAACTCCCAAACCGCTGCGCAGAAGTCAACCAAACTTCACCCAATAGTGTATTGTATCACAATCTAGTAGTTACATTTGGGAATTTGGTTCTAGGACATTTGGTTTGAGCGCAATCATTAAACTTAGTTAAAAAAAAAGTCATTTAAGCCTTTTCACAGTGAGATCTACGCGATATGGCCGAGAAATGTAATTTTGATAACTCCCAAACCGCTGCGCAGAAGTCAACCAAACTTCACCCAATAGTGTATTGTATCACAATCTAGTAGTTACATTTGGAAATTTGGTTCTAGGACATTTGGTTTGAGCGCAATCCTCAAACTTAGTTAAAAAAAGTCATTTAAGCCTTTTCGCAGTGAGATCTACGCGATATGGCCGAGAAATGTAATTTTGATGTTAACTCCCAAACCGCTGCGCAGAAGTCAACCAAACTTCACCCAATAGTGTATTGTATCACAATCTAGTAGTTACATTTGGAAATTTGGTTCTAGGACATTTGGTTTGAGCGCAATCCTCAAAGTTAGTTAAAAAAAAGTCATTTAAGCCTTTTCTCAGTGAGATCTACGCGATATGGCCGAGAAATGTAATTTTGATGTTAACTCCCAAACCGCTGCGCAGAAGTCAACCAAACTTCACCTAATAGTGTATTGTATCACAATCTAGTAGTTACATTTGGAAATTTGGTTGTCGGACATTTGGTTTGAGCGCAATCATCAAACTTAGTTAAAAAAAAGTCATTTAAGCCTTTTCACAGTGAGATCTACGCGATATGGCCGAGAAATGTAATTTTGATGTTAACTCCCAAACCGCTGCGCAGAAGTCAACCAAACTTCACCCAATAATGTATTGTATCACAATCTAGTAGTTACATTTGGAAATTTGGTTCTAGGACATTTGGTTTGAGCGCAATCATCAAACTTAGTTAAAAAAAGTCATTTAAGCCTTTTCACAGTGAGATCTACGCGATATGGCCGAGAAATGTAATTTTGATAACTCCCAAACCGCTGCGCAGAAGTCAACCAAACTTCACCCAATAGTGTATTGTATCACAATCTATTAGTTACATTTGGAAATTTGGTTCTAGGGCATTTGGTTTGAGCGCAATCATCAAACTTAGTTAAAAAAAGTCATTTAAGCCTTTTCACAGTGAGATCTATTCGATATGGCAGAGAAATGTAATTTTGATGTTAACTCCCAAACCGCTAGGCAGAAGTCAACCAAACTTCACCCAATAGTGTATTGTATCACAATTTAGTAGTTCCATTTGGAAATTTGGTTCTAGGACATTTGGTTTGAGCGCAATCATCAAACTTAATTAAAAAAGTCATTTAAGCCTTTTCACAGTGAAATCTATGCGATATGGCCGAGAAATGTAATTTTGATGTTCACTCCCAAACCGCTAGGCAGAAGTCAACCAAACTTCACCCAATAGTGTATTGTATCACAATCTAGTAGTTACATTTGGGAATTTGGTTCTAGGACATTTGGTTTGAGCGCAATCATTAAACTTAGTTAAAAAAAAGTCATTTAAGCCTTTTCACAGTGAGATCTACGCGATATGGCCGAGAAATGTAATTTTGATAACTCCCAAACCGCTGCGCAGAAGTCAACCAAACTTCACCCAATAGTGTATTGTATCACAATCTAGTAGTTACATTTGGAAATTTGGTTCTAGGACATTTGGTTTGAGCGCAATCCTCAAACTTAGTTAAAAAAAGTCATTTAAGCCTTTTCGCAGTGAGATCTACGCGATATGGCCGAGAAATGTAATTTTGATGTTAACTCCCAAACCGCTGCGCAGAAGTCAACCAAACTTCACCCAATAGTGTATTGTATCACAATCTAGTAGTTACATTTGGAAATTTGGTTCTAGGACATTTGGTTTGAGCGCAATCCTGAAAGTTAGTTAAAAAAAAGTCATGTAAGCCTTTTCACAGTGAGATCTACGCGATATGGCCGAGAAATGTAATTTTGATGTTAACTCCCAAACCGCTGCGCAGAAGTCAACCAAACTTCACCTAATAGTGTATTGTATCACAATCTAGTAGTTACATTTGGAAATTTGGTTGTAGGACATTTGGTTTGAGCGCAATCATCAAACTTAGTTAAAAAAAAGTCATTTAAGCCTTTTCACAGTGAGATCTACGCGATATGGCCGAGAAATGTAATTTTGATGTTAACTCCCAAACCGCTGCGCAGAAGTCAACCAAACTTCACCCAATAATGTATTGTATCACAATCTAGTAGTTACATTTGGAAATTTGGTTCTAGGACATTTGGTTTGAGCGCAATCATCAAACTTAGTTAAAAAATGTCATTTAAGCCTTTTCACAGTGAGATCTACGCGATATGGCCGAGAAATGTAATTTTGATAACTCCCAAACCGCTGCGCAGAAGTCAACCAAACTTCACCCAATAGTGTATTGTATCACAATTTAGTAGTTACATTTGGAAATTTGGTTCTAGGACATTTGGTTTGAGCGCAATCCTCAAACTTAGTTTAAAAAAGTCATTTAAGCCTTTTCACAGTGAGATCTACGCGATATGGCCGAGAAATGTAATTTTGATGACTACAAAACCGCTGCGCAGAAGTCAACCAAACTTCACCCAATAGTGTATTGTATAAAAATCTAGTAGTTACATTTGGAAATTTGGTTCTAGGACATTTGGTTTGAGCGCAATCATCAAACTTAGTTAAAAAAAGTCATTTAAGCCTTTTCACAGTGAGATCTATGCGATATGGCAGAGAAATGTAATTTTGATGTTAACTCCCAAACCGCTAGGCAGAAGTCAACCAAACTTCACTCAATAGTGTATTGTATCACAATTTAGTAGTTCCATTTGGAAATTTGGTTCTAGGACATTTGGTTTGAGCGCAATCATCAAACTTAATTAAAAAAGTCATTTAAGCCTTTTCACAGTGAAATCTATGCGATATGGCCGAGAAATGTAATTTTGATGTTCACTCCCAAACCGCTGCGCAGAAGTCAACCAAACTTCACCCAATAGTGTATTGTATCACAATCTAGTAGTTACATTTGGGAATTTGGTTCTAGGACATTTGGTTTGAGCGCAATCATTAAACTTAGTTAAAAAAAAAGTCATTTAAGCCTTTTCACAGTGAGATCTACGCGATATGGCCGAGAAATGTAATTTTGATAACTCCCAAACCGCTGCGCAGAAGTCAACCAAACTTCACCCAATAGTGTATTGTATCACAATCTAGTAGTTACATTTGGAAATTTGGTTCTAGGACATTTGGTTTGAGCGCAATCCTCAAACTTAGTTAAAAAAAGTCATTTAAGCCTTTTCGCAGTGAGATCTACGCGATATGGCCGAGAAATGTAATTTTGATGTTAACTCCCAAACCGCTGCGCAGAAGTCAACCAAACTTCACCCAATAGTGTATTGTATCACAATCTAGTAGTTACATTTGGAAATTTGGTTCTAGGACATTTGGTTTGAGCGCAATCCTCAAAGTTAGTTAAAAAAAAGTCATTTAAGCCTTTTCTCAGTGAGATCTACGCGATATGGCCGAGAAATGTAATTTTGATGTTAACTCCCAAACCGCTGCGCAGAAGTCAACCAAACTTCACCTAATAGTGTATTGTATCACAATCTAGTAGTTACATTTGGAAATTTGGTTGTCGGACATTTGGTTTGAGCGCAATCATCAAACTTAGTTAAAAAAAAGTCATTTAAGCCTTTTCACAGTGAGATCTACGCGATATGGCCGAGAAATGTAATTTTGATGTTAACTCCCAAACCGCTGCGCAGAAGTCAACCAAACTTCACCCAATAATGTATTGTATCACAATCTAGTAGTTACATTTGGAAATTTGGTTCTAGGACATTTGGTTTGAGCGCAATCATCAAACTTAGTTAAAAAAAGTCATTTAAGCCTTTTCACAGTGAGATCTACGCGATATGGCCGAGAAATGTAATTTTGATAACTCCCAAACCGCTGCGCAGAAGTCAACCAAACTTCACCCAATAGTGTATTGTATCACAATCTATTAGTTACATTTGGAAATTTGGTTCTAGGGCATTTGGTTTGAGCGCAATCATCAAACTTAGTTAAAAAAAGTCATTTAAGCCTTTTCACAGTGAGATCTATTCGATATGGCAGAGAAATGTAATTTTGATGTTAACTCCCAAACCGCTAGGCAGAAGTCAACCAAACTTCACCCAATAGTGTATTGTATCACAATTTAGTAGTTCCATTTGGAAATTTGGTTCTAGGACATTTGGTTTGAGCGCAATCATCAAACTTAATTAAAAAAGTCATTTAAGCCTTTTCACAGTGAAATCTATGCGATATGGCCGAGAAATGTAATTTTGATGTTCACTCCCAAACCGCTAGGCAGAAGTCAACCAAACTTCACCCAATAGTGTATTGTATCACAATCTAGTAGTTACATTTGGGAATTTGGTTCTAGGACATTTGGTTTGAGCGCAATCATTAAACTTAGTTAAAAAAAAAGTCATTTAAGCCTTTTCACAGTGAGATCTACGCGATATGGCCGAGAAATGTAATTTTGATAACTCCCAAACCGCTGCGCAGAAGTCAACCAAACTTCACCCAATAGTGTATTGTATCACAATCTAGTAGTTACATTTGGAAATTTGGTTCTAGGACATTTGGTTTGAGCGCAATCCTCAAACTTAGTTAAAAAAAGTCATTTAAGCCTTTTCGCAGTGAGATCTACGCGATATGGCCGAGAAATGTAATTTTGATGTTAACTCCCAAACCGCTGCGCAGAAGTCAACCAAACTTCACCCAATAGTGTATTGTATCACAATCTAGTAGTTACATTTGGAAATTTGGTTCTAGGACATTTGGTTTGAGCGCAATCCTCAAAGTTAGTTAAAAAAAAGTCATGTAAGCCTTTTCACAGTGAGATCTACGCGATATGGCCGAGAAATGTAATTTTGATGTTAACTCCCAAACCGCTGCGCAGAAGTCAACCAAACTTCACCTAATAGTGTATTGTATCACAATCTAGTAGTTACATTTGGAAATTTGGTTGTAGGACATTTGGTTTGAGCGCAATCATCAAACTTAGTTAAAAAAAAGTCATTTAAGCCTTTTCACAGTGAGATCTACGCGATATGGCCGAGAAATGTAATTTTGATGTTAACTCCCAAACCGCTGCGCAGAAGTCAACCAAACTTCACCCAATAATGTATTGTATCACAATCTAGTAGTTACATTTGGTAATTTAGTTCTAGGACATTTGGTTTGAGCGCAATCATCAAACTTAGTTAAAAAAAGTCATTTAAGCCTTTTCACAGTGAGATCTACGCGATATGGCCGAGAAATGTAATTTTGATAACTCCCAAACCGCTGCGCAGAAGTCAACCAAACTTCACCCAATAGTGTATTGTATCACAATCTAGTAGTTACATTTGGAAATTTGGTTCTAGGGCATTTGGTTTGAGCGCAATCATCAAACTTAGTTAAAAAAAGTCATTTAAGCCTTTTCACAGTGAGATCTATTCGATATGGCAGAGAAATGTAATTTTGATGTTAACTCCCAAACCGCTAGGCAGAAGTCAACCAAACTTCACCCAATAGTGTATTGTATCACAATTTAGTAGTTCCATTTGGAAATTTGGTTCTAGGACATTTGGTTTGAGCGCAATCATCAAACTTAATTAAAAAAGTCATTTAAGCCTTTTCACAGTGAGATCTATGCGATATGGCCGAGAAATGTAATTTTGATGTTCACTCCCAAACCGCTAGGCAGAAGTCAACCAAACTTCACCCAATACTGTATTGTATCACAATCTAGTAGTTACATTTGGGAATTTTGTTCTAGGACATTTGGTTTGAGCGCAATCATCAAACTTAGTTAAAAAAAAGTCATTTAAGCCTTTTCACAGTGAGATCTACGCGATATGGCCGAGAAATGTAATTTTGATGTTAACTCCCAAACCGCTGCGCAGAAGTCAACCAAACTTCACCTAATAGTGTATTGTATCACAATCTAGTAGTTACATTTGGAAATTTGGTTCTAGGACATTTGGTTTGAGCGCAATCATCAAACTTAGTTAAAAAAAAGTCATTTAAGCCTTTTCACAGTGAGATCTACGCGATATGGCCGAGAAATGTAATTTTGATATTAACTCCCAAACCGCTGCGCAGAAGTCAAACTTCACCCAATAATGTATTGTATCACAATCTAGTAGTTACATTTGGAAATTTGGTTCTAGGACATTTGGTTTGAGCGCAATCATAAAACTTAGTTAAAAAAAGTCATTTAAGCCTTTTCACAGTGAGATCTACGCGATATGGCCGAGAAATGTAATTTTGATAACTCCCAAACCGCTGCGCAGAAGTCAACCAAACTTCACCCAATAGTGTATTGTATCACAATTTAGTAGTTACATTTGGAAATTTGGTTCTAGGACATTTGGTTTGAGCGCAATCATCAAACTTAGTTTAAAAAAGTCATTTAAACCTTTTCACAGTGAGATCTACGCGATATGGCCGAGAAATGTAATTTTGATAACTCCCAAACCGCTGCGCAGAAGTCAACCAAACTTCACCCAATAGTGTATTGTTTCACAATCTAGTAGTTACATTTGGAAATTTGGTTCTAGGACATTTGGTTTGAGCGCAATCCTCAAACTTAGTTAAAAAAAGTCATTCAAGCCTTTTCGCAGTGAGATCTACGCGATATGGCCGAGAAATGTAATTTTGATGTTAACTCCCAAACCGCTGCGCAGAAGTCAAACAAACTTCACCCAATAGTGTATTGTATCACAATCTAGTAGTTACATTTGGAAATTTGGTTCTAGGACATTTGGTTTGAACACAATCCTCAAAGTTAGTTAAAAAAAAGTCATTTAAGCCTTTTCTCAGTGAGATCTACGCGATATGGCCGAGAAATGTAATTTTGATGACTCCAAAACCGCTGCGCAGAAGTCAACCAAACTTCACCCAATAGTGTATTGTATCACAATTTAGTAGTTACATTTGGAAATTTGGTTCTAGGACATTTGGTTTGAGCGCAATCATCAAACTTAGTTGAAAAAAGTCATGTAAGCCTTTTCACAGTGAGATCTACGCGATATGGCCGAGAAATGTAATTTTGATAACTCCCAAACCGCTGCGCAGAAGGCAACCAAACTTCACCCAATAGTGTATTGTATCACAATCTAGTAGTTACATTTGGAAATTTGGTTCTAGGACATTTGGTTTGAGCGCAATCATCAAACTTAATTAAAAAAGTCATTTAAGCCTTTTCACAGTGAAATCTATGCGATATGGCCGAGAAATGTAATTTTGATGTTCACTCCCAAACCGCAAGGCAGAAGTCAACCAAATTTCACCCAATAGTGTATTGTATCACAATCTAGTAGTTACATTTGGGAATTTGGTTCTAGGACATTTGGTTTGAGCGCAATCATTAAACTTAATTTAAAAAAAAGTCATTTAAGCCTTTTCACAGTGAGATCTACGCGATATGGCCGAGAAATGTAATTTTGATGTTAACTCCCAAACCGCTGCGCAGAAGTCAACCAAACTTCACCTAATAGTGTATTGTATCACAATCTAGTAGTTACATTTGGAAATTTGGTTCTAGGACATTTGGTTTGAGCGCAATCATCAAACTTAGTTAAAAAAAGTCATTTAAGCCTTTTCACAGTGAAATCTATGCGATATGGCCGAGAAATGTAATTTTGATGTTCACTCCCAAACCGCTGCGCAGAAGTCAAACTTCACCCAATAATGTATTGTATCGCAATCTAGTAGTTACATTTGGAAATTTGGTTCTAGGACATTTGGTTTGAGCGCAATCCTCAAACTTAGTTAAAAAAAGTCATTTAAGCCTTTTCGCAGTGAGATCTACGCGATATGGCCGAGAAATGTAATTTTGATGTTAACTCCCAAACCGCTGCGCAGAAGTCAACCAAACTTCACCCAATAGTGTATTGTATCACAATCTAGTAGTTACATTTGGAAATTTGGTTCTAGGACATTTGGTTTGAGCGCAATCCTCAAAGTTAGTTAAAAAAAAGTCATGTAAGCCTTTTCACAGTGAGATCTACGCGATATGGCCGAGAAATGTAATTTTGATGTTAACTCCCAAACCGCTGCGCAGAAGTCAACCAAACTTCACCTAATAGTGTATTGTATCACAATCTAGTAGTTACATTTGGAAATTTGGTTGTAGGACATTTGGTTTGAGCGCAATCATCAAACTTAGTTAAAAAAAAGTCATTTAAGCCTTTTCACAGTGAGATCTACGCGATATGGCCGAGAAATGTAATTTTGATGTTAACTCCCAAACCGCTGCGCAGAAGTCAACCAAACTTCACCCAATAATGTATTGTATCACAATCTAGTAGTTACATTTGGAAATTTGGTTCTAGGACATTTGGTTTGAGCGCAATCATCAAACTTAGTTAAAAAAAGTCATTTAAGCCTTTTCACAGTGAGATCTACGCGATATGGCCGAGAAATGTAATTTTGATAACTCCCAAACCGCTGCGCAGAAGTCAACCAAACTTCACCCAATAGTGTATTGTATCACAATCTAGTAGTTACATTTGGAAATTTGGTTCTAGGGCATTTGGTTTGAGCGCAATCATCAAACTTAGTTAAAAAAAGTCATTTAAGCCTTTTCACAGTGAGATCTATTCGATATGGCAGAGAAATGTAATTTTGATGTTAACTCCCAAACCGCTAGGCAGAAGTCAACCAAACTTCACCCAATAGTGTATTGTATCACAATTTAGTAGTTCCATTTGGAAATTTGGTTCTAGGACATTTGGTTTGAGCGCAATCATCAAACTTAATTAAAAAAGTCATTTAAGCCTTTTCACAGTGAGATCTATGCGATATGGCCGAGAAATGTAATTTTGATGTTCACTCCCAAACCGCTAGGCAGAAGTCAACCAAACTTCACCCAATACTGTATTGTATCACAATCTAGTAGTTACATTTGGGAATTTTGTTCTAGGACATTTGGTTTGAGCGCAATCATCAAACTTAGTTAAAAAAAAGTCATTTAAGCCTTTTCACAGTGAGATCTACGCGATATGGCCGAGAAATGTAATTTTGATGTTAACTCCCAAACCGCTGCGCAGAAGTCAACCAAACTTCACCTAATAGTGTATTGTATCACAATCTAGTAGTTACATTTGGAAATTTGGTTCTAGGACATTTGGTTTGAGCGCAATCATCAAACTTAGTTAAAAAAAAGTCATTTAAGCCTTTTCACAGTGAGATCTACGCGATATGGCCGAGAAATGTAATTTTGATATTAACTCCCAAACCGCTGCGCAGAAGTCAAACTTCACCCAATAATGTATTGTATCACAATCTAGTAGTTACATTTGGAAATTTGGTTCTAGGACATTTGGTTTGAGCGCAATCATAAAACTTAGTTAAAAAAAGTCATTTAAGCCTTTTCACAGTGAGATCTACGCGATATGGCCGAGAAATGTAATTTTGATAACTCCCAAACCGCTGCGCAGAAGTCAACCAAACTTCACCCAATAGTGTATTGTATCACAATTTAGTAGTTACATTTGGAAATTTGGTTCTAGGACATTTGGTTTGAGCGCAATCATCAAACTTAGTTTAAAAAAGTCATTTAAACCTTTTCACAGTGAGATCTACGCGATATGGCCGAGAAATGTAATTTTGATAACTCCCAAACCGCTGCGCAGAAGTCAACCAAACTTCACCCAATAGTGTATTGTTTCACAATCTAGTAGTTACATTTGGAAATTTGGTTCTAGGACATTTGGTTTGAGCGCAATCCTCAAACTTAGTTAAAAAAAGTCATTCAAGCCTTTTCGCAGTGAGATCTACGCGATATGGCCGAGAAATGTAATTTTGATGTTAACTCCCAAACCGCTGCGCAGAAGTCAAACAAACTTCACCCAATAGTGTATTGTATCACAATCTAGTAGTTACATTTGGAAATTTGGTTCTAGGACATTTGGTTTGAACACAATCCTCAAAGTTAGTTAAAAAAAAGTCATTTAAGCCTTTTCTCAGTGAGATCTACGCGATATGGCCGAGAAATGTAATTTTGATGACTCCAAAACCGCTGCGCAGAAGTCAACCAAACTTCACCCAATAGTGTATTGTATCACAATTTAGTAGTTACATTTGGAAATTTGGTTCTAGGACATTTGGTTTGAGCGCAATCATCAAACTTAGTTGAAAAAAGTCATTTAAGCCTTTTCACAGTGAGATCTACGCGATATGGCCGAGAAATGTAATTTTGATAACTCCCAAACCGCTGCGCAGAAGTCAACCAAACTTCACCTAATAGTGTATTGTATCACAATCTAGTAGTTACATTTGGAAATTTGGTTCTAGGACATTTGGTTTGAGCGCAATCATCAAACTTAGTTAAAAAAAGTCATTTAAGCCTTTTCACAGTGAAATCTATGCGATATGGCCGAGAAATGTAATTTTGATGTTCACTCCCAAACCGCTGCGCAGAAGTCAAACTTCACCCAATAATGTATTGTATCGCAATCTAGTAGTTACATTTGGAAATTTGGTTCTAGGACATTTGGTTTGAGCGCAATCCTCAAACTTAGTTAAAAAAAGTCATTTAAGCCTTTTCGCAGTGAGATCTACGCGATATGGCCGAGAAATGTAATTTTGATGTTAACTCCCAAACCGCTGCGCAGAAGTCAACCAAACTTCACCCAATAGTGTATTGTATCACAATCTAGTAGTTACATTTGGAAATTTGGTTCTAGGACATTTGGTTTGAGCGCAATCCTCAAAGTTAGTTAAAAAAAAGTCATGTAAGCCTTTTCACAGTGAGATCTACGCGATATGGCCGAGAAATGTAATTTTGATGTTAACTCCCAAACCGCTGCGCAGAAGTCAACCAAACTTCACCTAATAGTGTATTGTATCACAATCTAGTAGTTACATTTGGAAATTTGGTTGTAGGACATTTGGTTTGAGCGCAATCATCAAACTTAGTTAAAAAAAAGTCATTTAAGCCTTTTCACAGTGAGATCTACGCGATATGGCCGAGAAATGTAATTTTGATGTTAACTCCCAAACCGCTGCGCAGAAGTCAACCAAACTTCACCCAATAATGTATTGTATCACAATCTAGTAGTTACATTTGGAAATTTGGTTCTAGGACATTTGGTTTGAGCGCAATCATCAAACTTAGTTAAAAAAAGTCATTTAAGCCTTTTCACAGTGAGATCTACGCGATATGGCCGAGAAATGTAATTTTGATAACTCCCAAACCGCTGCGCAGAAGTCAACCAAACTTCACCCAATAGTGTATTGTATCACAATCTAGTAGTTACATTTGGAAATTTGGTTCTAGGGCATTTGGTTTGAGCGCAATCATCAAACTTAGTTAAAAAAAGTCATTTAAGCCTTTTCACAGTGAGATCTATTCGATATGGCAGAGAAATGTAATTTTGATGTTAACTCCCAAACCGCTAGGCAGAAGTCAACCAAACTTCACCCAATAGTGTATTGTATCACAATTTAGTAGTTCCATTTGGAAATTTGGTTCTAGGACATTTGGTTTGAGCGCAATCATCAAACTTAATTAAAAAAGTCATTTAAGCCTTTTCACAGTGAGATCTATGCGATATGGCCGAGAAATGTAATTTTGATGTTCACTCCCAAACCGCTAGGCAGAAGTCAACCAAACTTCACCCAATACTGTATTGTATCACAATCTAGTAGTTACATTTGGGAATTTTGTTCTAGGACATTTGGTTTGAGCGCAATCATCAAACTTAGTTAAAAAAAAGTCATTTAAGCCTTTTCACAGTGAGATCTACGCGATATGGCCGAGAAATGTAATTTTGATGTTAACTCCCAAACCGCTGCGCAGAAGTCAACCAAACTTCACCTAATAGTGTATTGTATCACAATCTAGTAGTTACATTTGGAAATTTGGTTCTAGGACATTTGGTTTGAGCGCAATCATCAAACTTAGTTAAAAAAAAGTCATTTAAGCCTTTTCACAGTGAGATCTACGCGATATGGCCGAGAAATGTAATTTTGATATTAACTCCCAAACCGCTGCGCAGAAGTCAAACTTCACCCAATAATGTATTGTTTCACAATCTAGTAGTTACATTTGGAAATTTGGTTCTAGGACATTTGGTTTGAGCGCAATCCTCAAACTTAGTTAAAAAAAGTCATTCAAGCCTTTTCGCAGTGAGATCTACGCGATATGGCCGAGAAATGTAATTTTGATGTTAACTCCCAAACCGCTGCGCAGAAGTCAAACAAACTTCACCCAATAGTGTATTGTATCACAATCTAGTAGTTACATTTGGAAATTTGGTTCTAGGACATTTGGTTTGAACACAATCCTCAAAGTTAGTTAAAAAAAAGTCATTTAAGCCTTTTCTCAGTGAGATCTACGCGATATGGCCGAGAAATGTAATTTTGATGACTCCAAAACCGCTGCGCAGAAGTCAACCAAACTTCACCCAATAGTGTATTGTATCACAATTTAGTAGTTACATTTGGAAATTTGGTTCTAGGACATTAGGTTTGAGCGCAATCATCAAACTTAGTTGAAAAAAGTCATTTAAGCCTTTTCACAGTGAGATCTACGCGATATGGCCGAGAAATGTAATTTTGATGTTAACTCCCAAACCGCTGCGCAGAAGTCAACCAAACTTCACCCAATAATGTATTGTATCACAATCTAGTAGTTACATTTGGAAATTTGGTTCTAGGACATTTGGTTTGAGCGCAATCATCAAACTTAGTTAAAAAAAGTCATTTAAGCCTTTTCACAGTGAAATCTATGCGATATGGCCGAGAAATGTAATTTTGATGTTCACTCCCAAACCGCTGCGCAGAAGTCAAACTTCACCCAATAATGTATTGTATCGCAATCTAGCAGTTACATTTGGAAATTTGGTTCTAGGACATTTGGTTTGAGCGCAATCATCAAACTTAGTTAAAAAAAGTCATTTAAGCCTTTTCACAGTGAGATCTACGCGATATGGCCGAGAAATGTAATTTTGATAACTCCCAAACCGCTGCGCAGAAGTCAACCAAACTTCACCCAATAGTGTATTGTATCACAATCTAGTAGTTACATTTGGAAATTTGGTTCTAGGACATTTGGTTTGAGCGCAATACTCAAACTTAGTTAAAAAAAGTCATTTCAGCCTTTTCGCAGTGAGATCTACGCGATATGGCCGAGAAATGTAATTTTGATGTTAACTCCCAAACCGCTGCGCAGAAGTCAACCAAACTTCACCCAATAGTGTATTGTATCACAATCTAGTAGTTACATTTGGAAATTTGGTTCTAGGACATTTGGTTTGAGCGCAATCCTCAAACTTAGTTAAAAAAAAGTCATTTAAGCCTTTTCTCAGTGAGATCTACGCGATATGGCCGAGAAATGTAATTTTGATGTTAACTCCCAAACCGCTGCGCAGACGTCAACCAAACTTCACCTAATAGTGTATTGTATCACAATCTAGTAGTTACATTTGGAAATTTGGTTGTAGGACATTTGGTTTGAGCGCAATCATCAAACTTAGTTAAAAAAAAGTCATTTAAGCCTTTTCACAGTGAGATCTACGCGATATGGCCGAGAAATGTAATTTTTATGTTAACTCCCAAACCGCTGCGCAGAAGTCAACCAAACTTCACCCAATAATGTATTGTATCACAATCTAGTAGTTACATTTGGAAATTTGGTTCTAGGACATTTGGTTTGAGCGCAATCATCAAACTTAGTTAAAAAAAGTCATTTAAGCCTTTTCACAGTGAGATCTACGCGATATGGCCGAGAAATGTAATTTTGATAACTCCCAAACCGCTGCGCAGAAGTCAACCAAACTTCACCCAATAGTGTATTGTATCACAATCTAGTAGTTACATTTGGAAATTTGGTTCTAGGGCATTTGGTTTGAGCGCAATCATCAAACTTAGTTAAAAAAAGTCATTTAAGCCTTTTCACAGTGAGATCTATGCGATATGGCCGAGAAATGTAATTTTGATGTTCACTCCCAAACCGCTAGGCAGAAGTCAACCAAACTTCACCCAATAGTGTATAGTATCACAATCTAGTAGTTACATTTGGGAATTTGGTTCTAGGACATTTGGTTTGAGCGCAATCATTAAACTTAGTTAAAAAAAAAGTCATTTAAGCCTTTTCACAGTGAGATCTACGCGATATGGCCGAGAAATGTAATTTTGATGTTAACTCCCAAACCGCTGCGCAGAAGTCAACCAAACTTCACCTAATAGTGTATTGTATCACAATCTAGTAGTTACATTTGGAAATTTGGTTCTAGGACATTTGGTTTGAGTGCAATCATCAAACTTAGTTAAAAAAAGTCATTTAAGCCTTTTCACAGTGAAATCTATGCGATGTGGCCGAGAAATGTAATTTTGATGTTCACTCCCAAACCGCTGCGCAGAAGTCAAACTTCACCCAATAATGTATTGTATCACAATCTAGTAGTTACATTTGGAAATTTGGTTCTAGGACATTTGGTTTGAGCGCAATCATCAAACTTAGTTAAAAAAAGTCATTTAAGCCTTTTCGCAGTGAGATCTACGCGATATGGCCGAGAAATGTAATTTTGATGTTAACTCCCAAACCGCTGCGCAGAAGTCAACCAAACTTCACCCAATAGTGTATTGTATCACAATCTAGTAGTTACATTTGGAAATTTGGTTCTAGGACATTTGGTTTGAGCGCAATCCTCAAACTTAGTTAAAAAAAGTCATTTAAGCCTTTTCGCAGTGAGATCTACGCGATATGGCCGAGAAATGTAATTTTGATGTAAACTCCCAAACCGCTGCGCAGAAGTCAACCAAACTTCACCCAATAGTGTATTGTATCACAATCTAGTAGTTACATTTGGAAATTTGGTTCTAGGACATTTGGTTTGAGCGCAATCCTCAAAGTTAGTTAAAAAAAAGTCATTTAAGCCTTTTCTCAGTGAGATCTACGCGATATGGCCGAGAAATGTAATTTTGATGTTAACTCCCAAACCGCTGCGCAGACGTCAACCAAACTTCACCTAATAGTGTATTGTATCACAATCTAGTAGTTACATTTGGAAATTTGGTTGTAGGACATTTGGTTTGAGCGCAATCATCAAACTTAGTTAAAAAAAAGTCATTTAAGCCTTTTCACAGTGAGATCTACGCGATATGGCCGAGAAATGTAATTTTGATGTTAACTCCCAAACCGCTGCGCAGAAGTCAACCAAACTTCACCCAATAATGTATTGTATCACAATCTAGTAGTTACATTTGGAAATTTGGTTCTAGGACATTTGGTTTGAGCGCAATCATCAAACTTAGTTAAAAAAAGTCATTTAAGCCTTTTCACAGTGAGATCTACGCGATATGGCCGAGAAATGTAATTTTGATAACTCCCAAACCGCTGCGCAGAAGTCAACCAAACTTCACCCAATAGTGTATTGTATCACAATCTAGTAGTTACATTTGGAAATTTGGTTCTAGGGCATTTGGTTTGAGCGCAATCATCAAACTTAGTTAAAAAAAGTCATTTAAGCCTTTTCACAGTGAGATCTATGCGATATGGCCGAGAAATGTAATTTTGATGTTCACTCCCAAACCGCTAGGCAGAAGTCAACCAAACTTCACCCAATAGTGTATAGTATCACAATCTAGTAGTTACATTTGGGAATTTGGTTCTAGGACATTTGGTTTGAGCGCAATCATTAAACTTAGTTAAAAAAAAAGTCATTTAAGCCTTTTCACAGTGAGATCTACGCGATATGGCCGAGAAATGTAATTTTGATGTTAACTCCCAAACCGCTGCGCAGAAGTCAACCAAACTTCACCTAATAGTGTATTGTATCACAATCTAGTAGTTACATTTGGAAATTTGGTTCTAGGACATTTGGTTTGAGTGCAATCATCAAACTTAGTTAAAAAAAGTCATTTAAGCCTTTTCACAGTGAAATCTATGCGATGTGGCCGAGAAATGTAATTTTGATGTTCACTCCCAAACCGCTGCGCAGAAGTCAAACTTCACCCAATAATGTATTGTATCACAATCTAGTAGTTACATTTGGAAATTTGGTTCTAGGACATTTGGTTTGAGCGCAATCATCAAACTTAGTTAAAAAAAGTCATTTAAGCCTTTTCGCAGTGAGATCTACGCGATATGGCCGAGAAATGTAATTTTGATGTTAACTCCCAAACCGCTGCGCAGAAGTCAACCAAACTTCACCCAATAGTGTATTGTATCACAATCTAGTAGTTACATTTGGAAATTTGGTTCTAGGACATTTGGTTTGAGCGCAATCCTCAAACTTAGTTAAAAAAAGTCATTTAAGCCTTTTCGCAGTGAGATCTACGCGATATGGCCGAGAAATGTAATTTTGATGTAAACTCCCAAACCGCTGCGCAGAAGTCAACCAAACTTCACCCAATAGTGTATTGTATCACAATCTAGTAGTTACATTTGGAAATTTGGTTCTAGGACATTTGGTTTGAGCGCAATCCTCAAAGTTAGTTAAAAAAAAGTCATTTAAGCCTTTTCTCAGTGAGATCTACGCGATATGGCCGAGAAATGTAATTTTGATGTTAACTCCCAAACCGCTGCGCAGACGTCAACCAAACTTCACCTAATAGTGTATTGTATCACAATCTAGTAGTTACATTTGGAAATTTGGTTGTAGGACATTTGGTTTGAGCGCAATCATCAAACTTAGTTAAAAAAAAGTCATTTAAGCCTTTTCACAGTGAGATCTACGCGATATGGCCGAGAAATGTAATTTTGATGTTAACTCCCAAACCGCTGCGCAGAAGTCAACCAAACTTCACCCAATAATGTATTGTATCACAATCTAGTAGTTACATTTGGAAATTTGGTTCTAGGACATTTGGTTTGAGCGCAATCATCAAACTTAGTTAAAAAAAGTCATTTAAGCCTTTTCACAGTGAGATCTACGCGATATGGCCGAGAAATGTAATTTTGATAACTCCCAAACCGCTGCGCAGAAGTCAACCAAACTTCACCCAATAGTGTATTGTATCACAATCTAGTAGTTACATTTGGAAATTTGGTTCTAGGGCATTTGGTTTGAGCGCAATCATCAAACTTAGTTAAAAAAAGTCATTTAAGCCTTTTCACAGTGAGATCTATGCGATATGGCCGAGAAATGTAATTTTGATGTTCACTCCCAAACCGCTAGGCAGAAGTCAACCAAACTTCACCCAATAGTGTATTGTATCACAATCTAGTAGTTACATTTGGGAATTTTGTTCTAGGACATTTGGTTTGAGCGCAATCCTCAAACTTAGTTAAAAAAAGTCATTCAAGCCTTTTCGCAGTGAGATCTACGCGATATGGCCGAGAAATGTAATTTTGATGTTAACTCCCAAACCGCTGCGCAGAAGTCAAACAAACTTCACCCAATAGTGTATTGTATCACAATCTAGTAGTTACATTTGGAAATTTGGTTCTAGGACATTTGGTTTGAGCGCAATCATCAAACTTAGTTAAAAAAAGTCATTTAAGCCTTTTCACAGTGAGATCTACGCGATATGGCCGAGAAATGTAATTTTGATAACTCCCAAACCGCTGCGCAGAAGTCAACCAAACTTCACCCAATAGTGTATTGTATCACAATCTAGTAGTTACATTTGGAAATTTGGTTCTAGGGCATTTGGTTTGAGCGCAATCATCAAACTTAGTTAAAAAAAGTCATTTAAGCCTTTTCACAGTGAGATCTATGCGATATGGCCGAGAAATGTAATTTTGATGTTCACTCCCAAACCGCTAGGCAGAAGTCAACCAAACTTCACCCAATAGTGTATAGTATCACAATCTAGTAGTTACATTTGGGAATTTGGTTCTAGGACATTTGGTTTGAGCGCAATCATTAAACTTAGTTAAAAAAAAAGTCATTTAAGCCTTTTCACAGTGAGATCTACGCGATATGGCCGAGAAATGTAATTTTGATGTTAACTCCCAAACCGCT
Organism: Corythoichthys intestinalis; assembly: GCF_030265065.1. NCBI lineage: Eukaryota > Metazoa > Chordata > Actinopteri > Syngnathiformes > Syngnathidae > Corythoichthys > Corythoichthys intestinalis. Next base: position 39,787,367 of record NC_080414.1, on the reverse strand, counting down.
GCGCAGAAGTCAACCAAACTTCACCTAATAGTGTATTGTATCACAATCTAGTAGTTACATTTGGAAATTTGGTTCTAGGACATTTGGTTTGAGTGCAATCATCAAACTTAGTTAAAAAAAGTCATTTAAGCCTTTTCACAGTGAAATCTATGCGATGTGGCCGAGAAATGTAATTTTGATGTTCACTCCCAAACCGCTGCGCAGAAGTCAAACTTCACCCAATAATGTATTGTATCACAATCTAGTAGTTACATTTGGAAATTTGGTTCTAGGACATTTGGTTTGAGCGCAATCATCAAACTTAGTTAAAAAAAGTCATTTAAGCCTTTTCGCAGTGAGATCTACGCGATATGGCCGAGAAATGTAATTTTGATGTTAACTCCCAAACCGCTGCGCAGAAGTCAACCAAACTTCACCCAATAGTGTATTGTATCACAATCTAGTAGTTACATTTGGAAATTTGGTTCTAGGACATTTGGTTTGAGCGCAATCCTCAAACTTAGTTAAAAAAAGTCATTTAAGCCTTTTCGCAGTGAGATCTACGCGATATGGCCGAGAAATGTAATTTTGATGTAAACTCCCAAACCGCTGCGCAGAAGTCAACCAAACTTCACCCAATAGTGTATTGTATCACAATCTAGTAGTTACATTTGGAAATTTGGTTCTAGGACATTTGGTTTGAGCGCAATCCTCAAAGTTAGTTAAAAAAAAGTCATTTAAGCCTTTTCTCAGTGAGATCTACGCGATATGGCCGAGAAATGTAATTTTGATGTTAACTCCCAAACCGCTGCGCAGACGTCAACCAAACTTCACCTAATAGTGTATTGTATCACAATCTAGTAGTTACATTTGGAAATTTGGTTGTAGGACATTTGGTTTGAGCGCAATCATCAAACTTAGTTAAAAAAAAGTCATTTAAGCCTTTTCACAGTGAGATCTACGCGATATGGCCGAGAAATGTAATTTTGATGTTAACTCCCAAACCGCTGCGCAGAAGTCAACCAAACTTCACCCAATAATGTATTGTATCACAATCTAGTAGTTACATTTGGAAATTTGGTTCTAGGACATTTGGTTTGAGCGCAATCATCAAACTTAGTTAAAAAAAGTCATTTAAGCCTTTTCACAGTGAGATCTACGCGATATGGCCGAGAAATGTAATTTTGATAACTCCCAAACCGCTGCGCAGAAGTCAACCAAACTTCACCCAATAGTGTATTGTATCACAATCTAGTAGTTACATTTGGAAATTTGGTTCTAGGGCATTTGGTTTGAGCGCAATCATCAAACTTAGTTAAAAAAAGTCATTTAAGCCTTTTCACAGTGAGATCTATGCGATATGGCCGAGAAATGTAATTTTGATGTTCACTCCCAAACCGCTAGGCAGAAGTCAACCAAACTTCACCCAATAGTGTATTGTATCACAATCTAGTAGTTACATTTGGGAATTTGGTTCTAGGACATTTGGTTTGAGCGCAATCCTCAAACTTAGTTAAAAAAAGTCATTCAAGCCTTTTCGCAGTGAGATCTACGCGATATGGCCGAGAAATGTAATTTTGATGTTAACTCCCAAACCGCTGCGCAGAAGTCAAACAAACTTCACCCAATAGTGTATTGTATCACAATCTAGTAGTTACATTTGGAAATTTGGTTCTAGGACATTTGGTTTGAGCGCAATCCTCAAAGTTAGTTAAAAAAAAGTCATTTAAGCCTTTTCTCAGTGAGATCTACGCGATATGGCCGAGAAATGTAATTTTGATGACTCCAAAACCGCTGCGCAGAAGTCAACCAAACTTCACCCAATAGTGTATTGTATCACAATTTAGTAGTTACATTTGGAAATTTGGTTCTAGGACATTTGGTTTGAGCGCAATCATCAAACTTAGTTGAAAAAAGTCATTTAAGCCTTTTCACAGTGAGATCTACGCGATATGGCCGAGAAATGTAATTTTGATGTTAACTCCAAAACCGCTGCGCAGAAGTCAACCAAACTTCACCCAATAGTGTATTGTATCACAATTTAGTAGTTACATTTGGAAATTTGGTTCTAGGACATTTGGTTTGAGCGCAATCATCAAACTTAATTAAAAAAGTCATTTAAGCCTTTTCACAGTGAGATCTATGCGATATGGCCGAGAAATGTAATTTTGATGTTCACTCCCAAACCGCTGCGCAGAAGTCAACCAAACTTCACCCAATAGTGTATTGTATCACAATCTAGTAGTTACATTTAGAAATTTGGTTCTAGGACATTTGGTTTGAGCGCAATCCTCAAACTTAGTTAAAAAAAGTCATTTAAGCCTTTTCACAGTGAGATCTACGCGATATGGCCGAGAAATGTAATTTTGATGTTAACTCCCAAACCGCAAGGCAGAAGTCAACCAAACTTCACCCAATAGTGTATTGTATCACAATCTAGTAGTTACATTTGGAAATTTGGTTCTAGGACATTTGGTTTGAGCGCAATCATCAAACTTAGTTACAAAAAGTCATTTAAGCCTTTTCACAGTGAGATCTACGCGATATGGCCGAGAAATGTAATTTTGATGTTAACTCCCAAACCGCTGCGCAGAAGTCAACCAAACTTCACCCAATAGTGTATTGTATCACAATCTAGTAGTTACATTTGGAAATTTGGTTCTAGGACATTTGGTTTGAGCGCAATCCTCAAACTTAGATAAAAAAAGTCATTTAAGCCTTTTCGCAGTGAGATCTACGCGATATGGCCGAGAAATGTAATTTTGATGTTAACTCCCAAACCGCTGCGCAGAAGTCAACCAAACTTCACCCAATAGTGTATTGTATCACAATCTAGTAGTTACATTTGGAAATTTGGTTCTAGGACATTTGGTTTGAGCGCAATCTTCAAACTTAGTTAAAAAAAGTCATTTAAGCCTTTTCACAGTGAGATCTACGCGATATGGCCGAGAAATGTAATTTTGATGTTAACTCCCAAACCGCTGCGCAGAAGTCAACCAAACTTCACCCAATAGTGTATTGTATCACAATCTAGTAGTTACATTTGGAAATTTGGTTCTAGGACATTTGGTTTGAGCGCAATCCTCAAACTTAGTTAAAAAAAGTCATTTAAGCCTTTTCGCAGTGAGATCTACGCGATATGGCCGAGAAATGTAATTTTGATGTTAACTCCCAAACCGCTGCGCAGAAGTCAACCAAACTTCACCCAATAATGTATTGTATCACAATCTAGTAGTTACATTTGGAAATTTGGTTCTAGGACATTTGGTTTGAGCGCAATCATCAAACTTAGTTAAAAAAAGTCATTTAAGCCTTTTCACAGTGAGATCTACGCGATATGGCCGAGAAATGTAATTTTGATAACTCCCAAACCGCTGCGCAGAAGTCAACCAAACTTCACCCAATAGTGTATTGTATCACAATCTAGTAGTTACATTTGGAAATTTGGTTCTAGGGCATTTGGTTTGAGCGCAATCATCAAACTTAGTTAAAAAAAGTCATTTAAGCCTTTTCACAGTGAGATCTATGCGATATGGCCGAGAAATGTAATTTTGATGTTCACTCCCAAACCGCTAGGCAGAAGTCAACCAAACTTCACCCAATAGTGTATTGTATCACAATCTAGTAGTTACATTTGGGAATTTGGTTCTAGGACATTTGGTTTGAGCGCAATCATTAAACTTAGTTAAAAAAAAAGTCATTTAAGCCTTTTCACAGTGAGATCTACGCGATATGGCCGAGAAATGTAATTTTGATGTTAACTCCCAAACCGCTGCGCAGAAGTCAACCAAACTTCACCTAATAGTGTATTGTATCACAATCTAGTAGTTACATTTGGAAATTTGGTTCTAGGACATTTGGTTTGAGTGCAATCATCAAACTTAGTTAAAAAAAGTCATTTAAGCCTTTTCACAGTGAAATCTATGCGATATGGCCGAGAAATGTAATTTTGATGTTCACTCCCAAACCGCTGCGCAGAAGTCAAACTTCACCCAATAATGTATTGTATCACAATCTAGTAGTTACATTTGGAAATTTGGTTCTAGGACATTTGGTTTGAGCGCAATCATCAAACTTAGTTAAAAAAAGTCATTTAAGCCTTTTCGCAGTGAGATCTACGCGATATGGCCGAGAAATGTAATTTTGATGTTAACTCCCAAACCGCTGCGCAGAAGTCAACCAAACTTCACCCAATAGTGTATTGTATCACAATCTAGTAGTTACATTTGGAAATTTGGTTCTAGGACATTTGGTTTGAGCGCAATCCTCAAACTTAGTTAAAAAAAGTCATTTAAGCCTTTTCGCAGTGAGATCTACGCGATATGGCCGAGAAATGTAATTTTGATGTAAACTCCCAAACCGCTGCGCAGAAGTCAACCAAACTTCACCCAATAGTGTATTGTATCACAATCTAGTAGTTACATTTGGAAATTTGGTTCTAGGACATTTGGTTTGAGCGCAATCCTCAAAGTTAGTTAAAAAAAAGTCATTTAAGCCTTTTCTCAGTGAGATCTACGCGATATGGCCGAGAAATGTAATTTTGATGTTAACTCCCAAACCGCTGCGCAGACGTCAACCAAACTTCACCTAATAGTGTATTGTATCACAATCTAGTAGTTACATTTGGAAATTTGGTTGTAGGACATTTGGTTTGAGCGCAATCATCAAACTTAGTTAAAAAAAAGTCATTTAAGCCTTTTCACAGTGAGATCTACGCGATATGGCCGAGAAATGTAATTTTGATGTTAACTCCCAAACCGCTGCGCAGAAGTCAACCAAACTTCACCCAATAATGTATTGTATCACAATCTAGTAGTTACATTTGGAAATTTGGTTCTAGGACATTTGGTTTGAGCGCAATCATCAAACTTAGTTAAAAAAAGTCATTTAAGCCTTTTCACAGTGAGATCCACGCGATATGGCCGAGAAATGTAATTTTGATAACTCCCAAACCGCTGCGCAGAAGTCAACCAAACTTCACCCAATAGTGTATTGTATCACAATCTAGTAGTTACATTTGGAAATTTGGTTCTAGGGCATTTGGTTTGAGCGCAATCATCAAACTTAGTTAAAAAAAGTCATTTAAGCCTTTTCACAGTGAGATCTATGCGATATGGCCGAGAAATGTAATTTTGATGTTCACTCCCAAACCGCTAGGCAGAAGTCAACCAAACTTCACCCAATAGTGTATTGTATCACAATCTAGTAGTTACATTTGGGAATTTTGTTCTAGGACATTTGGTTTGAGCGCAATCATCAAACTTAGTTAAAAAAAAGTCATTTAAGCCTTTTCACAGTGAGATCTACGCGATATGGCCGAGAAATGTAATTTTGATGTTAACTCCCAAACCGCTGCGCAGAAGTCAACCAAACTTCACCTAATAGTGTATTGTATCACAATCTAGTAGTTACATTTGGAAATTTGGTTCTAGGACATTTGGTTTGAGCGCAATCATCAAACTTAGTTAAAAAAAAGTCATTTAAGCCTTTTCACAGTGAGATCTACGCGATATGGCCGAGAAATGTAATTTTGATATTAACTCCCAAACCGCTGCGCAGAAGTCAAACTTCACCCAATAATGTATTGTATCACAATCTAGTAGTTACATTTGGAAATTTGGTTCTAGGACATTTGGTTTGAGCGCAATCATCAAACTTAGTTAAAAAAAGTCATTTAAGCCTTTTCACAGTGAGATCTACGCGATATGGCCGAGAAATGTAATTTTGATAACTCCCAAACCGCTGCGCAGAAGTCAACCAAACTTCACCCAATAGTGTATTGTATCACAATTTAGTAGTTACATTTGGAAATTTGGTTCTAGGACATTTGGTTTGAGCGCAATCATCAAACTTAGTTTAAAAAAGTCATTTAAACCTTTTCACAGTGAGATCTACGCGATATGGCCGAGAAATGTAATTTTGATAACTCCCAAACCGCTGCGCAGAAGTCAACCAAACTTCACCCAATAGTGTATTGTTTCACAATCTAGTAGTTACATTTGGAAATTTGGTTCTAGGACATTTGGTTTGAGCGCAATCCTCAAACTTAGTTAAAAAAAGTCATTCAAGCCTTTTCGCAGTGAGATCTACGCGATATGGCCGAGAAATGTAATTTTGATGTTAACTCCCAAACCGCTGCGCAGAAGTCAAACAAACTTCACCCAATAGTGTATTGTATCACAATCTAGTAGTTACATTTGGAAATTTGGTTCTAGGACATTTGGTTTGAGCGCAATCCTCAAAGTTAGTTAAAAAAAAGTCATTTAAGCCTTTTCTCAGTGAGATCTACGCGATATGGCCGAGAAATGTAATTTTGATGACTCCAAAACCGCTGCGCAGAAGTCAACCAAACTTCACCCAATAGTGTATTGTATCACAATTTAGTAGTTACATTTGAAATTTGGTTCTAGGACATTTGGTTTGAGCGCAATCATCAAACTTAGTTGAAAAAAGTCATTTAAGCCTTTTCACAGTGAGATCTACGCGATATGGCCGAGAAATGTAATTTTGATAACTCCCAAACCGCTGCGCAGAAGTCAACCAAACTTCACCCAATAGTGTATTGTATCACAATCTAGTAGTTACATTTGGAAATTTGGTTCTAGGACATTTGGTTTGAGCGCAATCATCAAACTTAGTTAAAAAAAAGTCATTTAAGCCTTTTCACAGTGAGATCTACGCGATATGGCCGAGAAATGTAATTTTGATGTTAACTCCAAAACCGCTGCGCAGAAGTCAACCAAACTTCACCCAATAGTGTATTGTATCACAATTTAGTAGTTACATTTGGAAATTTGGTTCTAGGACATTTGGTTTGAGCGCAATCATCAAACTTAATTAAAAAAGTCATTTAAGCCTTTTCACAGTGAGATCTATGCGATATGGCCGAGAAATGTAATTTTGATGTTCACTCCCAAACCGCTGCGCAGAAGTCAACCAAACTTCACCCAATAGTGTATTGTATCACAATCTAGTAGTTACATTTAGAAATTTGGTTCTAGGACATTTGGTTTGAGCGCAATCCTCAAACTTAGTTAAAAAAAGTCATTTAAGCCTTTTCACAGTGAGATCTACGCGATATGGCCGAGAAATGTAATTTTGATGTTAACTCCCAAACCGCAAGGCAGAAGTCAACCAAACTTCACCCAATAGTGTATTGTATCACAATCTAGTAGTTACATTTGGAAATTTGGTTCTAGGACATTTGGTTTGAGCGCAATCATCAAACTTAGTTACAAAAAGTCATTTAAGCCTTTTCACAGTGAGATCTACGCGATATGGCCGAGAAATGTAATTTTGATGTTAACTCCCAAACCGCTGCGCAGAAGTAAACCAAACTTCACCCAATAGTGTATTGTATCACAATCTAGTAGTTACATTTGGAAATTTGGTTCTAGGACATTTGGTTTGAGCGCAATCCTCAAACTTAGATAAAAAAAGTCATTTAAGCCTTTTCGCAGTGAGATCTACGCGATATGGCCGAGAAATGTAATTTTGATGTTAACTCCCAAACCGCTGCGCAGAAGTCAACCAAACTTCACCCAATAGTGTATTGTATCACAATCTAGTAGTTACATTTGGAAATTTGGTTCTAGGACATTTGGTTTGAGCGCAATCTTCAAACTTAGTTAAAAAAAGTCATTTAAGCCTTTTCACAGTGAGATCTACGCGATATGGCCGAGAAATGTAATTTTGATGTTAACTCCCAAACCGCTGCGCAGAAGTCAACCAAACTTCACCCAATAGTGTATTGTATCACAATCTAGTAGTTACATTTGGAAATTTGGTTCTAGGACATTTGGTTTGAGCGCAATCCTCAAACTTAGTTAAAAAAAGTCATTTAAGCCTTTTCGCAGTGAGATCTACGCGATATGGCCGAGAAATGTAATTTTGATGTTAACTCCCAAACCGCTGCGCAGAAGTCAACCAAACTTCACCCAATAGTGTATTGTATCACAATCTAGTAGTTACATTTGAAAATTTGGTTCTAGGACATTTGGTTTGAGCGCAATCCTCAAACTTAGTTAAAAAAAAATCATTTAAGCCTTTTCACAGTGAGATCTACGCGATATGGCCGAGAAATGTAATTTTGATGTTAACTCCAAAACCGCTGCGCAGAAGTCAACCAAACTTCACCCAATAGTGTATTGTATCACAATCTAGTAGTTACATTTGGAAATTTGGTTCTAGGACATTTGGTTTGAGCGCAATCCTCAAACTTAGTTAAAAAAAGTCATTTAAGCCTTTTCGCAGTGAGATCTACGCGATATGGCCGAGAAATGTAATTTTCATGTTAACTCCCAAACCGCTGCGCAGAAGTCAACCAAACTTCACCCAATAGTGTATTGTATCACAATCTAGTAGTTACATTTGGAAATTTGGTTCTAGGACATTTGGTTTGAGCGCAATCCTCAAACTTAGTTAAAAAAAGTCATTTAAGCCTTTTCGCAGTGAGATCTACGCGATATGGCCGAGAAATGTAATTTTGATGTTAACTCCCAAACCGCTGCGCAGAAGTAAACCAAACTTCACCCAATAGTGTATTGTATCACAATCTAGTAGTTACATTTGGAAATTTGGTTCTAGGACATTTGGTTTGAGCGCAATCCTCAAACTTAGTTTAAAAAAAGTCATGTAAGCCTTTTCACAGTGAGATCTACCCGATATGGCCGAGAAATGTAATTTTGATGTTAACTCCCAAACCGCTAGGCAGAAGTCAACCAAACTTCACCCAATAGTGTATTGTATCACAATCTAGTAGTTACATTTGGAAATTTGGTTCTAGGACATTTGGTTTGAGCGCAATCATCAAACTTAGTTACAAAAAGTCATTTAAGCCTTTTCACAGTGAGATCTACGCGATATGGCCGAGAAATGTAATTTTGATGTTAACTCCCAAACCGCTGCGCAGAAGTCAAACAAACTTCACCCAATAGTGTATTGTATCACAATCTAGTAATTACATTTGGAAATTTGGTTCTAGGACATTTGGTTTGAGCGCAATCATCAAACTTAATTAAAAAAGTCATTTAAGCCTTTTCACAGTGAGATCTATGCGATATGGCCGAGAAATGTAATTTTGATGTTCACTCCCAAACCGCTGCGCAGAAGTCAACCAAACTTCACCCAATAGTGTATTGTATCACAATCTAGTAGTTACATTTAGAAATTTGGTTCTAGGACATTTGGTTTGAGCGCAATCCTCAAACTTAGTTAAAAAAAGTCATTTAAGCCTTTTCACAGTGAGATCTACGCGATATGGCCGAGAAATGTAATTTTGATGTTAACTCCCAAACCGCAAGGCAGAAGTCAACCAAACTTCACCCAATAGTGTATTGTATCACAATCTAGTAGTTATATTTGGAAATTTGGTTCTAGGACATTTGGTGTGAGCGCAATCATCAAACTTAGTTACAAAAAGTCATTTAAGCCTTTTCACAGTGAGATCTACGCGATATGGCCGAGAAATGTAATTTTGATGTTAACTCCCAAACCGCTGCGCAGAAGTCAACCAAACTTCACCCAATAGTGTATTGTATCACAATCTAGTAGTTACATTTGGAAATTTGGTTCTAGGACATTTGGTTTGAGCGCAATCCTCAAACTTAGATAAAAAAAGTCATTTAAGCCTTTTCGCAGTGAGATCTACGCGATATGGCCGAGAAATGTAATTTTGATGTTAACTCCCAAACCGCTGCGCAGAAGTCAACCAAACTTCACCCAATAGTGTATTGTATCACAATCTAGTAGTTACATTTGGAAATTTGGTTCTAGGACATTTGGTTTGAGCGCAATCTTCAAACTTAGTTAAAAAAAGTCATTTAAGCCTTTTCACAGTGAGATCTACGCGATATGGCCGAGAAATGTAATTTTGATGTTAACTCCCAAACCGCTGCGCAGAAGTCAACCAAACTTCACCCAATAGTGTATTGTATCACAATCTAGTAGTTACATTTGGAAATTTGGTTCTAGGACATTTGGTTTGAGCGCAATCCTCAAACTTAGTTAAAAAAAGTCATTTAAGCCTTTTCGCAGTGAGATCTACGCGATATGGCCGAGAAATGTAATTTTGATGTTAACTCCCAAACCGCTGCGCAGAAGTCAACCAAACTTCACCCAATAGTGTATTGTATCACAATCTAGTAGTTACATTTGAAAATTTGGTTCTAGGACATTTGGTTTGAGCGCAATCCTCAAACTTAGTTAAAAAAAAATCATTTAAGCCTTTTCACAGTGAGATCTACGCGATATGGCCGAGAAATGTAATTTTGATGTTAACTCCAAAACCGCTGCGCAGAAGTCAACCAAACTTCACCCAATAGTGTATTGTATCACAATCTAGTAGTTACATTTGGAAATTTGGTTCTAGGACATTTGGTTTGAGCGCAATCCTCAAACTTAGTTAAAAAAAGTCATTTAAGCCTTTTCGCAGTGAGATCTACGCGATATGGCCGAGAAATGTAATTTTCATGTTAACTCCCAAACCGCTGCGCAGAAGTCAACCAAACTTCACCCAATAGTGTATTGTATCACAATCTAGTAGTTACATTTGGAAATTTGGTTCAAGGACATTTGGTTTGAGCGCAATCCTCAAACTTAGTTAAAAAAAGTCATTTAAGCCTTTTCGCAGTGAGATCTACGCGATATGGCCGAGAAATGTAATTTTGATGTTAACTCCCAAACCGCTGCGCAGAAGTAAACCAAACTTCACCCAATAGTGTATTGTATCACAATCTAGTAGTTACATTTGGAAATTTGGTTTTAGGACATTTGGTTTGAGCGCAATCCTCAAACTTAGTTTAAAAAAAGTCATGTAAGCCTTTTCACAGTGAGATCTACCCGATATGGCCGAGAAATGTAATTTTGATGTTAACTCCCAAACCGCTAGGCAGAAGTCAACCAAACTTCACCCAATAGTGTATTGTATCACAATCTAGTAGTTACATTTGGAAATTTGGTTCTAGGACATTTGGTTTGAGCGCAATCATCAAACTTAGTTACAAAAAGTCATTTAAGCCTTTTCACAGTGAGATCTACGCGATATGGCCGAGAAATGTAATTTTGATGTTAACTCCCAAACCGCTGCGCAGAAGTCAAACAAACTTCACCCATTAGTGTATTGTATCACAATCTAGTAATTACATTTGGAAATTTGGTTCTAGGACATTTGGTTTGAGCGCAATCCTCAAACTTAGATAAAAAAAGTCATTTAAGCCTTTTCGCAGTGAGATCTACGCGATATGGCCGAGATATGTAATTTTGATGTTAACTCCCAAACCGCTGCGCAGAAGTCAACCAAACTTCACCCAATAGTGTATTGTATCACAATCTAGTAGTTACATTTGGAAATTTGGTTCTAGGACATTTGGTTTGAGCGCAATCCTCAAACTTAGTTAAAAAAAGTCATTTAAGCCTTTTCGCAGTGAGATCTACGCGATATGGCCGAGAAATGTAATTTTGATGTTAACTCCCAAACCGCTGCGCAGAAGTCAACCAAACTTCACCCAATAGTGTATTGTATCACAATCTAGTAGTTACATTTGGAAATTTGGTTCTAGGACATTTGGTTTGAGCGCAATCCTCAAAGTTAGTTAAAAAAAAAGTCATTTAAGCCTTTTCTCAGTGAGATCTACGCGATATGGCCGAGAAATGTAATTTTGATGTTAACTCCCAAACCGCTGCGCAGAAGTCAACCAAACTTCACCTAATAGTGTATTGTATCACAATCTAGTAGTTACATTTGGAAATTTGGTTGTAGGACATTTGGTTTGAGCGCAATCATCAAACTTAGTTAAAAAAAAGTCATTTAAGCCTTTTCACAGTGAGATCTACGCGATATGGCCGAGAAATGTAATTTTGATGTTAACTCCCAAACCGCTGCGCAGAAGTCAACCAAACTTCACCCAATAATGTATTGTATCACAATCTAGTAGTTACATTTGGAAATTTGGTTCTAGGACATTTGGTTTGAGCGCAATCATCAAACTTAGTTAAAAAAAGTCATTTAAGCCTTTTCACAATGAGATCTACGCGATATGGCCGAGAAATGTAATTTTGATAACTCCCAAACCGCTGCGCAGAAGTCAACCAAACTTCACCCAATAGTGTATTGTATCACAATCTAGTAGTTACATTTGGAAATTTGGTTCTAGGGCATTTGGTTTGAGCGCAATCATCAAACTTAGTTAAAAAAAGTCATTTAAGCCTTTTCACAGTGAGATCTATGCGATATGGCCGAGAAATGTAATTTTGATGTTCACTCCCAAACCGCTAGGCAGAAGTCAACCAAACTTCACCCAATAGTGTATTGTATCACAATCTAGTAGTTACATTTGGGAATTTTGTTCTAGGACATTTGGTTTGAGCGCAATCATCAAACTTAGTTAAAAAAAAGTCATTTAAGCCTTTTCACAGTGAGATCTACGCGATATGGCCGAGAAATGTAATTTTGATGTTAACTCCCAAACCGCAAGGCAGAAGTCAACCAAACTTCACCCAATAGTGTATTGTATCACAATCTAGTAGTTACATTTGGAAATTTGGTTCTAGGACATTTGGTTTGAGCGCAATCATCAAACTTAGTTACAAAAAGTCATTTAAGCCTTTTCACAGTGAGATCTACGCGATATGGCCGAGAAATGTAATTTTGATGTTAACTCCCAAACCGCTGCGCAGAAGTCAACCAAACTTCACCCAATAGTGTATTGTATCACAATCTAGTAGTTACATTTGGAAATTTGGTTCTAGGACATTTGGTTTGAGCGCAATCATCAAACTTAATTAAAAAAGTCATTTAAGCCTTTTCACAGTGAGATCTATGCGATATGGCCGAGAAATGTAATTTTGATGTTCACTCCCAAACCGCTGCGCAGAAGTCAACCAAACTTCACCCAATAGTGTATTGTATCACAATCTAGTAGTTACATTTAGAAATTTGGTTCTAGGACATTTGGTTTGAGCGCAATCCTCAAACTTAGTTAAAAAAAGTCATTTAAGCCTTTTCACAGTGAGATCTACGCGATATGGCCGAGAAATGTAATTTTGATGTTAACTCCCAAACCGCAAGGCAGAAGTCAACCAAACTTCACCCAATAGTGTATTGTATCACAATCTAGTAGTTACATTTGGAAATTTGGTTCTAGGACATTTGGTTTGAGCGCAATCCTCAAACTTAGTTAAAAAAAGTCATTTAAGCCTTTTCGCAGTGAGATCTACGCGATATGGCCGAGAAATGTAATTTTGATGTTAACTCCCAAACCGCTGCGCAGAAGTCAACCAAACTTCACCCAATAGTGTATTGTATCACAATCTAGTAGTTACATTTGAAAATTTGGTTCTAGGACATTTGGTTTGAGCGCAATCCTCAAACTTAGTTAAAAAAAAATCATTTAAGCCTTTTCACAGTGAGATCTACGCGATATGGCCGAGAAATGTAATTTTGATGTTAACTCCAAAACCGCTGCGCAGAAGTCAACCAAACTTCACCCAATAGTGTATTGTATCACAATCTAGTGGTTACATTTGGAAATTTGGTTCTAGGACATTTGGTTTGAGCGCAATCCTCAAACTTAGTTAAAAAAAGTCATTTAAGCCTTTTCGCAGTGAGATCTACGCGATATGGCCGAGAAATGTAATTTTCATGTTAACTCCCAAACCGCTGCGCAGAAGTCAACCAAACTTCACCCAATAGTGTATTGTATCACAATCTAGTAGTTACATTTGGAAATTTGGTTCTAGGACATTTGGTTTGAGCGCAATCCTCAAACTTAGTTAAAAAAAGTCATTTAAGCCTTTTCGCAGTGAGATCTACGCGATATGGCCGAGAAATGTAATTTTGATGTTAACTCCCAAACCGCTGCGCAGAGTAAACCAAACTTCACCCAATAGTGTATTGTATCACAATCTAGTAGTTACATTTGGAAATTTGGTTTTAGGACATTTGGTTTGAGCGCAATCCTCAAACTTAGTTTAAAAAAAGTCATGTAAGCCTTTTCACAGTGAGATCTACCCGATATGGCCGAGAAATGTAATTTTGATGTTAACTCCCAAACCGCTAGGCAGAAGTCAACCAAACTTCACCCAATAGTGTATTGTATCACAATCTAGTAGTTACATTTGGAAATTTGGTTCTAGGACATTTGGTTTGAGCGCAATCATCAAACTTAGTTACAAAAAGTCATTTAAGCCTTTTCACAGTGAGATCTACGCGATATGGCCGAGAAATGTAATTTTGATGTTAACTCCCAAACCGCTGCGCAGAAGTCAAACAAACTTCACCCAATAGTGTATTGTATCACAATCTAGTAATTACATTTGGAAATTTGGTTCTAGGACATTTGGTTTGAGCGCAATCCTCAAACTTAGATAAAAAAAGTCATTTAAGCCTTTTCGCAGTGAGATCTACGCGATATGGCCGAGATATGTAATTTTGATGTTAACTCCCAAACCGCTGCGCAGAAGTCAACCAAACTTCACCCAATAGTGTATTGTATCACAATCTAGTAGTTACATTTGGAAATTTGGTTCTAGGACATTTGGTTTGAGCGCAATCCTCAAACTTAGTTAAAAAAAGTCATTTAAGCCTTTTCGCAGTGAGATCTACGCGATATGGCCGAGAAATGTAATTTTGATGTTAACTCCCAAACCGCTGCGCAGAAGTCAACCAAACTTCACCCAATAGTGTATTGTATCACAATCTAGTAGTTACATTTGGAAATTTGGTTCTAGGACATTTGGTTTGAGCGCAATCCTCAAAGTTAGTTAAAAAAAAGTCATTTAAGCCTTTTCTCAGTGAGATCTACGCGATATGGCCGAGAAATGTAATTTTGATGTTAACTCCCAAACCGCTGCGCAGAAGTCAACCAAACTTCACCTTATAGTGTATTGTATCACAATCTAGTAGTTACATTTGGAAATTTGGTTGTAGGACATTTGGTTTGAGCGCAATCATCAAACTTAGTTAAAAAAAAGTCATTTAAGCCTTTTCACAGTGAGATCTACGCGATATGGCCGAGAAATGTAATTTTGATGTTAACTCCCAAACCGCTGCGCAGAAGTCAACCAAACTTCACCCAATAATGTATTGTATCACAATCTAGTAGTTACATTTGGAAATTTGGTTCTAGGACATTTGGTTTGAGCGCAATCATCAAACTTAGTTAAAAAAAGTCATTTAAGCCTTTTCACAATGAGATCTACGCGATATGGCCGAGAAATGTAATTTTGATAACTCCCAAACCGCTGCGCAGAAGTCAACCAAACTTCACCCAATAGTGTATTGTATCACAATCTAGTAGTTACATTTGGAAATTTGGTTCTAGGGCATTTGGTTTGAGCGCAATCATCAAACTTAGTTAAAAAAAGTCATTTAAGCCTTTTCACAGTGAGATCTATGCGATATGGCCGAGAAATGTAATTTTGATGTTCACTCCCAAACCGCTAGGCAGAAGTCAACCAAACTTCACCCAATAGTGTATTGTATCACAATCTAGTAGTTACATTTGGGAATTTTGTTCTAGGACATTTGGTTTGAGCGCAATCATCAAACTTAGTTAAAAAAAAGTCATTTAAGCCTTTTCACAGTGAGATCTACGCGATATGGCCGAGAAATGTAATTTTGATGTTAACTCCCAAACCGCAAGGCAGAAGTCAACCAAACTTCACCCAATAGTGTATTGTATCACAATCTAGTAGTTACATTTGGAAATTTGGTTCTAGGACATTTGGTTTGAGCGCAATCATCAAACTTAGTTACAAAAAGTCATTTAAGCCTTTTCACAGTGAGATCTACGCGATATGGCCGAGAAATGTAATTTTGATGTTAACTCCCAAACCGCTGCGCAGAAGTCAACCAAACTTCACCCAATAGTGTATTGTATCACAATCTAGTAGTTACATTTGGAAATTTGGTTCTAGGACATTTGGTTTGAGCGCAATCCTCAAACTTAGATAAAAAAAGTCATTTAAGCCTTTTCGCAGTGAGATCTACGCGATATGGCCGAGAAATGTAATTTTGATGTTAACTCCCAAACCGCTGCGCAGAAGTCAACCAAACTTCACCCAATAGTGTATTGTATCACAATCTAGTAGTTACATTTGGAAATTTGGTTCTAGGACATTTGGTTTGAGCGCAATCTTCAAACTTAGTTAAAAAAAGTCATTTAAGCCTTTTCACAGTGAGATCTACGCGATATGGCCGAGAAATGTAATTTTGATGTTAACTCCCAAACCGCTGCGCAGAAGTCAACCAAACTTCACCCAATAGTGTATTGTATCACAATCTAGTAGTTACATTTGGAAATTTGGTTCTAGGACATTTGGTTTGAGCGCAATCCTCAAACTTAGTTAAAAAAAGTCATTTAAGCCTTTTCGCAGTGAGATCTACGCGATATGGCCGAGAAATGTAATTTAGATGACTCCAAAACCGCTGCGCAGAAGTCAACCAAACTTCACCCAATAGTGTATTGTATCACAATCTAGTAGTTACATTTGGAAATTTGGTTCTAGGACATTTGGTTTGAGCGCAATCCTCAAAGTTAGTTAAAAAAAAGTCATTTAAGCCTTTTCTCAGTGAGATCTACGCGATATGGCCGAGAAATGTAATTTTGATGTTAACTCCAAAACCGCTGCGCAGAAGTCAACCAAACTTCACCTAATAGTGTATTGTATCACAATCTAGTAGTTACATTTGGAAATTTGGTTGTAGGACATTTGGTTTGAGCGCAATCCTCAAAGTTAGTTAAAAAAAAGTCATTTAAGCCTTTTCTCAGTGAGATCTACGCGATATGGCCGAGAAATGTAATTTTGATGTTAACTCCCAAACCGCTGCGCAGAAGTCAACCAAACTTCACCTAATAGTGTATTGTATCACAATCTAGTAGTTACATTTGGAAATTTGGTTCTAGGACATTTGGTTTGAGCGCAATCCTCAAACTTAGTTAAAAAAAAAAAGTCATTTAAACCTTTTCACAGTGAGATCTACGCGATATGGCCGAGAAATGTAATTTAGATGACTCCAAAACCGTTGCGCAGAAGTCAACCAAACTTCACCCAATAGTGTATTGTATCACAATCTAGTAGTTACATTTGGAAATTTGGTTCTAGGACATTTGGTTTGAGCGCAATCCTCAAACTTAGTTAAAAAAAGTCATTTAAGCCTTTTCGCAGTGAGATCTACGCGATATGGCCGAGAAATGTAATTTTGATGTTAACTCCCAAACCGCTGCGCAGAAGTCAACCAAACTTCACCCAATAGTGTATTGTATCACAATCTAGTAGTTACATTTGGAAATTTGGTTCTAGGACATTTGGTTTGAGCGCAATCCTCAAAGTTAGTTAAAAAAAAGTCATTTAAGCCTTTTCTCAGTGAGATCTACGCGATATGGCCGAGAAATGTAATTTTGATGTTAACTCCCAAACCGCTGCGCAGAAGTCAACCAAACTTCACCTAATAGTGTATTGTATCACAATCTAGTAGTTACATTTGGAAATTTGGTTGTAGGACATTTGGTTTGAGCGCAATCATCAAACTTAGTTAAAAAAAAGTCATTTAAGCCTTTTCACAGTGAGATCTACGCGATATGGCCGAGAAATGTAATTTTGATGTTAACTCCCAAACCGCTGCGCAGAAGTCAACCAAACTTCACCCAATAATGTATTGTATCACAATCTAGTAGTTACATTTGGAAATTTGGTTCTAGGACATTTGGTTTGAGCGCAATCATCAAACTTAGTTAAAAAAAGTCATTTAAGCCTTTTCACAATGAGATCTACGCGATATGGCCGAGAAATGTAATTTTGATAACTCCCAAACCGCTGCGCAGAAGTCAACCAAACTTCACCCAATAGTGTATTGTATCACA
Organism: Corythoichthys intestinalis; assembly: GCF_030265065.1. Lineage (NCBI taxonomy): Eukaryota > Metazoa > Chordata > Actinopteri > Syngnathiformes > Syngnathidae > Corythoichthys > Corythoichthys intestinalis. The sequence goes on along the minus strand of NC_080414.1, from coordinate 39,769,527 downwards.
ATCTAGTAGTTACATTTGGAAATTTGGTTCTAGGGCATTTGGTTTGAGCGCAATCATCAAACTTAGTTAAAAAAAGTCATTTAAGCCTTTTCACAGTGAGATCTATGCGATATGGCCGAGAAATGTAATTTTGATGTTCACTCCCAAACCGCTAGGCAGAAGTCAACCAAACTTCACCCAATAGTGTATTGTATCACAATCTAGTAGTTACATTTGGGAATTTTGTTCTAGGACATTTGGTTTGAGCGCAATCATCAAACTTAGTTAAAAAAAAGTCATTTAAGCCTTTTCACAGTGAGATCTACGCGATATGGCCGAGAAATGTAATTTTGATGTTAACTCCCAAACCGCAAGGCAGAAGTCAACCAAACTTCACCCAATAGTGTATTGTATCACAATCTAGTAGTTACATTTGGAAATTTGGTTCTAGGACATTTGGTTTGAGCGCAATCATCAAACTTAGTTACAAAAAGTCATTTAAGCCTTTTCACAGTGAGATCTACGCGATATGGCCGAGAAATGTAATTTTGATGTTAACTCCCAAACCGCTGCGCAGAAGTCAACCAAACTTCACCCAATAGTGTATTGTATCACAATCTAGTAGTTACATTTGGAAATTTGGTTGTAGGACATTTGGTTTGAGCGCAATCATCAAACTTAGTTAAAAAAAAGTCATTTAAGCCTTTTCACAGTGAGATCTACGCGATATGGCCGAGAAATGTAATTTTGATGTTAACTCCCAAACCGCTGCACAGAAGTCAACCAAACTTCACCCAATAATGTATTGTATCACAATCTAGTAGTTACATTTGGAAATTTGGTTCTAGGACATTTGGTTTGAGCGCAATCATCAAACTTAGTTAAAAAAAGTCATTTAAGCCTTTTCGCAGTGAGATCTACGCGATATGGCCGAGAAATGTAATTTTGATGTTAACTCCCAAACCGCTGCGCAGAAGTAAACCAAACTTCACCCAATAGTGTATTGTATCACAATCTAGTAGTTACATTTGGAAATTTGGTTCTAGGGCATTTGGTTTGAGCGCAATCATCAAACTTAGTTAAAAAAAGTCATTTAAGCCTTTTCACAGTGAGATCTACGCGATATGGCCGAGAAATGTAATTTTGATATTAACTCCCAAACCGCTGCGCAGAAGTCAAACTTCACCCAATAATGTATTGTATCACAATCTAGTAGTTACATTTGGAAATTTGGTTCTAGGACATTTGGTTTGAGCGCAATCATCAAACTTAGTTAAAAAAAGTCATTTAAGCCTTTTCACAGTGAGATCTACGCGATATGGCCGAGAAATGTAATTTTGATAACTCCCAAACCGCTGCGCAGAAGTCAACCAAACTTCACCCAATAGTGTATTGTATCACAATTTAGTAGTTACATTTGGAAATTTGGTTCTAGGACATTTGGTTTGAGCGCAATCATCAAACTTAGTTTAAAAAAGTCATTTAAACCTTTTCGCAGTGAGATCTACGCGATATGGCCGAGAAATGTAATTTTGATAACTCCCAAACCGCTGCGCAGAAGTCAACCAAACTTCACCCAATAGTGTATTGTTTCACAATCTAGTAGTTACATTTGGAAATTTGGTTCTAGGACATTTGGTTTGAGCGCAATCCTCAAACTTAGTTAAAAAAAGTCATTCAAGCCTTTTCGCAGTGAGATCTACGCGATATGGCCGAGAAATGTAATTTTGATGTTAACTCCCAAACCGCTGCGCAGAAGTCAAACAAACTTCACCCAATAGTGTATTGTATCACAATCTAGTAGTTACATTTGGAAATTTGGTTCTAGGACATTTGGTTTGAGCGCAATCCTCAAAGTTAGTTAAAAAAAAGTCATTTAAGCCTTTTCTCAGTGAGATCTACGCGATATGGCCGAGAAATGTAATTTTGATGACTCCAAAACCGCTGCGCAGAAGTCAACCAAACTTCACCCAATAGTGTATTGTATCACAATTTAGTAGTTACATTTGGAAATTTGGTTCTAGGACATTTGGTTTGAGCGCAATCATCAAACTTAGTTGAAAAAAGTCATTTAAGCCTTTTCACAGTGAGATCTACGCGATATGGCCGAGAAATGTAATTTTGATAACTCCCAAACCGCTGCGCAGAAGTCAACCAAACTTCACCCAATAGTGTATTGTATCACAATCTAGTAGTTACATTTGGAAATTTGGTTCTAGGACATTTGGTTTGAGCGCAATCATCAAACTTAATTAAAAAAGTCATGTAAGCCTTTTCACAGTGAGATCTATGCGATATGGCCGAGAAATGTAATTTTGATGTTCACTCCCAAACCGCTGCGCAGAAGTCAACCAAACTTCACCCAATAGTGTATTGTATCACAATCTAGTAGTTACATTTAGAAATTTGGTTCTAGGACATTTGGTTTGAGCGCAATCCTCAAACTTAGTTAAAAAAAGTCATTTAAGCCTTTTCACAGTAAGATCTACGCGATATGGCCGAGAAATGTAATTTTGATGTTAACTCCCAAACCGCAAGGCAGAAGTCAACCAAACTTCACCCAATAGTGTATTGTATCACAATCTAGTAGTTACATTTGGAAATTTGGGTCTAGGACATTTGGTTTGAGCGCAATCATCAAACTTAGTTGCAAAAAGTCATTTAAGCCTTTTCACAGTGAGATCTACGCGATATGGCCGAGAAATGTAATTTTGATGTTAACTCCCAAACCGCTGCGCAGAAGTCAACCAAACTTCACCCAATAGTGTATTGTATCACAATCTAGTAGTTACATTTGGAAATTTGGTTCTAGGACATTTGGTTTGAGCGCAATCCTCAAACTTAGATAAAAAAAGTCATTTAAGCCTTTTCGCAGTGAGATCTACGCGATATGGCCGAGAAATGTAATTTTGATGTTAACTCCCAAACCGCTGCGCAGAAGTCAACCAAACTTCACCCAATAGTGTATTGTATCACAATCTAGTAGTTACATTTGGAAATTTGGTTCTAGGACATTTGGTTTGAGCGCAATCTTCAAACTTAGTTAAAAAAAGTCATTTAAGCCTTTTCGCAGTGAGATCTACGCGATATGGCCGAGAAATGTAATTTTGATGTTAACTCCCAAACCGCTGCGCAGAAGTAAACCAAACTTCACCCAATAGTGTATTGTATCACAATCTAGTAGTTACATTTGGAAATTTGGTTCTAGGACATTTGGTTTGAGCGCAATCATCAAACTTAGTTAAAAAAAGTCATTTAAGCCTTTTCACAGTGAGATCTACGCGATATGGCCGAGAAATGTAATTTTGATAACTCCCAAACCGCTGCGCAGAAGTCAACCAAACTTCACCCAATAGTGTATTGTATCACAATTTAGTAGTTACATTTGGAAATTTGGTTCTAGGACATTTGGTTTGAGCGCAATCATCAAACTTAGTTTAAAAAAGTCATTTAAACCTTTTCGCAGTGAGATCTACGCGATATGGCCGAGAAATGTAATTTTGATAACTCCCAAACCGCTGCGCAGAAGTCAACCAAACTTCACCCAATAGTGTATTGTTTCACAATCTAGTAGTTACATTTGGAAATTTGGTTCTAGGACATTTGGTTTGAGCGCAATCCTCAAACTTAGTTAAAAAAAGTCATTCAAGCCTTTTCGCAGTGAGATCTACGCGATATGGCCGAGAAATGTAATTTTGATGTTAACTCCCAAACCGCTGCGCAGAAGTCAAACAAACTTCACCCAATAGTGTATTGTATCACAATCTAGTAGTTACATTTGGAAATTTGGTTCTAGGACATTTGGTTTGAGCGCAATCCTCAAAGTTAGTTAAAAAAAAGTCATTTAAGCCTTTTCTCAGTGAGATCTACGCGATATGGCCGAGAAATGTAATTTTGATGACTCCAAAACCGCTGCGCAGAAGTCAACCAAACTTCACCCAATAGTGTATTGTATCACAATTTAGTAGTTACATTTGGAAATTTGGTTCTAGGACATTTGGTTTGAGCGCAATCATCAAACTTAGTTGAAAAAAGTCATTTAAGCCTTTTCACAGTGAGATCTACGCGATATGGCCGAGAAATGTAATTTTGATAACTCCCAAACCGCTGCGCAGAAGTCAACCAAACTTCACCCAATAGTGTATTGTATCACAATCTAGTAGTTACATTTGGAAATTTGGTTCTAGGACATTTGGTTTGAGCGCAATCATCAAACTTAATTAAAAAAGTCATGTAAGCCTTTTCACAGTGAGATCTATGCGATATGGCCGAGAAATGTAATTTTGATGTTCACTCCCAAACCGCTGCGCAGAAGTCAACCAAACTTCACCCAATAGTGTATTGTATCACAATCTAGTAGTTACATTTAGAAATTTGGTTCTAGGACATTTGGTTTGAGCGCAATCCTCAAACTTAGTTAAAAAAAGTCATTTAAGCCTTTTCACAGTAAGATCTACGCGATATGGCCGAGAAATGTAATTTTGATGTTAACTCCCAAACCGCAAGGCAGAAGTCAACCAAACTTCACCCAATAGTGTATTGTATCACAATCTAGTAGTTACATTTGGAAATTTGGGTCTAGGACATTTGGTTTGAGCGCAATCATCAAACTTAGTTGCAAAAAGTCATTTAAGCCTTTTCACAGTGAGATCTACGCGATATGGCCGAGAAATGTAATTTTGATGTTAACTCCCAAACCGCTGCGCAGAAGTCAACCAAACTTCACCCAATAGTGTATTGTATCACAATCTAGTAGTTACATTTGGAAATTTGGTTCTAGGACATTTGGTTTGAGCGCAATCCTCAAACTTAGATAAAAAAAGTCATTTAAGCCTTTTCGCAGTGAGATCTACGCGATATGGCCGAGAAATGTAATTTTGATGTTAACTCCCAAACCGCTGCGCAGAAGTCAACCAAACTTCACCCAATAGTGTATTGTATCACAATCTAGTAGTTACATTTGGAAATTTGGTTCTAGGACATTTGGTTTGAGCGCAATCTTCAAACTTAGTTAAAAAAAGTCATTTAAGCCTTTTCGCAGTGAGATCTACGCGATATGGCCGAGAAATGTAATTTTGATGTTAACTCCCAAACCGCTGCGCAGAAGTAAACCAAACTTCACCCAATAGTGTATTGTATCACAATCTAGTAGTTACATTTGGAAATTTGGTTCTAGGACATTTGGTTTGAGCGCAATCCTCAAACTTAGTTTAAAAAAAGTCATGTAAGCCTTTTCACAGTGAGATCTACCCGATATGGCCGAGAAATGTAATTTTGATGTTAACTCCCAAACCGCTAGGCAGAAGTCAACCAAACTTCACCCAATAGTGTATTGTATCACAATCTAGTAGTTACATTTGGAAATTTGGTTCTAGGACATTTGGTTTGAGCGCAATCATCAAACTTAGTTACAAAAAGTCATTTAAGCCTTTTCACAGTGAGATCTACGCGATATGGCCGAGAAATGTAATTTTGATGTTAACTCCCAAACCGCTGCGCAGAAGTCAACCAAACTTCACCCAATAGTGTATTGTATCACAATCTAGTAGTTACATTTGGAAATTTGGTTCTAGGACATTTGGTTTGAGCGCAATCCTCAAACTTAGATAAAAAAAGTCATTTAAGCCTTTTCGCAGTGAGATCTACGCGATATGGCCGAGAAATGTAATTTTGATGTTAACTCCCAAACCGCTGCGCAGAAGTCAACCAAACTTCACCCAATAGTGTATTGTATCACAATCTAGTAGTTACATTTGGAAATTTGGTTCTAGGACATTTGGTTTGAGCGCAATCCTCAAACTTAGTTAAAAAAAGTCATTTAAGCCTTTTCGCAGTGAGATCTACGCGATATGGCCGAGAAATGTAATTTTGATGTTAACTCCCAAACCGCTGCGCAGAAGTCAACCAAACTTCACCCAATAGTGTATTGTATCACAATCTAGTAGTTACATTTGGAAATTTGGTTCTAGGACATTTGGTTTGAGCGCAATCCTCAAAGTTAGTTAAAAAAAAGTCATTTAAGCCTTTTCTCAGTGAGATCTACGCGATATGGCCGAGAAATGTAATTTTGATGTTAACTCCCAAACCGCTGCGCAGAAGTCAACCAAACTTCACCTAATAGTGTATTGTATCACAATCTAGTAGTTACATTTGGAAATTTGGTTGTAGGACATTTGGTTTGAGCGCAATCATCAAACTTAGTTAAAAAAAAGTCATTTAAGCCTTTTCACAGTGAGATCTACGCGATATGGCCGAGAAATGTAATTTTGATGTTAACTCCCAAACCGCTGCACAGAAGTCAACCAAACTTCACCCAATAATGTATTGTATCACAATCTAGTAGTTACATTTGGAAATTTGGTTCTAGGACATTTGGTTTGAGCGCAATCATCAAACTTAGTTAAAAAAAGTCATTTAAGCCTTTTCACAATGAGATCTACGTGATATGGCCGAGAAATGTAATTTTGATAACTCCCAAACCGCTGCGCAGAAGTCAACCAAACTTCACCCAATAGTGTATTGTATCACAATCTAGTAGTTACATTTGGGAATTTTGTTCTAGGACATTTGGTTTGAGCGCAATCATCAAACTTAGTTTAAAAAAGTCATTTAAACCTTTTCGCAGTGAGATCTACGCGATATGGCCGAGAAATGTAATTTTGATAACTCCCAAACCGCTGCGCAGAAGTCAACCAAACTTCACCCAATAGTGTATTGTTTCACAATCTAGTAGTTACATTTGGAAATTTGGTTCTAGGACATTTGGTTTGAGCGCAATCCTCAAACTTAGTTAAAAAAAGTCATTCAAGCCTTTTCGCAGTGAGATCTACGCGATATGGCCGAGAAATGTAATTTTGATGTTAACTCCCAAACCGCTGCGCAGAAGTCAAACAAACTTCACCCAATAGTGTATTGTATCACAATCTAGTAGTTACATTTGGAAATTTGGTTCTAGGACATTTGGTTTGAGCGCAATCCTCAAAGTTAGTTAAAAAAAAGTCATTTAAGCCTTTTCTCAGTGAGATCTACGCGATATGGCCGAGAAATGTAATTTTGATGACTCCAAAACCGCTGCGCAGAAGTCAACCAAACTTCACCCAATAGTGTATTGTATCACAATTTAGTAGTTACATTTGGAAATTTGGTTCTAGGACATTTGGTTTGAGCGCAATCATCAAACTTAGTTGAAAAAAGTCATTTAAGCCTTTTCACAGTGAGATCTACGCGATATGGCCGAGAAATGTAATTTTGATAACTCCCAAACCGCTGCGCAGAAGTCAACCAAACTTCACCCAATAGTGTATTGTATCACAATCTAGTAGTTACATTTGGAAATTTGGTTCTAGGACATTTGGTTTGAGCGCAATCATCAAACTTAATTAAAAAAGTCATGTAAGCCTTTTCACAGTGAGATCTATGCGATATGGCCGAGAAATGTAATTTTGATGTTCACTCCCAAACCGCTGCGCAGAAGTCAACCAAACTTCACCCAATAGTGTATTGTATCACAATCTAGTAGTTACATTTAGAAATTTGGTTCTAGGACATTTGGTTTGAGCGCAATCCTCAAACTTAGTTAAAAAAAGTCATTTAAGCCTTTTCACAGTAAGATCTACGCGATATGGCCGAGAAATGTAATTTTGATGTTAACTCCCAAACCGCAAGGCAGAAGTCAACCAAACTTCACCCAATAGTGTATTGTATCACAATCTAGTAGTTACATTTGGAAATTTGGGTCTAGGACATTTGGTTTGAGCGCAATCATCAAACTTAGTTGCAAAAAGTCATTTAAGCCTTTTCACAGTGAGATCTACGCGATATGGCCGAGAAATGTAATTTTGATGTTAACTCCCAAACCGCTGCGCAGAAGTCAACCAAACTTCACCCAATAGTGTATTGTATCACAATCTAGTAGTTACATTTGGAAATTTGGTTCTAGGACATTTGGTTTGAGCGCAATCCTCAAACTTAGATAAAAAAAGTCATTTAAGCCTTTTCGCAGTGAGATCTACGCGATATGGCCGAGAAATGTAATTTTGATGTTAACTCCCAAACCGCTGCGCAGAAGTCAACCAAACTTCACCCAATAGTGTATTGTATCACAATCTAGTAGTTACATTTGGAAATTTGGTTCTAGGACATTTGGTTTGAGCGCAATCTTCAAACTTAGTTAAAAAAAGTCATTTAAGCCTTTTCACAGTGAGATCTACGCGATATGGCCGAGAAATGTAATTTTGATGTTAACTCCCAAACCGCTGCGCAGAAGTCAACCAAACTTCACCCAATAGTGTATTGTATCACAATCTAGTAGTTACATTTGGAAATTTGGTTCTAGGACATTTGGTTTGAGCGCAATCATCAAACTTAGTTAAAAAAAGTCATTTAAGCCTTTTCACAGTGAGATCTACGCGATATGGCCGAGAAATGTAATTTTGATAACTCCCAAACCGCTGCGCAGAAGTCAACCAAACTTCACCCAATAGTGTATTGTATCACAATTTAGTAGTTACATTTGGAAATTTGGTTCTAGGACATTTGGTTTGAGCGCAATCATCAAACTTAGTTTAAAAAAGTCATTTAAACCTTTTCACAGTGAGATCTACGCGATATGGCCGAGAAATGTAATTTTGATAACTCCCAAACCGCTGCGCAGAAGTCAACCAAACTTCACCCAATAGTGTATTGTTTCACAATCTAGTAGTTACATTTGGAAATTTGGTTCTAGGACATTTGGTTTGAGCGCAATCCTCAAACTTAGTTAAAAAAAGTCATTCAAGCCTTTTCGCAGTGAGATCTACGCGATATGGCCGAGAAATGTAATTTTGATGTTAACTCCCAAACCGCTGCGCAGAAGTCAAACAAACTTCACCCAATAGTGTATTGTATCACAATCTAGTAGTTACATTTGGAAATTTGGTTCTAGGACATTTGGTTTGAGCGCAATCCTCAAAGTTAGTTAAAAAAAAGTCATTTAAGCCTTTTCTCAGTGAGATCTACGCGATATGGCCGAGAAATGTAATTTTGATGACTCCAAAACCGCTGCGCAGAAGTCAACCAAACTTCACCCAATAGTGTATTGTATCACAATTTAGTAGTTACATTTGGAAATTTGGTTCTAGGACATTTGGTTTGAGCGCAATCATCAAACTTAGTTGAAAAAAGTCATTTAAGCCTTTTCACAGTGAGATCTACGCGATATGGCCGAGAAATGTAATTTTGATAACTCCCAAACCGCTGCGCAGAAGTCAACCAAACTTCACCCAATAGTGTATTGTATCACAATCTAGTAGTTACATTTGGAAATTTGGTTCTAGGACATTTGGTTTGAGCGCAATCATCAAACTTAATTAAAAAAGTCATTTAAGCCTTTTCACAGTGAAATCTATGCGATATGGCCGAGAAATGTAATTTTGATGTTCACTCCCAAACCGCTAGGCAGAAGTCAACCAAACTTCACCCAATAGTGTATTGTATCACAATCTAGTAGTTACATTTGGGAATTTGGTTCTAGGACATTTGGTTTGAGCGCAATCATTAAACTTAGTTAAAAAAAAAGTCATTTAAGCCTTTTCACAGTGAGATCTACGCGATATGGCCGAGAAATGTAATTTTGATGTTAACTCCCAAACCGCTGCGCAGAAGTCAACCAAACTTCACCTAATAGTGTATTGTATCACAATCTAGTAGTTACATTTGGAAATTTGGTTCTAGGACATTTGGTTTGAGCGCAATCATCAAACTTAGTTAAAAAAAGTCATTTAAGCCTTTTCACAGTGAAATCTATGCGATATGGCCGAGAAATGTAATTTTGATGTTCACTCCCAAACCGCTGCGCAGAAGTCAAACTTCACCCAATAATGTATTGTATCACAATCTAGTAGTTACATTTGGAAATTTGGTTCTAGGACATTTGGTTTGAGCGCAATCATCAAACTTAGTTAAAAAAAGTCATTTAAGCCTTTTCACAGTGAGATCTACGCGATATGGCCGAGAAATGTAATTTTGATAACTCCCAAACCGCTGCGCAGAAGTCAACCAAACTTCACCCAATAGTGTATTGTATCACAATCTAGTAGTTACATTTGGAAATTTGGTTCTAGGACATTTGGTTTGAGCGCAATCCTCAAACTTAGTTAAAAAAAGTCATTTAAGCCTTTTCGCAGTGAGATCTACGCGATATGGCCGAGAAATGTAATTTTGATGTTAACTCCCAAACCGCTGCGCAGAAGTCAACCAAACTTCACCCAATAGTGTATTGTATCACAATCTAGTAGTTACATTTGGAAATTTGGTTCTAGGACATTTGGTTTGAGCGCAATCCTCAAAGTTAGTTAAAAAAAAGTCATTTAAGCCTTTTCTCAGTGAGATCTACGCGATATGGCCGAGAAATGTAATTTTGATGTTAACTCCCAAACCGCTGCGCAGAAGTCAACCAAACTTCACCTAATAGTGTATTGTATCACAATCTAGTAGTTACATTTGGAAATTTGGTTGTAGGACATTTGGTTTGAGCGCAATCATCAAACTTAGTTAAAAAAAAGTCATTTAAGCCTTTTCACAGTGAGATCTACGCGATATGGCCGAGAAATGTAATTTTGATGTTAACTCCCAAACAGCTGCGCAGAAGTCAACCAAACTTCACCCAATAATGTATTGTATCACAATCTAGTAGTTACATTTGGAAATTTGGTTCTAGGACATTTGGTTTGAGCGCAATCATCAAACTTAGTTAAAAAAAGTCATTTAAGCCTTTTCACAGTGAGATCTACGCGATATGGCCGAGAAATGTAATTTTGATAACTCCCAAACCGCTGCGCAGAAGTCAACCAAACTTCACCCAATAGTGTATTGTATCACAATTTAGTAGTTACATTTGGAAATTTGGTTCTAGGACATTTGGTTTGAGCGCAATCATCAAACTTAGTTAAAAAAAGTCATTTAAGCCTTTTCACAGTGAGATCTACGCGATATGGCCGAGAAATGTAATTTTGATAACTCCCAAACCGCTGCACAGAAGTCAACCAAACTTCACCCAATAGTGTATTGTTTCACAATCTAGTAGTTACATTTGGAAATTTGGTTCTAGGACATTTGGTTTGAGCGCAATCCTCAAACTTAGTTAAAAAAAGTCATTCAAGCCTTTTCGCAGTGAGATCTACGCGATATGGCCGAGAAATGTAATTTTGATGTTAACTCCCAAACCGCTGCGCAGAAGTCAAACAAACTTCACCCAATAGTGTATTGTATCACAATCTAGTAGTTACATTTGGAAATTTGGTTCTAGGACATTTGGTTTGAGCGCAATCCTCAAAGTTAGTTAAAAAAAAGTCATTTAAGCCTTTTCTCAGTGAGATCTACGCGATATGGCCGAGAAATGTAATTTTGATGACTCCAAAACCGCTGCGCAGAAGTCAACCAAACTTCACCCAATAGTGTATTGTATCACAATTTAGTAGTTACATTTGGAAATTTGGTTCTAGGACATTTGGTTTGAGCGCAATCATCAAACTTAGTTGAAAAAAGTCATTTAAGCCTTTTCACAGTGAGATCTACGCGATATGGCCGAGAAATGTAATTTTGATAACTCCCAAACCGCTGCGCAGAAGTCAACCAAACTTCACCCAATAGTGTATTGTATCACAATCTAGTAGTTACATTTGGAAATTTGGTTCTAGGACATTTGGTTTGAGCGCAATCATCAAACTTAATTAAAAAAGTCATTTAAGCCTTTTCACAGTGAAATCTACGCGATATGGCCGAGAAATGTAATTTTGATGTTAACTCCCAAACCGCTGCGCAGAAGTCAACCAAACTTCACCCAATAGTGTATTGTATCACAATCTAGTAGTTACATTTGGAAATTTGGTTCTAGGACATTTGGTTTGAGCGCAATCCTCAAAGTTAGTTAAAAAAAAGTCATTTAAGCCTTTTCTCAGTGAGATCTACGCGATATGGCCGAGAAATGTAATTTTGATGTTAACTCCCAAACCGCTGCGCAGAAGTCAACCAAACTTCACCTAATAGTGTATTGTATCACAATCTAGTAGTTACATTTGGAAATTTGGTTGTAGGACATTTGGTTTGAGCGCAATCATCAAACTTAGTTAAAAAAAAGTCATTTAAGCCTTTTCACAGTGAGATCTACGCGATATGGCCGAGAAATGTAATTTTGATGTTAACTCCCAAACAGCTGCGCAGAAGTCAACCAAACTTCACCCAATAATGTATTGTATCACAATCTAGTAGTTACATTTGGAAATTTGGTTCTAGGACATTTGGTTTGAGCGCAATCATCAAACTTAGTTAAAAAAAGTCATTTAAGCCTTTTCACAGTGAGATCTACGCGATATGGCCGAGAAATGTAATTTTGATAACTCCCAAACCGCTGCGCAGAAGTCAACCAAACTTCACCCAATAGTGTATTGTATCACAATCTAGTAGTTACATTTGGAAATTTGGTTCTAGGGCATTTGGTTTGAGCGCAATCATCAAACTTAGTTAAAAAAAGTCATTTAAGCCTTTTCACAGTGAGATCTATGCGATATGGCCGAGAAATGTAATTTTGATGTTCACTCCCAAACCGCTAGGCAGAAGTCAACCAAACTTCACCCAATAGTGTATTGTATCACAATCTAGTAGTTACATTTGGGAATTTTGTTCTAGGACATTTGGTTTGAGCGCAATCATCAAACTTAGTTAAAAAAAAGTCATTTAAGCCTTTTCACAGTGAGATCTACGCGATATGGCCGAGAAATGTAATTTTGATGTTAACTCCCAAACCGCTGCGCAGAAGTCAACCAAACTTCACCTAATAGTGTATTGTATCACAATCTAGTAGTTACATTTGGAAATTTGGTTCTAGGACATTTGGTTTGAGCGCAATCATCAAACTTAGTTAAAAAAAAGTCATTTAAGCCTTTTCACAGTGAGATCTACGCGATATGGCCGAGAAATGTAATTTTGATATTAACTCCCAAACCGCTGCGCAGAAGTCAAACTTCACCCAATAATGTATTGTATCACAATCTAGTAGTTACATTTGGAAATTTGGTTCTAGGACATTTGGTTTGAGCGCAATCATCAAACTTAGTTAAAAAAAGTCATTTAAGCCTTTTCACAGTGAGATCTACGCGATATGGCCGAGAAATGTAATTTTGATAACTCCCAAACCGCTGCGCAGAAGTCAACCAAACTTCACCCAATAGTGTATTGTATCACAATTTAGTAGTTACATTTGGAAATTTGGTTCTAGGACATTTGGTTTGAGCGCAATCATCAAACTTAGTTTAAAAAAGTCATTTAAACCTTTTCACAGTGAGATCTACGCGATATGGCCGAGAAATGTAATTTTGATAACTCCCAAACCGCTGCACAGAAGTCAACCAAACTTCACCCAATAGTGTATTGTTTCACAATCTAGTAGTTACATTTGGAAATTTGGTTCTAGGACATTTGGTTTGAGCGCAATCCTCAAACTTAGTTAAAAAAAGTCATTCAAGCCTTTTCGCAGTGAGATCTACGCGATATGGCCGAGAAATGTAATTTTGATGTTAACTCCCAAACCGCTGCGCAGAAGTCAAACAAACTTCACCCAATAGTGTATTGTATCACAATCTAGTAGTTACATTTGGAAATTTGGTTCTAGGACATTTGGTTTGAGCGCAATCCTCAAAGTTAGTTAAAAAAAAGTCATTTAAGCCTTTTCTCAGTGAGATCTACGCGATATGGCCGAGAAATGTAATTTTGATGACTCCAAAACCGCTGCGCAGAAGTCAACCAAACTTCACCCAATAGTGTATTGTATCACAATTTAGTAGTTACATTTGGAAATTTGGTTCTAGGACATTTGGTTTGAGCGCAATCATCAAACTTAGTTGAAAAAAGTCATTTAAGCCTTTTCACAGTGAGATCTACGCGATATGGCCGAGAAATGTAATTTTGATAACTCCCAAACCGCTGCGCAGAAGTCAACCAAACTTCACCCAATAGTGTATTGTATCACAATCTAGTAGTTACATTTGGAAATTTGGTTCTAGGACATTTGGTTTGAGCGCAATCATCAAACTTAATTAAAAAAGTCATTTAAGCCTTTTCACAGTGAAATCTATGCGATATGGCCGAGAAATGTAATTTTGATGTTCACTCCCAAACCGCTAGGCAGAAGTCAACCAAACTTCACCCAATAGTGTATTGTATCACAATCTAGTAGTTACATTTGGGAATTTGGTTCTAGGACATTTGGTTTGAGCGCAATCATTAAACTTAGTTAAAAAAAAAGTCATTTAAGCCTTTTCACAGTGAGATCTACGCGATATGGCCGAGAAATGTAATTTTGATGTTAACTCCCAAACCGCTGCGCAGAAGTCAACCAAACTTCACCTAATAGTGTATTGTATCACAATCTAGTAGTTACATTTGGAAATTTGGTTCTAGGACATTTGGTTTGAGCGCAATCATCAAACTTAGTTAAAAAAAGTCATTTAAGCCTTTTCACAGTGAAATCTATGCGATATGGCCGAGAAATGTAATTTTGATGTTCACTCCCAAACCGCTGCGCAGAAGTCAAACTTCACCCAATAATGTATTGTATCACAATCTAGTAGTTACATTTGGAAATTTGGTTCTAGGACATTTGGTTTGAGCGCAATCATCAAACTTAGTTAAAAAAAGTCATTTAAGCCTTTTCACAGTGAGATCTACGCGATATGGCCGAGAAATGTAATTTTGATAACTCCCAAACCGCTGCGCAGAAGTCAACCAAACTTCACCCAATAGTGTATTGTATCACAATCTAGTAGTTACATTTGGAAATTTGGTTCTAGGACATTTGGTTTGAGCGCAATCCTCAAACTTAGTTAAAAAAAGTCATTTAAGCCTTTTCGCAGTGAGATCTACGCGATATGGCCGAGAAATGTAATTTTGATGTTAACTCCCAAACCGCTGCGCAGAAGTCAACCAAACTTCACCCAATAGTGTATTGTATCACAATCTAGTAGTTACATTTGGAAATTTGGTTCTAGGACATTTGGTTTGAGCGCAATCCTCAAAGTTAGTTAAAAAAAAGTCATTTAAGCCTTTTCTCAGTGAGATCTACGCGATATGGCCGAGAAATGTAATTTTGATAACTCCCAAACCGCTGCGCAGAAGTCAACCAAACTTCACCCAATAGTGTATTGTATCACAATCTAGTAGTTACATTTGGAAATTTGGTTCTAGGGCATTTGGTTTGAGCGCAATCATCAAACTTAGTTAAAAAAAGTCATTTAAGCCTTTTCACAGTGAGATCTATGCGATATGGCCGAGAAATGTAATTTTGATGTTCACTCCCAAACCGCTAGGCAGAAGTCAACCAAACTTCACCCAATAGTGTATTGTATCACAATCTAGTAGTTACATTTGGGAATTTTGTTCTAGGACATTTGGTTTGAGCGCAATCATCAAACTTAGTTAAAAAAAAGTCATTTAAGCCTTTTCACAGTGAGATCTACGCGATATGGCCGAGAAATGTAATTTTGATGTTAACTCCCAAACCGCTGCGCAGAAGTCAACCAAACTTCACCTAATAGTGTATTGTATCACAATCTAGTAGTTACATTTGGAAATTTGGTTCTAGGACATTTGGTTTGAGCGCAATCATCAAACTTAGTTAAAAAAAAGTCATTTAAGCCTTTTTACAGTGAGATCTACGCGATATGGCCGAGAAATGTAATTTTGATATTAACTCCCAAACCGCTGCGCAGAAGTCAAACTTCACCCAATAATGTATTGTATCACAATCTAGTAGTTACATTTGGAAATTTGGTTCTAGGACATTTGGTTTGAGCGCAATCATCAAACTTAGTTAAAAAAAGTCATTTAAGCCTTTTCACAGTGAGATCTACGCGATATGGCCGAGAAATGTAATTTTGATAACTCCCAAACCGCTGCGCAGAAGTCAACCAAACTTCACCCAATAGTGTATTGTATCACAATTTAGTAGTTACATTTGGAAATTTGGTTCTAGGACATTTGGTTTGAGCGCAATCATCAAACTTAGTTAAAAAAAGTCATTTAAGCCTTTTCACAGTGAGATCTACGCGATATGGCGGAGAAATGTAATTTTGATAACTCCCAAACCGCTGCGCAGAAGTCAACCAAATTTCACCCAATAGTGTATTGTATCACAATCTAGTAGTTACATTTTGAAATTTGGTTCTAGGACATTTGGTTTGAGCGCAATCATCAAACTTAGTTAAAAAAAAGTCATTTAAGCCTTTTCACAGTGAGATCTATGCGATATGGCCGAGAAATGTAATTTTGATGTTAACTCCCAAACCGCTAGGCAGAAGTCAACCAAACTTCACCCAATAGTGTATTGTATCACAATCTAGTAGTTACATTTGGAAATTTGGTTCTAGGACATTTGGTTTGAGCGCAATCATCAAACTTAGTTAAAAAAAAGTCATTTAAGCCTTTTCACAGTGAGATCTACGCGATATGGCCGAGAAATGTAATTTTGATATTAACTCCCAAACCGCTGCGCAGAAGTCAAACTTCACCCAATAATGTATTGTATCACAATCTAGTAGTTACATTTGGAAATTTGGTTCTAGGACATTTGGTTTGAGCGCAATCATCAAACTTAGTTAAAAAAAGTCATTTAAGCCTTTTCACAGTGAGATCTACGCGATATGGCCGAGAAATGTAATTTTGATAACTCCCAAACCGCTGCGCAGAAGTCAACCAAACTTCACCCAATAGTGTATTGTATCACAATTTAGTAGTTACATTTGGAAATTTGGTTGTAGGACATTTGGTTTGAGCGCAATCATCAAACTTAGTTAAAAAAAAGTCATTTAAGCCTTTTCACAGTGAGATCTACGCGATATGGCCGAGAAATGTAATTTTGATGTTAACTCCCAAACAGCTGCGCAGAAGTCAACCAAACTTCACCCAATAATGTATTGTATCACAATCTAGTAGTTACATTTGGAAATTTGGTTCTAGGACATTTGGTTTGAGCGCAATCATCAAACTTAGTTAAAAAAAGTCATTTAAGCCTTTTCACAGTGAGATCTACGCGATATGGCCGAGAAATGTAATTTTGATAACTCCCAAACCGCTGCGCAGAAGTCAACCAAACTTCACCCAATAGTGTATTGTATCACAATCTAGTAGTTACATTTGGAAATTTGGTTCTAGGGCATTTGGTTTGAGCGCAATCATCAAACTTAGTTAAAAAAAGTCATTTAAGCCTTTTCACAGTGAGATCTACGCGATATGGCCGAGAAATGTAATTTTGATGTTAACTCCCAAACAGCTGCGCAGAAGTCAACCAAACTTCACCCAATAATGTATTGTATCACAATCTAGTAGTTACATTTGGAAATTTGGTTCTAGGACATTTGGTTTGAGCGCAATCATCAAACTTAGTTAAAAAAAGTCATTTAAGCCTTTTCACAGTGAGATCTACGCGATATGGCCGAGAAATGTAATTTTGATAACTCCCAAACCGCTGCGCAGAAGTCAACCAAACTTCACCCAATAGTGTATTGTATCACAATCTAGTAGTTACATTTGGAAATTTGGTTCTAGGGCATTTGGTTTGAGCGCAATCATCAAACTTAGTTAAAAAAAGTCATTTAAGCCTTTTCACAGTGAGATCTATGCGATATGGCCGAGAAATGTAATTTTGATGTTCACTCCCAAACCGCTAGGCAGAAGTCAACCAAACTTCACCCAATAGTGTATTGTATCACAATCTAGTAGTTACATTTGGGAATTTTGTTCTAGGACATTTGGTTTGAGCGCAATCATCAAACTTAGTTAAAAAAAAGTCATTTAAGCCTTTTCACAGTGAGATCTACGCGATATGGCCGAGAAATGTAATTTTGATGTTAACTCCCAAACCGCTGCGCAGAAGTCAACCAAACTTCACCTAATAGTGTATTGTATCACAATCTAGTAGTTACATTTGGAAATTTGGTTCTAGGACATTTGGTTTGAGCGCAATCATCAAACTTAGTTAAAAAAAAGTCATTTAAGCCTTTTTACAGTGAGATCTACGCGATATGGCCGAGAAATGTAATTTTGATATTAACTCCCAAACCGCTGCGCAGAAGTCAAACTTCACCCAATAATGTATTGTATCACAATCTAGTAGTTACATTTGGAAATTTGGTTCTAGGACATTTGGTTTGAGCGCAATCATCAAACTTAGTTAAAAAAAGTCATTTAAGCCTTTTCACAGTGAGATCTACGCGATATGGCCGAGAAATGTAATTTTGATAACTCCCAAACCGCTGCGCAGAAGTCAACCAAACTTCACCCAATAGTGTATTGTATCACAATTTAGTAGTTACATTTGGAAATTTGGTTCTAGGACATTTGGTTTGAGCGCAATCATCAAACTTAGTTAAAAAAAGTCATTTAAGCCTTTTCACAGTGAGATCTACGCGATATGGCGGAGAAATGTAATTTTGATAACTCCCAAACCGCTGCGCAGAAGTCAACCAAATTTCACCCAATAGTGTATTGTATCACAATCTAGTAGTTACATTTTGAAATTTGGTTCTAAGACATTTGGTTTGAGCGCAATCATCAAACTTAGTTAAAAAAAAGTCATTTAAGCCTTTTCACAGTGAGATCTATGCGATATGGCCGAGAAATGTAATTTTGATGTTAACTCCCAAACCGCTAGGCAGAAGTCAACCAAACTTCACCCAATAGTGTATTGTATCACAATCTAGTAGTTACATTTGGAAATTTGGTTCTAGGACATTTGGTTTGAGCGCAATCATCAAACTTAGTTAAAAAAAAGTCATTTAAGCCTTTTCACAGTGAGATCTACGCGATATGGCCGAGAAATGTAATTTTGATATTAACTCCCAAACCGCTGCGCAGAAGTCAAACTTCACCCAATAATGTATTGTATCACAATCTAGTAGTTACATTTGGAAATTTGGTTCTAGGACATTTGGTTTGAGCGCAATCATCAAACTTAGTTAAAAAAAGTCATTTAAGCCTTTTCACAGTGAGATCTACGCGATATGGCCGAGAAATGTAATTTTGATAACTCCCAAACCGCTGCGCAGAAGTCAACCAAACTTCACCCAATAGTGTATTGTATCACAATTTAGTAGTTACATTTGGAAATTTGGTTCTAGGACATTTGGTTTGAGCGCAATCATCAAACTTAGTTTAAAAAAGTCATTTAAACCTTTTCACAGTGAGATCTACGCGATATGGCCGAGAAATGTAATTTTGATAACTCCCAAACCGCTGCGCAGAAGTCAACCAAACTTCACCCAATAGTGTATTGTTTCACAATCTAGTAGTTACATTTGGAAATTTGGTTCTAGGACATTTGGTTTGAGCGCAATCCTCAAACTTAGTTAAAAAAAGTCATTCAAGCCTTTTCGCAGTGAGATCTACGCGATATGGCCGAGAAATGTAATTTTGATGTTAACTCCCAAACCGCTGCGCAGAAGTCAAACAAACTTCACCCAATAGTGTATTGTATCACAATCTAGTAGTTACATTTGGAAATTTGGTTCTAGGACATTTGGTTTGAGCGCAATCCTCAAAGTTAGTTAAAAAAAAGTCATTTAAGCCTTTTCTCAGTGAGATCTACGCGATATGGCCGAGAAATGTAATTTTGATGACTCCAAAACTGCTGCGCAGAAGTCAACCAAACTTCACCCAATAGTGTATTGTATCACAATTTAGTAGTTACATTTGGAAATTTGGTTCTAGGACATTTGGTTTGAGCGCAATCATCAAACTTAGTTGAAAAAAGTCATTTAAGCCTTTTCACAGTGAGATCTACGCGATATGGCCGAGAAATGTAATTTTGATAACTCCCAAACCGCTGCGCAGAAGTCAACCAAACTTCACCCAATAGTGTATTGTATCACAATCTAGTAGTTACATTTGGAAATTTGGTTCTAGGACATTTGGTTTGAGCGCAATCATCAAACTTAGTTAAAAAAAAGTCATTTAAGCCTTTTCACAGTGAGATCTACGCGATATGGCCGAGAAATGTAATTTTGATGTTAACTCCAAAACCGCTGCGCAGAAGTCAACCAAACTTCACCCAATAGTGTATTGTATCACAATTTAGTAGTTACATTTGGAAATTTGGTTCTAGGACATTTGGTTTGAGCGCAATCATCAAACTTAATTAAAAAAGTCATTTAAGCCTTTTCACAGAGAGATCTATGCGATATGGCCGAGAAATGTAATTTTGATGTTCACTCCCAAACCGCTGCGCAGAAGTCAACCAAACTTCACCCAATAGTGTATTGTATCACAATCTAGTAGTTACATTTAGAAATTTGGTTCTAGGACATTTGGTTTGAGCGCAATCCTCAAACTTAGTTAAAAAAAGTCATTTAAGCCTTTTCACAGTGAGATCTACGCGATATGGCCGAGAAATGTAATTTTCATGTTAACTCCCAAACCGCAAGGCAGAAGTCAACCAAACTTCACCCAATAGTGTATTGTATCACAATCTAGTAGTTACATTTGGAAATTTGGTTCTAGGACATTTGGTTTGAGCGCAATCATCAAACTTAGTTACAAAAAGTCATTTAAGCCTTTTCACAGTGAGATCTACGCGATATGGCCGAGAAATGTAATTTTGATGTTAACTCCCAAACCGCTGCGCAGAAGTCAACCAAACTTCACCCAATAGTGTATTGTATCACAATCTAGTAGTTACATTTGGAAATTTGGTTCTAGGACATTTGGTTTGAGCGCAATCCTCAAACTTAGATAAAAAAAGTCATTTAAGCCTTTTCGCAGTGAGATCTACGCGATATGGCCGAGAAATGTAATTTTGATGTTAACTCCCAAACCGCTGCGCAGAAGTCAACCAAACTTCACCCAATAGTGTATTGTATCACAATCTAGTAGTTCCATTTGGAAATTTTGTTCTAGGACATTTGGTTTGAGCGCAATCTTCAAACTTAGTTAAAAAAAGTCATTTAAGCCTTTTCACAGTGAGATCTACGCGATATGGCCGAGAAATGTAATTTTGATGTTAACTCCCAAACCGCTGCGCAGAAGTCAACCAAACTTCACCCAATAGTGTATTGTATCACAATCTAGTAGTTACATTTGGAAATTTGGTTCTAGGACATTTGGTTTGAGCGCAATCATCAAACTTAGTTAAAAAAAGTCATTTAAGCCTTTTCACAGTGAGATCTACGCGATATGGCCGAGAAATGTAATTTTGATAACTCCCAAACCGCTGCGCAGAAGTCAACCAAACTTCACCCAATAGTGTATTGTATCACAATTTAGTAGTTACATTTGGAAATTTGGTTCTAGGACATTTGGTTTGAGCGCAATCATCAAACTTAGTTTAAAAAAGTCATTTAAACCTTTTCACAGTGAGATCTACGCGATATGGCCGAGAAATGTAATTTTGATAACTCCCAAACCGCTGCGCAGAAGTCAACCAAACTTCACCCAATAGTGTATTGTTTCACAATCTAGTAGTTACATTTGGAAATTTGGTTCTAGGACATTTGGTTTGAGCGCAATCCTCAAACTTAGTTAAAAAAAGTCATTCAAGCCTTTTCGCAGTGAGATCTACGCGATATGGCCGAGAAATGTAATTTTGATGTTAACTCCCAAACCGCTGCGCAGAAGTCAAACAAACTTCACCCAATAGTGTATTGTATCACAATCTAGTAGTTACATTTGGAAATTTGGTTCTAGGACATTTGGTTTGAGCGCAATCCTCAAAGTTAGTTAAAAAATAGTCATTTAAGCCTTTTCTCAGTGAGATCTACGCGATATGGCCGAGAAATGTAATTTTGATAACTCCCAAACCGCTGCGCAGAAGTCAACCAAACTTCACCCAATAGTGTATTGTATCACAATCTAGTAGTTACATTTGGAAATTTGGTTCTAGGACATTTGGTTTGAGCGCAATCATCAAACTTAATTAAAAAAGTCATTTAAGCCTTTTCACAGTGAAATCTATGCGATATGGCCGAGAAATGTAATTTTGATGTTCACTCCCAAACCGCTAGGCAGAAGTCAACCAAACTTCACCCAATAGTGTATTGTATCACAATCTAGTAGTTACATTTGGGAATTTGGTTCTAGGACATTTGGTTTGAGCGCAATCATTAAACTTAGTTAAAAAAAAAGTCATTTAAGCCTTTTCACAGTGAGATCTACGCGATATGGCCGAGAAATGTAATTTTGATGTTAACTCCCAAACCGCTGCGCAGAAGTCAACCAAACTTCACCTAATAGTGTATTGTATCACAATCTAGTAGTTACATTTGGAAATTTGGTTCTAGGACATTTGGTTTGAGCGCAATCATCAAACTTAGTTAAAAAAAGTCATTTAAGCCTTTTCACAGTGAAATCTATGCGATATGGCCGAGAAATGTAATTTTGATGTTCACTCCCAAACCGCTGCGCAGAAGTCAAACTTCACCCAATAATGTATTGTATCACAATCTAGTAGTTACATTTGGAAATTTGGTTCTAGGACATTTGGTTTGAGCGCAATCATCAAACTTAGTTAAAAAAAGTCATTTAAGCCTTTTCACAGTGAGATCTACGCGATATGGCCGAGAAATGTAATTTTGATAACTCCCAAACCGCTGCGCAGAAGTCAACCAAACTTCACCCAATAGTGTATTGTATCACAATCTAGTAGTTACATTTGGAAATTTGGTTCTAGGACATTTGGTTTGAGCGCAATCCTCAAACTTAGTTAAAAAAAGTCATTTAAGCCTTTTCGCAGTGAGATCTACGCGATATGGCCGAGAAATGTAATTTTGATGTTAACTCCCAAACCGCTGCGCAGAAGTCAAACAAACTTCACCCAATAGTGTATTGTATCACAATCTAGTAGTTACATTTGGAAATTTGGTTCTAGGACATTTGGTTTGAGCGCAATCCTCAAAGTTAGTTAAAAAAAAGTCATTTAAGCCTTTTCTCAGTGAGATCTACGCGATATGGCCGAGAAATGTAATTTTGATGACTCCAAAACTGCTGCGCAGAAGTCAACCAAACTTCACCCAATAGTGTATTGTATCACAATTTAGTAGTTACATTTGGAAATTTGGTTCTAGGACATTTGGTTTGAGCGCAATCATCAAACTTAGTTGAAAAAAGTCATTTAAGCCTTTTCACAGTGAGATCTACGCGATATGGCCGAGAAATGTAATTTTGATAACTCCCAAACCGCTGCGCAGAAGTCAACCAAACTTCACCCAATAGTGTATTGTATCACAATCTAGTAGTTACATTTGGAAATTTGGTTCTAGGACATTTGGTTTGAGCGCAATCATCAAACTTAGTTAAAAAAAAGTCATTTAAGCCTTTTCACAGTGAGATCTACGCGATATGGCCGAGAAATGTAATTTTGATGTTAACTCCAAAACCGCTGCGCAGAAGTCAACCAAACTTCACCCAATAGTGTATTGTATCACAATTTAGTAGTTACATTTGGAAATTTGGTTCTAGGACATTTGGTTTGAGCGCAATCATCAAACTTAATTAAAAAAGTCATTTAAGCCTTTTCACAGAGAGATCTATGCGATATGGCCGAGAAATGTAATTTTGATGTTCACTCCCAAACCGCTGCGCAGAAGTCAACCAAACTTCACCCAATAGTGTATTGTATCACAATCTAGTAGTTACATTTAGAAATTTGGTTCTAGGACATTTGGTTTGAGCGCAATCCTCAAACTTAGTTAAAAAAAGTCATTTAAGCCTTTTCACAGTGAGATCTACGCGATATGGCCGAGAAATGTAATTTTCATGTTAACTCCCAAACCGCAAGGCAGAAGTCAACCAAACTTCACCCAATAGTGTATTGTATCACAATCTAGTAGTTACATTTGGAAATTTGGTTCTAGGACATTTGGTTTGAGCGCAATCATCAAACTTAGTTACAAAAAGTCATTTAAGCCTTTTCACAGTGAGATCTACGCGATATGGCCGAGAAATGTAATTTTGATGTTAACTCCCAAACCGCTGCGCAGAAGTCAACCAAACTTCACCCAATAGTGTATTGTATCACAATCTAGTAGTTACATTTGGAAATTTGGTTCTAGGACATTTGGTTTGAGCGCAATCCTCAAACTTAGATAAAAAAAGTCATTTAAGCCTTTTCGCAGTGAGATCTACGCGATATGGCCGAGAAATGTAATTTTGATGTTAACTCCCAAACCGCTGCGCAGAAGTCAACCAAACTTCACCCAATAGTGTATTGTATCACAATCTAGTAG
Source organism: Corythoichthys intestinalis (assembly GCF_030265065.1). NCBI lineage: Eukaryota > Metazoa > Chordata > Actinopteri > Syngnathiformes > Syngnathidae > Corythoichthys > Corythoichthys intestinalis. Next base: position 39,745,306 of record NC_080414.1, on the reverse strand, counting down.
TTACATTTGGAAATTTTGTTCTAGGACATTTGGTTTGAGCGCAATCTTCAAACTTAGTTAAAAAAAGTCATTTAAGCCTTTTCACAGTGAGATCTACGCGATATGGCCGAGAAATGTAATTTTGATGTTAACTCCCAAACCGCTGCGCAGAAGTCAACCAAACTTCACCCAATAGTGTATTGTATCACAATCTAGTAGTTACATTTGGAAATTTGGTTCTAGGACATTTGGTTTGAGCGCAATCATCAAACTTAGTTAAAAAAAGTCATTTAAGCCTTTTCACAGTGAGATCTACGCGATATGGCCGAGAAATGTAATTTTGATATCTCCCAAACCGCTGCGCAGAAGTCAACCAAACTTCACCCAATAGTGTATTGTATCACAATTTAGTAGTTACATTTGGAAATTTGGTTCTAGGACATTTGGTTTGAGCGCAATCATCAAACTTAGTTTAAAAAAGTCATTTAAACCTTTTCACAGTGAGATCTACGCGATATGGCCGAGAAATGTAATTTTGATAACTCCCAAACCGCTGCGCAGAAGTCAACCAAACTTCACCCAATAGTGTATTGTTTCACAATCTAGTAGTTACATTTGGAAATTTGGTTCTAGGACATTTGGTTTGAGCGCAATCCTCAAACTTAGTTAAAAAAAGTCATTCAAGCCTTTTCGCAGTGAGATCTACGCGATATGGCCGAGAAATGTAATTTTGATGTTAACTCCCAAACCGCTGCGCAGAAGTCAAACAAACTTCACCCAATAGTGTATTGTATCACAATCTAGTAGTTACATTTGGAAATTTGGTTCTAGGACATTTGGTTTGAGCGCAATCCTCAAAGTTAGTTAAAAAATAGTCATTTAAGCCTTTTCTCAGTGAGATCTACGCGATATGGCCGAGAAATGTAATTTTGATAACTCCCAAACCGCTGCGCAGAAGTCAACCAAACTTCACCCAATAGTGTATTGTATCACAATCTAGTAGTTACATTTGGAAATTTGGTTCTAGGACATTTGGTTTGAGCGCAATCATCAAACTTAATTAAAAAAGTCATTTAAGCCTTTTCACAGTGAAATCTATGCGATATGGCCGAGAAATGTAATTTTGATGTTCACTCCCAAACCGCTAGGCAGAAGTCAACCAAACTTCACCCAATAGTGTATTGTATCACAATCTAGTAGTTACATTTGGGAATTTGGTTCTAGGACATTTGGTTTGAGCGCAATCATTAAACTTAGTTAAAAAAAAAGTCATTTAAGCCTTTTCACAGTGAGATCTACGCGATATGGCCGAGAAATGTAATTTTGATGTTAACTCCCAAACCGCTGCGCAGACGTCAACCAAACTTCACCTAATAGTGTATTGTATCACAATCTAGTAGTTACATTTGGAAATTTGGTTCTAGGACATTTGGTTTGAGCGCAATCATCAAACTTAGTTAAAAAAAGTCATTTAAGCCTTTTCACAGTGAAATCTATGCGATATGGCCGAGAAATGTAATTTTGATGTTCACTCCCAAACCGCTGCGCAGAAGTCAAACTTCACCCAATAATGTATTGTATCACAATCTAGTAGTTACATTTGGAAATTTGGTTCTAGGACATTTGGTTTGAGCGCAATCATCAAACTTAGTTAAAAAAAGTCATTTAAGCCTTTTCACAGTGAGATCTACGCGATATGGCCGAGAAATGTAATTTTGATAACTCCCAAACCGCTGCGCAGAAGTCAACCAAACTTCACCCAATAGTGTATTGTATCACAATCTAGTAGTTACATTTGGAAATTTGGTTCTAGGACATTTGGTTTGAGCGCAATCCTCAAACTTAGTTAAAAAAAGTCATTTAAGCCTTTTCGCAGTGAGATCTACGCGATATGGCCGAGAAATGTAATTTTGATGTTAACTCCCAAACCGCTGCGCAGAAGTCAACCAAACTTCACCCAATAGTGTATTGTATCACAATCTAGTAGTTACATTTGGAAATTTGGTTCTAGGACATTTGGTTTGAGCGCAATCCTCAAAGTTAGTTAAAAAAAAGTCATTTAAGCCTTTTCTCAGTGAGATCTACGCGATATGGCCGAGAAATGTAATTTTGATGTTAACTCCCAAACCGCTGCGCAGAAGTCAACCAAACTTCACCTAATAGTGTATTGTATCACAATCTAGTAGTTACATTTGGAAATTTGGTTGTAGGACATTTGGTTTGAGCGCAATCATCAAACTTAGTTAAAAAAAAGTCATTTAAGCCTTTTCACAGTGAGATCTACGCGATATGGCCGAGAAATGTAATTTTGATGTTAACTCCCAAACCGCTGCGCAGAAGTCAACCAAACTTCACCCAATAATGTATTGTATCACAATCTAGTAGTTACATTTGGAAATTTGGTTCTAGGACATTTGGTTTGAGCGCAATCATCAAACTTAGTTAAAAAAAGTCATTTAAGCCTTTTCACAGTGAGATCTACGCGATATGGCCGAGAAATGTAATTTTGATAACTCCCAAACCGCTGCGCAGAAGTCAACCAAACTTCACCCAATAGTGTATTGTATCACAATCTAGTAGTTACATTTGGAAATTTGGTTCTAGGGCATTTGGTTTGAGCGCAATCATCAAACTTAGTTAAAAAAAGTCATTTAAGCCTTTTCACAGTGAGATCTATGCGATATGGCCGAGAAATGTAATTTTGATGTTCACTCCCAAACCGCTAGGCAGAAGTCAACCAAACTTCACCCAATAGTGTATTGTATCACAATCTAGTAGTTACATTTGGGAATTTTGTTCTAGGACATTTGGTTTGAGCGCAATCATCAAACTTAGTTAAAAAAAAGTCATTTAAGCCTTTTCACAGTGAGATCTACGCGATATGGCCGAGAAATGTAATTTTGATGTTAACTCCCAAACCGCTGCGCAGAAGTCAACCAAACTTCACCTAATAGTGTATTGTATCACAATCTAGTAGTTACATTTGGAAATTTGGTTCTAGGACATTTGGTTTGAGCGCAATCATCAAACTTAGTTAAAAAAAAGTCATTTAAGCCTTTTCACAGTGAGATCTACGCGATATGGCCGAGAAATGTAATTTTGATGTTAACTCCCAAACCGCTGCGCAGAAGTCAACCAAACTTCACCCAATAATGTATTGTATCACAATCTAGTAGTTACATTTGGAAATTTGGTTCTAGGACATTTGGTTTGAGCGCAATCATCAAACTTAGTTAAAAAAAGTCATTTAAGCCTTTTCACAGTGAGATCTACGCGATATGGCCGAGAAATGTAATTTTGATAACTCCCAAACCGCTGCGCAGAAGTCAACCAAACTTCACCCAATAGTGTATTGTTTCACAATCTAGTAGTTACATTTGGAAATTTGGTTCTAGGACATTTGGTTTGAGCGCAATCCTCAAACTTAGTTAAAAAAAGTCATTCAAGCCTTTTCGCAGTGAGATCTACGCGATATGGCCGAGAAATGTAATTTTGATGTTAACTCCCAAACCGCTGCGCAGAAGTCAAACAAACTTCACCCAATAGTGTATTGTATCACAATCTAGTAGTTACATTTGGAAATTTGGTTCTAGGACATTTGGTTTGAGCGCAATCCTCAAAGTTAGTTAAAAAAAAGTCATTTAAGCCTTTTCTCAGTGAGATCCACGCGATATGGCCGAGAAATGTAATTTTGATGACTCCAAAACCGCTGCGCAGAAGTCAACCAAACTTCACCCAATAGTGTATTGTATCACAATTTAGTAGTTACATTTGGAAATTTGGTTCTAGGACATTTGGTTTGAGCGCAATCATCAAACTTAGTTGAAAAAAGTCATTTAAGCCTTTTCACAGTGAGATCTACGCGATATGGCCGAGAAATGTAATTTTGATAACTCCCAAACCGCTGCGCAGAAGTCAACCAAACTTCACCCAATAGTGTATTGTTTCACAATCTAGTAGTTACATTTGGAAATTTGGTTCTAGGACATTTGGTTTGAGCGCAATCCTCAAACTTAGTTAAAAAAAGTCATTCAAGCCTTTTCGCAGTGAGATCTACGCGATATGGCCGAGAAATGTAATTTTGATGTTAACTCCCAAACCGCTGCGCAGAAGTCAAACAAACTTCACCCAATAGTGTATTGTATCACAATCTAGTAGTTACATTTGGAAATTTGGTTCTAGGACATTTGGTTTGAGCGCAATCCTCAAAGTTAGTTAAAAAATAGTCATTTAAGCCTTTTCTCAGTGAGATCTACGCGATATGGCCGAGAAATGTAATTTTGATGACTCCAAAACCGCTGCGCAGAAGTCAACCAAACTTCACCCGATAGTGTATTGTATCACAATTTAGTAGTTACATTTGGAAATTTGGTTCTAGGACATTTGGTTTGAGCGCAATCATCAAACTTAGTTGAAAAAAGTCATTTAAGCCTTTTCACAGTGAGATCTACGCGATATGGCCGAGAAATGTAATTTTGATAACTCCCAAACCGCTGCGCAGAAGTCAACCAAACTTCACCCAATAGTGTATTGTATCACAATCTAGTAGTTACATTTGGAAATTTGGTTCTAGGACATTTGGTTTGAGCGCAATCATCAAACTTAATTAAAAAAGTCATTTAAGCCTTTTCACAGTGAAATCTATGCGATATGGCCGAGAAATGTAATTTTGATGTTCACTCCCAAACCGCTAGGCAGAAGTCAACCAAACTTCACCCAATAGTGTATTGTATCACAATCTAGTAGTTACATTTGGGAATTTGGTTCTAGGACATTTGGTTTGAGCGCAATCATCAAACTTAGTTAAAAAAAGTCATTAAAGCCTTTTCACAGTGAAATCTATGCGATATGGCCGAGAAATGTAATTTTGATGTTCACTCCCAAACCGCTGCGCAGAAGTCAAACTTCACCCAATAATGTATTGTATCACAATCTAGTAGTTACATTTGGAAATTTGGTTCTAGGACATTTGGTTTGAGCGCAATCATCAAACTTAGTTAAAAAAAGTCATTTAAGCCTTTTCACAGTGAGATCTACGCGATATGGCCGAGAAATGTAATTTTGATAACTCCCAAACCGCTGCGCAGAAGTCAACCAAACTTCACCCAATAGTGTATTGTATCACAATCTAGTAGTTACATTTGGAAATTTGGTTCTAGGACATTTGGTTTGAGCGCAATCCTCAAAGTTAGTTAAAAAAAAGTCATTTAAGCCTTTTCTCAGTGAGATCTACGCGATATGGCCGAGAAATGTAATTTTGATGTTAACTCCCAAACCGCTGCGCAGAAGTCAACCAAACTTCACCTAATAGTGTATTGTATCACAATCTAGTAGTTACATTTGGAAATTTGGTTGTAGGACATTTGGTTTGAGCGCAATCATCAAACTTAGTTAAAAAAAAGTCATTTAAGCCTTTTCACAGTGAGATCTACGCGATATGGCCGAGAAATGTAATTTTGATGTTAACTCCCAAACCGCTGCGCAGAAGTCAACCAAACTTCACCCAATAATGTATTGTATCACAATCTAGTAGTTACATTTGGAAATTTGGTTCTAGGACATTTGGTTTGAGCGCAATCATCAAACTTAGTTAAAAAAAGTCATTTAAGCCTTTTCACAGTGAGATCTACGCGATATGGCCGAGAAATGTAATTTTGATAACTCCCAAACCGCTGCGCAGAAGTCAACCAAACTTCACCCAATAGTGTATTGTATCACAATCTAGTAGTTACATTTGGAAATTTGGTTCTAGGGCATTTGGTTTGAGCGCAATCATCAAACTTAGTTAAAAAAAGTCATTTAAGCCTTTTCACAGTGAGATCTATGCGATATGGCCGAGAAATGTAATTTTGATGTTCACTCCCAAACCGCTAGGCAGAAGTCAACCAAACTTCACCCAATAGTGTATTGTATCACAATCTAGTAGTTACATTTGGGAATTTTGTTCTAGGACATTTGGTTTGAGCGCAATCATCAAACTTAGTTAAAAAAAAGTCATTTAAGCCTTTTCACAGTGAGATCTACGCGATATGGCCGAGAAATGTAATTTTGATGTTAACTCCCAAACCGCTGCGCAGAAGTCAACCAAACTTCACCTAATAGTGTATTGTATCACAATCTAGTAGTTACATTTGGAAATTTGGTTCTAGGACATTTGGTTTGAGCGCAATCATCAAACTTAGTTAAAAAAAAGTCATTTAAGCCTTTTCACAGTGAGATCTACGCGATATGGCCGAGAAATGTAATTTTGATATTAACTCCCAAACCGCTGCGCAGAAGTCAAACTTCACCCAATAATGTATTGTATCACAATCTAGTAGTTACATTTGGAAATTTGGTTCTAGGACATTTGGTTTGAGCGCAATCATCAAACTTAGTTAAAAAAAGTCATTTAAGCCTTTTCACAGTGAGATCTACGCGATATGGCCGAGAAATGTAATTTTGATAACTCCCAAACCGCTGCGCAGAAGTCAACCAAACTTCACCCAATAGTGTATTGTATCACAATTTAGTAGTTACATTTGGAAATTTGGTTCTAGGACATTTGGTTTGAGCGCAATCATCAAACTTAGTTTAAAAAAGTCATTTAAACCTTTTCACAGTGAGATCTACGCGATATGGCCGAGAAATGTAATTTTGATAACTCCCAAACCGCTGCGCAGAAGTCAACCAAACTTCACCCAATAGTGTATTGTTTCACAATCTAGTAGTTACATTTGGAAATTTGGTTCTAGGACATTTGGTTTGAGCGCAATCCTCAAACTTAGTTAAAAAAAGTCATTCAAGCCTTTTCGCAGTGAGATCTACGCGATATGGCCGAGAAATGTAATTTTGATGTTAACTCCCAAACCGCTGCGCAGAAGTCAAACAAACTTCACCCAATAGTGTATTGTATCACAATCTAGTAGTTACATTTGGAAATTTGGTTCTAGGACATTTGGTTTGAGCGCAATCCTCAAAGTTAGTTAAAAAAAAGTCATTTAAGCCTTTTCTCAGTGAGATCTACGCGATATGGCCGAGAAATGTAATTTTGATGACTCCAAAACCGCTGCGCAGAAGTCAACCAAACTTCACCCAATAGTGTATTGTATCACAATTTAGTAGTTACATTTGGAAATTTGGTTCTAGGACATTTGGTTTGAGCGCAATCATCAAACTTAGTTGAAAAAAGTCATTTAAGCCTTTTCACAGTGAGATCTACGCGATATGGCCGAGAAATGTAATTTGATAACTCCCAAACCGCTGCGCAGAAGTCAACCAAACTTCACCCAATAGTGTATTGTTTCACAATCTAGTAGTTACATTTGGAAATTTGGTTCTAGGACATTTGGTTTGAGCGCAATCCTCAAACTTAGTTAAAAAAAGTCATTCAAGCCTTTTCGCAGTGAGATCTACGCGATATGGCCGAGAAATGTAATTTTGATGTTAACTCCCAAACCGCTGCGCAGAAGTCAAACAAACTTCACCCAATAGTGTATTGTATCACAATCTAGTAGTTACATTTGGAAATTTGGTTCTAGGACATTTGGTTTGAGCGCAATCCTCAAAGTTAGTTAAAAAAAAGTCATTTAAGCCTTTTCTCAGTGAGATCTACGCGATATGGCCGAGAAATGTAATTTTGATGACTCCAAAACCGCTGCGCAGAAGTCAACCAAACTTCACCCGATAGTGTATTGTATCACAATTTAGTAGTTACATTTGGAAATTTGGTTCTAGGACATTTGGTTTGAGCGCAATCATCAAACTTAGTTGAAAAAAGTCATTTAAGCCTTTTCACAGTGAGATCTACACGATATGGCCGAGAAATGTAATTTTGATAACTCCCAAACCGCTGCGCAGAAGTCAACCAAACTTCACCCAATAGTGTATTGTATCACAATCTAGTAGTTACATTTGGAAATTTGGTTCTAGGACATTTGGTTTGAGCGCAATCATCAAACTTAATTAAAAAAGTCATTTAAGCCTTTTCACAGTGAAATCTATGCGATATGGCCGAGAAATGTAATTTTGATGTTCACTCCCAAACCGCTAGGCAGAAGTCAACCAAACTTCACCCAATAGTGTATTGTATCACAATCTAGTAGTTACATTTGGGAATTTGGTTCTAGGACATTTGGTTTGAGCGCAATCATCAAACTTAGTTAAAAAAAGTCATTAAAGCCTTTTCACAGTGAAATCTATGCGATATGGCCGAGAAATGTAATTTTGATGTTCACTCCCAAACCGCTGCGCAGAAGTCAAACTTCACCCAATAATGTATTGTATCACAATCTAGTAGTTACATTTGGAAATTTGGTTCTAGGACATTTGGTTTGAGCGCAATCATCAAACTTAGTTAAAAAAAGTCATTTAAGCCTTTTCACAGTGAGATCTACGCGATATGGCCGAGAAATGTAATTTTGATAACTCCCAAACCGCTGCGCAGAAGTCAACCAAACTTCACCCAATAGTGTATTGTATCACAATCTAGTAGTTACATTTGGAAATTTGGTTCTAGGACATTTGGTTTGAGCGCAATCCTCAAACTTAGTTAAAAAAAGTCATTTAAGCCTTTTCGCAGTGAGATCTACGCGATATGGCCGAGAAATGTAATTTTGATGTTAACTCCCAAACCGCTGCGCAGAAGTCAACCAAACTTCACCCAATAGTGTATTGTATCACAATCTAGTAGTTACATTTGGAAATTTGGTTCTAGGACATTTGGTTTGAGCGCAATCCTCAAAGTTAGTTAAAAAAAAGTCATTTAAGCCTTTTCTCAGTGAGATCTACGCGATATGGCCGAGAAATGTAATTTTGATGTTAACTCCCAAACCGCTGCGCAGAAGTCAACCAAACTTCACCTAATAGTGTATTGTATCACAATCTAGTAGTTACATTTGGAAATTTGGTTGTAGGACATTTGGTTTGAGCGCAATCATCAAACTTAGTTAAAAAAAAGTCATTTAAGCCTTTTCACAGTGAGATCTACGCGATATGGCCGAGAAATGTAATTTTGATGTTAACTCCCAAACCGCTGCGCAGAAGTCAACCAAACTTCACCCAATAATGTATTGTATCACAATCTAGTAGTTACATTTGGAAATTTGGTTCTAGGACATTTGGTTTGAGCGCAATCATCAAACTTAGTTAAAAAAAGTCATTTAAGCCTTTTCACAGTGAGATCTACGCGATATGGCCGAGAAATGTAATTTTGATAACTCCCAAACCGCTGCGCAGAAGTCAACCAAACTTCACCCAATAGTGTATTGTATCACAATCTAGTAGTTACATTTGGAAATTTGGTTCTAGGGCATTTGGTTTGAGCGCAATCATCAAACTTAGTTAAAAAAAAGTCATTTAAGCCTTTTCACAGTGAGATCTACGCGATATGGCCGAGAAATGTAATTTTGATGTTAACTCCCAAACCGCTGCGCAGAAGTCAACCAAACTTCACCTAATAGTGTATTGTATCACAATCTAGTAGTTACATTTGGAAATTTGGTTCTAGGACATTTGGTTTGAGCGCAATCATCAAACTTAGTTAAAAAAAAGTCATTTAAGCCTTTTCACAGTGAGATCTACGCGATATGGCCGAGAAATGTAATTTTGATATTAACTCCCAAACCGCTGCGCAGAAGTCAAACTTCACCTAATAATGTATTGTATCACAATCTAGTAGTTACATTTGGAAATTTGGTTCTAGGACATTTGGTTTGAGCGCAATCATCAAACTTAGTTAAAAAAAGTCATTTAAGCCTTTTCACAGTGAGATCTACGCGATATGGCCGAGAAATGTAATTTTGATAACTCCCATACCGCTGCGCAGAAGTCAACCAAACTTCACCCAATAGTGTATTGTATCACAATTTAGTAGTTACATTTGGAAATTTGGTTCTAGGACATTTGGTTTGAGCGCAATCATCAAACTTAGTTTAAAAAAGTCATTTAAACCTTTTCACAGTGAGATCTACGCGATATGGCCGAGAAATGTAATTTTGATAACTCCCAAACCGCTGCGCAGAAGTCAACCAAACTTCACCCAATAGTGTATTGTTTCACAATCTAGTAGTTACATTTGGAAATTTGGTTCTAGGACATTTGGTTTGAGCGCAATCCTCAAACTTAGTTAAAAAAAGTCATTCAAGCCTTTTCGCAGTGAGATCTACGCGATATGGCCGAGAAATGTAATTTTGATGTTAACTCCCAAACCGCTGCGCAGAAGTCAAACAAACTTCACCCAATAGTGTATTGTATCACAATCTAGTAGTTACATTTGGAAATTTGGTTCTAGGACATTTGGTTTGAGCGCAATCCTCAAAGTTAGTTAAAAAAAAGTCATTTAAGCCTTTTCTCAGTGAGATCTACGCGATATGGCCGAGAAATGTAATTTTGATGACTCCAAAACCGCTGCGCAGAAGTCAACCAAACTTCACCCAATAGTGTATTGTATCACAATTTAGTAGTTACATTTGGAAATTTGGTTCTAGGACATTTGGTTTGAGCGCAATCATCAAACTTAGTTGAAAAAAGTCATTTAAGCCTTTTCACAGTGAGATCTACGCGATATGGCCGAGAAATGTAATTTTGATAACTCCCAAACCGCTGCGCAGAAGTCAACCAAACTTCACCCAATAGTGTATTGTATCACAATCTAGTAGTTACATTTGGAAATTTGGTTCTAGGACATTTGGTTTGAGCGCAATCATCAAACTTAGTTAAAAAAAAGTCATTTAAGCCTTTTCACAGTGAGATCTATGCGATATGGCCGAGAAATGTAATTTTGATGTTAACTCCCAAACCGCTAGGCAGAAGTCAACCAAACTTCACCCAATAGTGTATTGTATCACAATCTAGTAGTTACATTTGGAAATTTGGTTCTAGGACATTTGGTTTGAGCGCAATCATCAAACTTAGTTAAAAAAAAGTCATTTAAGCCTTTTCACAGTGAGATCTACGCGATATGGCCGAGAAATGTAATTTTGATATTAACTCCCAAACCGCTGCGCAGAAGTCAAACTTCACCCAATAATGTATTGTATCACAATCTAGTAGTTACATTTGGAAATTTGGTTCTAGGACATTTGGTTTGAGCGCAATCATCAAACTTAGTTAAAAAAAGTCATTTAAGCCTTTTCACAGTGAGATCTACGCGATATGGCCGAGAAATGTAATTTTGATAACTCACAAACCGCTGCGCAGAAGTCAACCAAACTTCACCCAATAGTGTATTGTATCACAATTTAGTAGTTACATTTGGAAATTTGGTTCTAGGACATTTGGTTTGAGCGCAATCATCAAACTTAGTTTAAAAAAGTCATTTAAACCTTTTCACAGTGAGATCTACGCGATATGGCCGAGAAATGTAATTTTGATAACTCCCAAACCGCTGCGCAGAAGTCAACCAAACTTCACCCAATAGTGTATTGTTTCACAATCTAGTAGTTACATTTGGAAATTTGGTTCTAGGACATTTGGTTTGAGCGCAATCCTCAAACTTAGTTAAAAAAAGTCATTCAAGCCTTTTCGCAGTGAGATCTACGCGATATGGCCGAGAAATGTAATTTTGATGTTAACTCCCAAACCGCTGCGCAGAAGTCAAACAAACTTCACCCAATAGTGTATTGTATCACAATCTAGTAGTTACATTTGGAAATTTGGTTCTAGGACATTTGGTTTGAGCGCAATCCTCAAAGTTAGTTAAAAAAAAGTCATTTAAGCCTTTTCTCAGTGAGATCTACGCGATATGGCCGAGAAATGTAATTTTGATGACTCCAAAACTGCTGCGCAGAAGTCAACCAAACTTCACCCAATAGTGTATTGTATCACAATTTAGTAGTTACATTTGGAAATTTGGTTCTAGGACATTTGGTTTGAGCGCAATCATCAAACTTAGTTGAAAAAAGTCATTTAAGCCTTTTCACAGTGAGATCTACGCGATATGGCCGAGAAATGTAATTTTGATAACTCCCAAACCGCTGCGCAGAAGTCAACCAAACTTCACCCAATAGTGTATTGTATCACAATCTAGTAGTTACATTTGGAAATTTGGTTCTAGGACATTTGGTTTGAGCGCAATCATCAAACTTAGTTAAAAAAAAGTCATTTAAGCCTTTTCACAGTGAGATCTACGCGATATGGCCGAGAAATGTAATTTTGATGTTAACTCCAAAACCGCTGCGCAGAAGTCAACCAAACTTCACCCAATAGTGTATTGTATCACAATTTAGTAGTTACATTTGGAAATTTGGTTCTAGGACATTTGGTTTGAGCGCAATCATCAAACTTAATTAAAAAAGTCATTTAAGCCTTTTCACAGTGAGATCTATGCGATATGGCCGAGAAATGTAATTTTGATGTTCACTCCCAAACCGCTGCGCAGAAGTCAACCAAACTTCACCCAATAGTGTATTGTATCACAATCTAGTAGTTACATTTAGAAATTTGGTTCTAGGACATTTGGTTTGAGCGCAATCCTCAAACTTAGTTAAAAAAAGTCATTTAAGCCTTTTCACAGTGAGATCTACGCGATATGGCCGAGAAATGTAATTTTGATGTTAACTCCCAAACCGCAAGGCAGAAGTCAACCAAACTTCACCCAATAGTGTATTGTATCACAATCTAGTAGTTACATTTGGAAATTTGGTTCTAGGACATTTGGTTTGAGCGCAATCATCAAACTTAGTTACAAAAAGTCATTTAAGCCTTTTCACAGTGAGATCTACGCGATATGGCCGAGAAATGTAATTTTGATGTTAACTCCCAAACCGCTGCGCAGAAGTCAACCAAACTTCACCCAATAGTGTATTGTATCACAATCTAGTAGTTACATTTGGAAATTTGGTTCTAGGACATTTGGTTTGAGCGCAATCCTCAAACTTAGATAAAAAAAGTCATTTAAGCCTTTTCGCAGTGAGATCTACGCGATATGGCCGAGAAATGTAATTTTGATGTTAACTCCCAAACCGCTGCGCAGAAGTCAACCAAACTTCACCCAATAGTGTATTGTATCACAATCTAGTAGTTACATTTGGAAATTTTGTTCTAGGACATTTGGTTTGAGCGCAATCTTCAAACTTAGTTAAAAAAAGTCATTTAAGCCTTTTCACAGTGAGATCTACGCGATATGGCCGAGAAATGTAATTTTGATGTTAACTCCCAAACCGCTGCGCAGAAGTCAACCAAACTTCACCCAATAGTGTATTGTATCACAATCTAGTAGTTACATTTGGAAATTTGGTTCTAGGACATTTGGTTTGAGCGCAATCATCAAACTTAGTTAAAAAAAGTCATTTAAGCCTTTTCACAGTGAGATCTACGCGATATGGCCGAGAAATGTAATTTTGATAACTCCCAAACCGCTGCGCAGAAGTCAACCAAACTTCACCCAATAGTGTATTGTATCACAATTTAGTAGTTACATTTGGAAATTTGGTTCTAGGACATTTGGTTTGAGCGCAATCATCAAACTTAGTTTAAAAAAGTCATTTAAACCTTTTCACAGTGAGATCTACGCGATATGGCCGAGAAATGTAATTTTGATAACTCCCAAACCGCTGCGCAGAAGTCAACCAAACTTCACCCAATAGTGTATTGTTTCACAATCTAGTAGTTACATTTGGAAATTTGGTTCTAGGACATTTGGTTTGAGCGCAATCCTCAAACTTAGTTAAAAAAAGTCATTCAAGCCTTTTCGCAGTGAGATCTACGCGATATGGCCGAGAAATGTAATTTTGATGTTAACTCCCAAACCGCTGCGCAGAAGTCAAACAAACTTCACCCAATAGTGTATTGTATCACAATCTAGTAGTTACATTTGGAAATTTGGTTCTAGGACATTTGGTTTGAGCGCAATCCTCAAAGTTAGTTAAAAAATAGTCATTTAAGCCTTTTCTCAGTGAGATCTACGCGATATGGCCGAGAAATGTAATTTTGATGTTAACTCCAAAACCGCTGCGCAGAAGTCAACCAAACTTCACCCAATAGTGTATTGTATCACAATTTAGTAGTTACATTTGGAAATTTGGTTCTAGGACATTTGGTTTGAGCGCAATCATCAAACTTAGTTGAAAAAAGTCATTTAAGCCTTTTCACAGTGAGATCTACGCGATATGGCCGAGAAATGTAATTTTGATAACTCCCAAACCGCTGCGCAGAAGTCAACCAAACTTCACCCAATAGTGTATTGTATCACAATCTAGTAGTTACATTTGGAAATTTGGTTCTAGGACATTTGGTTTGAGCGCAATCATCAAACTTAATTAAAAAAGTCATTTAAGCCTTTTCACAGTGAAATCTATGCGATATGGCCGAGAAATGTAATTTTGATGTTCACTCCCAAACCGCTGGGCAGAAGTCAACCAAACTTCACCCAATAGTGTATTGTATCACAATCTAGTAGTTACATTTGGGAATTTGGTTCTAGGACATTTGGTTTGAGCGCAATCATTAAACTTAGTTAAAAAAAAAGTCATTTAAGCCTTTTCACAGTGAGATCTACGCGATATGGCCGAGAAATGTAATTTTGATGTTAACTCCCAAACCGCTGCGCAGAAGTCAACCAAACTTCACCTAATAGTGTATTGTATCACAATCTAGTAGTTACATTTGGAAATTTGGTTCTAGGACATTTGGTTTGAGCGCAATCATCAAACTTAGTTAAAAAAAGTCATTTAAGCCTTTTCACAGTGAGATCTACGCGATATGGCCGAGAAATGTAATTTTGATAACTCCCAAACCGCTGCGCAGAAGTCAACCAAACTTCACCCAATAGTGTATTGTATCACAATCTAGTAGTTACATTTGGAAATTTGGTTCTAGGACATTTGGTTTGAGCGCAATCCTCAAACTTAGTTAAAAAAAGTCATTTAAGCCTTTTCGCAGTGAGATCTACGCGATATGGCCGAGAAATGTAATTTTGATGTTAACTCCCAAACCGCTGCGCAGAAGTCAACCAAACTTCACCCAATAGTGTATTGTATCACAATCTAGTAGTTACATTTGGAAATTTTGTTCTAGGACATTTGGTTTGAGCGCAATCTTCAAACTTAGTTAAAAAAAGTCATTTAAGCCTTTTCACAGTGAGATCTACGCGATATGGCCGAGAAATGTAATTTTGATGTTAACTCCCAAACCGCTGCGCAGAAGTAAACCAAACTTCACCCAATAGTGTATTGTATCACAATTTAGTAGTTACATTTGGAAATTTGGTTCTAGGACATTTGGTTTGAGCGCAATCATCAAACTTAGTTAAAAAAAGTCATTTAAGCCTTTTCACAGTGAGATCTACGCGATATGGCGGAGAAATGTAATTTTGATAACTCCCAAACCGCTGCGCAGAAGTCAACCAAATTTCACCCAATAGTGTATTGTATCACAATCTAGTAGTTACATTTTGAAATTTGGTTCTAGGACATTTGGTTTGAGCGCAATCATCAAACTTAGTTAAAAAAAAGTCATTTAAGCCTTTTCACAGTGAGATCTATGCGATATGGCCGAGAAATGTAATTTTGATGTTAACTCCCAAACCGCTAGGCAGAAGTCAACCAAACTTCACCCAATAGTGTATTGTATCACAATCTAGTAGTTACATTTGGAAATTTGGTTCTAGGACATTTGGTTTGAGCGCAATCATCAAACTTAGTTAAAAAAAGTCATTTAAGCCTTTTCACAGTGAGATCTACGCGATATGGCCGAGAAATGTAATTTTGATGTTAACTCCCAAACAGCTGCGCAGAAGTCAACCAAACTTCACCCAATAATGTATTGTATCACAATCTAGTAGTTACATTTGGAAATTTGGTTCTAGGACATTTGGTTTGAGCGCAATCATCAAACTTAGTTAAAAAAAGTCATTTAAGCCTTTTCACAGTGAGATCTATGCGATATGGCCGAGAAATGTAATTTTGATGTTAACTCCCAAACAGCTGCGCAGAAGTCAACCAAACTTCACCCAATAATGTATTGTATCACAATCTAGTAGTTACATTTGGAAATTTGGTTGTAGGACATTTGGTTTGAGCGCAATCATCAAACTTAGTTAAAAAAAAGTCATTTAAGCCTTTTCACAGTGAGATCTACGCGATATGGCCGAGAAATGTAATTTTGATGTTAACTCCCAAACAGCTGCGCAGAAGTCAACCAAACTTCACCCAATAATGTATTGTATCACAATCTAGTAGTTACATTTGGAAATTTGGTTCTAGGACATTTGGTTTGAGCGCAATCATCAAACTTAGTTAAAAAAAGTCATTTAAGCCTTTTCACAGTGAGATCTACGCGATATGGCCGAGAAATGTAATTTTGATAACTCCCAAACCGCTGCGCAGAAGTCAACCAAACTTCACCCAATAGTGTATTGTATCACAATCTAGTAGTTACATTTGGAAATTTGGTTCTAGGGCATTTGGTTTGAGCGCAATCATCAAACTTAGTTAAAAAAAGTCATTTAAGCCTTTTCACAGTGAGATCTACGCGATATGGCCGAGAAATGTAATTTTGATGTTAACTCCCAAACAGCTGCGCAGAAGTCAACCAAACTTCACCCAATAATGTATTGTATCACAATCTAGTAGTTACATTTGGAAATTTGGTTCTAGGACATTTGGTTTGAGCGCAATCATCAAACTTAGTTAAAAAAAGTCATTTAAGCCTTTTCACAGTGAGATCTACGCGATATGGCCGAGAAATGTAATTTTGATAACTCCCAAACCGCTGCGCAGAAGTCAACCAAACTTCACCCAATAGTGTATTGTATCACAATCTAGTAGTTACATTTGGAAATTTGGTTCTAGGGCATTTGGTTTGAGCGCAATCATCAAACTTAGTTAAAAAAAGTCATTTAAGCCTTTTCACAGTGAGATCTATGCGATATGGCCGAGAAATGTAATTTTGATGTTCACTCCCAAACCGCTAGGCAGAAGTCAACCAAACTTCACCCAATAGTGTATTGTATCACAATCTAGTAGTTACATTTGGGAATTTTGTTCTAGGACATTTGGTTTGAGCGCAATCATCAAACTTAGTTAAAAAAAAGTCATTTAAGCCTTTTCACAGTGAGATCTACGCGATATGGCCGAGAAATGTAATTTTGATGTTAACTCCCAAACCGCTGCGCAGAAGTCAACCAAACTTCACCTAATAGTGTATTGTATCACAATCTAGTAGTTACATTTGGAAATTTGGTTCTAGGACATTTGGTTTGAGCGCAATCATCAAACTTAGTTAAAAAAAAGTCATTTAAGCCTTTTCACAGTGAGATCTACGCGATATGGCCGAGAAATGTAATTTTGATAACTCCCAAACCGCTGCGCAGAAGTCAACCAAACTTCACCCAATAGTGTATTGTATCACAATTTAGTAGTTACATTTGGAAATTTGGTTCTAGGACATTTGGTTTGAGCGCAATCATCAAACTTAGTTAAAAAAAGTCATTTAAGCCTTTTCACAGTGAGATCTACGCGATATGGCGGAGAAATGTAATTTTGATAACTCCCAAACCGCTGCGCAGAAGTCAACCAAATTTCACCCAATAGTGTATTGTATCACAATCTAGTAGTTACATTTTGAAATTTGGTTCTAGGACATTTGGTTTGAGCGCAATCATCAAACTTAGTTAAAAAAAAGTCATTTAAGCCTTTTCACAGTGAGATCTATGCGATATGGCCGAGAAATGTAATTTTGATGTTAACTCCCAAACCGCTAGGCAGAAGTCAACCAAACTTCACCCAATAATGTATTGTATCACAATCTAGTAGTTACATTTGGAAATTTGGTTCTAGGACATTTGGTTTGAGCGCAATCATCAAACTTAGTTAAAAAAAAGTCATTTAAGCCTTTTCACAGTGAGATCTACGCGATATGGCCGAGAAATGTAATTTTGATATTAACTCCCAAACCGCTGCGCAGAAGTCAAACTTCACCCAATAATGTATTGTATCACAATCTAGTAGTTACATTTGGAAATTTGGTTCTAGGACATTTGGTTTGAGCGCAATCATCAAACTTAGTTAAAAAAAGTCATTTAAGCCTTTTCACAGTGAGATCTACGCGATATGGCCGAGAAATGTAATTTTGATAACTCCCAAACCGCTGCGCAGAAGTCAACCAAACTTCACCCAATAGTGTATTGTATCACAATTTAGTAGTTACATTTGGAAATTTGGTTCTAGGACATTTGGTTTGAGCGCAATCATCAAACTTAGTTTAAAAAAGTCATTTAAACCTTTTCACAGTGAGATCTACGCGATATGGCCGAGAAATGTAATTTTGATAACTCCCAAACCGCTGCGCAGAAGTCAACCAAACTTCACCCAATAGTGTATTGTTTCACAATCTAGTAGTTACATTTGGAAATTTGGTTCTAGGACATTTGGTTTGAGCGCAATCCTCAAACTTAGTTAAAAAAAGTCATTCAAGCCTTTTCGCAGTGAGATCTACGCGATATGGCCGAGAAATGTAATTTTGATGTTAACTCCCAAACCGCTGCGCAGAAGTCAAACAAACTTCACCCAATAGTGTATTGTATCACAATCTAGTAGTTACATTTGGAAATTTGGTTCTAGGACATTTGGTTTGAGCGCAATCCTCAAAGTTAGTTAAAAAAAAGTCATTTAAGCCTTTTCTCAGTGAGATCTACGCGATATGGCCGAGAAATGTAATTTTGATGACTCCAAAACTGCTGCGCAGAAGTCAACCAAACTTCACCCAATAGTGTATTGTATCACAATTTAGTAGTTACATTTGGAAATTTGGTTCTAGGACATTTGGTTTGAGCGCAATCCTCAAACTTAGTTAAAAAAAGTCATTCAAGCCTTTTCGCAGTGAGATCTACGCGATATGGCCGAGAAATGTAATTTTGATGTTAACTCCCAAACCGCTGCGCAGAAGTCAAACAAACTTCACCCAATAGTGTATTGTATCACAATCTAGTAGTTACATTTGGAAATTTGGTTCTAGGACATTTGGTTTGAGCGCAATCCTCAAAGTTAGTTAAAAAATAGTCATTTAAGCCTTTTCTCAGTGAGATCTACGCGATATGGCCGAGAAATGTAATTTTGATGTTAACTCCAAAACCGCTGCGCAGAAGTCAACCAAACTTCACCCAATAGTGTATTGTATCACAATTTAGTAGTTACATTTGGAAATTTGGTTCTAGGACATTTGGTTTGAGCGCAATCATCAAACTTAGTTGAAAAAAGTCATTTAAGCCTTTTCACAGTGAGATCTACGCGATATGGCCGAGAAATGTAATTTTGATAACTCCCAAACCGCTGCGCAGAAGTCAACCAAACTTCACCCAATAGTGTATTGTATCACAATCTAGTAGTTACATTTGGAAATTTGGTTCTAGGACATTTGGTTTGAGCGCAATCATCAAACTTAATTAAAAAAGTCATTTAAGCCTTTTCACAGTGAAATCTATGCGATATGGCCGAGAAATGTAATTTTGATGTTCACTCCCAAACCGCTAGGCAGAAGTCAACCAAACTTCACCCAATAGTGTATTGTATCACAATCTAGTAGTTACATTTGGGAATTTGGTTCTAGGACATTTGGTTTGAGCGCAATCATTAAACTTAGTTAAAAAAAAAGTCATTTAAGCCTTTTCACAGTGAGATCTACGCGATATGGCCGAGAAATGTAATTTTGATGTTAACTCCCAAACCGCTGCGCAGAAGTCAACCAAACTTCACCTAATAGTGTATTGTATCACAATCTAGTAGTTACATTTGGAAATTTGGTTCTAGGACATTTGGTTTGAGCGCAATCATCAAACTTAGTTAAAAAAAGTCATTTAAGCCTTTTCACAGTGAAATCTATGCGATATGGCCGAGAAATGTAATTTTGATGTTCACTCCCAAACCGCTGCGCAGAAGTCAAACTTCACCCAATAATGTATTGTATCACAATCTAGTAGTTACATTTGGAAATTTGGTTCTAGGACATTTGGTTTGAGCGCAATCATCAAACTTAGTTAAAAAAAGTCATTTTAGCCTTTTCACAGTGAGATCTACGCGATATGGCCGAGAAATGTAATTTTGATAACTCCCAAACCGCTGCGCAGAAGTCAACCAAACTTCACCCAATAGTGTATTGTATCACAATCTAGTAGTTACATTTGGAAATTTGGTTCTAGGACATTTGGTTTGAGCGCAATCCTCAAACTTAGTTAAAAAAAGTCATTTAAGCCTTTTCGCAGTGAGATCTACGCGATATGGCCGAGAAATGTAATTTTGATGTTAACTCCCAAACCGCTGCGCAGAAGTCAACCAAACTTCACCCAATAGTGTATTGTATCACAATCTAGTAGTTACATTTGGAAATTTGGTTCTAGGACATTTGGTTTGAGCGCAATCCTCAAAGTTAGTTAAAAAAAAGTCATTTAAGCCTTTTCTCAGTGAGATCTACGCGATATGGCCGAGAAATGTAATTTTGATGTTAACTCCCAAACCGCTGCGCAGAAGTCAACCAAACTTCACCTAATAGTGTATTGTATCACAATCTAGTAGTTACATTTGGAAATTTGGTTGTAGGACATTTGGTTTGAGCGCAATCCTCAAACTTAGTTAAAAAAAAGTCATTTAAGCCTTTTCACAGTGAGATCTACGCGATATGGCCGAGAAATGTAATTTTGATGTTAACTCCCAAACCGCTGCGCAGAAGTCAACCAAACTTCACCCAATAATGTATTGTATCACAATCTAGTAGTTACATTTGGAAATTTGGTTCTAGGACATTTGGTTTGAGCGCAATCATCAAACTTAGTTAAAAAAAGTCATTTAAGCCTTTTCACAGTGAGATCTACGCGATATGGCCGAGAAATGTAATTTTGATAACTCCCAAACCGCTGCGCAGAAGTCAACCAAACTTCACCCAATAGTGTATTGTATCACAATCTAGTAGTTACATTTGGAAATTTGGTTCTAGGGCATTTGGTTTGAGCGCAATCATCAAACTTAGTTAAAAAAAGTCATTTAAGCCTTTTCACAGTGAGATCTATGCGATATGGCCGAGAAATGTAATTTTGATGTTCACTCCCAAACCGCTAGGCAGAAGTCAACCAAACTTCACCCAATAGTGTATTGTATCACAATCTAGTAGTTACATTTGGGAATTTTGTTCTAGGACATTTGGTTTGAGCGCAATCATCAAACTTAGTTAAAAAAAAGTCATTTAAGCCTTTTCACAGTGAGATCTACGCGATATGGCCGAGAAATGTAATTTTGATGTTAACTCCCAAACCGCTGCGCAGAAGTCAACCAAACTTCACCTAATAGTGTATTGTATCACAATCTAGTAGTTACATTTGGAAATTTGGTTCTAGGACATTTGGTTTGAGCGCAATCATCAAACTTAGTTAAAAAAAAGTCATTTAAGCCTTTTCACAGTGAGATCTACGCGATATGGCCGAGAAATGTAATTTTGATATTAACTCCCAAACCGCTGCGCAGAAGTCAAACTTCACCCAATAATGTATTGTATCACAATCTAGTAGTTACATTTGGAAATTTGGTTCTAGGACATTTGGTTTGAGCGCAATCATCAAACTTAGTTAAAAAAAGTCATTTAAGCCTTTTCACAGTGAGATCTACGCGATATGGCCGAGAAATGTAATTTTGATAACTCCCAAACCGCTGCGCAGAAGTCAACCAAACTTCACCCAATAGTGTATTGTATCACAATTTAGTAGTTACATTTGGAAATTTGGTTCTAGGACATTTGGTTTGAGCGCAATCATCAAACTTAGTTTAAAAAAGTCATTTAAACCTTTTCACAGTGAGATCTACGCGATATGGCCGAGAAATGTAATTTTGATAACTCCCAAACCGCTGCGCAGAAGTCAACCAAACTTCACCCAATAGTGTATTGTTTCACAATCTAGTAGTTACATTTGGAAATTTGGTTCTAGGACATTTGGTTTGAGCGCAATCCTCAAACTTAGTTAAAAAAAGTCATTCAAGCCTTTTCGCAGTGAGATCTACGCGATATGGCCGAGAAATGTAATTTTGATGTTAACTCCCAAACCGCTGCGCAGAAGTCAAACAAACTTCACCCAATAGTGTATTGTATCACAATCTAGTAGTTACATTTGGAAATTTGGTTCTAGGACATTTGGTTTGAGCGCAATCCTCAAAGTTAGTTAAAAAAAAGTCATTTAAGCCTTTTCTCAGTGAGATCTACGCGATATGGCCGAGAAATGTAATTTTGATGACTCCAAAACCGCTGCGCAGAAGTCAACCAAACTTCACCCAATAGTGTATTGTATCACAATTTAGTAGTTACATTTGGAAATTTGGTTCTAGGACATTTGGTTTGAGCGCAATCATCAAACTTAGTTGAAAAAAGTCATTTAAGCCTTTTCACAGTGAGATCTACGCGATATGGCCGAGAAATGTAATTTTGATAACTCCCAAACCGCTGCGCAGAAGTCAACCAAACTTCACCCAATAGTGTATTGTTTCACAATCTAGTAGTTACATTTGGAAATTTGGTTCTAGGACATTTGGTTTGAGCGCAATCCTCAAACTTAGTTAAAAAAAGTCATTCAAGCCTTTTCGCAGTGAGATCTACGCGATATGGCCGAGAAATGTAATTTTGATGTTAACTCCCAAACCGCTGCGCAGAAGTCAAACAAACTTCACCCAATAGTGTATTGTATCACAATCTAGTAGTTACATTTGGAAATTTGGTTCTAGGACATTTGGTTTGAGCGCAATCCTCAAAGTTAGTTAAAAAATAGTCATTTAAGCCTTTTCTCAGTGAGATCTACGCGATATGGCCGAGAAATGTAATTTTGATGACTCCAAAACCGCTGCGCAGAAGTCAACCAAACTTCACCCGATAGTGTATTGTATCACAATTTAGTAGTTACATTTGGAAATTTGGTTCTAGGACATTTGGTTTGAGCACAATCATCAAACTTAGTTGAAAAAAGTCATTTAAGCCTTTTCACAGTGAGATCTACGCGATATGGCCGAGAAATGTAATTTTGATAACTCCCAAACCGCTGCGCAGAAGTCAACCAAACTTCACCCAATAGTGTATTGTATCACAATCTAGTAGTTACATTTGGAAATTTGGTTCTAGGACATTTGGTTTGAGCGCAATCATCAAACTTAATTAAAAAAGTCATTTAAGCCTTTTCACAGTGAAATCTATGCGATATGGCCGAGAAATGTAATTTTGATGTTCACTCCCAAACCGCTAGGCAGAAGTCAACCAAACTTCACCCAATAGTGTATTGTATCACAATCTAGTAGTTACATTTGGGAATTTGGTTCTAGGACATTTGGTTTGAGCGCAATCATCAAACTTAGTTAAAAAAAGTCATTAAAGCCTTTTCACAGTGAAATCTATGCGATATAGCCGAGAAATGTAATTTTGATGTTCACTCCCAAACCGCTGCGCAGAAGTCAAACTTCACCCAATAATGTATTGTATCACAATCTAGTAGTTACATTTGGAAATTTGGATCTAGGACATTTGGTTTGAGCGCAATCATCAAACTTAGTTAAAAAAAGTCATTTAAGCCTTTTCACAGTGAGATCTACGCGATATGGCCGAGAAATGTAATTTTGATAACTCCCAAACCGCTGCGCAGAAGTCAACCAAACTTCACCCAATAGTGTATTGTATCACAATCTAGTAGTTACATTTGGAAATTTGGTTCTAGGACATTTGGTTTGAGCGCAATCCTCAAACTTAGTTAAAAAAAGTCATTTAAGCCTTTTCGCAGTGAGATCTACGCGATATGGCCGAGAAATGTAATTTTGATGTTAACTCCCAAACCGCTGCGCAGAAGTCAACCAAACTTCACCCAATAGTGTATTGTATCACAATCTAGTAGTTACATTTGGAAATTTGGTTCTAGGACATTTGGTTTGAGCGCAATCCTCAAAGTTAGTTAAAAAAAAGTCATTTAAGCCTTTTCTCAGTGAGATCTACGCGATATGGCCGAGAAATGTAATTTTGATGTTAACTCCCAAACCGCTGCGCAGAAGTCAACCAAACTTCACCTAATAGTGTATTGTATCACAATCTAGTAGTTACATTTGGAAATTTGGTTGTAGGACATTTGGTTTGAGCGCAATCATCAAACTTAGTTAAAAAAAAAGTCATTTAAGCCTTTTCACAGTGAGATCTACGCGATATGGCCGAGAAATGTAATTTTGATGTTAACTCCCAAACCGCTGCGCAGAAGTCAACCAAACTTCACCCAATAATGTATTGTATCACAATCTAGTAGTTACATTTGGAAATTTGGTTCTAGGACATTTGGTTTGAGCGCAATCATCAAACTTAGTTAAAAAAAGTCATTTAAGCCTTTTCACAGTGAGATCTACGCGATATGGCCGAGAAATGTAATTTTGATAACTCCCAAACCGCTGCGCAGAAGTCAACCAAACTTCACCCAATAGTGTATTGTATCACAATCTAGTAGTTACATTTGGAAATTTGGTTCTAGGGCATTTGGTTTGAGCGCAATCATCAAACTTAGTTAAAAAAAAGTCATTTAAGCCTTTTCACAGTGAGATCTACGCGATATGGCCGAGAAATGTAATTTTGATGTTAACTCCCAAACCGCTGCGCAGAAGTCAACCAAACTTCACCTAATAGTGTATTGTATCACAATCTAGTAGTTACATTTGGAAATTTGGTTCTAGGACATTTGGTTTGAGCGCAATCATCAAACTTAGTTAAAAAAAAGTCATTTAAGCCTTTTCACAGTGAGATCTACGCGATATGGCCGAGAAATGTAATTTTGATATTAACTCCCAAACCGCTGCGCAGAAGTCAAACTTCACCTAATAATGTATTGTATCACAATCTAGTAGTTACATTTGGAAATTTGGTTCTAGGACATTTGGTTTGAGCGCAATCATCAAACTTAGTTAAAAAAAGTCATTTAAGCCTTTTCACAGTGAGATCTACGCGATATGGCCGAGAAATGTAATTTTGATAACTCCCAAACCGCTGCGCAGAAGTCAACCAAACTTCACCCAATAGTGTATTGTATCACAATTTAGTAGTTACATTTGGAAATTTGGTTCTAGGACATTTGGTTTGAGCGCAATCATCAAACTTAGTTTAAAAAAGTCATTTAAACCTTTTCACAGTGAGATCTACGCGATATGGCCGAGAAATGTAATTTTGATAACTCCCAAACCGCTGCGCAGAAGTCAACCAAACTTCACCCAATAGTGTATTGTTTCACAATCTAGTAGTTACATTTGGAAATTTGGTTCTAGGACATTTGGTTTGAGCGCAATCCTCATACTTAGTTAAAAAAAGTCATTCAAGCCTTTTCGCAGTGAGATCTACGCGATATGGCCGAGAAATGTAATTTTGATGTTAACTCCCAAACTGCTGCGCAGAAGTCAAACAAACTTCACCCAATAGTGTATTGTATCACAATCTAGTAGTTACATTTGGAAATTTGGTTCTAGGACATTTGGTTTGAGCGCAATCCTCAAAGTTAGTTAAAAAAAAGTCATTTAAGCCTTTTCTCAGTGAGATCTACGCGATATGGCCGAGAAATGTAATTTTGATGACTCCAAAACCGCTGCGCAGAAGTCAACCAAACTTCACCCAATAGTGTATTGTATCACAATTTAGTAGTTACATTTGGAAATTTGGTTCTAGGACATTTGGTTTGAGCGCAATCATCAAACTTAGTTGAAAAAAGTCATTTAAGCCTTTTCACAGTGAGATCTACGCGATATGGCCGAGAAATGTAATTTTGATAACTCCCAAACCGCTGCGCAGAAGTCAACCAAACTTCACCCAATAGTGTATTGTATCACAATCTAGTAGTTACATTTGGAAATTTGGTTCTAGGACATTTGGTTTGAGCGCAATCATCAAACTTAGTTAAAAAAAAGTCATTTAAGCCTTTTCACAGTGAGATCTACGCGATATGGCCGAGAAATGTAATTTTGATGTTAACTCCAAAACCGCTAGGCAGAAGTCAACCAAACTTCACCCAATAGTGTATTGTATCACAATTTAGTAGTTACATTTGGAAATTTGGTTCTAGGACATTTGGTTTGAGCGCAATCATCAAACTTAATTAAAAAAGTCATTTAAGCCTTTTCACAGTGAGATCTATGCGATATGGCCGAGAAATGTAATTTTGATGTTCACTCCCAAACCGCTGCGCAGAAGTCAACCAAACTTCACCCAATAGTGTATTGTATCACAATCTAGTAGTTACATTTAGAAATTTGGTTCTAGGACATTTGGTTTGAGCGCAATCCTCAAACTTAGTTAAAAAAAGTCATTTAAGCCTTTTCACAGTGAGATCTACGCGATATGGCCGAGAAATGTAATTTTGATGTTAACTCCCAAACCGCAAGGCAGAAGTCAACCAAACTTCACCCAATAGTGTATTGTATCACAATCTAGTAGTTACATTTGGAAATTTGGTTCTAGGACATTTGGTTTGAGCGCAATCATCAAACTTAGTTACAAAAAGTCATTTAAGCCTTTTCACAGTGAGATCTACGCGATATGGCCGAGAAATGTAATTTTGATGTTAACTCCCAAACCGCTGCGCAGAAGTCAACCAAACTTCACCCAATAGTGTATTGTATCACAATCTAGTAGTTACATTTGGAAATTTGGTTCTAGGACATTTGGTTTGAGCGCAATCCTCAAACTTAGATAAAAAAAGTCATTTAAGCCTTTTCGCAGTGAGATCTACGCGATATGGCCGAGAAATGTAATTTTGATGTTAACTCCCAAACCGCTGCGCAGAAGTCAACCAAACTTCACCCAATAGTGTATTGTATCACAATCTAGTAGTTACATTTGGAAATTTGGTTCTAGGACATTTGGTTTGAGCGCAATCTTCAAACTTAGTTAAAAAAAGTCATTTAAGCCTTTTCACAGTGAGATCTACGCGATATGGCCGAGAAATGTAATTTTGATGTTAACTCCCAAACCGCTGCGCAGAAGTCAACCAAACTTCACCCAATAGTGTATTGTATCACAATCTAGTAGTTACATTTGGAAATTTGGTTCTAGGACATTTGGTTTGAGCGCAATCCTCAAACTTAGTTAAAAAAAGTCATTCAAGCCTTTTCGCAGTGAGATCTACGCGATATGGCCGAGAAATGTAATTTTGATGTTAACTCCCAAACCGCTGCGCAGAAGTCAAACAAACTTCACCCAATAGTGTATTGTATCACAATCTAGTAGTTACATTTGGAAATTTGGTTCTAGGACATTTGGTTTGAGCGCAATACTCAAAGTTAGTTAAAAAAAAGTCATTTAAGCCTTTTCTCAGTGAGATCTACGCGATATGGCCGAGAAATGTAATTTTGATGACTCCAAAACCGCTGCGCAGAAGTCAACCAAACTTCACCCAATAGTGTATTGTATCACAATTTAGTAGTTACATTTGGAAATTTGGTTCTAGGACATTTGGTTTGAGCGCAATCATCAAACTTAGTTGAAAAAAGTCATTTAAGCCTTTTCACAGTGAGATCTACGCGATATGGCCGAGAAATGTAATTTTGATAACTCCCAAACCGCTGCGCAGAAGTCAACCAAACTTCACCCAATAGTGTATTGTATCACAATCTAGTAGTTACATTTGGAAATTTGGTTCTAGGACATTTGGTTTGAGCGCAATCATCAAACTTAGTTAAAAAAAAGTCATTTAAGCCTTTTCACAGTGAGATCTACGCGATATGGCCGAGAAATGTAATTTTGATGTTAACTCCAAAACCGCTAGGCAGAAGTCAACCAAACTTCACCCAATAGTGTATTGTATCACAATTTAGTAGTTACATTTGGAAATTTGGTTCTAGGACATTTGGTTTGAGCGCAATCATCAAACTTAATTAAAAAAGTCATTTAAGCCTTTTCACAGTGAGATCTATGCGATATGGCCGAGAAATGTAATTTTGATGTTCACTCCCAAACCGCTGCGCAGAAGTCAACCAAACTTCACCCAATAGTGTATTGTATCACAATCTAGTAGTTACATTTAGAAATTTGGTTCTAGGACATTTGGTTTGAGCGCAATCCTCAAACTTAGTTAAAAAAAGTCATTTAAGCCTTTTCACAGTGAGATCTACGCGATATGGCCGAGAAATGTAATTTTGATGTTAACTCCCAAACCGCAAGGCAGAAGTCAACCAAACTTCACCCAATAGTGTATTGTATCACAATCTAGTAGTTACATTTGGAAATTTGGTTCTAGGACATTTGGTTTGAGCGCAATCATCAAACTTAGTTACAAAAAGTCATTTAAGCTTTTTCACAGTGAGATCTACGCGATATGGCCGAGAAATGTAATTTTGATGTTAACTCCCAAACCGCTGCGCAGAAGTCAACCAAACTTCACCCAATAGTGTATTGTATCACAATCTAGTAGTTACATTTGGAAATTTGGTTCTAGGACATTTGGTTTGAGCGCAATCCTCAAACTTAGATAAAAAAAGTCATTTAAGCCTTTTCGCAGTGAGATCTACGCGATATGGCCGAGAAATGTAATTTTGATGTTAACTCCCAAACCGCTGCGCAGAAGTCAACCAAACTTCACCCAATAGTGTATTGTATCACAATCTAGTAGTTACATTTGGAAATTTGGTTCTAGGACATTTGGTTTGAGCGCAATCTTCAAACTTAGTTAAAAAAAGTCATTTAAGCCTTTTCACAGTGAGATCTACGCGATATGGCCGAGAAATGTAATTTTGATGTTAACTCCCAAACCGCTGCGCAGAAGTCAACCAAACTTCACCCAATAGTGTATTGTATCACAATCTAGTAGTTACATTTGGAAATTTGGTTCTAGGACATTTGGTTTGAGCGCAATCCTCAAACTTAGTTAAAAAAAGTCATTTAAGCCTTTTCGCAGTGAGATCTACGCGATATGGCCGAGAAATGTAATTTTGATGTTAACTCCCAAACCGCTGCGCAGAAGTCAACCAAACTTCACCCAATAGTGTATTGTATCACAATCTAGTAGTTACATTTGGAAATTTGGTTCTAGGACATTTGGTTTGAGCGCAATCCTCAAACTTAGTTAAAAAAAAATCATTTAAGCCTTTTCACAGTGAGATCTACGCGATATGGCCGAGAAATGTAATTTTGATGTTAACTCCAAAACCGCTGCGCAGAAGTCAACCAAACTTCACACAATAGTGTATTGTATCACAATCTAGTAGTTACATTTGGAAATTTGGTTCTAGGACATTTGGTTTGAGCGCAATCCTCAAACTTAGTTAAAAAAAGTCATTTAAGCCTTTTCGCAGTGAGATCTACGCGATATGGCCGAGAAATGTAATTTTCATGTTAACTCCCAAACCGCTGCGCAGAAGTCAACCAAACTTCACCCAATAGTGTATTGTATCCCAATCTAGTAGTTACATTTGGAAATTTGGTTCTAGGACATTTGGTTTGAGCGCAATCCTCAAACTTAGTTAAAAAAAGTCATTTAAGCCTTTTCGCAGTGAGATCTACGCGATATGGCCGAGAAATGTAATTTTGATGTTAACTCCCAAACCGCTGCGCAGAAGTAAACCAAACTTCACCCAATAGTGTATTGTATCACAATCTAGTAGTTACATTTGGAAATTTGGTTCTAGGACATTTGGTTTGAGCGCAATCCTCAAACTTAGTTTAAAAAAAGTCATGTAAGCCTTTTCACAGTGAGATCTACGCGATATGGCCGAGAAATGTAATTTTGATGTTAATTCCCAAACCGCTAGGCAGAAGTCAACCAAACTTCACCCAATAGTGTATTGTATCACAATCTAGTAGTTACATTTGGAAATTTGGTTCTAGGACATTTGGTTTGAGCGCAATCCTCAAACTTAGTTAAAAAAAGTCATTTAAGCCTTTTCGCAGTGAGATCTACGCGATATGGCCGAGAAATGTAATTTTGATGTTAACTCCCAAACCGCTGCGCAGAAGTAAACCAAACTTCACCCAATAGTGTATTGTATCACAATCTAGTAGTTACATTTGGAAATTTGGTTCTAGGACATTTGGTTTGAGCGCAATCCTCAAACTTAGTTTAAAAAAAGTCATGTAAGCCTTTTCACAGTGAGATCTACGCGATATGGCCGAGAAATGTAATTTTGATGTTAACTCCCAAACCGCTGCGCAGAAGTCAACCAAACTTCACCTAATAGTGTATTGTATCACAATCTAGTAGTTACATTTGGAAATTTGGTTCTAGGACATTTGGTTTGAGCGCAATCATCAAACTTAGTTAAAAAAAAGTCATTTAAGCCTTTTCACAGTGAGATCTACGCGATATGGCCGAGAAATGTAATTTTGATATTAACTCCCAAACCGCTGCGCAGAAGTCAAACTTCACCTAATAATGTATTGTATCACAATCTAGTAGTTACATTTGGAAATTTGGTTCTAGGACATTTGGTTTGAGCGCAATCATCAAACTTAGTTAAAAAAAGTCATTTAAGCCTTTTCACAGTGAGATCTACGCGATATGGCCGAGAAATGTAATTTTGATAACTCCCAAACCGCTGCGCAGAAGTCAACCAAACTTCACCCAATAGTGTATTGTATCACAATTTAGTAGTTACATTTGGAAATTTGGTTCTAGGACATTTGGTTTGAGCGCAATCATCAAACTTAGTTTAAAAAAGTCATTTAAACCTTTTCACAGTGAGATCTACGCGATATGGCCGAGAAATGTAATTTTGATAACTCCCAAACCGCTGCGCAGAAGTCAACCAAACTTCACCCAATAGTGTATTGTTTCACAATCTAGTAGTTACATTTGGAAATTTGGTTCTAGGACATTTGGTTTGAGCGCAATCCTCAAACTTAGTTAAAAAAAGTCATTCAAGCCTTTTCGCAGTGAGATCTACGCGATATGGCCGAGAAATGTAATTTTGATGTTAACTCCCAAACCGCTGCGCAGAAGTCAAACAAACTTCACCCAATAGTGTATTGTATCACAATCTAGTAGTTACATTTGGAAATTTGGTTCTAGGACATTTGGTTTGAGCGCAATCCTCAAAGTTAGTTAAAAAAAAGTCATTTAAGCCTTTTCTCAGTGAGATCTACGCGATATGGCCGAGAAATGTAATTTTGATGACTCCAAAACCGCTGCGCAGAAGTCAACCAAACTTCACCCAATAGTGTATTGTATCACAATTTAGTAGTTACATTTGGAAATTTGGTTCTAGGACATTTGGTTTGAGCGCAATCATCAAACTTAGTTGAAAAAAGTCATTTAAGCCTTTTCACAGTGAGATCTACGCGATATGGCCGAGAAATGTAATTTTGATAACTCCCAAACCGCTGCGCAGAAGTCAACCAAACTTCACCCAATAGTGTATTGTATCACAATCTAGTAGTTACATTTGGAAATTTGGTTCTAGGACATTTGGTTTGAGCGCAATCATCAAACTTAGTTAAAAAAAAGTCATTTAAGCCTTTTCACAGTGAGATCTACGCGATATGGCCGAGAAATGTAATTTTGATGTTAACTCCAAAACCGCTAGGCAGAAGTCAACCAAACTTCACCCAATAGTGTATTGTATCACAATTTAGTAGTTACATTTGGAAATTTGGTTCTAGGACATTTGGTTTGAGCGCAATCATCAAACTTAATTAAAAAAGTCATTTAAGCCTTTTCACAGTGAGATCTATGCGATATGGCCGAGAAATGTAATTTTGATGTTCACTCCCAAACCGCTGCGCAGAAGTCAACCAAACTTCACCCAATAGTGTATTGTATCACAATCTAGTAGTTACATTTAGAAATTTGGTTCTAGGACATTTGGTTTGAGCGCAATCCTCAAACTTAGTTAAAAAAAGTCATTTAAGCCTTTTCACAGTGAGATCTACGCGATATGGCCGAGAAATGTAATTTTGATGTTAACTCCCAAACCGCAAGGCAGAAGTCAACCAAACTTCACCCAATAGTGTATTGTATCACAATCTAGTAGTTACATTTGGAAATTTGGTTCTAGGACATTTGGTTTGAGCGCAATCATCAAACTTAGTTACAAAAAGTCATTTAAGCCTTTTCACAGTGAGATCTACGCGATATGGCCGAGAAATGTAATTTTGATGTTAACTCCCAAACCGCTGCGCAGAAGTCAACCAAACTTCACCCAATAGTGTATTGTATCACAATCTAGTAGTTACATTTGGAAATTTGGTTCTAGGACATTTGGTTTGAGCGCAATCCTCAAACTTAGATAAAAAAAGTCATTTAAGCCTTTTCGCAGTGAGATCTACGCGATATGGCCGAGAAATGTAATTTTGATGTTAACTCCCAAACCGCTGCGCAGAAGTCAACCAAACTTCACCCAATAGTGTATTGTATCACAATCTAGTAGTTACATTTGGAAATTTGGTTCTAGGACATTTGGTTTGAGCGCAATCTTCAAACTTAGTTAAAAAAAGTCATTTAAGCCTTTTCACAGTGAGATCTACGCGATATGGCCGAGAAATGTAATTTTGATGTTAACTCCCAAACCGCTGCGCAGAAGTCAACCAAACTTCACCCAATAGTGTATTGTATCACAATCTAGTAGTTACATTTGGAAATTTGGTTCTAGGACATTTGGTTTGAGCGCAATCCTCAAACTTAGTTAAAAAAAGTCATTTAAGCCTTTTCGCAGTGAGATCTACGCGATATGGCCGAGAAATGTAATTTTGATGTTAACTCCCAAACCGCTGCGCAGAAGTCAACCAAACTTCAGCCAATAGTGTATTGTATCACAATCTAGTAGTTACATTTGGAAATTTGGTTCTAGGACATTTGGTTTGAGCGCAATCCTCAAACTTAGTTAAAAAAAAATCATTTAAGCCTTTTCACAGTGAGATCTACGCGATATGGCCGAGAAATGTAATTTTGATGTTAACTCCAAAACCGCTGCGCAGAAGTCAACCAAACTTCACACAATAGTGTATTGTATCACAATCTAGTAGTTACATTTGGAAATTTGGTTCTAGGACATTTGGTTTGAGCGCAATCCTCAAACTTAGTTAAAAAAAGTCATTTAAGCCTTTTCGCAGTGAGATCTACGCGATATGGCCGAGAAATGTAATTTTCATGTTAACTCCCAAACCGCTGCGCAGAAGTCAACCAAACTTCACCCAATAGTGTATTGTATCCCAATCTAGTAGTTACATTTGGAAATTTGGTTCTAGGACATTTGGTTTGAGCGCAATCCTCAAACTTAGTTAAAAAAAGTCATTTAAGCCTTTTCGCAGTGAGATCTACGCGATATGGCCGAGAAATGTAATTTTGATGTTAACTCCCAAACCGCTGCGCAGAAGTAAACCAAACTTCACCCAATAGTGTATTGTATCACAATCTAGTAGTTACATTTGGAAATTTGGTTCTAGGACATTTGGTTTGAGCGCAATCCTCAAACTTAGTTTAAAAAAAGTCATGTAAGCCTTTTCACAGTGAGATCTACGCGATATGGCCGAGAAATGTAATTTTGATGTTAATTCCCAAACCGCTAGGCAGAAGTCAACCAAACTTCACCCAATAGTGTATTGTATCACAGTCTAGTAGTTACATTTGGAAATTTGGTTCTAGGACATTTGGTTTGAGCGCAATCCTCAAACTTAGTTAAAAAAAGTCATTTAAGCCTTTTCGCAGTGAGATCTACGCGATATGGCCGAGAAATGTAATTTTGATGTTAACTCCCAAACCGCTGCGCAGAAGTAAACCAAACTTCACCCAATAGTGTATTGTATCACAATCTAGTAGTTACATTTGGAAATTTGGTTCTAGGACATTTGGTTTGAGCGCAATCCTCAAACTTAGTTTAAAAAAAGTCATGTAAGCCTTTTCACAGTGAGATCTACGCGATATGGCCGAGAAATGTAATTTTGATGTTAACTCCAAAACCGCTGAGCAGAAGTCAACCAAACTTCACCCAATAGTGTATTGTATCACAATCTAGTAGTTACATTTGGAAATTTGGTTCTAGGACATTTGGTTTGAGCGCAATCCTCAAACTTAGTTAAAAAAAGTCATTTAAGCCTTTTCACAGTGAGATTTACGCGATATGGCCGAGAAATGTAATTTTGATGTTAACTCCCAAACCGCTGCGCAGAAGTCAACCAAACTTCACCCAATAGTGTATTGTATCACAATCTAGTAGTTACATTTGGAAATTTGGTTCTAGGACATTTGGTTTGAGCGCAATCCTCAAACTTAATTAAAAAAAGTCATTTAAGCCTTTTCTCAGTGAGATCTACGCGATATGGCCGAGAAATGTAATTTTGATGTTAACTCCAAAACCGCTGCGCAGAAGTAAACCAAACTTCACCCAATAGTGTATTGTATCACAATCTAGTAGTTACATTTGGAAATTTGGTTCTAGGACATTTGGTTTGAGCGCAATCCTCAAACTTAGTTTAAAAAAAGTCATTTTAGCCTTTTCACAGTGAGATCTACGCGATATGGCCGAGAAATGTAATTTTGATATCTCCCAAACCGCTGCGCAGAAGTCAACCAAACTTCACCCAATAGTGTATTGTATCACAATCTAGTAGTTACATTTGGAAATTTGGTTCTAGGACATTTGGTTTGAGCGCAATCCTCAAACTTAGTTAAAAAAAGTCATTTAAGCCTTTTCGCAGTGAGATCTACGCGATATGGCCGAGAAATGTAATTTTGATGTTAACTCCCAAACCGCTGCGCAGAAGGCAACCAAACTTCACCCAATAGTGTATTGTATCACAATCTAGTAGTTACATTTGGAAATTTGGTTCTAGGACATTTGGTTTGAGCGCAATCCTCAAACTTAGTTAAAAAAAAGTCATTTAAGCCTTTTCTCAGTGAGATCTACGCGATATGGCCGAGAAATGTAATTTTGATGACTCCAAAACCGCTGCGCAGAAGTCAACCAAACTTCACCCAATAGTGTATTGTATCACAATCTAGTAGTTACATTTGGAAATTTGGTTCTAGTACATTTGGTTTGAGCGCAATCCTCAAACTTAGTTAAAAAAAGTCATTTAAGCCTTTTCGCAGTGAGATCTACGCGATATGGCCGAGAAATGTAATTTTCATGTTAACTCCCAAACCGCTGCGCAGAAGTCAACCAAACTTCACCCAATAGTGTATTGTATCACAATCTAGTAGTTACATTTGGAAATTTGGTTCTAGGACATTTGGTTTGAGCGCAATCCTCAAACTTAGTTAAAAAAAGTCATTTAAGCCTTTTCGCAGTGAGATCTACGCGATATGGCCGAGAAATGTAATTTTGATGTTAACTCCCAAACCGCTGCGCAGAAGTAAACCAAACTTCACCCAATAGTGTATTGTATCACAATCTAGTAGTTACATTTGGAAATTTGGTTCTAGGACATTTGGTTTGAGCGCAATCCTCAAACTTAGTTTAAAAAAAGTCATGTAAGCCT
Source organism: Corythoichthys intestinalis (assembly GCF_030265065.1). Taxonomy (NCBI): domain Eukaryota; kingdom Metazoa; phylum Chordata; class Actinopteri; order Syngnathiformes; family Syngnathidae; genus Corythoichthys; species Corythoichthys intestinalis. The sequence goes on along the minus strand of NC_080414.1, from coordinate 39,709,969 downwards.
TTTCACAGTGAGATCTACGCGATATGGCCGAGAAATGTAATTTTGATGTTAACTCCAAAACCGCTGAGCAGAAGTCAACCAAACTTCACCCAATAGTGTATTGTATCACAATCTAGTAGTTACATTTGGAAATTTGGTTCTAGGACATTTGGTTTGAGCGCAATCCTCAAACTTAGTTAAAAAAAGTCATTTAAGCCTTTTCACAGTGAGATTTACGCGATATGGCCGAGAAATGTAATTTTGATGTTAACTCCCAAACCGCTGCGCAGAAGTCAACCAAACTTCACCCAATAGTGTATTGTATCACAATCTAGTAGTTACATTTGGAAATTTGGTTCTAGGACATTTGGTTTGAGCGCAATCCTCAAACTTAGTTAAAAAAAGTCATTTAAGCCTTTTCTCAGTGAGATCTACGCGATATGGCCGAGAAATGTAATTTTGATGTTAACTCCAAAACCGCTGCGCAGAAGTAAACCAAACTTCACCCAATAGTGTATTGTATCACAATCTAGTAGTTACATTTGGAAATTTGGTTCTAGGACATTTGGTTTGAGCGCAATCCTCAAACTTAGTTTAAAAAAAGTCATTTTAGCCTTTTCACAGTGAGATCTACGCGATATGGCCGAGAAATGTAATTTTGATATCTCCCAAACCGCTGCGCAGAAGTCAACCAAACTTCACCCAATAGTGTATTGTATCACAATCTAGTAGTTACATTTGGAAATTTGGTTCTAGGACATTTGGTTTGAGCGCAATCCTCAAACTTAGTTAAAAAAAGTCATTTAAGCCTTTTCGCAGTGAGATCTACGCGATATGGCCGAGAAATGTAATTTTGATGTTAACTCCCAAACCGCTGCGCAGAAGGCAACCAAACTTCACCCAATAGTGTATTGTATCACAATCTAGTAGTTACATTTGGAAATTTGGTTCTAGGACATTTGGTTTGAGCGCAATCCTCAAACTTAGTTAAAAAAAAGTCATTTAAGCCTTTTCTCAGTGAGATCTACGCCATATGGCCGAGAAATGTAATTTTGATGACTCCAAAACCGCTGCGCAGAAGTCAACCAAACTTCACCCAATAGTGTATTGTATCACAATCTAGTAGTTACATTTGGAAATTTGGTTCTAGTACATTTGGTTTGAGCGCAATCCTCAAACTTAGTTAAAAAAAGTCATTTAAGCCTTTTCGCAGTGAGATCTACGCGATATGGCCGAGAAATGTAATTTTCATGTTAACTCCCAAACCGCTGCGCAGAAGTCAACCAAACTTCACCCAATAGTGTATTGTATCACAATCTAGTAGTTACATTTGGAAATTTGGTTCTAGGACATTTGGTTTGAGCGCAATCCTCAAACTTAGTTAAAAAAAGTCATTTAAGCCTTTTCGCAGTGAGATCTACGCGATATGGCCGAGAAATGTAATTTTGATGTTAACTCCCAAACCGCTGCGCAGAAGTAAACCAAACTTCACCCAATAGTGTATTGTATCACAATCTAGTAGTTACATTTGGAAATTTGGTTCTAGGACATTTGGTTTGAGCGCAATCCTCAAACTTAGTTTAAAAAAAGTCATGTAAGCCTTTTCACAGTGAGATCTACGCGATATGGCCGAGAAATGTAATTTTGATGTTAACTCCAAAACCGCTGAGCAGAAGTCAACCAAACTTCACCCAATAGTGTATTGTATCACAATCTAGTAGTTACATTTGGAAATTTGGTTCTAGGACATTTGGTTTGAGCGCAATCCTCAAACTTAGTTAAAAAAAGTCATTTAAGCCTTTTCACAGTGAGATTTACGCGATATGGCCGAGAAATGTAATTTTGATGTTAACTCCCAAACCGCTGCGCAGAAGTCAACCAAACTTCACCCAATAGTGTATTGTATCACAATCTAGTAGTTACATTTGGAAATTTGGTTCTAGGACATTTGGTTTGAGCGCAATCCTCAAACTTAGTTAAAAAAAGTCATTTAAGCCTTTTCTCAGTGAGATCTACGCGATATGGCCGAGAAATGTAATTTTGATGTTAACTCCAAAACCGCTGCGCAGAAGTAAACCAAACTTCACCCAATAGTGTATTGTATCACAATCTAGTAGTTACATTTGGAAATTTGGTTCTAGGACATTTGGTTTGAGCGCAATCCTCAAACTTAGTTTAAAAAAAGTCATTTTAGCCTTTTCACAGTGAGATCTACGCGATATGGCCGAGAAATGTAATTTTGATATCTCCCAAACCGCTGCGCAGAAGTCAACCAAACTTCACCCAATAGTGTATTGTATCACAATCTAGTAGTTACATTTGGAAATTTGGTTCTAGGACATTTGGTTTGAGCGCAATCCTCAAACTTAGTTAAAAAAAGTCATTTAAGCCTTTTCGCAGTGAGATCTACGCGATATGGCCGAGAAATGTAATTTTGATGTTAACTCCCAAACCGCTGCGCAGAAGGCAACCAAACTTCACCCAATAGTGTATTGTATCACAATCTAGTAGTTACATTTGGAAATTTGGTTCTAGGACATTTGGTTTGAGCGCAATCCTCAAACTTAGTTAAAAAAAAGTCATTTAAGCCTTTTCTCAGTGAGATCTACGCCATATGGCCGAGAAATGTAATTTTGATGACTCCAAAACCGCTGCGCAGAAGTCAACCAAACTTCACCCAATAGTGTATTGTATCACAATTTAGTAGTTACATTTGGAAATTTGGTTCTAGGACATTTGGTTTGAGCGCAATCATCAAACTTAGTTAAAAAAAGTCATTTAAGCCTTTTCACAGTGAGATCTAAGCGATATGGCGGAGAAATGTAATTTTAATAACTCCCAAACCGCTGCGCAGAAGTCAACCAAATTTCACCCAATAGTGTATTGTATCACAATCTAGTAGTTACATTTGGAAATTTGGTTCTAGGACATTTGGTTTGAGCGCAATCATCAAACTTAGTTAAAAAAAAGTCATTTAAGCCTTTTCACAGTGAGATCTACGCGATATGGCCGAGAAATGTAATTTTGATATTAACTCCCAAACCGCTGCGCAGAAGTCAAACTTCACCCAATAATGTATTGTATCACAATCTAGTAGTTACATTTGGAAATTTGGTTCTAGGACATTTGGTTTGAGCGCAATCATCAAACTTAGTTAAAAAAAAGTCATTTAAGCCTTTTCGCAGTGAGATCTACGCGATATGGCCGAGAAATGTAATTTTGATGTTAACTCCCAAACCGCTGCGCAGAAGTCAACCAAACTTCACCCAATAGTGTATTGTATCACAATCTAGTAGTTACATTTGGAAATTTGGTTCTAGGACATTTGGTTTGAGCGCAATCCTCAAACTTAGTTAAAAAAAAGTCATTTAAGCCTTTTCACAGTGAGATCTACGCGATATGGCCGAGAAATGTAATTTTGATGTTAACTCCCAAACCGCTGCTCAGAAGTCAACCAAACTTCACCTAATAGTGTATTGTATCACAATCTAGTAGTTACATTTGGAAATTTGGTTCTAGGACATTTGGTTTGAGCGCAATCATCAAACTTAGTTAAAAAAAAGTCATTTAAGCCTTTTCACAGTGAGATCTACGCGATATGGCCGAGAAATGTAATTTTGATATTAACTCCCAAACCGCTGCGCAGAAGTCAAACTTCACCCAATAATGTATTGTATCACAATCTAGTAGTTACATTTGGAAATTTGGTTATAGGACATTTGGTTTGAGCGCAATCATCAAACTTAGTTAAAAAAAGTCATTTAAGCCTTTTCACAGTGAGATCTACGCGATATGGCCGAGAAATGTAATTTTGATAACTCCCAAACCGCTGCGCAGAAGTCAACCAAACTTCACCCAATAGTGTATTGTATCACAATCTAGTAGTTACATTTGGAAATTTGGTTCTAGGACATTTGGTTTGAGCGCAATCCTCAAACTTAGTTAAAAAAAGTCATTTAAGCCTTTTCGCAGTGAGATATACGCGATATGGCCGAGAAATGTAATTTTGATGTTAACTCCCAAACCGCTGCGCAGAAGTCAACCAAACTTCACCCAATAGTGTATTGTATCACAATCTAGTAGTTACATTTGGAAATTTGGTTCTAGGACATTTGGTTTGAGCGCAATCCTCAAAGTTAGTTAAAAAAAAGTCATTTAAGCCTTTTCTCAGTGAGATCTACGCGATATGGCCGAGAAATGTAATTTTGATGACTCCAAAACCGCTGCGCAGAAGTCAACCAAACTTCACCCAATAGTGTATTGTATCACAATTTAGTAGTTACATTTGGAAATTTGGTTCTAGGACATTTGGTTTGAGCGCAATCATCAAACTTAGTTAAAAAAAGTCATTTACGCCTTTTCACAGTGAGATCTACGCGATATGGCCGAGAAATGTAATTTTGATAACTCCCAAACCGCTGCGCAGAAGTCAACCAAACTTCACCCAATAGTGTATTGTATCACAATCTAGTAGTTACATTTGGAAATTTGGTTCTAGGACATTTGGTTTGAGCGCAATCATCAAACTTAGTTAAAAAAAGTCATTTAAGCCTTTTCACAGTGAGATTTACGCGATATGGCCGAGAAATGTAATTTTGATGTTAACTCCCAAACCGCTAGGCAGAAGTCAACCAAACTTCACCCAATAGTGTATTGTATCACAATTTAGTAGTTACATTTGGAAATTTGGTTCTAGGACATTTGGTTTGAGCGCAATCATCAAACTTAATTAAAAAAGTCATTTAAGCCTTTTCACAGTGAGATCTATGCGATATGGCCGAGAAATGTAATTTTGATGTTCACTCCCAAACCGCTGCGCAGAAGTCAACCAAACTTCACCCAATAGTGTATTGTATCACAATCTAGTAGTTACATTTGGAAATTTGGTTCTAGGACATTTGGTTTGAGCGCAATCCTCAAACTTAGATAAAAAAAGTCATTTAAGCCTTTTCGCAGTGAGATCTACGCGATATGGCCGAGAAATGTAATTTTGATGTTAACTCCCAAACCGCTGCGCAGAAGTCAACCAAACTTCACCCAATAGTGTATTGTATCACAATCTAGTAGTTACATTTGGAAATTTGGTTCTAGGACATTTGGTTTGAGCGCAATCCTCAAACTTAGTTAAAAAAAGTCATTTAAGCCTTTTCACAGTGAGATCTACGCGATATGGCCGAGAAATGTAATTTTGATGTTAACTCCCAAACCGCTGCGCAGAAGTCAACCAAACTTCACCCAATAGTGTATTGTATCACAATCTAGTAGTTACATTTGGAAATTTGGTTCTAGGACATTTGGTTTGAGCGCAATCCTCAAACTTAGTTAAAAAAAAATCATTTAAGCCTTTTCACAGTGAGATCTACGCGATATGGCCGAGAAATGTAATTTTGATGTTAACTCCAAAACCGCTGCGCAGAAGTCAACCAAACTTCACCCAATAGTGTATTGTATCACAATCTAGTAGTTACATTTGGAAATTTGGTTGTAGGACATTTGGTTTGAGCGCAATCCTCAAACTTAGTTAAAAAAAGTCATTTAAGCCTTTTCACAGTGAGATTTACGCGATATGGCCGAGAAATGTAATTTTGATGTTAACTCCCAAACCGCTGCGCAGAAGTCAACCAAACTTCACCCAATAGTGTATTGTATCACAATCTAGTAGTTACATTTGGAAATTTGGTTCTAGGACATTTGGTTTGAGCGCAATCCTCAAACTTAGTTAAAAAAAGTCATTTAAGCCTTTTCGCAGTGAGATCTACGCGATATGGCCGAGAAATGTAATTTTGATGTTAACTCCAAAACCGCTGCGCAGAAGTCAACCAAACTTCACCCAATAGTGTATTGTATCACAATCTAGTAGTTACATTTGGAAATTTGGTTCTAGGACATTTGGTTTGAGCGCAATCCTCAAACTTAGTTTAAAAAAAGTCATTTTAGCCTTTTCACAGTGAGATCTACGCGATATGGCCGAGAAATGTAATTTTGATATCTCCCAAACCGCTGCGCAGAAGTCAACCAAACTTCACCCAATAGTGTATTGTATCACAATCTAGTAGTTACATTTGGAAATTTGGTTCTAGGACATTTGGTTTGAGCGCAATCCTCAAACTTAGTTAAAAAAAGTCATTTAAGCCTTTTCGCAGTGAGATCTACGCGATATGGCCGAGAAATGTAATTTTGATGTTAACTCCCAAACCGCTGCGCAGAAGTCAACCAAACTTCACCCAATAGTGTATTGTATCACAATCTAGTAGTTACATTTGGAAATTTGGTTCTAGGACATTTGGTTTGAGCGCAATCCTCAAACTTAGTTAAAAAAAAGTCATTTAAGCCTTTTCTCAGTGAGATCTACGCGATATGGCCGAGAAATGTAATTTTGATAACTCCCAAACCGCTGCGCAGAAGTCAACCAAACTTCACCCAATAGTGTATTGTATCACAATCTAGTAGTTACATTTGGAAATTTGGTTCTAGGACATTTGGTTTGAGCGCAATCATCAAACTTAGTTAAAAAAAGTCATTTAAGCCTTTTCACAGTGAGATCTATGCGATATGGCCGAGAAATGTAATTTTGATGTTAACTCCCAAACCGCTAGGCAGAAGTCAACCAAACTTCACCCAATAGTGTATTGTATCACAATTTAGTAGTTCCATTTGGAAATTTGGTTCTAGGACATTTGGTTTGAGCGCAATCATCAAACTTAATTAAAAAAGTCATTTAAGCCTTTTTACAGTGAGATCTATGCGATATGGCCGAGAAATGTAATTTTGATGTTCACTCCCAAACCGCTAGGCAGAAGTCAACCAAACTTCACCCAATAGTGTATTGTAACACAATCTAGTAGTTACATTTGGGAATTTGGTTCTAGGACATTTGGTTTGAGCGCAATCATCAAACTTAGTTAAAAAAAAGTCATTTAAGCCTTTTCACAATGAGATCTACGCGATATGGCCGAGAAATGTAATTTTGATGTTAACTCCCAAACCGCTGCGCAGAAGTCAACCAAACTTCACCTAATAGTGTATTGTATCACAATCTAGTAGTTACATTTGGAAATTTGGTTCTAGGACATTTGGTTTGAGCGCAATCATCAAACTTAGTTAAAAAAAAGTCATTTAAGCCTTTTCTCAGTGAGATCTACGCGATATGGCCGAGAAATGTAATTTTGATGTTAACTCCCAAACCGCTGCGCAGAAGTCAAACTTCACCCAATAATGTATTGTATCACAATCTAGTAGTTACATTTGGAAACTTGGTTCTAGGACATTTGGTTTGAGCGCAATCATCAAACTTAGTTAAAAAAAGTCATTTAAGCCTTTTCGCAGTGAGATCTACGCGATATGGCCGAGAAATGTAATTTTGATGTTAACTCCCAAACCGCTGCGCAGAAGTCAACCAAACTTCACCCAATAGTGTATTGTATCACAATCTAGTAGTTACATTTGGAAATTTGGTTCTAGGACATTTGGTTTGAGCGCAATCCTCAAACTTAGTTAAAAAAAAGTCATTTAAGCCTTTTCTCAGTGAGATCTACGCGATATGGCCGAGAAATGTAATTTTGATGACTCCAAAACCGCTGCGCAGAAGTCAACCAAACTTCACCCAATAGTGTATTGTATCACAATTTAGTAGTTACATTTGGAAATTTGGTTCTAGGACATTTGGTTTGAGCGCAATCATCAAACTTAGTTAAAAAAAGTCATTTAAGCCTTTTCACAGTGAGATCTACGCGATATGGCGGAGAAATGTAATTTTGATAACTCCCAAACCGCTGCGCAGAAGTCAACCAAACTTCACCCAATAGTGTATTGTATCACAATCTAGTAGTTACATTTGGAAATTTGGTTCTAGGACATTTGGTTTGAGCGCAATCCTCAAACTTAGTTAAAAAAAAGTCATTTAAGCCTTTTCACAGTGAGATCTATGCGATATGGCCGAGAAATGTAATTTTGATGTTAACTCCCAAACCGCTAGGCAGAAGTCAACCAAACTTCACCCAATAGTGTATTGTATCACAATCTAGTAGTTACATTTGGAAATTTGGTTCTAGGACATTTGGTTTGAGCGCAATCATCAAACTTAGTTAAAAAAAAGTCATTTAAGCCTTTTCACAGTGAGATCTACGCGATATGGCCGAGAAATGTAATTTTGATGTTAACTCCCAAACCGCTGCTCAGAAGTCAACCAAACTTCACCTAATAGTGTATTGTATCACAATCTAGTAGTTACATTTGGAAATTTGGTTCTAGGACATTTGGTTTGAGCGCAATCATCAAACTTAGTTAAAAAAAAGTCATTTAAGCCTTTTCACAGTGAGATCTACGCGATATGGCCGAGAAATGTAATTTTGATATTAACTCCCAAACCGCTGCGCAGAAGTCAAACTTCACCCAATAATGTATTGTATCACAATCTAGTAGTTACATTTGGAAATTTGGTTATAGGACATTTGGTTTGAGCGCAATCATCAAACTTAGTTAAAAAAAGTCATTTAAGCCTTTTCACAGTGAGATCTACGCGATATGGCCGAGAAATGTAATTTTGATAACTCCCAAACCGCTGCGCAGAAGTCAACCAAACTTCACCCAATAGTGTATTGTATCACAATCTAGTAGTTACATTTGGAAATTTGGTTCTAGGACATTTGGTTTGAGCGCAATCCTCAAACTTAGTTAAAAAAAGTCATTTAAGCGTTTTCGCAGTGAGATATACGCGATATGGCCGAGAAATGTAATTTTGATGTTAACTCCCAAACCGCTGCGCAGAAGTCAACCAAACTTCACCCAATAGTGTATTGTATCACAATCTAGTAGTTACATTTGGAAATTTGGTTCTAGGACATTTGGTTTGAGCGCAATCCTCAAAGTTAGTTAAAAAAAAGTCATTTAAGCCTTTTCTCAGTGAGATCTACGCGATATGGCCGAGAAATGTAATTTTGATGTTAACTCCCAAACCGCTAGGCAGAAGTCAACCAAACTTCACCCAATAGTGTATTGTATCACAATTTAGTAGTTACATTTGGAAATTTGGTTCTAGGACATTTGGTTTGAGCGCAATCATCAAACTTAGTTAAAAAAAGTCATTTACGCCTTTTCACAGTGAGATCTACGCGATATGGCCGAGAAATGTAATTTTGATAACTCCCAAACCGCTGCGCAGAAGTCAACCAAACTTCACCCAATAGTGTATTGTATCACAATCTAGTAGTTACATTTGGAAATTTGGTTCTAGGACATTTGGTTTGAGCGCAATCATCAAACTTAGTTAAAAAAAGTCATTTAAGCCTTTTCACAGTGAGATTTACGCGATATGGCCGAGAAATGTAATTTTGATGTTAACTCCCAAACCGCTAGGCAGAAGTCAACCAAACTTCACCCAATAGTGTATTGTATCACAATTTAGTAGTTACATTTGGAAATTTGGTTCTAGGACATTTGGTTTGAGCGCAATCATCAAACTTAATTAAAAAAGTCATTTAAGCCTTTTCACAGTGAGATCTATGCGATATGGCCGAGAAATGTAATTTTGATGTTCACTCCCAAACCGCTGCGCAGAAGTCAACCAAACTTCACCCAATAGTGTATTGTATCACAATCTAGTAGTTACATTTAGAAATTTGGTTCTAGGACATTTGGTTTGAGCGCAATCCTCAAACTTAGTTAAAAAAAGTCATTTAAGCCTTTTCACAGTGAGATCTACGCGATATGGCCGAGAAATGTAATTTTGATGTTAACTCCCAAACCGCTAGGCAGAAGTCAACCAAACTTCACCCAATAGTGTATTGTATCACAATCTAGTAGTTACATTTGGAAATTTGGTTCTAGGACATTTGGTTTGAGCGCAATCATCAAACTTAGTTACAAAAAGTCATTTAAGCCTTTTCGCAGTGAGATCTACGCGATATGGCCGAGAAATGTAATTTTGATGTTAACTCCCAAACCGCTGCGCAGAAGTCAACCAAACTTCACCCAATAGTGTATTGTATCACAATCTAGTAGTTACATTTGGAAATTTGGTTCTAGGACATTTGGTTTGAGCGCAATCCTCAAACTTAGTTAAAAAAAGTCATTTAAGCCTTTTCACAGTGAGATCTACGCGATATGGCCGAGAAATGTAATTTTGATGTTAACTCCCAAACCGCTGCGCAGAAGTCAACCAAACTTCACCCAATAGTGTATTGTATCACAATCTAGTAGTTACATTTGGAAATTTGGTTCTAGGACATTTGGTTTGAGCGCAATCCTCAAACTTAGTTAAAAAAAAATCATTTAAGCCTTTTCACAGTGAGATCTACGCGATATGGCCGAGAAATGTAATTTTGATGTTAACTCCAAAACCGCTGCGCAGAAGTCAACCAAACTTCACCCAATAGTGTATTGTATCACAATCTAGTAGTTACATTTGGAAATTTGGTTGTAGGACATTTGGTTTGAGCGCAATCCTCAAACTTAGTTAAAAAAAGTCATTTAAGCCTTTTCACAGTGAGATTTACGCGATATGGCCGAGAAATGTAATTTTGATGTTAACTCCCAAACCGCTGCGCAGAAGTCAACCAAACTTCACCCAATAGTGTATTGTATCACAATCTAGTAGTTACATTTGGAAATTTGGTTCTAGGACATTTGGTTTGAGCGCAATCCTCAAACTTAGTTAAAAAAAGTCATTTAAGCCTTTTCTCAGTGAGATCTACGCGATATGGCCGAGAAATGTAATTTTGATGTTAACTCCAAAACCGCTGCGCAGAAGTCAACCAAACTTCACCCAATAGTGTATTGTATCACAATCTAGTAGTTACATTTGGAAATTTGGTTCTAGGACATTTGGTTTGAGCGCAATCCTCAAACTTAGTTTAAAAAAAGTCATTTTAGCCTTTTCACAGTGAGATCTACGCGATATGGCGGAGAAATGTAATTTTGATATCTCCCAAACCGCTGCGCAGAAGTCAACCAAACTTCACCCAATAGTGTATTGTATCACAATCTAGTAGTTACATTTGGAAATTTGGTTCTAGGACATTTGGTTTGAGCGCAATCCTCAAAGTTAGTTAAAAAAAAGTCATTTAAGCCTTTTCTCAGTGAGATCTACGCGATATGGCCGAGAAATGTAATTTTGATGTTAACTCCCAAACCGCTAGGCAGAAGTCAACCAAACTTCACCCAATAGTGTATTGTATCACAATTTAGTAGTTACATTTGGAAATTTGGTTCTAGGACATTTGGTTTGAGCGCAATCATCAAACTTAGTTAAAAAAAGTCATTTACGCCTTTTCACAGTGAGATCTACGCGATATGGCCGAGAAATGTAATTTTGATAACTCCCAAACCGCTGCGCAGAAGTCAACCAAACTTCACCCAATAGTGTATTGTATCACAATCTAGTAGTTACATTTGGAAATTTGGTTCTAGGACATTTGGTTTGAGCGCAATCATCAAACTTAGTTAAAAAAAGTCATTTAAGCCTTTTCACAGTGAGATTTACGCGATATGGCCGAGAAATGTAATTTTGATGTTAACTCCCAAACCGCTAGGCAGAAGTCAACCAAACTTCACCCAATAGTGTATTGTATCACAATTTAGTAGTTACATTTGGAAATTTGGTTCTAGGACATTTGGTTTGAGCGCAATCATCAAACTTAATTAAAAAAGTCATTTAAGCCTTTTCACAGTGAGATCTATGCGATATGGCCGAGAAATGTAATTTTGATGTTCACTCCCAAACCGCTGCGCAGAAGTCAACCAAACTTCACCCAATAGTGTATTGTATCACAATCTAGTAGTTACATTTAGAAATTTGGTTCTAGGACATTTGGTTTGAGCGCAATCCTCAAACTTAGTTAAAAAAAGTCATTTAAGCCTTTTCACAGTGAGATCTACGCGATATGGCCGAGAAATGTAATTTTGATGTTAACTCCCAAACCGCTAGGCAGAAGTCAACCAAACTTCACCCAATAGTGTATTGTATCACAATCTAGTAGTTACATTTGGAAATTTGGTTCTAGGACATTTGGTTTGAGCGCAATCATCAAACTTAGTTACAAAAAGTCATTTAAGCCTTTTCACAGTGAGATCTACGCGATATGGCCGAGAAATGTAATTTTGATGTTAACTCCCAAACCGCTGCGCAGAAGTCAACCAAACTTCACCCAATAGTGTATTGTATCACAATCTAGTAGTTACATTTGGAAATTTGGTTCTAGGACATTTGGTTTGAGCGCAATCCTCAAACTTAGATAAAAAAAGTCATTTAAGCCTTTTCGCAGTGAGATCTACGCGATATGGCCGAGAAATGTAATTTTGATGTTAACTCCCAAACCGCTGCGCAGAAGTCAACCAAACTTCACCCAATAGTGTATTGTATCACAATCTAGTAGTTACATTTGGAAATTTGGTTCTAGGACATTTGGTTTGAGCGCAATCCTCAAACTTAGTTAAAAAAAGTCATTTAAGCCTTTTCACAGTGAGATCTACGCGATATGGCCGAGAAATGTAATTTTGATGTTAACTCCCAAACCGCTGCGCAGAAGTCAACCAAACTTCACCCAATAGTGTATTGTATCACAATCTAGTAGTTACATTTGGAAATTTGGTTCTAGGACATTTGGTTTGAGCGCAATCCTCAAACTTAGTTAAAAAAAAATCATTTAAGCCTTTTCACAGTGAGATCTACGCGATATGGCCGAGAAATGTAATTTTGATGTTAACTCCAAAACCGCTGCGCAGAAGTCAACCAAACTTCACCCAATAGTGTATTGTATCACAATCTAGTAGTTACATTTGGAAATTTGGTTGTAGGACATTTGGTTTGAGCGCAATCCTCAAACTTAGTTAAAAAAAGTCATTTAAGCCTTTTCACAGTGAGATTTACGCGATATGGCCGAGAAATGTAATTTTGATGTTAACTCCCAAACCGCTGCGCAGAAGTCAACCAAACTTCACCCAATAGTGTATTGTATCACAATCTAGTAGTTACATTTGGAAATTTGGTTCTAGGACATTTGGTTTGAGCGCAATCCTCAAACTTAGTTAAAAAAAGTCATTTAAGCCTTTTCTCAGTGAGATCTACGCGATATGGCCGAGAAATGTAATTTTGATGTTAACTCCAAAACCGCTGCGCAGAAGTCAACCAAACTTCACCCAATAGTGTATTGTATCACAATCTAGTAGTTACATTTGGAAATTTGGTTCTAGGACATTTGGTTTGAGCGCAATCCTCAAACTTAGTTTAAAAAAAGTCATTTTAGCCTTTTCACAGTGAGATCTACGCGATATGGCCGAGAAATGTAATTTTGATATCTCCCAAACCGCTGCGCAGAAGTCAACCAAACTTCACCCAATAGTGTATTGTATCACAATCTAGTAGTTACATTTGGAAATTTGGTTCTAGGACATTTGGTTTGAGCGCAATCCTCAAACTTAGTTAAAAAAAGTCATTTAAGCCTTTTCGCAGTGAGATCTACGCGATATGGCCGAGAAATGTAATTTTGATGTTAACTCCCAAACCGCTGCGCAGAAGTCAACCAAACTTCACCCAATAGTGTATTGTATCACAATCTAGTAGTTACATTTGGAAATTTGGTTCTAGGACATTTGGTTTGAGCGCAATCCTCAAACTTAGTTAAAAAAAAGTCATTTAAGCCTTTTCTCAGTGAGATCTACGCGATATGGCCGAGAAATGTAATTTTGATAACTCCCAAACCGCTGCGCAGAAGTCAACCAAACTTCACCCAATAGTGTATTGTATCACAATCTAGTAGTTACATTTGGAAATTTGGTTCTAGGACATTTGGTTTGAGCGCAATCATCAAACTTAGTTAAAAAAAGTCATTTAAGCCTTTTCACAGTGAGATCTATGCGATATGGCCGAGAAATGTAATTTTGATGTTAACTCCCAAACCGCTAGGCAGAAGTCAACCAAACTTCACCCAATAGTGTATTGTATCACAATTTAGTAGTTCCATTTGGAAATTTGGTTCTAGGACATTTGGTTTGAGCGCAATCATCAAACTTAATTAAAAAAGTCATTTAAGCCTTTTTACAGTGAGATCTATGCGATATGGCCGAGAAATGTAATTTTGATGTTCACTCCCAAACCGCTAGGCAGAAGTCAACCAAACTTCACCCAATAGTGTATTGTAACACAATCTAGTAGTTACATTTGGGAATTTGGTTCTAGGACATTTGGTTTGAGCGCAATCATCAAACTTAGTTAAAAAAAAGTCATTTAAGCCTTTTCACAATGAGATCTACGCGATATGGCCGAGAAATGTAATTTTGATGTTAACTCCCAAACCGCTGCGCAGAAGTCAACCAAACTTCACCTAATAGTGTATTGTATCACAATCTAGTAGTTACATTTGGAAATTTGGTTCTAGGACATTTGGTTTGAGCGCAATCATCAAACTTAGTTAAAAAAAAGTCATTTAAGCCTTTTCACAGTGAGATCTACGCGATATGGCCGAGAAATGTAATTTTGATATTAACTCCCAAACCGCTGCGCAGAAGTCAAACTTCACCCAATAATGTATTGTATCACAATCTAGTAGTTACATTTGGAAATTTGGTTCTAGGACATTTGGTTTGAGCGCAATCATCAAACTTAGTTAAAAAAAGTCATTTAAGCCTTTTCACAGTGAGATCTACGCGATATGGCCGAGAATTGTAATTTTGATAACTCCCAAACCGCTGCGCAGAAGTCAACCAAACTTCACCCAATAGTGTATTGTATCACAATCTAGTAGTTACATTTGGAAATTTGGTTCTAGGACATTTGGTTTGAGCGCAATCCTCAAACTTAGTTAAAAAAAAGTCATTTAAGCCTTTTCTCAGTGAGATCTACGCGATATGGCCGAGAAATGTAATTTTGATGTTAACTCCCAAACCGCTGCGCAGAAGTCAACCAAACTTCACCTAATAGTGTATTGTATCACAATCTAGTAGTTACATTTGGAAATTTGGTTGTAGGACATTTGGTTTGAGCGCAATCATCAAACTTAGTTAAAAAAAAGTCATTTAAGCCTTTTCACAGTGAGATCTACGCGATATGGCCGAGAAATGTAATTTTGATGTTAACTCCCAAACCGCTGCGCAGAAGTCAACCAAACTTCACCCAATAATGTATTGTATCACAATCTAGTAGTTACATTTGGAAATTTGGTTCTAGGACATTTGGTTTGAGCGCAATCATCAAACTTAGTTAAAAAAAGTCATTTAAGCCTTTTCACAGTGAGATCTATGCGATATGGCCGAGAAATGTAATTTTGATGTTCACTCCCAAACCGCTAGGCAGAAGTCAACCAAACTTCACCCAATAGTGTATTGTATCACAATCTAGTAGTTACATTTGGAAATTTTGTTCTAGGACATTTGGTTTGAGCGCAATCATCAAACTTTGTTAAAAAAAAGTCATTTAAGCCTTTTCACAGTGAGATCTACGCGATATGGCCGAGAAATGTAATTTTGATATTAACTCCCAAACCGCTGCGCAGAAGTCAAACTTCACCCAATAATGTATTGTATCACAATCTAGTAGTTACATTTGGAAATTTGGTTCTAGTACATTTGGTTTGAGCGCAATCATCAAACTTAGTTTAAAAAAGTCATTTAAACCTTTTCACAGTGAGATCTACGCGATATGGCCGAGAAATGTAATTTTGATAACTCCCAAACCGCTGCGCAGAAGTCAACCAAACTTCACCCAATAGTGTATTGTTTCACAATCTAGTAGTTACATTTGGAAATTTGGTTCTAGGACATTTGGTTTGAGCGCAATCCTCAAACTTAGTTAAAAAAAGTCATTCAAGCCTTTTCGCAGTGAGATCTACGCGATATGGCCGAGAAATGTAATTTTGATGTTAACTCCCAAACCGCTGCGCAGAAGTCAAACAAACTTCACCCAATAGTGTATTGTATCACAATCTAGTAGTTACATTTGGAAATTTGGTTCTAGGACATTTGGTTTGAGCGCAATCCTCAAAGTTAGTTAAAAAAAAGTCATTTAAGCCTTTTCTCAGTGAGATCTACGCGATATGGCCGAGAAATGTAATTTTGATGACTCCAAAACCGCTGCGCAGAAGTCAACCAAACTTCACCCAATAGTGTATTGTATCACAATTTAGTAGTTACATTTGGAAATTTGGTTCTAGGACATTTGGTTTGAGCGCAATCATCAAACTTAGTTGAAAAAAGTCATTTAAGCCTTTTCACAGTGAGATCTACGCGATATGGCCGAGAAATGTAATTTTGATAACTCCCAAACCGCTGCGCAGAAGTCAACCAAACTTCACCCAATAGTGTATTGTATCACAATCTAGTAGTTACATTTGGAAATTTGGTTCTAGGACATTTGGTTTGAGCGCAATCATCAAATTTAGTTAAAAAAAAAGTCATTTAAGCCTTTTCACAGTGAGATCTACGCGATATGGCCGAGAAATGTAATTTTGATGTTAACTCCAAAACCGCTAGGCAGAAGTCAACCAAACTTCACCCAATAGTGTATTGTATCACAATTTAGTAGTTACATTTGGAAATTTGGTTCTAGGACATTTGGTTTGAGCGCAATCATCAAACTTAATTAAAAAAGTCATTTAAGCCTTTTCACAGTGAGATCTATGCGATATGGCCGAGAAATGTAATTTTGATGTTCACTCCCAAACCGCTGCGCAGAAGTCAACCAAACTTCACCCAATAGTGTATTGTATCACAATCTAGTAGTTACATTTAGAAATTTGGTTCTAGGACATTTGGTTTGAGCGCAATCCTCAAACTTAGTTAAAAAAAGTCATTTAAGCCTTTTCACAGTGAGATCTACGCGATATGGCCGAGAAATGTAATTTTGATGTTAACTCCCAAACCGCTAGGCAGAAGTCAACCAAACTTCACCCAATAGTGTATTGTATCACAATCTAGTAGTTACATTTGGAAATTTGGTTCTAGGACATTTGGTTTGAGCGCAATCATCAAACTTAGTTACAAAAAGTCATTTAAGCCTTTTCACAGTGAGATCTACGCGATATGGCCGAGAAATGTAATTTTGATGTTAACTCCCAAACCGCTGCGCAGAAGTCAACCAAACTTCACCCAATAGTGTATTGTATCACAATCTAGTAGTTACATTTGGAAATTTGGTTCTAGGACATTTGGTTTGAGCGCAATCCTCAAACTTAGATAAAAAAAGTCATTTAAGCCTTTTCGCAGTGAGATCTACGCGATATGGCCGAGAAATGTAATTTTGATGTTAACTCCCAAACCGCTGCGCAGAAGTCAACCAAACTTCACCCAATAGTGTATTGTATCACAATCTAGTAGTTACATTTGGAAATTTGGTTCTAGGACATTTGGTTTGAGCGCAATCTTCAAACTTAGTTAAAAAATGTCATTTAAGCCTTTTCACAGTGAGATCTACGCGATATGGCCGAGAAATGTAATTGTGATGTTAACTCCCAAACCGCTGCGCAGAAGTCAACCAAACTTCACCCAATAGTGTATTGTATCACAATCTAGTAGTTACATTTGGAAATTTGGTTCTAGGACATTTGGTTTGAGCGCAATCCTCAAACTTAGTTAAAAAAAGTCATTTAAGCCTTTTCGCAGTGAGATCTACGCGATATGGCCGAGAAATGTAATTTTGATGTTAACTCCCAAACCGCTGCGCAGAAGTCAACCAAACTTCACCCAATAGTGTATTGTATCACAATCTAGTAGTTACATTTGAAAATTTGGTTCTAGGACATTTGGTTTGAGCGCAATCCTCAAACTTAGTAAAAAAAAATCATTTAAGCCTTTTCACAGTGAGATCTACGCGATATGGCCGAGAAATGTAATTTTGATGTTAACTCCAAAACCGCTGCGCAGAAGTCAACCAAACTTCACCCAATAGTGTATTGTATCACAATCTAGTAGTTACATTTGGAAATTTGGTTCTAGGACATTTGGTTTGAGCGCAATCCTCAAACTTAGTTAAAAAAAGTCATTTAAGCCTTTTCGCAGTGAGATCTACGCGATATGGCCGAGAAATGTAATTTTCATGTTAACTCCCAAACCGCTGCGCAGAAGTCATCCAAACTTCACCCAATAGTGTATTGTATCACAATCTAGTAGTTACATTTGGAAATTTGGTTGTAGGACATTTGGTTTGAGCGCAATCCTCAAACTTAGTTAAAAAAAGTCATTTAAGCCTTTTCGCAGTGAGATCTACGCGATATGGCCGAGAAATGTAATTTTGATGTTAACTCCCAAACCGCTGCGCAGAAGTAAACCAAACTTCACCCAATAGTGTATTGTATCACAATCTAGTAGTTACATTTGGAAATTTGGTTCTAGGACATTTGGTTTGAGCGCAATCATCAAACTTAGTTACAAAAAGTCATTTAAGCCTTTTCACAGTGAGATCTACGCGATATGGCCGAGAAATGTAATTTTGATGTTAACTCCCAAACCGCTGCGCAGAAGTCAACCAAACTTCACCCAATAGTGTATTGTATCACAATCTAGTAGTTACATTTGGAAATTTGGTTCTAGGACATTTGGTTTGAGCGCAATCCTCAAACTTAGATAAAAAAAGTCATTTAAGCCTTTTCGCAGTGAGATCTACGCGATATGGCCGAGAAATGTAATTTTGATGTTAACTCCCAAACCGCTGCGCAGAAGTCAACCAAACTTCACCCAATAGTGTATTGTATCACAATCTAGTAGTTACATTTGGAAATTTGGTTCTAGGACATTTGGTTTGAGCGCAATCTTCAAACTTAGTTAAAAAAAGTCATTTAAGCCTTTTCACAGTGAGATCTACGCGATATGGCCGAGAAATGTAATTTTGATGTTAACTCCCAAACCGCTGCGCAGAAGTCAACCAAACTTCACCCAATAGTGTATTGTATCACAATCTAGTAGTTACATTTGGAAATTTGGTTCTAGGACATTTGGTTTGAGCGCAATCCTCAAACTTAGTTAAAAAAAGTCATTTAAGCCTTTTCGCAGTGAGATCTACGCGATATGGCCGAGAAATGTAATTTTGATGTTAACTCCCAAACCGCTGCGCAGAAGTCAACCAAACTTCACCCAATAGTGTATTGTATCACAATCTAGTAGTTACATTTGAAAATTTGGTTCTAGGACATTTGGTTTGAGCGCAATCCTCAAACTTAGTTAAAAAAAAATCATTTAAGCCTTTTCACAGTGAGATCTACGCGATATGGCCGAGAAATGTAATTTTGATGTTAACTCCAAAACCGCTGCGCAGAAGTCAACCAAACTTCACCCAATAGTGTATTGTATCACAATCTAGTAGTTACATTTGGAAATTTGGTTCTAGGACATTTGGTTTGAGCGCAATCCTCAAACTTAGTTAAAAAAAGTCATTTAAGCCTTTTCGCAGTGAGATCTACGCGATATGGCCGAGAAATGTAATTTTCATGTTAACTCCCAAACCGCTGCGCAGAAGTCAACCAAACTTCACCCAATAGTGTATTGTATCACAATCTAGTAGTTACATTTGGAAATTTGGTTCTAGGACATTTGGTTTGAGCGCAATCCTCAAACTTAGTTAAAAAAAGTCATTTAAGCCTTTTCGCAGTGAGATCTACGCGATATGGCCGAGAAATGTAATTTTGATGTTAACTCCCAAACCGCTGCGCAGAAGTAAACCAAACTTCACCCAATAGTGTATTGTATCACAATCTAGTAGTTACATTTGGAAATTTGGTTCTAGGACATTTGGTTTGAGCGCAATCCTCAAACTTAGTTTAAAAAAAGTCATGTAAGCCTTTTCACAGTGAGATCTACGCGATATGGCCGAGAAATGTAATTTTGATGTTAACTCCCAAACCGCTAGGCAGAAGTCAACCAAACTTCACCCAATAGTGTATTGTATCACAATCTAGTAGTTACATTTGGAAATTTGGTTCTAGGACATTTGGTTTGAGCGCAATCATCAAACTTAGTTACAAAAAGTCATTTAAGCCTTTTCACAGTGAGATCTACGCGATATGGCCGAGAAATGTAATTTTGATGTTAACTCCCAAACCGCTGCGCAGAAGTCAACCAAACTTCACCCAATAGTGTATTGTATCACAATCTAGTAGTTACATTTGGAAATTTGGTTCTAGGACATTTGGTTTGAGCGCAATCCTCAAACTTAGATAAAAAAAGTCATTTAAGCCTTTTCGCAGTGAGATCTACGCGATATGGCCGAGAAATGTAATTTTGATGTTAACTCCCAAACCGCTGCGCAGAAGTCAACCAAACTTCACCCAATAGTGTATTGTATCACAATCTAGTAGTTACATTTGGAAATTTGGTTCTAGGACATTTGGTTTGAGCGCAATCCTCAAACTTAGTTTAAAAAAAGTCATTTTAGCCTTTTCACAGTGAGATCTACGCGATATGGCCGAGAAATGTAATTTTGATATTAACTCCCAAACCGCTGCGCAGAAGTCAAACTTCACCCAATAATGTATTGTATCACAATCTAGTAGTTACATTTGGAAATTTGGTTCTAGGACATTTGGTTTGAGCGCAATCATCAAACTTAGTTAAAAAAAGTCATTTAAGCCTTTTCGCAGTGAGATCTACGCGATATGGCCGAGAAATGTAATTTTGATGTTAACTCCCAAACCGCTGCGCAGAAGTCAACCAAACTTCACCCAATAGTGTATTGTATCACAATCTAGTAGTTACATTTGGAAATTTGGTTCTAGGACATTTGGTTTGAGCGCAATCCTCAAACTTAGTTAAAAAAAAGTCATTTAAGCCTTTTCTCAGTGAGATCTACGCGATATGGCCGAGAAATGTAATTTTGATGACTCCAAAACCGCTGCGCAGAAGTCAACCAAACTTCACCCAATAGTGTATTGTATCACAATCTAGTAGTTACATTTGGAAATTTGGTTCTAGGACATTTGGTTTGAGCGCAATCCTCAAACTTAGTTAAAAAAAGTCATTTAAGCCTTTTCGCAGTGAGATCTACGCGATATGGCCGAGAAATGTAATTTTCATGTTAACTCCCAAACCGCTGCGCAGAAGTCAACCAAACTTCACCCAATAGTGTATTGTATCACAATCTAGTAGTTACATTTGGAAATTTGGTTCTAGGACATTTGGTTTGAGCGCAATCCTCAAACTTAGTTAAAAAAAGTCATTTAAGCCTTTTCGCAGTGAGATCTACGCGATATGGCCGAGAAATGTAATTTTGATGTTAACTCCCAAACCGCTGCGCAGAAGTCAACCAAACTTCACCCAATAGTGTATTGTATCACAATCTAGTAGTTACATTTGGAAATTTGGTTCTAGGACATTTGGTTTGAGCGCAATCCTCAAACTTAGTTTAAAAAAAGTCATGTAAGCCTTTTCACAGTGAGATCTACGCGATATGGCCGAGAAATGTAATTTTGATGTTAACTCCCAAACCGCTAGGCAGAAGTCAACCAAACTTCACCCAATAGTGTATTGTATCACAATCTAGTAGTTACATTTGGAAATTTGGTTCTAGGACATTTGGTTTGAGCGCAATCATCAAACTTAGTTACAAAAAGTCATTTAAGCCTTTTCACAGTGAGATCTACGCGATATGGCCGAGAAATGTAATTTTGATGTTAACTCCCAAACCGCTGCGCAGAAGTCAACCAAACTTCACCCAATAGTGTATTGTATCACAATCTAGTAGTTACATTTGGAAATTTGGTTCTAGGACATTTGGTTTGAGCGCAATCCTCAAACTTAGATAAAAAAAGTCATTTAAGCCTTTTCGCAGTGAGATCTACGCGATATGGCCGAGAAATGTAATTTTGATGTTAACTCCCAAACCGCTGCGCAGAAGTCAACCAAACTTCACCCAATAGTGTATTGTATCACAATCTAGTAGTTACATTTGGAAATTTGGTTCTAGGACATTTGGTTTGAGCGCAATCTTCAAACTTAGTTAAAAAAAGTCATTTAAGCCTTTTCACAGTGAGATCTACGCGATATGGCCGAGAAATGTAATTTTGATGTTAACTCCCAAACCGCTGCGCAGAAGTCAACCAAACTTCACCCAATAGTGTATTGTATCACAATCTAGTAGTTACATTTGGAAATTTGGTTCTAGGACATTTGGTTTGAGCGCAATCCTCAAACTTAGTTAAAAAAAGTCATTTAAGCCTTTTCGCAGTGAGATCTACGCGATATGGCCGAGAAATTTAATTTTGATGTTAACTCCCAAACCGCTGCGCAGAAGTAAACCAAACTTCACCCAATAGTGTATTGTATCACAATCTAGTAGTTACATTTGGAAATTTGGTTCTAGGACATTTGGTTTGAGCGCAATCATCAAACTTAGTTAAAAAAAAGTCATTTAAGCCTTTTCGCAGTGAGATCTACGCGATATGGCCGAGAAATGTAATTTTGATGTTAACTCCCAAACCGCTGCGCAGAAGTCAACCAAACTTCACCCAATAGTGTATTGTATCACAATCTAGTAGTTACATTTGGAAATTTGGTTCTAGGACATTTGGTTTGAGCGCAATCCTCAAACTTAGTTAAAAAAAAGTCATTTAAGCCTTTTCTCAGTGAGATCTACGCGATATGGCCGAGAAATGTAATTTTGATGACTCCAAAACCGCTGCGCAGAAGTCAACCAAACTTCACCCAATAGTGTATTGTATCACAATCTAGTAGTTACATTTGGAAATTTGGTTCTAGGACATTTGGTTTGAGCGCAATCCTCAAACTTAGTTAAAAAAAGTCATTTAAGCCTTTTCGCAGTGAGATCTACGCGATATGGCCGAGAAATGTAATTTTCATGTTAACTCCCAAACCGCTGCGCAGAAGTCAACCAAACTTCACCCAATAGTGTATTGTATCACAATCTAGTAGTTACATTTGGAAATTTGGTTCTAGGACATTTGGTTTGAGCGCAATCCTCAAACTTAGTTAAAAAAAGTCATTTAAGCCTTTTCGCAGTGAGATCTACGCGATATGGCCGAGAAATGTAATTTTGATGTTAACTCCCAAACCGCTGCGCAGAAGTAAACCAAACTTCACCCAATAGTGTATTGTATCACAATCTAGTAGTTACATTTGGAAATTTGGTTCTAGGACATTTGGTTTGAGCGCAATCCTCAAACTTAGTTTAAAAAAAGTCATGTAAGCCTTTTCACAGTGAGATCTACGCGATATGGCCGAGAAATGTAATTTTGATGTTAACTCCCAAACCGCTAGGCAGAAGTCAACCAAACTTCACCCAATAGTGTATTGTATCACAATCTAGTAGTTACATTTGGAAATTTGGTTCTAGGACATTTGGTTTGAGCGCAATCATCAAACTTAGTTACAAAAAGTCATTTAAGCCTTTTCACAGTGAGATCTACGCGATATGGCCGAGAAATGTAATTTTGATGTTAACTCCCAAACCGCTGCGCAGAAGTCAACCAAACTTCACCCAATAGTGTATTGTATCACAATCTAGTAGTTACATTTGAAAATTTGGTTCTAGGACATTTGGTTTGAGCGCAATCCTCAAACTTAGTAAAAAAAAATCATTTAAGCCTTTTCACAGTGAGATCTACGCGATATGGCCGAGAAATGTAATTTTGATGTTAACTCCAAAACCGCTGCGCAGAAGTCAACCAAACTTCACCCAATAGTGTATTGTATCACAATCTAGTAGTTACATTTGGAAATTTGGTTCTAGGACATTTGGTTTGAGCGCAATCCTCAAACTTAGTTAAAAAAAGTCATTTAAGCCTTTTCGCAGTGAGATCTACGCGATATGGCCGAGAAATGTAATTTTCATGTTAACTCCCAAACCGCTGCGCAGAAGTCATCCAAACTTCACCCAATAGTGTATTGTATCACAATCTAGTAGTTACATTTGGAAATTTGGTTCTAGGACATTTGGTTTGAGCGCAATCCTCAAACTTAGTTAAAAAAAGTCATTTAAGCCTTTTCGCAGTGAGATCTACGCGATATGGCCGAGAAATGTAATTTTGATGTTAACTCCCAAACCGCTGCGCAGAAGTAAACCAAACTTCACCCAATAGTGTATTGTATCACAATCTAGTAGTTACATTTGGAAATTTGGTTCTAGGACATTTGGTTTGAGCGCAATCATCAAACTTAGTTACAAAAAGTCATTTAAGCCTTTTCACAGTGAGAATTACGCGATATGGCCGAGAAATGTAATTTTGATGTTAACTCCCAAACCGCTGCGCAGAAGTCAACCAAACTTCACCCAATAGTGTATTGTATCACAATCTAGTAGTTACATTTGGAAATTTGGTTCTAGGACATTTGGTTTGAGCGCAATCCTCAAACTTAGATAAAAAAAGTCATTTAAGCCTTTTCGCAGTGAGATCTACGCGATATGGCCGAGAAATGTAATTTTGATGTTAACTCCCAAACCGCTGCGCAGAAGTCAACCAAACTTCACCCAATAGTGTATTGTATCACAATCTAGTAGTTACATTTGGAAATTTGGTTCTAGGACATTTGGTTTGAGCGCAATCTTCAAACTTAGTTAAAAAAAGT
Organism: Corythoichthys intestinalis; assembly: GCF_030265065.1. Taxonomy (NCBI): domain Eukaryota; kingdom Metazoa; phylum Chordata; class Actinopteri; order Syngnathiformes; family Syngnathidae; genus Corythoichthys; species Corythoichthys intestinalis. Next base: position 39,685,492 of record NC_080414.1, on the reverse strand, counting down.
CATTTAAGCCTTTTCACAGTGAGATCTACGCGATATGGCCGAGAAATGTAATTTTGATGTTAACTCCCAAACCGCTGCGCAGAAGTCAACCAAACTTCACCCAATAGTGTATTGTATCACAATCTAGTAGTTACATTTGGAAATTTGGTTCTAGGACATTTGGTTTGAGCGCAATCCTCAAACTTAGTTAAAAAAAGTCATTTAAGCCTTTTCGCAGTGAGATCTACGCGATATGGCCGAGAAATGTAATTTTCATGTTAACTCCCAAACCGCTGCGCAGAAGTCAACCAAACTTCACCCAATAGTGTATTGTATCACAATCTAGTAGTTACATTTGGAAATTTGGTTCTAGGACATTTGGTTTGAGCGCAATCCTCAAACTTAGTTAAAAAAAGTCATTCAAGCCTTTTCGCAGTGAGATCTACGCGATATGGCCGAGAAATGTAATTTTGATGTTAACTCCCAAACCGCTGCGCAGAAGTAAACCAAACTTCACCCAATAGTGTATTGTATCACAATCTAGTAGTTACATTTGGAAATTTGGTTCTAGGACATTTGGTTTGAGCGCAATCCTCAAACTTAGTTTAAAAAAAGTCATGTAAGCCTTTTCACAGTGAGATCTACGCGATATGGCCGAGAAATGTAATTTTGATGTTAACTCCAAACCGCTAGGCAGAAGTCAACCAAACTTCACCCAATAGTGTATTGTATCACAATCTAGTAGTTACATTTGGAAATTTGGTTCTAGGACATTTGGTTTGAGCGCAATCATCAAACTTAGTTACAAAAAGTCATTTAAGCCTTTTCACAGTGAGATCTACGCGATATGGCCGAGAAATGTAATTTTGATGTTAACTCCCAAACCGCTGCGCAGAAGTCAACCAAACTTCACCCAATAGTGTATTGTATCACAATCTAGTAGTTACATTTGGAAATTTGGTTCTAGGACATTTGGTTTGAGCGCAATCCTCAAACTTAGATAAAAAAAGTCATTTAAGCCTTTTCGCAGTGAGATCTACGCGATATGGCCGAGAAATGTAATTTTGATGTTAACTCCCAAACCGCTGCGCAGAAGTCAACCAAACTTCACCCAATAGTGTATTGTATCACAATCTAGTAGTTACATTTGGAAATTTGGTTCTAGGACATTTGGTTTGAGCGCAATCCTCAAACTTAGTTAAAAAAAAGTCATTTAAGCCTTTTCTCAGTGAGATCTACGCGATATGGCCGAGAAATGTAATTTTGATGACTCCAAAACCGCTGCGCAGAAGTCAACCAAACTTCACCCAATAGTGTATTGTATCACAATCTAGTAGTTACATTTGGAAATTTGGTTCTAGGACATTTGGTTTGAGCGCAATCCTCAAACTTAGTTAAAAAAAGTCATTCAAGCCTTTTCGCAGTGAGATCTACGCGATATGGCCGAGAAATGTAATTTTGATGTTAACTCCCAAACCGCTGCGCAGAAGTAAACCAAACTTCACCCAATAGTGTATTGTATCACAATCTAGTAGTTACATTTGGAAATTTGGTTCTAGGACATTTGGTTTGAGCGCAATCCTCAAACTTAGTTAAAAAAAGTCATTTAAGCCTTTTCGCAGTGAGATCTACGCGATATGGCCGAGAAATGTAATTTTGATGTTAACTCCCAAACCGCTGCGCAGAAGTAAACCAAACTTCACCCAATAGTGTATTGTATCACAATCTAGTAGTTACATTTGGAAATTTGGTTCTAGGACATTTGGTTTGAGCGCAATCCTCAAACTTAGTTTAAAAAAAGTCATGTAAGCCTTTTCACAGTGAGATCTACGCGATATGGCCGAGAAATGTAATTTTGATGTTAACTCCCAAACCGCTAGGCAGAAGTCAACCAAACTTCACCCAATAGTGTATTGTATCACAATCTAGTAGTTACATTTGGAAATTTGGTTCTAGGACATTTGGTTTGAGCGCAATCATCAAACTTAGTTACAAAAAGTCATTTAAGCCTTTTCACAGTGAGATCTACGCGATATGGCCGAGAAATGTAATTTTGATGTTAACTCCCAAACCGCTGCGCAGAAGTCAACCAAACTTCACCCAATAGTGTATTGTATCACAATCTAGTAGTTACATTTGGAAATTTGGTTCTAGGACATTTGGTTTGAGCGCAATCCTCAAACTTAGATAAAAAAAGTCATTTAAGCCTTTTCGCAGTGAGATCTACGCGATATGGCCGAGAAATGTAATTTTGATGTTAACTCCCAAACCGCTGCGCAGAAGTCAACCAAACTTCACCCAATAGTGTATTGTATCACAATCTAGTAGTTACATTTGGAAATTTGGTTCTAGGACATTTGGTTTGAGCGCAATCCTCAAACTTAGTTAAAAAAAAGTCATTTAAGCCTTTTCTCAGTGAGATCTACGCGATATGGCCGAGAAATGTAATTTTGATGACTCCAAAACCGCTGCGCAGAAGTCAACCAAACTTCACCCAATAGTGTATTGTATCACAATCTAGTAGTTACATTTGGAAATTTGGTTCTAGGACATTTGGTTTGAGCGCAATCCTCAAACTTAGTTAAAAAAAGTCATTCAAGCCTTTTCGCAGTGAGATCTACGCGATATGGCCGAGAAATGTAATTTTGATGTTAACTCCCAAACCGCTGCGCAGAAGTAAACCAAACTTCACCCAATAGTGTATTGTATCACAATCTAGTAGTTACATTTGGAAATTTGGTTCTAGGACATTTGGTTTGAGCGCAATCCTCAAACTTAGTTTAAAAAAAGTCATGTAAGCCTTTTCACAGTGAGATCTACGCGATATGGCCGAGAAATGTAATTTTGATGTTAACTCCCAAACCGCTAGGCAGAAGTCAACCAAACTTCACCCAATAGTGTATTGTATCACAATCTAGTAGTTACATTTGGAAATTTGGTTCTAGGACATTTGGTTTGAGCGCAATCATCAAACTTAGTTACAAAAAGTCATTTAAGCCTTTTCACAGTGAGATCTACGCGATATGGCCGAGAAATGTAATTTTGATGTTAACTCCCAAACCGCTGCGCAGAAGTCAACCAAACTTCACCCAATAGTGTATTGTATCACAATCTAGTAGTTACATTTGGAAATTTGGTTCTAGGACATTTGGTTTGAGCGCAATCCTCAAACTTAGATAAAAAAAGTCATTTAAGCCTTTTCGCAGTGAGATCTACGCGATATGGCCGAGAAATGTAATTTTGATGTTAACTCCCAAACCGCTGCGCAGAAGTCAACCAAACTTCACCCAATAGTGTATTGTATCACAATCTAGTAGTTACATTTGGAAATTTGGTTCTAGGACATTTGGTTTGAGCGCAATCCTCAAACTTAGTTTAAAAAAAGTCATTTTAGCCTTTTCACAGTGAGATCTACGCGATATGGCCGAGAAATGTAATTTTGATATTAACTCCCAAACCGCTGCGCAGAAGTCAAACTTCACCCAATAATGTATTGTATCACAATCTAGTAGTTACATTTGGAAATTTGGTTCTAGGACATTTGGTTTGAGCGCAATCATCAAACTTAGTTAAAAAAAGTCATTTAAGCCTTTTCGCAGTGAGATCTACGCGATATGGCCGAGAAATGTAATTTTGATGTTAACTCCCAAACCGCTGCGCAGAAGTCAACCAAACTTCACCCAATAGTGTATTGTATCACAATCTAGTAGTTACATTTGGAAATTTGGTTCTAGGACATTTGGTTTGAGCGCAATCCTCAAACTTAGTTAAAAAAAAGTCATTTAAGCCTTTTCTCAGTGAGATCTACGCGATATGGCCGAGAAATGTAATTTTGATGACTCCAAAACCGCTGCGCAGAAGTCAACCAAACTTCACCCAATAGTGTATTGTATCACAATCTAGTAGTTACATTTGGAAATTTGGTTCTAGGACATTTGGTTTGAGCGCAATCCTCAAACTTAGTTAAAAAAAGTCATTTAAGCCTTTTCGCAGTGAGATCTACGCGATATGGCCGAGAAATTTAATTTTCATGTTAACTCCCAAACCGCTGCGCAGAAGTCAACCAAACTTCACCCAATAGTGTATTGTATCACAATCTAGTAGTTACATTTGGAAATTTGGTTCTAGGACATTTGGTTTGAGCGCAATCCTCAAACTTAGTTAAAAAAAGTCATTTAAGCCTTTTCGCAGTGAGATCTACGCGATATGGCCGAGAAATGTAATTTTGATGTTAACTCCCAAACCGCTGCGCAGAAGTAAACCAAACTTCACCCAATAGTGTATTGTATCACAATCTAGTAGTTACATTTGGAAATTTGGTTCTAGGACATTTGGTTTGAGCGCAATCCTCAAACTTAGTTTAAAAAAAGTCATGTAAGCCTTTTCACAGTGAGATCTACGCGATATGGCCGAGAAATGTAATTTTGATGTTAACTCCCAAACCGCTAGGCAGAAGTCAACCAAACTTCACCCAATAGTGTATTGTATCACAATCTAGTAGTTACATTTGGAAATTTGGTTCTAGGACATTTGGTTTGAGCGCAATCATCAAACTTAGTTACAAAAAGTCATTTAAGCCTTTTCACAGTGAGATCTACGCGATATGGCCGAGAAATGTAATTTTGATGTTAACTCCCAAACCGCTGCGCAGAAGTCAACCAAACTTCACCCAATAGTGTATTGTATCACAATCTAGTAGTTACATTTGGAAATTTGGTTCTAGGACATTTGGTTTGAGCGCAATCCTCAAACTTAGATAAAAAAAGTCATTTAAGCCTTTTCGCAGTGAGATCTGTGCGATATGGCCGAGAAATGTAATTTTGATGTTAACTCCCAAACCGCTGCGCAGAAGTCAACCAAACTTCACCCAATAGTGTATTGTATCACAATCTAGTAGTTACATTTGGAAATTTGGTTCTAGGACATTTGGTTTGAGCGCAATCTTCAAACTTAGTTAAAAAAAGTCATTTAAGCCTTTTCACAGTGAGATCTACGCGATATGGCCGAGAAATGTAATTTTGATGTTAACTCCCAAACCGCTGCGCAGAAGTCAACCAAACTTCACCCAATAGTGTATTGTATCACAATCTAGTAGTTACATTTGGAAATTTGGTTCTAGGACATTTGGTTTGAGCGCAATCCTCAAACTTAGTTAAAAAAAGTCATTTAAGCCTTTTCGCAGTGAGATCTACGCGATATGGCCGAGAAATTTAATTTTGATGTTAACTCCCAAACCGCTGCGCAGAAGTAAACCAAACTTCACCCAATAGTGTATTGTATCACAATCTAGTAGTTACATTTGGAAATTTGGTTCTAGGACATTTGGTTTGAGCGCAATCATCAAACTTAGTTAAAAAAAGTCATTTAAGCCTTTTCGCAGTGAGATCTACGCGATATGGCCGAGAAATGTAATTTTGATGTTAACTCCCAAACCGCTGCGCAGAAGTCAACCAAACTTCACCCAATAGTGTATTGTATCACAATCTAGTAGTTACATTTGGAAATTTGGTTCTAGGACATTTGGTTTGAGCGCAATCCTCAAACTTAGTTAAAAAAAAGTCATTTAAGCCTTTTCTCAGTGAGATCTACGCGATATGGCCGAGAAATGTAATTTTGATGACTCCAAAACCGCTGCGCAGAAGTCAACCAAACTTCACCCAATAGTGTATTGTATCACAATCTAGTAGTTACATTTGGAAATTTGGTTCTAGGACATTTGGTTTGAGCGCAATCCTCAAACTTAGTTAAAAAAAGTCATTTAAGCCTTTTCGCAGTGAGATCTACGCGATATGGCCGAGAAATGTAATTTTCATGTTAACTCCCAAACCGCTGCGCAGAAGTCAACCAAACTTCACCCAATAGTGTATTGTATCACAATCTAGTAGTTACATTTGGAAATTTGGTTCTAGGACATTTGGTTTGAGCGCAATCCTCAAACTTAGTTAAAAAAAGTCATTTAAGCCTTTTCGCAGTGAGATCTACGCGATATGGCCGAGAAATGTAATTTTGATGTTAACTCCCAAACCGCTGCGCAGAAGTAAACCAAACTTCACCCAATAGTGTATTGTATCACAATCTAGTAGTTACATTTGGAAATTTGGTTCTAGGACATTTGGTTTGAGCGCAATCCTCAAACTTAGTTTAAAAAAAGTCATGTAAGCCTTTTCACAGTGAGATCTACGCGATATGGCCGAGAAATGTAATTTTGATGTTAACTCCCAAACCGCTAGGCAGAAGTCAACCAAACTTCACCCAATAGTGTATTGTATCACAATCTAGTAGTTACATTTGGAAATTTGGTTCTAGGACATTTGGTTTGAGCGCAATCATCAAACTTAGTTACAAAAAGTCATTTAAGCCTTTTCACAGTGAGATCTACGCGATATGGCCGAGAAATGTAATTTTGATGTTAACTCCCAAACCGCTGCGCAGAAGTCAACCAAACTTCACCCAATAGTGTATTGTATCACAATCTAGTAGTTACATTTGGAAATTTGGTTCTAGGACATTTGGTTTGAGCGCAATCCTCAAACTTAGATAAAAAAAGTCATTTAAGCCTTTTCGCAGTGAGATCTACGCGATATGGCCGAGAAATGTAATTTTGATGTTAACTCCCAAACCGCTGCGCAGAAGTCAACCAAACTTCACCCAATAGTGTATTGTATCACAATCTAGTAGTTACATTTGGAAATTTGGTTCTAGGACATTTGGTTTGAGCGCAATCTTCAAACTTAGTTAAAAAAAGTCATTTAAGCCTTTTCACAGTGAGATCTACGCGATATGGCCGAGAAATGTAATTTTGATGTTAACTCCCAAACCGCTGCGCAGAAGTCAACCAAACTTCACCCAATAGTGTATTGTATCACAATCTAGTAGTTACATTTGGAAATTTGGTTCTAGGACATTTGGTTTGAGCGCAATCCTCAAACTTAGTTAAAAAAAGTCATTTAAGCCTTTTCGCAGTGAGATCTACGCGATATGGCCGAGAAATTTAATTTTGATGTTAACTCCCAAACCGCTGCGCAGAAGTAAACCAAACTTCACCCAATAGTGTATTGTATCACAATCTAGTAGTTACATTTGGAAATTTGGTTCTAGGACATTTGGTTTGAGCGCAATCATCAAACTTAGTTACAAAAAGTCATTTAAGCCTTTTCACAGTGAGATCTACGCGATATGGCCGAGAAATGTAATTTTGATGTTAACTCCCAAACCGCTGCGCAGAAGTCAACCAAACTTCACCCAATAGTGTATTGTATCACAATCTAGTAGTTACATTTGGAAATTTGGTTCTAGGACATTTGGTTTGAGCGCAATCCTCAAACTTAGATAAAAAAAGTCATTTAAGCCTTTTCGCAGTGAGATCTACGCGATATGGCCGAGAAATGTAATTTTGATGTTAACTCCCAAACCGCTGCGCAGAAGTCAACCAAACTTCACCCAATAGTGTATTGTATCACAATCTAGTAGTTACATTTGGAATTTTGGTTCTAGGACATTTGGTTTGAGCGCAATCTTCAAACTTAGTTAAAAAAAGTCATTTAAGCCTTTTCACAGTGAGATCTACGCGATATGGCCGAGAAATGTAATTTTGATGTTAACTCCCAAACCGCTGCGCAGAAGTCAACCAAACTTCACCCAATAGTGTATTGTATCACAATCTAGTAGTTACATTTGGAAATTTGGTTCTAGGACATTTGGTTTGAGCGCAATCCTCAAACTTAGTTAAAAAAAGTCATTTAAGCCTTTTCGCAGTGAGATCTACGCGATATGGCCGAGAAATGTAATTTTGATGTTAACTCCCAAACCGCTGCGCAGAAGTCAACCAAACTTCACCCAATAGTGTATTGTATCACAATCTAGTAGTTACATTTGGAAATTTGGTTCTAGGACATTTGGTTTGAGCGCAATCCTCAAACTTAGTTAAAAAAAGTCATTTAAGCCTTTTCACAGTGAGATCTACGCGATATGGCCGAGAAATGTAATTTTGATGTTAACTCCCAAACCGCTGCGCAGAAGTCAACCAAACTTCACCCAATAGTGTATTGTATCACAATCTAGTAGTTACATTTGGAAATTTGGTTCTAGGACATTTGGTTTGAGCGCAATCCTCAAACTTAGTTAAAAAAAAATCATTTAAGCCTTTTCACAGTGAGATCTACGCGATATGGCCGAGAAATGTAATTTTGATGTTAACTCCAAAACCGCTGCGCAGAAGTCAACCAAACTTCACCCAATAGTGTATTGTATCACAATCTAGTAGTTACATTTGGAAATTTGGTTGTAGGACATTTGGTTTGAGCGCAATCCTCAAACTTAGTTAAAAAAAGTCATTTAAGCCTTTTCACAGTGAGATTTACGCGATATGGCCGAGAAATGTAATTTTGATGTTAACTCCCAAACCGCTGCGCAGAAGTCAACCAAACTTCACCCAATAGTGTATTGTATCACAATCTAGTAGTTACATTTGGAAATTTGGTTCTAGGACATTTGGTTTGAGCGCAATCCTCAAACTTAGTTAAAAAAAGTCATTTAAGCCTTTTCTCAGTGAGATCTACGCGATATGGCCGAGAAATGTAATTTTGATGTTAACTCCAAAACCGCTGCGCAGAAGTCAACCAAACTTCACCCAATAGTGTATTGTATCACAATCTAGTAGTTACATTTGGAAATTTGGTTCTAGGACATTTGGTTTGAGCGCAATCCTCAAACTTAGTTTAAAAAAAGTCATTTTAGCCTTTTCACAGTGAGATCTACGCGATATGGCCGAGAAATGTAATTTTGATATCTCCCAAACCGCTGCGCAGAAGTCAACCAAACTTCACCCAATAGTGTATTGTATCACAATCTAGTAGTTACATTTGGAAATTTGGTTCTAGGACATTTGGTTTGAGCGCAATCCTCAAACTTAGTTAAAAAAAGTCATTTAAGCCTTTTCGCAGTGAGATCTACGCGATATGGCCGAGAAATGTAATTTTGATGTTAACTCCCAAACCGCTGCGCAGAAGTCAACCAAACTTCACCCAATAGTGTATTGTATCACAATCTAGTAGTTACATTTGGAAATTTGGTTCTAGGACATTTGGTTTGAGCGCAATCCTCAAACTTAGTTAAAAAAAAGTCATTTAAGCCTTTTCTCAGTGAGATCTACGCGATATGGCCGAGAAATGTAATTTTGATAACTCCCAAACCGCTGCGCAGAAGTCAACCAAACTTCACCCAATAGTGTATTGTATCACAATCTAGTAGTTACATTTGGAAATTTGGTTCTAGGACATTTGGTTTGAGCGCAATCATCAAACTTAATTAAAAAAGTCATTTAAGCCTTTTTACAGTGAGATCTATGCGATATGGCCGAGAAATGTAATTTTGATGTTCACTCCCAAACCGCTAGGCAGAAGTCAACCAAACTTCACCCAATAGTGTATTGTAACACAATCTAGTAGTTACATTTGGGAATTTGGTTCTAGGACATTTGGTTTGAGCGCAATCATCAAACTTAGTTAAAAAAAAGTCATTTAAGCCTTTTCACAATGAGATCTACGCGATATGGCCGAGAAATGTAATTTTGATGTTAACTCCCAAACCGCTGCGCAGAAGTCAACCAAACTTCACCTAATAGTGTATTGTATCACAATCTAGTAGTTACATTTGGAAATTTGGTTCTAGGACATTTGGTTTGAGCGCAATCATCAAACTTAGTTAAAAAAAAGTCATTTAAGCCTTTTCACAGTGAGATCTACGCGATATGGCCGAGAAATGTAATTTTGATATTAACTCCCAAACCGCTGCGCAGAAGTCAAACTTCACCCAATAATGTATTGTATCACAATCTAGTAGTTACATTTGGAAATTTGGTTCTAGGACATTTGGTTTGAGCGCAATCATCAAACTTAGTTAAAAAAAGTCATTTAAGCCTTTTCACAGTGAGATCTACGCGATATGGCCGAGAATTGTAATTTTGATAACTCCCAAACCGCTGCGCAGAAGTCAACCAAACTTCACCCAATAGTGTATTGTATCACAATCTAGTAGTTACATTTGGAAATTTGGTTCTAGGACATTTGGTTTGAGCGCAATCCTCAAACTTAGTTAAAAAAAAGTCATTTAAGCCTTTTCTCAGTGAGATCTACGCGATATGGCCGAGAAATGTAATTTTGATGTTAACTCCCAAACCGCTGCGCAGAAGTCAACCAAACTTCACCTAATAGTGTATTGTATCACAATCTAGTAGTTACATTTGGAAATTTGGTTGTAGGACATTTGGTTTGAGCGCAATCATCAAACTTAGTTAAAAAAAAGTCATTTAAGCCTTTTCACAGTGAGATCTACGCGATATGGCCGAGAAATGTAATTTTGATGTTAACTCCCAAACCGCTGCGCAGAAGTCAACCAAACTTCACCCAATAATGTATTGTATCACAATCTAGTAGTTACATTTGGAAATTTGGTTCTAGGACATTTGGTTTGAGCGCAATCATCAAACTTAGTTAAAAAAAGTCATTTAAGCCTTTTCACAGTGAGATCTATGCGATATGGCCGAGAAATGTAATTTTGATGTTCACTCCCAAACCGCTAGGCAGAAGTCAACCAAACTTCACCCAATAGTGTATTGTATCACAATCTAGTAGTTACATTTGGGAATTTTGTTCTAGGACATTTGGTTTGAGCGCAATCATCAAACTTTGTTAAAAAAAAGTCATTTAAGCCTTTTCACAGTGAGATCTACGCGATATGGCCGAGAAATGTAATTTTGATATTAACTCCCAAACCGCTGCGCAGAAGTCAAACTTCACCCAATAATGTATTGTATCACAATCTAGTAGTTACATTTGGAAATTTGGTTCTAGGACATTTGGTTTGAGCGCAATCATCAAACTTAGTTAAAAAAAGTCATTTAAGCCTTTTCACAGTGAGATCTACGCGATATGGCCGAGAAATGTAATTTTGATAACTCCCAAACCGCTGCGCAGAAGTCAACCAAACTTCACCCAATAGTGTATTGTATCACAATTTAGTAGTTACATTTGGAAATTTGGTTCTAGTACATTTGGTTTGAGCGCAATCATCAAACTTAGTTTAAAAAAGTCATTTAAACCTTTTCACAGTGAGATCTACGCGATATGGCCGAGAAATGTAATTTTGATAACTCCCAAACCGCTGCGCAGAAGTCAACCAAACTTCACCCAATAGTGTATTGTTTCACAATCTAGTAGTTACATTTGGAAATTTGGTTCTAGGACATTTGGTTTGAGCGCAATCCTCAAACTTAGTTAAAAAAAGTCATTCAAGCCTTTTCGCAGTGAGATCTACGCGATATGGCCGAGAAATGTAATTTTGATGTTAACTCCCAAACCGCTGCGCAGAAGTCAAACAAACTTCACCCAATAGTGTATTGTATCACAATCTAGTAGTTACATTTGGAAATTTGGTTCTAGGACATTTGGTTTGAGCGCAATCCTCAAAGTTAGTTAAAAAAAAGTCATTTAAGCCTTTTCTCAGTGAGATCTACGCGATATGGCCGAGAAATGTAATTTTGATGACTCCAAAACCGCTGCGCAGAAGTCAACCAAACTTCACCCAATAGTGTATTGTATCACAATTTAGTAGTTACATTTGGAAATTTGGTTCTAGGACATTTGGTTTGAGCGCAATCATCAAACTTAGTTGAAAAAAGTCATTTAAGCCTTTTCACAGTGAGATCTACGCGATATGGCCGAGAAATGTAATTTTGATGTTCACTCCCAAACCGCTGCGCAGAAGTCAACCAAACTTCACCCAATAGTGTATTGTATCACAATCTAGTAGTTACATTTAGAAATTTGGTTCTAGGACATTTGGTTTGAGCGCAATCCTCAAACTTAGTTAAAAAAAGTCATTTAAGCCTTTTCACAGTGAGATCTACGCGATATGGCCGAGAAATGTAATTTTGATGTTAACTCCCAAACCGCTAGGCAGAAGTCAACCAAACTTCACCCAATAGTGTATTGTATCACAATCTAGTAGTTACATTTGGAAATTTGGTTCTAGGACATTTGGTTTGAGCGCAATCTTCAAACTTAGTTAAAAAATGTCATTTAAGCCTTTTCACAGTGAGATCTACGCGATATGGCCGAGAAATGTAATTGTGATGTTAACTCCCAAACCGCTGCGCAGAAGTCAACCAAACTTCACCCAATAGTGTATTGTATCACAATCTAGTAGTTACATTTGGAAATTTGGTTCTAGGACATTTGGTTTGAGCGCAATCCTCAAACTTAGTTAAAAAAAGTCATTTAAGCCTTTTCGCAGTGAGATCTACGCGATATGGCCGAGAAATGTAATTTTGATGTTAACTCCCAAACCGCTGCGCAGAAGTCAACCAAACTTCACCCAATAGTGTATTGTATCACAATCTAGTAGTTACATTTGAAAATTTGGTTCTAGGACATTTGGTTTGAGCGCAATCCTCAAACTTAGTAAAAAAAAATCATTTAAGCCTTTTCACAGTGAGATCTACGCGATATGGCCGAGAAATGTAATTTTGATGTTAACTCCAAAACCGCTGCGCAGAAGTCAACCAAACTTCACCCAATAGTGTATTGTATCACAATCTAGTAGTTACATTTGGAAATTTGGTTCTAGGACATTTGGTTTGAGCGCAATCCTCAAACTTAGTTAAAAAAAGTCATTTAAGCCTTTTCGCAGTGAGATCTACGCGATATGGCCGAGAAATGTAATTTTCATGTTAACTCCCAAACCGCTGCGCAGAAGTCATCCAAACTTCACCCAATAGTGTATTGTATCACAATCTAGTAGTTACATTTGGAAATTTGGTTCTAGGACATTTGGTTTGAGCGCAATCCTCAAACTTAGTTAAAAAAAGTCATTTAAGCCTTTTCGCAGTGAGATCTACGCGATATGGCCGAGAAATGTAATTTTGATGTTAACTCCCAAACCGCTGCGCAGAAGTAAACCAAACTTCACCCAATAGTGTATTGTATCACAATCTAGTAGTTACATTTGGAAATTTGGTTCTAGGACATTTGGTTTGAGCGCAATCATCAAACTTAGTTACAAAAAGTCATTTAAGCCTTTTCACAGTGAGATCTACGCGATATGGCCGAGAAATGTAATTTTGATGTTAACTCCCAAACCGCTGCGCAGAAGTCAACCAAACTTCACCCAATAGTGTATTGTATCACAATCTAGTAGTTACATTTGGAAATTTGGTTCTAGGACATTTGGTTTGAGCGCAATCCTCAAACTTAGATAAAAAAAGTCATTTAAGCCTTTTCGCAGTGAGATCTACGCGATATGGCCGAGAAATGTAATTTTGATGTTAACTCCCAAACCGCTGCGCAGAAGTCAACCAAACTTCACCCAATAGTGTATTGTATCACAATCTAGTAGTTACATTTGGAAATTTGGTTCTAGGACATTTGGTTTGAGCGCAATCTTCAAACTTAGTTAAAAAAAGTCATTTAAGCCTTTTCACAGTGAGATCTACGCGATATGGCCGAGAAATGTAATTTTGATGTTAACTCCCAAACCGCTGCGCAGAAGTCAACCAAACTTCACCCAATAGTGTATTGTATCACAATCTAGTAGTTACATTTGGAAATTTGGTTCTAGGACATTTGGTTTGAGCGCAATCCTCAAACTTAGTTAAAAAAAGTCATTTAAGCCTTTTCGCAGTGAGATCTACGCGATATGGCCGAGAAATGTAATTTTGATGTTAACTCCCAAACCGCTGCGCAGAAGTCAACCAAACTTCACCCAATAGTGTATTGTATCACAATCTAGTAGTTACATTTGAAAATTTGGTTCTAGGACATTTGGTTTGAGCGCAATCCTCAAACTTAGTTAAAAAAAAATCATTTAAGCCTTTTCACAGTGAGATCTACGCGATATGGCCGAGAAATGTAATTTTGATGTTAACTCCAAAACCGCTGCGCAGAAGTCAACCAAACTTCACCCAATAGTGTATTGTATCACAATCTAGTAGTTACATTTGGAAATTTGGTTCTAGGACATTTGGTTTGAGCGCAATCCTCAAACTTAGTTAAAAAAAGTCATTTAAGCCTTTTCGCAGTGAGATCTACGCGATATGGCCGAGAAATGTAATTTTCATGTTAACTCCCAAACCGCTGCGCAGAAGTCAACCAAACTTCACCCAATAGTGTATTGTATCACAATCTAGTAGTTACATTTGGAAATTTGGTTCTAGGACATTTGGTTTGAGCGCAATCCTCAAACTTAGTTAAAAAAAGTCATTTAAGCCTTTTCGCAGTGAGATCTACGCGATATGGCCGAGAAATGTAATTTTGATGTTAACTCCCAAACCGCTGCGCAGAAGTAAACCAAACTTCACCCAATAGTGTATTGTATCACAATCTAGTAGTTACATTTGGAAATTTGGTTCTAGGACATTTGGTTTGAGCGCAATCCTCAAACTTAGTTTAAAAAAAGTCATGTAAGCCTTTTCACAGTGAGATCTACGCGATATGGCCGAGAAATGTAATTTTGATGTTAACTCCCAAACCGCTAGGCAGAAGTCAACCAAACTTCACCCAATAGTGTATTGTATCACAATCTAGTAGTTACATTTGGAAATTTGGTTCTAGGACATTTGGTTTGAGCGCAATCATCAAACTTAGTTACAAAAAGTCATTTAAGCCTTTTCACAGTGAGATCTACGCGATATGGCCGAGAAATGTAATTTTGATGTTAACTCCCAAACCGCTGCGCAGAAGTCAACCAAACTTCACCCAATAGTGTATTGTATCACAATCTAGTAGTTACATTTGGAAATTTGGTTCTAGGACATTTGGTTTGAGCGCAATCCTCAAACTTAGATAAAAAAAGTCATTTAAGCCTTTTCGCAGTGAGATCTACGCGATATGGCCGAGAAATGTAATTTTGATGTTAACTCCCAAACCGCTGCGCAGAAGTCAACCAAACTTCACCCAATAGTGTATTGTATCACAATCTAGTAGTTACATTTGGAAATTTGGTTCTAGGACATTTGGTTTGAGCGCAATCCTCAAACTTAGTTTAAAAAAAGTCATTTTAGCCTTTTCACAGTGAGATCTACGCGATATGGCCGAGAAATGTAATTTTGATATTAACTCCCAAACCGCTGCGCAGAAGTCAAACTTCACCCAATAATGTATTGTATCACAATCTAGTAGTTACATTTGGAAATTTGGTTCTAGGACATTTGGTTTGAGCGCAATCATCAAACTTAGTTAAAAAAAGTCATTTAAGCCTTTTCGCAGTGAGATCTACGCGATATGGCCGAGAAATGTAATTTTGATGTTAACTCCCAAACCGCTGCGCAGAAGTCAACCAAACTTCACCCAATAGTGTATTGTATCACAATCTAGTAGTTACATTTGGAAATTTTGTTCTAGGACATTTGGTTTGAGCGCAATCCTCAAACTTAGTTAAAAAAAAGTCATTTAAGCCTTTTCTCAGTGAGATCTACGCGATATGGCCGAGAAATGTAATTTTGATGACTCCAAAACCGCTGCGCAGAAGTCAACCAAACTTCACCCAATAGTGTATTGTATCACAATCTAGTAGTTACATTTGGAAATTTGGTTCTAGGACATTTGGTTTGAGCGCAATCCTCAAACTTAGTTAAAAAAAGTCATTTAAGCCTTTTCGCAGTGAGATCTACGCGATATGGCCGAGAAATGTAATTTTCATGTTAACTCCCAAACCGCTGCGCAGAAGTCAACCAAACTTCACCCAATAGTGTATTGTATCACAATCTAGTAGTTACATTTGGAAATTTGGTTCTAGGACATTTGGTTTGAGCGCAATCCTCAAACTTAGTTAAAAAAAGTCATTTAAGCCTTTTCGCAGTGAGATCTACGCGATATGGCCGAGAAATGTAATTTTGATGTTAACTCCCAAACCGCTGCGCAGAAGTAAACCAAACTTCACCCAATAGTGTATTGTATCACAATCTAGTAGTTACATTTGGAAATTTGGTTCTAGGACATTTGGTTTGAGCGCAATCCTCAAACTTAGTTTTAAAAAAGTCATGTAAGCCTTTTCACAGTGAGATCTACGCGATATGGCCGAGAAATGTAATTTTGATGTTAACTCCCAAACCGCTAGGCAGAAGTCAACCAAACTTCACCCAATAGTGTATTGTATCACAATCTAGTAGTTACATTTGGAAATTTGGTTCTAGGACATTTGGTTTGAGCGCAATCATCAAACTTAGTTACAAAAAGTCATTTAAGCCTTTTCACAGTGAGATCTACGCGATATGGCCGAGAAATGTAATTTTGATGTTAACTCCCAAACCGCTGCGCAGAAGTCAACCAAACTTCACCCAATAGTGTATTGTATCACAATCTAGTAGTTACATTTGGAAATTTGGTTCTAGGACATTTGGTTTGAGCGCAATCCTCAAACTTAGATAAAAAAAGTCATTTAAGCCTTTTCGCAGTGAGATCTACGCGATATGGCCGAGAAATGTAATTTTGATGTTAACTCCCAAACCGCTGCGCAGAAGTCAACCAAACTTCACCCAATAGTGTATTGTATCACAATCTAGTAGTTACATTTGGAAATTTGGTTCTAGGACATTTGGTTTGAGCGCAATCTTCAAACTTAGTTAAAAAAAGTCATTTAAGCCTTTTCACAGTGAGATCTACGCGATATGGCCGAGAAATGTAATTTTGATGTTAACTCCCAAACCGCTGCGCAGAAGTCAACCAAACTTCACCCAATAGTGTATTGTATCACAATCTAGTAGTTACATTTGGAAATTTGGTTCTAGGACATTTGGTTTGAGCGCAATCCTCAAACTTAGTTAAAAAAAGTCATTTAAGCCTTTTCGCAGTGAGATCTACGCGATATGGCCGAGAAATTTAATTTTGATGTTAACTCCCAAACCGCTGCGCAGAAGTAAACCAAACTTCACCCAATAGTGTATTGTATCACAATCTAGTAGTTACATTTGGAAATTTGGTTCTAGGACATTTGGTTTGAGCGCAATCATCAAACTTAGTTACAAAAAGTCATTTAAGCCTTTTCGCAGTGAGATCTACGCGATATGGCCGAGAAATGTAATTTTGATGTTAACTCCCAAACCGCTGCGCAGAAGTCAACCAAACTTCACCCAATAGTGTATTGTATCACAATCTAGTAGTTACATTTGGAAATTTGGTTCTAGGACATTTGGTTTGAGCGCAATCCTCAAACTTAGATAAAAAAAGTCATTTAAGCCTTTTCGCAGTGAGATCTACGCGATATGGCCGAGAAATGTAATTTTGATGTTAACTCCCAAACCGCTGCGCAGAAGTCAACCAAACTTCACCCAATAGTGTATTGTATCACAATCTAGTAGTTACATTTGGAAATTTGGTTCTAGGACATTTGGTTTGAGCGCAATCTTCAAACTTAGTTAAAAAAAGTCATTTAAGCCTTTTCACAGTGAGATCTACGCGATATGGCCGAGAAATGTAATTTTGATGTTAACTCCCAAACCGCTGCGCAGAAGTCAACCAAACTTCACCCAATAGTGTATTGTATCACAATCTAGTAGTTACATTTGGAAATTTGGTTCTAGGACATTTGGTTTGAGCGCAATCCTCAAACTTAGTTAAAAAAAGTCATTTAAGCCTTTTCGCAGTGAGATCTACGCGATATGGCCGAGAAATGTAATTTTGATGTTAACTCCCAAACCGCTGCGCAGAAGTCAACCAAACTTCACCCAATAGTGTATTGTATCACAATCTAGTAGTTACATTTGAAAATTTGGTTCTAGGACATTTGGTTTGAGCGCAATCCTCAAACTTAGTTAAAAAAAAATCATTTAAGCCTTTTCACAGTGAGATCTACGCGATATGGCCGAGAAATGTAATTTTGATGTTAACTCCCAAACCGCTGCGCAGAAGTCAACCAAACTTCACCCAATAGTGTATTGTATCACAATCTAGTAGTTACATTTGGAAATTTGGTTCTAGGACATTTGGTTTGAGCGCAATCCTCAAACTTAGTTTAAAAAAAGTCATGTAAGCCTTTTCACAGTGAGATCTACGCGATATGGCCGAGAAATGTAATTTTGATGTTAACTCCCAAACCGCTAGGCAGAAGTCAACCAAACTTCACCCAATAGTGTATTGTATCACAATCTAGTAGTTACATTTGGAAATTTGGTTCTAGGACATTTGGTTTGAGCGCAATCATCAAACTTAGTTACAAAAAGTCATTTAAGCCTTTTCACAGTGAGATCTACGCGATATGGCCGAGAAATGTAATTTTGATGTTAACTCCCAAACCGCTGCGCAGAAGTCAACCAAACTTCACCCAATAGTGTATTGTATCACAATCTAGTAGTTACATTTGGAAATTTGGTTCTAGGACATTTGGTTTGAGCGCAATCCTCAAACTTAGATAAAAAAAGTCATTTAAGCCTTTTCGCAGTGAGATCTACGCGATATGGCCGAGAAATGTAATTTTGATGTTAACTCCCAAACCGCTGCGCAGAAGTCAACCAAACTTCACCCAATAGTGTATTGTATCACAATCTAGTAGTTACATTTGGAAATTTGGTTCTAGGACATTTGGTTTGAGCGCAATCCTCAAACTTAGTTTAAAAAAAGTCATTTTAGCCTTTTCACAGTGAGATCTACGCGATATGGCCGAGAAATGTAATTTTGATATTAACTCCCAAACCGCTGCGCAGAAGTCAAACTTCACCCAATAATGTATTGTATCACAATCTAGTAGTTACATTTGGAAATTTGGTTCTAGGACATTTGGTTTGAGCGCAATCATCAAACTTAGTTAAAAAAAGTCATTTAAGCCTTTTCGCAGTGAGATCTACGCGATATGGCCGAGAAATGTAATTTTGATGTTAACTCCCAAACCGCTGCGCAGAAGTCAACCAAACTTCACCCAATAGTGTATTGTATCACAATCTAGTAGTTACATTTGGAAATTTGGTTCTAGGACATTTGGTTTGAGCGCAATCCTCAAACTTAGTTAAAAAAAAGTCATTTAAGCCTTTTCTCAGTGAGATCTACGCGATATGGCCGAGAAATGTAATTTTGATGACTCCAAAACCGCTGCGCAGAAGTCAACCAAACTTCACCCAATAGTGTATTGTATCACAATCTAGTAGTTACATTTGGAAATTTGGTTCTAGGACATTTGGTTTGAGCGCAATCCTCAAACTTAGTTAAAAAAAGTCATTTAAGCCTTTTCGCAGTGAGATCTACGCGATATGGCCGAGAAATGTAATTTTCATGTTAACTCCCAAACCGCTGCGCAGAAGTCAACCAAACTTCACCCAATAGTGTATTGTATCACAATCTAGTAGTTACATTTGGAAATTTGGTTCTAGGACATTTGGTTTGAGCGCAATCCTCAAACTTAGTTAAAAAAAGTCATTTAAGCCTTTTCGCAGTGAGATCTACGCGATATGGCCGAGAAATGTAATTTTGATGTTAACTCCCAAACCGCTGCGCAGAAGTAAACCAAACTTCACCCAATAGTGTATTGTATCACAATCTAGTAGTTACATTTGGAAATTTGGTTCTAGGACATTTGGTTTGAGCGCAATCCTCAAACTTAGTTTAAAAAAAGTCATGTAAGCCTTTTCACAGTGAGATCTACGCGATATGGCCGAGAAATGTAATTTTGATGTTAACTCCCAAACCGCTAGGCAGAAGTCAACCAAACTTCACCCAATAGTGTATTGTATCACAATCTAGTAGTTACATTTGGAAATTTGGTTCTAGGGCATTTGGTTTGAGCGCAATCATCAAACTTAGTTACAAAAAGTCATTTAAGCCTTTTCACAGTGAGATCTACGCGATATGGCCGAGAAATGTAATTTTGATGTTAACTCCCAAACCGCTGCGCAGAAGTCAACCAAACTTCACCCAATAGTGTATTGTATCACAATCTAGTAGTTACATTTGGAAATTTGGTTCTAGGACATTTGGTTTGAGCGCAATCCTCAAACTTAGATAAAAAAAGTCATTTAAGCCTTTTCGCAGTGAGATCTACGCGATATGGCCGAGAAATGTAATTTTGATGTTAACTCCCAAACCGCTGCGCAGAAGTCAACCAAACTTCACCCAATAGTGTATTGTATCACAATCTAGTAGTTACATTTGGAAATTTGGTTCTAGGACATTTGGTTTGAGCGCAATCTTCAAACTTAGTTAAAAAAAGTCATTTAAGCCTTTTCACAGTGAGATCTACGCGATATGGCCGAGAAATGTAATTTTGATGTTAACTCCCAAACCGCTGCGCAGAAGTCAACCAAACTTCACCCAATAGTGTATTGTATCACAATCTAGTAGTTACATTTGGAAATTTGGTTCTAGGACATTTGGTTTGAGCGCAATCCTCAAACTTAGTTAAAAAAAGTCATTTAAGCCTTTTCGCAGTGAGATCTACGCGATATGGCCGAGAAATTTAATTTTGATGTTAACTCCCAAACCGCTGCGCAGAAGTCAACCAAACTTCACCCAATAGTGTATTGTATCACAATCTAGTAGTTACATTTGAAAATTTGGTTCTAGGACATTTGGTTTGAGCGCAATCCTCAAACTTAGTTAAAAAAAAATCATTTAAGCCTTTTCACAGTGAGATCTACGCGATATGGCCGAGAAATGTAATTTTGATGTTAACTCCAAAACCGCTGCGCAGAAGTCAACCAAACTTCACCCAATAGTGTATTGTATCACAATCTAGTAGTTACATTTGGAAATTTGGTTCTAGGACATTTGGTTTGAGCGCAATCCTCAAACTTAGTTAAAAAAAGTCATTTAAGCCTTTTCGCAGTGAGATCTACGCGATATGGCCGAGAAATGTAATTTTCATGTTAACTCCCAAACCGCTGCGCAGAAGTCAACCAAACTTCACCCAATAGTGTATTGTATCACAATCTAGTAGTTACATTTGGAAATTTGGTTCTAGGACATTTGGTTTGAGCGCAATCCTCAAACTTAGTTTAAAAAAGTCATTTAAGCCTTTTCGCAGTGAGATCTACGCGATATGGCCGAGAAATGTAATTTTGATGTTAACTCCCAAACCGCTGCGCAGAAGTAAACCAAACTTCACCCAATAGTGTATTGTATCACAATCTAGTAGTTACATTTGGAAATTTGGTTCTAGGACATTTGGTTTGAGCGCAATCCTCAAACTTAGTTTAAAAAAAGTCATGTAAGCTTTTTCACAGTGAGATCTACGCGATATGGCCGAGAAATGTAATTTTGATGTTAACTCCCAAACCGCTGAGCAGAAGTCAACCAAACTTCACCCAATAGTGTATTGTATCACAATCTAGTAGTTACATTTGGAAATTTGGTTCTAGGACATTTGGTTTGAGCGCAATCCTGAAACTTAGTTAAAAAAAAGTCATTTAAGCCTTTTCTCAGTGAGATCTACGCGATATGGCCGAGAAATGTAATTTTGATGACTCCAAAACCGCTGCGCAGAAGTCAACCAAACTTCACCCAATAGTGTATTGTATCACAATTTAGTAGTTACATTTGGAAATTTGGTTCTAGGACATTTGGTTTGAGCGCAATCATCAAACTTAGTTAAAAAAAGTCATTTAAGCCTTTTCACAGTGAGATCTACGCGATATGGCGGAGAAATGTAATTTTGATAACTCCCAAACCGCTGCGCAGAAGTCAACCAAACTTCACCCAATAGTGTATTGTATCACAATCTAGTAGTTACATTTGGAAATTTGGTTCTAGGACATTTGGTTTGAGCGCAATCATCAAACTTAGTTAAAAAAAGTCATTTAAGCCTTTTCACAGTGAGATCTATGCGATATGGCCGAGAAATGTAATTTTGATGTTAACTCCCAAACCGCTAGGCAGAAGTCAACCAAACTTCACCCAATAGTGTATTGTATCACAATCTAGTAGTTACATTTGGAAATTTGGTTCTAGGACATTTGGTTTGAGCGCAATCATCAAACTTAGTTAAAAAAAAGTCATTTAAGCCTTTTCACAGTGAGATCTACGCGATATGGCCGAGAAATGTAATTTTGATGACTCCAAAACCGCTGCGCAGAAGTCAACCAAACTTCACCTAATAGTGTATTGTATCACAATCTAGTAGTTACATTTGGAAATTTGGTTCTAGGACATTTGGTTTGAGCGCAATCATCAAACTTAGTTAAAAAAAAGTCATTTAAGCCTTTTCACAGTGAGATCTACGCGATATGGCCGAGAAATGTAATTTTGATATTAACTCCCAAACCGCTGCGCAGAAGTCAAACTTCACCCAATAATGTATTGTATCACAATCTAGTAGTTACATTTGGAAATTTGGTTCTAGGACATTTGGTTTGAGCGCAATCATCAAACTTAGTTAAAAAAAGTCATTTAAGCCTTTTCACAGTGAGATCTACGCGATATGGCCGAGAAATGTAATTTTGATAACTCCCAAACCGCTGCGCAGAAGTCAACCAAACTTCACCCAATAGTGTATTGTAACACAATCTAGTAGTTACATTTGGAAATTTGGTTCTAGGACATTTGGTTTGAGCGCAATCCTCAAACTTAGTTAAAAAAAGTCATTTAAGCCTTTTCGCAGTGAGATATACGCGATATGGCCGAGAAATGTAATTTTGATGTTAACTCCCAAACCGCTGCGCAGAAGTCAACCAAACTTCACCCAATAGTGTATTGTATCACAATCTAGTAGTTACATTTGGAAATTTGGTTCTAGGACATTTGGTTTGAGCGCAATCCTCAAACTTAGTTAAAAAAAAGTCATTTAAGCCTTTTCTCAGTGAGATCTACGCGATATGGCCGAGAAATGTAATTTTGATGACTCCAAAACCGCTGCGCAGAAGTCAACCAAACTTCACCCAATAGTGTATTGTATCACAATTTAGTAGTTACATTTGGAAATTTGGTTCTAGGACATTTGGTTTGAGCGCAATCATCAAACTTAGTTAAAAAAAGTCATTTACGCCTTTTCACAGTGAGATCTACGCGATATGGCCGAGAAATGTAATTTTGATAACTCCCAAACCGCTGCGCAGAAGTCAACCAAACTTCACCCAATAGTGTATTGTATCACAATCTAGTAGTTACATTTGGAAATTTGGTTCTAGGACATTTGGTTTGAGCGCAATCATCAAACTTAGTTACAAAAAGTCATTTAAGCCTTTTCACAGTGAGATCTACGCGATATGGCCGAGAAATGTAATTTTGATGTTAACTCCCAAACCGCTGCGCAGAAGTCAACCAAACTTCACCCAATAGTGTATTGTATCACAATCTAGTAGTTACATTTGGAAATTTGGTTCTAGGACATTTGGTTTGAGCGCAATCCTCAAACTTAGATAAAAAAAGTCATTTAAGCCTTTTCGCAGTGAGATCTACGCGATATGGCCGAGAAATGTAATTTTGATGTTAACTCCCAAACCGCTGCGCAGAAGTCAACCAAACTTCACCCAATAGTGTATTGTATCACAATCTAGTAGTTACATTTGGAAATTTGGTTCTAGGACATTTGGTTTGAGCGCAATCCTCAAACTTAGTTAAAAAAAGTCATTTAAGCCTTTTCACAGTGAGATCTACGCGATATGGCCGAGAAATGTAATTTTGATGTTAACTCCCAAACCGCTGCGCAGAAGTCAACCAAACTTCACCCAATAGTGTATCGTATCACAATCTAGTAGTTACATTTGGAAATTTGGTTCTAGGACATTTTGTTTGAGCACAATCCTCAAACTTAGTTAAAATAGTCATTTAAGACTTTTCTCAGTGAGATCTACGCGATATGGCCGAGAAATGTAATTTTGATGTTAACTCCAAAACCGCTGCGCAGAAGTAAACCAAACTTCACCCAATAGTGTATTGTATCACAATCTAGTAGTTACATTTGGAAATTTGGTTCTAGGACATTTGGTTTGAGCGCAATCCTCAAACTTAGTTAAAAAAAATCATTTAAGCCTTTTCACAGTGAGATCTACGCGATATGGCCGAGAAATGTAATTTTGATGTTAACTCCAAAACCGCTGCGCAGAAGTCAACCAATTTTCACCCAATAGTGTATTGTATCACAATCTAGTAGTTACATTTGGAAATTTGGTTCTAGGACATTTGGTTTGAGCGCAATCCTCAAACTTAGTTAAAAAAAGTCATTTAAGCCTTTTCACAGTGAGATCTACGCGATATGGCCGAGAAATGTAATTTTGATAACTCCCAAACCGCTGCGCAGAAGTCAACCAAACTTCACCCAATAGTGTATTGTATCACAATCTAGTAGTTACATTTGGAAATTTGGTTCTAGGACATTTGGTTAGAGCGCAATCATCAAACTTAGTTAAAAAAAGTCATTTAAGCCTTTTCACAGTGAGATCTACGCGATATGGCCGAGAAATGTAATTTTGATGTTAACTCCCAAACCGCTGCGCAGAAGTCAACCAAACTTCACCTAATAGTGTATTGTATCACAATCTAGTAGTTACATTTGG
Source organism: Corythoichthys intestinalis (assembly GCF_030265065.1). Taxonomy (NCBI): domain Eukaryota; kingdom Metazoa; phylum Chordata; class Actinopteri; order Syngnathiformes; family Syngnathidae; genus Corythoichthys; species Corythoichthys intestinalis. The sequence goes on along the minus strand of NC_080414.1, from coordinate 39,661,047 downwards.
AAATTTGGTTCTAGGACATTTGGTTTGAGCGCAATCATCAAACTTAATTAAAAAAAAGTCATTTAAGCCTTTTCACAGTGAGATCTACGCGATATGGCCGAGAAATGTAATTTTGATATTAACTCCCAAACCGCTGCGCAGAAGTCAAACTTCACCCAATAATGTATTGTATCACAATCTAGTAGTTACATTTGGAAATTTGGTTCTAGGACATTTGGTTTGAGCGCAATCATCAAACTTAGTTAAAAAAAGTCATTTAAGCCTTTTCACAGTGAGATCTACGCGATATGGCCGAGAAATGATATTTTGATAACTCCCAAACCGCTGCGCAGAAGTCAACCAAACTTCACCCAATAGTGTATTGTATCACAATCTAGTAGTTACATTTGGAAATTTGGTTCTAGGACATTTGGTTTGAGCGCAATCCTCAAACATAGTTAAAAAAAGTCATTTAAGCCTTTTCGCAGTGAGATCTACGCGATATGGCCGAGAAATGTAATTTTGATGTTAACTCCCAAACCGCTGCGCAGAAGTCAACCAAACTTCACCCAATAGTGTATTGTATCACAATCTAGTAGTTACATTTGGAAATTTGGTTCTAGGACATTTGGTTTGAGCGAAATCCTCAAAGTTAGTTAAAAAAAGTCATTTAAGCCTTTTCACAGTGAGATCTACGCGATATGGCCGAGAAATGTAATTTTGATAACTACCAAACCGCTGCGCAGAAGTCAACCAAACTTCACCCAATAGTGTATTGTATCACAATTTAGTAGTTACATTTGGAAATTTGGTTCTAGGACATTTGGTTTGAGCGAAATCCTCAAAGTTAGTTAAAAAAAGTCATTTAAGCCTTTTCACAGTGAGATCTACGCGATATGGCCGAGAAATGTAATTTTGATAACTACCAAACCGCTGCGCAGAAGTCAACCAAACTTCACCCAATAGTGTATTGTATCACAATTTAGTAGTTACATTTGGAAATTTGGTTCTAGGACATTTGGTTTGAGCGCAATCATCAAACTTAGTTTAAAAAAGTCATTTAAGCCTTTTCGCAGTGAGATCTACGCGATATGGCCGAGAAATGTAATTTTGATGTTAACTCCCAAACCGCTGCGCAGAAGTCAACCAAACTTCACCCAATAGTGTATTGTATCACAATCTAGTAGTTACATTTGGGAATTTGGTTCTAGGACATTTGGTTTGAGCGCAATCATCAAACTTAGTTAAAAAAAAGTCATTTAAGCCTTTTCGCAGTGAGATCTACGCGATATGGCCGAGAAATGTAATTTTGATGTTAACTCCCAAACCGCTGCGCAGAAGTCAACCAAACTTCACCTAATAGTGTATTGTATCACAATCTAGTAGTTACATTTGGAAATTTGGTTCTAGGACATTTGGTTTGAGCGCAATCATCAAACTTAGTTAAAAAAAGTCATTTAAGCCTTTTCACAGTGAGAGCTACGCGATATGGCCGAGAAATGTAATTTTGATAACTCCCAAACCGCTGCGCAGAAGTCAAACTTCACCCAATAGTGTATTGTATCACAATCTAGTAGTTACATTTGGAAATTTGGTTCTAGGACATTTGGTTTGAGCGCAATCATCAAACTTAGTTTAAAAAGTCATTTAAGCCTTTTCACAGTGAGATCTACGCGATATGGCCGAGAAATGTAATTTTCATAACTCCCAAACCGCTGCGCAGAAGTCAACCAAACTTCACCCAATAGTGTATTGTATCACAATCTAGTAGTTACATTTGGAAATTTGGTTCTAGGACATTTGGTTTGAGCGCAATCCTCAAACTTAGTTAAAAAAAAGTCATTAAAGCCTTTTCGCAGTGAGATCTACGCGATATGGCCGAGAAATGTAATTTTGATGTTAACTCCCAAACCGCTGCCCAGAAGTCAACCAAACTTCACCCAATAGTGTATTGTATCACAATCTAGTAGTTACATATGGAAATTTGGTTCTAGGACATTTGGTTTGAGCGCAATCCTCAAAGTTAGTTAAAAAAAAGTCATTTAAGCCTTTTCTCAGTGAGATCTACGCGATATGGCCGAGAAATGTAATTTTGATGACTCCAAAACTGCTGCGCAGAAGTCAACCAAACTTCACCCAATAGTGTATTGTATCACAATTTAGTAGTTACATTTGGAAATTTGGTTCTAGGACATTTGGTTTGAGCGCAATCATCAAACTTAGTTACAAAAAGTCATTTAAACCTTTTCACAGTGAGATCTACGCGATATGGCCGAGAAATGTAATTTTGATGTTAACTCCAAAACCGCTGCGCAGAAGTCAACCAAACTTCACCCAATAGTGTATTGTATCACAATTTAGTAGTTACATTTGGAAATTTGGTTCTAGGACATTTGGTTTGAGCGCAATCCTCAAACTTAGTTAAAAAAAGTCATTTAAGCCTTTTCGCAGTGAGATCTACGCGATATGGCCGAGAAATGTAATTTTGATGTTAACTCCCAAACCGCTAGGCAGAAGTCAACCAAACTTCACCCAATAGTGTATTGTATCACAATCTAGTAGTTACATTTAGGAATTTGGTTCTAGGACATTTGGTTTGAGCGCAATCATCAAACTTAGTTAAAAAAAAAAAGTCATTTAAGCCTTTTCACAGTGAGATCTACGCGATATGGCCGAGAAATTTAATTTTGATGTTAACTCCCAAACCGCTGCGCAGAAGTCAACCAAACTTCACCTAATAGTGTATTGTATCACAATCTAGTAGTTACATTTGGAAATTTGGTTCTAGGACATTTGGTTTGAGCGCAATCATCAAATTTTGTTAAAAAAAAGTCATTTAAGCCTTTTCACAGTGAGATCTACGCGATATGGCCGAGAAATGTAATTTTGATGTCAACTCCCAAACCGCTGCGCAGAAGTCAACCAAACTTCACCCAATAATGTATTGTATCACAATCTAGTAGTTACATTTGGAAATTTGGTTCTAGGACATTTGGTTTGAGCGCAATCATCAAACCTAGTTAAAAAAAGTTATTTAAGCCTTTTCACAGTGAGATCTACGCGATATGGCCGAGAAATGATATTTTGATAACTCCCAAACCGCTGCGCAGAAGTCAACCAAACTTCACCCAATAGTGTATTGTATCACAATCTAGTAGTTACATTTGGAAATTTGGTTCTAGGACATTTGGTTTGAGCGCAATCCTCAAACATAGTTAAAAAAAGTCATTTAAGCCTTTTCGCAGTGAGATCTACGCGATATGGCCGAGAAATGTAATTTTGATGTTAACTCCCAAACCGCTGCGCAGAAGTCAACCAAACTTCACCCAATAGTGTATTGTATCACAATCTAGTAGTTACATTTGGAAATTTGGTTCTAGGACATTTGGTTTGAGCGAAATCCTCAAAGTTAGTTAAAAAAAGTCATTTAAGCCTTTTCACAGTGAGATCTACGCGATATGGCCGAGAAATGTAATTTTGATAACTCCCAAACCGCTGCGCAGAAGTCAACCAAACTTCACCCAATAGTGTATTGTATCACAATTTAGTAGTTACATTTGGAAATTTGGTTCTAGGACATTTGGTTTGAGCGCAATAATCAAACTTAGTTTAAAAAAGTCATTTAAGCCTTTTCACAGTGAGATCTACGCGATATGGCCGAGAAATGTAATTTTGATAACTCCCAAACCGCTGCGCAGAAGTCAACCAAACTTCACCCAATAGTGTATTGTATCACAATCTAGTAGTTACATTTGGAAATTTGGTTCTAGGACATTTGGTTTGAGCGCAATCCTCAAACTTAGTTAAAAAAAGTCATTTAAGCCTTTTCGCAGTGAGATCTACGCGATATGGCCGAGAAATGTAATTTTGATGTTAACTCCCAAACCGCTGCGCAGAAGTCAACCAAACTTCACCCAATAGTGTATTGTATCACAATCTAGTAGTTACATTTGGGAATTTGGTTCTAGGACATTTGGTTTGAGCGCAATCATCAAACTTAGTTTAAAAAGTCATTTAAGCCTTTTCACAGTGAGATCTACGCGATATGGCCGAGAAATGTAATTTTGATAACTCCCAAACCGCTGCGCAGAAGTCAACCAAACTTCACCCAATAGTGTATTGTATCACAATCTAGTAGTTACATTTGGAAATTTGGTTCTAGGACATTTGGTTTGAGCGCAATCCTCAAACTTAGTTAAAAAAAAGTCATTAAAGCCTTTTCGCAGTGAGATCTACGCGATATGGCCGAGAAATGTAATTTTGATGTTAACTCCCAAACCGCTGCGCAGAAGTCAACCAAACTTCACCCAATAGTGTATTGTATCACAATCTAGTAGTTACATTTGGAAATTTGGTTCTAGGACATTTGGTTTGAGCGCAATCATCAAACTTAGTTAAAAAAAGTCATTTAAGCCTTTTCACAGTGAGATCTACGCGATATGGCCGAGAAATGTAATTTTGATAACTCCCAAACCGCTGCGCAGAAGTCAAACTTCACCCAATAGTGTATTGTATCACAATCTAGTAGTTACATTTGGAAATTTGGTTCTAGGACATTTGGTTTGAGCGCAATCATCAAACTTAGTTTAAAAAGTCATTTAAGCCTTTTCACAGTGAGATCTACGCGATATGGCCGAGAAATGTAATTTTGATAACTCCCAAACCGCTGCGCAGAAGTCAACCAAACTTCACCCAATAGTGTATTGTATCACAATCTAGTAGTTACATTTGGAAATTTGGTTCTAGGACATTTGGTTTGAGCGCAATCCTCAAACTTAGTTAAAAAAAAGTCATTAAAGCCTTTTCGCAGTGAGATCTACGCGATATGGCCGAGAAATGTAATTTTGATGTTAACTCCCAAACCGCTGCGCAGAAGTCAACCAAACTTCACCCAATAGTGTATTGTATCACAATCTAGTAGTTACATATGGAAATTTGGTTCTAGGACATTTGGTTTGAGCGCAATCCTCAAAGTTAGTTAAAAAAAAGTCATTTAAGCCTTTTCTCAGTGAGATCTACGCGATATGGCCGAGAAATGTAATTTTGATGACTCCAAAACTGCTGCGCAGAAGTCAACCAAACTTCACCCAATAGTGTATTGTATCACAATTTAGTAGTTACATTTGGAAATTTGGTTCTAGGACATTTGGTTTGAGCGCAATCATCAAACTTAGTTACAAAAAGTCATTTAAACCTTTTCACAGTGAGATCTACGCGATATGGCCGAGAAATGTAATTTTGATGTTAACTCCAAAACCGCTGCGCAGAAGTCAACCAAACTTCACCCAATAGTGTATTGTATCACAATTTAGTAGTTACATTTGGAAATTTGGTTCTAGGACATTTGGTTTGAGCGCAATCCTCAAACTTAGTTAAAAAAAGTCATTTAAGCCTTTTCGCAGTGAGATCTACGCGATATGGCCGAGAAATGTAATTTTGATGTTAACTCCCAAACCGCTAGGCAGAAGTCAACCAAACTTCACCCAATAGTGTATTGTATCACAATCTAGTAGTTACATTTAGGAATTTGGTTCTAGGACATTTGGTTTGAGCGCAATCATCAAACTTAGTTAAAAAAAAAAAGTCATTTAAGCCTTTTCACAGTGAGATCTACGCGATATGGCCGAGAAATTTAATTTTGATGTTAACTCCCAAACCGCTGCGCAGAAGTCAACCAAACTTCACCTAATAGTGTATTGTATAACAATCTAGTAGTTACATTTGGAAATTTGGTTCTAGGACATTTGGTTTGAGCGCAATCATCAAATTTTGTTAAAAAAAAGTCATTTAAGCCTTTTCACAGTGAGATCTACGCGATATGGCCGAGAAATGTAATTTTGATGTTAACTCCCAAACCGCTGCGCAGAAGTCAACCAAACTTCACCCAATAATGTATTGTATCACAATCTAGTAGTTACATTTGGAAATTTGGTTCTAGGACATTTGGTTTGAGCGCAATCATCAAACTTAGTTAAAAAAAGTTATTTAAGCCTTTTCACAGTGAGATCTACGCGATATGGCTGAGAAATGTAATTTTGATGTTAACTCCCAAACCGCTAGGCAGAAGTCAACCAAACTTCACCCAATAGTGTATTGTATCACAATCTAGTAGTTACATTTGGGAATTTGGTTCTAGGACATTTGGTTTGAGCGCAATCATCAAACTTAGTTAAAAAAAAAGTCATTTAAGCCTTTTCACAGTGAGATCTACGCGATATTGCCGAGAAATGTAATTTTGATGTTAACTCCCAAACCGCTGCGCAGAAGTCAACCAAACTTCACCTAATAGTGTATTGTATCACAATCTAGTAGTTACATTTGGAAATTTGGTTCTAGGACATTTGGTTTGAGCGCAATCATCAAACTTAGTTAAAAAAAAGTCATTTAAGCCTTTTCACAGTGAGATCTACGCGATATGGCCGAGAAATGTAATTTTGATGTTAACTCCCAAACCGCTGCGCAGAAGTCAACCAAACTTCACCCAATAGTGTATTGTATCACAATCTAGTAGTTACATTTGGAAATTTGGTTCTAGGACATTTGGTTTGAGCGCAATCATCAAACTTAGTTTAAAAAAGTCATTTAAGCCTTTTCATAGTGAGATCTACGCGATATGGCCGAGAAATGTAATTTTGATAACTCCCAAACCGCTGCGCAGAAGTCAACCAAAATTCACCCAATAGTGTATTGTATCACAATCTAGTAGTTACATTTGGAAATTTGGTTCTAGGACATTTGGTTTGAGCGCAATCCTCAAACTTAGTTAAAAAAAGTCATTTAAGCCTTTTCGCAAAGAGATCTACGCGATATGGCCGAGAAATGTAATTTTGATAACTCCCAAACCGTTGCGCAGAAGTCAACCAAACTTCACCCAATAGTGTATTGTATCACAATTTAGTAGTTACATTTGGAAATTTGGTTCTAGGACATTTGGTTTGAGCGCAATCCTCAAACTTAGTTAAAAAAAAGTCATTTAAGCCTTTTCTCAGTGAGATCTACGCGATATGGCCGAGAAATGTAATTTTGATGACTCCCAAACCGCTGCGCAGAAGTCAACCAAACTTCACCCAATAGTGTATTGTATCACAATTTAGTAGTTACTTTTGGAAATTTGGTTCTAGGACATTTGGTTTGAGCGCAATCATCAAACTTAGTTAAAAAAAGTCATATAAGCCTTTTCACAGTGAGATCTACGCGATATGGCCGAGAAATGTAATTTTGATAACTCCCAAACCGCTGCGCAGAAGTCAACCAAACTTCACCCAATAGTGTATTGTATCACAATTTAGTAGTGACATTTGGAAATTTGGTTCAAGGACATTTGGTTTGAGCGCAATCATCAAACTTAGTTAAAAAAAGTCATTTAAGCCTTTTCGCAGTGAGATATACGCGATATGGCCGAGAAATGTAATTTTGATGTTAATTCCCAAACCGCTGCGCAGAAGTCAACCAAACTTCACCCAATAGTGTATTGTATCACAATCTAGTAGTTAAATGTGGAAATTTGGTTCTAGGACATTTGATTTGAGCGCAATCCTCAAACTTAGTTAAAAAAAGTTATTTAAGCCTTTTCACAGTGAGATCTACGCGATATGGCCGAGAAATGTAATTTTGATGTTAACTCCCAAACCGCTGCGCAGAAGTAAACCAAACTTCACCCAATAGTGTATTGTATCACAATCTAGTAGTTACATTTGGAAATTTGGTTCTAGGACATTTGGTTTGAGCGCAATCCTCAAACTTAGTTAAAAAAAAGTCATTTAAGCCTTTTCACAGTGAGATCTACGCGATATGGCCGAGAAATGTAATTTTGATGTTAACTCCCAAACCGCTGCGCAGATGTCAACCAAACTTCACCCAATAGTGTATTGTATCACAATCTAGTAGTTACATTTGGAAATTTGGTTCTAGGACATTTGGTTTGAGCGCAATCATCAAACTTACTTAAAAAAAAAAGTCATTTAAGCCTTTTCACAGTAAGATCTACGCGATATGGCCGAGAAATGTAATTTTGATGTTAACTCCAAAACCGCTGCGCAGAAGTCAAACAAACTTCACCCAATAGTGTATTGTATCACAATCTAGTAGTTACATATTGAAATTTGGTTCTAGGACATGTGGTTTGAGCGCAATCCTCAAACTTAGTTTAAAAAAAGTCATTTAAGCCTTTTCGCAGTGAGATCTACACGATATGGCCGAGAAATGTAATTTTGATGTCAACTCCAAAACCGCTGCGCAGAAGTCAACCAAACTTCACCCAATAGTGTATTGTATCACAATCTAGTAGTTACATTTGGAAATTTGATTCTAGGACATTTGGTTTGAGCGCAATCCTCAAACTTAGTTAAAAAAAGTAATTTAAGCCTTTTCGCAGTGAGATCTACGCGATATGGCCGAGAAATGTAATTTTGATGTTAACTCCCAAACCGCTGCGCAGAAGTCAACCAAACTTCACCCAATAGTGTATTGTATCACAATTTAGTAGTTACATTTGGAAATTTGGTTCAAGGACATTTGGTTTGAGCGCAATCATCAAACTTAGTTAAAAAAAGTCATTTAAGCCTTTTCGCAGTGAGATATACGCGATATGGCCGAGAAATGTAATTTTGATGTTAACTCCCAAACCGCTGCGCAGAAGTCAACCAAACTTCACCCAATAGTGTATTGTATCACAATCTAGTAGTTAAATGTGGAAATTTGGTTCTAGGACATTTGATTTGAGCGCAATCCTCAAACTTAGTTAAAAAAAGTTATTTAAGCCTTTTCACAGTGAGATCTACGCGATATGGCCAAGAAATGTAATTTTGATGTTAACTCCCAAACCGCTGCGCAGATGTCAACCAAACTTCACCCAATAGTGTATTGTATCACAATCTAGTAGTTACATTTGGAAATTTGGTTCTAGGACATTTGGTTTGAGCGCAATCCTCAAACTTAGTTAAAAAAAGTCATTTAAGCCTTTTCACAGTGAGATTTACGCGATATGGCCGAGAAATGTAATTTTGATGTTAACTCCCAAACCGCTGCGCAGAAGTCAACCAAACTTCACCCAATAGTGTATTGTATCACAATCTAGTAGTTACATTGGGAAATTTGATTCTAGGACATTTGGTTTGAGCGCAATCCTCAAACTTAGTTAAAAAAAGTCATTTAAGCCTTTTCGCAGTGAGATCTACGCGATATGGCCGAGAAATGTAATTTTGATGTTAACTCCCAAACCGCTGCGCAGAAGTCAACCAAACTTCACCCAATAGTGTATTGTATCACAATCTAGTAGTTAAATTTGGAAATTTGGTTCTAGGACATTTGGTTTGAGCGCAATCCTCAAACTTAGTTAAAAAAAGTCATTTAAGCCTTTTTTCAGTGAGATCTACGCGATATGGCCGAGAAATGTAATTTTGATGTTAACTCCCAAACCGCTGCGCAGAAGTCAACCAAACTTCACCCAATAGTGTATGGTATCACAATCTAGTAGTTACATTTGGAAACTTGGTTCTAGTACATTTGGTTTGAGCGCAATCCTCAAACTTAGTTTAAAAAAAGTCATTTAAGCCTTTTCTCAGTGAGATCTACGCGATATGGCCGAGAAATGTAATTTTGATGTTAACTCCCAAACCGCTGCGCAGAAGTAAACCAAACTTCACCCAATAGTGTATTGTATCACAATCTAGTAGTTACATTTGGAAATTTGGTTCTAGGACATTTGGTTTGAGCGCAATCCTCAAACTTAGTTAAAAAAAAGTCATTTAAGCCTTTTCACAGTGAGATCTACGCGATATGGCCGAGAAATGTAATTTTGATGTTAACTCCAAAACCGCTGCGCAGAAGTCAACCAAACTTCACCCATTAGTGTATTGTATCACAATCTAGTAGTTACATTTTGAAATTTGGTTCTAGGACATTTGGTTTGAGCGCAATCCTCAAACTTAGTTAAAAAAAGTCATTTAAGCCTTTTCGCAGTGAGATCTACGCGATATGGCCGAGAAATGTAATTTTGATGTTAACTCCAAAACCGCTGCGCAGAAGTCAACCAAACTTCACCCAATAGTGTATTGTATCACAATCTAGTAGTTACATTTGGAAATTTGGTTCTAGGACATTTGGTTTGAGCGCAATCCTCAAAATTAGTTAAAAAAAGTCATTTAAGCCTTTTCGCAGTGAGATCTACGCGATATGGCCGAGAAATGTAATTTTGATGTTAACTCCCAAACCGCTGCGCAGAAGTCAACCAAACTTCACCCAATAGTGTATTGTATCACAATCTAGTAGTTACATTTGGAAATTTGGTTCTAGGACATTTGGTTTGAGCGCAATCCTCAAACTTAGTTTAAAAAAGTCATTTAAGCCTTTTCGCAGTGAGATCTACGCGATATGGCCGAAAAATGTAATTTTGATGTTAACTCCAAAACCGCTGCGCAGAAGTCAACCAAACTTCACCCAATAGTGTATTGTATCACAATCTAGTAGTTACATTTGGAAATTTGGTTCTAGGACATTTGGTTTGAGCGCAATCCTCAAACTTAGTTAAAAAAAGTCATTTAAGCCTTTTCGCAGTGAGATCTACGCGATATGGCCGAGAAATGTAATTTTGATGTTAACTCCCAAACCGCTGCGCAGAAGTCAACCAAACTTCACCCAATAGTGTATTGTATCACAATCTAGTAGTTACATTTGGAAATTTGGTTCTAGGGCATTTGGTTTGAGCGCAATCCTCAAACTTAGTTAAAAAAAAGTCATTTAAGCCTTTTCTCAGTGAGATCTACGCGATATGGCCGAGAAATGTAATTTTGATGTTAACTCCCAAACCGCTGCGCAGAAGTCAACCAAACTTCACCCAATAGTGTATTGTATCACAATCTAGTAGTTACATTTGGAAATTTGGTTCTAGGACATTTGGTTTGAGCGCAATCCTCAAACTTAGTTAAAAAAAAGTCATTTAAGCCTTTTCACAGTGAGATCTACGCGATATGGCCAAGAAATGTAATTTTGATGTTAACTCCAAAACCGCTGCACAGAAGTCAACCAAACTTCACCCAATAGTGTATTGTATCACGATCTAGTAGTTACATTTGGAAATTTTGTTCTAGGACATTTGGTTTGAGCGCAATCCTCAAACTTAGTTAAAAAAAAGTCATTAAAGCCTTTTCGCAGTGAGATCTACGCGATATGGCCGAGAAATGTAATTTTGATGTTAACTCCCAAACCGCTGCGCAGAAGTCAACCAAACTTCACCCAATAGTGTATCGTATCACAATCTAGTAGTTACATTTGGAAATTTGGTTCTAGGACATTTGGTTTGAGCACAATCCTCAAACTTAGTTAAAAAAAGTCATTTAAGCCTTTTCTCAGTGAGATCTACGCGATATGGCCGAGAAATGTAATTTTGATGTTAACTCCAAAACCGCTGCGTAGAAGTAAACCAAACTTCACCCAATAGTGTATTGTATCACAATCTAGTAGTTACATATAGAAATTTGGTTCTAGGACATTTGGTTTGAGCGCAATCCTCAAACTTAGTTAAAAAAAGTCATTTAAGCCTTTTCGCAGTGAGATCTACGCGATATGGCCGAGAAATGTAATTTTGATGTTAACTCCCAAACCGCTGCGCAGAAGTCAACCAAACTTCACCCAATAGTGTATTGTATCACAATCTAGTAGTTACATTTGGAAATTTGGTTCTAGGGCATTTCGTTTGAGCGCAATCCTCAAACTTAGTTAAAAAAAAGTCATTTAAGCCTTTTTTCAGTGAGATCTACGCGATATGGCCGAGAAATGTAATTTTGATGTTAACTCCAAAACCGCTGCGCAGAAGTCAACCAAACTTCACCCATTAGTGTATTGTATCACAATCTAGTAGTTACATTTGGAAATTTGGTTCTAGGACATTTGGTTTGAGCGCAATCCTCAAACTTAGTTAAAAAAAGTCATTTAAGCCTTTTCGCAGTGAGATCTACGCGATATGGCCGAGAAATGTAATTTTGATGTTAACTCCCAAACCGCTGCGCAGAAGTAAACCAAACTTCACCCAATAGTGTATTGTATCACAATCTAGTAGTTACATTTGGAAATTTGGTTCTAGGACATTTGGTTTGAGCGCAATCCTCAAACTTAGTTAAAAAAAAGTCATTTAAGCCTTTTCACAGTGAGATCTACGCGATATGGCCGAGAAATGTAATTTTGATGTTAACTCCAAAACCGATGCGCAGAAGTCAACCAAACTTCACCCAATAGTGTATTGTATCACAATCTAGTAGTTACATTTGGAAATTTGGTTCTAGGACATTTGGTTTGAGCGCAATCCTCAAACTTAGTTTAAAAAAAGTCATTTAAGCCTTTTCTCAGTGAGATCTACGCGATATGGCCGAGAAATGTAATTTTGATGACTCCAAAACCGCTGCGCAGAAGTCAACAAAACTTCACCCAATAGTGTATTGTATCACAATTTAGTAGTTACATTTGGAAATTTGGTTCTAGGACATTTGGTTTGAGCGCAATCATCAAACTTAGTTAAAAAAAGTCATGTAAGCCTTTTCGCAGTGAGATCTACGCGATATGGCCGAGAAATGTAATTTTGATGTTAACTCCCAAACCGCTGCGCAGAAGTAAACCAAACTTCACCCAATAGTGTATTGTATCACAATCTAGTAGTTACATTTGGAAATTTGGTTCTAGGACATTTGGTTTGAGCGCAATCCTCAAACTTAGTTAAAAAAAAGTCATTTAAGCCTTTTCACAGTGAGATCTACGCGATATGGCCGAGAAATGTAATTTTGATGTTAACTCCAAAACCGATGCGCAGAAGTCAACCAAACTTCACCCAATAGTGTATTGTATCACAATCTAGTAGTTACATTTGGAAATTTGGTTCTAGGACATTTGGTTTGAGCGCAATCCTCAAACTTAGTTTAAAAAAAGTCATTTAAGCCTTTTCTCAGTGAGATCTACGCGATATGGCCGAGAAATGTAATTTTGATGACTCCAAAACCGCTGCGCAGAAGTCAACAAAACTTCACCCAATAGTGTATTGTATCACAATTTAGTAGTTACATTTGGAAATTTGGTTCTAGGACATTTGGTTTGAGCGCAATCATCAAACTTAGTTAAAAAAAGTCATGTAAGCCTTTTCACAGTGAGATCTACGCGATATGGCCGAGAAATGTAATTTTGATAACTCCCAAACCGCTGCGCAGAAGTCAACCAAACTTCACCCAATAGTGTATTGTATCACAATTTAGTAGTTACATTTGGAAATTTGGTTCAAGGACATTTGGTTTGAGCGCAATCATCAAACTTAGTTAAAAAAAGTCATTTAAGCCTTTTCGCAGTGAGATATACGCGATATGGCCGAGAAATGTAATTTTGATGTTAATTCCCAAACCGCTGCGCAGAAGTCAACCAAACTTCACCCAATAGTGTATTGTATCACAATCTAGTAGTTAAATGTGGAAATTTGGTTCTAGGACATTTGATTTGAGCGCAATCCTCAAACTTAGTTAAAAAAAGTTATTTAAGCCTTTTCACAGTGAGATCTACGCGATATGGCCGAGAAATGTAATTTTGATGTTAACTCCCAAACCGCTGCGCAGATGTCAACCAAACTTCACCCAATAGTGTATGGTATCAAAATCTAGTAGTTACATTTGGAAATTTGGTTCTAGGACATTTGGTTTGAGCGCAATCATCAAACTTACTTAAAAAAAAAAGTCATTTAAGCCTTTTCACAGTAAGATCTACGCGATATGGCCGAGAAATGTAATTTTGATGTTAACTCCCAAACCGCTGCGCAGAAGTCAACCAAACTTCACCCAATAGTGTATTGTATCACAATCTAGTAGTTACATTTGGAAATTTGATTCTAGGACATTTGGTTTGAGCGCAATCCTCAAACTTAGTTAAAAAAAGTCATTTAAGCCTTTTCGCAGTGAGATCTACGCGATATGGCCGAGAAATGTAATTTTGATGTTAACTCCCAAACCGTTGCGCAGAAGTAAACCAAACTTCACCCAATAGTGTATTGTATCACAATCTAGTAGTTACATTTGGAAATTTGGTTCTAGGACATTTGGTTTGAGCGCAATCCTCAAACTTAGTTAAAAAAAAGTCATTTAAGCCTTTTCACAGTGAGATCTACGCGATATGGCCGAGAAATGTAATTTTGATGTTAACTCCCAAACCGCTGCGCAGATGTCAACCAAACTTCACCCAATAGTGTATTGTATCACAATCTAGTAGTTACATTTGGAAATTTGGTTCTAGGACATTTGGTTTGAGCGCAATCATCAAACTTACTTAAAAAAAAAAGTCATTTAAGCCTTTTCACAGTAAGATCTACGCGATATGGCCGAGAAATGTAATTTTGATGTTAACTCCAAAACCGCTGCGCAGAAGTCAAACAAACTTCACCCAATAGTGTATTGTATCACAATCTAGTAGTTACATATTGAAATTTGGTTCTAGGACATGTGGTTTGAGCGCAATCCTCAAACTTAGTTTAAAAAAAGTCATTTAAGCCTTTTCGCAGTGAGATCTACACGATATGGCCGAGAAATGTAATTTTGATGTCAACTCCAAAACCGCTGCGCAGAAGTCAACCAAACTTCACCCAATAGTGTATTGTATCACAATCTAGTAGTTACATTTGGAAATTTGATTCTAGGACATTTGGTTTGAGCGCAATCCTCAAACTTAGTTAAAAAAAGTAATTTAAGCCTTTTCGCAGTGAGATCTACGCGATATGGCCGAGAAATGTAATTTTGATGTTAACTCCCAAACCGCTGCGCAGAAGTCAACCAAACTTCACCCAATAGTGTATTGTATCACAATTTAGTAGTTACATTTGGAAATTTGGTTCAAGGACATTTGGTTTGAGCGCAATCATCAAACTTAGTTAAAAAAAGTCATTTAAGCCTTTTCGCAGTGAGATATACGCGATATGGCCGAGAAATGTAATTTTGATGTTAACTCCCAAACCGCTGCGCAGAAGTCAACCAAACTTCACCCAATAGTGTATTGTATCACAATCTAGTAGTTAAATGTGGAAATTTGGTTCTAGGACATTTGATTTGAGCGCAATCCTCAAACTTAGTTAAAAAAGTTATTTAAGCCTTTTCACAGTGAGATCTACGCGATATGGCCAAGAAATGTAATTTTGATGTTAACTCCCAAACCGCTGCGCAGATGTCAACCAAACTTCACCCAATAGTGTATTGTATCACAATCTAGTAGTTACATTTGGAAATTTGGTTCTAGGACATTTGGTTTGAGCGCAATCCTCAAACTTAGTTAAAAAAAGTCATTTAAGCCTTTTCACAGTGAGATTTACGCGATATGGCCGAGAAATGTAATTTTGATGTTAACTCCCAAACCGCTGCGCAGAAGTCAACCAAACTTCACCCAATAGTGTATTGTATCACAATCTAGTAGTTACATTGGGAAATTTGATTCTAGGACATTTGGTTTGAGCGCAATCCTCAAACTTAGTTAAAAAAAGTCATTTAAGCCTTTTCGCAGTGAGATCTACGCGATATGGCCGAGAAATGTAATTTTGATGTTAACTCCCAAACCGCTGCGCAGAAGTCAACCAAACTTCACCCAATAGTGTATTGTATCACAATCTAGTAGTTAAATTTGGAAATTTGGTTCTAGGACATTTGGTTTGAGCGCAATCCTCAAACTTAGTTAAAAAAAGTCATTTAAGCCTTTTTTCAGTGAGATCTACGCGATATGGCCGAGAAATGTAATTTTGATGTTAACTCCCAAACCGCTGCGCAGAAGTCAACCAAACTTCACCCAATAGTGTATGGTATCACAATCTAGTAGTTACATTTGGAAACTTGGTTCTAGGACATTTGGTTTGAGCGCAATCCTCAAACTTAGTTTAAAAAAAGTCATTTAAGCCTTTTCTCAGTGAGATCTACGCGATATGGCCGAGAAATGTAATTTTGATGTTAACTCCCAAACCGCTGCGCAGAAGTAAACCAAACTTCACCCAATAGTGTATTGTATCACAATCTAGTAGTTACATTTGGAAATTTGGTTCTAGGACATTTGGTTTGAGCGCAATCCTCAAACTTAGTTAAAAAAAAGTCATTTAAGCCTTTTCACAGTGAGATCTACGCGATATGGCCGAGAAATGTAATTTTGATGTTAACTCCAAAACCGCTGCGCAGAAGTCAACCAAACTTCACCCATTAGTGTATTGTATCACAATCTAGTAGTTACATTTGGAAATTTGGTTCTAGGACATTTGGTTTGAGCGCAATCCTCAAACTTAGTTAAAAAAAGTCATTTAAGCCTTTTCGCAGTGAGATCTACGCGATATGGCCGAGAAATGTAATTTTGATGTTAACTCCAAAACCGCTGCGCAGAAGTCAACCAAACTTCACCCAATAGTGTATTGTATCACAATCTAGTAGTTACATTTGGAAATTTGGTTCTAGGACATTTGGTTTGAGCGCAATCCTCAAAATTAGTTAAAAAAAGTCATTTAAGCCTTTTCGCAGTGAGATCTACGCGATATGGCCGAGAAATGTAATTTTGATGTTAACTCCCAAACCGCTGCGCAGAAGTCAACCAAACTTCACCCAATAGTGTATCGTATCACAATCTAGTAGTTACATTTGGAAATTTGGTTCTAGGACATTTGGTTTGAGCACAATCCTCAAACTTAGTTAAAAAAAGTCATTTAAGCCTTTTCTCAGTGAGATCTACGCGATATGGCCGAGAAATGTAATTTTGATGTTAACTCCAAAACCGCTGCGTAGAAGTAAACCAACCTTTACCCAATAGTGTATTGTATCACAATCTAGTAGTTACATATAGAAATTTGGTTCTAGGACATTTGGTTTGAGCGCAATCCTCAAACTTAGTTAAAAAAAGTCATTTAAGCCTTTTCGCAGTGAGATCTACGCGATATGGCCGAAAAATGTAATTTTGATGTTAACTCCAAAACCGCTGCGCAGAAGTCAACCAAACTTCACCCAATAGTGTATTGTATCACAATCTAGTAGTTACATTTGGAAATTTGGTTCTAGGACATTTGGTTTGAGCGCAATCCTCAAACTTAGTTAAAAAAAGTCATTTAAGCCTTTTCGCAGTGAGATCTACGCGATATGGCCGAGAAATGTAATTTTGATGTTAACTCCCAAACCGCTGCGCAGAAGTCAACCAAACTTCACCCAATAGTGTATTGTATCACAATCTAGTAGTTACATTTGGAAATTTGGTTCTAGGGCATTTCGTTTGAGCGCAATCCTCAAACTTAGTTAAAAAAAAGTCATTTAAGCCTTTTCTCAGTGAGATCTACGCGATATGGCCGAGAAATGTAATTTTGATGTTAACTCCCAAACCGCTGCGCAGAAGTCAACCAAACTTCACCCAATAGTGTATTGTATCACAATCTAGTAGTTACATTTGGAAATTTGGTTCTAGGACATTTGGTTTGAGCGCAATCCTCAAACTTAGTTAAAAAAAAGTCATTTAAGCCTTTTCACAGTGAGATCTACGCGATATGGCCGAGAAATGTAATTTTGATGTTAACTCCAAAACCGCTGCACAGAAGTCAACCAAACTTCACCCAATAGTGTATTGTATCACGATCTAGTAGTTACATTTGAAAATTTGGTTCTAGGACATTTGGTTTGAGCGCAATCCTCAAACTTAGTTAAAAAAAAGTCATTAAAGCCTTTTCGCAGTGAGATCTACGCGATATGGCCGAGAAATGTAATTTTGATGTTAACTCCCAAACCGCTGCGCAGAAGTCAACCAAACTTCACCCAATAGTGTATCGTATCACAATCTATTAGTTACATTTGGAAATTTGGTTCTTGGACATTTGGTTTGAGCACAATCCTCAAACTTAGTTAAAAAAAGTCATTTAAGCCTTTTCTCAGTGAGATCTACGCGATATGGCCGAGAAATGTAATTTTGATGTTAACTCCAAAACCGCTGCGTAGAAGTCAACCAAACTTCACCCAATAGTGTATTGTATCACAATCTAGTAGTTACATTTGGAAATTTGGTTCTAGGACATTTGGTTTGAGCGCAATCCTCAAACTTAGTTAAAAAAAAGTCATTTAAGCCTTTTCACAGTGAGATCTACGCGATATGGCCAAGAAATGTAATTTTGATGTTAACTCCAAAACCGCTGCACAGAAGTCAACCAAACTTCACCCAATAGTGTATTGTATCACGATCTAGTAGTTACATTTGGAAATTTGGTTCTAGGACATTTGGTTTGAGCGCAATCCTCAAACTTAGTTAAAAAAAAGTCATTAAAGCCTTTTCGCAGTGAGATCTACGCGATATGGCCGAGAAATGTAATTTTGATGTTAACTCCCAAACCGCTGCGCAGAAGTCAACCAAACTTCACCCAATAGTGTATCGTATCACAATCTAGTAGTTACATTTGGAAATTTGGTTCTAGGACATTTGGTTTGAGCACAATCCTCAAACTTAGTTAAAAAAAGTCATTTAAGCCTTTTCTCAGTGAGATCTACGCGATATGGCCGAGAAATGTAATTTTGATGTTAACTCCCAAACCGCTGCGTAGAAGTAAACCAAACTTCACCCAATAGTGTATTGTATCACAATCTAGTAGTTACATATAGAAATTTGGTTCTAGGACATTTGGTTTGAGCGCAATCCTCAAACTTAGTTAAAAAAAGTCATTTAAGCCTTTTCGCAGTGAGATCTACGCGATATGGCCGAAAAATGTAATTTTGATGTTAACTCCAAAACCGCTGCGCAGAAGTCAACCAAACTTCACCCAATAGTGTATTGTATCACAATCTAGTAGTTACATTTGGAAATTTGGTTCTAGGACATTTGGTTTGAGCGCAATCCTCAAACTTAGTTAAAAAAAGTCATTTAAGCCTTTTCGCAGTGAGATCTACGCGATATGGCCGAGAAATGTAATTTTGATGTTAACTCCCAAACCGCTGCGCAGAAGTCAACCAAACTTCACCCAATAGTGTATTGTATCACAATCTAGTAGTTACATTTGGAAATTTGGTTCTAGGGCATTTCGTTTGAGCGCAATCCTCAAACTTAGTTAAAAAAAAGTCATTTAAGCCTTTTCTCAGTGAGATCTACGCAATATGGCCGAGAAATGTAATTTTGATGTTAACTCCCAAACCGCTGCGCAGAAGTCAACCAAACTTCACCCAATAGTGTATTGTATCACAATCTAGTAGTTACATTTGGAAATTTGGTTCTAGGACATTTGGTTTGAGCGCAATCCTCAAACTTAGTTAAAAAAAAGTCATTTAAGCCTTTTCACAGTGAGATCTACGCGATATGGCCGAGAAATGTAATTTTGATGTTAACTCCAAAACCGCTGCACAGAAGTCAACCAAACTTCACCCAATAGTGTATTGTATCACGATCTAGTAGTTACATTTGGAAATTTGGTTCTAGGACATTTGGTTTGAGCGCAATCCTCAAACTTAGTTAAAAAAAAGTCATTAAAGCCTTTTCGCAGTGAGATCTACGCGATATGGCCGAGAAATGTAATTTTGATGTTAACTCCCAAACCGCTGCGCAGAAGTCAACCAAACTTCACCCAATAGTGTATCGTATCACAATCTAGTAGTTACATTTGGAAATTTGGTTCTTGGACATTTGGTTTGAGCACAATCCTCAAACTTAGTTAAAAAAAGTCATTTAAGCCTTTTCTCAGTGAGATCTACGCGATATGGCCGAGAAATGTAATTTTGATGTTAACTCCAAAACCGCTGCGTAGAAGTAAACCAAACTTCACCCAATAGTGTATTGTATCACAATCTAGTAGTTACATTTGGAAATTTGGTTCTAGGACATTTGGTTTGAGCGCAATCCTCAAACTTAGTTTAAAAAATGTCATTTAAGCCTTTTCACAGTGAGATCTACACGATATGGCCGAGAAATGTAATTTTGATGTTAACTCCAAAACCGCTGCGCAGAAGTCAACCAAACTTCACCCAATAGTGTATTGTATCACAATCTAGTAGTTACATTTGGAAATTTGGTTCTAGGACATTTGGTTTGAGCGCAATCCTCAAACTTAGTTAAAAAAAGTCATTTAAGCCTTTTCGCAGTGAGATCTACGCGATATGGCCGAGAAATGTAATTTTGATGTTAACTCCCAAACCGCTGCGCAGAAGTAAACCAAACTTCACCCAATAGTGTATTGTATCACAATCTAGTAGTTACATTTGGAAATTTGGTTCTAGGACATTTGGTTTGAGCGCAATCCTCAAACTTAGTTAAAAAAAAGTCATTTAAGCCTTTTCACAGTGAGATCTACGCGATATGGCCGAGAAATGTAATTTTGATGTTAACTCCAAAACCGATGCGCAGAAGTCAACCAAACTTCACCCAATAGTGTATTGTATCACAATCTAGTAGTTACATTTGGAAATTTGGTTCTAGGACATTTGGTTTGAGCGCAATCCTCAAACTTAGTTTAAAAAAAGTCATTTAAGCCTTTTCTCAGTGAGATCTACGCGATATGGCCGAGAAATGTAATTTTGATGACTCCAAAACCGCTGCGCAGAAGTCAACCAAACTTCACCCAATAGTGTATTGTATCACAATTTAGTAGTTACATTTGGAAATTTGGTTCTAGGACATTTGGTTTGAGCGCAATCATCAAACTTAGTTAAAAAAAGTCATGTAAGCCTTTTCACAGTGAGATCTACGCGATATGGCCGAGAAATGTAATTTTGATGTTAACTCCCAAACCGCTGCGCAGAAGTCAACCAAACTTCACCCAATAGTGTATTGTATCACAATCTAGTAGTTACATTTGGAAATTTGATTCTAGGACATTTGGTTTGAGCGCAATCCTCAAACTTAGTTAAAAAAAGTCATTTAAGCCTTTTCGCAGTGAGATCTACGCGATATGGCCGAGAAATGTAATTTTGATGTTAACTCCCAAACCGCTGCGCAGAAGTAAACCAAACTTCACCCAATAGTGTATTGTATCACAATCTAGTAGTTACATTTGGAAATTTGGTTCTAGGACATTTGGTTTGAGCGCAATCCTCAAACTTATTTAAAAAAAAGTCATTTAAGCCTTTTCACAGTGAGATCTACGCGATATGGCCGAGAAATGTAATTTTGATGTTAACTCCCAAACCGCTGCGCAGATGTCAACCAAACTTCACCCAATAGTGTATTGTATCACAATCTAGTAGTTACATTTGGAAATTTGGTTCTAGGACATTTGGTTTGAGCGCAATCATCAAACTTACTTAAAAAAAAAAGTCATTTAAGCCTTTTCACAGTAAGATCTACGCGATATGGCCGAGAAATGTAATTTTGATGTTAACTCCAAAACCGCTGCGCAGAAGTCAAACAAACTTCACCCAATAGTGTATTGTATCACAATCTAGTAGTTACATATTGAAATTTGGTTCTAGGACATGTGGTTTGAGCGCAATCCTCAAACTTAGTTTAAAAAAAGTCATTTAAGCCTTTTCGCAGTGAGATCTACACGATATGGCCGAGAAATGTAATTTTGATGTCAACTCCAAAACCGCTGCGCAGAAGTCAACCAAACTTCACCCAATAGTGTATTGTATCACAATCTAGTAGTTACATTTGGAAATTTGATTCTAGGACATTTGGTTTGAGCGCAATCATCAAACTTAGTTAAAAAAAGTCATTTAAGCCTTTTCGCAGTGAGATATACGCGATATGGCCGAGAAATGTAATTTTGATAACTCCCAAACCGCTGCGCAGAAGTCAACCAAACTTCACCCAATAGTGTATTGTATCACAATTTAGTAGTTACATTTGGAAATTTGGTTCAAGGACATTTGGTTTGAGCGCAATCATCAAACTTAGTTAAAAAAAGTCATTTAAGCCTTTTCGCAGTGAGATCTACGCGATATGGCCGAGAAATGTAATTTTGATGTTAATTCCCAAACCGCTGCGCAGAAGTCAACCAAACTTCACCCAATAGTGTATTGTATCACAATCTAGTAGTTAAATGTGGAAATTTGGTTCTAGGACATTTGATTTGAGCGCAATCCTCAAACTTAGTTAAAAAAAGTTATTTAAGCCTTTTCACAGTGAGATCTACGCGATATGGCCGAGAAATGTAATTTTGATGTTAACTCCCAAACCGCTGCGCAGATGTCAACCAAACTTCACCCAATAGTGTATTGTATCAAAATCTAGTAGTTACATTTGGAAATTTGGTTCTAGGACATTTGGTTTGAGCGCAATCATCAAACTTACTTAAAAAAAAAAGTCATTTAAGCCTTTTCACAGTAAGATCTACGCGATATGGCCGAGAAATGTAATTTTGATGTTAACTCCCAAACCGCTGCGCAGAAGTCAACCAAACTTCACCCAATAGTGTATTGTATCACAATCTAGTAGTTACATTTGGAAATTTGATTCTAGGACATTTGGTTTGAGCGCAATCCTCAAACTTAGTTAAAAAAAGTCATTTAAGCCTTTTCGCAGTGAGATCTACGCGATATGGCCGAGAAATGTAATTTTGATGTTAACTCCCAAACCGCTGCGCAGAAGTAAACCAAACTTCACCCAATAGTGTATTGTATCACAATCTAGTAGTTACATTTGGAAATTTGGTTCTAGGACATTTGGTTTGAGCGCAATCCTCAAACTTATTTAAAAAAAAGTCATTTAAGCCTTTTCACAGTGAGATCTACGCGATATGGCCGAGAAATGTAATTTTGATGTTAACTCCCAAACCGCTGCGCAGATGTCAACCAAACTTCACCCAATAGTGTATTGTATCACAATCTAGTAGTTACATTTGGAAATTTGGTTCTAGGACATTTGGTTTGAGCGCAATCATCAAACTTACTTAAAAAAAAAAGTCATTTAAGCCTTTTCACAGTAAGATCTACGCGATATGGCCGAGAAATGTAATTTTGATGTTAACTCCAAAACCGCTGCGCAGAAGTCAAACAAACTTCACCCAATAGTGTATTGTATCACAATCTAGTAGTTACATATTGAAATTTGGTTCTAGGACATGTGGTTTGAGTGCAATCCTCAAACTTAGTTTAAAAAAAGTCATTTAAGCCTTTTCGCAGTGAGATCTACATGATATGGCCGAGAAATGTAATTTTGATGTCAACTCCAAAACCGCTGCGCAGAAGTCAACCAAACTTCACCCAATAGTGTATTGTATCACAATCTAGTAGTTACATTTGGAAATTTGATTCTAGGACATTTGGTTTGAGCGCAATCCTCAAACTTAGTTAAAAAAAGTAATTTAAGCCTTTTCGCAGTGAGATCTACGCGATATGGCCGAGAAATGTAATTTTGATGTTAACTCCCAAACCGCTGCGCAGAAGTCAACCAAACTTCACCCAATAGTGTATTGTATCACAATTTAGTAGTTACATTTGGAAATTTGGTTCAAGGACATTTGGTTTGAGCGCAATCATCAAACTTAGTTAAAAAAAGTCATTTAAGCCTTTTCGCAGTGAGATATACGCGATATGGCCGAGAAATGTAATTTTGATGTTAACTCCCAAACCGCTGCGCAGAAGTCAACCAAACTTCACCCAATAGTGTATTGTATCACAATCTAGTAGTTAAATGTGGAAATTTGGTTCTAGGACATTTGATTTGAGCGCAATCCTCAAACTTAGTTAAAAAAAGTTATTTAAGCCTTTTCACAGTGAGATCTACGCGATATGGCCAAGAAATGTAATTTTGATGTTAACTCCCAAACCGCTGCGCAGATGTCAACCAAACTTCACCCAATAGTGTATTGTATCACAATCTAGTAGTTACATTTGGAAATTTGGTTCTAGGACATTTGGTTTGAGCGCAATCCTCAAACTTAGTTAAAAAAAGTCATTTAAGCCTTTTCACAGTGAGATTTACGCGATATGGCCGAGAAATGTAATTTTGATGTTAACTCCCAAACCGCTGCGCAGAAGTCAACCAAACTTCACCCAATAGTGTATTGTATCACAATCTAGTAGTTACATTGGGAAATTTGATTCTAGGACATTTGGTTTGAGCGCAATCCTCAAACTTAGTTAAAAAAAGTCATTTAAGCCTTTTCGCAGTGAGATCTACGCGATATGGCCGAGAAATGTAATTTTGATGTTAACTCCCAAACCGCTGCGCAGAAGTCAACCAAACTTCACCCAATAGTGTATTGTATCACAATCTAGTAGTTAAATTTGGAAATTTGGTTCTAGGACATTTGGTTTGAGCGCAATCCTCAAACTTAGTTAAAAAAAGTCATTTAAGCCTTTTTTCAGTGAGATCTACGCGATATGGCCGAGAAATGTAATTTTGATGTTAACTCCCAAACCGCTGCGCAGAAGTCAACCAAACTTCACCCAATAGTGTATGGTATCACAATCTAGTAGTTACATTTGGAAACTTGGTTCTAGGACATTTGGTTTGAGCGCAATCCTCAAACTTAGTTTAAAAAAAGTCATTTAAGCCTTTTCTCAGTGAGATCTACGCGATATGGCCGAGAAATGTAATTTTGATGTTAACTCCCAAACCGCTGCGCAGAAGTAAACCAAACTTCACCCAATAGTGTATTGTATCACAATCTAGTAGTTACATTTGGAAATTTGGTTCTAGGACATTTGGTTTGAGCGCAATCCTCAAACTTAGTTAAAAAAAAGTCATTTAAGCCTTTTCACAGTGAGATCTACGCGATATGGCCGAGAAATGTAATTTTGATGTTAACTCCAAAACCGCTGCGCAGAAGTCAACCAAACTTCACCCATTAGTGTATTGTATCACAATCTAGTAGTTACATTTGGAAATTTGGTTCTAGGACATTTGGTTTGAGCGCAATCCTCAAACTTAGTTAAAAAAAGTCATTTAAGCCTTTTCGCAGTGAGATCTACGCGATATGGCCTAGAAATGTAATTTTGATGTTAACTCCAAAACCGCTGCGCAGAAGTCAACCAAACTTCACCCAATAGTGTATTGTATCACAATCTAGTAGTTACATTTGGAAATTTGGTTCTAGGACATTTGGTTTGAGCGCAATCCTCAAAATTAGTTAAAAAAAGTCATTTAAGCCTTTTCGCAGTGAGATCTACGCGATATGGCCGAGAAATGTAATTTTGATGTTAACTCCCAAACCGCTGCGCAGAAGTCAACCAAACTTCACCCAATAGTGTATCGTATCACAATCTAGTAGTTACATTTGGAAATTTGGTTCTAGGACATTTGGTTTGAGCACAATCCTCAAACTTAGTTAAAAAAAGTCATTTAAGCCTTTTCTCAGTGAGATCTACGCGATATGGCCGAGAAATGTAATTTTGATGTTAACTCCAAAACCGCTGCGTAGAAGTAAACCAAACTTCACCCAATAGTGTATTGTATCACAATCTAGTAGTTACATATAGAAATTTGGTTCTAGGACATTTGGTTTGAGCGCAATCCTCAAACTTAGTTAAAAAAAGTCATTTAAGCCTTTTCGCAGTGAGATCTACGCGATATGGCCGAAAAATGTAATTTTGATGTTAACTCCAAAACCGCTGCGCAGAAGTCAACCAAACTTCACCCAATAGTGTATTGTATCACAATCTAGTAGTTACATTTGGAAATTTGGTTCTAGGACATTTGGTTTGAGCGCAATCCTCAAACTTAGTTAAAAAAAGTCATTTAAGCCTTTTCGCAGTGAGATCTACGCGATATGGCCGAGAAATGTAATTTTGATGTTAATTCCCAAACCGCTGCGCAGAAGTCAACCAAACTTCACCCAATAGTGTATTGTATCACAATCTAGTAGTTAAATGTGGAAATTTGGTTCTAGGACATTTGATTTGAGCGCAATCCTCAAACTTAGTTAAAAAAAGTTATTTAAGCCTTTTCACAGTGAGATCTACGCGATATGGCCGAGAAATGTAATTTTGATGTTAACTCCCAAACCGCTGCGCAGATGTCAACCAAACTTCACCCAATAGTGTATTGTATCAAAATCTAGTAGTTACATTTGGAAATTTGGTTCTAGGACATTTGGTTTGAGCGCAATCATCAAACTTACTTAAAAAAAAAAGTCATTTAAGCCTTTTCACAGTAAGATCTACGCGATATGGCCGAGAAATGTAATTTTGATGTTAACTCCCAAACCGCTGCGCAGAAGTCAACCAAACTTCACCCAATAGTGTATTGTATCACAATCTAGTAGTTACATTTGGAAATTTGATTCTAGGACATTTGGTTTGAGCGCAATCCTCAAACTTAGTTAAAAAAAGTCATTTAAGCCTTTTCGCAGTGAGATCTACGCGATATGGCCGAGAAATGTAATTTTGATGTTAACTCCCAAACCGCTGCGCAGAAGTAAACCAAACTTCACCCAATAGTGTATTGTATCACAATCTAGTAGTTACATTTGGAAATTTGGTTCTAGGACATTTGGTTTGAGCGCAATCCTCAAACTTATTTAAAAAAAAGTCATTTAAGCCTTTTCACAGTGAGATCTACGCGATATGGCCGAGAAATGTAATTTTGATGTTAACTCCCAAACCGCTGCGCAGATGTCAACCAAACTTCACCCAATAGTGTATTGTATCACAATCTAGTAGTTACATTTGGAAATTTGGTTCTAGGACATTTGGTTTGAGCGCAATCATCAAACTTACTTAAAAAAAAAAGTCATTTAAGCCTTTTCACAGTAAGATCTACGCGATATGGCCGAGAAATGTAATTTTGATGTTAACTCCAAAACCGCTGCGCAGAAGTCAAACAAACTTCACCCAATAGTGTATTGTATCACAATCTAGTAGTTACATATTGAAATTTGGTTCTAGGACATGTGGTTTGAGCGCAATCCTCAAACTTAGTTTAAAAAAAGTCATTTAAGCCTTTTCGCAGTGAGATCTACACGATATGGCCGAGAAATGTAATTTTGATGTCAACTCCAAAACCGCTGCGCAGAAGTCAACCAAACTTCACCCAATAGTGTATTGTATCACAATCTAGTAGTTACATTTGGAAATTTGATTCTAGGACATTTGGTTTGAGCGCAATCCTCAAACTTAGTTAAAAAAAGTAATTTAAGCCTTTTCGCAGTGAGATCTACGCGATATGGCCGAGAAATGTAATTTTGATGTTAACTCCCAAACCGCTGCGCAGAAGTCAACCAAACTTCACCCAATAGTGTATTGTATCACAATTTAGTAGTTACATTTGGAAATTTGGTTCAAGGACATTTGGTTTGAGCGCAATCATCAAACTTAGTTAAAAAAAGTCATTTAAGCCTTTTCGCAGTGAGATATACGCGATATGGCCGAGAAATGTAATTTTGATGTTAACTCCCAAACCGCTGCGCAGAAGTCAACCAAACTTCACCCAATAGTGTATTGTATCACAATCTAGTAGTTAAATGTGGAAATTTGGTTCTAGGACATTTGATTTGAGCGCAATCCTCAAACTTAGTTAAAAAAAGTTATTTAAGCCTTTTCACAGTGAGATCTACGCGATATGGCCAAGAAATGTAATTTTGATGTTAACTCCCAAACCGCTGCGCAGATGTCAACCAAACTTCACCCAATAGTGTATTGTATCACAATCTAGTAGTTACATTTGGAAATTTGGTTCTAGGACATTTGGTTTGAGCGCAATCCTCAAACTTAGTTAAAAAAAGTCATTTAAGCCTTTTCACAGTGAGATTTACGCGATATGGCCGAGAAATGTAATTTTGATGTTAACTCCCAAACCGCTGCGCAGAAGTCAACCAAACTTCACCCAATAGTGTATTGTATCACAATCTAGTAGTTACATTGGGAAATTTGATTCTAGGACATTTGGTTTGAGCGCAATCCTCAAACTTAGTTAAAAAAAGTCATTTAAGCCTTTTCGCAGTGAGATCTACGCGATATGGCCGAGAAATGTAATTTTGATGTTAACTCCCAAACCGCTGCGCAGAAGTCAACCAAACTTCACCCAATAGTGTATTGTATCACAATCTAGTAGTTAAATTTGGAAATTTGGTTCTAGGACATTTGGTTTGAGCGCAATCCTCAAACTTAGTTAAAAAAAGTCATTTAAGCCTTTTTTCAGTGAGATCTACGCGATATGGCCGAGAAATGTAATTTTGATGTTAACTCCCAAACCGCTGCGCAGAAGTCAACCAAACTTCACCCAATAGTGTATGGTATCACAATCTAGTAGTTACATTTGGAAACTTGGTTCTAGGACATTTGGTTTGAGCGCAATCCTCAAACTTAGTTTAAAAAAAGTCATTTAAGCCTTTTCTCAGTGAGATCTACGCGATATGGCCGAGAAATGTAATTTTGATGTTAACTCCCAAACCGCTGCGCAGAAGTAAACCAAACTTCACCCAATAGTGTATTGTATCACAATCTAGTAGTTACATTTGGAAATTTGGTTCTAGGACATTTGGTTTGAGCGCAATCCTCAAACTTAGTTAAAAAAAAGTCATTTAAGCCTTTTCACAGTGAGATCTACGCGATATGGCCGAGAAATGTAATTTTGATGTTAACTCCAAAACCGATGCGCAGAAGTCAACCAAACTTCACCCAATAGTGTATTGTATCACAATCTAGTAGTTACATTTGGAAATTTGGTTCTAGGACATTTGGTTTGAGCGCAATCCTCAAACTTAGTTTAAAAAAAGTCATTTAAGCCTTTTCTCAGTGAGATCTACGCGATATGGCCGAGAAATGTAATTTTGATGACTCCAAAACCGCTGCGCAGAAGTCAACCAAACTTCACCCAATAGTGTATTGTATCACAATTTAGTAGTTACATTTGGAAATTTGGTTCTAGGACATTTGGTTTGAGCGCAATCATCAAACTTAGTTAAAAAAAGTCATGTAAGCCTTTTCACAGTGAGATCTACGCGATATGGCCGAGAAATGTAATTTTGATAACTCCCAAACCGCTGCGCAGAAGTCAACCAAACTTCACCCAATAGTGTATTGTATCACAATTTAGTAGTTACATTTGGAAATTTGGTTCAAGGACATTTGGTTTGAGCGCAATCATCAAACTTAGTTAAAAAAAGTCATTTAAGCCTTTTCGCAGTGAGATATACGCGATATGGCCGAGAAATGTAATTTTGATGTCAACTCCAAAACCGCTGCGCAGAAGTCAACCAAACTTCACCCAATAGTGTATTGTATCACAATCTAGTAGTTACATTTGGAAATTTGATTCTAGGACATTTGGTTTGAGCGCAATCCTCAAACTTAGTTAAAAAAAGTCATTTAAGCCTTTTCGCAGTGAGATCTACGCGATATGGCCGAAAAATGTAATTTTGATGTTAACTCCAAAACCGCTGCGCAGAAGTCAACCAAACTTCACCCAATAGTGTATTGTATCACAATCTAGTAGTTACATTTGGAAATTTGGTTCTAGGACATTTGGTTTGAGCGCAATCCTCAAACTTAGTTAAAAAAAGTCATTTAAGCCTTTTCGCAGTGAGATCTACGCGATATGGCCGAGAAATGTAATTTTGATGTTAACTCCCAAACCGCTGCGCAGAAGTCAACCAAACTTCACCCAATAGTGTATTGTATCACAATCTAGTAGTTACATTTGGAAATTTGGTTCTAGGGCATTTCGTTTGAGCGCAATCCTCAAACTTAGTTAAAAAAAAGTCATTTAAGCCTTTTCTCAGTGAGATCTACGCGATATGGCCGAGAAATGTAATTTTGATGTTAACTCCCAAACCGCTGCGCAGAAGTCAACCAAACTTCACCCAATAGTGTATTGTATCACAATCTAGTAGTTACATTTGGAAATTTGGTTCTAGGACATTTGGTTTGAGCGCAATCCTCAAACTTAGTCAAAAAAAAGTCATTTAAGCCTTTTCACAGTGAGATCTACGCGATATGGCCGAGAAATGTAATTTTGATGTTAACTCCAAAACCGCTGCACAGAAGTCAACCAAACTTCACCCAATAGTGTATTGTATCACGATCTAGTAGTTACATTTGGAAATTTGGTTCTAGGACATTTGGTTTGAGCGCAATCCTCAAACTTATTTAAAAAAAATGTCATTAAAGCCTTTTCGCAGTGAGATCTACGCGATATGGCCGAGAAATGTAATTTTGATGTTAACTCCCAAACCGCTGCGCAGAAGTCAACCAAACTTCACCCAATAGTGTATCGTATCACAATCTAGTAGTTACATTTGGAAATTTGGTTCTTGGACATTTGGTTTGAGCACAATCCTCAAACTTAGTTAAAAAAAGTCATTTAAGCCTTTTCTCAGTGAGATCTACGCGATATGGCCGAGAAATGTAATTTTGATGTTAACTCCAAAACCGCTGCGTAGAAGTAAACCAAACTTCACCCAATAGTGTATTGTATCACAATCTAGTAGTTACATTTGGAAATTTGGTTCTAGGACATTTGGTTTGAGCGCAATCCTCAAACTTAGTTTAAAAAATGTCATTTAAGCCTTTCCACAGTGAGATCTACACGATATGGCCGAGAAATGTAATTTTGATGTTAACTCCAAAACCGCTGCGCAGAAGTCAACCAAACTTCACCCAATAGTGTATTGTATCACAATCTAGTAGTTACATTTGGAAATTTGGTTCTAGGACATTTGGTTTGAGCGCAATCCTCAAACTTAGTTAAAAAAAGTCATTTAAGCCTTTTCGCAGTGAGATCTACGCGATATGGCCGAGAAATGTAATTTTGATGTTAACTCCCAAACCGCTGCGCAGAAGTAAACCAAACTTCACCCAATAGTGTATTGTATCACAATCTAGTAGTTACATTTGGAAATTTGGTTCTAGGACATTTGGTTTGAGCGCAATCCTCAAACTTAGTTAAAAAAAAGTCATTTAAGCCTTTTCACAGTGAGATCTACGCGATATGGCCGAGAAATGTAATTTTGATGTTAACTCCAAAACCGATGCGCAGAAGTCAACCAAACTTCACCCAATAGTGTATTGTATCACAATCTAGTAGTTACATTTGGAAATTTGGTTCTAGGACATTTGGTTTGAGCGCAATCCTCAAACTTAGTTAAAAAAAGTCATTTAAGCCTTTTCGCAGTGAGATCTACGCGATATGGCCGAGAAATGTAATTTTGATGTTAACTCCCAAACCGCTGCGCAGAAGTCAACCAAACTTCACCCAATAGTGTATTGTATCACAATCTAGTAGTTACATTTGGAAATTTGGTTCTAGGGCATTTCGTTTGAGCGCAATCCTCAAACTTAGTTAAAAAAAAGTCATTTAAGCCTTTTCTCAGTGAGATCTACGCGATATGGCCGAGAAATGTAATTTTGATGTTAACTCCCAAACCGCTGCGCAGAAGTCAACCAAACTTCACCCAATAGTGTATTGTATCACAATCTAGTAGTTACATTTGGAAATTTGGTTCTAGGACATTTGGTTTGAGCGCAATCCTCAAACTTAGTTTAAAAAAAGTCATTTAAGCCTTTTCTCAGTGAGATCTACGCGATATGGCCGAGAAATGTAATTTTGATGACTCCAAAACCGCTGCGCAGAAGTCAACCAAACTTCACCCAATAGTGTATTGTATCACAATTTAGTAGTTACATTTGGAAATTTGGTTCTAGGACATTTGGTTTGAGCGCAATCATCAAACTTAGTTAAAAAAAGTCATGTAAGCCTTTTCACAGTGAGATCTACGCGATATGGCCGAGAAATGTAATTTTGATAACTCCCAAACCGCTGCGCAGAAGTCAACCAAACTTCACCCAATAGTGTATTGTATCACAATTTAGTAGTTACATTTGGAAATTTGGTTCAAGGACATTTGGTTTGAGCGCAATCATCAAACTTAGTTAAAAAAAGTCATTTAAGCCTTTTCGCAGTGAGATATACGCGATATGGCCGAGAAATGTAATTTTGATGTCAACTCCAAAACCGCTGCGCAGAAGTCAACCAAACTTCACCCAATAGTGTATTGTATCACAATCTAGTAGTTACATTTGGAAATTTGATTCTAGGACATTTGGTTTGAGCGCAATCCTCAAACTTAGTTAAAAAAAGTCATTTAAGCCTTTTCGCAGTGAGATCTACGCGATATGGCCGAAAAATGTAATTTTGATGTTAACTCCAAAACCGCTGCGCAGAAGTCAACCAAACTTCACCCAATAGTGTATTGTATCACAATCTAGTAGTTACATTTGGAAATTTGGTTCTAGGACATTTGGTTTGAGCGCAATCCTCAAACTTAGTTAAAAAAAGTCATTTAAGCCTTTTCGCAGTGAGATCTACGCGATATGGCCGAGAAATGTAATTTTGATGTTAACTCCCAAACCGCTGCGCAGAAGTCAACCAAACTTCACCCAATAGTGTATTGTATCACAATCTAGTAGTTACATTTGGAAATTTGGTTCTAGGGCATTTCGTTTGAGCGCAATCCTCAAACTTAGTTAAAAAAAAGTCATTTAAGCCTTTTCTCAGTGAGATCTACGCGATATGGCCGAGAAATGTAATTTTGATGTTAACTCCCAAACCGCTGCGCAGAAGTCAACCAAACTTCACCCAATAGTGTATTGTATCACAATCTAGTAGTTACATTTGGAAATTTGGTTCTAGGACATTTGGTTTGAGCGCAATCCTCAAACTTAGTCAAAAAAAAGTCATTTAAGCCTTTTCACAGTGAGATCTACGCGATATGGCCGAGAAATGTAATTTTGATGTTAACTCCAAAACCGCTGCACAGAAGTCAACCAAACTTCACCCAATAGTGTATTGTATCACGATCTAGTAGTTACATTTGGAAATTTGGTTCTAGGACATTTGGTTTGAGCGCAATCCTCAAACTTATTTAAAAAAAATGTCATTAAAGCCTTTTCGCAGTGAGATCTACGCGATATGGCCGAGAAATGTAATTTTGATGTTAACTCCCAAACCGCTGCGCAGAAGTCAACCAAACTTCACCCAATAGTGTATCGTATCACAATCTAGTAGTTACATTTGGAAATTTGGTTCTTGGACATTTGGTTTGAGCACAATCCTCAAACTTAGTTAAAAAAAGTCATTTAAGCCTTTTCTCAGTGAGATCTACGCGATATGGCCGAGAAATGTAATTTTGATGTTAACTCCAAAACCGCTGCGTAGAAGTAAACCAAACTTCACCCAATAGTGTATTGTATCACAATCTAGTAGTTACATTTGGAAATTTGGTTCTAGGACATTTGGTTTGAGCGCAATCCTCAAACTTAGTTTAAAAAATGTCATTTAAGCCTTTCCACAGTGAGATCTACACGATATGGCCGAGAAATGTAATTTTGATGTTAACTCCAAAACCGCTGCGCAGAAGTCAACCAAACTTCACCCAATAGTGTATTGTATCACAATCTAGTAGTTACATTTGGAAATTTGGTTCTAGGACATTTGGTTTGAGCGCAATCCTCAAACTTAGTTAAAAAAAGTCATTTAAGCCTTTTCGCAGTGAGATCTACGCGATATGGCCGAGAAATGTAATTTTGATGTTAACTCCCAAACCGCTGCGCAGAAGTAAACCAAACTTCACCCAATAGTGTATTGTATCACAATCTAGTAGTTACATTTGGAAATTTGGTTCTAGGACATTTGGTTTGAGCGCAATCCTCAAACTTAGTTAAAAAAAAGTCATTTAAGCCTTTTCACAGTGAGATCTACGCGATATGGCCGAGAAATGTAATTTTGATGTTAACTCCAAAACCGATGCGCAGAAGTCAACCAAACTTCACCCAATAGTGTATTGTATCACAATCTAGTAGTTACATTTGGAAATTTGGTTCTAGGACATTTGGTTTGAGCGCAATCCTCAAACTTAGTTAAAAAAAGTCATTTAAGCCTTTTCGCAGTGAGATCTACGCGATATGGCCGAGAAATGTAATTTTGATGTTAACTCCCAAACCGCTGCGCAGAAGTCAACCAAACTTCACCCAATAGTGTATTGTATCACAATCTAGTAGTTACATTTGGAAATTTGGTTCTAGGGCATTTCGTTTGAGCGCAATCCTCAAACTTAGTTAAAAAAAAGTCATTTAAGCCTTTTCTCAGTGAGATCTACGCGATATGGCCGAGAAATGTAATTTTGATGTTAACTCCCAAACCGCTGCGCAGAAGTCAACCAAACTTCACCCAATAGTGTATTGTATCACAATCTAGTAGTTACATTTGGAAATTTGGTTCTAGGACATTTGGTTTGAGCGCAATCCTCAAACTTAGTTAAAAAAAAGTCATTTAAGCCTTTTCACAGTGAGATCTACGCGATATGGCCGAGAAATGTAATTTTGATGTTAACTCCAAAACCGCTGCACAGAAGTCAACCAAACTTCACCCAATAGTGTATTGTATCACGATCTAGTAGTTACATTTGGAAATTTGGTTCTAGGACATTTGGTTTGAGCGCAATCCTCAAACTTAGTTAAAAAAAAGTCATTAAAGCCTTTTCGCAGTGAGATCTACGCGATATGGCCGAGAAATGTAATTTTGATGTTAACTCCCAAACCGCTGCGCAGAAGTCAACCAAACTTCACCCAATAGTGTATCGTATCACAATCTAGTAGTTACATTTGGAAATTTGGTTCTTGGACATTTGGTTTGAGCACAATCCTCAAACTTAGTTAAAAAAAGTCATTTAAGCCTTTTCTCAGTGAGATCTACGCGATATGGCCGAGAAATGTAATTTTGATGTTAACTCCAAAACCGCTGCGTAGAAGTAAACCAAACTTCACCCAATAGTGTATTGTATCACAATCTAGTAGTTACATTTGGAAATTTGGTTCTAGGACATTTGGTTTGAGCGCAATCCTCAAACTTAGTTTAAAAAATGTCATTTAAGCCTTTTCACAGTGAGATCTACACGATATGGCCGAGAAATGTAATTTTGATGTTAACTCCAAAACCGCTGCGCAGAAGTCAACCAAACTTCACCCAATAGTGTATTGTATCACAATCTAGTAGTTACATTTGGAAATTTGGTTCTAGGACATTTGGTTTGAGCGCAATCCTCAAACTTAGTTAAAAAATGTCATTTAAGCCTTTTCGCAGTGAGATCTACGCGATATGGCCGAGAAATGTAATTTTGATGTTAACTCCAAAACCGATGCGCAGAAGTCAACCAAACTTCACCCAATAGTGTATTGTATCACAATCTAGTAGTTACATTTGGAAATTTGGTTCTAGGACATTTGGTTTGAGCGCAATCCTCAAACTTAGTTTAAAAAAAGTCATTTAAGCCTTTTCTCAGTGAGATCTACGCGATATGGCCGAGAAATGTAATTTTGATGACTCCAAAACCGCTGCGCAGAAGTCAACCAAACTTCACCCAATAGTGTATTGTATCACAATTTAGTAGTTACATTTGGAAATTTGGTTCTAGGACATTTGGTTTGAGCGCAATCATCAAACTTAGTTAAAAAAAGTCATGTAAGCCTTTTCACAGTGAGATCTACGCGATATGGCCGAGAAATGTAATTTTGATGTTAATTCCCAAACCGCTGCGCAGAAGTCAACCAAACTTCACCCAATAGTGTATTGTATCACAATCTAGTAGTTAAATGTGGAAATTTGGTTCTAGGACATTTGATTTGAGCGCAATCCTCAAACTTAGTTAAAAAAAGTTATTTAAGCCTTTTCACAGTGAGATCTACGCGATATGGCCGAGAAATGTAATTTTGATGTTAACTCCCAAACCGCTGCGCAGATGTCAACCAAACTTCACCCAATAGTGTATTGTATCAAAATCTAGTAGTTACATTTGGAAATTTGGTTCTAGGACATTTGGTTTGAGCGCAATCATCAAACTTACTTAAAAAAAAAAGTCATTTAAGCCTTTTCACAGTAAGATCTACGCGATATGGCCGAGAAATGTAATTTTGATGTTAACTCCCAAACCGCTGCGCAGAAGTCAACCAAACTTCACCCAATAGTGTATTGTATCACAATCTAGTAGTTACATTTGGAAATTTGATTCTAGGACATTTGGTTTGAGCGCAATCCTCAAACTTAGTTAAAAAAAGTCATTTAAGCCTTTTCGCAGTGAGATCTACGCGATATGGCCGAGAAATGTAATTTTGATGTTAACTCCCAAACCGCTGCGCAGAAGTAAACCAAACTTCACCCAATAGTGTATTGTATCACAATCTAGTAGTTACATTTGGAAATTTGGTTCTAGGACATTTGGTTTGAGCGCAATCCTCAAACTTAGTTAAAAAAAAGTCATTTAAGCCTTTTCACAGTGAGATCTACGCGATATGGCCGAGAAATGTAATTTTGATGTTAACTCCCAAACCGCTGCGCAGATGTCAACCAAACTTCACCCAATAGTGTATTGTATCACAATCTAGTAGTTACATTTGGAAATTTGGTTCTAGGACATTTGGTTTGAGCGCAATCATCAAACTTACTTAAAAAAAAAAGTCATTTAAGCCTTTTCACAGTAAGATCTACGCGATATGGCCGAGAAATGTAATTTTGATGTTAACTCCAAAACCGCTGCGCAGAAGTCAAACAAACTTCACCCAATAGTGTATTGTATCACAATCTAGTAGTTACATATTGAAATTTGGTTCTAGGACATGTGGTTTGAGCGCAATCCTCAAACTTAGTTTAAAAAAAGTCATTTAAGCCTTTTCGCAGTGAGATCTACACGATATGGCCGAGAAATGTAATTTTGATGTCAACTCCAAAACCGCTGCGCAGAAGTCAACCAAACTTCACCCAATAGTGTATTGTATCACAATCTAGTAGTTACATTTGGAAATTTGATTCTAGGACATTTGGTTTGAGCGCAATCCTCAAACTTAGTTAAAAAAAGTAATTTAAGCCTTTTCGCAGTGAGATCTACGCGATATGGCCGAGAAATGTAATTTTGATGTTAACTCCCAAACCGCTGCGCAGAAGTCAACCAAACTTCACCCAATAGTGTATTGTATCACAATTTAGTAGTTACATTTGGAAATTTGGTTCAAGGACATTTGGTTTGAGCGCAATCATCAAACTTAGTTAAAAAAAGTCATTTAAGCCTTTTCGCAGTGAGATATACGCGATATGGCCGAGAAATGTAATTTTGATGTTAACTCCCAAACCGCTGCGCAGAAGTCAACCAAACTTCACCCAATAGTGTATTGTATCACAATCTAGTAGTTAAATGTGGAAATTTGGTTCTAGGACATTTGATTTGAGCGCAATCCTCAAACTTAGTTAAAAAAAGTTATTTAAGCCTTTTCACAGTGAGATCTACGCGATATGGCCAAGAAATGTAATTTTGATGTTAACTCCCAAACCGCTGCGCAGATGTCAACCAAACTTCACCCAATAGTGTATTGTATCACAATCTAGTAGTTACATTTGGAAATTTGGTTCTAGGACATTTGGTTTGAGCGCAATCCTCAAACTTAGTTAAGAAAAGTCATTTAAGCCTTTTCACAGTGAGATTTACGCGATATGGCCGAGAAATGTAATTTTGATGTTAACTCCCAAACCGCTGCGCAGAAGTCAACCAAACTTCACCCAATAGTGTATTGTATCACAATCTAGTAGTTACATTGGGAAATTTGATTCTAGGACATTTGGGTTGAGCGCAATCCTCAAACTTAGTTAAAAAAAGTCATTTAAGCCTTTTCGCAGTGAGATCTACGCGATATGGCCGAGAAATGTAATTTTGATGTTAACTCCCAAACCGCTGCGCAGAAGTCAACCAAACTTCACCCAATAGTGTATTGTATCACAATCTAGTAGTTAAATTTGGAAATTTGGTTCTAGGACATTTGGTTTGAGCGCAATCCTCAAACTTAGTTAAAAAAAGTCATTTAAGCCTTTTTTCAGTGAGATCTACGCGATATGGCCGAGAAATGTAATTTTGATGTTAACTCCCAAACCGCTGCGCAGAAGTCAACCAAACTTCACCCAATAGTGTATGGTATCACAATCTAGTAGTTACATTTGGAAACTTGGTTCTAGGACATTTGGTTTGAGCGCAATCCTCAAACTTAGTTTAAAAAAAGTCATTTAAGCCTTTTGTCAGTGAGATCTACGCGATATGGCCGAGAAATGTAATTTTGATGTTAACTCCCAAACCGCTGCGCAGAAGTAAACCAAACTTCACCCAATAGTGTATTGTATCACAATCTAGTAGTTACATTTGGAAATTTGGTTCTAGGACATTTGGTTTGAGCGCAATCCTCAAACTTAGTTAAAAAAAAGTCATTTAAGCCTTTTCACAGTGAGATCTACGCGATATGGCCGAGAAATGTAATTTTGATGTTAACTCCAAAACCGCTGCGCAGAAGTCAACCAAACTTCACCCATTAGTGTATTGTATCACAATCTAGTAGTTACATTTGGAAATTTGGTTCTAGGACATTTGGTTTGAGCGCAATCCTCAAACTTAGTTTAAAAAAGTCATTTAAGCCTTTTTGCAGTGAGATCTACGCGATATGGCCGAGAAATGTAATTTTGATGTTAACTCCCAAACCGCTGCGCAGAAGTCAACCAAACTTCACCCAATAGTGCATTGTATCACAATCTAGTAGTTACATTTGAAAATTTGGTTCTAGGACATTTGGGTTGAGCGCAATCCTCAAACTTAGTTAAAAAAAGTCATTTAAGGCTTTTCTCAGTGAGATATACGCGATATGGCCGAGAAATGTAATTTTTATGTTAACTCCAAAACCGCTGCGCAGAAGTCAACCAAACTTCACCCAATAGTGTATTGTATCACAA
The DNA here is from genome assembly GCF_030265065.1 of Corythoichthys intestinalis. Taxonomy (NCBI): domain Eukaryota; kingdom Metazoa; phylum Chordata; class Actinopteri; order Syngnathiformes; family Syngnathidae; genus Corythoichthys; species Corythoichthys intestinalis. The sequence continues at coordinate 39,622,440 of NC_080414.1, read as the reverse complement.
TCTAGTAGTTACATATAGAAATTTGGTTCTAGGACATTTGGTTTGAGCGCAATCCTCAAACTTAGTTAAAAAAAGTCATTTAAGCCTTTTCGCAGTGAGATCTACGCGATATGGCCGAAAAATGTAATTTTGATGTTAACTCCAAAACCGCTGCGCAGAAGTCAACCAAACTTCACCCAATAGTGTATTGTATCACAATCTAGTAGTTACATTTGGAAATTTGGTTCTAGGACATTTGGTTTGAGCGCAATCCTCAAAATTAGTTAAAAAAAGTCATTTAAGCCTTTTCGCAGTGAGATCTACGCGATATGGCCGAGAAATGTAATTTTGATTTTAACTCCCAAACCGCTGCGCAGAAGTCAACCAAACTTCACCCAATAGGGTATTATATCACAATCTAGTAGTTACATTTGGAAATTTGGTTCTAGGACATTTGGTTTGAGCGCAATCCTCAAACTTAGTTTAAAAAAGTCATTTAAGCCTTTTCGCAGTGAGATCTACGCGATATGGCCGAGAAATGTAATTTTGATGTTAACTCCCAAACCGCTGCGCAGAAGTCAACCAAACTTCACCCAATAGTGCATTGTATCACAATCTAGTAGTTACATTTGAAAATTTGGTTCTAGGACATTTGGGTTGAGCGCAATCCTCAAACTTAGTTAAAAAAAGTCATTTAAGCCTTTTCTCAGTGAGATATACGCGATATGGCCGAGAAATGTAATTTTTATGTTAACTCCAAAACCGCTGCGCAGAAGTCAACCAAACTTCACCCAATAGTGTATTGTATCACAATCTAGTAGTTACATATAGAAATTTGGTTCTAGGACATTTGGTTTGAGCGCAATCCTCAAACTTAGTTAAAAAAAGTCATTTAAGCCTTTTCGCAGTGAGATCTACGCGATATGGCCGAAAAATGTAATTTTGATGTTAACTCCAAAACCGCTGCGCAGAAGTCAACCAAACTTCACCCAATAGTGTATTGTATCACAATCTAGTAGTTACATTTGGAAATTTGGTTCTAGGACATTTGGTTTGAGCGCAATCCTCAAAATTAGTTAAAAAAAGTCATTTAAGCCTTTTCGCAGTGAGATCTACGCGATATGGCCGAGAAATGTAATTTTGATGTTAACTCCCAAACCGCTGCGCAGAAGTCAACCAAACTTCACCCAATAGTGTATTGTATCACAATCTAGTAGTTACATTTGGAAATTTGGTTCTAGGACATTTGGTTTGAGCGCAATCCTCAAACTTAGTTTAAAAAAGTCATTTAAGCCTTTTCGCAGTGAGATCTACGCGATATGGCCGAGAAATGTAATTTTGATGTTAACTCCCAAACCGCTGCGCAGAAGTCAACCAAACTTCACCCAATAGTGCATTGTATCACAATCTAGTAGTTACATTTGAAAATTTGGTTCTAGGACATTTGGGTTGAGCGCAATCCTCAAACTTAGTTAAAAAAAGTCATTTAAGCCTTTTCTCAGTGAGATATACGCGATATGGCCGAGAAATGTAATTTTTATGTTAACTCCAAAACCGCTGCGCAGAAGTCAACCAAACTTCACCCAATAGTGTATTGTATCACAATCTAGTAGTTACATATAGAAATTTGGTTCTAGGACATTTGGTTTGAGCGCAATCCTCAAACTTAGTTAAAAAAAGTCATTTAAGCCTTTTCGCAGTGAGATCTACGCGATATGGCCGAAAAATGTAATTTTGATGTTAACTCCAAAACCGCTGCGCAGAAGTCAACCAAACTTCACCCAATAGTGTATTGTATCACAATCTAGTAGTTACATTTGGAAATTTGGTTCTAGGACATTTGGTTTGAGCGCAATCCTCAAACTTAGTTAAAAAAAGTCATTTAAGCCTTTTCGCAGTGAGATCTACGCGATATGGCCGAGAAATGTAATTTTGATGTTAACTCCCAAACCGCTGCGCAGAAGTCAACCAAACTTCACCCAATAGTGTATTGTATCACAATCTAGTAGTTACATTTGGAAATTTGGTTCTAGGGCATTTGGTTTGAGCGCAATCCTCAAACTTAGTTAAAAAAAAGTCATTTAAGCCTTTTCTCAGTGAGATCTACGCGATATGGCCGAGAAATGTAATTTTGATGTTAACTCCCAAACCGCTGCGCAGAAGTCAACCAAACTTCACCCAATAGTGTATTGTATCACAATCTAGTAGTTACATTTGGAAATTTGGTTCTAGGACATTTGGTTTGAGCGCAATTCTCAAACTTAGTTAAAAAAAAGTCATTTAAGCCTTTTCACAGTGAGATCTACGCGATATGGCCAAGAAATGTAATTTTGATGTTAACTCCAAAACCGATGCACAGAAGTCAACCAAACTTCACCCAATAGTGTATTGTATCACGATCTAGTAGTTACATTTGGAAATTTGGTTCTAGGACATTTGGTTTGAGCGCAATCCTCAAACTTAGTTAAAAAAAAGTCATTAAAGCCTTTTCGCAGTGAGATCTACGCGATATGGCCGAGAAATGTAATTTTGATGTTAACTCCCAAACCGCTGCGCAGAAGTCAACCAAACTTCACCCAATAGTGTATTGTATCACAATTTAGTAGTTACATTTGGAAATTTGGTTCAAGGACATTTGGTTTGAGCGCAATCATCAAACTTAGTTAAAAAAAGTCATTTAAGCCTTTTCGCAGTGAGATATACGCGATATGGCCGAGAAATGTAATTTTGATGTTAACTCCCAAACCGCTGCGCAGAAGTCAACCAAACTTCACCCAATAGTGTATTGTATCACAATCTAGTAGTTAAATGTGGAAATTTGGTTCTAGGACATTTGATTTGAGCGCAATCCTCAAACTTAGTTAAAAAAAGTTATTTAAGCCTTTTCACAGTGAGATCTACGCGATATGGCCAAGAAATGTAATTTTGATGTTAACTCCCAAACCGCTGCGCAGATGTCAACCAAACTTCACCCAATAGTGTATTGTATCACAATCTAGTAGTTACATTTGGAAATTTGGTTCTAGGACATTTGGTTTGAGCGCAATCCTCAAACTTAGTTAAGAAAAGTCATTTAAGCCTTTTCACAGTGAGATTTACGCGATATGGCCGAGAAATGTAATTTTGATGTTAACTCCCAAACCGCTGCGCAGAAGTCAACCAAACTTCACCCAATAGTGTATTGTATCACAATCTAGTAGTTACATTGGGAAATTTGATTCTAGGACATTTGGGTTGAGCGCAATCCTCAAACTTAGTTAAAAAAAGTCATTTAAGCCTTTTCGCAGTGAGATCTACGCGATATGGCCGAGAAATGTAATTTTGATGTTAACTCCCAAACCGCTGCGCAGAAGTCAACCAAACTTCACCCAATAGTGTATTGTATCACAATCTAGTAGTTAAATTTGGAAATTTGGTTCTAGGACATTTGGTTTGAGCGCAATCCTCAAACTTAGTTAAAAAAAGTCATTTAAGCCTTTTTTCAGTGAGATCTACGCGATATGGCCGAGAAATGTAATTTTGATGTTAACTCCCAAACCGCTGCGCAGAAGTCAACCAAACTTCACCCAATAGTGTATGGTATCACAATCTAGTAGTTACATTTGGAAACTTGGTTCTAGGACATTTGGTTTGAGCGCAATCCTCAAACTTAGTTTAAAAAAAGTCATTTAAGCCTTTTGTCAGTGAGATCTACGCGATATGGCCGAGAAATGTAATTTTGATGTTAACTCCCAAACCGCTGCGCAGAAGTAAACCAAACTTCACCCAATAGTGTATTGTATCACAATCTAGTAGTTACATTTGGAAATTTGGTTCTAGGACATTTGGTTTGAGCGCAATCCTCAAACTTAGTTAAAAAAAAGTCATTTAAGCCTTTTCACAGTGAGATCTACGCGATATGGCCGAGAAATGTAATTTTGATGTTAACTCCAAAACCGCTGCGCAGAAGTCAACCAAACTTCACCCATTAGTGTATTGTATCACAATCTAGTAGTTACATTTGGAAATTTGGTTCTAGGACATTTGGTTTGAGCGCAATCCTCAAACTTAGTTTAAAAAAGTCATTTAAGCCTTTTTGCAGTGAGATCTACGCGATATGGCCGAGAAATGTAATTTTGATGTTAACTCCCAAACCGCTGCGCAGAAGTCAACCAAACTTCACCCAATAGTGCATTGTATCACAATCTAGTAGTTACATTTGAAAATTTGGTTCTAGGACATTTGGGTTGAGCGCAATCCTCAAACTTAGTTAAAAAAAGTCATTTAAGGCTTTTCTCAGTGAGATATACGCGATATGGCCGAGAAATGTAATTTTTATGTTAACTCCAAAACCGCTGCGCAGAAGTCAACCAAACTTCACCCAATAGTGTATTGTATCACAATCTAGTAGTTACATATAGAAATTTGGTTCTAGGACATTTGGTTTGAGCGCAATCCTCAAACTTAGTTAAAAAAAGTCATTTAAGCCTTTTCGCAGTGAGATCTACGCGATATGGCCGAAAAATGTAATTTTGATGTTAACTCCAAAACCGCTGCGCAGAAGTCAACCAAACTTCACCCAATAGTGTATTGTATCACAATCTAGTAGTTACATTTGGAAATTTGGTTCTAGGACATTTGGTTTGAGCGCAATCCTCAAAATTAGTTAAAAAAAGTCATTTAAGCCTTTTCGCAGTGAGATCTACGCGATATGGCCGAGAAATGTAATTTTGATTTTAACTCCCAAACCGCTGCGCAGAAGTCAACCAAACTTCACCCAATAGGGTATTATATCACAATCTAGTAGTTACATTTGGAAATTTGGTTCTAGGACATTTGGTTTGAGCGCAATCCTCAAACTTAGTTTAAAAAAGTCATTTAAGCCTTTTCGCAGTGAGATCTACGCGATATGGCCGAGAAATGTAATTTTGATGTTAACTCCCAAACCGCTGCGCAGAAGTCAACCAAACTTCACCCAATAGTGCATTGTATCACAATCTAGTAGTTACATTTGAAAATTTGGTTCTAGGACATTTGGGTTGAGCGCAATCCTCAAACTTAGTTAAAAAAAGTCATTTAAGCCTTTTCTCAGTGAGATATACGCGATATGGCCGAGAAATGTAATTTTTATGTTAACTCCAAAACCGCTGCGCAGAAGTCAACCAAACTTCACCCAATAGTGTATTGTATCACAATCTAGTAGTTACATATAGAAATTTGGTTCTAGGACATTTGGTTTGAGCGCAATCCTCAAACTTAGTTAAAAAAAGTCATTTAAGCCTTTTCGCAGTGAGATCTACGCGATATGGCCGAAAAATGTAATTTTGATGTTAACTCCAAAACCGCTGCGCAGAAGTCAACCAAACTTCACCCAATAGTGTATTGTATCACAATCTAGTAGTTACATTTGGAAATTTGGTTCTAGGACATTTGGTTTGAGCGCAATCCTCAAAATTAGTTAAAAAAAGTCATTTAAGCCTTTTCGCAGTGAGATCTACGCGATATGGCCGAGAAATGTAATTTTGATGTTAACTCCCAAACCGCTGCGCAGAAGTCAACCAAACTTCACCCAATAGTGTATTGTATCACAATCTAGTAGTTACATTTGGAAATTTGGTTCTAGGACATTTGGTTTGAGCGCAATCCTCAAACTTAGTTTAAAAAAGTCATTTAAGCCTTTTCGCAGTGAGATCTACGCGATATGGCCGAGAAATGTAATTTTGATGTTAACTCCCAAACCGCTGCGCAGAAGTCAACCAAACTTCACCCAATAGTGCATTGTATCACAATCTAGTAGTTACATTTGAAAATTTGGTTCTAGGACATTTGGGTTGAGCGCAATCCTCAAACTTAGTTAAAAAAAGTCATTTAAGCCTTTTCTCAGTGAGATATACGCGATATGGCCGAGAAATGTAATTTTTATGTTAACTCCAAAACCGCTGCGCAGAAGTCAACCAAACTTCACCCAATAGTGTATTGTATCACAATCTAGTAGTTACATATAGAAATTTGGTTCTAGGACATTTGGTTTGAGCGCAATCCTCAAACTTAGTTAAAAAAAGTCATTTAAGCCTTTTCGCAGTGAGATCTACGCGATATGGCCGAAAAATGTAATTTTGATGTTAACTCCAAAACCGCTGCGCAGAAGTCAACCAAACTTCACCCAATAGTGTATTGTATCACAATCTAGTAGTTACATTTGGAAATTTGGTTCTAGGACATTTGGTTTGAGCGCAATCCTCAAACTTAGTTAAAAAAAGTCATTTAAGCCTTTTCGCAGTGAGATCTACGCGATATGGCCGAGAAATGTAATTTTGATGTTAACTCCCAAACCGCTGCGCAGAAGTCAACCAAACTTCACCCAATAGTGTATTGTATCACAATCTAGTAGTTACATTTGGAAATTTGGTTCTAGGGCATTTGGTTTGAGCGCAATCCTCAAACTTAGTTAAAAAAAAGTCATTTAAGCCTTTTCTCAGTGAGATCTACGCGATATGGCCGAGAAATGTAATTTTGATGTTAACTCCCAAACCGCTGCGCAGAAGTCAACCAAACTTCACCCAATAGTGTATTGTATCACAATCTAGTAGTTACATTTGGAAATTTGGTTCTAGGACATTTGGTTTGAGCGCAATTCTCAAACTTAGTTAAAAAAAAGTCATTTAAGCCTTTTCACAGTGAGATCTACGCGATATGGCCAAGAAATGTAATTTTGATGTTAACTCCAAAACCGATGCACAGAAGTCAACCAAACTTCACCCAATAGTGTATTGTATCACGATCTAGTAGTTACATTTGGAAATTTGGTTCTAGGACATTTGGTTTGAGCGCAATCCTCAAACTTAGTTAAAAAAAAGTCATTAAAGCCTTTTCGCAGTGAGATCTACGCGATATGGCCGAGAAATGTAATTTTGATGTTAACTCCCAAACCGCTGCGCAGAAGTCAACCAAACTTCACCCAATAGTGTATCGTATCACAATCTAGTAGTTACATTTGGAAATTTGGTTCTAGGACATTTGGTTTGAGCACAATCCTCAAACTTAGTTAAAAAAAGTCATTTAAGCCTTTTCTCAGTGAGATCTACGCGATATGGCCGAGAAATGTAATTTTGATGTTAACTCCAAAACCGCTGCGTAGAAGTAAACCAAACTTCACCCAATAGTGTATTGTATCACAATCTAGTAGTTACATTTGGAAATTTGGTTCTAGGACATTTGGTTTGAGCGCAATCCTCAAACTTAGTTTAAAAAATGTCATTTAAGCCTTTTCACAGTGAGATCTACACGATATGGCCGAGAAATGTAATTTTGATGTTAACTCCAAAACCGCTGCGCAGAAGTCAACCAAACTTCACCCAATAGTGTATTGTATCACAATCTAGTAGTTACATTTGGAAATTTGGTTCTAGGACATTTGGTTTGAACGCAATCCTCAAACTTAGTTAAAAAAAGTCATTTAAGCCTTTTCGCAGTGAGATCTACGCGATATGGCCGAGAAATGTAATTTTGATGTTAACTCCCAAACCGCTGCGCAGAAGTCAACCAAACTTCACCCAATAGTGTATTGTATCACAATCTAGTAGTTACATTTGGAAATTTGGTTCTAGGGCATTTCGTTTGAGCGCAATCCTCAAACTTAGTTAAAAAAAAGTCATTTAAGCCTTTTCGCAGTGAGATCTACGCGATATGGCCGAGAAATGTAATTTTGATGTTAACTCCCAAACGCTGCGCAGAAGTCAACCAAACTTCACCCAATAGTGTATCGTATCACAATCTAGTAGTTACATTTGGAAATTTGGTTCTTGGACATTTGGTTTGAGCACAATCCTCAAACTTAGTTAAAAAAAGTCATTTAAGCCTTTTCTCAGTGAGATCTACGCGATATGGCCGAGAAATGTAATTTTGATGTTAACTCCAAAACCGCTGCGTAGAAGTAAACCAAACTTCACCCAATAGTGTATTGTATCACAATCTAGTAGTTACATTTGGAAATTTGGTTCTAGGACATTTGGTTTGAGCGCAATCCTCAAACTTAGTTTAAAAAATGTCATTTAAGCCTTTTCACAGTGAGATCTACACGATATGGCCGAGAAATGTAATTTTGATGTTAACTCCAAAACCGCTGCGCAGAAGTCAACCAAACTTCACCCAATAGTGTATTGTATCACAATCTAGTAGTTACATTTGGAAATTTGGTTCTAGGACATTTGGTTTGAGCGCAATCCTCAAAACTTAGTTAAAAAAAAGTCATTTAAGCCTTTTCGCAGTGAGATCTACGCGATATGGCCGAGAAATGTAATTTTGATGTTAACTCCCAAACCGCTGCGCAGAAGTCAACCAAACTTCACCCAATAGTGTATTGTATCACAATCTAGTAGTTAAATTTGGAAATTTGGTTCTAGGACATTTGGTTTGAGCGCAATCCTCAAACTTAGTTTAAAAAAAGTCATTTAAGCCTTTTCTCAGTGAGATCTACGCGATATGGCCGAGAAATGTAATTTAATGTTAACTCCCAAACCGCTGCGCAGAAGTCAACCAAACTTCACCCAATAGTGTATTGTATCACAATCTAGTAGTTACATTTGGAAATTTGGTTCTAGGACATTTGGTTTGAGCGCAATCCTCAAACTTAGTTAAAAAAAAAAAGTCATTTAAGCCTTTTCACAGTAAGATCTACGCGATATGGCCGAGAAATGTAATTTTGATGTTAACTCCAAAACCGCTGCGCAGAAGTCAACCAAACTTCACCCAATAGTGTATTGTATCACAATCTAGTAGTTACATTTGGAAATTTGGTTCTAGGACATTTGGTTTGAGCGCAATCCTCAAACTTAGTTAAAAAAAGTCATTTAAGCCTTTTCGCAGTGAGATCTACGCGATATGGCCGAGAAATGTAATTTTGATGTTAACTCCCAAACCCCTGCGCAGAAATGAACCAAACTTCACCTAATAGTGTATTGTATTACAATCTAATAGTTACATTTGGAAATTTGGTTCTAGGACATTTGGTTTAAACGCAATCCTCAAACTTATTTCAAAAAAGCCTTTTAGTTATTTTCACAGTGAGATCTATTCATTTCAGCCGAGAAATGCAATTTTGATAATAACTCCTAAACCGCTGCGCAGAAATGAGCCAAACTTCACCCAATAGTGTATTGTATCACAATCTAGTAGTTACATTTGGAAATTTGGTTCTAGGACATTTGGTTTTAGCGCAATTCTCAAACTTATTTCAAAAAAGCCTTTTAGTTATTTTCACAGTGAGATCTATTCATTTCAGTCGAGAAATGCAATTTTGATGATAACTCCTAAACCGCTGCGCAGAAATGAACCAAACTTCACCCAATAGTGTATTGTATCACAATCTAGTAGTTACATTTGGAAATTTGGTTCTAGGACATTTGGTTTGAGCGCAATCCTCATACTTAATTCAAAAAGCCATTTAGGCCTTTTCACAGTGAGATCTATTCATTTCAGCCGAGAAATATAATTTTGATGATAACTCCCAAACCGCTGCGCAGAAGTCAACCAAACTTCACCCAATAGTGTATTGTATCACAATCTAGTAGTTACATTTGGAAATTTGGTTCTAGGACATTTGGTTTGAGCGCAATCCTCAAACTTAGTTCAAAAAAGCCTTTTAGGCATTTTCACAGTGAGATCTATTCATTTCAGCCGAGAAATGTAATTTTGATGTTAACTCCAAAACCGCTGCGCAGAAGTCAACCAAACTTCACCCAATAGTGTATTGTATCACAATCTAGTAGTTACATTTGGAAATTTGGTTCTAGGACATTTGGTTTGAGCGCAATCCTCAAACTTAGTTAAAAAAAGTCATTTAAGCCTTTTCACAGTGAGATTTACGCGATATGGCCGAGAAATGTAATTTTGATGTTAACTCCTAAACCGCTGCGCAGAAGTAAACCAAACTTCACCCAATAGTGTATTGTATCACAATCTAGTAGTTACATTTGGAAATTTGGTTCTAGGACATTTGGTTTGAGCGCAATCCTCAAACTTAGTTAAAAAAAAGTCATTTAAGCCTTTTCACAGTGAGATCTACGCGATATGGCCGAGAAATGTAATTTTGATGTTAACTCCCAAACCGCTGCGCAGATGTCAACCAAACTTCACCCAATAGTGTATTGTATCACAATCTAGTAGTTACATATAGAAATTTGGTTCTAGGACATGTGGTTTGAGCGCAATCCTCAAACTTAGTTTAAAAAAAGTCATTTAAGCCTTTTCGCAGTGAGATCTACACGATATGGCCGAGAAATGTAATTTTGATGTTAACTCCAAAACCGCTGCGCAGAAGTCAACCAAACTTCACCCAATAGTGTATTGTATCACAATCTAGTAGTTACATATAGAAATTTGGTTCTAGGACATGTGGTTTGAGCGCAATCCTCAAACTTAGTTTAAAAAAAGTCATTTAAGCCTTTTCGCAGTGAGATCTACACGATATGGCCGAGAAATGTAATTTTGATGTTAACTCCAAAACCGCTGCGCAGAAGTCAACCAAACTTCACCCAATAGTGTATTGTATCACAATCTAGTAGTTACATTTGGAAATTTGATTCTAGGACATTTGGTTTGAGCGCAATCCTCAAACTTAGTTAAAAAAAGTAATTTAAGCCTTTTCGCAGTGAGATCTACGCGATATGGCCGAGAAATGTAATTTTGATGTTAACTCCCAAACCGCTGCGCAGAAGTAAACCAAACTTCACCCAATAGTGTATTGTATCACAATCTAGTAGTTACATTTGGAAATTTGGTTCTAGGACATTTGGTTTGAGCGCAATCCTCAAACTTAGTTAAAAAAAAGTCATTTAAGCCTTTTCACAGTGAGATCTACGCGATATGGCCGAGAAATGTAATTTTGATGTTAACTCCCAAACCGCTGCGCAGATGTCAACCAAACTTCACCCAATAGTGTATTGTATCACAATCTAGTAGTTACATTTGGAAATTTGGTTCTAGGACATTTGGTTTGAGCGCAATCCTCAAACTTAGTTAAAAAAAAAAAGTCATTTAAGCCTTTTCACAGTAAGATCTACGCGATATGGCCGAGAAATGTAATTTTGATGTTAACTCCAAAACCGCTGCGCAGAAGTCAACCAAACTTCACCCAATAGTGTATTGTATCACAATCTAGTAGTTACATTTGGAAATTTGGTTCTAGGACATTTGGTTTGAGCGCAATCCTCAAACTTAGTTAAAAAAAAGTCATTTAAGCCTTTTCACAGTGAGATCTATGCGATATGGCCGAGAAATGTAATTTTGATGTTAACTCCAAAACCGCTGCGCAGAAGTCAACCAAACTTCACCCAATAGTGTATTGTATCACAATCTAGTAGTTACATTTGGAAATTTGATTCTAGGACATTTGGTTTGAGCGCAATCCTCAAACTTAGTTAAAAAAAGTAATTTAAGCCTTTTCGCAGTGAGATCTACGCGATATGGCCGAGAAATGTAATTTTGATGTTAACTCCCAAACCGCTGCGCAGAAGTCAACCAAACTTCACCCAATAGTGTATTGTATCACAATTTAGTAGTTACATTTGGAAATTTGGTTCAAGGACATTTGGTTTGAGCGCAATCATCAAACTTAGTTAAAAAAAGTCATTTAAGCCTTTTCGCAGTGAGATATACGCGATATGGCCGAGAAATGTAATTTTGATGTTAACTCCCAAACCGCTGCGCAGAAGTCAACCAAACTTCACCCAATAGTGTATTGTATCACAATCTAGTAGTTAAATGTGGAAATTTGGTTCTAGGACATTTGGTTTGAGCGCAATCCTCAAACTTAGTTAAAAAAAGTCATTTAAGCCTTTTCGCAGTGAGATCTACGCGATATGGCCGAGAAATGTAATTTTGATGTTAATTCCCAAACCCCTGCGCAGAAATGAACCAAACTTCACCCAATAGTGTATTGTATTACAATCTAGTAGTTACATTTGGAAATTTGGTTCTAGGACATTTGGTTTAAACGTAATCCTCAAACTTATTTCAAAAAAGCCTTTTAGTTATTTTCACAGTGAGATCTATTCATTTCAGCCGAGAAATGCAATTTTGCTGATAACTCCTAAACCCCTGCGCAGAAATGAACCAGACTTCACCCAATAGTGTATTGTATTACAATCTAGTAGTTACATTTGGAAATTTGGTTCTAGGACATTTGGTTTAAACGCAATCCTCAAACTTATTTCAAAAAAGCCTTTTAGTTATTTTCACAGTGAGATCTATTCATTTCAGCCGAGAAATGCAATTTTGATAATAACTCCTAAACCGCTGCGCAGAAATGAGCCAAACTTCACCCAATAGTGTATTGTATCACAATCTAGTAGTTACATTTGGAAATTTGGTTCTAGGACATTTGGTTTGAGCACAATTCTCAAACTTATTTCAAAAAAGCCTTTTAGTTATTTTCACAGTGAGATCTATTCATTTCAGTCGAGAAATGCAATTTTGATGATAACTCCTAAACCGCTGCGCAGAAATGAACAAAACTTCACCCAATAGTGTATTGTATCACAATCTAGTAGTTACATTTGGAAATTTGGTTCTAGGACATTTGGTTTGAGCGCAATCCTCATACTTAATTCAAAAAGCCATTTAGGCCTTTTCACAGTGAGATCTATTCATTTCAGCCGAGAAATATAATATTGATGATAACTCCCAAACCGCTGCGCAGAAGTCAACCAAACTTCACCCAATAGTGTATTGTATCACAATCTAGTAGTTACATTTGGAAATTTGGTTCTAGGACATTTGGTTTGAGCGTAATCCTCAAACTTAGTTCAAAAAAGCCTTTTAGGCATTTTCACAGTGAGATCTATTCATTTCAGCCGAGAAATGTAATTTTGATGTTAACTCCAAAACCGCTGCGCAGAAGTCAACCAAACTTCACCCAATAGTGTATTGTATCACAATCTAGTAGTTACATTTGGAAATTTGGTTCTAGGACATTTGGTTTGAGCGCAATCCTCAAACTTAGTTAAAAAAAGTCATTTAAGCCTTTTCACAGTGAGATTTACGCGATATGGCCGAGAAATGTAATTTTGATGTTAACTCCCAAACCGCTGCGCAGAAGTAAACCAAACTTCACCCAATAGTGTATTGTATCACAATCTAGTAGTTACATTTGGAAATTTGGTTCTAGGACATTTGGTTTGAGCGCAATCCTCAAACTTAGTTAAAAAAAAGTCATTTAAGCCTTTTCACAGTGAGATCTACGCGATATGGCCGAGAAATGTAATTTTGATGTTAACTCCCAAACCGCTGCGCAGATGTCAACCAAACTTCACCCAATAGTGTATTGTATCACAATCTAGTAGTTACATTTGGAAATTTGGTTCTAGGACATTTGGTTTGAGCGCAATCATCAAACTTACTTAAAAAAAAAAGTCATTTAAGCCTTTTCACAGTAAGATCTACGCGATATGGCCGAGAAATGTAATTTTGATGTTAACTCCAAAACCGCTGCGCAGAAGTCAACCAAACTTCACCCAATAGTGTATTGTATCACAATCTAGTAGTTACATATAGAAATTTGGTTCTAGGACATGTGGTTTGAGCGCAATCCTCAAACTTAGTTTAAAAAAAGTCATTTAAGCCTTTTCGCAGTGAGATCTACACGATATGGCCGAGAAATGTAATTTTGATGTTAACTCCAAAACCGCTGCGCAGAAGTCAACCAAACTTCACCCAATAGTGTATTGTATCACAATCTAGTAGTTACATTTGGAAATTTGGTTCTAGGACATTTGGTTTGAGCGCAATCCTCAAACTTAGTTTAAAAAAAGTCATTTAAGCCTTTTCTCAGTGAGATCTACGCGATATGGCCGAGAAATGTAATTTTGATGTTAACTCCAAAACCGCTGCGCAGAAGTCAACCAAACTTCACCCATTAGTGTATTGTATCACAATCTAGTAGTTACATTTGGAAATTTGGTTCTAGGACATTTGGTTTGAGCGCAATCCTCAAACTTAGTTAAAAAAAGTCATTTAAGCCTTTTCGCAGTGAGATCTACGCGATATGGCCGAGAAATGTAATTTTGATGTTAACTCCAAAACCGCTGCGCAGAAGTCAACCAAACTTCACCCAATAGTGTATTGTATCACAATCTAGTAGTTACATTTAGAAATTTGGTTCTAGGACATTTGGTTTGAGCGCAATCCTCAAAATTAGTTAAAAAAAGTCATTTAAGCCTTTTCGCAGTGAGATCTACGCGATATGGCCGAGAAATGTAATTTTGATGTTAACTCCCAAACCGCTGCGCAGAAGTCAACCAAACTTCACCCAATAGTGTATTGTATCACAATCTAGTAGTTACATTATGAAATTTGGTTCTAGGACATTTGGTTTGAGCGCAATCCTCAAACTTAGTTTAAAAAAGTCATTTAAGCCTTTTCGCAGTGAGATCTACGCGATATGGCCGAGAAATGTAATTTTGATGTTAACTCCCAAACCGCTGCGCAGAAGTCAACCAAACTTCACCCAATAGTGCATTGTATCACAATCTAGTAGTTACATTTGAAAATTTGGTTCTAGGACATTTGGGTTGAGCGCAATCCTCAAACTTAGTTAAAAAAAGTCATTTAAGCCTTTTCTCAGTGAGATATACGCGATATGGCCGAGAAATGTAATTTTTATGTTAACTCCAAAACCGCTGCGCAGAAGTCAACCAAACTTCACCCAATAGTGTATTGTATCACAATCTAGTAGTTACATATATAAATTTGGTTCTAGGACATTTGGTTTGAGCGCAATCCTCAAACTTAGTTAAAAAAAGTCATTTAAGCCTTTTCGCAGTGAGATCTACGCGATATGGCCGAAAAATGTAATTTTGATGTTAACTCCAAAACCGCTGCGCAGAAGTCAACCAAACTTCACCCAATAGTGTATTGTATCACAATCTAGTAGTTACATTTGGAAATTTGGTTCTAGGACATTTGGTTTGAGCGCAATCCTCAAACTTAGTTAAAAAAAGTCATTTAAGCCTTTTCGCAGTGAGATCTACGCGATATGGCCGAGAAATGTAATTTTGATGTTAACTCCCAAACCGCTGCGCAGAAGTCAACCAAACTTCACCCAATAGTGTATTGTATCACAATCTAGTAGTTACATTTGGAAATTTGGTTCTAGGGCATTTGGTTTGAGCGCAATCCTCAAACTTAGTTAAAAAAAAGTCATTAAAGCCTTTTCGCAGTTAGATCTACGCGATATGGCCGAGAAATGTAATTTTGATGTTAACTCCCAAACCGCTGAACAGAAGTCAACCAAACTTCACCCAATAGTGTATCGTATCACAATCTAGTAGTTACATTTGGAAATTTGGTTCTAGGACATTTGGTTTGAGCACAATCCTCAAACTTAGTTAAAAAAAGTCATTTAAGCCTTTTCTCAGTGAGATCTACGCGATATGGCCGAGAAATGTAATTTTGATGTTAACTCCAAAACCGCTGCGTAGAAGTAAACCAAACTTCACCCAATAGTGTATTGTATCACAATCTAGTAGTTACATTTGGAAATTTGGTTCTAGGACATTTGGTTTGAGCGCAATCCTCAAACTTAGTTTAAAAAATGTCATTTAATCCTTTTCACAGTGAGATCTACACGATATGGCCGAGAAATGTAATTTTGATGTTAACTCCAAAACCGCTGCGCAGAAGTCAACCAAACTTCACCCAATAGTGTATTGTATCACAATCTAGTAGTTACATTTGGAAATTTGGTTCTAGGACATTTGGTTTGAGCGCAATCCTCAAACTTAGTTAAAAAAAGTCATTTAAGCCTTTTCGCAGTGAGATCTACGCGATATGGCCGAGAAATGTAATTTTGATGTTAACTCCCAAACCGCTGCGCAGATGTCAACCAAACTTCACCCAATAGTGTATTGTATCACAATCTAGTAGTTACATTTGAAAATTTGGTTCTAGGACATTTGGTTTGAGCGCAATCCTCAAACTTAGTTAAAAAAAGTCATTTAAGCCTTTTCTCAGTGAGATCTACGCGATATGGCCGAGAAATGTAATTTTGATGTTAACTCCCAAACCGCTGCGCAGAAGTAAACCAAACTTCACCCAATAGTGTATTGTATCACAATCTAGTAGTTACATTTGGAAATTTGGTTCTAGGACATTTGGTTTGAGCGCAATCCTCAAACTTAGTTAAAAAAAAGTCATTTAAGCCTTTTCACAGTGAGATCTACGCGATATGGCCGAGAAATGTAATTTTGATGTTAACTCCAAAACCGATGCGCAGAAGTCAACCAAACTTCACCCAATAGTGTATTGTATCACAATCTAGTAGTTACATTTGGAAATTTGGTTCTAGGACATTTGGTTTGAGCGCAATCCTCAAACTTAGTTTAAAAAAAGTCATTTAAGCCTTTTCTCAGTGAGATCTACGCGATATGGCCGAGAAATGTAATTTTGATGACTCCAAAACCGCTGCGCAGAAGTCAACCAAACTTCACCCAATAGTGTATTGTATCACAATTTAGTAGTTACATTTGGAAATTTGGTTCTAGGACATTTGGTTTGAGCGCAATCCTCAAACTTAGTTAAAAAAAGTCATTTAAGCCTTTTCGCAGTGAGATCTACACGATATGGCCGAGAAATGTAATTTTGATGTTAACTCCCAAACCGCTGCGCAGAAGTCAACCAAACTTCACCCAATAGTGTATTGTATCACAATCTAGTAGTTACATTTGGAAATTTGGTTCTAGGACATTTGGTTTGAGCGCAATCCTCAAACTTAGTTAAAAAAAAGTCATTTAAGCCTTTTCGCAGTGAGATCTACGCGATATGGCCGAGAAATGTAATTTTGATGTTAATTCCAAAACCGCTGCGCAGAAGTCAACCAAACTTCACCCAATAGTGTATTGTATCACAATCTAGTAGTTACATTTGGAAATTTGGTTCTAGGACATTTGGTTTGAGCGCAATCCTCAAACTTAGTTTAAAAAAAGTCATTTAAGCCTTTTCTCAGTGAGATCTACGCGATATGGCCGAGAAATGTAATTTTGATGTTAACTCCAAAACCGCTGCGCAGAAGTCAACCAAACTTCACCCATTAGTGTATTGTATCACAATCTAGTAGTTACATTTGGAAATTTGGTTCTAGGACATTTGGTTTGAGCGCAATCCTCAAACTTAGTTAAAAAAAGTCATTTAAGCCTTTTCTCAGTGAGATCTACGCGATATGGCCGAGAAATGTAATTTTGATGTTAACTCCCAAACCGCTGCGCAGAAGTCAACCAAACTTCACCCAATAGTGTATTGTATCACAATCTAGTAGTTACATTTGGAAATTTGGTTCTAGGACATTTGGTTTGAGCGCAATCCTCAAACTTAGTTCAAAAAAGCCTTTTAGGCATTTTCACAGTGAGATCTATTCATTTCAGCCGAGAAATGTAATTTTGATGTTAACTCCAAAACCGCTGCGCAGAAGTCAACCAAACTTCACCCAATAGTGTATTGTATCACAATCTAGTAGTTACATTTGGAAATTTGGTTCTAGGACATTTGGTTTGAGCGCAATCCTCAAACTTAGTTAAAAAAAGTCATTTAAGCCTTTTCACAGTGAGATTTACGCGATATGGCCGAGAAATGTAATTTTGATGTTAACTCCCAAACCGCTGCGCAGAAGTAAACCAAACTTCACCCAATAGTGTATTGTATCACAATCTAGTAGTTACATTTGGAAATTTGGTTCTAGGACATTTGGTTTGAGCGCAATCCTCAAACTTAGTTAAAAAAAAGTCATTTAAGCCTTTTCACAGTGAGATCTACGCGATATGGCCGAGAAATGTAATTTTGATGTTAACTCCCAAACCGCTGCGCAGATGTCAACCAAACTTCACCCAATAGTGTATTGTATCACAATCTAGTAGTTACATTTGGAAATTTGGTTCTAGGACATTTGGTTTGAGCGCAATCATCAAACTTACTTAAAAAAAAAAGTCATTTAAGCCTTTTCACAGTAAGATCTACGCGATATGGCCGAGAAATGTAATTTTGATGTTAACTCCAAAACCGCTGCGCAGAAGTCAACCAAACTTCACCCAATAGTGTATTGTATCACAATCTAGTAGTTACATATAGAAATTTGGTTCTAGGACATGTGGTTTGAGCGCAATCCTCAAACTTAGTTTAAAAAAAGTCATTTAAGCCTTTTCGCAGTGAGATCTACACGATATGGCCGAGAAATGTAATTTTGATGTTAACTCCAAAACCGCTGCGCAGAAGTCAACCAAACTTCACCCAATAGTGTATTGTATCACAATCTAGTAGTTACATTTGGAAATTTGGTTCTAGGACATTTGGTTTGAGCGCAATCCTCAAACTTAGTTTAAAAAAAGTCATTTAAGCCTTTTCTCAGTGAGATCTACGCGATATGGCCGAGAAATGTAATTTTGATGTTAACTCCAAAACCGCTGCGCAGAAGTCAACCAAACTTCACCCATTAGTGTATTGTATCACAATCTAGTAGTTACATTTGGAAATTTGGTTCTAGGACATTTGGTTTGAGCGCAATCCTCAAACTTAGTTAAAAAAAGTCATTTAAGCCTTTTCGCAGTGAGATCTACGCGATATGGCCGAGAAATGTAATTTTGATGTTAACTCCAAAACCGCTGCGCAGAAGTCAACCAAACTTCACCCAATAGTGTATTGTATCACAATCTAGTAGTTACATTTAGAAATTTGGTTCTAGGACATTTGGTTTGAGCGCAATCCTCAAAATTAGTTAAAAAAAGTCATTTAAGCCTTTTCGCAGTGAGATCTACGCGATATGGCCGAGAAATGTAATTTTGATGTTAACTCCCAAACCGCTGCGCAGAAGTCAACCAAACTTCACCCAATAGTGTATTGTATCACAATCTAGTAGTTACATTATGAAATTTGGTTCTAGGACATTTGGTTTGAGCGCAATCCTCAAACTTAGTTTAAAAAAGTCATTTAAGCCTTTTCGCAGTGAGATCTACGCGATATGGCCGAGAAATGTAATTTTGATGTTAACTCCCAAACCGCTGCGCAGAAGTCAACCAAACTTCACCCAATAGTGCATTGTATCACAATCTAGTAGTTACATTTGAAAATTTGGTTCTAGGACATTTGGGTTGAGCGCAATCCTCAAACTTAGTTGAAAAAAGTCATTTAAGCCTTTTCTCAGTGAGATATACGCGATATGGCCGAGAAATGTAATTTTTATGTTAACTCCAAAACCGCTGCGCAGAAGTCAACCAAACTTCACCCAATAGTGTATTGTATCACAATCTAGTAGTTACATATAGAAATTTGGTTCTAGGACATTTGGTTTGAGCGCAATCCTCAAACTTAGTTAAAAAAAGTCATTTAAGCCTTTTCGCAGTGAGATCTACGCGATATGGCCGAAAAATGTAATTTTGATGTTAACTCCAAAACCGCTGCGCAGAAGTCAACCAAACTTCACCCAATAGTGTATTGTATCACAATCTAGTAGTTACATTTGGAAATTTGGTTCTAGGACATTTGGTTTGAGCGCAATCCTCAAACTTAGTTAAAAAAAGTCATTTAAGCCTTTTCGCAGTGAGATCTACGCGATATGGCCGAGAAATGTAATTTTGATGTTAACTCCCAAACCGCTGCGCAGAAGTCAACCAAACTTCACCCAATAGTGTATTGTATCACAATCTAGTAGTTACATTTGGAAATTTGGTTCTAGGGCATTTGGTTTGAGCGCAATCCTCAAACTTAGTTAAAAAAAAGTCATTAAAGCCTTTTCGCAGTTAGATCTACGCGATATGGCCGAGAAATGTAATTTTGATGTTAACTCCCAAACCGCTGAACAGAAGTCAACCAAACTTCACCCAATAGTGTATCGTATCACAATCTAGTAGTTACATTTGGAAATTTGGTTCTAGGACATTTGGTTTGAGCACAATCCTCAAACTTAGTTAAAAAAAGTCATTTAAGCCTTTTCTCAGTGAGATCTACGCGATATGGCCGAGAAATGTAATTTTGATGTTAACTCCAAAACCGCTGCGTAGAAGTAAACCAAACTTCACCCAATAGTGTATTGTATCACAATCTAGTAGTTACATTTGGAAATTTGGTTCTAGGACATTTGGTTTGAGCGCAATCCTCAAACTTAGTTTAAAAAATGTCATTTAATCCTTTTCACAGTGAGATCTACACGATATGGCCGAGAAATGTAATTTTGATGTTAACTCCAAAACCGCTGCGCAGAAGTCAACCAAACTTCACCCAATAGTGTATTGTATCACAATCTAGTAGTTACATTTGGAAATTTGGTTCTAGGACATTTGGTTTGAGCGCAATCCTCAAACTTAGTTAAAAAAAGTCATTTAAGCCTTTTCGCAGTGAGATCTACGCGATATGGCCGAGAAATGTAATTTTGATGTTAACTCCCAAACCGCTGCGCAGATGTCAACCAAACTTCACCCAATAGTGTATTGTATCACAATCTAGTAGTTACATTTGAAAATTTGGTTCTAGGACATTTGGTTTGAGCGCAATCCTCAAACTTAGTTAAAAAAAGTCATTTAAGCCTTTTCTCAGTGAGATCTACGCGATATGGCCGAGAAATGTAATTT
This sequence comes from Corythoichthys intestinalis, assembly GCF_030265065.1. Taxonomy (NCBI): domain Eukaryota; kingdom Metazoa; phylum Chordata; class Actinopteri; order Syngnathiformes; family Syngnathidae; genus Corythoichthys; species Corythoichthys intestinalis. Next base: position 39,601,876 of record NC_080414.1, on the reverse strand, counting down.
TGATGTTAACTCCCAAACCGCTGCGCAGAAGTAAACCAAACTTCACCCAATAGTGTATTGTATCACAATCTAGTAGTTACATTTGGAAATTTGGTTCTAGGACATTTGGTTTGAGCGCAATCCTCAAACTTAGTTAAAAAAAAGTCATTTAAGCCTTTTCACAGTGAGATCTACGCGATATGGCCGAGAAATGTAATTTTGATGTTAACTCCAAAACCGATGCGCAGAAGTCAACCAAACTTCACCCAATAGTGTATTGTATCACAATCTAGTAGTTACATTTGGAAATTTGGTTCTAGGACATTTGGTTTGAGCGCAATCCTCAAACTTAGTTTAAAAAAAGTCATTTAAGCCTTTTCTCAGTGAGATCTACGCGATATGGCCGAGAAATGTAATTTTGATGACTCCAAAACCGCTGCGCAGAAGTCAACCAAACTTCACCCAATAGTGTATTGTATCACAATTTAGTAGTTACATTTGGAAATTTGGTTCTAGGACATTTGGTTTGAGCGCAATCCTCAAACTTAGTTAAAAAAAGTCATTTAAGCCTTTTCGCAGTGAGATCTACACGATATGGCCGAGAAATGTAATTTTGATGTTAACTCCCAAACCGCTGCGCAGAAGTCAACCAAACTTCACCCAATAGTGTATTGTATCACAATCTAGTAGTTACATTTGGAAATTTGGTTCTAGGACATTTGGTTTGAGCGCAATCCTCAAACTTAGTTAAAAAAAAGTCATTTAAGCCTTTTCGCAGTGAGATCTACGCGATATGGCCGAGAAATGTAATTTTGATGTTAATTCCAAAACCGCTGCGCAGAAGTCAACCAAACTTCACCCAATAGTGTATTGTATCACAATCTAGTAGTTACATTTGGAAATTTGGTTCTAGGACATTTGGTTTGAGCGCAATCCTCAAAATTAGTTAAAAAAAGTCATTTAAGCCTTTTCGCAGTGAGATCTACGCGATATGGCCGAGAAATGTAATTTTGATGTTAACTCCCAAACCGCTGCGCAGAAGTCAACCAAACTTCACCCAATAGTGTATTGTATCACAATCTAGTAGTTACATTTGGAAATTTGGTTCTAGGACATTTGGTTTGAGCGCAATCCTCAAAATTAGTTAAAAAAAGTCATTTAAGCCTTTTCGCAGTGAGATCTACGCGATATGGCCGAGAAATGTAATTTTGATGTTAACTCCCAAACCGCTGCCCAGAAGTCAACCAAACTTCACCCAATAGTGTATTGTATCACAATCTAGCAGTTACATTTGGAAATTTGGTTCTAGGACATTTGGTTTGAGCGCAATCCTCAAACTTAGTTAAAAAAAAGTCATTTAAGCCTTTTCGCAGTGAGATCTACGCGATATGGCCGAGAAATGTAATTTTGATGTTAACTCCCAAACCGCTGCGCAGAAGTCAACCAAACTTCACCCAATAGTGTATTGTATCACAATCTAGCAGTTACATTTGGAAATTTGGTTCTAGGATATTTGGTTTGAGCGCAATCCTCAAACTTAGTTTAAAAAAGTCATTTAAGCCTTTTCTCAGTGAGATCTACGCGATATGGCCGAGAAATGTAATTTTGATGTTAACTCCCAAATAGCTGCGCAGAAGTCAACCAAACTTCACCCAATAGTGTATTGTATCACAATCTAGTAGTTACATTTGGAAATTTGGTTCTAGGACATTTCGTTTGAGCGCAATCCTCAAACTTAGTTAAAAAAAAAAAGTCATTTAAGCCTTTTCACAGTGAGATCTACGCGATATGGCCGAGAAATGTAATTTTGATGTTAACTCCCAAACCCCTGCGCAGAAGTCAACCAAACTTCACCCAATAGTGTATTGTATTACAATCTAGTAGTTACATTTGGAAATTTGGTTCTAGGACATTTGGTTTGAGCGTAATCCTCAAACTTAATTCAATAATGCCATTTACGCCTTCTGACAGCGAGATCGATTCATTTCAGCCGAGAAATGCAATTTTGATGATAACTCCTAAACCGCTGCGCAGAAGTGAACCAAACTTCACCCAATAGTGTATTGTATCACAATCTAGTAGTTACATTTGGAAATTTGGTTCTAGGACATTTGGTTTGAGCGCAACCCTCAAACTTAGTTCAAAAAAGCCATTTACGCCTTCTGACAGCGAGATCTATTCATTTCAGCCGAGAAATGTAATTTTGATGATAACTCCCAAACCGCTGCGCAGAAGTGAACCAAACTTCACCCAATAGTATCACAATCTAGTAGTTACATTTGGAAATTTGGTTCTAGGACATTTGGTTTGAGCGCAATCCTCAAACTTATTTCAAAAAAGCCTTTTAGTTATTTTCACAGTGAGATCTATTCATTTCAGCCGAGAAATGCAATTTTGATGATAACTCCTAAACCGCTGCGCACAAATGAACCAAACTTCACCCAATAGTGTATTGTATTACCATCTAGTAGTGACATTTGGAAATTTGGTTCTAGGACATTTGGTTTGAGCGCAATCCTCAAACTTATTTCAAAAAAGCCTTTTAGGCATTTTCACAGTGAGATCTATTCATTTCAGCCGAGAAATGCAATTTTGATGATAACTCCTAAACCCCTGCGCAGAAATGAACCAAACTTCACCCAATAGTGTATTGTATTACAATCTAGTAGTTACATTTGGAAATTTGGTTCTAGGACATTTGGTTTAAACGCAATCCTCAAACTTATTTCAAAAAAGACTTTTAGTTATTTTCACAGTGAGATCTATTCATTTCAGCCGAGAAATGCAATTTGGATGATAACTCCTAAACCGCTGCGCAGAAATGAACCAAACTTCACCCAATAGTGTATTGTATCACAATCTAGTAGTTATATTTGGAAATTTGGTTCTAGGACATTTGGTTTGAGCGCAATCCTCAAACTTATTTCAAAAAAGCCTTTTAGTTATTTTCACAGTGAGATCTATTCATTTCAGTCGAGAAATGCAATTTTGATGATAACCTCTAAACCGCTGCGCAGAAATGAACCAAACTTCACCCAATAGTGTATTGTATCACAATCTAGTAGTTACATTTGGAAATTTGGTTCTAGGACATTTGGTTTGAGCGCAATCCTCATACTTAGTTCAAAAAAGCCATTTAGGCCTTTTCACAGTGAGATCTATTCATTTCAGCCGAGAAATGCAATTTTGATGATAACTCCTAAACCGCTGCGCAGAAGTGAACCAAACTTCACCCAATAGTGTATTGTATTACAATCTAGTAGTTACATTTGGAAATTTGGTTCTAGGACATTTGGTTTGAGCGTAATCCTCAAACTTAATTCAAGAATGCCATTTACACCTTTTCACAGTGAGATCTATTCATTTCAGCCGAGAAATGCAATTTTGATGATAACTCCTAAACGGCTGCGCAGAAGTGAACTAAACTTCACCCAATAGTGTATTGTATTACAATCTAGTAGTTACATTTGGAAATTTGGTTCTAGGACATTTGGTTTGAGCGCAATCATCAAACTTAGTTCAAAAATGCAATTTACGCCTTTTCACAGTGAGATCTATTCATTTCAGCCGAGAAATGTAATTTTGATGATAACTCCCAAACCGCTGCGCAGAAGTGAACCAAACTTCACCCAATAGTGTATTGTATGACAAACTAGTAGTTACATTTGGAAATGTGGTTCTAGGACGTTTGGTTTGAGCGCAATCCTCAAACTTAGTTCAAAAAAGCCATTTAGGCCTTTTCACAGTGAGATCTATTCATTTCAGCCGAGAAATGCAATTTTGATGATAACTCCCAAACCGCTGCGCAGAAATGAACCAAACTTCACCCAATAGTGTATTGTATCACAATCTAGTACTTACAATTGGAAATTTGGTTCTAGGACTTTTGGTTTGAGCGCAATCCTCAAACTTAGTTCAAAAAAGCAATTTACGCCTTCTGACAGCGAGATCTATTCATTTCAGCCGAGAAATGTAATTTTGATGATAACTCCCAAACCGCAGCGCAGAAGTGAACCAAACTTCACCCAATAGTATCACAGTCTAGTAGTTACATTTGGAAATTTGGTTCTAGGACATTTGGTTTGAGCGCAATCCTCAAACTTATTTCAAAAAAGCCTTTTAGTTATTTTCACAGTGAGATCTATTCATTTCAGCCGAGAAATGCAATTTTGATGATAACTCCTAAACCGCTGCGCACAAATGAACCAAACTTCACCCAATAGTGTATTGTATTACCATCTAGTAGTGACATTTGGAAATTTGGTTCTAGGACATTTGGTTTGAGCGCAATCCTCAAACATATTTCAAAAAAGCCTTTTAGGCATTTTCACAGTGAGATCGATTCATTTCAGCCGAGAAATGTAATTTTGATAACTCCCAAACCGCTGCGCAGAAGTGAACCAAACTTCACCCAATAGTGTATTGTATCACAATCTAGTAGTTACATTTGGAAGTTTGGTTCTAGGACATTTGGTTTGAGCGCAATCCTCAAACTTATTTCAAAAAAGCCTTTTAGGCATTTTCACAGTGAGATCTATTCATTTCAGCCGAGAAATGCAATTTTGATGATAACTCCTAAACCCCTGCGCAGAAATGAACCAAACTTCACCCAATAGTGTATTGTATTACAATCTAGTAGTTACATTTGGAAATTTGGTTCTAGGACATTTGGTTTAAACGCAATCCTCAAACTTATTTCAAAAAAGCCTTTTAGTTATTTTCACAGTGAGATCTATTCATTTCAGCCGAGAAATGCAATTTTGATGATAACTCCTAAACCGCTGCGCAGAAATGAACCAAACTTCACCCAATAGTGTATTGTATCACAATCTAGTAGTTACATTTGGAAATTTGGTTCTAGGGCATTTGGTTTGAGCGCAATCCTCAAACTTAGTTAAAAAAAAGTCATTTAAGCCTTTTCTCAGTGAGATCTACGCGATATGGCCGAGAAATGTAATTTTGATGTTAACACCCAAACCGCTGCGCAGAAGTCAACCAAACTTCACCCAATAGTGTATTGTATCACAATCTAGTAGTTACATTTGGAAATTTGGTTCTAGGACATTTGGTTTGAGCGCAATCCTCAAACTTAGTTAAAAAAAAGTCATTTAAGCCTTTTCACAGTGAGATCTACGCGATATGGCCAAGAAATGTAATTTTGATGTTAACTCCAAAACCGCTGCACAGAAGTCAACCAAACTTCACCCAATAGTGTATTGTATCATGATCTAGTAGTTACATTTGGAAATTTGGTTCTAGGACATTTGGTTTGAGCGCAATCCTCAAACTTAGTTAAAAAAAAGTCATTAAAGCCTTTTCGCAGTGAGATCTACGCGATATGGCCGAGAAATGTAATTTTGATGTTAACTCCACAACCGCTGCGCAGAAGTCAACCAAACTTCACCCAATAGTGTATCGTATCACAATCTAGTAGTTACATTTGGAAATTTGGTTCTAGGACATTTGGTTTGAGCACAATCCTCAAACTTAGTTAAAAAAAGTCATTTAAGCCTTTTCTCAGTGAGATCTACGCGATATGGCCGAGAAATGTAATTTTGATGTTAACTCCAAAACCGCTGCGTAGAAGTAAACCAAACTTCACCCAATAGTGTATTGTATCACAATCTAGTAGTTACATTTGGAAATTTGGTTCTAGGACATTTGGTTTGAGCGCAATCCTCAAACTTAGTTTAAAAAATGTCATTTAAGCCTTTTCACAGTGAGATCTACACGATATGGCCGAGAAATGTAATTTTGATGTTAACTCCAAAACCGCTGCGCAGAATTGAACCAAACTTCACCCAATAGTGTATTGTATCACAATCTAGTAGTTACATTTGGAAATTTGGTTCTAGGACATTTGGTTTGAGCGCAATCCTCAAACTTAGTTTAAAAAAGTCATTTAAGCCTTTTCGCAGTGAGATCTACGCGATATGGCCGAGAAATGTAATTTTGATGTTAACTCCCAAACCGCTGCGCAGAAGTCAACCAAACTTCACCCAATAGTGCATTGTATCACAATCTAGTAGTTACATTTGAAAATTTGGTTCTAGGACATTTGGGTTGAGCGCAATCCTCAAACTTAGTTAGAAAAAGTCATTTAAGCCTTTTCTCAGTGAGATATACGCGATATGGCCGAGAAATGTAATTTTTATGTTAACTCAAAAACCGCTGCGCAGAAGTCAACCAAACTTCAGCCAATAGTGTATTGTATCACAATCTAGTAGTTACATATAGAAATTTGGTTCTAGGACATTTGGTTTGAGCGCAATCCTCAAACTTAGTTAAAAAAAGTCATTTAAGCCTTTTCGCAGTGAGATCTACGCGATATGGCCGAGAAATGTAATTTTGATGTTAACTCCCAAACCGCTGCGCAGAAGTCAACCAAACTTCACCCAATAGTGTATTGTATCACAATCTAGTAGTTACATTTGGAAATTTGGTTCTAGGGCATTTCGTTTGAGCGCAATCCTCAAACTTAGTTAAAAAAAAGTCATTTAAGCCTTTTCTCAGTGAGATCTACGCGATATGGCCGAGAAATGTAATTTTGATGTTAACTCCCAAACCGCTGCGCAGAAGTCAACCAAACTTCACCCAATAGTGTATTGTATCACAATCTAGTAGTTACATTTGGAAATTTGGTTCTAGGACATTTGGTTTGAGCGCAATCCTCAAACTTAGTTAAAAAAAAGTCATTTAAGCCTTTTCACAGTGAGATCTACGCGATATGGCCGAGAAATGTAATTTTGATGTTAACTCCAAAACCGCTGCACAGAAGTCAACCAAACTTCACCCAATAGTGTATTGTATCACGATCTAGTAGTTACATTTGGAAATTTGGTTCTAGGACATTTGGTTTGAGCGCAATCCTCAAACTTAGTTAAAAAAAAGTCATTAAAGCCTTTTCGCAGTGAGATCTACGCGATATGGCCGAGAAATGTAATTTTGATGTTAACTCCCAAACCGCTGCGCAGAAGTCAACCAAACTTCACCCAATAGTGTATCGTATCACAATCTAGTAGTTACATTTGGAAATTTGGTTCTAGGACATTTGGTTTGAGCACAATCCTCAAACTTAGTTAAAAAAAGTCATTTAAGCCTTTTCTCAGTGAGATCTACGCGATATGGCCGAGAAATGTAATTTTGATGTTAACTCCAAAACCGCTGCGTAGAAGTAAACCAAACTTCACCCAATAGTGTATTGTATCACAATCTAGTAGTTACATTTGGAAATTTGGTTCTAGGACATTTGGTTTGAGCGCAATCCTCAAACTTAGTTTAAAAAATGTCATTTAATCCTTTTCACAGTGAGATCTACACGATATGGCCGAGAAATGTAATTTTGATGTTAACTCCAAAACCGCTGCGCAGAAGTCAACCAAACTTCACCCAATAGTGTATTGTATCACAATCTAGTAGTTACATTTGGAAATTTGGTTCTAGGACATTTGGTTTGAGCGCAATCCTCAAACTTAGTTTAAAAAATGTCATTTAATCCTTTTCACAGTGAGATCTACACGATATGGCCGAGAAATGTAATTTTGATGATAACTCCTAAACCGCTGCGCACAAATGAACCAAACTTCACCCAATAGTGTATTGTATTACCATCTAGTAGTGACATTTGGAAATTTGGTTCTAGGACATTTGGTATGAGCGCAATCCTCAAACTTATTTCAAAAAAGCCTTTTAGGCATTTTCACAGTGAGATCTATTCATTTCAGCCGAGAAATGCAATTTTGATGATAACTCCTAAACCCCTGCGCAGAAATGAACCAAACTTCACCCAATAGTGTATTGTATTACAATCTAGTAGTTACATTTGGAAATTTGGTTCTAGGACATTTGGTTTAAACGCAATCCTCAAACTTATTTCAAAAAAGACTTTTAGTTATTTTCACAGTGAGATCTATTCATTTCAGCCGAGAAATGCAATTTGGATGATAACTCCTAAACCGCTGCGCAGAAATGAACCAAACTTCACCCAATAGTGTATTGTATCACAATCTAGTAGTTATATTTGGAAATTTGGTTCTAGGACATTTGGTTTGAGCGCAATCCTCAAACTTATTTCAAAAAAGCCTTTTAGTTATTTTCACAGTGAGATCTATTCATTTCAGTCGAGAAATGCAATTTTGATGATAACTCCTAAACCGCTGCGCAGAAATGAACCAAACTTCACCCAATAGTGTATTGTATCACAATCTAGTAGTTACATTTGGAAATTTGGTTCTAGGACATTTGGTTTGAGCGCAATCGTCATACTTAGTTCAAAAAAGCCATTTAGGCCTTTTCACAGTGAGATCTATTCATTTCAGCCGAGAAATGCAATTTTGATGATAACTCCTAAACCGCTGCGCAGAAGTGAACCAAACTTCACCCAATAGTGTATTGTATTACAATCTAGTAGTTACATTTGGAAATTTGGTTCTAGGACATTTGGTTTGAGCGTAATCCTCAAACTTAATTCAAAAATGCCATTTACACCTTTTCACAGTGAGATCTATTCATTTCAGCCGAGAAATGCAATTTTGATGATAACTCCTAAACGGCTGCGCAGAAGTGAACTAAACTTCACCCAATAGTGTATTGTATTACAATCTAGTAGTTACATTTGGAAATTTGGTTCTAGGACATTTGGTTTGAGCGCAATCATCAAACTTAGTTCAAAAATGCAATTTACGCCTTTTCACAGTGAGATCTATTCATTTCAGCCGAGAAATGCAATTTTGATGATAACTCCTAAACGGCTGCGCAGAAGTGAACTAAACTTCACCCAATAGTGTATTGTCTTACAATCTAGTAGTTACATTTGGAAATTTGGTTCTAGGACATTTGGTTTGAGCGCAATCCTCAAACTTAGTTCAAAAAAGCCATTTAGGCCTTTTCACAGTGAGATCTATTCATTTCAGCCGAGAAATGTAATTTTGATGATAACTCCCAAACCGCTGCGCAGAAGTGAACCAAACTTCACCCAATAGTGTATTGTATGACAAACTAGTAGTTACATTTGGAAATGTGGTTCTAGGACGTTTGGTTTGAGCGCAATCCTCAAACTTAGTTCAAAAAAGCCATTTAGGCCTTTTCACAGTGAGATCTATTCATTTCAGCCGAGAAATGCAATTTTGATGATAACTCCCAAACCGCTGCGCAGAAATGAACCAAACTTCACCCAATAGTGTATTGTATCACAATCTAGTACTTACAATTGGAAATTTGGTTCTAGGACTTTTGGTTTGAGCGCAATCCTCAAACTTAGTTCAAAAAAGCAATTTACGCCTTCTGACAGCGAGATCTATTCATTTCAGCCGAGAAATGTAATTTTGATGATAACTCCCAAACCGCTGCGCAAAAGTGAACCAAACTTCACCCAATAGTATCACAATCTAGTAGTTACATTTGGAAATTTGGTTCTAGGACATTTGGTTTGAGCGCAATCCTCATACTTAGTTCAAAAAAGCCATTTAGGCCTTTTCACAGTGAGATCTATTCATTTCAGCCGAGAAATGCAATTTTGATGATAACTCCTAAACCGCTGCGCAGAAGTGAACCAAACTTCACCCAATAGTGTATTGTATTACAATCTAGTAGTTACATTTGGAAATTTGGTTCTAGGACATTTGGTTTGAGCGTAATCCTCAAACTTAATTCAAAAATGCCATTTACGCCTTTTGACAGCGAGATCGATTCATTTCAGCCGAGAAATGTAATTTTGATGATAACTCCCAAACCGCTGCGCAGAATTGAACCAAACTTCACCCAATAGTGTATTGTATCACAATCTAGTAGTTACATTTGGAAATTTGGTTCTAGGACATTTGGTTTGAGCGCAATCCTCAAACTTAGTTCAAAAATGTCATTTACGCCTTTTCACAGTGAGATCTATTCATTTCAGCCGAGAAATGCAATTTTGATGATAACTCCTAAACCGCTGCGCAGAAGTGAACAAAACTTCACCCAATAGTGTATTGTATCACAATGTAGTTGTTACATTTGGAAATTTGGTTCTAGGACATTTGGTTTGAGCGCAACCCTCAAACTTAGTTCAAAAAAGCCATTTACGCCTTCTGACAGCGAGATCTATTCATTTCAGCCGAGAAATGTAATTTTGATGATAACTCCCAAACCGCTGCGCAGAAGTGAACCAAACTTCACCCAATAGTATCACAGTCTAGTAGTTACATTTGGAAATTTGGTTCTAGGACATTTGGTTTGAGCGCAATCCTCAAACTTATTTCAAAAAAGCCTTTTAGTTATTTTCACAGTGAGATCTATTCATTTCAGCCGAGAAATGCAATTTTGATGATAACTCCTAAACCGCTGCGCACAAATGAACCAAACTTCACCCAATAGTGTATTGTATTACCATCTAGTAGTGACATTTGGAAATTTGGTTCTAGGACATTTGGTTTGAGCGCAATCCTCAAACATATTTCAAAAAAGCCTTTTAGGCATTTTCACAGTGAGATCGATTCATTTCAGCCGAGAAATGTAATTTTGATAACTCCCAAACCGCTGCGCAGAAGTGAACCAAACTTCACCCAATAGTGTATTGTATCACAATCTAGTAGTTACATTTGGAAGTTTGGTTCTAGGACATTTGGTTTGAGCGCAATCCTCAAACTTATTTCAAAAAAGCCTTTTAGGCATTTTCACAGTGAGATCTATTCATTTCAGCCGAGAAATGCAATTTTGATGATAACTCCTAAACCCCTGCGCAGAAATGAACCAAACTTCACCCAATAGTGTATTGTATTACAATCTAGTAGTTACATTTGGAAATTTGGTTCTAGGACATTTGGTTTAAACGCAATCCTCAAACTTATTTCAAAAAAGCCTTTTAGTTATTTTCACAGTGAGATCTATTCATTTCAGCCGAGAAATGCAATTTTGATGATAACTCCTAAACCGCTGCGCAGAAATGAACCAAACTTCACCCAATAGTGTATTGTATCACAATCTAGTAGTTACATTTGGAAATTTGGTTCTAGGGCATTTGGTTTGAGCGCAATCCTCAAACTTAGTTAAAAAAAAGTCATTTAAGCCTTTTCTCAGTGAGATCTACGCGATATGGCCGAGAAATGTAATTTTGATGTTAACACCCAAACCGCTGCGCAGAAGTCAACCAAACTTCACCCAATAGTGTATTGTATCACAATCTAGTAGTTACATTTGGAAATTTGGTTCTAGGACATTTGGTTTGAGCGCAATCCTCAAACTTAGTTAAAAAAAAGTCATTTAAGCCTTTTCACAGTGAGATCTACGCGATATGGCCAAGAAATGTAATTTTGATGTTAACTCCAAAACCGCTGCACAGAAGTCAACCAAACTTCACCCAATAGTGTATTGTATCACGATCTAGTAGTTACATTTGGAAATTTGGTTCTAGGACATTTGGTTTGAGCGCAATCCTCAAACTTAGTTAAAAAAAAGTCATTAAAGCCTTTTCGCAGTGAGATCTACGCGATATGGCCGAGAAATGTAATTTTGATGTTAACTCCACAACCGCTGCGCAGAAGTCAACCAAACTTCACCCAATAGTGTATCGTATCACAATCTAGTAGTTACATTTGGAAATTTGGTTCTAGGACATTTGGTTTGAGCACAATCCTCAAACTTAGTTAAAAAAAGTCATTTAAGCCTTTTCTCAGTGAGATCTACGCGATATGGCCGAGAAATGTAATTTTGATGTTAACTCCAAAACCGCTGCGTAGAAGTAAACCAAACTTCACCCAATAGTGTATTGTATCACAATCTAGTAGTTACATTTGGAAATTTGGTTCTAGGACATTTGGTTTGAGCGCAATCCTCAAACTTAGTTTAAAAAATGTCATTTAAGCCTTTTCACAGTGAGATCTACACGATATGGCCGAGAAATGTAATTTTGATGTTAACTCCAAAACCGCTGCGCAGAAGTCAACCAAACTTCACCCAATAGTGTATTGTATCACAATCTAGTAGTTACATTTGGAAATTTGGTTCTAGGACATTTGGTTTGAGCGCAATCCTCAAACTTAGTTTAAAAAAGTCATTTAAGCCTTTTCGCAGTGAGATCTACGCGATATGGCCGAGAAATGTAATTTTGATGTTAACTCCCAAACCGCTGCGCAGAAGTCAACCAAACTTCACCCAATAGTGCATTGTATCACAATCTAGTAGTTACATTTGAAAATTTGGTTCTAGGACATTTGGGTTGAGCGCAATCCTCAAACTTAGTTAAAAAAAGTCATTTAAGCCTTTTCTCAGTGAGATATACGCGATATGGCCGAGAAATGTAATTTTTATGTTAACTCCAAAACCGCTGCGCAGAAGTCAACCAAACTTCAGCCAATAGTGTATTGTATCACAATCTAGTAGTTACATATAGAAATTTGGTTCTAGGACATTTGGTTTGAGCGCAATCCTCAAACTTAGTTAAAAAAAGTCATTTAAGCCTTTTCGCAGTGAGATCTACGCGATATGGCCGAGAAATGTAATTTTGATGTTAACTCCCAAACCGCTGCGCAGAAGTCAACCAAACTTCACCCAATAGTGTATTGTATCACAATCTAGTAGTTACATTTGGAAATTTGGTTCTAGGGCATTTCGTTTGAGCGCAATCCTCAAACTTAGTTAAAAAAAAGTCATTTAAGCCTTTTCTCAGTGAGATCTACGCGATATGGCCGAGAAATGTAATTTTGATGTTAACTCCCAAACCGCTGCGCAGAAGTCAACCAAACTTCACCCAATAGTGTATTGTATCACAATCTAGTAGTTACATTTGGAAATTTGGTTCTAGGACATTTGGTTTGAGCGCAATCCTCAAACTTAGTTAAAAAAAAGTCATTTAAGCCTTTTCACAGTGAGATCTACGCGATATGGCCGAGAAATGTAATTTTGATGTTAACTCCAAAACCGCTGCACAGAAGTCAACCAAACTTCACCCAATAGTGTATTGTATCACGATCTAGTAGTTACATTTGGAAATTTGGTTCTAGGACATTTGGTTTGAGCGCAATCCTCAAACTTAGTTAAAAAAAAGTCATTAAAGCCTTTTCGCAGTGAGATCTACGCGATATGGCCGAGAAATGTAATTTTGATGTTAACTCCCAAACCGCTGCGCAGAAGTCAACCAAACTTCACCCAATAGTGTATCGTATCACAATCTAGTAGTTACATTTGGAAATTTGGTTCTAGGACATTTGGTTTGAGCACAATCCTCAAACTTAGTTAAAAAAAGTCATTTAAGCCTTTTCTCAGTGAGATCTACGCGATATGGCCGAGAAATGTAATTTTGATGTTAACTCCAAAACCGCTGCGTAGAAGTAAACCAAACTTCACCCAATAGTGTATTGTATCACAATCTAGTAGTTACATTTGGAAATTTGGTTCTAGGACATTTGGTTTGAGCGCAATCCTCAAACTTAGTTTAAAAAATGTCATTTAATCCTTTTCACAGTGAGATCTACACGATATGGCCGAGAAATGTAATTTTGATGTTAACTCCAAAACCGCTGCGCAGAAGTCAACCAAACTTCACCCAATAGTGTATTGTATCACAATCTAGTAGTTACATTTGGAAATTTGGTTCTAGGACATTTGGTTTGAGCGCAATCCTCAAACTTAGTTTAAAAAATGTCATTTAATCCTTTTCACAGTGAGATCTACACGATATGGCCGAGAAATGTAATTTTGATGATAACTCCTAAACCGCTGCGCACAAATGAACCAAACTTCACCCAATAGTGTATTGTATTACCATCTAGTAGTGACATTTGGAAATTTGGTTCTAGGACATTTGGTTTGAGCGCAATCCTCAAACTTATTTCAAAAAAGCCTTTTAGGCATTTTCACAGTGAGATCTATTCATTTCAGCCGAGAAATGCAATTTTGATGATAACTCCTAAACCCCTGCGCAGAAATGAACCAAACTTCACCCAATAGTGTATTGTATTACAATCTAGTAGTTACATTTGGAAATTTGGTTCTAGGACATTTGGTTTAAACGCAATCCTCAAACTTATTTCAAAAAAGACTTTTAGTTATTTTCACAGTGAGATCTATTCATTTCAGCCGAGAAATGCAATTTGGATGATAACTCCTAAACCGCTGCGCAGAAATGAACCAAACTTCACCCAATAGTGTATTGTATCACAATCTAGTAGTTATATTTGGAAATTTGGTTCTAGGACATTTGGTTTGAGCGCAATCCTCAAACTTATTTCAAAAAAGCCTTTTAGTTATTTTCACAGTGAGATCTATTCATTTCAGTCGAGAAATGCAATTTTGATGATAACTCCTAAACCGCTGCGCAGAAATGAACCAAACTTCACCCAATAGTGTATTGTATCACAATCTAGTAGTTACATTTGGAAATTTGGTTCTAGGACATTTGGTTTGAGCGCAATCCTCATACTTAGTTCAAAAAAGCCATTTAGGCCTTTTCACAGTGAGATCTATTCATTTCAGCCGAGAAATGCAATTTTGATGATAACTCCTAAACCGCTGCGCAGAAGTGAACCAAACTTCACCCAATAGTGTATTGTATTACAATCTAGTAGTTACATTTGGAAATTTGGTTCTAGGACATTTGGTTTGAGCGTAATCCTCAAACTTAATTCAAAAATGCCATTTACACCTTTTCACAGTGAGATCTATTCATTTCAGCCGAGAAATGCAATTTTGATGATAACTCCTAAACGGCTGCGCAGAAGTGAACTAAACTTCACCCAACAGTGTATTGTATTACAATCTAGTAGTTACATTTGGAAATTTGGTTCTAGGACATTTGGTTTGAGCGCAATCATCAAACTTAGTTCAAAAATGCAATTTACGCCTTTTCACAGTGAGATCTATTCATTTCAGCCGAGAAATGCAATTTTGATGATAACTCCTAAACGGCTGCGCAGAAGTGAACTAAACTTCACCCAATAGTGTATTGTCTTACAATCTAGTAGTTACATTTGGAAATTTGGTTCTAGGACATTTGGTTTGAGCGCAATCCTCAAACTTAGTTCAAAAAAGCCATTTAGGCCTTTTCACAGTGAGATCTATTCATTTCAGCCGAGAAATGTAATTTTGATGATAACTCCCAAACCGCTGCGCAGAAGTGAACCAAACTTCACCCAATAGTGTATTGTATGACAAACTAGTAGTTACATTTGGAAATGTGGTTCTAGGACGTTTGGTTTGAGCGCAATCCTCAAACTTAGTTCAAAAAAGCCATTTAGGCCTTTTCACAGTGAGATCTATTCATTTCAGCCGAGAAATGCAATTTTGATGATAACTCCCAAACCGCTGCGCAGAAATGAACCAAACTTCACCCAATAGTGTATTGTATCACAATCTAGTACTTACAATTGGAAATTTGGTTCTAGGACTTTTGGTTTGAGCGCAATCCTCAAACTTAGTTCAAAAAAGCAATTTACGCCTTCTGACAGCGAGATCTATTCATTTCAGCCGAGAAATGTAATTTTGATGATAACTCCCAAACCGCTGCGCAAAAGTGAACCAAACTTCACCCAATAGTATCACAATCTAGTAGTTACATTTGGAAATTTGGTTCTAGGACATTTGGTTTGAGCGCAATCCTCATACTTAGTTCAAAAAAGCCATTTAGGCCTTTTCACAGTGAGATCTATTCATTTCAGCCGAGAAATGCAATTTTGATGATAACTCCTAAACCGCTGCGCAGAAGTGAACCAAACTTCACCCAATAGTGTATTGTATTACAATCTAGTAGTTACATTTGGAAATTTGGTTCTAGGACATTTGGTTTGAGCGTAATCCTCAAACTTAATTCAAAAATGCCATTTACGCCTTTTGACAGCGAGATCGATTCATTTCAGCCGAGAAATGTAATTTTGATGATAACTCCCAAACCGCTGCGCAGAATTGAACCAAACTTCACCCAATAGTGTATTGTATCACAATATAGTAGTTACATTTGGAAATTTGGTTCTAGGACATTTGGTTTGAGCGCAATCCTCAAACTTAGTTCAAAAATGTCATTTACGCCTTTTCACAGTGAGATCTATTCATTTCAGCCGAGAAATGCAATTTTGATGATAACTCCTAAACTGCTGCGCAGAAGTGAACAAAACTTCACCCAATAGTGTATTGTATCACAATGTAGTTGTTACATTTGGAAATTTGGTTCTAGGACATTTGGTTTGAGCGCAACCCTCAAACTTAGTTCAAAAAAGCCATTTACGCCTTCTGACAGCGAGATCTATTCATTTCAGCCGAGAAATGTAATTTTGATGATAACTCCCAAACCGCTGCGCAGAAGTGAACCAAACTTCACCCAATAGTATCACAGTCTAGTAGTTACATTTGGAAATTTGGTTCTAGGACATTTGGTTTGAGCGCAATCCTCAAACTTATTTCAAAAAAGCCTTTTAGTTATTTTCACAGTGAGATCTATTCATTTCAGCCGAGAAATGCAATTTTGATGATAACTCCTAAACCGCTGCGCACAAATGAACCAAACTTCACCCAATAGTGTATTGTATTACCATCTAGTAGTGACATTTGGAAATTTGGTTCTAGGACATTTGGTTTGAGCGCAATCCTCAAACATATTTCAAAAAAGCCTTTTAGGCATTTTCACAGTGAGATCGATTCATTTCAGCCGAGAAATGTAATTTTGATAACTCCCAAACCGCTGCGCAGAAGTGAACCAAACTTCACCCAATAGTGTATTGTATCACAATCTAGTAGTTACATTTTGAAGTTTGGTTCTAGGACATTTGGTTTGAGCGCAATCCTCAAACTTATTTCAAAAAAGCCTTTTAGGCATTTTCACAGTGAGATCTATTCATTTCAGCCGAGAAATGCAATTTTGATGATAACTCCTAAACCCCTGCGCAGAAATGAACCAAACTTCACCCAATAGTGTATTGTATTACAATCTAGTAGTTACATTTGGAAATTTGGTTCTAGGACATTTGGTTTAAACGCAATCCTCAAACTTATTTCAAAAAAGCCTTTTAGTTATTTTCACAGTGAGATCTATTCATTTCAGCCGAGAAATGCAATTTTGATGATAACTCCTAAACCGCTGCGCAGAAATGAACCAAACTTCACCCAATAGTGTATTGTATCACAATCTAGTAGTTACATTTGGAAATTTGGTTCTAGGGCATTTGGTTTGAGCGCAATCCTCAAACTTAGTTAAAAAAAAGTCATTTAAGCCTTTTCTCAGTGAGATCTACGCGATATGGCCGAGAAATGTAATTTTGATGTTAACACCCAAACCGCTGCGCAGAAGTCAACCAAACTTCACCCAATAGTGTATTGTATCACAATCTAGTAGTTACATTTGGAAATTTGGTTCTAGGACATTTGGTTTGAGCGCAATCCTCAAACTTAGTTAAAAAAAAGTCATTTAAGCCTTTTCACAGTGAGATCTACGCGATATGGCCAAGAAATGTAATTTTGATGTTAACTCCAAAACCGCTGCACAGAAGTCAACCAAACTTCACCCAATAGTGTATTGTATCACGATCTAGTAGTTACATTTGGAAATTTGGTTCTAGGACATTTGGTTTGAGCGCAATCCTCAAACTTAGTTAAAAAAAAAGTCATTAAAGCCTTTTCGCAGTGAGATCTACGCGATATGGCCGAGAAATGTAATTTTGATGTTAACTCCACAACCGCTGCGCAGAAGTCAACCAAACTTCACCCAATAGTGTATCGTATCACAATCTAGTAGTTACATTTGGAAATTTGGTTCTAGGACATTTGGTTTGAGCACAATCCTCAAACTTAGTTAAAAAAAGTCATTTAAGCCTTTTCTCAGTGAGATCTACGCGATATGGCCGAGAAATGTAATTTTGATGTTAACTCCAAAACCGCTGCGTAGAAGTAAACCAAACTTCACCCAATAGTGTATTGTATCACAATCTAGTAGTTACATTTGGAAATTTGGTTCTAGGACATTTGGTTTGAGCGCAATCCTCAAACTTAGTTTAAAAAATGTCATTTAAGCCTTTTCACAGTGAGATCTACACGATATGGCCGAGAAATGTAATTTTGATGTTAACTCCAAAACCGCTGCGCAGAAGTCAACCAAACTTCACCCAATAGTGTATTGTATCACAATCTAGTAGTTACATTTGGAAATTTGGTTCTAGGACATTTGGTTTGAGCGCAATCCTCAAACTTAGTTTAAAAAAGTCATTTAAGCCTTTTCGCAGTGAGATCTACGCGATATGGCCGAGAAATGTAATTTTGATGTTAACTCCCAAACCGCTGCGCAGAAGTCAACCAAACTTCACCCAATAGTGCATTGTATCACAATCTAGTAGTTACATTTGAAAATTTGGTTCTAGGACATTTGGGTTGAGCGCAATCCTCAAACTTAGTTAAAAAAAGTCATTTAAGCCTTTTCTCAGTGAGATATACGCGATATGGCCGAGAAATGTAATTTTTATGTTAACTCCAAAACCGCTGCGCAGAAGTCAACCAAACTTCAGCCAATAGTGTATTGTATCACAATCTAGTAGTTACATATAGAAATTTGGTTCTAGGACATTTGGTTTGAGCGCAATCCTCAAACTTAGTTAAAAAAAGTCATTTAAGCCTTTTCGCAGTGAGATCTACGCGATATGGCCGAGAAATGTAATTTTGATGTTAACTCCCAAACCGCTGCGCAGAAGTCAACCAAACTTCACCCAATAGTGTATTGTATCACAATCTAGTAGTTACATTTGGAAATTTGGTTCTAGGGCATTTCGTTTGAGCGCAATCCTCAAACTTAGTTAAAAAAAAGTCATTTAAGCCTTTTCTCAGTGAGATCTACGCGATATGGCCGAGAAATGTAATTTTGATGTTAACTCCCAAACCGCTGCGCAGAAGTCAACCAAACTTCACCCAATAGTGTATTGTATCACAATCTAGTAGTTACATTTGGAAATTTGGTTCTAGGACATTTGGTTTGAGCGCAATCCTCAAACTTAGTTAAAAAAAAGTCATTTAAGCCTTTTCACAGTGAGATCTACGCGATATGGCCGAGAAATGTAATTTTGATGTTAACTCCAAAACCGCTGCACAGAAGTCAACCAAACTTCACCCAATAGTGTATTGTATCACGATCTAGTAGTTACATTTGGAAATTTGGTTCTAGGACATTTGGTTTGAGCGCAATCCTCAAACTTAGTTAAAAAAAAGTCATTAAAGCCTTTTCGCAGTGAGATCTACGCGATATGGCCGAGAAATGTAATTTTGATGTTAACTCCCAAACCGCTGCGCAGAAGTCAACCAAACTTCACCCAATAGTGTATCGTATCACAATCTAGTAGTTACATTTGGAAATTTGGTTCTAGGACATTTGGTTTGAGCACAATCCTCAAACTTAGTTAAAAAAAGTCATTTAAGCCTTTTCTCAGTGAGATCTACGCGATATGGCCGAGAAATGTAATTTTGATGTTAACTCCAAAACCGCTGCGTAGAAGTAAACCAAACTTCACCCAATAGTGTATTGTATCACAATCTAGTAGTTACATTTGGAAATTTGGTTCTAGGACATTTGGTTTGAGCGCAATCCTCAAACTTAGTTTAAAAAATGTCATTTAATCCTTTTCACAGTGAGATCTACACGATATGGCCGAGAAATGTAATTTTGATGTTAACTCCAAAACCGCTGCGCAGAAGTCAACCAAACTTCACCCAATAGTGTATTGTATCACAATCTAGTAGTTACATTTGGAAATTTGGTTCTAGGACATTTGGTTTGAGCGCAATCCTCAAACTTAGTTAAAAAAAGTCATTTAAGCCTTTTCGCAGTGAGATCTACGCGATATGGCCGAGAAATGTAATTTTGATGTTAACTCCCAAACCGCTGCGCAGATGTCAACCAAACTTCACCCAATAGTGTATTGTATCACAATCTAGTAGTTACATTTGAAAATTTGGTTCTAGGACATTTGGTTTGAGCGCAATCCTCAAACTTAGTTAAAAAAAGTCATTTAAGCCTTTTCTCAGTGAGATCTACGCGATATGGCCGAGAAATGTAATTTTGATGTTAACTCCCAAACCGCTGCGCAGAAGTAAACCAAACTTTACCCAATAGTGTATTGTATCACAATCTAGTAGTTACATTTGGAAATTTGGTTCTAGGACATTTGGTTTGAGCGCAATCCTCAAACTTAGTTAAAAAAAAGTCATTTAAGCCTTTTCACAGTGAGATCTACGCGATATGGCCGAGAAATGTAATTTTGATGTTAACTCCAAAACCGCTGCGCAGAAGTCAACCAAACTTCACCCAATAGTGTATTGTATCACAATCTAGTAGTTACATTTGGAAATTTGGTTCTAGGACATTTGGTTTGAGCGCAATCCTCAAACTTAGTTTAAAAAAAGTCATTTAAGCCTTTTCTCAGTGAGATCTACGCGATATGGCCGAGAAATGTAATTTTGATGACTCCAAAACCGCTGCGCAGAAGTCAACCAAACTTCACCCAATAGTGTATTGTATCACAATTTAGTAGTTACATTTGGAAATTTGGTTCTAGGACATTTGGTTTGAGCGCAATCCTCAAACTTAGTTAAAAAAAGTCATTTAAGCCTTTTCGCAGTGAGATCTACGCGATATGGCCGAGAAATGTAATTTTGATGTTAACTCCCAAACCGCTGCCCAGAAGTCAACCAAACTTCACCCAATAGTGTATTGTATCACAATCTAGCAGTTACATTTGGAAATTTGGTTCTAGGACATTTGGTTTGAGCGCAATCCTCAAACTTAGTTAAAAAAAAGTCATTTAAGCCTTTTCGCATTGAGATCTACGCGATATGGCCGAGAAATGTAATTTTGATGTTAACTCCCAAACCGCTGCGCAGAAGTCAACCAAACTTCACCCAATAGTGTATTGTATCACAATCTAGCAGTTACATTTGGAAATTTGGTTCTAGGACATTTGGTTTGAGCGTAATCCTCAAACTTAATTCAAAAATGCCATTTACGCCTTTTGACAGCGAGATCGATTCATTTCAGCCGAGAAATGTAATTTTGATGATAACTCCCAAACCACTGCGCAGAATTGAACCAAACTTCACCCAATAGTGTATTGTATCACAATCTAGTAGTTACATTTGGAAATTTGGTTCTAGGACATTTGGTTTGAGCGCAATCCTCAAACTTAGTTCAAAAATGTCATTTACGCCTTTTCACAGTGAGATCTATTCATTTCAGCCGAGAAATGCAATTTTGATGATAACTCCTAAACCGCTGCGCAGAAGTGAACAAAACTTCACCCAATAGTGTATTGTATCACAATGTAGTTGTTACATTTGGAAATTTGGTTCTAGGACATTTGGTTTGAGCGCAACCCTCAAACTTAGTTCAAAAAAGCCATTTACGCCTTCTGACAGCGAGATCTATTCATTTCAGCCGAGAAATGTAATTTTGATGATAACTCCCAAACCGCTGCGCAGAAGTGAACCAAACTTCACCCAATAGTATCACAGTCTAGTAGTTACATTTGGAAATTTGGTTCTAGGACATTTGGTTTGAGCGCAATCCTCAAACTTATTTCAAAAAAGCCTTTTAGTTATTTTCACAGTGAGATCTATTCATTTCAGCCGAGAAATGCAATTTTGATGATAACTCCTAAACCGCTGCGCACAAATGAACCAAACTTCACCCAATAGTGTATTGTATTACCATCTAGTAGTGACATTTGGAAATTTGGTTCTAGGACATTTGGTTTGAGCGCAATCCTCAAACATATTTCAAAAAAGCCTTTTAGGCATTTTCACAGTGAGATCGATTCATTTCAGCCGAGAAATGTAATTTTGATAACTCCCAAACCGCTGCGCAGAAGTGAACCAAACTTCACCCAATAGTGTATTGTATCACAATCTAGTAGTTACATTTGGAAGTTTGGTTCTAGGACATTTGGTTTGAGCGCAATCCTCAAACTTATTTCAAAAAAGCCTTTTAGGCATTTTCACAGTGAGATCTATTCATTTCAGCCGAGAAATGCAATTTTGATGATAACTCCTAAACCCCTGCGCAGAAATGAACCAAACTTCACCCAATAGTGTATTGTATTACAATCTAGTAGTTACATTTGGAAATTTGGTTCTAGGACATTTGGTTTAAACGCAATCCTCAAACTTATTTCAAAAAAGCCTTTTAGTTATTTTCACAGTGAGATCTATTCATTTCAGCCGAGAAATGCAATTTTGATGATAACTCCTAAACCGCTGCGCAGAAATGAACCAAACTTCACCCAATAGTGTATTGTATCACAATCTAGTAGTTACATTTGGAAATTTGGTTCTAGGGCATTTGGTTTGAGCGCAATCCTCAAACTTAGTTAAAAAAAAGTCATTTAAGCCTTTTCTCAGTGAGATCTACGCGATATGGCCGAGAAATGTAATTTTGATGTTAACACCCAAACCGCTGCGCAGAAGTCAACCAAACTTCACCCAATAGTGTATTGTATCACAATCTAGTAGTTACATTTGGAAATTTGGTTCTAGGACATTTGGTTTGAGCGCAATCCTCAAACTTAGTTAAAAAAAAGTCATTTAAGCCTTTTCACAGTGAGATCTACGCGATATGGCCAAGAAATGTAATTTTGATGTTAACTCCAAAACCGCTGCACAGAAGTCAACCAAACTTCACCCAATAGTGTATTGTATCACGATCTAGTAGTTACATTTGGAAATTTGGTTCTAGGACATTTGGTTTGAGCGCAATCCTCAAACTTAGTTAAAAAAAAGTCATTAAAGCCTTTTCGCAGTGAGATCTACGCGATATGGCCGAGAAATGTAATTTTGATGTTAACTCCACAACCGCTGCGCAGAAGTCAACCAAACTTCACCCAATAGTGTATCGTATCACAATCTAGTAGTTACATTTGGAAATTTGGTTCTAGGACATTTGGTTTGAGCACAATCCTCAAACTTAGTTAAAAAAAGTCATTTAAGCCTTTTCTCAGTGAGATCTACGCGATATGGCCGAGAAATGTAATTTTGATGTTAACTCCAAAACCGCTGCGTAGAAGTAAACCAAACTTCACCCAATAGTGTATTGTATCACAATCTAGTAGTTACATTTGGAAATTTGGTTCTAGGACATTTGGTTTGAGCGCAATCCTCAAACTTAGTTTAAAAAATGTCATTTAAGCCTTTTCACAGTGAGATCTACACGATATGGCCGAGAAATGTAATTTTGATGTTAACTCCAAAACCGCTACGCAGAAGTCAACCAAACTTCACCCAATAGTGTATTGTATCACAATCTAGTAGTTACATTTGGAAATTTGGTTCTAGGACATTTGGTTTGAGCGCAATCCTCAAACTTAGTTTAAAAAAGTCATTTAAGCCTTTTCGCAGTGAGATCTACGCGATATGGCCGAGAAATGTAATTTTGATGTTAACTCCCAAACCGCTGCGCAGAAGTCAACCAAACTTCACCCAATAGTGCATTGTATCACAATCTAGTAGTTACATTTGAAAATTTGGTTCTAGGACATTTGGGTTGAGCGCAATCCTCAAACTTAGTTAAAAAAAGTCATTTAAGCCTTTTCTCAGTGAGATATACGCGATATGGCCGAGAAATGTAATTTTTATGTTAACTCCAAAACCGCTGCGCAGAAGTCAACCAAACTTCAGCCAATAGTGTATTGTATCACAATCTAGTAGTTACATATAGAAATTTGGTTCTAGGACATTTGGTTTGAGCGCAATCCTCAAACTTAGTTAAAAAAAGTCATTTAAGCCTTTTCGCAGTGAGATCTACGCGATATGGCCGAGAAATGTAATTTTGATGTTAACTCCCAAACCGCTGCGCAGAAGTCAACCAAACTTCACCCAATAGTGTATTGTATCACAATCTAGTAGTTACATTTGGAAATTTGGTTCTAGGGCATTTCGTTTGAGCGCAATCCTCAAACTTAGTTAAAAAAAAGTCATTTAAGCCTTTTCTCAGTGAGATCTACGCGATATGGCCGAGAAATGTAATTTTGATGTTAACTCCCAAACCGCTGCGCAGAAGTCAACCAAACTTCACCCAATAGTGTATTGTATCACAATCTAGTAGTTACATTTGGAAATTTGGTTCTAGGACATTTGGTTTGAGCGCAATCCTCAAACTTAGTTAAAAAAAAGTCATTTCAGCCTTTTCACAGTGAGATCTACGCGATATGGCCGAGAAATGTAATTTTGATGTTAACTCCAAAACCGCTGCACAGAAGTCAACCAAACTTCACCCAATAGTGTATTGTATCACGATCTAGTAGTTACATTTGGAAATTTGGTTCTAGGACATTTGGTTTGAGCGCAATCCTCAAACTTAGTTAAAAAAAAGTCATTAAAGCCTTTTCGCAGTGAGATCTACGCGATATGGCCGAGAAATGTAATTTTGATGTTAACTCCCAAACCGCTGCGCAGAAGTCAACCAAACTTCACCCAATAGTGTATCGTATCACAATCTAGTAGTTACATTTGGAAATTTGTTTCTAGGACATTTGGTTTGAGCACAATCCTCAAACTTAGTTAAAAAAAGTCATTTAAGCCTTTTCTCAGTGAGATCTACGCGATATGGCCGAGAAATGTAATTTTGATGTTAACTCCAAAACCGCTGCGTAGAAGTAAACCAAACTTCACCCAATAGTGTATTGTATCACAATCTAGTAGTTACATTTGGAAATTTGGTTCTAGGACATTTGGTTTGAGCGCAATCCTCAAACTTAGTTTAAAAAATGTCATTTAATCCTTTTCACAGTGAGATCTACACGATATGGCCGAGAAATGTAATTTTGATGTTAACTCCAAAACCGCTGCGCAGAAGTCAACCAAACTTCACCCAATAGTGTATTGTATCACAATCTAGTAGTTACATTTGGAAATTTGGTTCTAGGACATTTGGTTTGAGCGCAATCCTCAAACTTAGTTTAAAAAATGTCATTTAATCCTTTTCACAGTGACATCTACACGATATGGCCGAGAAATGTAATTTTGATGATAACTCCTAAACCGCTGCGCACAAATGAACCAAACTTCACCCAATAGTGTATTGTATTACCATCTAGTAGTGACATTTGGAAATTTGGTTCTAGGACATTTGGTTTGAGCGCAATCCTCAAACTTATTTCAAAAAAGCCTTTTAGGCATTTTCACAGTGAGATCTATTCATTTCAGCCGAGAAATGCAATTTTGATGATAACTCCTAAACCCCTGCGCAGAAATGAACCAAACTTCACCCAATAGTGTATTGTATTACAATCTAGTAGTTACATTTGGAAATTTGGTTCTAGGACATTTGGTTTAAACGCAATCCTCAAACTTATTTCAAAAAAGACTTTTAGTTATTTTCACAGTGAGATCTATTCATTTCAGCCGAGAAATGCAATTTGGATGATAACTCCTAAACCGCTGCGCAGAAATGAACCAAACTTCACCCAATAGTGTATTGTATCACAATCTAGTAGTTATATTTGGAAATTTGGTTCTAGGACATTTGGTTTGAGCGCAATCCTCAAACTTATTTCAAAAAAGCCTTTTAGTTATTTTCACAGTGAGATCTATTCATTTCAGTCGAGAAATGCAATTTTGATGATAACTCCTAAACCGCTGCGCAGAAATGAACCAAACTTCACCCAATAGTGTATTGTATCACAATCTAGTAGTTACATTTGGAAATTTGGTTCTAGGACATTTGGTTTGAGCGCAATCCTCATACTTAGTTCAAAAAAGCCATTTAGGCCTTTTCACAGTGAGATCTATTCATTTCAGCCGAGAAATGCAATTTTGATGATAACTCCTAAACCGCTGCGCAGAAGTGAACCAAACTTCACCCAATAGTGTATTGTATTACAATCTAGTAGTTACATTTGGAAATTTGGTTCTAGGACATTTGGTTTGAGCGTAATCCTCAAACTTAATTCAAAAATGCCATTTACACCTTTTCACAGTGAGATCTATTCATTTCAGCCGAGAAATGCAATTTTGATGATAACTCCTAAACGGCTGCGCAGAAGTGAACTAAACTTCACCCAATAGTGTATTGTATTACAATCTAGTAGTTACATTTGGAAATTTGGTTCTAGGACATTTGGTTTGAGCGCAATCATCAAACTTAGTTCAAAAATGCAATTTACGCCTTTTCACAGTGAGATCTATTCATTTCAGCCGAGAAATGCAATTTTGATGATAACTCCTAAACCGCTGCGCAGAAGTGAACCAAACTTCACCCAATAGTGTATTGTATTACAATCTAGTAGTTACATTTGGAAATTTGGTTCTAGGACATTTGGTTTGAGCGTAATCCTCAAACTTAATTCAAAAATGCCATTTACGCCTTTTGACAGCGAGATCGATTCATTTCAGCCGAGAAATGTAATTTTGATGATAACTCCCAAACCGCTGCGCAGAATTGAACCAAACTTCACCCAATAGTGTATTGTATCACAATCTAGTAGTTACATTTGGAAATTTGGTTCTAGGACATTTGGTTTGAGCGCAATCCTCAAACTTAGTTCAAAAATGTCATTTACGCCTTTTCACAGTGAGATCTATTCATTTCAGCCGAGAAATGCAATTTTGATGATAACTCCTAAACTGCTGCGCAGAAGTGAACAAAACTTCACCCAATAGTGTATTGTATCACAATGTAGTTGTTACATTTGGAAATTTGGTTCTAGGACATTTGGTTTGAGCGCAACCCTCAAACTTAGTTCAAAAAAGCCATTTACGCCTTCTGACAGCGAGATCTATTCATTTCAGCCGAGAAATGTAATTTTGATGATAACTCCCAAACCGCTGCGCAGAAGTGAACCAAACTTCACCCAATAGTATCACAGTCTAGTAGTTACATTTGGAAATTTGGTTCTAGGACATTTGGTTTGAGCGCAATCCTCAAACTTATTTCAAAAAAGCCTTTTAGTTATTTTCACAGTGAGATCTATTCATTTCAGCCGAGAAATGCAATTTTGATGATAACTCCTAAACCGCTGCGCACAAATGAACCAAACTTCACCCAATAGTGTATTGTATTACCATCTAGTAGTGACATTTGGAAATTTGGTTCTAGGACATTTGGTTTGAGCGCAATCCTCAAACATATTTCAAAAAAGCCTTTTAGGCATTTTCACAGTGAGATCGATTCATTTCAGCCGAGAAATGTAATTTTGATAACTCCCAAACCGCTGCGCAGAAGTGAACCAAACTTCACCCAATAGTGTATTGTATCACAATCTAGTAGTTACATTTGGAAGTTTGGTTCTAGGACATTTGGTTTGAGCGCAATCCTCAAACTTATTTCAAAAAAGCCTTTTAGGCATTTTCACAGTGAGATCTATTCATTTCAGCCGAGAAATGCAATTTTGATGATAACTCCTAAACCCCTGCGCAGAAATGAACCAAACTTCACCCAATAGTGTATTGTATTACAATCTAGTAGTTACATTTGGAAATTTGGTTCTAGGACATTTGGTTTAAACGCAATCCTCAAACTTATTTCAAAAAAGCCTTTTAGTTATTTTCACAGTGAGATCTATTCATTTCAGCCGAGAAATGCAATTTTGATGATAACTCCTAAACCGCTGCGCAGAAATGAACCAAACTTCACCCAATAGTGTATTGTATCACAATCTAGTAGTTACATTTGGAAATTTGGTTCTAGGGCATTTGGTTTGAGCGCAATCCTCAAACTTAGTTAAAAAAAAGTCATTTAAGCCTTTTCTCAGTGAGATCTACGCGATATGGCCGAGAAATGTAATTTTGATGTTAACACCCAAACCGCTGCGCAGAAGTCAACCAAACTTCACCCAATAGTGTATTGTATCACAATCTAGTAGTTACATTTGGAAATTTGGTTCTAGGACATTTGGTTTGAGCGCAATCCTCAAACTTAGTTAAAAAAAAGTCATTTAAGCCTTTTCACAGTGAGATCTACGCGATATGGCCAAGAAATGTAATTTTGATGTTAACTCCAAAACCGCTGCACAGAAGTCAACCAAACTTCACCCAATAGTGTATTGTATCACGATCTAGTAGTTACATTTGGAAATTTGGTTCTAGGACATTTGGTTTGAGCGCAATCCTCAAACTTAGTTAAAAAAAAGTCATTAAAGCCTTTTCGCAGTGAGATCTACGCGATATGGCCGAGAAATGTAATTTTGATGTTAACTCCACAACCGCTGCGCAGAAGTCAACCAAACTTCACCCAATAGTGTATCGTATCACAATCTAGTAGTTACATTTGGAAATTTGGTTCTAGGACATTTGGTTTGAGCACAATCCTCAAACTTAGTTAAAAAAAGTCATTTAAGCCTTTTCTCAGTGAGATCTACGCGATATGGCCGAGAAATGTAATTTTGATGTTAACTCCAAAACCGCTGCGTAGAAGTAAACCAAACTTCACCCAATAGTGTATTGTATCACAATCTAGTAGTTACATTTGGAAATTTGGTTCTAGGACATTTGGTTTGAGCGCAATCCTCAAACTTAGTTAAAAAAAGTCATTTAAGCCTTTTCTCAGTGAGATCTACGCGATATGGCCGAGAAATGTAATTTTGATGTTAACTCCCAAACCGCTGCGCAGAAGTCAACCAAACTTCACCCAATAGTGTATTGTATCACAATCTAGTAGTTACATTTGGAAATTTGGTTCTAGGGCATTTCGTTTGAGCGCAATCCTCAAACTTAGTTAAAAAAAAGTCATTTAAGCCTTTTCTCAGTGAGATCTACGCGATATGGCCGAGAAATGTAATTTTGATGTTAACTCCCAAACCGCTGCGCAGAAGTCAACCAAACTTCACCCAATAGTGTATTGTATCACAATCTAGTAGTTACATTTGGAAATTTGGTTCTAGGACATTTGGTTTGAGCGCAATCCTCAAACTTAGTTAAAAAAAAGTCATTTAAGCCTTTTCACAGTGAGATCTACGCGATATGGCCGAGAAATGTAATTTTGATGTTAACTCCAAAACCGCTGCACAGAAGTCAACCAAACTTCACCCAATAGTGTATTGTATCACGATCTAGTAGTTACATTTGGAAATTTGGTTCTAGGACATTTGGTTTGAGCGCAATCCTCAAACTTAGTTAAAAAAAAGTCATTAAAGCCTTTTCGCAGTGAGATCTACGCGATATGGCCGAGAAATGTAATTTTGATGTTAACTCCCAAACCGCTGCGCAGAAGTCAACCAAACTTCACCCAATAGTGTATCGTATCACAATCTAGTAGTTACATTTGGAAATTTGGTTCTAGGACATTTGGTTTGAGCACAATCCTCAAACTTAGTTAAAAAAAGTCATTTAAGCCTTTTCTCAGTGAGATCTACGCGATATGGCCGAGAAATGTAATTTTGATGTTAACTCCAAAACCGCTGCGTAGAAGTAAACCAAACTTCACCCAATAGTGTATTGTATCACAATCTAGTAGTTACATTTGGAAATTTGGTTCTAGGACATTTGGTTTGAGCGCAATCCTCAAACTTAGTTTAAAAAATGTCATTTAATCCTTTTCACAGTGAGATCTACACGATATGGCCGAGAAATGTAATTTTGATGTTAACTCCAAAACCGCTGCGCAGAAGTCAACCAAACTTCACCCAATAGTGTATTGTATCACAATCTAGTAGTTACATTTGGAAATTTGGTTCTAGGACATTTGGTTTGAGCGCAATCCTCAAACTTAGTTAAAAAAAGTCATTTAAGCCTTTTCGCAGTGAGATCTACGCGATATGGCCGAGAAATGTAATTTTGATGTTAACTCCCAAACCGCTGCGCAGATGTCAACCAAACTTCACCCAATAGTGTATTGTATCACAATCTAGTAGTTACATTTGAAAATTTGGTTCTAGGACATTTGGTTTGAGCGCAATCCTCAAACTTAGTTAAAAAAAGTCATTTAAGCCTTTTCTCAGTGAGATCTACGCGATATGGCCGAGAAATGTAATTTTGATGTTAACTCCCAAACCGCTGCGCAGAAGTAAACCAAACTTCACCCAATAGTGTATTGTATCACAATCTAGTAGTTACATTTGGAAATTTGGTTCTAGGACATTTGGTTTGAGCGCAATCCTCAAACTTAGTTAAAAAAAAGTCATTTAAGCCTTTTCACAGTGAGATCTACGCGATATGGCCGAGAAATGTAATTTTGATGTTAACTCCAAAACCGCTGCGCAGAAGTCAACCAAACTTCACCCAATAGTGTATTGTATCACAATCTAGTAGTTACATTTGGAAATTTGGTTCTAGGACATTTGGTTTGAGCGCAATCCTCAAACTTAGTTTAAAAAAAGTCATTTAAGCCTTTTCTCAGTGAGATCTACGCGATATGGCCGAGAAATGTAATTTTGATGACTCCAAAACCGCTGCGCAGAAGTCAACCAAACTTCACCCAATAGTGTATTGTATCACAATTTAGTAGTTACATTTGGAAATTTGGTTCTAGGACATTTGGTTTGAGCGCAATCCTCAAACTTAGTTAAAAAAAGTCATTTAAGCCTTTTCGCAGTGAGATCTACACGATATGGCCGAGAAATGTAATTTTGATGTTAACTCCCAAACCGCTGCGCAGAAGTCAACCAAACTTCACCCAATAGTGTATTGTATCACAATCTAGTAGTTACATTTGGAAATTTGGTTCTAGGACATTTGGTTTGAGCGCAATCCTCACACTTAGTTAAAAAAAAGTCATTTAAGCCTTTTCGCAGTGAGATCTACGCGATATGGCCGAGAAATGTAATTTTTATGTTAATTCCAAAACCGCTGCGCAGAAGTCAACCAAACTTCACCCAATAGTGTATTGTATCACAATCTTGTAGTTACATTTGGAAATTTGGTTCTAGGACATTTGGTTTGAGCGCAATCCTCAAAATTAGTTAAAAAAAGTCATTTAAGCCTTTTCGCAGTGAGATCTACGCAATATGGCCGAGAAATGTAATTTTGATGTTAACTCCCAAACCGCTGCGCAGAAGTCAACCAAACTTCACCCAATAGTGTATTGTATCACAATCTAGTAGTTACATTTGGAAATTTGGTTCTAGGACATTTGGTTTGAGCGCAATCCTCAAAATTAGTTAAAAAAAGTCATTTAAGCCTTTTCGCAGTGAGATCTACGCGATATGGCCGAGAAATGTAATTTTGATGTTAACTCCCAAACCGCTGCCCAGAAGTCAACCAAACTTCACCCAATAGTGTATTGTATCACAATCTAGCAGTTACATTTGGAAATTTGGTTCTAGGACATTTGGTTTGAGCGCAATCCTCAAACTTAGTTAAAAAAAAGTCATTTAAGCCTTTTCGCATTGAGATCTACGCGATATGGCCGAGAAATGTAATTTTGATGTTAACTCCCAAACCGCTGCGCAGAAGTCAACCAAACTTCACCCAATAGTGTATTGTATCACAATCTAGCAGTTACATTTGGAAATTTGGTTCTAGGACATTTGGTTTGAGCGCAATCCTCAAACTTAGTTAAAAAAAAGTCATTTAAGCCTTTTCTCAGTGAGATCTACGCGATATGGCCGAGAAATGTAATTTTGATGTTAACTCCCAAACCGCTGCGCAGAAGTCAACCAAACTTCACCCAATAGTGTATTGTATCACAATCTAGTAGTTACATTTGGAAATTTGGTTCTAGGACATTTCGTTTGAGCG
Source organism: Corythoichthys intestinalis (assembly GCF_030265065.1). Taxonomy (NCBI): domain Eukaryota; kingdom Metazoa; phylum Chordata; class Actinopteri; order Syngnathiformes; family Syngnathidae; genus Corythoichthys; species Corythoichthys intestinalis. The sequence continues at coordinate 39,570,298 of NC_080414.1, read as the reverse complement.
CAATCCTCAAACTTAGTTAAAAAAAAAAAGTCATTTAAGCCTTTTCACAGTAAGATCTACGCGATATGGCCGAGAAATGTAATTTTGATGTTAACTCCAAAACCGCTGCGCAGAAGTCAACCAAACTTCACCCAATAGTGTATTGTATCACAATCTAGTAGTTACATTTGGAAATTTGGTTCTAGGACATTTGGTTTGAGCGCAATCCTCAAACTTAGTTAAAAAAAGTCATTTAAGCCTTTTCGCAGTGAGATCTACGCGATATGGCCGAGAAATGTAATTTTGATGTTAACTCCCAAACCGCTGCGCAGAAGTCAACCAAACTTCACCCAATAGTGTATTGTATCACAATCTAGTAGTTACATTTGGAAATTTGGTTCTAGGACATTTGGTTTGAGCGCAATCCTCAAACTTAGTTAAAAAAAAGTCATTTAAGCCTTTTCACAGTGAGATCTACGCGATATGGCCGAGAAATGTAATTTTGATGTTAACTCCAAAACCGCTGCGCAGAAGTCAACCAAACTTCACCCAATAGTGTATTGTATCACAATCTAGTAGTTACATTTGGAAATTTGGTTCTAGGACATTTGGTTTGAGCGCAATCCTCAAACTTAGTTTAAAAAAAGTCATTTAAGCCTTTTCTCAGTGAGATCTACGCGATATGGCCGAGAAATGTAATTTTGATGACTCCAAAACCGCTGCGCAGAAGTCAACCAAACTTCACCCAATAGTGTATTGTATCACAATTTAGTAGTTACATTTGGAAATTTGGTTCTAGGACATTTGGTTTGAGCGCAATCCTCAAACTTAGTTAAAAAAAGTCATTTAAGCCTTTTCGCAGTGAGATCTACACGATATGGCCGAGAAATGTAATTTTGATGTTAACTCCCAAACCGCTGCGCAGAAGTCAACCAAACTTCACCCAATAGTGTATTGTATCACAATCTAGTAGTTACATTTGGAAATTTGGTTCTAGGACATTTGGTTTGAGCGCAATCCTCAAACTTAGTTAAAAAAAAGTCATTTAAGCCTTTTCGCAGTGAGATCTACGCGATATGGCCGAGAAATGTAATTTTGATGTTAATTCCAAAACCGCTGCGCAGAAGTCAACCAAACTTCACCCAATAGTGTATTGTATCACAATCTTGTAGTTACATTTGGAAATTTGGTTCTAGGACATTTGGTTTGAGCGCAATCCTCAAAATTAGTTAAAAAAAGTCATTTAAGCCTTTTCGCAGTGAGATCTACGCGATATGGCCGAGAAATGTAATTTTGATGTTAACTCCCAAACCGCTGCGCAGAAGTCAACCAAACTTCACCCAATAGTGTATTGTATCACAATCTAGTAGTTACATTTGGAAATTTGGTTCTAGGACATTTGGTTTGAGCGCAATCCTCAAAATTAGTTAAAAAAAGTCATTTAAGCCTTTTCGCAGTGAGATCTACGCGATATGGCCGAGAAATGTAATTTTGATGTTAACTCCCAAACCGCTGCCCAGAAGTCAACCAAACTTCACCCAATAGTGTATTGTATCACAATCTAGCAGTTACATTTGGAAATTTGGTTCTAGGACATTTGGTTTGAGCGCAATCCTCAAACTTAGTTAAAAAAAAGTCATTTAAGCCTTTTCGCATTGAGATCTACGCGATATGGCCGAGAAATGTAATTTTGATGTTAACTCCCAAACCGCTGCGCAGAAGTCAACCAAACTTCACCCAATAGTGTATTGTATCACAATCTAGCAGTTACATTTGGAAATTTGGTTCTAGGACATTTGGTTTGAGCGCAATCCTCAAACTTAGTTAAAAAAAAGTCATTTAAGCCTTTTCTCAGTGAGATCTACGCGATATGGCCGAGAAATGTAATTTTGATGTTAACTCCCAAACCGCTGCGCAGAAGTCAACCAAACTTCACCCAATAGTGTATTGTATCACAATCTAGTAGTTACATTTGGAAATTTGGTTCTAGGACATTTCGTTTGAGCGCAATTCTCAAACTTAGTTAAAAAAAAAAAGTCATTTAAGCCTTTTCACAGTAAGATCTACGCGATATGGCCGAGAAATGTAATTTTGATGTTAACTCCAAAACCGCTGCGCAGAAGTCAACCAAACTTCACCCAATAGTGTATTGTATCACAATCTAGTAGTTACATTTGGAAATTTGGTTCTAGGACATTTGGTTTGAGCGCAATCCTCAAACTTAGTTAAAAAAAGTCATTTAAGCCTTTTCGCAGTGAGATCTACGCGATATGGCCGAGAAATGTAATTTTGATGTTAACTCCCAAACCGCTGCGCAGAAGTCAACCAAACTTCACCCAATAGTGTATTGTATCACAATCTAGTAGTTACATTTTGAAATTTGGTTCTAGGACATTTGGTTTGAGCGCAATCCTCAAACTTAGTTAAAAAAAGTCATTTAAGCCTTTTCGCAGTGAGATCTACGCGATATGGCCGAGAAATGTAATTTTGATGTTAACTCCCAAACCCCTGCGCAGAAGTCAACCAAACTTCACCCAATAGTGTATTGTATTACAATCTAGTAGTTACATTTGGAAATTTGGTTCTAGGACATTTGGTTTGAGCGTAATCCTCAAACTTAATTCAATAATGCCATTTACGCCTTCTGACAGCGAGATCGATTCATTTCAGCCGAGAAATGCAATTTTGATGATAACTCCTAAACCGCTGCGCAGAAGTGAACCAAACTTCACCCAATAGTGTATTGTATCACAATCTAGTAGTTACATTTGGAAATTTGGTTCTAGGACATTTGGTTTGAGCGCAACCCTCAAACTTAGTTCAAAAAAGCCATTTACGCCTTCTGACAGCGAGATCTATTCATTTCAGCCGAGAAATGTAATTTTGATGATAACTCCCAAACCGCTGCGCAGAAGTGAACCAAACTTCACCCAATAGTATCACAATCTAGTAGTTACATTTGGAAATTTGGTTCTAGGACATTTGGTTTGAGCGCAATCCTCAAACTTATTTCAAAAAAGCCTTTTAGTTATTTTCACAGTGAGATCTATTCATTTCAGCCGAGAAATGCAATTTTGATGATAACTCCTAAACCGCTGCGCACAAATGAACCAAACTTCACCCAATAGTGTATTGTATTACCATCTAGTAGTGACATTTGGAAATTTGGTTCTAGGACATTTTGTTTGAGCGCAATCCTCAAACTTATTTCAAAAAAGCCTTTTAGGCATTTTCACAGTGAGATCTATTCATTACAGCCGAGAAATGCAATTTTGATGATAACTCCTAAACCCCTGCGCAGAAATGAACCAAACTTCACCCAATAGTGTATTGTATTACAATCTAGTAGTTACATTTGGAAATTTGGTTCTAGGACATTTGGTTTAAACGCAATCCTCAAACTTATTTCAAAAAAGACTTTTAGTTATTTTCACAGTGAGATCTATTCATTTCAGCCGAGAAATGCAATTTTGATGATAACTCCTAAACCGCTGCGCAGAAATGAACCAAACTTCACCCAATAGTGTATTGTATCACAATCTAGTAGTTATATTTGGAAATTTGGTTCTAGGACATTTGGTTTGAGCGCAATCCTCAAACTTAGTTAAAAAAAGTCATTTAAGCCTTTTCACAGTGAGATCTATTCATTTCAGCCGAGAAATGCAATTTTGATGATAACTCCTAAACAGCTGCGCAGAAGTGAACTAAACTTCACCCAATAGTGTATTGTATTACAATCTAGTAGTTACATTTGGAAATTTGGTTCTAGGACATTTGGTTTGAGCGCAATCATCAAACTTAGTTCAAAAATGCCATTTACGCCTTTTCACAGTGAGATCTATTCATTTCAGCCGAGAAATGCAATTTTGATGATAACTCCTAAAACGCTGCGCAGAAGTGAACCAAACTTCACCCAATAGTGTATTGTATTACAATCTAGTAGTTACATTTGGAAATTTGGTTCTAGGACATTTGGTTTGAGCGTAATCCTCAAACTTAATTCAAAAATGCCATTTACGCCTTCTGACAGCGAGATCGATTCATTTCAGCCGAGAAATGTAATTTTGATGATAACTCCCAAACCGCTGCGCAGAATTGAACCAAACTTCACCCAATAGTGTATTGTATCACAATCTAGTAGTTACATTTGGAAATTTGGTTCTAGGACATTTGGTTTGAGCGCAATCCTCAAACTTAGTTCAAAAATGTCATTTACGCCTTTTCACAGTGAGATCTATTCATTTCAGCCGAGAAATGCAATTTTGATGATAACTCCTAAACCGCTGCGCAGAAGTGAACCAAACTTCACCCAATAGTGTATTGTATCACAATCTAGTAGTTACATTTGGAAATTTGGTTCTAGGACATTTGGTTTGAGCGCAACCCTCAAACTTAGTTCAAAAAAGCCATTTACGCCTTCTGACAGCGAGATCTATTCATTTCAGCCGAGAAATGTAATTTTGATGATAACTCCCAAACCGCTGCGCAGAAGTGAACCAAACTTCACCCAATAGTATCACAATCTAGTAGTTACATTTGGAAATTTGGTTCTACGACATTTGGTTTGAGCGCAACCCTCAAACTTAGTTCAAAAAAGCCATTTACGCCTTCTGACAGCGAGATCTATTCATTTCAGCCGAGAAATGTAATTTTGATGATAACTCCTAAACCGCTGCGCACAAATGAACCAAACTTCACCCAATAGTGTATTGTATTACCATCTAGTAGTGACATTTGGAAATTTGGTTCTAGGACATTTGGTTTGAGCGCAATCCTCAAACTTATTTCAAAAAAGCCTTTTAGGCATTTTCACAGTGAGATCGATTCATTTCAGCCGAGAAATGTAATTTTGATAACTCCCAAACCGCTGCGCAGAAGTGAACCAAACTTCACCCAATAGTGTATTGTATCACAATCTAGTAGTTACATTTGGAAATTTGGTTCTAGGACATTTGGTTTGAGCGCAATCCTCAAACTTATTTCAAAAAAGCCTTTTAGGCATTTTCACAGTGAGATCTATTCATTTCAGCCGAGAAATGCAATTTTGATGATAACTCCTAAACCCCTGCGCAGAAATGAACCAAACTTCAACCAATAGTGTATTGTATTACAATCTAGTAGTTACATTTGGAAATTTGGTTCTAGGACATTTGGTTTAAACGCAATCCTCAAACTTATTTCAAAAAAGCCTTTTAGTTATTTTCACAGTGAGATCTATTCATTTCAGCCGAGAAATGCAATTTTGATGATAACTCCTAAACCGCTGCGCAGAAATGAACCAAACTTCACCCAATAGTGTATTGTATCACAATCTAGTAGTTATATTTGGAAATTTGGTTCTAGGACATTTGGTTTGAGCGCAATCCTCAAACGTATTTCAAAAAAGCCTTTTAGTTATTTTCACAGTGAGATCTATTCATTTCAGTCGAGAAATGCAATTTTAATGATAACTCCTAAACCGCTGCGCAGAAATGAACCAAACTTCACCCAATAGTGTATTGTATCACAATCTAGTAGTTACATTTGGAAATTTGGTTCTAGGACATTTGGTTTGAGCGTAATCCTCAAACTTAATTCAAAAATGCCTTTTACGCCTTTTCACAGTGAGATCTATTCATTTCAGCCGAGAAATGCAATTTTGATGATAACTCCTAAACGGCTGCGCAGAAGTGAACTAAACTTCACCCAATAGTGTATTGTATTACAATCTAGTAGTTACATTTGGAAATTTGGTTCTAGGACATTTGGTTTGAGCGCAATCATCAAACTTAGTTCAAAAATGCAATTTACGCCTTTTCACAGTGAGATCTATTCATTTCAGCCGAGAAATGCAATTTTGATGATAACTCCTAAACGGCTGCGCAGAAATGAACCAAACTTCACCCAATAGTGTATTGCATTACAATCTAGTAGTTACATTTGAAAATTTTGTTCTAGGACATTTGGTTTGAGCGCAATCCTCAAACTTAGTTCAAAAAATCCATTCACGCCTTCTGACAGCGAGATCTATTCATTTCAGCCGAGAAATGTAATTTTGATGATAACTCCCAAACCGCTGCGCAGAAGTGAACCAAACTTCACCCAATAGTATCACAATCTAGTAGTTACATTTGGAAATTTGGTTCTAGGACATTTGGTTTGAGCGCAACCCTCAAACTTAGTTCAAAAAAGCCATTTACGCCTTCTGACAGCGAGATCTATTCATTTCAGCCGAGAAATGTAATTTTGATGATAACTCCTAAACCGCTGCGCACAAATGAACCAAACTTCACCCAATAGTGTATTGTATTACCATCTAGTAGTGACATTTGGAAATTTGGTTCTAGGACATTTGGTTTGAGCGCAATCCTCAAACTTATTTCAAAAAAGCCTTTTAGGCATTTTCACAGTGAGATCGATTCATTTCAGCCGAGAAATATAATTTTGATAACTCCCAAACCGCTGCGCAGAAGTGAACCAAACTTCACCCAATAGTGTATTGTATCACAATCTAGTAGTTACATTTGGAAATTTGGTTCTAGGACATTTGGTTTGAGCGCAATCCTCAAACTTAGTTCAAAAAAGCCTTTTAGTTATTTTCACAGTGAGATCTATTCATTTCAGCCGAGAAATGCAATTTTGATGATAACTCCTAAACCGCTGCACAGAAATGAACCAAACTTCACCCAATAGTGTATTGTATCACAATCTAGTAGTTATATTTGGAAATTTGGTTCTAGGACATTTGGTTTGAGCGCAATCCTCAAACTTATTTCAAAAAAGCCTTTTAGTTATTTTCACAGTGAGATCTATTCATTTCAGTCGAGAAATGCAATTTTAATGATAACTCCTAAACCGCTGCGCAGAAATGAACCAAACTTCACCCAATAGTGTATTGTATCACAATCTAGTAGTTACATTTGGAAATTTGGTTCTAGGACATTTGGTTTGAGCGCAATCCTCATACTTAGTTCAAAAAAGCCATTTAGGCCTTTTCACAGTGAGATCTATTCATTTCAGCCGAGAAATGCAATTTTGATGATAACTCCTAAACCGCTGCGCAGAAGTGAACCAAACTTCACCCAATAGTGTATTGTATTACAATCTAGTAGTTACATTTGGAAATTTGGTTCTAGGACATTTGGTTTGAGCGTAATCCTCAAACTTAATTCAAAAATGCCATTTAGGCCTTTTCACAGTGAGATCTATTCATTTCAGCCGAGAAATGCAATTTTGATGATAACTCCTAAACGGCTGCGCAGAAGTGAACTAAACTTCACCCAATAGTGTATTGTATTACAATCTAGTAGTTACATCTGGAAATTTGGTTCTAGGACATTTGGTTTGAGCGCAATCATCAAACTTAGTTCAAAAACGCAATTTACGCCTTTTCACAGTGAGATCTATTCATTTCAGCCGAGAAATGCAATTTTGATGATAACTCCTAAACCCCTGCGCAGAAATGAACCAAACTTCAACCAATAGTGTATTGTATTACAATCTAGTAGTTACATTTGGAAATTTGGTTCTAGGACATTTGGTTTAAACGCAATCCTCAAACTTATTTCAAAAAAGCCTTTTAGTTATTTTCACAGTGAGATCTATTCATTTCAGCCGAGAAATGCAATTTTGATGATAACTCCTAAACCGCTGCGCAGAAATGAACCAAACTTCACCCAATAGTGTATTGTATCACAATCTAGTAGTTATATTTGGAAATTTGGTTCTAGGACATTTGGTTTGAGCGCAATCCTCAAACTTATTTCAAAAAAGCCTTTTAGTTATTTTCACAGTGAGATCTATTCATTTCAGTCGAGAAATGCAATTTTAATGATAACTCCTAAACCGCTGCGCAGAAATGAACCAAACTTCACCCAATAGTGTATTGTATCACAATCTAGTAGTTACATTTGGAAATTTGGTTCTAGGACATTTGGTTTGAGCGTAATCCTCAAACTTAATTCAAAAATGCCTTTTACGCCTTTTCACAGTGAGATCTATTCATTTCAGCCGAGAAATGCAATTTTGATGATAACTCCTAAACGGCTGCGCAGAAGTGAACTAAACTTCACCCAATAGTGTATTGTATTACAATCTAGTAGTTACATTTGGAAATTTGGTTCTAGGACATTTGGTTTGAGCGCAATCATCAAACTTAGTTCAAAAATGCAATTTACGCCTTTTCACAGTGAGATCTATTCATTTCAGCCGAGAAATGCAATTTTGATGATAACTCCTAAACGGCTGCGCAGAAATGAACCAAACTTCACCCAATAGTGTATTGCATTACAATCTAGTAGTTACATTTGAAAATTTTGTTCTAGGACATTTGGTTTGAGCGCAATCCTCAAACTTAGTTCAAAAAATCCATTCACGCCTTCTGACAGCGAGATCTATTCATTTCAGCCGAGAAATGTAATTTTGATGATAACTCCCAAACCGCTGCGCAGAAGTGAACCAAACTTCACCCAATAGTATCACAATCTAGTAGTTACATTTGGAAATTTGGTTCTAGGACATTTGGTTTGAGCGCAACCCTCAAACTTAGTTCAAAAAAGCCATTTACGCCTTCTGACAGCGAGATCTATTCATTTCAGCCGAGAAATGTAATTTTGATGATAACTCCTAAACCGCTGCGCACAAATGAACCAAACTTCACCCAATAGTGTATTGTATTACCATCTAGTAGTGACATTTGGAAATTTGGTTCTAGGACATTTGGTTTGAGCGCAATCCTCAAACTTATTTCAAAAAAGCCTTTTAGGCATTTTCACAGTGAGATCGATTCATTTCAGCCGAGAAATATAATTTTGATAACTCCCAAACCGCTGCGCAGAAGTGAACCAAACTTCACCCAATAGTGTATTGTATCACAATCTAGTAGTTACATTTGGAAATTTGGTTCTAGGACATTTGGTTTGAGCGCAATCCTCAAACTTAGTTCAAAAAAGCCTTTTAGTTATTTTCACAGTGAGATCTATTCATTTCAGCCGAGAAATGCAATTTTGATGATAACTCCTAAACCGCTGCACAGAAATGAACCAAACTTCACCCAATAGTGTATTGTATCACAATCTAGTAGTTATATTTGGAAATTTGGTTCTAGGACATTTGGTTTGAGCGCAATCCTCAAACTTATTTCAAAAAAGCCTTTTAGTTATTTTCACAGTGAGATCTATTCATTTCAGTCGAGAAATGCAATTTTAATGATAACTCCTAAACCGCTGCGCAGAAATGAACCAAACTTCACCCAATAGTGTATTGTATCACAATCTAGTAGTTACATTTGGAAATTTGGTTCTAGGACATTTGGTTTGAGCGCAATCCTCATACTTAGTTCAAAAAAGCCATTTAGGCCTTTTCACAGTGAGATCTATTCATTTCAGCCGAGAAATGCAATTTTGATGATAACTCCTAAACCGCTGCGCAGAAGTGAACCAAACTTCACCCAATAGTGTATTGTATTACAATCTAGTAGTTACATTTGGAAATTTGGTTCTAGGACATTTGGTTTGAGCGTAATCCTCAAACTTAATTCAAAAATGCCATTTAGGCCTTTTCACAGTGAGATCTATTCATTTCAGCCGAGAAATGCAATTTTGATGATAACTCCTAAACGGCTGCGCAGAAGTGAACTAAACTTCACCCAATAGTGTATTGTATTACAATCTAGTAGTTACATCTGGAAATTTGGTTCTAGGACATTTGGTTTGAGCGTAATCCTCAAACTTAATTCAAAAATGCCATTTACGCCTTCTGACAGCGAGATCGATTCATTTCAGCCGAGAAATGTAATTTTGATGATAACTCCCAAACCGCTGCGCAGAATTGAACCAAACTTCACCCAATAGTGTATTGTATCACAATCTAGTAGTTACATTTGGAAATTTGGTTCTAGGACATTTGGTTTGAGCGCAATCCTCAAACTTAGTTCAAAAATGTCATTTACGCCTTTTCACAGTGAGATCTATTCATTTCAGCCGAGAAATGCAATTTTGATGATAACTCCTAAACCGCTGCGCAGAAGTGAACCAAACTTCACCCAATAGTGTATTGTATCACAATCTAGTAGTTACATTTGGAAATTTGGTTCTAGGACATTTGGTTTGAGCGCAACCCTCAAACTTAGTTCAAAAAAGCCATTTACGCCTTCTGACAGCGAGATCTATTCATTTCAGCCGAGAAATGTAATTTTGATGATAACTCCCAAACCGCTGCGCAGAAGTGAACCAAACTTCACCCAATAGTATCACAATCTAGTAGTTACATTTGGAAATTTGGTTCTACGACATTTGGTTTGAGCGCAACCCTCAAACTTAGTTCAAAAAAGCCATTTACGCCTTCTGACAGCGAGATCTATTCATTTCAGCCGAGAAATGTAATTTTGATGATAACTCCTAAACCGCTGCGCACAAATGAACCAAACTTCACCCAATAGTGTATTGTATTACCATCTAGTAGTGACATTTGGAAATTTGGTTCTAGGACATTTGGTTTGAGCGCAATCCTCAAACTTATTTCAAAAAAGCCTTTTAGGCATTTTCACAGTGAGATCGATTCATTTCAGCCGAGAAATGTAATTTTGATAACTCCCAAACCGCTGCGCAGAAGTGAACCAAACTTCACCCAATAGTGTATTGTATCACAATCTAGTAGTTACATTTGGAAATTTGGTTCTAGGACATTTGGTTTGAGCGCAATCCTCAAACTTATTTCAAAAAAGCCTTTTAGGCATTTTCACAGTGAGATCTATTCATTTCAGCCGAGAAATGCAATTTTGATGATAACTCCTAAACCCCTGCGCAGAAATGAACCAAACTTCAACCAATAGTGTATTGTATTACAATCTAGTAGTTACATTTGGAAATTTGGTTCTAGGACATTTGGTTTAAACGCAATCCTCAAACTTATTTCAAAAAAGCCTTTTAGTTATTTTCACAGTGAGATCTATTCATTTCAGCCGAGAAATGCAATTTTGATGATAACTCCTAAACCGCTGCGCAGAAATGAACCAAACTTCACCCAATAGTGTATTGTATCACAATCTAGTAGTTATATTTGGAAATTTGGTTCTAGGACATTTGGTTTGAGCGCAATCCTCAAACGTATTTCAAAAAAGCCTTTTAGTTATTTTCACAGTGAGATCTATTCATTTCAGTCGAGAAATGCAATTTTAATGATAACTCCTAAACCGCTGCGCAGAAATGAACCAAACTTCACCCAATAGTGTATTGTATCACAATCTAGTAGTTACATTTGGAAATTTGGTTCTAGGACATTTGGTTTGAGCGTAATCCTCAAACTTAATTCAAAAATGCCTTTTACGCCTTTTCACAGTGAGATCTATTCATTTCAGCCGAGAAATGCAATTTTGATGATAACTCCTAAACGGCTGCGCAGAAGTGAACTAAACTTCACCCAATAGTGTATTGTATTACAATCTAGTAGTTACATTTGGAAATTTGGTTCTAGGACATTTGGTTTGAGCGCAATCATCAAACTTAGTTCAAAAATGCAATTTACGCCTTTTCACAGTGAGATCTATTCATTTCAGCCGAGAAATGCAATTTTGATGATAACTCCTAAACGGCTGCGCAGAAATGAACCAAACTTCACCCAATAGTGTATTGCATTACAATCTAGTAGTTACATTTGAAAATTTTGTTCTAGGACATTTGGTTTGAGCGCAATCCTCAAACTTAGTTCAAAAAATCCATTCACGCCTTCTGACAGCGAGATCTATTCATTTCAGCCGAGAAATGTAATTTTGATGATAACTCCCAAACCGCTGCGCAGAAGTGAACCAAACTTCACCCAATAGTATCACAATCTAGTAGTTACATTTGGAAATTTGGTTCTAGGACATTTGGTTTGAGCGCAACCCTCAAACTTAGTTCAAAAAAGCCATTTACGCCTTCTGACAGCGAGATCTATTCATTTCAGCCGAGAAATGTAATTTTGATGATAACTCCTAAACCGCTGCGCACAAATGAACCAAACTTCACCCAATAGTGTATTGTATTACCATCTAGTAGTGACATTTGGAAATTTGGTTCTAGGACATTTGGTTTGAGCGCAATCCTCAAACTTATTTCAAAAAAGCCTTTTAGGCATTTTCACAGTGAGATCGATTCATTTCAGCCGAGAAATATAATTTTGATAACTCCCAAACCGCTGCGCAGAAGTGAACCAAACTTCACCCAATAGTGTATTGTATCACAATCTAGTAGTTACATTTGGAAATTTGGTTCTAGGACATTTGGTTTGAGCGCAATCCTCAAACTTAGTTCAAAAAAGCCTTTTAGTTATTTTCACAGTGAGATCTATTCATTTCAGCCGAGAAATGCAATTTTGATGATAACTCCTAAACCGCTGCACAGAAATGAACCAAACTTCACCCAATAGTGTATTGTATCACAATCTAGTAGTTATATTTGGAAATTTGGTTCTAGGACATTTGGTTTGAGCGCAATCCTCAAACTTATTTCAAAAAAGCCTTTTAGTTATTTTCACAGTGAGATCTATTCATTTCAGTCGAGAAATGCAATTTTAATGATAACTCCTAAACCGCTGCGCAGAAATGAACCAAACTTCACCCAATAGTGTATTGTATCACAATCTAGTAGTTACATTTGGAAATTTGGTTCTAGGACATTTGGTTTGAGCGCAATCCTCATACTTAGTTCAAAAAAGCCATTTAGGCCTTTTCACAGTGAGATCTATTCATTTCAGCCGAGAAATGCAATTTTGATGATAACTCCTAAACCGCTGCGCAGAAGTGAACCAAACTTCACCCAATAGTGTATTGTATTACAATCTAGTAGTTACATTTGGAAATTTGGTTCTAGGACATTTGGTTTGAGCGTAATCCTCAAACTTAATTCAAAAATGCCATTTAGGCCTTTTCACAGTGAGATCTATTCATTTCAGCCGAGAAATGCAATTTTGATGATAACTCCTAAACGGCTGCGCAGAAGTGAACTAAACTTCACCCAATAGTGTATTGTATTACAATCTAGTAGTTACATCTGGAAATTTGGTTCTAGGACATTTGGTTTGAGCGCAATCATCAAACTTAGTTCAAAAACGCAATTTACGCCTTTTCACAGTGAGATCTATTCATTTCAGCCGAGAAATGCAATTTTGATGATAACTCCTAAACCCCTGCGCAGAAATGAACCAAACTTCAACCAATAGTGTATTGTATTACAATCTAGTAGTTACATTTGGAAATTTGGTTCTAGGACATTTGGTTTAAACGCAATCCTCAAACTTATTTCAAAAAAGCCTTTTAGTTATTTTCACAGTGAGATCTATTCATTTCAGCCGAGAAATGCAATTTTGATGATAACTCCTAAACCGCTGCGCAGAAATGAACCAAACTTCACCCAATAGTGTATTGTATCACAATCTAGTAGTTATATTTGGAAATTTGGTTCTAGGACATTTGGTTTGAGCGCAATCCTCAAACTTATTTCAAAAAAGCCTTTTAGTTATTTTCACAGTGAGATCTATTCATTTCAGTCGAGAAATGCAATTTTAATGATAACTCCTAAACCGCTGCGCAGAAATGAACCAAACTTCACCCAATAGTGTATTGTATCACAATCTAGTAGTTACATTTGGAAATTTGGTTCTAGGACATTTGGTTTGAGCGTAATCCTCAAACTTAATTCAAAAATGCCTTTTACGCCTTTTCACAGTGAGATCTATTCATTTCAGCCGAGAAATGCAATTTTGATGATAACTCCTAAACGGCTGCGCAGAAGTGAACTAAACTTCACCCAATAGTGTATTGTATTACAATCTAGTAGTTACATTTGGAAATTTGGTTCTAGGACATTTGGTTTGAGCGCAATCATCAAACTTAGTTCAAAAATGCAATTTACGCCTTTTCACAGTGAGATCTATTCATTTCAGCCGAGAAATGCAATTTTGATGATAACTCCTAAACGGCTGCGCAGAAATGAACCAAACTTCACCCAATAGTGTATTGCATTACAATCTAGTAGTTACATTTGAAAATTTTGTTCTAGGACATTTGGTTTGAGCGCAATCCTCAAACTTAGTTCAAAAAATCCATTCACGCCTTCTGACAGCGAGATCTATTCATTTCAGCCGAGAAATGTAATTTTGATGATAACTCCCAAACCGCTGCGCAGAAGTGAACCAAACTTCACCCAATAGTATCACAATCTAGTAGTTACATTTGGAAATTTGGTTCTAGGACATTTGGTTTGAGCGCAACCCTCAAACTTAGTTCAAAAAAGCCATTTACGCCTTCTGACAGCGAGATCTATTCATTTCAGCCGAGAAATGTAATTTTGATGATAACTCCTAAACCGCTGCGCACAAATGAACCAAACTTCACCCAATAGTGTATTGTATTACCATCTAGTAGTGACATTTGGAAATTTGGTTCTAGGACATTTGGTTTGAGCGCAATCCTCAAACTTATTTCAAAAAAGCCTTTTAGGCATTTTCACAGTGAGATCGATTCATTTCAGCCGAGAAATATAATTTTGATAACTCCCAAACCGCTGCGCAGAAGTGAACCAAACTTCACCCAATAGTGTATTGTATCACAATCTAGTAGTTACATTTGGAAATTTGGTTCTAGGACATTTGGTTTGAGCGCAATCCTCAAACTTAGTTCAAAAAAGCCTTTTAGTTATTTTCACAGTGAGATCTATTCATTTCAGCCGAGAAATGCAATTTTGATGATAACTCCTAAACCGCTGCACAGAAATGAACCAAACTTCACCCAATAGTGTATTGTATCACAATCTAGTAGTTATATTTGGAAATTTGGTTCTAGGACATTTGGTTTGAGCGCAATCCTCAAACTTATTTCAAAAAAGCCTTTTAGTTATTTTCACAGTGAGATCTATTCATTTCAGTCGAGAAATGCAATTTTAATGATAACTCCTAAACCGCTGCGCAGAAATGAACCAAACTTCACCCAATAGTGTATTGTATCACAATCTAGTAGTTACATTTGGAAATTTGGTTCTAGGACATTTGGTTTGAGCGCAATCCTCATACTTAGTTCAAAAAAGCCATTTAGGCCTTTTCACAGTGAGATCTATTCATTTCAGCCGAGAAATGCAATTTTGATGATAACTCCTAAACCGCTGCGCAGAAGTGAACCAAACTTCACCCAATAGTGTATTGTATTACAATCTAGTAGTTACATTTGGAAATTTGGTTCTAGGACATTTGGTTTGAGCGTAATCCTCAAACTTAATTCAAAAATGCCATTTAGGCCTTTTCACAGTGAGATCTATTCATTTCAGCCGAGAAATGCAATTTTGATGATAACTCCTAAACGGCTGCGCAGAAGTGAACTAAACTTCACCCAATAGTGTATTGTATTACAATCTAGTAGTTACATCTGGAAATTTGGTTCTAGGACATTTGGTTTGAGCGCAATCATCAAACTTAGTTCAAAAACGCAATTTACGCCTTTTCACAGTGAGATCTATTCATTTCAGCCGAGAAATGCAATTTTGATGATAACTCCTAAACGGCTGCGCAGAAATGAACCAAACTTCACCCAATAGTGTATTGCATTACAATCTAGTAGTTACATTTGAAAATTTTGTTCTAGGACATTTGGTTTGAGCGCAATCCTCAAACTTAGTTCAAAAATTCCATTCACGCCTTCTGACAGCGAGATCTATTCATTTCAGCCGAGAAATGTAATTTTGATGATAACTCCCAAACCGCTGCGCAGAAGTGAACCAAACTTCACCCAATAGTGTATTGTATAACAATCTAGTAGTTACATTTGGAAATTTGGTTCTAGGACATTTGGTTTGAGCGCAATCCTCAAACTTAGTTCAAAAAAGCAATTTACACCTTCTGACAGCGAGATCTATTCATTTCAGCCGAGAAATGTAATTTTGATGATAACTCCCAAACCGCTGCGCAAAAGTGAACCAAACTTCACCCAATAGTATCACAATCTAGTAGTTACATTTGGAAATTTGGTTCTAGGACATTTGGTTTGAGCGCAATCATCAAACTTAGTTCAAAAATGCCATTTACGCCTTTTCACAGTGAGATCTATTCATTTCAGCCGAGAAATGCAATTTTGATGATAACTCCTAAACAGCTGCGCAGAAGTGAACTAAACTTCACCCAATAGTGTATTGTATTACAATCTAGTAGTTACATTTGGAAATTTGGTTCTAGGACATTTGGTTTGAGCGCAATCCTCAAACTTAGTTCAAAAAAGCCATTTAGGCCTTTTCACTGTGAGATCTATTCATTTCAGCCGAGAAATGTAATTTTGATGATAACTCCCAAACCGCTGCGCAGAAAGTAACCAAACTTCACCCAATAGTGTATTGCATTACAATCTAGTAGTTACATTTGAAAATTTTGTTCTAGGACATTTGGTTTGAGCGCAATCCTCAAACTTAGTTCAAAAAATCCATTCACGCCTTCTGACAGCGAGATCTATTCATTTCAGCCGAGAAATGTAATTTTGATGATAACTCCCAAACCGCTGCGCAGAAGTGAACCAAACTTCACCCAATAGTGTATTGTATCACAATCTAGTAGTTACATTTGGATATTTGGTTCTAGGACATTTGGTTTGAGCGCAATCCTCAAACTTAGTTCAAAAAAGCCATTTAGGCCTTTTCACAGTGAGATCTATTCATTTCAGTCGAGAAATGCAATTTTAATGATAACTCCTAAACCGCTGCGCAGAAATGAACCAAACTTCACCCAATAGTGTATTGTATCACAATCTAGTAGTTACATTTGGAAATTTGGTTCTAGGACATTTGGTTTGAGCGCAATCCTCATACTTAGTTCAAAAAAGCCATTTAGGCCTTTTCACAGTGAGATCTATTCATTTCAGCCGAGAAATGCAATTTTGATGATAACCCCTAAACCGCTGCGCAGAAGTGAACCAAACTTCACCCAATAGTGTATTGTATTACAATCTAGTAGTTACATTTGGAAATTTGGTTCTAGGACATTTGGTTTGAGCGTAATCCTCAAACTTAATTCAAAAATGCCA
This sequence comes from Corythoichthys intestinalis, assembly GCF_030265065.1. Taxonomy (NCBI): domain Eukaryota; kingdom Metazoa; phylum Chordata; class Actinopteri; order Syngnathiformes; family Syngnathidae; genus Corythoichthys; species Corythoichthys intestinalis. The sequence continues at coordinate 39,553,305 of NC_080414.1, read as the reverse complement.
TTTACGCCTTTTCACAGTGAGATCTATTCATTTCAGCCGAGAAATGCAATTTTGATGATAACTCCTAAACGGCTGCGCAGAAGTGAACTAAACTTCACCCAATAGTGTATTGTATTACAATCTAGTAGTTACATTTGGAAATTTGGTTCTAGGACATTTGGTTTGAGCGCAATCATCAAACTTAGTTCAAAAATGCAATTTACGCCTTTTCACAGTGAGATCTATTCATTTCAGCCGAGAAATGCAATTTTGATGATAACTCCTAAACGGCTGCGCAGAAATGAACCAAACTTCACCCAATAGTGTATTGCATTACAATCTAGTAGTTACATTTGAAAATTTTGTTCTAGGACATTTGGTTTGAGCGCAATCCTCAAACTTAGTTCAAAAAATCCATTCACGCCTTCTGACAGCGAGATCTATTCATTTCAGCCGAGAAATGTAATTTTGATGATAACTCCCAAACCGCTGCGCAGAAGTGAACCAAACTTCACCCAATAGTATCACAATCTAGTAGTTACATTTGGAAATTTGGTTCTAGGACATTTGGTTTGAGCGCAACACTCAAACTTAGTTCAAAAAAGCCATTTACGCCTTCTGACATCGAGATCTATTCATTTCAGCCGAGAAATGTAATTTTGATGATAACTCCTAAACCGCTGCGCACAAATGAACCAAACTTCACCCAATAGTGTATTGTATTACCATCTAGTAGTGACATTTGGAAATTTGGTTCTAGGACATTTGGTTTGAGCGCAATCCTCAAACTTATTTCAAAAAAGCCTTTTAGGCATTTTCACAGTGAGATCGATTCATTTCAGCCGAGAAATGTAATTTTGATAACTCCCAAACCGCTGCGCAGAAGTGAACCAAACTTCACCCAATAGTGTATTGTATCACAATCTAGTAGTTACAGTTGGAAATTTGGTTCTAGGACATTTGGTTTGAGCGCAATCCTCAAACTTAGTTCAAAAATGTCATTTACGCCTTTTCACAGTGAGATCTATTCATTTCAGCCGAGAAATGCAATTTTGATGATAACTCCTAAACAGCTGCGCAGAAGTGAACTAAACTTCACCCAATAGTGTATTGTATTACAATCTAGTAGTTACATTTGGAAATTTGGTTCTAGGACATTTGGTTTGAGCGCAATCCTCAAACTTAGTTCAAAAAAGCCATTTAGGCCTTTTCACTGTGAGATCTATTCATTTCAGCCGAGAAATGTAATTTTGATGATAACTCCCAAACCGCTGCGCAGAAAGTAACCAAACTTCACCCAATAGTGTATTGCATTATAATCTAGTAGTTACATTTGAAAATTTTGTTCTAGGACATTTGGTTTGAGCGCAATCCTCAAACTTAGTTCAAAAAATCCATTCACGCCTTCTGACAGCGAGATCTATTCATTTCAGCCGAGAAATGTAATTTTGATGATAACTCCCAAACCGCTGCGCAGAAGTGAACCAAACTTCACCCAATAGTGTATTGTATCACAATCTAGTAGTTACATTTGGATATTTGGTTCTAGGACATTTGGTTTGAGCGCAATCCTCAAACTTAGTTCAAAAAAGCCATTTAGGCCTTTTCACAGTGAGATCTATTCATTTCAGTCGAGAAATGCAATTTTAATGATAACTCCCAAACCGCTGCGCAGAAGTGAACCAAACTTCACCCAATAGTATCACAATCTAGTAGTTACATTTGGAAATTTGGTTCTAGGACATTTGGTTTGAGCGCAACCCTCAAACTTAGTTCAAAAAAGCCATTTACGCCTTCTGACATCGAGATCTATTCATTTCAGCCGAGAAATGTAATTTTGATGATAACTCCTAAACCGCTGCGCACAAATGAACCAAACTTCACCCAATAGTGTATTGTATTACCATCTAGTAGTGACATTTGGAAATTTGGTTCTAGGACATTTGGTTTGAGCGCAATCCTCAAACTTATTTCAAAAAAGCCTTTTAGGCATTTTCACAGTGAGATCGATTCATTTCAGCCGAGAAATGTAATTTTGATAACTCCCAAACCGCTGCGCAGAAGTGAACCAAACTTCACCCAATAGTGTATTGTATCACAATCTAGTAGTTACAGTTGGAAATTTGGTTCTAGGACATTTGGTTTGAGCGCAATCCTCAAACTTAGTTCAAAAATGTCATTTACGCCTTTTCACAGTGAGATCTATTCATTTCAGCCGAGAAATGCAATTTTGATGATAACTCCTAAACAGCTGCGCAGAAGTGAACTAAACTTCACCCAATAGTGTATTGTATTACAATCTAGTAGTTACATTTGGAAATTTGGTTCTAGGACATTTGGTTTGAGCGCAATCCTCAAACTTAGTTCAAAAAAGCCATTTAGGCCTTTTCACTGTGAGATCTATTCATTTCAGCCGAGAAATGTAATTTTGATGATAACTCCCAAACCGCTGCGCAGAAAGTAACCAAACTTCACCCAATAGTGTATTGCATTATAATCTAGTAGTTACATTTGAAAATTTTGTTCTAGGACATTTGGTTTGAGCGCAATCCTCAAACTTAGTTCAAAAAATCCATTCACGCCTTCTGACAGCGAGATCTATTCATTTCAGCCGAGAAATGTAATTTTGATGATAACTCCCAAACCGCTGCGCAGAAGTGAACCAAACTTCACCCAATAGTGTATTGTATCACAATCTAGTAGTTACATTTGGATATTTGGTTCTAGGACATTTGGTTTGAGCGCAATCCTCAAACTTAGTTCAAAAAAGCCATTTAGGCCTTTTCACAGTGAGATCTATTCATTTCAGTCGAGAAATGCAATTTTAATGATAACTCCTAAACCGCTGCGCAGAAATGAACCAAACTTCACCCAATAGTGTATTGTATCACAATCTAGTAGTTACATTTGGAAATTTGGTTCTAGGACATTTGGTTTGAGCGCAATCCTCATACTTAGTTCAAAAAAGCCATTTAGGCCTTTTCACAGTGAGATCTATTCATTTCAGCCGAGAAATGCAATTTTGATGATAACCCCTAAACCGCTGCGCAGAAGTGAACCAAACTTCACCCAATAGTGTATTGTATTACAATCTAGTAGTTACATTTGGAAATTTGGTTCTAGGACATTTGGTTTGAGCGTAATCCTCAAACTTAATTCAAAAATGCCATTTACGCCTTTTCACAGTGAGATCTATTCATTTCAGCCGAGAAATGCAATTTTGATGATAACTCCTAAACGGCTGCGCAGAAGTGAACTAAACTTCACCCAATAGTGTATTGTATTACAATCTAGTAGTTACATTTGGAAATTTGGTTCTAGGACATTTGGTTTGAGCGCAATCATCAAACTTAGTTCAAAAATGCAATTTACGCCTTTTCACAGTGAGATCTATTCATTTCAGCCGAGAAATGCAATTTTGATGATAACTCCTAAACGGCTGCGCAGAAATGAACCAAACTTCACCCAATAGAGTATTGCATTACAATCTAGTAGTTACATTTGAAAATTTTGTTCTAGGACATTTGGTTTGAGCGCAATCCTCAAACTTAGTTCAAAAAATCCATTCACGCCTTCTGACAGCGAGATCTATTCATTTCAGCCGAGAAATGTAATTTTGATGATAACTCCCAAACCGCTGCGCAGAAGTGAACCAAACTTCACCCAATAGTATCACAATCTAGTAGTTACATTTGGAAATTTGGTTCTAGGACATTTGGTTTGAGCGCAACCCTCAAACTTAGTTCAAAAAAGCCATTTACGCCTTCTGACAGCGAGATCTATTCATTTCAGCCGAGAAATGTAATTTTGATGATAACTCCTAAACCGCTGCGCACAAATGAACCAAACTTCACCCAATAGTGTATTGTATTACCGTCTAGTAGTGACATTTGGAAATTTGGTTCTAGGACATTTGGTTTGAGCGCAATCCTCAAACTTATTTCAAAAAAGCCTTTTAGGCATTTTCACAGTGAGATCGATTCATTTCAGCCGAGAAATGTAATTTTGATAACTCCCAAACCGCTGCGCAGAAGTGAACCAAACTTCACCCAATAGTGTATTGTATCACAATCTAGTAGTTACAGTTGGAAATTTGGTTCTAGGACATTTGGTTTGAGCGCAATCCTCAAACTTAGTTCAAAAAAGCCTTTTAGTTATTTTCACAGTGAGATCTATTCATTTCAGCCGAGAAATGCAATTTTGATGATAACTCCTAAACCGCTGCACAGAAATGAACCAAACTTCACCCAATAGTGTATTGTATCACAATCTAGTAGTTATATTTGGAAATTTGGTTCTAGGACATTTGGTTTGAGCGCAATCCTCAAACTTATTTCAAAAAAGCCTTTTAGTTATTTTCACAGTGAGATCTATTCATTTCAATCGAGAAATGCAATTTTAATGATAACTCCTAAACCGCTGCGCAGAAATGAACCAAACTTCACCCAATAGTGTATTGTATCACAATCTAGTAGTTATATTTGGAAATTTGGTTCTAGGACATTTGGTTTGAGCGCAATCATCAAACTTAGTTCAAAAATGCAATTTACGCCTTTTCACAGTGAGATCTATTCATTTCAGCCGAGAAATGCAATTTTGATGATAACTCCTAAACCGCTGCGCAGAAATGAACCAAACTTCACCCAATAGTGTATTGCATTACAATCTAGTAGTTACATTTGAAAATTTTGTTCTAGGACATTTGGTTTGAGCGCAATCATCAAACTTAGTTCAAAAATGCAATTTACGCCTTTTCACAGTGAGATCTATTCATTTCAGCCGAGAAATGCAATTTTGATGATAACTCCTAAACGGCTGCGCAGAAATGAACCAAACTTCACCCAATAGTGTATTGCATTACAATCTAGTAGTTACATTTGAAAATTTTGTTCTAGGACATTTGGTTTGAGCGCAATCCTCAAACTTAGTTCAAAAAAGCCATTTAGGCCTTTTCACTGTGAGATCTATTCATTTCAGCCGAGAAATGTAATTTTGATGATAACTCCCAAACCGCTGCGCAGAAGTGAACCAAACTTCACCCAATAGTGTATTGTATCACAATCTAGTAGTTACATTTGGATATTTGGTTCTAGGACATTTGGTTTGAGCGCAATCCTCAAACTTAGTTCAAAAAAGCCATTTAGGCCTTTTCACAGTGAGATCTATTCATTTCAGCCGAGAAATGCAATTTTGATGATAACTCCCAAACCGCTGCGCAGAAATGAACCAAACTTCACCCAATAGTGTATTGTATCACAATCTAGTACTTACAATTGGAAATTTGGTTCTAGGACTTTTGGTTTGAGCGCAATCCTCAAACTTAGTTCAAAAAAGCAATTTACGCCTTCTGACAGCGAGATCTATTCATTTCAGCCGAGAAATGTAATTTTGATGATAACTCCCAAACCGCTGCGCAAAAGTGAACCAAACTTCACCCAATAGTATCACAATCTAGTAGTTACATTTGGAAATTTGGTTCTAGGACATTTGGTTTGAGCGCAATCCTCATACTTAGTTCAAAAAAGCCATTTAGGTCTTTTCACAGTGAGATCTATTCATTTCAGCCGAGAAATGCAATTTTGATGATAACTCCTAAACCACTGAGCAGAAGTGAACCAAACTTCACCCAATAGTGTATTGTATTACAATCTAGTAGTTACATTTGGAAATTTGGTTCTAGGACATTTGGTTTGAGCGCAATCCTCATACTTAGTTAAAAAAAGTCATTTAAGCCTTTTCAAAGTGAGATCTACGCGATATGGCCGAGAAATGTAATTTTGCTGATAACTCCCAAACCGCTGCGCAGAAGTGAACCAAACTTCACCCAATAGTGTATTGTATCACAATCTAGTAGTTACATTTGGAAATTTGGTTCTAGGACATTTGGTTTGAGCGCAATCCTCAAACTTAGTTCAAAAATGTCATTTACGCCTTTTCACAGTTTTTCGCAGTGAGATCTACACGATATGGCCGAGAAATGTAATTTTGATGATAACTCCTAAACCGCTGCGCAGAAGTCAACCAAACTTCACCCAATAGTGTATTGTATCACAATCTAGTAGTTACATTTGGAAATTTGGTTCTAGGACATTTGGTTTGAGCGCAACCCTCAAACTTAGTTCAAAAAAGCCATTTACGCCTTCTGACAGCGAGATCTATTCATTTCAGCCGAGAAATGTAATTTTGATGATAACTCCCAAACCGCTAGGCAGAAGTGAACCAAACTTCACCCAATAGTATCACAATCTAGTAGTTACATTTGGAAATTTGGTTCTAGGACATTTGGTTTGAGCGCGATCCTCAAACTTATTTCAAAAAAGCCTTTTAGGCATTTTCACAGTGAGATCGATTCATTTCAGCCGAGAAATGTAATTTTGATAACTCCCAAACCGCTGCGCAGAAGTGAACCAAACTTCACCCAATAGTGTATTGTATCACAATCTAGTAGTTACATTTGGAAATTTGGTTCTAGGACATTTGTTTGAGCGCAATCCTCAAACTTATTTCAAAAAAGCCTTTTAGGCATTTTCACAGTGAGATCTATTCATTTCAGCCGAGAAATGCAATTTTGATGATAACTCCTAAACCCCTGCGCAGAAATGAACCAAACTTCACCCAATAGTGTATTGTATTACAATCTAGTAGTTACATTTGGAAATTTGGTTCTAGGACATTTGGTTTAAACGCAATCCTCAAACTTATTTCAAAAAAGCCTTTTAGTTATTTTCACAGTGAGATCTATTCATTTCAGTCGAGAAATGCAATTTTGATGATAACTCCTAAACCGCTGTGCAGAAATGAACCAAACTTCACCCAATAGTGTATTGTATCACAATCTAGTAGTTATATTTGGAAATTTGGTTCTAGGACATTTGGTTTGAGCGCAATCCTCAAACTTAGTTCAAAAAAGCCTTTTAGTTATTTTCACAGTGAGATCTATTCATTTCAGTCGAGAAATGCAATTTTGATGATAACTCCTAAACCGCTGCGCAGAAATGAACCAAACTTCACCCAATAGTGTATTGTATCACAATCTAGTAGTTACATTTGGAAATTTGGTTCTAGGACATTTGGTTTGAGCGCAATCCTCATACTTAGTTCAAAAAAGCCATTTAGGCCTTTTCACAGTGAGATCTATTCATTTCAGCCGAGAAATGCAATTTTGATGATAACTCCTAAACCGCTGCGCAGAAGTGAACCAAACTTCACCCAATAGTGTATTGTATTACAATCTAGTAGTTACATTTGGAAATTTGGTTCTAGGACATTTGGTTTGAGCGTAATCCTCAAACTTAATTCAAAAATGCCATTTACGCCTTTTCACAGTGAGATCTATTCATTTCAGCCGAGAAATGCAATTTTGATGATAACTCCTAAACGGCTGCGCAGAAGTGAACTAAACTTCACCCAATAGTGTATTGTATTACAATCTAGTAGTTACATTTGGAAATTTGGTTCTAGGACATTTGGTTTGAGCGCAATCCTCAAACTTAGTTTAAAAAAAGTCATTTAAGCCTTTTCACAGTGAGATCTACGCGATATGGCCGAGAAATGTAATTTTGATGTTAACTCCAAAACCGCTGCGCAGAAGTCAACCAAACTTCACCCAATAGTGTATTGTATCACAATCTAGTAGTTACATTTGGAAATTTGGTTCTAGGACATTTGGTTTGAGCGCAATCCTCAAACTTAGTTAAAAAAAGTCATTTAAGCCTTTTCGCAGTGAGATCTACGCGATATGGCCGAGAAATGTAATTTTGATGTTAACTCCCAAACCGCTGCGCAGAAGTCAACCAAACTTCACCCAATAGTGTATTGTATCACAATCTAGTAGTTACATTTGGAAATTTGGTTCTAGGACATTTGGTTTGAGCGCAATCCTCAAACTTAGTTAAAAAAAAAGTCATTTAAGCCTTTTCGCAGTGAGATCTACACGATATGGCCGAGAAATGTAATTTTGATGTTAACTCCAAAACCGCTGCGCAGAAGTCAACCAAACTTCACCCAATAGTGTATTGTAAAACAATCTAGTAGTTACATTTGGAAATTTGGTTCTAGGACATTTGGCTTGAGCGCAATCCTCAAACTTAGTTAAAAAAAGTCATTTAAGCCTTTTCGCAGTGAGATCTACGCGATATGGCCGAGAAATGTAATTTTGATGTTAACTCCCAAACCGCTGCGCAGAAGTCAACCAAACTTCACCCAATAGTGTATTGTATCACAATCTAGTAGTTACATTTGGAAATTTGGTTCTAGGACATTTGGTTTGAGCGCAATCCTCAAACTTAGTTAAAAAAAAAAGTCATTTAAGCCTTTTCACAGTAAGATCTACGCGATATGGCCGAGAAATGTAATTTTGATGTTAACTCCAAAACCGCTGCGCAGAAGTCAACCAAACTTCACCCAATAGTGTATTGTATCACAATCTAGTAGTTACATTTGGAAATTTGGTTCTAGGACATTTGGTTTGAGCGCAATCCTGAAACTTAGTTAAAAAAAGTCATTTAAGCCTTTTCGCAGTGAGATCTAAGCGATATGGCCGAGAAATGTAATTTTGATGTTAACTCCCAAACCGCTGCGCAGAAGTCAACCAAACTTCACCCAATAGTGTATTGTATCACAATCTAGTAGTTACAATTGGAAATTTGGTTCTAGGACTTTTGGTTTGAGCGCAATCCTCAAACTTAGTTCAAAAAAGCAATTTACGCCTTCTGACAGTGAGATCTATTTATTTCAGCCGAGAAATGCAATTTTGATGATAACTCCCAAACCGCTGCGCAGAAATGAACCAAACTTCACCCAATAGTGTATTGTATCACAATCAAGTAGTTACATTTGGAAATTTGGTTCTAGGACATTTGGTTTGACCGCAATCCTCAAACTTAGTTAAAAAAAGTCATTTAAGCCTTTTCGCAGTGAGATCTACGCGATATGGCCGAGAAATGTAATTTTGATGTTAACTCCCAAACCGCTGCGCAGAAGTCAACCAAACTTCACCCAATAGTGTATTGTATCACAATCTAGTAGTTACATTTGGAAATTTGGTTCTAGGACATTTGGTTTGAGCGCAATCCTCAAACTTAGTTAAAAAAAAGTCATTTAAGCCTTTTCACAGTGAGATCTACGCGATATGGCCGAGAAATGTAATTTTGATGTTAACTCCAAAACCGCTGCGCAGAAGTCAACCAAACTTCACCCAATAGTGTATTGTATCACAATCTAGTAGTTACATTTGGAAATTTGGTTCTAGGACATTTGGTTTGAGCGCAATCCTCAAACTTAGTTAAAAAAAAAAGTCATTTAAGCCTTTTCACAGTAAGATCTACGCGATATGGCCGAGAAATGTAATTTTGATGTTAACTCCAAAACCGCTGCGCAGAAGTCAACCAAACTTCACCCAATAGTGTATTGTATCACAATCTAGTAGTTACATTTGGAAATTTGGTTCTAGGACATTTGGTTTGAGCGCAATCCTGAAACTTAGTTAAAAAAAGTCATTTAAGCCTTTTCGCAGTGAGATCTAAGCGATATGGCCGAGAAATGTAATTTTGATGTTAACTCCCAAACCGCTGCGCAGAAGTCAACCAAACTTCACCCAATAGTGTATTGTATCACAATCTAGTAGTTACAATTGGAAATTTGGTTCTAGGACTTTTGGTTTGAGCGCAATCCTCAAACTTAGTTCAAAAAAGCAATTTACGCCTTCTGACAGTGAGATCTATTTATTTCAGCCGAGAAATGCAATTTTGATGATAACTCCCAAACCGCTGCGCAGAAATGAACCAAACTTCACCCAATAGTGTATTGTATCACAATCAAGTAGTTACAATTGGAAATTTGGTTCTAGGACTTTTGGTTTGAGCGCAATCCTCAAACCTAGTTCAAAAAAGCCATTTAATCCTTTTCACTGTGAGATCTATTCATTTCAGCCGAGAAATGTAATTTTTATGATAACTCCCAAACCGCTGCGCAGAAGTGAACCAAACTTCACCCAATAGTGTATTGTATCACAATCTAGTAGTTACATTTGGATATTTGGTTCTAGGACATTTGGTTTGAGCGCAATCCTCAAACTTAGTTCAAAAAAGCCATTTAGGCCTTTTCACAGTGAGATCTATTCATTTCAGCCGAGAAATGCAATTTTGATGATAACTCCCAAACCGCTGCGCAGAAATGAACCAAACTTCACCCAATAGTGTATTGTATCACAATCTAGTACTTACAATTGGAAATTTGGTTCTAGGACTTTTGGTTTGAGCGCAATCCTCAAACTTAGTTCAAAAAAGCAATTTACGCCTTCTGACAGCGAGATCTATTCATTTCAGCCGAGAAATGTAATTTTGATGATAACTCCCAAACCGCTGCGCAAAAGTGAACCAAACTTCACCCAATAGTATCACAATCTAGTAGTTACATTTGGAAATTTGGTTCTAGGACATTTGGTTTGAGCGCAATCCTCATACTTAGTTCAAAAAAGCCATTTAGGTCTTTTCACAGTGAGATCTATTCATTTCAGCCGAGAAATGCAATTTTGATGATAACTCCTAAACCACTGAGCAGAAGTGAACCAAACTTCACCCAATAGTGTATTGTATTACAATCTAGTAGTTACATTTGGAAATTAGGTTCTAGGACATTTGGTTTGAGCGCAATCCTCAAACTTATTTCAAAAATGTCATTTACGCCTTTTCACAGTTTTTCGCAGTGAGATCTACACGATATGGCCGAGAAATGTAATTTTGATGATAACTCCTAAACCGCTGCGCAGAAGTCAACCAAACTTCACCCAATAGTGTATTGTATCACAATCTAGTAGTTACATTTGGATATTTGGTTCTAGGACATTTGGTTTGAGCGCAATCCTCAAACTTTGTTCAAAAATGCCATTTACGCCTTTTCACAGTGAGATCTATTCATTTCAGCCGAGAAATGTAATTTTGATGATAACTCCTAAACCGCTGCGCAGAAGTCAACCAAACTTCACCCAATAGTGTATTGTATCACAATCTAGTAGTTACATTTGGAAATTTTGTTCTAGGACATTTGGTTTGAGCGCAACCCTCAAACTTAGTTCAAAAAAGCCATTCACGCCTTCTGACAGCGAGATCTATTCATTTCAGCCGAGAAATGTAATTTTGATGATAACTCCCAAACCGCTGCGCAGAAGTGAACCAAACTTCACCCAATAGTATCACAATCTAGTAGTTACATTTGGAAATTTGGTTCTAGGACATTTGGTTTGAGCGCGATCCTCAAACTTATTTCAAAAAAGCCTTTTAGGCATTTTCACAGTGAGATCGATTCATTTCAGCCGAGAAATGTAATTTTGATAACTCCCAAACCGCTGCGCAGAAGTGAACCAAACTTCACCCAATAGTGTATTGTATCACAATCTAGTAGTTACATTTGGAAATTTGGTTCTAGGACATTTGTTTGAGCGCAATCCTCAAACTCATTTCAAAAAAGCCTTTTAGGCATTTTCACAGTGAGATCTATTCATTTCAGCCGAGAAATGCAATTTTGATGATAACTCCTAAACCCCTGCGCAGAAATGAACCAAACTTCACCCAATATTGTATTGTATTACAATCTAGTAGTTACATTTGGAAATTTGGTTCTAGGACATTTGGTTTAAACGCAATCCTCAAACTTATTTCAAAAAAGCCTTTTAGTTATTTTCACAGTGAGATCTATTCATTTCAGCCGAGAAATGCAATTTTGATGATAACTCCTAAACCGCTGTGCAGAAATGAACCAAACTTCACCCAATAGTGTATTGTATCACAATCTAGTAGTTATATTTGGAAATTTGGTTCTAGGACATTTGGTTTGAGCGCAATCCTCAAACTTAGTTCAAAAAAGCCTTTTAGTTATTTTCACAGTGAGATCTATTCATTTCAGTCGAGAAATGCAATTTTGATGATAACTCCTAAACCGCTGCGCAGAAATGAACCAAACTTCACCCAATAGTGTATTGTATCACAATCTAGTAGTTACATTTGGAAATTTGGTTCTAGGACATTTGGTTTGAGCGCAATCCTCATACTTAGTTCAAAAAAGCCATTTAGGCCTTTTCACAGTGAGATCTATTTATTTCAGCCGAGAAATGCAATTTTGATGATAACTCCTAAACCGCTGCGCAGAAGTGAACCAAACTTCACCCAATAGTGTATTGTATTACAATCTAGTAGTTACATTTGGAAATTTGGTTCTAGGACATTTGGTTTGAGCGTAATCCTCAAACTTAATTCAAAAATGCCATTTACGCCTTTTCACAGTGAGATCTATTCATTTCAGCCGAGAAATGCAATTTTGATGATAACTCCTAAACGGCTGCGCAGAAGTGAACTAAACTTCACCCAATAGTGTATTGTATTACAATCTAGTAGTTACATTTGGAAATTTGGTTCTAGGACATTTGGTTTGAGCGCAATCATCAAACTTAGTTCAAAAATGCAATTTACGCCTTTTCACAGTGAGATCTATTCATTTCAGCCGAGAAATGCAATTTTGATGATAACTCCTAAACGGCTGCGCAGAAGTGAACTAAACTTCACCCAATAGTGTATTGTATTACAATCTAGTAGTTACATTTGGAAATTTGGTTCTAGGACATTTGGTTTGAGCGCAATCCTCAAACTTAGTTCAAAAAATCCATTCACGCCTTCTGACAGCGAGATCTATTCATTTCAGCCGAGAAATGTAATTTTGCTTATAACTCCCAAACCGCTGCGCAGAAGTGAACCAAACTTCACCCAATAGTGTATTGTATCACAATCTAGTAGTTACATTTGGATATTTGGTTCTAGGACATTTGGTTTGAGCGCAATCCTCAAACTTAGTTCAAAAAAGCCATTTAGGCCTTTTCACAGTGAGATCTATTCATTTCAGCCGAGAAATGCAATTTTGATGATAACTCCCAAACCGCTGCGCAGAAATGAACCAAACTTCACCCAATAGTGTATTGTATCACAATCTAGTACTTACAATTGGAAATTTGGTTCTAGGACTTTTGGTTTGAGCGCAATCCTCAAACTTAGTTCAAAAAAGCAATTTACGCCTTCTGACAGCGAGATCTATTCATTTCAGCCGAGAAATGTAATTTTGATGATAACTCCCAAACCGCTGCGCAAAAGTGAACCAAACTTCACCCAATAGTATCACAATCTAGTAGTTACATTTGGAAATATGGTTCTAGGACATTTGGTTTGAGCGCAATCCTCATACTTAGTTCAAAAAAGCCATTTAGGCCTTTTCACAGTGAGATCTATTCATTTCAGCCGAGAAATGCAATTTTGATGATAACTCCTAAACCGCTGCGCAGAAGTGAACCAAACTTCACCCAATAGTGTATTGTATTACAATCTAGTAGTTACATTTGGAAATTTGGTTCTAGGACATTTGGTTTGAGCGTAATCCTCAAACTTAATTCAAAAATGCCATTTACGCCTTCTGACAGCGAGATCTATTCATTTCAGCCGAGAAATTTAATTTTGATGATAACTCCCAAACCGCTGCGCAGAAGTGAACCAAACTTCACCCAATAGTATCACAATCTAGTAGTTACATTTGGAAATTTGGTTCTAGGACATTTGGTTTGAGCGCAATCCTCAAACTTAGTTCAAAAATGCCATTTATGCCTTTTCACAGTGAGATCTATTCATTTCAGCCGAGAAATGCAATTTTGATGATAACTCCTAAACCGCTGCGCAGAAGTGAACCAAACTTCACCCAATAGTGTATTGTATCACAATCTAGTAGTTACATTTGGAAATTTGGTTCAAGGACATTTGGTTTGAGCGCAACCCTCAAACTTAGTTCAAAAAAGCCATTTACGCCTTCTGACAGCGAGATCTATTCATTTCAGCCGAGAAATGTAATTTTGATGATAACTCCCAAACCGCTGCGCAGAAGTGAACCAAACTTCACCCAGTAGTGTATTGTATCAGAATCTAGTAGTTACATTTGGAAATTTGGTTCTAGGACATTTGGTTTGAGCGCAATCCTCAAACTTAGTTAAAAAAATGTCATATAAGCCTTTTCACAGTGAAATCTACGCGATATGGCCGAGAAATGTAATTTTGATGTTAACTCCAAAACCGCTGCGCAGAAGTCAACCAAACTTCACCCAATAGTGTATTGTATCACAATCTAGTAGTTACATTTGAAAATTTGGTTCTAGGACATTTGGTTTGAGCGCAATCCTCAAACTTAGTTTAAAAAAGTCATTTAAGCCTTTTCTCAGTGAGATATACGCGATAAGGCCGAGAAATGTAATTTTGATGTTAACTCCCAAACCGCTGCGCAGAAGTAAACCAAACTTCACCCAATAGTGTATTGTATCACAATCTAGTAGTTACATTTGGAAATTTGGTTCTAGGACATTTGGTTTGAGAGCAATCCTCAAACTTAGTTAAAAAAAAGTCATTTAAGCCTTTTCACAGTGAGATCACGCGATATGGCCGAGAAATGTAATTTTGATGTTAACTCCAAAACCGCTGCGCAGAAGTCAACCAAACTTCACCCAATAGTGTATTGTATCACAATCTAGTAGTTACATTTGGAAATTTGGTTCTAGGACATTTGGTTTGAGCGCAATCCTCAAACTTAGTTAAAAAAAGTCATTTAAGCCTTTTCACAGTGAGATCTACGCGATATGGCCGAGAAATGTAATTTTGATGTTAACTCCCAAACCGCTGCGCAGAAGTCAACCAAACTTCACCCAATAGTGTATTGTATCACAATCTAGTAGTTACATTTGGAAATTTGGTTCTAGGACATTTGGTTTGAGCGCAATCCTCAAACTTAGTTAAAAAAAAAGTCATTTAAGCCTTTTCGCAGTGAGATCTACACGATATGGCCGAGAAATGTAATTTTGATGTTAACTCCAAAACCGCTGCGCAGAAGTCAACCAAACTTCACCCAATAGTGTATTGTAAAACAATCTAGTAGTTACATTTGGAAATTTGGTTCTAGGACATTTGGTTTGAGCGCAATCCTCAAACTTAGTTAAAAAAAGTCATTTAAGCATTTTCGCAGTGAGATCTACGCGATATGGCCGAGAAATATAATTTTGATGTAACTCCCAAACCGCTGCGCAGAAGTCAACCAAACTTCACCCAATAGTGTATTGTATCACAATCTAGTAGTTACATTTGGAAATTTGGTTCTAGGACATTTGGTTTGAGCGCAATCCTCAAACTTAGTTAAAAAAAGTCATTTAAGCCTTTTCGCAGTGAGATCTACGCGATATGGCCGAGAAATGTAATTTTGATGTTAACTCCAAAACCGCTGCGCAGAAGTCAACCAAACTTCACCCAATAGTGTATTGTATCACAATCTAGTAGTTACATTTAGAAATTTGGTTCTAGGACATTTGGCTTGAGCGCAATCCTCAAACTTAGTTAAAAAAAGTCATTTAAGCCTTTTCGCAGTGAGATCTACGCGATATGGCCGAGAAATGTAATTTTGGTGTTAACTCCCAAACCGCTGCGCAGAAGTCAACCAAACTTCACCCAATAGTGTATTGTATCACAATCTAGTAGTTACATTTGGAAATTTGGTTCTAGGACATTTGGTTTGAGCGCAATCCTCAAATTTAGTTAAAAAAAAAAGTCATTTAAGCCTTTTCACAGTAAGATCTACGCGATATGGCCGAGAAATGTAATTTTGATGTTAACTCCAAAACCGCTGCGCAGAAGTCAACCAAACTTCACCCAATAGTGTATTGTATCACAATCTAGTAGTTACATTTGGAAATTTGGTTCTAGGACATTTGGTTTGAGCGCAATCCTGAAACTTAGTTTAAAAAAGTCATTTAAGCCTTTTCGCAGTGAGATCTAAGCGATATGGCCGAGAAATGTAATTTTGATGTTAACTCCCAAACCGCTGCGCAGAAGTCAACCAAACTTCACCCAATAGTGTATTGTATCACAATCTAGTAGTTACAATTGGAAATTTGGTTCTAGGACTTTTGGTTTGAGCGCAATCCTCAAACTTAGTTCAAAAAAGCAATTTACGCCTTCTGACAGTGAGATCTATTTATTTCAGCCGAGAAATGCAATTTTGATGATAACTCCCAAACCGCTGCGCAGAAATGAACCAAACTTCACCCAATAGTGTATTGTATCACAATCAAGTAGTTACAATTGGAAATTTGGTTCTAGGACTTTTGGTTTGAGCGCAATCCTCAAACTTAGTTCAAAAAAGCAATTTACGCCTTCTGACAGCGAAATCTATTCATTTCAGCCGAGAAATGTAATTTTGATGTTAACTCCAAAACCGCTGCGCAGAAGTCAACCAAACTTCACCCAATAGTGTATTGTATCACAATCTAGTAGTTACATTTGGAAATTTGGTTCTAGGACATTTGGTTTGAGCGCAATCCTCAAACTTAGTTAAAAAAAGTCATTTAAGCCTTTTCGCAGTGAGATCTACGCGATATGGCCGAGAAATGTAATTTTGATGTTAACTCCCAAACCGCTGCGCAGAAGTCAACCAAACTTCACCCAATAGTGTATTGTATCACAATCTAGTAGTTACATTTGAAAATTTGGTTCTAGGACATTTGGTTTGAGCGCAATCCTCAAACTTAGTTTAAAAAAGTCATTTAAGCCTTTTCTCAGTGAGATATACGCGATAAGGCCGAGAAATGTAATTTTGATGTTAACTCCCAAACCGCTGCGCAGAAGTAAACCAAACTTCACCCAATAGTGTATTGTATCACAATCTAGTAGTTACATTTGGAAATTTGGTTCTAGGACATTTGGTTTGAGCGCAATCCTCAAACTTAGTTAAAAAAAAGTCATTTAAGCCTTTTCACAGTGAGATCTACGCGATATGGCCGAGAAATGTAATTTTGATGTTAACTCCAAAACCGCTGCGCAGAAGTCAACCAAACTTCACCCAATAGTGTATTGTATCACAATCTAGTAGTTACATTTGGAAATTTGGTTCTAGGACATTTGGTTTGAGCGCAATCCTCAAACTTAGTTAAAAAAAGTCATTTAAGCCTTTTCGCAGTGAGATCTACGCGATATGGCCGAGAAATGTAATTTTGATGTTAACTCCCAAACCGCTGCGCAGAAGTCAACCAAACTTCACCCAATAGTGTATTGTATCACAATCTAGTAGTTACATTTGGAAATTTGGTTCTAGGACATTTGGTTTGAGCGCAATCCTCAAACTTAGTTAAAAAAAAAGTCATTTAAGCCTTTTCGCAGTGAGATCTACACGATATGGCCGAGAAATGTAATTTTGATGTTAACTCCAAAACCGCTGCGCAGAAGTCAACCAAACTTCACCCAATAGTGTATTGTAAAACAATCTAGTAGTTACATTTGGAAATTTGGTTCTAGGACATTTGGTTTGAGCGCAATCCTCAAACTTAGTTAAAAAAAGTCATTTAAGCATTTGCGCAGTGAGATCTACGCGATATGGCCGAGAAATGTAATTTTGATGTAACTCCCAAACCGCTGCGCAGAAGTCAACCAAACTTCACCCAATAGTGTATTGTATCACAATCTAGTAGTTACATTTGGAAATTTGGTTCTAGGACATTTGGTTTGAGCGCAATCCTCAAACTTAGTTAAAAAAAAGTCATTTAAGCCTTTTCGCAGTGAGATCTACGCGATATGGCCGAGAAATGTAATTTTGATGTTAACTCCCAAACCGCTGCGCAGAAGTCAACCAAACTTCACCCAATAGTGTATTGTATCACAATCTAGTAGTTACATTTGAAAATTTGGTTCTAGGACATTTGGTTTGAGCGCAATCCTCAAACTTAGTTTAAAAAAGTCATTTAAGCCTTTTCTCAGTGAGATATACGCGATAAGGCCGAGAAATGTAATTTTGATGTTAACTCCCAAACCGCTGCGCAGAAGTAAACCAAACTTCACCCAATAGTGTATTGTATCACAATCTAGTAGTTACATTTGGAAATTTGGTTCTAGGACATTTGGTTTGAGAGCAATCCTCAAACTTAGTTAAAAAAAAGTCATTTAAGCCTTTTCACAGTGAGATCACGCGATATGGCCGAGAAATGTAATTTTGATGTTAACTCCAAAACCGCTGCGCAGAAGTCAACCAAACTTCACCCAATAGTGTATTGTATCACAATCTAGTAGTTACATTTGGAAATTTGGTTCTAGGACATTTGGTTTGAGCGCAATCCTCAAACTTAGTTAAAAAAAGTCATTTAAGCCTTTTCGCAGTGAGATCTACGCGATATGGCCGAGAAATGTAATTTTGATGTTAACTCCCAAACCGCTGCGCAGAAGTCAACCAAACTTCACCCAATAGTGTATTGTATCACAATCTAGTAGTTACATTTGGAAATTTGGTTCTAGGACATTTGGTTTGAGCGCAATCCTCAAACTTAGTTAAAAAAAAAGTCATTTAAGCCTTTTCGCAGTGAGATCTACACGATATGGCCGAGAAATGTAATTTTGATGTTAACTCCAAAACCGCTGCGCAGAAGTCAACCAAACTTCACCCAATAGTGTATTGTAAAACAATCTAGTAGTTACATTTGGAAATTTGGTTCTAGGACATTTGGTTTGAGCGCAATCCTCAAACTTAGTTAAAAAAAGTCATTTAAGCATTTTCGCAGTGAGATCTACGCGATATGGCCGAGAAATGTAATTTTGATGTAACTCCCAAACCGCTGCGCAGAAGTCAACCAAACTTCACCCAATAGTGTATTGTATCACAATCTAGTAGTTACATTTGGAAATTTGGTTCTAGGACATTTGGTTTGAGCGCAATCCTCAAACTTAGTTAAAAAAAGTCATTTAAGCCTTTTCGCAGTGAGATCTACGCGATATGGCCGAGAAATGTAATTTTGATGTTAACTCCAAAACCGCTGCGCAGAAGTCAACCAAACTTCACCCAATAGTGTATTGTATCACAATCTAGTAGTTACATTTAGAAATTTGGTTCTAGGACATTTGGCTTGAGCGCAATCCTCAAACTTAGTTAAAAAAAGTCATTTAAGCCTTTTCGCAGTGAGATCTACGCGATATGGCCGAGAAATGTAATTTTGGTGTTAACTCCCAAACCGCTGCGCAGAAGTCAACCAAACTTCACCCAATAGTGTATTGTATCACAATCTAGTAGTTACATTTGGAAATTTGGTTCTAGGACATTTGGTTTGAGCGCAATCCTCAAACTTAGTTAAAAAAAAAAGTCATTTAAGCCTTTTCACAGTAAGATCTACGCGATATGGCCGAGAAATGTAATTTTGATGTTAACTCCAAAACCGCTGCGCAGAAGTCAACCAAACTTCACCCAATAGTGTATTGTATCACAATCTAGTAGTTACATTTGGAAATTTGGTTCTAGGACATTTGGTTTGAGCGCAATCCTGAAACTTAGTTTAAAAAAGTCATTTAAGCCTTTTCGCAGTGAGATCTAAGCGATATGGCCGAGAAATGTAATTTTGATGTTAACTCCCAAACCGCTGCGCAGAAGTCAACCAAACTTCACCCAATAGTGTATTGTATCACAATCTAGTAGTTACAATTGGAAATTTGGTTCTAGGACTTTTGGTTTGAGCGCAATCCTCAAACTTAGTTCAAAAAAGCAATTTACGCCTTCTGACAGTGAGATCTATTTATTTCAGCCGAGAAATGCAATTTTGATGATAACTCCCAAACCGCTGCGCAGAAATGAACCAAACTTCACCCAATAGTGTATTGTATCACAATCAAGTAGTTACAATTGGAAATTTGGTTCTAGGACTTTTGGTTTGAGCGCAATCCTCAAACTTAGTTCAAAAAAGCAATTTACGCCTTCTGACAGCGAAATCTATTCATTTCAGCCGAGAAATGTAATTTTGATGTTAACTCCAAAACCGCTGCGCAGAAGTCAACCAAACTTCACCCAATAGTGTATTGTATCACAATCTAGTAGTTACATTTGGAAATTTGGTTCTAGGACATTTGGTTTGAGGGCAATCCTCAAACTTAGTTAAAAAAAAAGTCATTTAAGCCTTTTCGCAGTGAGATCTACACGATATGGCCGAGAAATGTAATTTTGATGTTAACTCCCAAACCGCTGCGCAGAAGTCAACCAAACTTCACCCAATAGTGTATTGTATCACAATCTAGTAGTTACATTTGAAAATTTGGTTCTAGGACATTTGGTTTGAGCGCAATCCTCAAACTTAGTTTAAAAAAGTCATTTAAGCCTTTTCTCAGTGAGATATACGCGATAAGGCCGAGAAATGTAATTTTGATGTTAACTCCCAAACCGCTGCGCAGAAGTAAACCAAACTTCACCCAATAGTGTATTGTATCACAATCTAGTAGTTACATTTGGAAATTTGGTTCTAGGACATTTGGTTTGAGCGCAATCCTCAAACTTAGTTAAAAAAAAGTCATTTAAGCCTTTTCACAGTGAGATCTACGCGATATGGCCGAGAAATGTAATTTTGATGTTAACTCCAAAACCGCTGCGCAGAAGTCAACCAAACTTCACCCAATAGTGTATTGTATCACAATCTAGTAGTTACATTTGGAAATTTGGTTCTAGGACATTTGGTTTGAGCGCAATCCTCAAACTTAGTTAAAAAAAGTCATTTAAGCCTTTTCGCAGTGAGATCTACGCGATATGGCCGAGAAATGTAATTTTGATGTTAACTCCCAAACCGCTGCGCAGAAGTCAACCAAACTTCACCCAATAGTGTATTGTATCACAATCTAGTAGTTACATTTGGAAATTTGGTTCTAGGACATTTGGTTTGAGCGCAATCCTCAAACTTAGTTAAAAAAAAAGTCATTTAAGCCTTTTCGCAGTGAGATCTACACGATATGGCCGAGAAATGTAATTTTGATGTTAACTCCAAAACCGCTGCGCAGAAGTCAACCAAACTTCACCCAATAGTGTATTGTAAAACAATCTAGTAGTTACATTTGGAAATTTGGTTCTAGGACATTTGGTTTGAGCGCAATCCTCAAACTTAATTAAAAAAAGTCATTTAAGCATTTGCGCAGTGAGATCTACGCGATATGGCCGATAAATGTAATTTTGATGTAACTCCCAAACCGCTGCGCAGAAGTCAACCAAACTTCACCCAATAGTGTATTGTATCACAATCTAGTAGTTACATTTGGAAATTTGGTTCTAGGACATTTGGTTTGAGCGCAATCCTCAAACTTAGTTAAAAAAAAGTCATTTAAGCCTTTTCGCAGTGAGATCTACGCGATATGGCCGAGAAATGTAATTTTGATGTTAACTCCCAAACCGCTGCGCAGAAGTCAACCAAACTTCACCCAATAGTGTATTGTATCACAATCTAGTAGTTACATTTAGAAATTTGGTTCTAGGACATTTGGCTTGAGCGCAATCCTCAAACTTAGTTAAAAAAAGTCATTTAAGCCTTTTCGCAGTGAGATCTACGCGATATGGCCGAGAAATGTAATTTTGATGTTAACTCCCAAACCGCTGCGCAGAAGTCAACCAAACTTCACCCAATAGTGTATTGTATCACAATCTAGTAGTTACATTTGGAAATTTGGTTCTAGGACATTTGGTTTGAGCGAAATCCTCAAACTTAGTTAAAAAAAAAAGTCATTTAAGCCTTTTCACAGTAAGATCTACGCGATATGGCCGAAAAATGTAATTTTGATGTTAACTCCAAAACCGCTGCGCAGAAGTCAACCAAACTTCACCCAATAGTGTATTGTATCACAATCTAGTAGTTACATTTGGAAATTTGGTTCTAGGACATTTGGTTTGAGCGCAATCCTGAAACTTAGTTAAAAAAAGTCATTTAAGCCTTTTCGCAGTGAGATCTAAGCGATATGGCCGAGAAATGTAATTTTGATGTTAACTCCAAAACCGCTGCACAGAAGTCAACCAAACTTCACCCAATAGTGTATTGTATCACAATCTAGTAGTTACATTTGGAAATTTGGTTCTAGGACATTTGGTTTGAGCGCAATCCTGAAACTTAGTTAAAAAAAGTCATTTAAGCCTTTTCGCAGTGAGATCTAAGCGATATGGCCGAGAAATGTAATTTTGATGTTAACTCCCAAACCGCTGCGCAGAAGTCAACCAAACTTCACCCAATAGTGTATTGTATCACAATCTAGTAGTTACAATTGGAAATTTGGTTCTAGGACTTTTGGTTTGAGCGCAATCCTCAAACTTAGTTCAAAAAAGCAATGTACGCCTTCTGACAGTGAGATCTATTTATTTCAGCCGAGAAATGCAATTTTGATGATAACTCCCAAACCGCTGCGCAGAAATGAACCAAACTTCACCCAATAGTGTATTGTATCACAATCAAGTAGTTACAATTGGAAATTTGGTTCTAGGACTTTTGGTTTGAGCGCAATCCTCTAACTTAGTTCAAAAAAGCAATTTACGCCTTCTGAATGCGAAATCTATTCATTTCAGCCGAGAAATGTAATTTTGATGATAACTCCCAAACCGCTGCGCAAAAGTGAACCAAACTTCACCCAATAGTATCACAATCTAGTAGTTACATTGGGAAATTTGGTTCTAGGACATTTGGTTTGAGCGCAATCCTCATACTTAGTTCAAAAAAGCCATTTAGGCCTTTTCACAGTGAGATCGATTCATTTCAGCCGAGAAATGTAATTTTGATAACTCCCAAACCGCTGCGCAGAAGTGAACCAAACTTCACCCAGTAGTGTATTGTATCAGAATCTAGTAGTTACATTTGGAAATTTGATTCTAGGACATTTGGTTTGAGCGCAATCCTCATACTTATTTCAAAAAGCCATTTAGGCCTTTTCACAGTGAGATCTATTCAATTCAGCCGAGAAATGCAATTTTGATGATAACTCCTAAACTGCTGAGCAGAAGTGAACCAAACTTCACCCAGTAGTGTATTGTATCACAATCTAGTAGTTACATTTGGAAATTTGGTTCTAGGACATTTGGTTTGAGCGCAATCCTCAAACTTATTTCAAAAAAGCCTTTTAGTTATTTTAACAGTGAGATCTATTCATTTCAACCGAGAAATGCAATTTTGATGATAACTCCTAAACCGCTGCGCACAAATGAACCAAACTTCAACCAATAGTGTATTGTATTACAAACTAGTAGTTACATTTGGAAATTTGGTTCTCGGACATTTGGTTTGAGCGCAATCCTCATACTTATTTCAAAAACCCATTTAGGCCTTTTCACAGTGAGATCTATTCATTTCAGCCGAGAAATGTAATTTTGATGTTAACTCCCAAACCGCTGCGCAGAAGTCAACCTAACTTCAACCATTAGTGTATTGTATCACAATCTAGTAGTTACATTTGGAAATTTGGTTCTAGGACATTTGGTTTGAGCGCAATCCTCAAACTTAGTTCAAAAAAGCCTTTTAGGCCTTTTCACAGTGAGATCTATTCATTTCAGCCGAGAAATGCAATTTTGATGATAACTCCTAAACCGCTGCGCAGAAGTGAACCAAACTTCACCCAATCGTGTATTGTATTACAATCTAGTAGTTACATTTGGAAATTTGGTTCTAGGACATTTGGTTTGAGCGTAATCCTCAAACTTAATTCAAAAATGCCATTTACGCCTTCTGACAGCGAGATCTATTCATTTCAGCCGAGAAATGTAATTTTGATGATAACTCCCAAACCGCTGCGCAGAATTGAACCAAACTTCACCCAATA
The DNA here is from genome assembly GCF_030265065.1 of Corythoichthys intestinalis. Lineage (NCBI taxonomy): Eukaryota > Metazoa > Chordata > Actinopteri > Syngnathiformes > Syngnathidae > Corythoichthys > Corythoichthys intestinalis. The sequence continues at coordinate 39,529,681 of NC_080414.1, read as the reverse complement.
GTGTATTGTATCACAATCTAGTAGTTACATTTGGAAATTTGGTTCTAGGACATTTGGTTTGAGCGCAATCCTCAAACTTAGTTCAAAAATGCCATTTACGCCTTTTCACAGTGAGATCTATTCATTTCAGCCGAGAAATGCAATTTTGATGATAACTCCTAAACCGCTGCGCAGAAGTGAACCAAACTTCACCCAATAGTGTATTGTATCACAATCTAGTAGTTACATTTGGAAATTTGGTTCTATGACATTTGGTTTGAGCGCAACCCTCAAACTTAGTTCAAAAAAGCCATTTACGCCTTCTGACAGCGAGATCTATTCATTTCAGCCGAGAAATGTAATTTTGATGATAACTCCCAAACCGCTGCGCAGAAGTGAACCAAACTTCACCCAGTAGTGTATTGTATCACAATCTAGTAGTTACATTTGGAAATTTGGTTCTAGGACATTTGGTTTGAGCGCAATCCTCATACTTAGTTCAAAAAAGCCATTTAGGCCTTTTCACAGTGAGATCGATTCATTTCAGCCGAGAAATGTAATTTTGATAACTCCCAAACCGCTGCGCAGAAGTGAACCAAACTTCACCCAGTAGTGTATTGTATCACAATCTAGTAGTTACATTTGGAAATTTGGTTCTAGGACATTTGGTTTGAGCGCAATCCTCAAACTTAGTTAAAAAAATGTCATATAAGCCTTTTCACAGTGAGATCTACGCGATATGGCCGAGAAATGTAATTTTGATGTTAACTCCAAAACCGCTGTGCAGAAGTCAACCAAACTTCACCCAATAGTGTATTGTATCACAATCTAGTAGTTACATTTGGAAATTTGGTTCTAGGACATTTGGTTTGAGCGCAATCCTCAAACTTAGTTAAAAAAAGTCATTTAAGCCTTTTCGCAGTGAGATCTACGCGATATGGCCGAGAAATGTAATTTTGATGTTAACTCCCAAACCGCTGCGCAGAAATGAACCAAACTTCACCCAGTAGTGTATTGTATCACAATCTAGTAGTTACAATTGGAAATTTGGTTCTAGGACTTTTGGTTTGAGCGCAATCCTCAAACTTAGTTCAAAAAAGCAATTCACGCCTTCTGACAGCGAGATCTATTCATTTCAGCCGAGAAATGTAATTTTGATGATAACTCCCAAACCGCTGCTGTTAGGTTAAACGAATATACATACCAGTTTTCAGCAATTGTTTTACCTTATCTGACTCCAATTAACATTAATCCAATTAGTGATACTATACCTTTACCTTCTCGCACCTAACAATTTTGCGCATTCGTTCTGTCGCAGAAGAGACCAGGAATCAATCAGACCAGATTAGCAGAGGTAGATTTAATTCTCCCAAGTAAAAGTATTACAGACGTCTGGGTTCTCAGCTTATCAAATACACAGGAACACTGCGGCTAAGAGAGAACAATACCCAAGGACAAGTACATGGTTTATATAGACATAATGATGACGATGCATGGATACATGATCTTTTCTGTCTCTCATTGGTTGGTTCTTGTTCTTCCAGGAATTCTTCTTCTAAGAACATGGTTTCTTATAAGAGGTCTCGCACTTTGTAACCTCGTCTGCATACTTCTTCAAAACACTTCCCTAAATCAAGCAAACATCTGTTTTCACCTAGACACACTGAGTTCTTCCACTAAATTTTTGATAAACATGCCCATATATAGTATTCATATCAGCTTGTACGTGCAAGCAAGCTATTGCCTCATGGCTTCGTATTTGGAACTTAAGCTTATTTACAGATCCCCTTGGTATTTGGCCTATTAATCATTACCAAAATGCCTAATCACCAAGGTCAATTGGTGTTGGCCTTCTATTCAATTCTTTATTTCTTATTCATTTATTAAAATGCCTAATTACCCAGGGTGAGATGCCAGAGGGGGGCGAAAACCTGCACTTCTAATATCATTTTGATTATTATTTGGGAGTATATATTTGCTTGTTCTTGAAGCCAGGACAAAATTCCCCTCTCTTACCTTCCGCTAGGAACGATAGCCTCTTGGCCTGGTCATCTCTAAACAATGTATATACAATAATCAGACACTTACTCATTAATATATGATAATACAGCATAGCACATAGTAAAGCATACACAGCACACAGTAAAATATACACTCTCTTCTTTCTTCTGGATCCTCAGCTTCCGGCCCATTCCCAAACAGGCAGAATTAAGATGTTGTCGGCATTTCTGCCGTGAGTCACCAGTTTTGTCCATTGTCCTTCAATGTCCATAATTCCTTCGTTGGTGCTTAGACATGGGCCTGCCTCGTGGTATTTTCCAGTTAACATGTCCCAAACACAGTGGCGGCCAGGTGATACGAACTAGGGCGCGCCTTAATTATGCATTGGCCTTCATTCCTCTCAGGTGTAATGCCAGTTGACTCAAAAGCAGCAAAGGAGCAATGTCAGTTGATTCAAAAGCAGCAAATAAGCAGCCTTAGCCCTTCATTCCCTCTCTTGACCTCACTTGTGAGGTCACCACCTAAAACACACAACAAAGATTATATAGCGGCGTTAAGCAATTGATCATTTTGGTCCCCATCTCTGTCCTGGAGTGGGACCAAGACGTATTGGCCTCCTGGTGGTACTAGTCCCAAGGTTTTCTCGATCAAACGTGTGGCCAGGGTCCGAAGGCATGGAAGACAACAACATCCACAGAGAACAATAACAGAAGCAATAATAGCAATAGTAAGCAGAGTAGACGTGATCAAACCTCTCCAGTTGCCAAATGCCTTAGTCCAGTCCCAGATGCTTGTGTCCACTCCGGAGTGCTCTTTCATTTTATCATTCAATGTGCTCAATCCCTCTAATGCCTTTGTCAATCTGCCATTCGGGGCAGTATTATTGGGAATAAAGGTGCAACAAGTTTCCCCCACTTTCCCACATACTCCGCCTTCTTTGGCTAAGAGCATATCTAATGCAATTCTGTTTTGGAAGGCCATTAATGAAGTAGCCGCTAATTGTTCATGTACAGCAGATAATGACTCATGCGTGTAATTGCCTAAACGTTGGACATTATAATGTATATAATTTAGAATATCTACATTCTTATTGACAGTTACCCAAGGTAGGATGCTAGCAAAACCTGCAGCAATTGAATTTATTATTTTATATTCGTCTGGTACTCCTCGTGGAATGCCAATGGCATCAATGTAAGTGGAATCTGGTTCCAACATCCACAGTGGAGACTCACTTCTCCGGGATCTGCGTAGAAGGTTCTGCAGCGACTGGCCCCAGTTCTGTGCGGACGACTGGGCATCTATTGGGACAACTGTTACTGGCATAATTAGGGTTACCAATGAACAAACTCCAGTTGCATTATTGGGTAATCGGTCATACAACTGGGTTTGGCCACACCAGATCCAGACATCCGCTCGGGACACCGGGCTGTTTTTAATCATAGGCAAATTATGCTGACACCACTCATGATTTATAAAGCCAATACTTTCACCTACTCCTTTCAATTTAAAGCATGTGAAATTCTGTTTTGCAATTTGACTATCAAATATGGGCTTGTGTTTTTCAGGTCCTACTATAGGAAAAGCTTGGTCATATTGGGCGCAAACACCAGTTAACTTTGTTTGGGTCAACACAGGTATAGTACAATCGACAGATATTGGTGCCACGACTACTTTTAAAAGAGGTCTTGCGCCTAAACATACAATACAATCCGACTGTATACTTTTAGCAGCTTCCTCAACCATGAGGAGCCAATTATTATTAATGCTGGTGACGCCTGTGACTACTCTAAACCAATCATCGATTTCTTTAATGACCTGTGTTATCACACCAGGGTTCGTAAATGGACTAAGCTGCATTTCACGGGAGTTATTTAACCCTGCACATATAGCCAACTGAAAATAGGGATACGACTTGGCATACGCATTTAATTGAAAACCCCAACAGTGGACTTGTTTTCCCCAATTAATACTTTTAGAAGTGTCTATCCATAATATAACTCCATCAGAGGTTTGTTTACCTGTAATCATTTGCTGATGCTGACGAGCCCTTGTACTAGTACCCCATGACTTGTACCAACCCTTCGAATCCCACACCAAATTTTTCCACGACCTGTCTAACTGATCATTTGTGAGGTACCAAATAGAGTCCTTATAGTCTTTTCCTTTAAATTTTCCGTTGCTCAAACTTGTATACGGTATTGTGACTTGTACTGTCATGTTTGGTGGGATACAAACCTGTATTCCAAATTGATTGGCTCTAGTGGTATCACACTGACTTGTAGGGTGTGAGAGAATTACTCCCCGTCTTATCTCATTCTGTCTTTTATGTATTCTTTCTTTTACGTGGGTGTGATATACTACTGGCATAAGTGAATCATTTGTTGCACATTGGCTACCATTACAATACCAAACAGGAAATTTTAGAGGTGGGGGTAAACGCAAACGTCTGTTAACACTATCATTATATTTCTGCTGACTTAGAAGACCAAATTCCGCTTTTGTTAATAATTGTAAGGCGTCTGGTATATTGTAGATGGGGTGGTTACCCAAACATCTGGAATAGAATGTCCACATTTCTCCATATGTTAGCCTATCTGGACCTGAACATGTAGTAACGAGGAATTGACCATCTTCGTGACACAAATACACACATGTTCCTGTTTTACCTTCCGGCATCAATGTTTGGGATGTACAAGAAAACAACATATCCTGGTACATTTGTAATTTTGAATGTAAAGACGCATTTTGCTCATACCATTTAAAAGCTTCAATATATCTTTGCCAATTAGGGTCAACACATTTCAGGTGCAAGATGGAATTTTCTGTCTTAGTCAGGCTATCAGAGGAATTGTGTTCGGCTTCATACCAAACCTTATTGTGGCATTTATAATGAATGATGACTTGTGCATGTCCACTTCCCTGAGCGTCTCCGGTTGGCGTGGACGCAAGCAGTTGGTTCTCCACATTAGACACATACCTTATTAAAAGCCCTGAAACACATAGTAACAGACATCCTCCCATAAACAACAGACACAAAGAACGCCAAGTGACATCATCCCCATCATTCCCTCTCTTGGGCGGGTGAGACACACGCCCAAAAGACTGACTCGGTCCCATATTTCACGAAGACTGTGGAGCCGGACGGAGTTGTGAGTAATGATACCACTTCTTCTGATGATCGTCCAATTGGACAGCGTGAGAGGTCCGAGCGATGACCTTAAACGGGCCTTTCCACCGAGGCTCAGACCATTTTCTTGACAGGACTTTCACATATACGTAAGGCGAGAGCGAGACTTGAGATGGTAGATCTTCAGGAGCCGCTGATCTGGCTTTCTCAACGACCTGTGCAGAAACACTGGAGACAAGTGCATTCAAATACGACCAATAGGATGCATGCGACAAATCAGGCACAGGTAAGTCTTGTGGCGGTACGAGTGAAGATGCCGGTCCCGGCATCAACCTACCTGTCAGGAGCTCGAAAGGCGCAAATCCAGTTTGTCTACTCACCGTTTGCCGGACCGAAAGTAACGCCAGTGGCAGGGCCTGTAGCCAGTTCATTTTTGTTGAGGCCATGATTTTTGCCAACTTCTCTTTGAGGGTACGATTCATACGTTCTACCTTTCCCTGGCTCTGAGGTCGATATACGCAACCGAAACGATGTTTTAAACCCAAGAGAGACTCAACCTTGGCCAAGGCTTTGTTACTGAAATGAGTCCCATTGTCAGATCTAATTAGAGCGGGGAATCCATGAGTCGGTATGTAATGATTTACCAATGACTTGATTACGGCACCTGAGTCCTCACGTGCACAGGGGTAGGCTTCCGGCCATCCCGAGAAGGCGTCAACAATGACCAAGAGGTAACGTTTGCCATTAATTCTGGTGATCATGTCCGTAAAATCCATAATAATCTCCGCCCCTGGCCATGGAGCAGGTTGGAATAGGCCAGGTTTGGGCTTCAACGTTGGTTTCGCATTGAATGTCTGACACGTTTCGCAATTTGTAACAAAATTCCATACGACATCATAGAATTTGGGATGCCACCACATGATAAGTTTGGCTAGCATGGAGTGCGGGGCAACATGCGACGGTGTGTGGGCCTCGAGCAAGGTGTCCTGTAACAACTTACCATCAGGGAGAACTGGTCGGCCATTAGGGCCGACCCAAAGCTTGTCAGGTAATTTAAACGCACCTGCCGCGAGCCAAACTGATTTCTGCTCAGGAGAGGCTGAATTCTGAAGGTCAATTAATGCTGGCAAATCTACTGGTTCAAGAAGAGCTGCATCCGGGTGGTTGCCATCAACTACAATTGGGCCGCGAGACATCATCATACCCCGTTCAACATGGTATCCAGCAGCTGCCTTAGCAGCTGCGTCTACAGCGTTATTGCCTTGGGCCACAAGTGTATCCGATTTAGAGTGGCCTGGTATCTTTACAATAGCGACTTCTGCTGGGGCCTTAATGGCCTCACCTAGGCGAATCATCAGATCTTTGTGAGCAATGTCAGTTCCTTTAGCAGTAATGAAACCATTTTTCATCCAGCCAAGCAAATCTATGTGAGCGGCAGATGTTGCATACGCTGAGTCAGAGTAGATGGTGGCTGCCTCGCACTGGGCAGATTCCAATGCCAGAATAAGTGCCAATACCTCAGCTGCCTGAGCTGATGGGTGAGTTGACATCTGCTGGGATTTAATAGTGGTGAAGTGGCCGTCTTGCCATTCCACCACTGCAGCTGCAGCGTGTAAGTTGCCCTGCTTGTCTCTCCAACAACACCCGTCTGTGAACAGAATCCGACCATGATCCAAGGGCTCCGCATATAGATCAGGTCTGATCTTGACCAGTGGCTTGATTTTAAGGGCACATTCATGTGGGCCGATCAGAATCTGGTCAGCCATGTTCACTCCCGTGTGGACATAGTTGACATTAGGGGCGGTCAAAATTTTCAAAAGCCTGATCTGTCCTAGTGGTGTTAAAGTGAACGCGGCCGACCCCACAAATGCTGACACTGCATGGTCAGTGAGTACATTCAGTGGGTGGGCCATGACCAGATGGGCTGTTTTTTGAAGAATTTTGGCCAATCCGGCTGCGTACCGAGTACAATCAGGCTGTCTTTGTTCAATGTTATCCAGAGGTACACTGCAGTACATCAAGACTGCACGACCATTCTTGACTTTCTGATAGAGAATACCATTCACAATGGTCCCAGAAATTGACACATCTAAATGGAAGGGAACCGAATAGTTAGGGGTAGCCAATGCTGCTGCAGAGGCCAGTTCCTGAACCAAGGAGACAAAAGCATTGTTTGCCTCCGCGGTCCAGACAAGCTGAGATTTCAAGTTTCGATTTCCTTGTTCTTTCACTAGGCCTCGCAAAATTCCCGTTTTGTCAACAAAGTTGGGAATATAGTTGCGGCTATAGCCACACAGTCCTAGGAAAGACAACATTTCCTTGACCGTGTTGGGGCGAGGGTGGCGGAGGATGGAGTTTCTGTGTGCAGGTGACATGGCTAGGCCTGATGGAGAAACTATTCTACCCAAAAAAGTTACCTTCTGCCTACAACACTGCAACTTCTTCTTAGAGACCTTGAAACCAAGCTGACCTAACCAACGTAGAACCGTTCCAGTTGCCGCCAAACAAGCGAGATCAGTCTTAGCTCCAATCAGCAAATCATCCACATATTGCAACAATACAGTGCCTTCCGGCATAGCACATGGTGCCAGTAGTTCCCTCAGCACCTGATTAAAAATACCTGGTGAGTTTTTAAATCCCTGTGGAAGCCGTGTATATTGTAACTTCACTCCTTTATATGAAAATGCAAAGACATGACGGTCTTCAGGCGAGAGTGGAAGACAGAAATATGCGTTGGCTAAATCTATCACTGTGAAAAATTGATATGAGGGGTCCAAACTAGCTAGGATACGATGCGGGTCTGGTACCGGCAATACAGGTGTCACCGTGACATCATTCACTGGCCTAAGATCATGTGCCATTCTCCAAGTCACTTTGTCAGCCTTCCTAACCGGGCGCAAAGGTGTATTCCAAGTGGAGCTAGACAACTCCAAGACACCGGCGTCCCACAAACCCCTCAGTGTGTCTTCCATTCCTTGATCAGCTTCCTGCGGCCACCTGTATTGCGGTCTCCGTATAATCTGAGTCTCATCTATGGACAATTTAATTGGAGTCACAGAGTGGCAAAAACCCACATCAAATGGTCCCTGTGACCAAAGTGTGTCAGGCATTGTGTCGAGCATGGCTGAGGCTTGTTCGTGGTCCAAGAGTTCCCTGCCATGGAGGCGGGATAACAAAACCATTTCCAATCTCCCTTCATCCTTCATCACCTGCTGTATCTTATAAGCTTTTTCCGTTGGGGCCCACCACAAATCTGGAATGTTTGTTTTAACCCATTCTGTTTCTTCCAAAAGGCGCCTAACCATCGGCCCCAATTGTCTGGCTTCGTGCCCGGGGGCCACAGCCAGCGAAATGTGGGGGTAACCTTCCTGTGCCATCTTAAACCAAGGCAACTGTTCTGGTGTCAAATCTGTGGCTGCTGCAACACCTTCCTTTCCGATCAGTATACATGATGACGACAATTGCCACTCCTTACCATCAATTTCCTCAAATAAATCCCTATACACATCATCACACTCCCTGTCGTAAAACAACGTACAGTGCAAGGGATCGACTGGAGGATGGTAGGGTGCCAATGAGCAAATCCAAGGTTTCCACAGGAGATAGGTCGAGTACACACCTCCCCCAAAGGGAGTTTCTGGATTTAAGAGAGTCCAGTAAATTGTTGCTGTCTCAGGTGTGGCAGGTAATGGAGCCATCAACCATTGTCCATCTTGTCCCAGGGATTGTTGACAATGTAGTATTTTTCCATCTGGGAATCGTATTTGAAGCCCTTGTGGTCCACACAGGATCTGAGCTTGTAAGGTTGCCAGTAAGTCACGTCCCATGAGGTTGATGGGAGTCCCCAATGAGTGTATGTAGGTATGCCAGAACCTTTGTCCAGTATTCTTGATAGTCGTGTCCAGTGGTTTCGTAAAAGGCAGAATCTGGGGTAGTCCCGAGAAGCCGACCAAAGTAGTGGTCTTCTTTGAGAGTGCGGCTGGAGGTAAGTTGATATTAATAGATGAGTAGGTTGCCCCCGTGTCCACCAGCATGTGTATTGTTTGTCCAGCCACTGTTACTTGAAGCATGGGTTCTGCCAGGCCATTGCTTACTGGGCTTCCCAGGCTCCCCTAGTCGTATTGTCCCTGCCAGTCACTATCGTCCAGATAGTACTGGCCTGTTGGCGGGTATGACTTCTGCCATGGATGGCCACCAGATGGTGCTGTTCTTTGAGCTTGCCCTGGATGTCCACCAGATGGTGCTGTTCTTTGAGCTTGCCATGGATGACCACCAGATGGAGCTGTTGCTTGAGCTTGAGGCGGTGACATTGGCCTTTGGGCTCCTCCCATAGGGCGGGCTTGTGGTCTATATTGTGGGCATTCCCTAGCCCAATGATCTAATGATCCGCAAATGAAACATGCACTGGGAGTGTATTGGGGCCTTCCCCCCGGGGGTGGAGTTCCTCTTCCACGCCCCCCGTATCCGCCTCGGAAAGACGCACGGCCCCTCCCCATCACAGCCGGTCCCTGCAACATCTGTGTCTCTCTTTTCTGCTGTGTTTTGTTCTGTTTAGCTTCCCCATGCATCTTAGCCAGTTGCAATTTAAGTAATTGTTTAGACAACGCTTCAGTCTCACTATCCACTTTACTCTGTGTCTCTGCATGTGTGCGGCAATGATGTAACAAGTGACGTTTAAATCTGCCTTCAGCACAAACTAAAATGTCTGGATCACTCTTCAACTGTTTTTTAACTTCCGCGGGTAAGCCATCCACTATTGCAGTTCTAAACAAGACTTCTGACTCAGGGGACGCGGCGGGATGCTTTCCCGTAATCTCAATCCAATTCTCAACACATGTCGCATAATGTTGTGGAGGAGACATTTTAACATCATATGGAAACATAGTTGGAGCCAAATCAGTGGGCTGTGGAAAGTACAACTTAATCTGTTCAAACAACTGACCAGCAACGCGAGGGAGAGGCGTTTCCCTCCCCAAATCAGTAGTTCCCGCTGCTTCCTCAATAGCTTGGAGTTGGACCAATGAACAGCCGCCAGCCAGCATCTGTCTAATATCTCCCAATGTACATGTCTGTCCACTCATCAACGCCAAAAATTTAGACAACCACATTTTTCCTCCTTGATGTAACGGGGGCATTTTATCCATCATTGCAGTCACATCTCTCAAAGCCAATGACTCATAGCGCTGACCCAATGGGGTCGGTACTAATGGTAACATCAAATTTCCTTGCAACTTCTGCGTTTTACCACTCCTCAAGTCATAACCACCATGAGACTCAGCATTCCGTCTTTCTCTATCTCTCCGAGACTCATTATCGGTAATAATAGCCAGCAATCTTCTATCCTGCCCTCCTTGCTTATCACATTCCTCATCACTTTCATTTTCACTTCCCAAGTCTTTTTGCACACTTCCTTGTTGCTCTCTTCTAACCTTAGTCATTGCTAAATTCAACATATCTTTCTCATCTTCTCTACATTGATTTCCACACATTCCATCTGCCTGCTTTAACGCTTCATCTGTCTTCCCATGCATATGAGTAACTCCTCTCAACACCAGAGGTGACGGACTGGCACCTTCTGCCCCTGGCTTCACATCACCACGCTTCGGCACTTGAGGTAAAGGACTGGTGCCTACCGCTACCTGTTTCAGACTGCCACGATTACGTCTTTCCACATTCACAGCTTGCTCAATCAAATTAACCGCATATTGGGGAACCCTGTCACCTTCACCTTCCACATCCATAACCAGCTGTCCACCCAAAGTGACAATAGGTGCCATGATGCCTGGCGCCGCATATGGTGGAGGTTGGGGAATTGGCACAAACATGTGTGGGGCATTAGGCTGAGTGGTGGTGACAGGCAAGTTAGGATAAATTCCCATCACCGTTCCAAATCCCTCTTTTGCCTCTTCATACTCATCATTATTTACTCTAGGGCGCAATGCACTAAGAGCGGTTGCCACAGTCGCGAAGTTGTGTAGACTTCGCCTCTCTTGTTCTTTTTCTACAATAAGTTTGTCTAATTTACCACGCTGTCGCCAAGTGGCGGTTTCTCTCTCCTCTTTCAATTGAGTTTTCTCATCTACCAAATTTTTCTCCTTCAGTTGGAGTGACATAGCCAATTTTTCCATTGTCCACGGTTCTGGGGAACCTTTAAACAATTCATCCTGGCGCAATTTAACAAAAGTTGAGCGGTATTTATCCCGCTCCTTCTTTACTTTCTTTTTGTCAATTCCACTCAAAATTTGAGCTTCCAAGTCATCATACATCCTTTCAATCTCATTCCACTCATTCCTTTCACCATTCACAGCGCTGTCACATTCATCCCCCATTTTTTGGTAAAATGTTTGATGGTCTCGTCCGTTACAGAAAGAAGACGTCTATCAACGCCGATTAATTTTTAGGGAGGCCTCACTTCTCCCCGGGGATCTCAAAAACACCCCAGTTATCTGACTACGATCGTCACCGTAACCTTGTCCACCACGACGAAGCAACTAGGTCCCTGACCTATTTCTGACTATGTGCGCGTTATATTATTATTGGGTCCCGAACCAATATGACGCGTATGAGTCCCAGACTCTATTCTGTAACGACTATTAATACTTTAACACCTTAATCTATCAGCATAACTACTCCACCAAATCTAAAATTTAAAGTAATCAATCACTAGTGCAGAATTTAGAATAGTAACAGGTATTCTGCTTACCTTTAGATGTGCGCCGAGAGAGGTGGAGGAGATGTTGAATAGATCAGTGCCTTTACGTCGCTTTCTTCACTCTGAGTGGTCCCAGACCACGAGACAGTGTCCCGGACACTGATCGACGTCCTGGATAAAACCGAAATTCCTGTCAAATCTCTCCTTTTGACATCACGTAACGGAGTCACCAAGAAATTGTTAGGTTAAACGAATATACATACCAGTTTTCAGCAATTGTTTTACCTTATCTGACTCCAATTAACATTAATCCAATTAGTGATACTATACCTTTACCTTCTCGCACCTAACAATTTTGCGCATTCGTTCTGTCGCAGAAGAGACCAGGAATCAATCAGACCAGATTAGCAGAGGTAGATTTAATTCTCCCAAGTAAAAGTATTACAGACGTCTGGGTTCTCAGCTTATCAAATACACAGGAACACTGCGGCTAAGAGAGAACAATACCCAAGGACAAGTACATGGTTTATATAGACATAATGATGACGATGCATGGATACATGATCTTTTCTGTCTCTCATTGGTTGGTTCTTGTTCTTCCAGGAATTCTTCTTCTAAGAACATGGTTTCTTATAAGAGGTCTCGCACTTTGTAACCTCGTCTGCATACTTCTTCAAAACACTTCCCTAAATCAAGCAAACATCTGTTTTCACCTAGACACACTGAGTTCTTCCACTAAATTTTTGATAAACATGCCCATATATAGTATTCATATCAGCTTGTACGTGCAAGCAAGCTATTGCCTCATGGCTTCGTATTTGGAACTTAAGCTTATTTACAGATCCCCTTGGTATTTGGCCTATTAATCATTACCAAAATGCCTAATCACCAAGGTCAATTGGTGTTGGCCTTCTATTCAATTCTTTATTTCTTATTCATTTATTAAAATGCCTAATTACCCAGGGTGAGATGCCAGAGGGGGGCGAAAACCTGCACTTCTAATATCATTTTGATTATTATTTGGGAGTATATATTTGCTTGTTCTTGAAGCCAGGACAAAATTCCCCTCTCTTACCTTCCGCTAGGAACGATAGCCTCTTGGCCTGGTCATCTCTAAACAATGTATATACAATAATCAGACACTTACTCATTAATATATGATAATACAGCATAGCACATAGTAAAGCATACACAGCACACAGTAAAATATACACTCTCTTCTTTCTTCTGGATCCTCAGCTTCCGGCCCATTCCCAAACAGGCAGAATTAAGATGTTGTCGGCATTTCTGCCGTGAGTCACCAGTTTTGTCCATTGTCCTTCAATGTCCATAATTCCTTCGTTGGTGCTTAGACATGGGCCTGCCTCGTGGTATTTTCCAGTTAACATGTCCCAAACACAGTGGCGGCCAGGTGATACGAACTAGGGCGCGCCTTAATTATGCATTGGCCTTCATTCCTCTCAGGTGTAATGCCAGTTGACTCAAAAGCAGCAAAGGAGCAATGTCAGTTGATTCAAAAGCAGCAAATAAGCAGCCTTAGCCCTTCACTGCGCAAAAGTGAACCAAACTTCACCCAATAGTATCACAATCTAGTAGTTACATTTGGAAATTTGGTTCTAGGACATTTGGTTTGAGCGCAATCCTCATACTTAGTTCAAAAAAGCCATTTAGGCCTTTTCACAGTGAGATCTATTCATTTCAGCCGAGAAATGCAATTTTGATGATAACTCCTAAACCGCTGCGCAGAAGTGAACCAAACTTCACCCAATAGTGTATTGTATCACAATCTAGTAGTTACATTTGGAAATTTGGTTCTAGGACATTTGGTTTGAGCGCAATCCTCAAACTTAGTTCAAAAATGCCATTTACGCCTTTTCACAGTGAGATCTATTCATTTCAGCCGAGAAATGCAATTTTGATGATAACTCCTAAACCGCTGCGCAGAAGTGAACCAAACTTCACCCAATAGTGTATTGTATCACAATCTAGTAGTTACATTTGGAAATTTGGTTCTAGGACATTTGGTTTGAGCGCAACCCTCAAACTTAGTTCAAAAAAGCCATTTACGCCTTCCTAACAGCGAGATCTATTCATTTCAGCCGAGAAATGTAATTTTGATGATAACTCCCAAACCGCTGCGCAGAATTGAACCAAACTTCACCCAATAGTGTATTGTATCACAATCTAGTAGTTACATTTGGAAATTTGGTTCTAGGACATTTGGTTTGAGCGCAATCCTCAAACTTATTTCAAAAAAGCCTTTTAGGCATTTTCACAGTGAGATCGATTCATTTCAGCCGAGAAATGTAATTTTGATAACTCCTAAACCGCTGCGCACAAATGAACCAAACTTCACCCAATAGTGTATTGTATTACCATCTAGTAGTGACATTTGGAAATTTGGTTCTAGGACATTTGGTTTGAGCGCAATCCTCAAACTTATTTCAAAAAAGCCTTTTAGGCATTTTCACAGTGAGATCGATTCATTTCAGCCGAGAAATGTAATTTTGATAACTCCCAAACCGCTGCGCAGAAGTGAACCAAACTTCACCCAATAGTGTATTGTATCACAATCTAATAGTTACATTTGGAAATTTGGTTCTAGGACATTTGGTTTGAGCGCAATCCTCAAACTTATTTCAAAAAAGCCTTTTAGGCATTTTCACAGTGAGATCTATTCATTTCAGCCGAGAAATGCAATTTTGATGATAACTCCTAAACCCCTGCGCAGAAATGAACAAAACTTCACCCAATAGTGTATTGTATTACAATCTAGTAGTTACATATGGAAATTTGGTTCTAGGACATTTGGTTTAAACGCAATCCTCAAACTTATTTCAAAAAAGCCTTTTAGTTATTTTCACAGTGAGATCTATTCATTTCAGCCGAGAAATGCAATTTTGATGATAACTCCTAAACCGCTGCGCAGAAATGAACCAAACTTCACCCAATAGTGTATTGTATCACAAACTAGTAGTTACATTTGGAAATTTGGTTCTCGGACATTTGGTTTGAGCGCAATCCTCATACTTATTTCAAAAACCCATTTAGGCCTTTTCACAGTGAGATCTATTCATTTCAGCCGAGAAATATAATTTTGATGATAACTCCCAAACCGCTGCGCAGAAGTGAACCAAACTTCACCCAATAGTGTATTGTATCACAATCTAGTAGTTACATTTGGAAATTTGGTTCTAGGACATTTGGTTTGAGCGCAATCCTCAAACTTAGTTCAAAAAAGCCTTTTAGGCCTTTTCACAGTGAGATCTATTCATTTCAGCCGAGAAATGCAATTTTGATGATAACTCCTAAACCGCTGCGCAGAAGTGAACCAAACTTCACCCAATCGTGTATTGTATTACAATCTAGTAGTTACATTTGGAAATTTGGTTCTAGGACATTTGGTTTGAGCGTAATCCTCAAACTTAATTCAAAAATGCCATTTACGCCTTCTGACAGCGAGATCTATTCATTTCAGCCGAGAAATGTAATTTTGATGATAACTCCCAAACCGCTGCGCAGAATTGAACCAAACTTCACCCAATAGTGTATTGTATCACAATCTAGTAGTTACATTTGGAAATTTGGTTCTAGGACATTTGGTTTGAGCGCAATCCTCAAACTTAGTTCAAAAATGCCATTTACGCCTTTTCACAGTGAGATCTATTCATTTCAGCCGAGAAATGCAATTTTGATGATAACTCCTAAACCGCTGCGCAGAAGTGAACCAAACTTCACCCAATAGTGTATTGTATCACAATCTAGTAGTTACATTTGGAAATTTGGTTCTATGACATTTGGTTTGAGCGCAACCCTCAAACTTAGTTCAAAAAAGCCATTTACGCCTTCTGACAGCGAGATCTATTCATTTCAGCCGAGAAATGTAATTTTGATGATAACTCCCAAACCGCTGCGCAGAAGTGAACCAAACTTCACCCAGTAGTGTATTGTATCAGAATCTATTAGTTACATTTGGAAATTTGGTTCTAGGACATTTGGTTTGAGCGCAATCCTCAAACTTAGTTAAAAAAATGTCATATAAGCCTTTTCACAGTGAGATCTACGCGATATGGCCGAGAAATGTAATTTTGATGTTAACTCCAAAACCGCTGTGCAGAAGTCAACCAAACTTCACCCAATAGTGTATTGTATCACAATCTAGTAGTTACATTTGGAAATTTGGTTCTAGGACATTTGGTTTGAGCGCAATCCTCAAACTTAGTTAAAAAAAGTCATTTAAGCCTTTTCGCAGTGAGATCTACGCGATATGGCCGAGAAATGTAATTTTGATGTTAACTCCCAAACCGCTGCGCAGAAATGAACCAAACTTCACCCAGTAGTGTATTGTATCACAATCTAGTAGTTACAATTGGAAATTTGGTTCTAGGACTTTTGGTTTGAGCGCAATCCTCAAACTTAGTTCAAAAAAGCAATTCACGCCTTCTGACAGCGAGATCTATTCATTTCAGCCGAGAAATGTAATTTTGATGATAACTCCCAAACCGCTGCGCAAAAGTGAACCAAACTTCACCCAATAGTATCACAATCTAGTAGTTACATTTGGAAATTTGGTTCTAGGACATTTGGTTTGAGCGCAATCCTCATACTTAGTTCAAAAAAGCCATTTAGGCCTTTTCACAGTGAGATCTATTCATTTCAGCCGAGAAATGCAATTTTGATGATAACTCCTAAACCGCTGCGCAGAAGTGAACCAAACTTCACCCAATAGTGTATTGTATCACAATCTAGTAGTTACATTTGGAAATTTGGTTCTAGGACATTTGGTTTGAGCGCAATCCTCAAACTTAGTTCAAAAATGCCATTTACGCCTTTTCACAGTGAGATCTATACATTTCAGCCGAGAAATGCAATTTTGATGATAACTCCTAAACCGCTGCGCAGAAGTGAACCAAACTTCACCCAATAGTGTATTGTATCACAATCTAGTAGTTACATTTGGAAATTTGGTTCTAGGACATTTGGTTTGAGCGCAACCCTCAAACTTAGTTCAAAAAAGCCATTTACGCCTTCCTAACAGCGAGATCTATTCATTTCAGCCGAGAAATGTAATTTTGATGATAACTCCCAAACCGCTGCGCAGAATTGAACCAAACTTCACCCAATAGTGTATTGTATCACAATCTAGTAGTTACATTTGGAAATTTGGTTCTAGGACATTTGGTTTGAGCGCAATCCTCAAACTTAGTTCAAAAATGCCATTTACGCCTTTTCACAGTGAGATCGATTCATTTCAGCCGAGAAATGTAATTTTGATAACTCCTAAACCGCTGCGCACAAATGAACCAAACTTCACCCAATAGTGTATTGTATTACCATCTAGTAGTGACATTTGGAAATTTGGTTCTAGGACATTTGGTTTGAGCGCAATCCTCAAACTTATTTCAAAAAAGCCTTTTAGGCATTTTCACAGTGAGATCGATTCATTTCAGCCGAGAAATGTAATTTTGATAACTCCCAAACCGCTGCGCAGAAGTGAACCAAACTTCACCCAATAGTGTATTGTATCACAATCTAATAGTTACATTTGGAAATTTGGTTCTAGGACATTTGGTTTGAGCGCAATCCTCAAACTTATTTCAAAAAAGCCTTTTAGGCATTTTCACAGTGAGATCTATTCATTTCAGCCGAGAAATGCAATTTTGATGATAACTCCTAAACCCCTGCGCAGAAATGAACAAAACTTCACCCAATAGTGTATTGTATTACAATCTAGTAGTTACATATGGAAATTTGGTTCTAGGACATTTGGTTTAAACGCAATCCTCAAACTTATTTCAAAAAAGCCTTTTAGTTATTTTCACAGTGAGATCTATTCATTTCAGCCGAGAAATGCAATTTTGATGATAACTCCTAAACCGCTGCGCAGAAATGAACCAAACTTCACCCAATAGTGTATTGTATCACAAACTAGTAGTTACATTTGGAAATTTGGTTCTCGGACATTTGGTTTGAGCGCAATCCTCATACTTATTTCAAAAACCCATTTAGGCCTTTTCACAGTGAGATCTATTCATTTCAGCCGAGAAATATAATTTTGATGATAACTCCCAAACCGCTGCGCAGAAGTGAACCAAACTTCACCCAATAGTGTATTGTATCACAATCTAGTAGTTACATTTGGAAATTTGGTTCTAGGACATTTGGTTTGAGCGCAATCCTCAAACTTAGTTCAAAAATGCCATTTACGCCTTTTCACAGTGAGATCGATTCATTTCAGCCGAGAAATGTAATTTTGATAACTCCTAAACCGCTGCGCACAAATGAACCAAACTTCACCCAATAGTGTATTGTATTACCATCTAGTAGTGACATTTGGAAATTTGGTTCTAGGACATTTGGTTTGAGCGCAATCCTCAAACTTATTTCAAAAAAGCCTTTTAGGCATTTTCACAGTGAGATCGATTCATTTCAGCCGAGAAATGTAATTTTGATAACTCCCAAACCGCTGCGCAGAAGTGAACCAAACTTCACCCAATAGTGTATTGTATCACAATCTAATAGTTACATTTGGAAATTTGGTTCTAGGACATTTGGTTTGAGCGCAATCCTCAAACTTATTTCAAAAAAGCCTTTTAGGCATTTTCACAGTGAGATCTATTCATTTCAGCCGAGAAATGCAATTTTGATGATAACTCCTAAACCCCTGCGCAGAAATGAACAAAACTTCACCCAATAGTGTATTGTATTACAATCTAGTAGTTACATATGGAAATTTGGTTCTAGGACATTTGGTTTAAACGCAATCCTCAAACTTATTTCAAAAAAGCCTTTTAGTTATTTTCACAGTGAGATCTATTCATTTCAGCCGAGAAATGCAATTTTGATGATAACTCCTAAACCGCTGCGCAGAAATGAACCAAACTTCACCCAATAGTGTATTGTATCACAAACTAGTAGTTACATTTGGAAATTTGGTTCTCGGACATTTGGTTTGAGCGCAATCCTCATACTTATTTCAAAAACCCATTTAGGCCTTTTCACAGTGAGATCTATTCATTTCAGCCGAGAAATATAATTTTGATGATAACTCCCAAACCGCTGCGCAGAAGTGAACCAAACTTCACCCAATAGTGTATTGTATCACAATCTAGTAGTTACATTTGGAAATTTGGTTCTAGGACATTTGGTTTGAGCGCAATCCTCAAACTTAATTCAAAAATGCCATTTACGCCTTCTGACAGCGAGATCTATTCATTTCAGCCGAGAAATGTAATTTTGATGATAACTCCCAAACCGCTGCGCAGAATTGAACCAAACTTCACCCAATAGTGTATTGTATCACAATCTAGTAGTTACATTTGGAAATTTGGTTCTAGGACATTTGGTTTGAGCGCAATCCTCAAACTTAGTTCAAAAATGCCATTTACGCCTTTTCACAGTGAGATCGATTCATTTCAGCCGAGAAATGTAATTTTGATAACTCCTAAACCGCTGCGCACAAATGAACCAAACTTCACCCAATAGTGTATTGTATTACCATCTAGTAGTGACATTTGGAAATTTGGTTCTAGGACATTTGGTTTGAGCGCAATCCTCAAACTTATTTCAAAAAAGCCTTTTAGGCATTTTCACAGTGAGATCGATTCATTTCAGCCGAGAAATGTAATTTTGATAACTCCCAAACCGCTGCGCAGAAGTGAACCAAACTTCACCCAATAGTGTATTGTATCACAATCTAATAGTTACATTTGGAAATTTGGTTCTAGGACATTTGGTTTGAGCGCAATCCTCAAACTTATTTCAAAAAAGCCTTTTAGGCATTTTCACAGTGAGATCTATTCATTTCAGCCGAGAAATGCAATTTTGATGATAACTCCTAAACCCCTGCGCAGAAATGAACAAAACTTCACCCAATAGTGTATTGTATTACAATCTAGTAGTTACAATTGGAAATTTGGTTCTAGGACTTTTGGTTTGAGCGCAATCCTCAAACTTAGTTCAAAAAAGCAATTCACGCCTTCTGACAGCGAGATCTATTCATTTCAGCCGAGAAATGTAATTTTGATGATAACTCCCAAACCGCTGCGCAAAAGTGAACCAAACTTCACCCAATAGTATCACAATCTAGTAGTTACATTTGGAAATTTGGTTCTAGGACATTTGGTTTGAGCGCAATCCTCATACTTAGTTCAAAAAAGCCATTTAGGCCTTTTCACAGTGAGATCTATTCATTTCAGCCGAGAAATGCAATTTTGATGATAACTCCTAAACCGCTGCGCAGAAGTGAACCAAACTTCACCCAATAGTGTATTGTATCACAATCTAGTAGTTACATTTGGAAATTTGGTTCTAGGACATTTGGTTTGAGCGCAATCCTCAAACTTAGTTCAAAAATGCCATTTACGCCTTTTCACAGTGAGATCTATACATTTCAGCCGAGAAATGCAATTTTGATGATAACTCCTAAACCGCTGCGCAGAAGTGAACCAAACTTCACCCAATAGTGTATTGTATCACAATCTAGTAGTTACATTTGGAAATTTGGTTCTAGGACATTTGGTTTGAGCGCAACCCTCAAACTTAGTTCAAAAAAGCCATTTACGCCTTCCTAACAGCGAGATCTATTCATTTCAGCCGAGAAATGTAATTTTGATGATAACTCCCAAACCGCTGCGCAGAATTGAACCAAACTTCACCCAATAGTGTATTGTATCACAATCTAGTAGTTACATTTGGAAATTTGGTTCTAGGACATTTGGTTTGAGCGCAATCCTCAAACTTAGTTCAAAAATGCCATTTACGCCTTTTCACAGTGAGATCGATTCATTTCAGCCGAGAAATGTAATTTTGATAACTCCTAAACCGCTGCGCACAAATGAACCAAACTTCACCCAATAGTGTATTGTATTACCATCTAGTAGTGACATTTGGAAATTTGGTTCTAGGACATTTGGTTTGAGCGCAATCCTCAAACTTATTTCAAAAAAGCCTTTTAGGCATTTTCACAGTGAGATCGATTCATTTCAGCCGAGAAATGTAATTTTGATAACTCCCAAACCGCTGCGCAGAAGTGAACCAAACTTCACCCAATAGTGTATTGTATCACAATCTAATAGTTACATTTGGAAATTTGGTTCTAGGACATTTGGTTTGAGCGCAATCCTCAAACTTATTTCAAAAAAGCCTTTTAGGCATTTTCACAGTGAGATCTATTCATTTCAGCCGAGAAATGCAATTTTGATGATAACTCCTAAACCCCTGCGCAGAAATGAACAAAACTTCACCCAATAGTGTATTGTATTACAATCTAGTAGTTACATATGGAAATTTGGTTCTAGGACATTTGGTTTAAACGCAATCCTCAAACTTATTTCAAAAAAGCCTTTTAGTTATTTTCACAGTGAGATCTATTCATTTCAGCCGAGAAATGCAATTTTGATGATAACTCCTAAACCGCTGCGCAGAAATGAACCAAACTTCACCCAATAGTGTATTGTATCACAAACTAGTAGTTACATTTGGAAATTTGGTTCTCGGACATTTGGTTTGAGCGCAATCCTCATACTTATTTCAAAAACCCATTTAGGCCTTTTCACAGTGAGATCTATTCATTTCAGCCGAGAAATATAATTTTGATGATAACTCCCAAACCGCTGCGCAGAAGTGAACCAAACTTCACCCAATAGTGTATTGTATCACAATCTAGTAGTTACATTTGGAAATTTGGTTCTAGGACATTTGGTTTGAGCGCAATCCTCAAACTTAGTTCAAAAAAGCCTTTTAGGCCTTTTCACAGTGAGATCTATTCATTTCAGCCGAGAAATGCAATTTTGATGATAACTCCTAAACCGCTGCGCAGAAGTGAACCAAACTTCACCCAATCGTGTATTGTATTACAATCTAGTAGTTACATTTGGAAATTTGGTTCTAGGACATTTGGTTTGAGCGTAATCCTCAAACTTAATTCAAAAATGCCATTTACGCCTTCTGACAGCGAGATCTATTCATTTCAGCCGAGAAATGTAATTTTGATGATAACTCCCAAACCGCTGCGCAGAATTGAACCAAACTTCACCCAATAGTGTATTGTATCACAATCTAGTAGTTACATTTGGAAATTTGGTTCTAGGACATTTGGTTTGAGCGCAATCCTCAAACTTAGTTCAAAAATGCCATTTACGCCTTTTCACAGTGAGATCTATTCATTTCAGCCGAGAAATGCAATTTTGATGATAACTCCTAAACCGCTGCGCAGAAGTGAACCAAACTTCACCCAATAGTGTATTGTATCACAATCTAGTAGTTACATTTGGAAATTTGGTTCTATGACATTTGGTTTGAGCGCAACCCTCAAACTTAGTTCAAAAAAGCCATTTACGCCTTCTGACAGCGAGATCTATTCATTTCAGCCGAGAAATGTAATTTTGATGATAACTCCCAAACCGCTGCGCAGAAGTGAACCAAACTTCACCCAGTAGTGTATTGTATCAGAATCTATTAGTTACATTTGGAAATTTGGTTCTAGGACATTTGGTTTGAGCGCAATCCTCAAACTTAGTTAAAAAAATGTCATATAAGCCTTTTCACAGTGAGATCTACGCGATATGGCCGAGAAATGTAATTTTGATGTTAACTCCAAAACCGCTGTGCAGAAGTCAACCAAACTTCACCCAATAGTGTATTGTATCACAATCTAGTAGTTACATTTGGAAATTTGGTTCTAGGACATTTGGTTTGAGCGCAATCCTCAAACTTAGTTAAAAAAAGTCATTTAAGCCTTTTCGCAGTGAGATCTACGCGATATGGCCGAGAAATGTAATTTTGATGTTAACTCCCAAACCGCTGCGCAGAAATGAACCAAACTTCACCCAGTAGTGTATTGTATCACAATCTAGTAGTTACAATTGGAAATTTGGTTCTAGGACTTTTGGTTTGAGCGCAATCCTCAAACTTAGTTCAAAAAAGCAATTCACGCCTTCTGACAGCGAGATCTATTCATTTCAGCCGAGAAATGTAATTTTGATGATAACTCCCAAACCGCTGCGCAAAAGTGAACCAAACTTCACCCAATAGTATCACAATCTAGTAGTTACATTTGGAAATTTGGTTCTAGGACATTTGGTTTGAGCGCAATCCTCATACTTAGTTCAAAAAAGCCATTTAGGCCTTTTCACAGTGAGATCTATTCATTTCAGCCGAGAAATGCAATTTTGATGATAACTCCTAAACCGCTGCGCAGAAGTGAACCAAACTTCACCCAATAGTGTATTGTATCACAATCTAGTAGTTACATTTGGAAATTTGGTTCTAGGACATTTGGTTTGAGCGCAATCCTCAAACTTAGTTCAAAAATGCCATTTACGCCTTTTCACAGTGAGATCTATACATTTCAGCCGAGAAATGCAATTTTGATGATAACTCCTAAACCGCTGCGCAGAAGTGAACCAAACTTCACCCAATAGTGTATTGTATCACAATCTAGTAGTTACATTTGGAAATTTGGTTCTAGGACATTTGGTTTGAGCGCAACCCTCAAACTTAGTTCAAAAAAGCCATTTACGCCTTCCTAACAGCGAGATCTATTCATTTCAGCCGAGAAATGTAATTTTGATGATAACTCCCAAACCGCTGCGCAGAATTGAACCAAACTTCACCCAATAGTGTATTGTATCACAATCTAGTAGTTACATTTGGAAATTTGGTTCTAGGACATTTGGTTTGAGCGCAATCCTCAAACTTAGTTCAAAAATGCCATTTACGCCTTTTCACAGTGAGATCTATTCATTTCAGCCGAGAAATGCAATTTTGATGATAACTCCTAAACCGCTGCGCAGAAGTGAACCAAACTTCACCCAATAGTGTATTGTATTACAATCTAGTAGTTACATTTGGAAATTTGGTTCTAGGACATTTGGTTTGAGTGCAACCCTCAAACTTAGTTCAAAAAAGCCATTTACGCCTTCTGACAGCGAGATCTATTCATTTCAGCCGAGAAATGTAATTTTGATGATAAATCCCAAACCGCTGCGCAGAAGTGAACCAAACTTCACCCAGTAGTGTATTGTATCAGAATCTAGTAGTTACATTTGGAAATTTGGTTCTACGACATTTGGTTTGAGCGCAATCCTCAAACTTAGTTCAAAAAAGCCATTTAGGCCTTTTCACAGTGAGATCGATTCATTTCAGCTGAGAAATGTAATTTTGATAACTCCCAAACCGCTGCGCAAAAGTGAACCAAACTTCACCCAGTAGTGTATTGTATCAGAATCTAGTAGTTAAATTTGGAAATTTGGTTCTAGGACATTTGGTTTGAGCGCAATCCTCATACTTATTTCAAAAAGCCATTTAGGCCTTTTCACAGTGAGATATATTCAATTCAGCCGAGAAATGCAATTTAATGATAACTCCTAAACTGCTGCGCAGAAGTGAACCAAACTTCACCCAGTAGTGTATTGTATCACAATCTAGTAGTTAAATTTGGAAATTTGGTTCTAGGACATTTGGTTTGAGCGCAATCCTCAAACTTAGTTAAAAAAAGTCATTTAAGCCTTTTCGCAGTGAGATCTACGCGATATGGCCGAGAAATGTAATTTTGATGTTAACTCCCAAACCGCTGCGCAGAAGTCAACCAAACTTCACCCAATAGTGTATTGTATCACAATCTAGTAGTTACATTTGAAAATTTGGTTCTAGGACATTTGGTTTGAGCGCAATCCTCAAACTTAGTTTAAAAAAGTCATTTAAGCCTTTTCTCAGTGAGATATACGCGATAAGGCCGAGAAATGTAATTTTGATGTTAACTCCCAAACCGCTGCGCAGAAGTAAACCAAACTTCACCCAATAGTGTATTGTATCACAATCTAGTAGTTACATTTGGAAATTTGGTTCTAGGACATTTGGTTTGAGCGCAATCCTCAAACTTAGTTAAAAAAAAGTCATTTAAGCCTTTTCACAGTGAGATCTACGCGATATGGCCGAGAAATGTAATTTTGATGTTAACTCCAAAACCGCTACGCAGAAGTCAACCAAACTTCACCCAATAGTGTATTGTATCACAATCTAGTAGTTACATTTGGAAATTTGGTTCTAGGACATTTGGTTTGAGCGCAATCCTCAAACTTAGTTAAAAAAAGTCATTTAAGCCTTTTCGCAGTGAGATCTACGCGATATGGCCGAGAAATGTAATTTTGATGTTAACTCCCAAACCGCTGCGCAGAAGTCAACCAAACTTCACCCAATAGTGTATTGTATCACAATCTAGTAGTTACATTTGAAAATTTGGTTCTAGGACATTTGGTTTGAGCGCAATCCTCAAACTTAGTTTAAAAAAGTCATTTAAGCCTTTTCTCAGTGAGATATACGCGATAAGGCCGAGAAATGTAATTTTGATGTTAACTCCCAAACCGCTGCGCAGAAGTAAACCAAACTTCACCCAATAGTGTATTGTATCACAATCTAGTAGTTACATTTGGAAATTTGGTTCTAGGACATTTGGTTTGAGCGCAATCCTCATACTTAGTTCAAAAAAGCCATTTAGGCCTTTTCACAGTGAGATCTATTCATTTCAGCCGAGAAATGCAATTTTGATGATAACTCCTAAACCGCTGCGCAGAAGTGAACCAAACTTCACCCAATAGTGTATTGTATCACAATCTAGTAGTTACATTTGGAAATTTGGTTCTAGGACATTTGGTTTGAGCGCAATCCTCAAACTTAGTTCAAAAATGCCATTTACGCCTTTTCACAGTGAGATCTATACATTTCAGCCGAGAAATGCAATTTTGATGATAACTCCTAAACCGCTGCGCAGAAGTGAACCAAACTTCACCCAATAGTGTATTGTATCACAATCTAGTAGTTACATTTGGAAATTTGGTTCTAGGACATTTGGTTTGAGCGCAACCCTCAAACTTAGTTCAAAAAAGCCATTTACGCCTTCCTAACAGCGAGATCTATTCATTTCAGCCGAGAAATGTAATTTTGATGATAACTCCCAAACCGCTGCGCAGAATTGAACCAAACTTCACCCAATAGTGTATTGTATCACAATCTAGTAGTTACATTTGGAAATTTGGTTCTAGGACATTTGGTTTGAGCGCAATCCTCAAACTTAGTTCAAAAATGCCATTTACGCCTTTTCACAGTGAGATCTATTCATTTCAGCCGAGAAATGCAATTTTGATGATAACTCCTAAACCGCTGCGCAGAAGTTAACCAAACTTCACCCAATAGTGTATTGTATTACAATCTAGTAGTTACATTTGGAAATTTGGTTCTAGGACATTTGGTTTGAGTGCAACCCTCAAACTTAGTTCAAAAAAGCCATTTACGCCTTCTGACAGCGAGATCTATTCATTTCAGCCGAGAAATGTAATTTTGATGATAAATCCCAAACCGCTGCGCAGAAGTGAACCAAACTTCACCCAGTAGTGTATTGTATCAGAATCTAGTAGTTACATTTGGAAATTTGGTTCTACGACATTTGGTTTGAGCGCAATCCTCAAACTTAGTTCAAAAAAGCCATTTAGGCCTTTTCACAGTGAGATCGATTCATTTCAGCTGAGAAATGTAATTTTGATAACTCCCAAACCGCTGCGCAAAAGTGAACCAAACTTCACCCAGTAGTGTATTGTATCAGAATCTAGTAGTTAAATTTGGAAATTTGGTTCTAGGACATTTGGTTTGAGCGCAATCCTCAAACTTAGTTAAAAAAAGTCATTTAAGCCTTTTCGCAGTGAGATCTACGCGATATGGCCGAGAAATGTAATTTTGATGTTAACTCCCAAACCGCTGCGCAGAAATGAACCAAACTTCACCCAGTAGTGTATTGTATCACAATCTAGTAGTTACAATTGGAAATTTGGTTCTAGGACTTTTGGTTTGAGCGCAATCCTCAAACTTAGTTCAAAAAAGCAATTCACGCCTTCTGACAGCGAGATCTATTCATTTCAGCCGAGAAATGTAATTTTGATGATAACTCCCAAACCGCTGCGCAAAAGTGAACCAAACTTCACCCAATAGTATCACAATCTAGTAGTTACATTTGGAAATTTGGTTCTAGGACATTTGGTTTGAGCGCAATCCTCAAACTTAGTTCAAAAAAGCCATTTAGGCCTTTTCACAGTGAGATCGATTCATTTCAGCCGAGAAATGCAATTTTGATAATAACTCCTAAACTGCTGAGCAGAAGTGAACCAAACTTCACCCAGTAGTGTATTGTATCACAATCTAGTAGTTACATTTGGAAATTTGGTTCTAGGACATTTGGTTTGAGCGCAATCCTCAAACTTATTTCAAAAAAGCCTTTTAGTTATTTTCACAGTGAGATCTATTCATTTCAGCCGAGAAATGCAATTTTGATGATAACTCCTAAACCGCTGCGCAGAAGTGAACCAAACTTCACCCAATAGTGTATTGTATTACAATCTAGTAGTTACATTTGGAAATTTGGTTCTAGGACATTTGGTTTGAGTGCAACCCTCAAACTTAGTTCAAAAAAGCCATTTAGGCCTTTTCACAGTGAGATCGATTCATTTCAGCTGAGAAATGTAATTTTGATAACTCCCAAACCGCTGCGCAAAAGTGAACCAAACTTCACCCAGTAGTGTATTGTATCAGAATCTAGTAGTTAAATTTGGAAATTTGGTTCTAGGACATTTGGTTTGAGCGCAATCCTCATACTTATTTCAAAAAGCCATTTAGGCCTTTTCACAGTGAGATATATTCAATTCAGCCGAGAAATGCAATTTAATGATAACTCCTAAACTGCTGCGCAGAAGTGAACCAAACTTCACCCAGTAGTGTATTGTATCACAATCTAGTAGTTAAATTTGGAAATTTGGTTCTAGGACATTTGGTTTGAGCGCAATCCTCAAACTTAGTTAAAAAAAGTCATTTAAGCCTTTTCGCAGTGAGATCTACGCGATATGGCCGAGAAATGTAATTTTGATGTTAACTCCCAAACCGCTGCGCAGAAGTCAACCAAACTTCACCCAATAGTGTATTGTATCACAATCTAGTAGTTACATTTGAAAATTTGGTTCTAGGACATTTGGTTTGAGCGCAATCCTCAAACTTAGTTTAAAAAAGTCATTTAAGCCTTTTCTCAGTGAGATATACGCGATAAGGCCGAGAAATGTAATTTTGATGTTAACTCCCAAACCGCTGCGCAGAAGTAAACCAAACTTCACCCAATAGTGTATTGTATCACAATCTAGTAGTTACATTTGGAAATTTGGTTCTAGGACATTTGGTTTGAGCGCAATCCTCAAACTTAGTTAAAAAAAAGTCATTTAAGCCTTTTCACAGTGAGATCTACGCGATATGGCCGAGAAATGTAATTTTGATGTTAACTCCAAAACCGCTACGCAGAAGTCAACCAAACTTCACCCAATAGTGTATTGTATCACAATCTAGTAGTTACATTTGGAAATTTGGTTCTAGGACATTTGGTTTGAGCGCAATCCTCAAACTTAGTTAAAAAAAGTCATTTAAGCCTTTTCGCAGTGAGATCTACGCGATATGGCCGAGAAATGTAATTTTGATGTTAACTCCCAAACCGCTGCGCAGAAGTCAACCAAACTTCACCCAATAGTGTATTGTATCACAATCTAGTAGTTACATTTGAAAATTTGGTTCTAGGACATTTGGTTTGAGCGCAATCCTCAAACTTAGTTTAAAAAAGTCATTTAAGCCTTTTCTCAGTGAGATATACGCGATAAGGCCGAGAAATGTAATTTTGATGTTAACTCCCAAACCGCTGCGCAGAAGTAAACCAAACTTCACCCAATAGTGTATTGTATCACAATCTAGTAGTTACATTTGGAAATTTGGTTCTAGGACATTTGGTTTGAGCGCAATCCTCATACTTAGTTCAAAAAAGCCATTTAGGCCTTTTCACAGTGAGATCTATTCATTTCAGCCGAGAAATGCAATTTTGATGATAACTCCTAAACCGCTGCGCAGAAGTGAACCAAACTTCACCCAATAGTGTATTGTATCACAATCTAGTAGTTACATTTGGAAATTTGGTTCTAGGACATTTGGTTTGAGCGCAATCCTCAAACTTAGTTCAAAAATGCCATTTACGCCTTTTCACAGTGAGATCTATACATTTCAGCCGAGAAATGCAATTTTGATGATAACTCCTAAACCGCTGCGCAGAAGTGAACCAAACTTCACCCAATAGTGTATTGTATCACAATCTAGTAGTTACATTTGGAAATTTGGTTCTAGGACATTTGGTTTGAGCGCAACCCTCAAACTTAGTTCAAAAAAGCCATTTACGCCTTCCTAACAGCGAGATCTATTCATTTCAGCCGAGAAATGTAATTTTGATGATAACTCCCAAACCGCTGCGCAGAATTGAACCAAACTTCACCCAATAGTGTATTGTATCACAATCTAGTAGTTACATTTGGAAATTTGGTTCTAGGACATTTGGTTTGAGCGCAATCCTCAAACTTAGTTCAAAAATGCCATTTACGCCTTTTCACAGTGAGATCTATTCATTTCAGCCGAGAAATGCAATTTTGATGATAACTCCTAAACCGCTGCGCAGAAGTTAACCAAACTTCACCCAATAGTGTATTGTATTACAATCTAGTAGTTACATTTGGAAATTTGGTTCTAGGACATTTGGTTTGAGTGCAACCCTCAAACTTAGTTCAAAAAAGCCATTTACGCCTTCTGACAGCGAGATCTATTCATTTCAGCCGAGAAATGTAATTTTGATGATAAATCCCAAACCGCTGCGCAGAAGTGAACCAAACTTCACCCAGTAGTGTATTGTATCAGAATCTAGTAGTTACATTTGGAAATTTGGTTCTACGACATTTGGTTTGAGCGCAATCCTCAAACTTAGTTCAAAAAAGCCATTTAGGCCTTTTCACAGTGAGATCGATTCATTTCAGCTGAGAAATGTAATTTTGATAACTCCCAAACCGCTGCGCAAAAGTGAACCAAACTTCACCCAGTAGTGTATTGTATCAGAATCTAGTAGTTAAATTTGGAAATTTGGTTCTAGGACATTTGGTTTGAGCGCAATCCTCAAACTTAGTTAAAAAAAGTCATTTAAGCCTTTTCGCAGTGAGATCTACGCGATATGGCCGAGAAATGTAATTTTGATGTTAACTCCCAAACCGCTGCGCAGAAATGAACCAAACTTCACCCAGTAGTGTATTGTATCACAATCTAGTAGTTACAATTGGAAATTTGGTTCTAGGACTTTTGGTTTGAGCGCAATCCTCAAACTTAGTTCAAAAAAGCAATTCACGCCTTCTGACAGCGAGATCTATTCATTTCAGCCGAGAAATGTAATTTTGATGATAACTCCCAAACCGCTGCGCAAAAGTGAACCAAACTTCACCCAATAGTATCACAATCTAGTAGTTACATTTGGAAATTTGGTTCTAGGACATTTGGTTTGAGCGCAATCCTCATACTTAGTTCAAAAAAGCCATTTAGGCCTTTTCACAGTGAGATCTATTCATTTCAGCCGAGAAATGCAATTTTGATGATAACTCCTAAACCGCTGCGCAGAAGTGAACCAAACTTCACCCAATAGTGTATTGTATCACAATCTAGTAGTTACATTTGGAAATTTGGTTCTAGGACATTTGGTTTGAGCGCAATCCTCAAACTTAGTTCAAAAATGCCATTTACGCCTTTTCACAGTGAGATCTATACATTTCAGCCGAGAAATGCAATTTTGATGATAACTCCTAAACCGCTGCGCAGAAGTGAACCAAACTTCACCCAATAGTGTATTGTATCACAATCTAGTAGTTACATTTGGAAATTTGGTTCTAGGACATTTGGTTTGAGCGCAACCCTCAAACTTAGTTCAAAAAAGCCATTTACGCCTTCCTAACAGCGAGATCTATTCATTTCAGCCGAGAAATGTAATTTTGATGATAACTCCCAAACCGCTGCGCAGAATTGAACCAAACTTCACCCAATAGTGTATTGTATCACAATCTAGTAGTTACATTTGGAAATTTGGTTCTAGGACATTTGGTTTGAGCGCAATCCTCAAACTTAGTTCAAAAATGCCATTTACGCCTTTTCACAGTGAGATCTATTCATTTCAGCCGAGAAATGCAATTTTGATGATAACTCCTAAACCGCTGCGCAGAAGTGAACCAAACTTCACCCAATAGTGTATTGTATTACAATCTAGTAGTTACATTTGGAAATTTGGTTCTAGGACATTTGGTTTGAGTGCAACCCTCAAACTTAGTTCAAAAAAGCCATTTACGCCTTCTGACAGCGAGATCTATTCATTTCAGCCGAGAAATGTAATTTTGATGATAAATCCCAAACCGCTGCGCAGAAGTGAACCAAACTTCACCCAGTAGTGTATTGTATCAGAATCTAGTAGTTACATTTGGAAATTTGGTTCTACGACATTTGGTTTGAGCGCAATCCTCAAACTTAGTTCAAAAAAGCCATTTAGGCCTTTTCACAGTGAGATCGATTCATTTCAGCTGAGAAATGTAATTTTGATAACTCCCAAACCGCTGCGCAAAAGTGAACCAAACTTCACCCAGTAGTGTATTGTATCAGAATCTAGTAGTTAAATTTGGAAATTTGGTTCTAGGACATTTGGTTTGAGCGCAATCCTCATACTTATTTCAAAAAGCCATTTAGGCCTTTTCACAGTGAGATATATTCAATTCAGCCGAGAAATGCAATTTAATGATAACTCCTAAACTGCTGCGCAGAAGTGAACCAAACTTCACCCAGTAGTGTATTGTATCACAATCTAGTAGTTAAATTTGGAAATTTG
Source organism: Corythoichthys intestinalis (assembly GCF_030265065.1). NCBI lineage: Eukaryota > Metazoa > Chordata > Actinopteri > Syngnathiformes > Syngnathidae > Corythoichthys > Corythoichthys intestinalis. The sequence continues at coordinate 39,498,172 of NC_080414.1, read as the reverse complement.
GTTCTAGGACATTTGGTTTGAGCGCAATCCTCAAACTTAGTTAAAAAAAGTCATTTAAGCCTTTTCGCAGTGAGATCTACGCGATATGGCCGAGAAATGTAATTTTGATGTTAACTCCCAAACCGCTGCGCAGAAGTCAACCAAACTTCACCCAATAGTGTATTGTATCACAATCTAGTAGTTACATTTGAAAATTTGGTTCTAGGACATTTGGTTTGAGCGCAATCCTCAAACTTAGTTTAAAAAAGTCATTTAAGCCTTTTCTCAGTGAGATATACGCGATAAGGCCGAGAAATGTAATTTTGATGTTAACTCCCAAACCGCTGCGCAGAAGTAAACCAAACTTCACCCAATAGTGTATTGTATCACAATCTAGTAGTTACATTTGGAAATTTGGTTCTAGGACATTTGGTTTGAGCGCAATCCTCAAACTTAGTTAAAAAAAAGTCATTTAAGCCTTTTCACAGTGAGATCTACGCGATATGGCCGAGAAATGTAATTTTGATGTTAACTCCAAAACCGCTACGCAGAAGTCAACCAAACTTCACCCAATAGTGTATTGTATCACAATCTAGTAGTTACATTTGGAAATTTGGTTCTAGGACATTTGGTTTGAGCGCAATCCTCAAACTTAGTTAAAAAAAGTCATTTAAGCCTTTTCGCAGTGAGATCTACGCGATATGGCCGAGAAATGTAATTTTGATGTTAACTCCCAAACCGCTGCGCAGAAGTCAACCAAACTTCACCCAATAGTGTATTGTATCACAATCTAGTAGTTACATTTGAAAATTTGGTTCTAGGACATTTGGTTTGAGCGCAATCCTCAAACTTAGTTTAAAAAAGTCATTTAAGCCTTTTCTCAGTGAGATATACGCGATAAGGCCGAGAAATGTAATTTTGATGTTAACTCCCAAACCGCTGCGCAGAAGTAAACCAAACTTCACCCAATAGTGTATTGTATCACAATCTAGTAGTTACATTTGGAAATTTGGTTCTAGGACATTTGGTTTGAGCGCAATCCTCAAACTTAGTTAAAAAAAAGTCATTTAAGCCTTTTCACAGTGAGATCTACGCGATATGGCCGAGAAATGTAATTTTGATGTTAACTCCAAAACCGCTACGCAGAAGTCAACCAAACTTCACCCAATAGTGTATTGTATCACAATCTAGTAGATACATTTGGAAATTTGGTTCTAGGACATTTGGTTTGAGCGCAATCCTCAAACTTAGTTAAAAAAAGTCATTTAAGCCTTTTCGCAGTGAGATCTACGCGATATGGCCGAGAAATGTAATTTTGATGTTAACTCCCAAACCGCTGCGCAGAAGTCAACCAAACTTCACCCAATAGTGTATTGTATCACAATCTAGTAGTTACATTTGGAAATTTGGTTCTAGGACATTTGGTTTGAGCGCAATCCTCAAACTTAGTTAAAAAAAAAGTCATTTAAGCCTTTTCGCAGTGAGATCTACACGATATGGCCGAGAAATGTAATTTTGATGTTAACTCCAAAACCGCTGCGCAGAAGTCAACCAAACTTCACCCAATAGTGTATTGTAAAACAATCTAGTAGTTACATTTGGAAATTTGGTTCTAGGACATTTGGTTTGAGCGCAATCCTCAAACTTAGTTAAAAAAAGTCATTTAAGCATTTTCGCAGTGAGATCTACGCGATATGGCCGAGAAATGTAATTTTGATGTAACTCCCAAACCTCTGCGCAGAAGTCAACCAAACTTCACCCAATAGTGTATTGTATCACAATCTAGTAGTTACATTTGGAAATTTGGTTCTAGGACATTTGGTTTGAGCGCAATCCTCAAACTTAGTTAAAAAAAGTCATTTAAGCCTTTTCGCAGTGAGATCTACGCGATATGGCCGAGAAATGTAATTTTGATGTTAACTCCCAAACCGCTGCACAGAAGTCAACCAAACTTCACCCAATAGTGTATTGTATCACAATCTAGTAGTTACATTTAGAAATTTGGTTCTAGGACATTTGGCTTGAGCGCAATCCTCAAACTTAGTTAAAAAAAGTCATTTAAGCCTTTTCGCAGTGAGATCTACGCGATATGGCCGAGAAATGTAATTTTGATGTTAACTCCCAAACCGCTGCGCAGAAGTCAACCAAACTTCACCCAATAGTGTATTGTATCACAATCTAGTAGTTACATTTGGAAATTTGGTTCTAGGACATTTGGTTTGAGCGCAATCCTCAAACTTAGTTAAAAAAAAGTCATTTAAGCCTTTTCACAGTGAGATCTACGCGATATGGCCGAGAAATGTAATTTTGATGTTAACTCCAAAACCGCTGCGCAGAAGTCAACGAAACTTCACCCAATAGTGTATTGTATCACAATCTCGTAGTTACATTTGGAAATTTGGTTCTAGGACATTTGGTTTGAGCGCAATCCTCATACTTATTTCAAAAAGCCATTTAGGCCTTTTCACAGTGAGATATATTCAATTCAGCCGAGAAATGCAATTTAATGATAACTCCCAAACCGCTGCGCAGAAGTAAACCAAACTTCACCCAGTAGTGTATTGTATCACAATCTAGTAGTTAAATTTGGAAATTTGGTTCTAGGACATTTGGTTTGAGCGCAATCCTCAAACTTAGTTAAAAAAAAAGTCATTTAAGCCTTTTCGCAGTGAGATCTACACGATATGGCCGAGAAATGTAATTTTGATGTTAACTCCAAAACCGCTGCGCAGAAGTCAACCAAACTTCACCCAATAGTGTATTGTAAAACAATCTAGTAGTTACATTTGGAAATTTGGTTCTAGGACATTTGGTTTGAGCGCAATCCTCAAACTTAGTTAAAAAAAGTCATTTAAGCATTTTCGCAGTGAGATCTACGCGATATGGCCGAGAAATGTAATTTTGATGTAACTCCCAAACCTCTGCGCAGAAGTCAACCAAACTTCACCCAATAGTGTATTGTATCACAATCTAGTAGTTACATTTGGAAATTTGGTTCTAGGACATTTGGTTTGAGCGCAATCCTCAAACTTAGTTAAAAAAAGTCATTTAAGCCTTTTCGCAGTGAGATCTACGCGATATGGCCGAGAAATGTAATTTTGATGTTAACTCCCAAACCGCTGCACAGAAGTCAACCAAACTTCACCCAATAGTGTATTGTATCACAATCTAGTAGTTACATTTAGAAATTTGGTTCTAGGACATTTGGCTTGAGCGCAATCCTCAAACTTAGTTAAAAAAAGTCATTTAAGCCTTTTCGCAGTGAGATCTACGCGATATGGCCGAGAAATGTAATTTTGATGTTAACTCCCAAACCGCTGCGCAGAAGTCAACCAAACTTCACCCAATAGTGTATTGTATCACAATCTAGTAGTTACATTTGGAAATTTGGTTCTAGGACATTTGGTTTGAGCGCAATCCTCAAACTTAGTTAAAAAAAAGTCATTTAAGCCTTTTCACAGTGAGATCTACGCGATATGGCCGAGAAATGTAATTTTGATGTTAACTCCAAAACCGCTGCGCAGAAGTCAACGAAACTTCACCCAATAGTGTATTGTATCACAATCTCGTAGTTACATTTGGAAATTTGGTTCTAGGACATTTGGTTTGAGCGCAATCCTCAAACTTAGTTAAAAAAAGTCATTTAAGCCTTTTCGCAGTGAGATCTACGCGATATGGCCGAGAAATGTAATTTTGATGTTAACTCCCAAACCGCTGCGCAGAAGTCAACCAAACTTCACCCAATAGTGTATTGTATCACAATCTAGTAGTTACATTTGGAAATTTGGTTCTAGGACATTTGGTTTGAGCGCAATCCTCAAACTTAGTTAAAAAAAAAGTCATTTAAGCCTTTTCACAGTGAGATCTACGCGATATGGCCGAGAAATGTAATTTTGATGTTAACTCCAAAACCGCTACGCAGAAGTCAACCAAACTTCACCCAATAGTGTATTGTATCACAATCTAGTAGTTACATTTGGAAATTTGGTTCTAGGACATTTGGTTTGAGCGCAATCCTCAAACTTAGTTAAAAAAAGTCATTTAAGCCTTTTCGCAGTGAGATCTACGCGATATGGCCGAGAAATGTAATTTTGATGTTAACTCCCAAACCGCTGCGCAGAAGTCAACCAAACTTCACCCAATAGTGTATTGTATCACAATCTAGTAGTTACATTTGGAAATTTGGTTCTAGGACATTTGGTTTGAGCGCAATCCTCAAACTTAGTTAAAAAAAAGTCATTTAAGCCTTTTCGCAGTGAGATCTACACGATATGGCCGAGAAATGTAATTTTGATGTTAACTCCAAAACCGCTGCGCAGAAGTCAACCAAACTTCACCCAATAGTGTATTGTAAAACAATCTAGTAGTTACATTTGGAAATTTGGTTCTAGGACATTTGGTTTGAGCGCAATCCTCAAACTTAGTTAAAAAAAGTCATTTAAGCATTTTCGCAGTGAGATCTACGCGATATGGCCGAGAAATGTAATTTTGATGTAACTCCCAAACCACTGCGCAGAAGTCAACCAAACTTCACCCAATAGTGTATTGTATCACAATCTAGTAGTTACATTTGGAAATTTGGTTCTAGGACATTTGGTTTGAGCGCAATCCTCAAACTTAGTTAAAAAAAGTCATTTAAGCCTTTTCGCAGTGAGATCTACGCGATATGGCCGAGAAATGTAATTTTGATGTTAACTCCCAAACCGCTGCGCAGAAGTCAACCAAACTTCACCCAATAGTGTATTGTATCACAATCTACTAGTTACATTTAGAAATTTGGTTCTAGGACATTTGGCTTGAGGTCAATCCTCAAACTTAGTTAAAAAAAGTCATTTAAGCCTTTTCGCAGTGAGATCTACGCGATATGGCCGAGAAATGTAATTTTGATGTTAACTCCCAAACCGCTGCGCAGAAATGAACCAAACTTCACCATATAGTGTATTGTATCAGAATCTAGTAGTTAAATTTGGAAATTTTGTTCTAGGACATTTGGTTTGAGCGCAATCCTCATACTTATTTCAAAAAGCCATTTAGGCCTTTTCACAGTGAGATATATTCAATTCAGCCGAGAAATGCAATTTAATGATAACTCCTAAACTGCTGCGCAGAAGTGAACCAAACTTCACCCAGTAGTGTATTGTATCACAATCTAGTAGTTAAATTTGGAAATTTGGTTCTAGGACATTTGGCTTGAGCGCAATCCTCAAACTTAGTTAAAAAAAGTCATTTAAGCCTTTTCGCAGTGAGATCTACGCGATATGGCCGAGAAATGTAATTTTGATGTTAACTCCCAAACCGCTGCACAGAAGTCAACCAAACTTCACCCAATAGTGTATTGTATCACAATCTAGTAGTTACATTTAGAAATTTGGTTCTAGGACATTTGGCTTGAGCGCAATCCTCAAACTTAGTTAAAAAAAGTCATTTAAGCCTTTTCGCAGTGAGATCTACGCGATATGGCCGAGAAATGTAATTTTGATGTTAACTCCCAAACCGCTGCGCAGAAGTCAACCAAACTTCACCCAATAGTGTATTGTATCACAATCTAGTAGTTACATTTGGAAATTTGGTTCTAGGACATTTGGTTTGAGCGCAATCCTCAAACTTAGTTAAAAAAAAGTCATTTAAGCCTTTTCACAGTGAGATCTACGCGATATGGCCGAGAAATGTAATTTTGATGTTAACTCCAAAACCGCTGCGCAGAAGTCAACGAAACTTCACCCAATAGTGTATTGTATCACAATCTCGTAGTTACATTTGGAAATTTGGTTCTAGGACATTTGGTTTGAGCGCAATCCTCAAACTTAGTTAAAAAAAGTCATTTAAGCCTTTTCGCAGTGAGATCTACGCGATATGGCCGAGAAATGTAATTTTGATGTTAACTCCCAAACCGCTGCGCAGAAGTCAACCAAACTTCACCCAATAGTGTATTGTATCACAATCTAGTAGTTACATTTGGAAATTTGGTTCTAGGACATTTGGTTTGAGCGCAATCCTCAAACTTAGTTAAAAAAAAAGTCATTTAAGCCTTTTCACAGTGAGATCTACGCGATATGGCCGAGAAATGTAATTTTGATGTTAACTCCAAAACCGCTACGCAGAAGTCAACCAAACTTCACCCAATAGTGTATTGTATCACAATCTAGTAGTTACATTTGGAAATTTGGTTCTAGGACATTTGGTTTGAGCGCAATCCTCAAACTTAGTTAAAAAAAGTCATTTAAGCCTTTTCGCAGTGAGATCTACGCGATATGGCCGAGAAATGTAATTTTGATGTTAACTCCCAAACCGCTGCGCAGAAGTCAACCAAACTTCACCCAATAGTGTATTGTATCACAATCTAGTAGTTACATTTGGAAATTTGGTTCTAGGACATTTGGTTTGAGCGCAATCCTCAAACTTAGTTAAAAAAAAAGTCATTTAAGCCTTTTCGCAGTGAGATCTACACGATATGGCCGAGAAATGTAATTTTGATGTTAACTCCAAAACCGCTGCGCAGAAGTCAACCAAACTTCACCCAATAGTGTATTGTAAAACAATCTAGTAGTTACATTTGGAAATTTGGTTCTAGGACATTTGGTTTGAGCGCAATCCTCAAACTTAGTTAAAAAAAGTCATTTAAGCATTTTCGCAGTGAGATCTACGCGATATGGCCGAGAAATGTAATTTTGATGTAACTCCCAAACCACTGCGCAGAAGTCAACCAAACTTCACCCAATAGTGTATTGTATCACAATCTAGTAGTTACATTTGGAAATTTGGTTCTAGGACATTTGGTTTGAGCGCAATCCTCAAACTTAGTTAAAAAAAGTCATTTAAGCCTTTTCGCAGTGAGATCTACGCGATATGGCCGAGAAATGTAATTTTGATGTTAACTCCCAAACCGCTGCGCAGAAGTCAACCAAACTTCACCCAATAGTGTATTGTATCACAATCTACTAGTTACATTTAGAAATTTGGTTCTAGGACATTTGGCTTGAGGTCAATCCTCAAACTTAGTTAAAAAAAGTCATTTAAGCCTTTTCGCAGTGAGATCTACGCGATATGGCCGAGAAATGTAATTTTGATGTTAACTCCCAAACCGCTGCGCAGAAATGAACCAAACTTCACCATATAGTGTATTGTATCAGAATCTAGTAGTTAAATTTGGAAATTTGGTTCTAGGACATTTGGTTTGAGCGCAATCCTCATACTTATTTCAAAAAGCCATTTAGGCCTTTTCACAGTGAGATATATTCAATTCAGCCGAGAAATGCAATTTAATGATAACTCCTAAACTGCTGCGCAGAAGTGAACCAAACTTCACCCAGTAGTGTATTGTATCACAATCTAGTAGTTAAATTTGGAAATTTGGTTCTAGGACATTTGGTTTGAGCGCAATCCTCAAACTTAGTTAAAAAAAGTCATTTAAGCCTTTTCGCAGTGAGATCTACGCGATATGGCCGAGAAATGTAATTTTGATGTTAACTCCCAAACCGCTGCGCAGAAGTCAACCAAACTTCACCCAATAGTGTATTGTATCACAATCTAGTAGTTACATTTGAAAATTTGGTTCTAGGACATTTGGTTTGAGCGCAATCCTCAAACTTAGTTTAAAAAAGTCATTTAAGCCTTTTCTCAGTGAGATATACGCGATAAGGCCGAGAAATGTAATTTTGATGTTAACTCCCAAACCGCTGCGCAGAAGTAAACCAAACTTCACCCAATAGTGTATTGTATCACAATCTAGTAGTTACATTTGGAAATTTGGTTCTAGGACATTTGGTTTGAGCGCAATCCTCAAACTTAGTTAAAAAAAAGTCATTTAAGCCTTTTCACAGTGAGATCTACGCGATATGGCCGAGAAATGTAATTTTGAAGTTAACTCCAAAACCGCTACGCAGAAGTCAACCAAACTTCACCCAATAGTGTATTGTATCACAATCTAGTAGTTACATTTGGAAATTTGGTTCTAGGACATTTGGTTTGAGCGCAATCCTCAAACTTAGTTAAAAAAAGTCATTTAAGCCTTTTCGCAGTGAGATCTACGCGATATGGCCGAGAAATGTAATTTTGATGTTAACTCCCAAACCGCTGCGCAGAAGTCAACCAAACTTCACCCAATAGTGTATTGTATCACAATCTAGTAGTTACATTTGGAAATTTGGTTCTAGGACATTTGGTTTGAGCGCAATCCTCAAACTTAGTTAAAAAAAAAGTCATTTAAGCCTTTTCGCAGTGAGATCTACACGATATGGCCGAGAAATGTAATTTTGATGTTAACTCCAAAACCGCTGCGCAGAAGTCAACCAAACTTCACCCAATAGTGTATTGTAAAACAATCTAGTAGTTACATTTGGAAATTTGGTTCTAGGACATTTGGTTTGAGCGCAATCCTCAAACTTAGTTAAAAAAAGTCATTTAAGCATTTTCGCAGTGAGATCTACGCGATATGGCCGAGAAATGTAATTTTGATGTAACTCCCAAACCACTGCGCAGAAGTCAACCAAACTTCACCCAATAGTGTATTGTATCACAATCTAGTAGTTACATTTGGAAATTTGGTTCTAGGACATTTGGTTTGAGCGCAATCCTCAAACTTAGTTAAAAAAAGTCATTTAAGCCTTTTCGCAGTGAGATCTACGCGATATGGCCGAGAAATGTAATTTTGATGTTAACTCCCAAACCGCTGCGCAGAAGTCAACCAAACTTCACCCAATAGTGTATTGTATCACAATCTAGTAGTTACATTTGGAAATTTGGTTCTAGGACATTTGGTTTGAGCGCAATCCTCAAACTTAGTTAAAAAAAAGTCATTTAAGCCTTTTCACAGTGAGATCTACGCGATATGGCCGAGAAATGTAATTTTGATGTTAACTCCAAAACCGCTGCGCAGAAGTAAACCAAACTTCACCCAATAGTGTATTGTATCACAATCTCGTAGTTACATTTGGAAATTTGGTTCTAGGACATTTGGTTTGAGCGCAATCCTCAAACTTAGTTAAAAAAAGTCATTTAAGCCTTTTCGCAGTGAGATCTACGCGATATGGCCGAGAAATGTAATTTTGATGTTAACTCCAAAACCGCTGCGCAGAAGTCAACCAAACTTCACCCAATAGTGTATTGTATCACAATCTCGTAGTTACATTTGGAAATTTGGTTCTAGGACATTTGGTTTGAGCGCAATCCTCAAACTTAGTTAAAAAAAGTCATTTAAGCCTTTTCGCAGTGAGATCTACGCGATATGGCCGAGAAATGTAATTTTGATGTTAACTCCCAAACCGCTGCGCAGAAGTCAACCAAACTTCACCCAATAGTGTATTGTATCACAATCTAGTAGTTACATTTAGAAATTTGGTTGTAGGACATTTGGTTTGAGCGCAATCCTCAAACTTAGTTAAAAAAAAAGTCATTTAAGCCTTTTCGCAGTGAGATCTACACGATATGGCCGAGAAATGTAATTTTGATGTTAACTCCAAAACCGCTGCGCAGAAGTCAACCAAACTTCACCCAATAGTGTATTGTAAAACAATCTAGTAGTTACATTTGGAAATTTGGTTCTAGGACATTTGGTTTGAGCGCAATCCTCAAACTTAGTTAAAAAAAGTCATTTAAGCATTTTCGCAGTGAGATCTACGCGATATGGCCGAGAAATGTAATTTTGATGTAACTCCCAAACCACTGCGCAGAAGTCAACCAAACTTCACCCAATAGTGTATTGTATCACAATCTAGTAGTTACATTTGGAAATTTGGTTCTAGGACATTTGGTTTGAGCGCAATCCTCAAACTTAGTTAAAAAAAGTCATTTAAGCCTTTTCGCAGTGAGATCTACGCGATATGGCCGAGAAATGTAATTTTGATGTTAACTCCCAAACCGCTGCGCAGAAGTCAACCAAACTTCACCCAATAGTGTATTGTATCACAATCTAGTAGTTACATTTAGAAATTTGGTTCTAGGACATTTGGCTTGAGCGCAATCCTCAAACTTAGTTAAAAAAAGTCATTTAAGCCTTTTCGCAGTGAGATCTACGCGATATGGCCGAGAAATGTAATTTTGATGTTAACTCCCAAACCGCTGCGCAGAAGTAAACCAAACTTCACCCAATAGTGTATTGTATCACAATCTAGTAGTTACATTTGGAAATTTGGTTCTAGGACATTTGGTTTGAGCGCAATCCTCAAACTTAGTTAAAAAAAGTCATTTAAGCCTTTTCGCAGTGAGATCTACGCGATATGGCCGAGAAATGTAATTTTGATGTTAATTCCCAAACCGCTGCGCAGAAGTCAACCAAACTTCACCCAATAGTGTATTGTATCACAATCTAGTAGTTACATTTGGAAATTTGGTTCTAGGACATTTGGTTTGAGCGCAATCCTCAAACTTAGTTCAAAAATGCCATTTACGCCTTTTCACAGTGAGATCTATTCATTTCAGCCGAGAAATGCAATTTTGATGATAACTCCTATACCGCTGCGCAGAAGTGAACCAAACTTCACCCAATAGTGTATTGTATCACAATCTAGTAGTTACAATTGGAAATTTGGTTCTAGGACTTTTGGTTTGAGCGCAATCCTCAAACTTAGTTCAAAAAAGCAATTCACGCCTTCTGACAGCGAGATCTATTCATTTCAGCCGAGAAATGTAATTTTGATGATAACTCCCAAACCGCTGCGCAAAAGTGAACCAAACTTCACCCAATAGTATCACAATCTAGTAGTTACATTTGGAAATTTGGTTCTAGGACATTTGGTTTGAGCGCAATCCTCATACTTAGTTCAAAAAAGCCATTTAGGCCTTTTCACAGTGAGATCTATTCATTTCAGCCGAGAAATGCAATTTTGATGATAACTCCTAAACCGCTGCGCAGAAGTGAACCAAACTTCACCCAATAGTGTATTGTATTACAATCTAGTAGTTACATTTGGAAATTTGGTTCTAGGACATTTGGTTTGAGTGTAATCCTCAAACTTAATTCAAAAATGCCATTTACGCCTTCTGACAGCGAGATCTATTCATTTCAGCCGAGAAATGTAATTTTGATGATAACTCCCTAACCGCTGCGCAGAATTGAACCAAACTTCAACCAATAGTGTATTGTATCACAATCTAGTAGTTACATTTGGAAATTTGGTTCTAGGACATTTGGTTTGAGCGCAATCCTAAACTTAGTTCAAAAATGCCATTTACGCCTTTTCACAGTGAGATCTATTCATTTCAGCCGAGAAATGCAATTTTGATGATAACTCCTAAACCGCTGCGCAGAAGTGAACCAAACTTCACCCAATAGTGTATTGTATCACAATCTAGTAGTTACATTTGGAAATTTGGTTCTAGGACATTTGGTTTGAGCGCAACCCTCAAACTTAGTTCAAAAAAGCCATTTACGCCTTTCTAACAGCGAGATCTATTCATTTCAGCCGAGAAATGTAATTTTGATGATAACTCCCAAACCGCTGCGCAGAATTGAACCAAACTTCACCCAATAGTGTATTGTATCACAATCTAGTAGTTACATTTGGAAATTTGGTTGTAGGACATTTGGTTTGAGCGCAATCCTCAAACTTAGTTCAAAAATGCCATTTACGCCTTTTCACAGTGAGATCTATTCATTTCAGCCGAGAAATGCAATTTTGATGATAACTCCTAAACCGCTGCGCAGAAGTGAACCAAACTTCACCCAATAGTGTATTGTATTACAATCTAGTAGTTACCATTGGAAATTTGGTTCTAGGACATTTGGTTTGAGTGCAACCCTCAAACTTAGTTCAAAAAAGCCATTTACGCCTTCTGACAGCGAGATCTATTCATTTCAGCCGAGAAATGTAATTTTGATGATAAATCCCAAACCGCTGCGCAGAAGTGAACCAAACTTCACCCAGTAGTGTATTGTATCAGAATCTAGTAGTTACATTTGGAAATTTGGTTCTAGGACATTTGGTTTGAGCGCAATCCTCAAACTTAGTTCAAAAAAGCCATTTAGGCCTTTTCACAGTGAGATCGATTCATTTCAGCTGAGAAATGTAATTTTGATAACTCCCAAACCGCTGCGCAAAAGTGAACCAAACTTCACCCAGTAGTGTATTGTATCAGAATCTAGTAGTTAAATTTGGAAATTTGGTTCTAGGACATTTGGTTTGAGCGCAATCCTCATACTTATTTCAAAAAGCCATTTAGGCCTTTTCACAGTGAGATATATTCAATTCAGCCGAGAAATGCAATTTAATGATAACTCCTAAACTGCTGCGCAGAAGTGAACCAAACTTCACCCAGTAGTGTATTGTATCACAATCTAGTAGTTAAATTTGGAAATTTGGTTCTAGGACATTTGGTTTGAGCGCAATCCTCAAACTTAGTTAAAAAAAAGTCATTTAAGCCTTTTCGCAGTGAGATCTACGCGATATGGCCGAGAAATGTAATTTTGATGTTAACTCCCAAACCGCTGCGCAGAAGTCAACCAAACTTCACCCAATAGTGTATTGTATCACAATCTAGTAGTTACATTTGAAAATTTGGTTCTAGGACATTTGGTTTGAGCGCAATCCTCAAACTTAGTTTAAAAAAGTCATTTAAGCCTTTTCTCAGTGAGATATACGCGATAAGGCCGAGAAATGTAATTTTGATGTTAACTCCCAAACCGCTGCGCAGAAGTAAACCAAACTTCACCCAATAGTGTATTGTATCACAATCTAGTAGTTACATTTGGAAATTTGGTTCTAGGACATTTGGTTTGAGCGCAATCCTCAAACTTAGTTAAAAAAAAGTCATTTAAGCCTTTTCACAGTGAGATCTACGCGATATGGCCGAGAAATGTAATTTTGATGTTGACTCCAAAACCGCTGCGCAGAAGTCAACCAAACTTCACCCAATAGTGTATTGTATCACAATCTAGTAGTTACATTTGGAAATTTGGTTCTAGGACATTTGGTTTGAGCGCAATCCTCAAACTTAGTTAAAAAAAGTCATTTAAGCCTTTTCGCAGTGAGATCTACGCGATATGGCCGAGAAATGTAATTTTGATGTTAACTCCCAAACCGCTGCGCAGAAGTCAACCAAACTTCACCCAATAGTGTATTGTATCACAATCTAGTAGTTACATTTGGAAATTTGGTTCTAGGACATTTGGTTTGAGCGCAATCCTCAAACTTAGTTAAAAAAAAAGTCATTTAAGCCTTTTCGCAGTGAGATCTACACGATATGGCCGAGAAATGTAATTTTGATGTTAACTCCAAAACCGCTGCGCAGAAGTCAACCAAACTTCACCCAATAGTGTATTGTAAAACAATCTAGTAGTTACATTTGGAAATTTGGTTCTAGGACATTTGGTTTGAGCGCAATCCTCAAACTTAGTTAAAAAAAGTCATTTAAGCATTTTCGCAGTGAGATCTACGCGATATGGCCGAGAAATGTAATTTTGATGTAACTCCCAAACCACTGCGCAGAAGTCAACCAAACTTCACCCAATAGTGTATTGTATCACAATCTAGTAGTTACATTTGGAAATTTGGTTCTAGGACATTTGGTTTGAGCGCAATCCTCAAACTTAGTTAAAAAAAAGTCATTTAAGCCTTTTCGCAGTGAGATCTACGCGATATGGCCGAGAAATGTAATTTTGATGTTAACTCCCAAACCGCTGCGCAGAAGTCAACCAAACTTCACCCAATAGTGTATTGTATCACAATCTAGTAGTTACATTTAGAAATTTGGTTCTAGGACATTTGGCTTGAGCGCAATCCTCAAACTTAGTTAAAAAAAGTCATTTAAGCCTTTTCGCAGTGAGATCTACGCGATATGGCCGAGAAATGTAATTTTGATGTTAACTCCCAAACCGCTGCGCAGAAGTCAACCAAACTTCACCCAATAGTGTATTGTATCACAATCTAGTAGTTACATTTGGAAATTTGGTTCTAGGACATTTGGTTTGAGCGCAATCCTCAAACTTAGTTAAAAAAAAAAGTCATTTAAGCCTTTTCACAGTAAGATCTACGCGATATGGCCGAGAAATGTAATTTTGATGTTAACTCCAAAACCGCTGCGCAGAAGTCAACCAAACTTCACCCAATAGTGTATTGTATCACAATCTAGTAGTTACATTTGGAAATTTGGTTCTAGGACATTTGGTTTGAGCACAATCCTGAAACTTAGTTAAAAAAAGTCATTTAAGCCTTTTCACAGTGAGATCTAAGCGATATGGCCGAGAAATGTAATTTTGATGTTAACTCCAAAACTGCTGCGCAGAAGTCAACCAAACTTCACCCAATAGTGTATTGTATCACAATCTAGTAGTTACATTTGGAAATTTGGTTCTAGGACATTTGGTTTGAGCGCAATCCTGAAACTTAGTTAAAAAAAGTCATTTAAGCCTTTTCGCAGTGAGATCTAAGCGATATGGCCGAGAAATGTAATTTTGATGTTAACTCCCAAACCGCTGCGCAGAAGTCAACCAAACTTCACCCAATAGTGTATTGTATCACAATCTAGTAGTTACAATTGGAAATTTGGTTCTAGGACTTTTGGTTTGAGCGCAATCCTCAAACTTAGTTCAAAAAAGCAATGTACGCCTTCTGACAGTGAGATCTATTTATTTCAGCCGAGAAATGCAATTTTGATGATAACTCCCAAACCGCTGCGCAGAAATGAACCAAACTTCACCCAATAGTGTATTGTATCACAATCAAGTAGTTACAATTGGAAATTTGGTTCTAGGACTTTTGGTTTGAGCGCAATCCTCAAACTTAGTTCAAAAAAGCAATTTACGCCTTCTGACAGCGAAATCTATTCATTTCAGCCGAGAAATGTAATTTTGATGATAACTCCCAAACCGCTGCGCAAAAGTGAACCAAACTTCACCCAATAGTATCACAATCTAGTAGTTACATTGGGAAATTTGGTTCTAGGACATTTGGTTTGAGCGCAATCCTCATACTTAGTTCAAAAAAGCCATTTAGGCCTTTTCACAGTGAGATCTATTCATTTCATCCGAGAAATGCAATTTTGATGATAACTCCTAAACCGCTGCGCAGAAGTGAACCAAACTTCACCCAATAGTGTATTGTATCACGATCTAGTAGTTACATTTGGAAATTTGGTTCTAGGACATTTGGTTTGAGCGCAATCCTCAAACTTAGTTCAAAAAAGCCATTTAGGCCTTTTCACAGTGAGATCGATTCATTTCAGCCGAGAAATGTAATTTTGATAACTCCCAAACCGCTGCGCAGAAGTGAACCAAACTTCACCCAGTAGTGTATTGTATCAGAATCTAGTAGTTACATTTGGAAATTTGATTCTAGGACATTTGGTTTGAGCGCAATCCTCATACTTATTTCAAAAAGCCATTTAGGCCTTTTCACAGTGAGATCTATTCAATTCAGCCGAGAAATGCAATTTTGATGATAACTCCTAAACTGCTGAGCAGAAGTGAACCAAACTTCACCCAGTAGTGTATTGTATCACAATCTAGTAGTTACATTTGGAAATTTGGTTCTAGGACATTTGGTTTGAGCGCAATCCTCAAACTTAGTTAAAAAAAGTCATTTAAGCCTTTTCGCAGTGAGATCTACGCGATATGGCCGAGAAATGTAATTTTGATGTTAACTCCCAAACCGCTGCGCAGAAGTCAACCAAACTTCACCCAATAGTGTATTGTATCACAATCTAGTAGTTACATTTGGAAATTTGGTTCTAGGACATTTGGTTTGAGCGCAATCCTGAAACTTAGTTAAAAAAAGTCATTTAAGCCTTTTCACAGTGAGATCTAAGCGATATGGCCGAGAAATGTAATTTTGATGTTAACTCCAAAACTGCTGCGCAGAAGTCAACCAAACTTCACCCAATAGTGTATTGTATCACAATCTAGTAGTTACATTTGGAAATTTGGTTCTAGGACATTTGGTTTGAGCGCAATCCTGAAACTTAGTTAAAAAAAGTCATTTAAGCCTTTTCGCAGTGAGATCTAAGCGATATGGCCGAGAAATGTAATTTTGATGTTAACTCCCAAACCGCTGCGCAGAAGTCAACCAAACTTCACCCAATAGTGTATTGTATCACAATCTAGTAGTTACAATTGGAAATTTGGTTCTAGGACTTTTGGTTTGAGCGCAATCCTCAAACTTAGTTCAAAAAAGCAATGTACGCCTTCTGACAGTGAGATCTATTTATTTCAGCCGAGAAATGCAATTTTGATGATAACTCCCAAACCGCTGCGCAGAAATGAACCAAACTTCACCCAATAGTGTATTGTATCACAATCAAGTAGGTACAATTGGAAATTTGGTTCTAGGACTTTTGGTTTGAGCGCAATCCTCAAACTTAGTTCAAAAAAGCAATTTACGCCTTCTGACAGCGAAATCTATTCATTTCAGCCGAGAAATGTAATTTTGATGATAACTCCCAAACCGCTGCGCAAAAGTGAACCAAACTTCACCCAATAGTATCACAATCTAGTAGTTACATTGGGAAATTTGGTTCTAGGACATTTGGTTTGAGCGCAATCCTCATACTTAGTTCAAAAAAGCCATTTAGGCCTTTTCACAGTGAGATCTATTCATTTCATCCGAGAAATGCAATTTTGATGATAACTCCTAAACCGCTGCGCAGAAGTGAACCAAACTTCACCCAATAGTGTATTGTATCACGATCTAGTAGTTACATTTGGAAATTTGGTTCTAGGACATTTGGTTTGAGCGCAATCCTCAAACTTAGTTCAAAAAAGCCATTTAGGCCTTTTCACAGTGAGATCGATTCATTTCAGCCGAGAAATGTAATTTTGATAACTCCCAAACCGCTGCGCAGAAGTGAACCAAACTTCACCCAGTAGTGTATTGTATCAGAATCTAGTAGTTACATTTGGAAATTTGATTCTAGGACATTTGGTTTGAGCGCAATCCTCATACTTATTTCAAAAAGCCATTTAGGCCTTTTCACAGTGAGATCTATTCAATTCAGCCGAGAAATGCAATTTTGATAATAACTCCTAAACTGCTGAGCAGAAGTGAACCAAACTTCACCCAGTAGTGTATTGTATCACAATCTAGTAGTTACATTTGGAAATTTGGTTCTAGGACATTTGGTTTGAGCGCAATCCTCAAACTTATTTCAAAAAAGCCTTTTAGTTATTTTAACAGTGAGATCTATTCATTTCAACCGAGAAATGCAATTTTGATGATAACTCCTAAACCGCTGCGCACAAATGAACCAAACTTCACCCAATAGTGTATTGTATTACCATCTAGTAGTGACATTTGGAAATTTGGTTCTAGGACATTTGGTTTGAGCGCAATCCTCAAACTTATTTCAAAAAAGCCTTTTAGGCATTTTCACAGTGAGATCGATTCATTTCAGCCGAGAAATGTAATTTTGATAACTCCCAAACCGCTGCGCAGAAGTGAACCAAACTTCACCCAATAGTGTATTGTATCACAATCTAATAGTTACATTTGGAAATTTGGTTCTAGGACATTTGGTTTGAGCGCAATCCTCAAACTTATTTCAAAAAAGCCTTTTAGGCATTTTCACAGTGAGATCTATTCATTTCAGCCGAGAAATGCAATTTTGATGATAACTCCTAAACCCCTGCGCAGAAATGAACAAAACTTCACCCAATAGTGTATTGTATTACAATCTAGTAGTTACATTTGGAAATTTGGTTCTAGGACATTTGGTTTAAACGCAATCCTCAAACTTATTTCAAAAAAGCCTTTTAGTTATTTTCACAGTGAGATCTATTCATTTCAGCCGAGAAATGCAATTTTGATGATAACTCCTAAACCGCTGCGCAGAAATGAACCAAACTTCACCCAATAGTGTATTGTATCACAATCTAGTAGTTACATTTGGAAATTTGGTTCTCGGACATTTGGTTTGAGCGCAATCCTCATACTTATTTCAAAAACCCATTTAGGCCTTTTCCCAGTGAGATCTATTCATTTCAGCCGAGAAATATAATTTTGATGATAACTCCCAAACCGCTGCGCAGAAGTGAACCAAACTTCACCCAATAGTGTATTGTATCACAATCTAGTAGTTACATTTGGAAATTTGGTTCTAGGACATTTGGTTTGAGCGCAATCCTCAAACTTAGTTCAAAAAAGCCTTTTAGGCCTTTTCACAGTGAGATCTATTCATTTCAGCCGAGAAATGCAATTTTGATGATAACTCCTAAACCGCTGCGCAGAAGTGAACCAAACTTCACCCAATCGTGTATTGTATTACAATCTAGTAGTTACATTTGGAAATTTGGTTCTAGGACATTTGGTTTGAGCGTAATCCTCAAACTTAATTCAAAAATGCCATTTACGCCTTCTGACAGCGAGATCTATTCATTTCAGCCGAGAAATGTAATTTTGATGATAACTCCCAAACCGCTGCGCAGAATTGAACCAAACTTCACCCAATAGTGTATTGTATCACAATCTAGTAGTTACATTTGGAAATTTGATTCTAGGACATTTGGTTTGAGCGCAATCCTCATACTTATTTCAAAAAGCCATTTAGGCCTTTTCACAGTGAGATCTATTCAATTCAGCCGAGAAATGCAATTTTGATGATAACTCCTAAACTGCTGAGCAGAAGTGAACCAAACTTCACCCAGTAGTGTATTGTATCACAATCTAGTAGTTACATTTGGAAATTTGGTTCTAGGACATTTGGTTTGAGCGCAATCCTCAAACTTAGTTCAAAAATGCCATTTACGCCTTTTCACAGTGAGATCTATTCATTTCAGCCGAGAAATGCAATTTTGATGATAACTCCTAAACCGCTGCGCAGAAGTGAACCAAACTTCACCCAATAGTGTATTATATTACAATCTAGTAGTTACATTTGGAAATTTGGTTCTAGGACATTTGGTTTGAGTGCAACCCTCAAACTTAGTTCAAAAAAGCCATTCACGCCTTCTGACAGCGAGATCTATTCATTTCAGCCGAGAAATGTAATTTTGATGATAAATCCCAAACCGCTGCGCAGAAGTGAACCAAACTTCACCCAGTAGTGTATTGTATCAGAATCTAGTAGTTACATTTGGAAATTTGGTTCTAGGACATTTGGTTTGAGCGCAATCCTCAAACTTAGTTCAAAAAAGCCATTTAGGCCTTTTCACAGTGAGATCGATTCATTTCAGCTGAGAAATGTAATTTTGATAACTCCCAAACCGCTGCGCAAAAGTGAACCAAACTTCACCCAGTAGTGTATTGTATCAGAATCTAGTAGTTACATTTGGAAATTTGGTTCTAGGACATTTGGTTTGAGCGCAATCCTCATACTTATTTCAAAAAGCCATTTAGGCCTTTTCACAGTGAGATATATTCAATTCAGCCGAGAAATGCAATTTAATGATAACTCCCAAACCGCTGCGCAGAAGTCAACCAAACTTCACCCAATAGTGTATTGTATCACAATCTAGTAGTTACATTTGGAAATTTGGTTCTAGGACATTTGGTTTAAGCGCAACCCTCAAACTTAGTTAAAAAAAAGTCATTTAAGCCTTTTCTCAGTGAGATCTACGCGATATGGCCGAGAAATGTCATTTTGATGTTAACTCCCAAACCGCTGCGCAGAAGTCAACCAAACTTCACCCAATAGTGTATTGTATCACAATCTAGTAGTTACATTTGGAAATTTGGTTCTAGGACATTTGGTTTGAGCGCAATCCTCAAACTTAGTTAAAAAAAGTCATTTAAGCCTTTTCGCAGTGAGATCTACGCGATATGGCCGAGAAATGTAATTTTGATGTTAACTCCCAAACCGCTGCGCAGAAGTCAACCAAACTTCACCCAATAGTGTGTTGTATCACAATCTAGTAGTTACATTTGGAAATTTGGTTCTAGGACATTTGGTTTGAGCGCAATCCTCAAACTTAGTTAAAAAAAGTCATTTAAGCCTTTTCGCAGTGAGATCTACGCGATATGGCCGAGAAATGTAATTTTGATGTTAATTCCCAAACCGCTGCGCAGAAGTCAACCAAACTTCACCCAATAGTGTATTGTATCACAATCTAGTAGTTACATTTGGAAATTTGGTTCTAGGACATTTGGTTTGAGCGCAATCCTCAAACTTAGTTAAAAAAAAAAGTCATTTAAGCCTTTTCACAGTAAGATCTACGCGATATGGCCGAGAAATGTAATTTTGATGTTAACTCCAAAACCGCTGCGCAGAAGTCAACCAAACTTCACCCAATAGTGTATTGTATCACAATCTAGTAGTTACATTTGGAAATTTGGTTCTAGGACATTTGGTTTGAGCGCAATCCTCAAACTTAGTTAAAAAAAAGTCATTTAAGCCTTTTCATAGTGAGATCTACGCGATATGGCCGAGAAATGTAATTTTGATGTTAACTCCAAAACCGCTGCGCAGAAGTCAACCAAACTTTACCCAATAGTGTATTGTATCACAATCTAGTAGTTACATTTGGAAATTTGGTTCTAGGACATTTGGTTTGAGCGCAATCCTCAAATTTAGTTAAAAAAAAGTCATTTAAGCCTTTTCGCAGTAAGATCTAAGCGATATGGCCGAGAAATGTAATTTTGATGTTAACTCCCAAACCGCTGCGCAGAAGTCAACCAAACTTCACCCAATAGTGTATTGTATCACAATCTAGTAGTTACATTTGGAAATTTTGTTCTAGGACATTTGGTTTGAGCGCAATCCTCAAACTTAGTTAAAAAAAGTCATTTAAGCCTTTTCGCAGTGAGATCTACACGATATGGCCGAGAAATGTAATTTTGATGTTAACTCCAAAACCGCTGCGCAGAAGTCAACTAAACTTCACCCAATAGTGTATTGTATCACAATCTAGTAGTTACATTTGGAAATTTGGTTCTAGGACATTTGGTTTGAGCGCAATCCTCAAACTTAGTTAAAAAAAGTCATTTAAGCCTTTTCTCAGTGAGATCTACACGATATGGCCGAGAAATGTAATTTTTCTGTTAACTCCAAAACCGCTGCGCAGAAGTCAACCAAACTTCACCCAATAGTGTATTGTATCACAATCTAGTAGTTACATTTGGAAATTTGGTTCTAGGACATTTGGTTTGAGCGCAATCCTCAAACTTAGTTAAAAAAAAGTCATTTAAGCCTTTTCTCAGTGAGATCTACGCGATATGGCCGAGAAATGTAATTTTGATGTTAAATCCCAAACCGCTGCGCAGAAGTCAACCAAACTTCACCCAATAGTGTATTGTATCACAATCTAGTAGTTACATTTGGAAATTTGGTTCTAGGACATTTGGTTTGAGCGCAATCCTCAAACT
Source organism: Corythoichthys intestinalis (assembly GCF_030265065.1). Taxonomy (NCBI): domain Eukaryota; kingdom Metazoa; phylum Chordata; class Actinopteri; order Syngnathiformes; family Syngnathidae; genus Corythoichthys; species Corythoichthys intestinalis. The sequence goes on along the minus strand of NC_080414.1, from coordinate 39,476,969 downwards.
TAGTTAAAAAAAAGTCATTTAAGCCTTTTATCAGTAAGATCTACGTGATATGGCCGAGAAATGTAATTTTGATGTTAACTCCCAAACCGCTGTGCAGAAGTCAACCAAACTTCACCCAATAGTGTATTGTATCACAATCTAGTAGTTACATTTGGAAATTTGGTTCTAGGACATTTGGTTTGAGCGCAATCCTCAAACTTAGTTAAAAAAAGTCATTTAAGCCTTTTCTCAGTGAGATCTACGCGATATGGCCGAGAAATGTAATTTTGATGTTAACTCCCAAACCGCTGCGCAGAAGTCAACCAAACTTCACCCAAAAGTGTATTGTATCACAATCTAGTAGTTACATTTGGAAATTTGGTTCTAGGACATTTGGTTTGAGCGCAATCATCAAACTTAGTTAAAAAAAAGTCATTTAAGCCTTTTCGCAGTGAGATCTAGGCGATATGGCCGAGAAATGTAATTTTGATGTTAACTCCCAAACCGCTGCGCAGAAGTCAACCAAACTTCACCCAATAGTGTATTGTATCACAATCTAGTAGTTACATTTGGAAATTTGGTTCTAGGACATTTGGTTTGAGTGCAACCCTCAAACTTAGTTCAAAAAAGCCATTTACGCCTTCTGACAGCGAGATCTATTCATTTCAGCCGAGAAATGTAATTTTGATGATAAATCCCAAACCGCTGCGCAGAAGTGAACCAAACTTCACCCAGTAGTGTATTGTATCAGAATCTAGTAGTTACATTTGGAAATTTGGTTCTAGGACATTTGGTTTGAGCGCAATCCTCAAACTTAGTTCAAAAAAGCCATTTAGGCCTTTTCACAGTGAGATCGATTCATTTCAGCTGAGAAATGTAATTTTGATAACTCCAAAACCGCTGCGCAAAAGTGAACCAAACTTCACCCAGTAGTGTATTGTATCAGAATCTAGTAGTTACATTTGGAAATTTGGTTCTAGGACATTTGGTTTGAGCGCAATCCTCATACTTATTTCAAAAAGCCATTTAGGCCTTTTCACAGTGAGATATATTCAATTCAGCCGAGAAATGCAATTTTGATGATAACTCCTAAACTGCTGCGCAGAAGTGAACCAAACTTCACCCAGTAGTGTATTGTATCACAATCTAGTAGTTAAATTTGGAAATTTGGTTCTAGGACATTTGGTTTAAGCGCAACCCTCAAACTTAGTTAAAAAAAAGTCATTTAAGCCTTTTCTCAGTGAGATCTACGCGATATGGCCGAGAAATGTCATTTTGATGTTAACTCCCAAACCGCTGCGCAGAAGTCAACCAAACTTCACCCAATAGTGTATTGTATCACAATCTAGTAGTTACATTTTGGAATTTGGTTCTAGGACATTTGGTTTGAGCGCAATCCTCAAACTTAGTTAAAAAAAAAAGTCATTTAAGCCTTTTCACAGTAAGATCTACGCGATATGGCCGAGAAATGTAATTTTGATGTTAACTCCCAAACCGCTGCGCAGAAGTCAACCAAACTTCACCCAATAGTGTATTGTATCACAATCTAGTAGTTACATTTGGAAATTTGGTTCTAGGACATTTGGTTTGAGCGCAATCCTCAAACTTAGTTAAAAAAAGTCATTTAAGCCTTTTCGCAGTGAGATCTACGCGATATGGCCGAGAAATGTAATTTTGATGTTAACTCCCAAACCGCTGCGCAGAAGTCAACCAAACTTCACCCAATAGTGTGTTGTATCACAATCTAGTAGTTACATTTGGAAATTTGGTTCTAGGACATTTGGTTTGAGCGCAATCCTCAAACTTAGTTAAAAAAAGTCATTTAAGCCTTTTCGCAGTGAGATCTACGCGATATGGCCGAGAAATGTAATTTTGATGTTAATTCCCAAACCGCTGCGCAGAAGTCAACCAAACTTCACCCAATAGTGTATTGTATCACAATCTAGTAGTTACATTTGGAAATTTGGTTCTAGGACATTTGGTTTGAGCGCAATCCTCAAACTTAGTTAAAAAAAAAAGTCATTTAAGCCTTTTCACAGTAAGATCTACGCGATATGGCCGAGAAATGTAATTTTGATGTTAACTCCAAAACCGCTGCGCAGAAGTCAACCAAACTTCACCCAATAGTGTATTGTATCACAATCTAGTAGTTACATTTGGAAATTTGGTTCTAGGACATTTGGTTTGAGCGCAATCCTCAAACTTAGCTAAAAAAAAGTCATTTAAGCCTTTTCACAGTGAGATCTACGCGATATGGCCGAGAAATGTAATTTTGATGTTAACTCCAAAACCGCTGCGCAGAAGTCAACCAAACTTCACCCAATAGTGTATTGTATCACAATCTAGTAGTTACATTTGGAAATTTGGTTCTAGGACATTTGGTTTGAGCGCAATCCTCAAATTTAGTTAAAAAAAAGTCATTTAAGCCTTTTCGCAGTAAGATCTAAGCGATATGGCCGAGAAATGTAATTTTGATGTTAACTCCCAAACCGCTGTGCAGAAGTCAACCAAACTTCACCCAATAGTGTATTGTATCACAATCTAGTAGTTACATTTGGAAATTTGGTTCTAGGACATTTGGTTTGAGCGCAATCCTCAAACTTAGTTAAAAAAAGTCATTTAAGCCTTTTCGCAGTGAGATCTACACGATATGGCCGAGAAATGTAATTTTGATGTTAACTCCAAAACCGCTGCGCAGAAGTCAACCAAACTTCACCCAATAGTGTATTGTATCACAATCTAGTAGTTACATTTGGAAATTTGGTTCTAGGACATTTGGTTTGAGCGCAATCCTCAAACTTAGTTAAAAAAAAGTCATTTAAGCCTTTTCTCAGTGAGATCTACGCGATATGGCCGAGAAATGTAATTTTGATGTTAAATCAAAAACCGCTGCGCAGAAGTCAACCAAACTTCACCCAATAGTGTATTGTATCACAATCTAGTAGTTACATTTGGAAATTTGGTTCTAGGACATTTGGTTTGAGCGCAATCCTCAAACTTAGTTAAAAAAAAGTCATTTAAGCCTTTTCTCAGTGAGATCTACGCGATATGGCCGAGAAATGTAATTTTGATGTTAACTCCCAAACCGCTGCGCAGAAGTCAACCAAACTTCACCCAATAGTGTATTGTATCACAATCTAGTAGTTACATTTGGAAATTTGGTTCTAGGACATTTGGTTTGAGCGCAATCCTCAAACTTAGTTAAAAAAAGTCATTTAAGCCTTTTCGCAGTGAGATCTACGCGATATGGCCGAGAAATGTAATTTTGATGTTAATTCCCAAACCGCTGCGCAGAAGTCAACAAAACTTCACCCAATAGTGTATTGTATCACAATCTAGTAGTTACATTTCGAAATTTGGTTCTAGGACATTTGGTTTGAGCGCAATCCTCAAACTTAGTTAAAAAAAAGTCATTTAAGCCTTTTCACAGTATGATCTACGTGATATGGCCGAGAAATGTAATTTTGATGTTAACTCCAAAACCGCTGCGCAGAAGTCAACCAAACTTCACCCAATAGTGTATTGTATCACAATCTAGTAGTTACATTTGGAAATTTGGTTCTAGGACATTTGGTTTGAGCGCAATCCTCAAACTTAGTTAAAAAAAAAAGTCATTTAAGCCTTTTCACAGTAAGATCTACGCGATATGGCCGAGAAATGTAATTTTGATGTTAACTCCAACACCGCTGCGCAGAAGTCAACCAAACTTCACCCAATAGTGTATTGTATCACAATCTAGTAGTTACATTTGGAAATTTGGTTCTAGGACATTTGGTTTGAGCGCAATCCTCAAACTTAGTTAAAAAAAAGTCATTTAAGCCTTTTCTCAGTGAGATCTACGCGATATGGCCGAGAAATGTAATTTTGATGTTAACTCCCAAACCGCTGCGCAGAAGTCAACCAAACTTCACCCAATAGTGTATTGTATCACAATCTAGTAGTTACATTTGGAAATTTGGTTCTAGGACATTTGGTTTGAGTGCAACCCTCAAACTTAGTTCAAAAAAGCCATTTACGCCTTCTGACAGCGAGATCTATTCATTTCAGCCGAGAAATGTAATTTTGATGATAAATCCCAAACCGCTGCGCAGAAGTGAACCAAACTTCACCCAGTAGTGTATTGTATCAGAATCTAGTAGTTACATTTGGAAATTTGGTTCTAGGACATTTGGTTTGAGCGCAATCCTCAAACTTAGTTCAAAAAAGCCATTTAGGCCTTTTCACAGTGAGATCGATTCATTTCAGCTGAGAAATGTAATTTTGATAACTCCCAAACCGCTGCGCAAAAGTGAACCAAACTTCACCCAGTAGTGTATTGTATCAGAATCTAGTAGTTACATTTGGAAATTTGGTTCTAGGACATTTGGTTTGAGCGCAATCCTCATACTTATTTCAAAAAGCCATTTAGGCCTTTTCACAGTGAGATCTATTCATTTCAGCCGAGAAATGCAATTTTGATGATAACTCCTAAACTGCTGCGCAGAAGTGAACCAAACTTCACCCAGTAGTGTATTGTATCACAATCTAGTAGTTAAATTTGGAAATTTGGTTCTAGGACATTTGGTTTAAGCGCAACCCTCAAACTTAGTTAAAAAAAAGTCATTTAAGCCTTTTCACAGTGAGATCACGCGATATGGCCGAGAAATGTAATTTTGATGTTAACTCCAAAACCGCTGCGCAGAAGTCAACCAAACTTCACCCAATAGTGTATTGTATCACAATCTAGTAGTTACATTTGGAAATTTGGTTCTAGGACATTTGGTTTGAGCGCAATCCTCAAACTTAGTTAAAAAAAGTCATTTAAGCCTTTTCGCAGTGAGATCTACGCGATATGGCCGAGAAATGTAATTTTGATGTTAACTCCCAAACCGCTGCGCAGAAGTCAACCAAACTTCACCCAATAGTGTGTTGTATCACAATCTAGTAGTTACATTTGGAAATTTGGTTCTAGGACATTTGGTTTGAGCGCAATCCTCAAACTTAGTTAAAAAAAGTCATTTAAGCCTTTTCGCAGTGAGATCTACGCGATATGGCCGAGAAATGTAATTTTGATGTTAATTCCCAAACCGCTGCGCAGAAGTCAACCAAACTTCACCCAATAGTGTATTGTATCACAATCTAGTAGTTACATTTGGAAATTTGGTTCTAGGACATTTGGTTTGAGCGCAATCCTCAAACTTAGTTAAAAAAAAAAGTCATTTAAGCCTTTTCACAGTAAGATCTACGCGATATGGCCGAGAAATGTAATTTTGATGTTAACTCCAAAACCGCTGCGCAGAAGTCAACCAAACTTCACCCAATAGTGTATTGTATCACAATCTAGTAGTTACATTTGGAAATTTGGTTCTAGGACATTTGGTTTGAGCGCAATCCTCAAACTTAGCTAAAAAAAAGTCATTTAAGCCTTTTCACAGTGAGATCTACGCGATATGGCCGAGAAATGTAATTTTGATGTTAACTCCAAAACCGCTGCGCAGAAGTCAACCAAACTTCACCCAATAGTGTATTGTATCACAATCTAGTAGTTACATTTGGAAATTTGGTTCTAGGACATTTGGTTTGAGCGCAATCCTCAAATTTAGTTAAAAAAAAGTCATTTAAGCCTTTTCGCAGTAAGATCTAAGCGATATGGCCGAGAAATGTAATTTTGATGTTAACTCCCAAACCGCTGCGCAGAAGTCAACCAAACTTCACCCAATAGTGTATTGTATCACAATCTAGTAGTTACATTTGGAAATTTTGTTCTAGGACATTTGGTTTGAGCGCAATCATCAAACTTAGTTAAAAAAAGTCATTTAAGCCTTTTCGCAGTGAGATCTACACGATATGGCCGAGAAATGTAATTTTGATGTTAACTCCAAAACCGCTGCGCAAAAGTGAACCAAACTTCACCCAGTAGTGTATTGTATCAGAATCTAGTAGTTACATTTGGAAATTTGGTTCTAGGACATTTGGTTTGAGCGCAATCCTCATACTTATTTCAAAAAGCCATTTAGGCCTTTTCACAGTGAGATATATTCAATTCAGCCGAGAAATGCAATTTTGATGATAACTCCTAAACTGCTGCGCAGAAGTGAACCAAACTTCACCCAGTAGTGTATTGTATCACAATCTAGTAGTTAAATTTGGAAATTTGGTTCTAGGACATTTGGTTTAAGCGCAACCCTCAAACTTAGTTAAAAAAAAGTCATTTAAGCCTTTTCTCAGTGAGATCTACGCGATATGGCCGAGAAATGTCATTTTGATGTTAACTCCCAAACCGCTGCGCAGAAGTCAACCAAACTTCACCCAATAGTGTATTGTATCACAATCTAGTAGTTACATTTGGAAAATTCTGTTCTAGGACATTTGGTTTGAGCGCAATCCTCAAACTTAGTTAAAAAAAAAAGTCATTTAAGCCTTTTCACAGTAAGATCTACGCGATATGGCCGAGAAATGTAATTTTGATGTTAACTCCCAAACCGCTGCGCAGAAGTCAACCAAACTTCACCCAATAGTGTATTGTATCACAATCTAGTAGTTACATTTGGAAATTTGGTTCTAGGACATTTGGTTTGAGCGCAATCCTCAAACTTAGTTAAAAAAAGTCATTTAAGCCTTTTCGCAGTGAGATCTACGCGATATGGCCGAGAAATGTAATTTTGATGTTAACTCCCAAACCGCTGCGCAGAAGTCAACCAAACTTCACCCAATAGTGTGTTGTATCACAATCTAGTAGTTACATTTGGAAATTTGGTTCTAGGACATTTGGTTTGAGCGCAATCCTCAAACTTAGTTAAAAAAAGTCATTTAAGCCTTTTCGCAGTGAGATCTACGCGATATGGCCGAGAAATGTAATTTTGATGTTAATTCCCAAACCGCTGCGCAGAAGTCAACCAAACTTCACCCAATAGTGTATTGTATCACAATCTAGTAGTTACATTTGGAAATTTGGTTCTAGGACATTTGGTTTGAGCGCAATCCTCAAACTTAGTTAAAAAAAAAAGTCATTTAAGCCTTTTCACAGTAAGATCTACGCGATATGGCCGAGAAATGTAATTTTGATGTTAACTCCAAAACCGCTGCGCAGAAGTCAACCAAACTTCACCCAATAGTGTATTGTATCACAATCTAGTAGTTACATTTGGAAATTTGGTTCTAGGACATTTGGTTTGAGCGCAATCCTCAAACTTAGCTAAAAAAAAGTCATTTAAGCCTTTTCACAGTGAGATCTACGCGATATGGCCGAGAAATGTAATTTTGATGTTAACTCCAAAACCGCTGCGCAGAAGTCAACCAAACTTCACCCAATAGTGTATTGTATCACAATCTAGTAGTTACATTTGGAAATTTGGTTCTAGGACATTTGGTTTGAGCGCAATCCTCAAATTTAGTTAAAAAAAAGTCATTTAAGCCTTTTCGCAGTAAGATCTAAGCGATATGGCCGAGAAATGTAATTTTGATGTTAACTCCCAAACCGCTGCGCAGAAGTCAACCAAACTTCACCCAATAGTGTATTGTATCACAATCTAGTAGTTACATTTGGAAATTTTGTTCTAGGACATTTGGTTTGAGCGCAATCATCAAACTTAGTTAAAAAAAGTCATTTAAGCCTTTTCGCAGTGAGATCTACACGATATGGCCGAGAAATGTAATTTTGATGTTAACTCCAAAACCGCTGCGCAGAAGTCAACCAAACTTCACCCAATAGTGTATTGTATCACAATCTAGTAGTTACATTTGGAAATTTGGTTCTAGGACATTTGGTTTGAGCGCAATCCTCAAACTTAGTTAAAAAAAGTCATTTAAGCCTTTTCTCAGTGAGATCTACACGATATGGCCGAGAAATGTAATTTTGATGTTAACTCCAAAACCGCTGCGCAGAAGTCAACCAAACTTCACCCAATAGTGTATTGTATCACAATCTAGTAGTTACATTTGGAAATTTGGTTCTAGGACATTTGGTTTGAGCGCAATCCTCAAACTTAGTTAAAAAAAAGTCATTTAAGCCTTTTCTCAGTGAGATCTACGCGATATGGCCGAGAAATGTAATTTTGATGTTAAATCCCAAACCGCTGCGCAGAAGTCAACCAAACTTCACCCAATAGTGTATTGTATCACAATCTAGTAGTTACATTTGGAAATTTGGTTCTAGGACATTTGGTTTGAGCGCAATCCTCAAACTTAGTTAAAAAAAGTCATTTAAGCCTTTTCGCAGTGAGATCTACACGATATGGCCGAGAAATGTAATTTTGATGTTAACTCCAAAACCGCTGCGCAGAAGTCAACCAAACTTCACCCAATAGTGTATTGTATCACAATCTAGTAGTTACATTTGGAAATTTGGTTCTAGGACATTTGGTTTGAGCGCAATCCTCAAACTTAGTTAAAAAAAGTCATTTAAGCCTTTTCTCAGTGAGATCTACACGATATGGCCGAGAAATGTAATTTTGATGTTAACTCCAAAACCGCTGCGCAGAAGTCAACCAAACTTCACCCAATAGTGTATTGTATCACAATCTAGTAGTTACATTTGGAAATTTGGTTCTAGGACATTTGGTTTGAGCGCAATCCTCAAACTTAGTTAAAAAAAAGTCATTTAAGCCTTTTCTCAGTGAGATCTACGCGATATGGCCGAGAAATGTAATTTTGATGTTAAATCCCAAACCGCTGCGCAGAAGTCAACCAAACTTCACCCAATAGTGTATTGTATCACAATCTAGTAGTTACATTTGGAAATTTGGTTCTAGGACATTTGGTTTGAGCGCAATCCTCAAACTTAGTTAAAAAAAAGTCATTTAAGCCTTTTATCAGTAAGATATACGTGATATGGCCGAGAAATGTAATTTTGATGTTAACTCCCAAACCGCTGTGCAGAAGTCAACCAAACTTCACCCAATAGTGTATTGTATCACAATCTAGTAGTTACATTTGGAAATTTGGTTCTAGGACATTTGGTTTGAGCGCAATCCTCAAACTTAGTTAAAAAAAGTCATTTAAGCCTTTTCTCAGTGAGATCTACGCGATATGGCCGAGAAATGTAATTTTGATGTTAACTCCCAAACCGCTGCGCAGAAGTCAACCAAACTTCACCCAAAAGTGTATTGTATCACAATCTAGTAGTTACATTTGGAAATTTGGTTCTAGGACATTTGGTTTGAGCGCAATCATCAAACTTAGTTAAAAAAAAGTCATTTAAGCCTTTTCGCAGTGAGATCTAGGCGATATGGCCGAGAAATTAAATTTTGATGTTAACTCCCAAACCGCTGCGCAGAAGTCAACCAAACTTCACCCAATAGTGTATTGTATCACAATCTAGTAGTTACATTTGGAAATTTGGTTCTAGGACATTTGGTTTGAGCGCAATCCTCAAACTTAGTTAAAAAAAAGTCATTTAAGCCTTTTCTCAGTGAGATCTACGCGATATGGCCGAGAAATGTAATTTTGATGTTAACTCCCAAACCGCTGCGCAGAAGTCAACCAAACTTCACCCAATAGTGTATTGTATCACAATCTAGTAGTTACATTTGGAAATTTGGTTCTAGGACATTTGGTTTGAGTGCAACCCTCAAACTTAGTTCAAAAAAGCCATTTACGCCTTCTGACAGCGAGATCTATTCATTTCAGCCGAGAAATGTAATTTTGATGATAAATCCCAAACCGCTGCGCAGAAGTGAACCAAACTTCACCCAGTAGTGTATTGTATCAGAATCTAGTAGTTACATTTGGAAATTTGGTTCTAGGACATTTGGTTTGAGCGCAATCCTCAAACTTAGTTCAAAAAAGCCATTTAGGCCTTTTCACAGTGAGATCGATTCATTTCAGCTGAGAAATGTAATTTTGATAACTCCCAAACCGCTGCGCAAAAGTGAACCAAACTTCACCCAGTAGTGTATTGTATCAGAATCTAGTAGTTACATTTGGAAATTTGGTTCTAGGACATTTGGTTTGAGCGCAATCCTCATACTTATTTCAAAAAGCCATTTAGGCCTTTTCACAGTGAGATATATTCAATTCAGCCGAGAAATGCAATTTTGATGATAACTCCTAAACTGCTGCGCAGAAGTGAACCAAACTTCACCCAATAGTGTATTGTATCACAATCTAGTAGTTACATTTGGAAATTTGGTTCTAGGACATTTGGTTTGAGCGCAATCCTCAAACTTAGTTAAAAAAAAGTCATTTAAGCCTTTTCTCAGTGAGATCTACGCGATATGGCCGAGAAATGTAATTTTGATGTTAAATCCCAAACCGCTGCGCAGAAGTCAACCAAACTTCACCCAATAGTGTATTGTATCACAATCTAGTAGTTACATTTGGAAATTTGGTTCTAGGACATTTGGTTTGAGCGCAATCCTCAAACTTAGTTAAAAAAAAGTCATTTAAGCCTTTTATCAGTAAGATCTACGTGATATGGCCGAGAAATGTAATTTTGATGTTAACTCCCAAACCGCTGTGCAGAAGTCAACCAAACTTCACCCAATAGTGTATTGTATCACAATCTAGTAGTTACATTTGGAAATTTGGTTCTAGGACATTTGGTTTGAGCGCAATCCTCAAACTTAGTTAAAAAAAGTCATTTAAGCCTTTTCTCAGTGAGATCTACGCGATATGGCCGAGAAATGTAATTTTGATGTTAACTCCCAAACCGCTGCGCAGAAGTCAACCAAACTTCACCCAAAAGTGTATTGTATCACAATCTAGTAGTTACATTTGGAAATTTGGTTCTAGGACATTTGGTTTGAGCGCAATCATCAAACTTAGTTAAAAAAAGTCATTTAAGCCTTTTCGCAGTGAGATCTACACGATATGGCCGAGAAATGTAATTTTGATGTTAACTCCAAAACCGCTGCGCAGAAGTCAACCAAACTTCACCCAATAGTGTATTGTATCACAATCTAGTAGTTACATTTGGAAATTTGGTTCTAGGACATTTGGTTTGAGCGCAATCCTCAAACTTAGTTAAAAAAAAGTCATTTAAGCCTTTTATCAGTAAGATCTACGTGATATGGCCGAGAAATGTAATTTTGATGTTAACTCCCAAACCGCTGTGCAGAAGTCAACCAAACTTCACCCAAAAGTGTATTGTATCACAATCTAGTAGTTACATTTGGAAATTTGGTTCTAGGACATTTGGTTTGAGCGCAATCATCAAACTTAGTTAAAAAAAAGTCATTTAAGCCTTTTCGCAGTGAGATCTAGGCGATATGGCCGAGAAATTAAATTTTGATGTTAACTCCCAAACCGCTGCGCAGAAGTCAACCAAACTTCACCCAATAGTGTATTGTATCACAATCTAGTAGTTACATTTGGAAATTTGGTTCTAGGACATTTGGTTTGAGCGCAATCCTCAAACTTAGTTAAAAAAAAGTCATTTAAGCCTTTTCTCAGTGAGATCTACGCGATATGGCCGAGAAATGTAATTTTGATGTTAACTCCCAAACCGCTGCGCAGAAGTCAACCAAACTTCACCCAATAGTGTATTGTATCACAATCTAGTAGTTACATTTGGAAATTTGGTTCTAGGACATTTGGTTTGAGTGCAACCCTCAAACTTAGTTCAAAAAAGCCATTTACGCCTTCTGACAGCGAGATCTATTCATTTCAGCCGAGAAATGTAATTTTGATGATAAATCCCAAACCGCTGCGCAGAAGTGAACCAAACTTCACCCAGTAGTGTATTGTATCAGAATCTAGTAGTTACATTTGGAAATTTGGTTCTAGGACATTTGGTTTGAGCGCAATCCTCAAACTTAGTTCAAAAAAGCCATTTAGGCCTTTTCACAGTGAGATCGATTCATTTCAGCTGAGAAATGTAATTTTGATAACTCCCAAACCGCTGCGCAAAAGTGAACCAAACTTCACCCAGTAGTGTATTGTATCAGAATCTAGTAGTTACATTTGGAAATTTGGTTCTAGGACATTTGGTTTGAGCGCAATCCTCATACTTATTTCAAAAAGCCATTTAGGCCTTTTCACAGTGAGATATATTCAATTCAGCCGAGAAATGCAATTTTGATGATAACTCCTAAACTGCTGCGCAGAAGTGAACCAAACTTCACCCAGTAGTGTATTGTATCACAATCTAGTAGTTAAATTTGGAAATTTGTTTCTAGGACATTTGGTTTAAGCGCAACCCTCAAACTTAGTTAAAAAAAAGTCATTTAAGCCTTTTCTCAGTGAGATCTACGCGATATGGCCGAGAAATGTCATTTTGATGTTAACTCCCAAACCGCTGCGCAGAAGTCAACCAAACTTCACCCAATAGTGTATTGTATCACAATCTAGTAGTTACATTTTGGAATTTGGTTCTAGGACATTTGGTTTGAGCGCAATCCTCAAACTTAGTTAAAAAAAAAAGTCATTTAAGCCTTTTCACAGTAAGATCTACGCGATATGGCCGAGAAATGTAATTTTGATGTTAACTCCCAAACCGCTGCGCAGAAGTCAACCAAACTTCACCCATTAGTGTATTGTATCACAATCTAGTAGTTACATTTGGAAATTTGGTTCTAGGACATTTGGTTTGAGCGCAATCCTCAAACTTAGTTAAAAAAAGTCATTTAAGCCTTTTCGCAGTGAGATCTACGCGATATGGCCGAGAAATGTAATTTTGATGTTAATTCCCAAACCGCTGCGCAGAAGTCAACCAAACTTCACCCAATAGTGTATTGTATCACAATCTAGTAGTTACATTTGGAAATTTGGTTCTAGGACATTTGGTTTGAGCGCAATCCTCAAACTTAGTTAAAAAAAGTCATTTAAGCCTTTTCTCAGTGAGATCTACACGATATGGCCGAGAAATGTAATTTTGATGTTAACTCCAAAACCGCTGCGCAGAAGTCAACCAAACTTCACCCAATAGTGTATTGTATCACAATCTAGTAGTTACATTTGGAAATTTGGTTCTAGGACATTTGGTTTGAGCGCAATCCTCAAACTTAGTTAAAAAAAAGTCATTTAAGCCTTTTCTCAGTGAGATCTACGCGATATGGCCGAGAAATGTAATTTTGATGTTAAATCCCAAACCGCTGCGCAGAAGTCAACCAAACTTCACCCAATAGTGTATTGTATCACAATCTAGTAGTTACATTTGGAAATTTGGTTCTAGGACATTTGGTTTGAGCGCAATCCTCAAACTTAGTTAAAAAAAAGTCATTTAAGCCTTTTATCAGTAAGATCTACGTGATATGGCCGAGAATTGTAATTTTGATGTTAACTCCCAAACCGCTGTGCAGAAGTCAACCAAACTTCACCCAATAGTGTATTGTATCACAATCTAGTAGTTACATTTGGAAATTTGGTTCTAGGACATTTGGTTTGAGCGCAATCCTCAAACTTAGTTAAAAAAAGTCATTTAAGCCTTTTCTCAGTGAGATCTACGCGATATGGCCGAGAAATGTAATTTTGATGTTAACTCCCAAACCGCTGCGCAGAAGTCAACCAAACTTCACCCAAAAGTGTATTGTATCACAATCTAGTAGTTACATTTAGAAATTTGGTTCTAGGACATTTGGTTTGAGCGCAATCATCAAACTTAGTTAAAAAAAAGTCATTTAAGCCTTTTCGCAGTGAGATCTAGGCGATATGGCCGAGAAATGAAATTTTGATGTTAACTCCCAAACCGCTGCGCAGAAGTCAACCAAACTTCACCCAATAGTGTATTGTATCACAATCTAGTAGTTACATTTGGAAATTTGGTTCTAGGACATTTGGTTTGAGCGCAATCCTCAAACTTAGTTAAAAAAAAGTCATTTAAGCCTTTTCTCAGTGAGATCTACGCGATATGGCCGAGAAATGTAATTTTGATGTTAACTCCCAAACCGCTGCGCAGAAGTCAACCAAACTTCACCCAATAGTGTATTGTATCACAATCTAGTAGTTACATTTGGAAATTTGGTTCTAGGACATTTGGTTTGAGTGCAACCCTCAAACTTAGTTCAAAAAAGCCATTTACGCCTTCTGACAGCGAGATCTATTCATTTCAGCCGAGAAATGTAATTTTGATGATAAATCCCAAACCGCTGCGCAGAAGTGAACCAAACTTCACCCAGTAGTGTATTGTATCAGAATCTAGTAGTTACATTTGGAAATTTGGTTCTAGGACATTTGGTTTGAGCGCAATCCTCAAACTTAGTTCAAAAAAGCCATTTAGGCCTTTTCACAGTGAGATCGATTCATTTCAGCTGAGAAATGTAATTTTGATAACTCCCAAACCGCTGCGCAAAAGTGAACCAAACTTCACCCAGTAGTGTTTTGTATCAGAATCTAGTAGTTACATTTGGAAATTTGGTTCTAGGACATTTGGTTTGAGCGCAATCCTCATACTTATTTCAAAAAGCCATTTAGGCCTTTTCACAGTGAGATATATTCAATTCAGCCGAGAAATGCAATTTTGATGATAACTCCTAAACTGCTGCGCAGAAGTGAACCAAACTTCACCCAGTAGTGTATTGTATCACAATCTAGTAGTTAAATTTGGAAATTTGGTTCTAGGACATTTGGTTTAAGCGCAACCCTCAAACTTAGTTAAAAAAAAGTCATTTAAGCCTTTTCTCAGTGAGATCTACGCGATATGGCCGAGAAATGTCATTTTGATGTTAACTCCCAAACCGCTGCGCAGAAGTCAACCAAACTTCACCCAATAGTGTATTGTATCACAATCTAGTAGTTACATTTTGGAATTTGGTTCTAGGACATTTGGTTTGAGCGCAATCCTCAAACTTAGTTAAAAAAAAAAGTCATTTAAGCCTTTTCACAGTAAGATCTACGCGATATGGCCGAGAAATGTAATTTTGATGTTAACTCCCAAACCGCTGCGCAGAAGTCAACCAAACTTCACCCAATAGTGTATTGTATCACAATCTAGTAGTTACATTTGGAAATTTGGTTCTAGGACATTTGGTTTGAGCGCAATCCTCAAACTTAGTTAAAAAAAGTCATTTAAGCCTTTTCTCAGTGAGATCTACGCGATATGGCCGAGAAATGTAATTTTGATGTTAACTCCCAAACCGCTGCGCAGAAGTCAACCAAACTTCACCCAATAGTGTGTTGTATCACAATCTAGTAGTTACATTTGGAAATTTGGTTCTAGGACATTTGGTTTGAGCGCAATCCTCAAACTTAGTTAAAAAAAGTCATTTAAGCCTTTTCGCAGTGAGATCTACGCGATATGGCCGAGAAATGTAATTTTGATGTTAATTCCCAAACCGCTGCGCAGAAGTCAACCAAACTTCACCCAATAGTGTATTGTATCACAATCTAGTAGTTACATTTGGAAATTTGGTTCTAGGACATTTGGTTTGAGCGCAATCCTCAAACTTAGTTAAAAAAAAAAGTCATTTAAGCCTTTTCACAGTAAGATCTACGCGATATGGCCGAGAAATGTAATTTTGATGTTAACTCCAAAACCGCTGCGCAGAAGTCAACCAAACTTCACCCAATAGTGTATTGTATCACAATCTAGTAGTTACATTTGGAAATTTGGTTCTAGGACATTTGGTTTGAGCGCAATCCTCAAACTTAGCTAAAAAAAAATCATTTAAGCCTTTTCACAGTGAGATCTACGCGATATGGCCGAGAAATGTAATTTTGATGTTAACTCCAAAACCGCTGCGCAGAAGTCAACCAAACTTCACCCAATAGTGTATTGTATCACAATCTAGTAGTTACATTTGGAAATTTGGTTCTAGGACATTTGGTTTGAGCGCAATCCTCAAATTTAGTTAAAAAAAAGTCATTTAAGCCTTTTATCAGTAAGATCTACGTGATATGGCCGAGAAATGTAATTTTGATGTTAACTCCCAAACCGCTGTGCAGAAGTCAACCAAACTTCACCCAATAGTGTATTGTATCACAATCTAGTAGTTACATTTGGAAATTTGGTTCTAGGACATTTGGTTTGAGCGCAATCCTCAAACTTAGTTAAAAAAAGTCATTTAAGCCTTTTCTCAGTGAGATCTACGCGATATGGCCGAGAAATGTAATTTTGATGTTAACTCCCAAACCGCTGCGCAGAAGTCAACCAAACTTCACCCAAAAGTGTATTGTATCACAATCTCGTAGTTACATTTAGAAATTTGGTTCTAGGACATTTGGTTTGAGCGCAATCATCAAACTTAGTTAAAAAAAAGTCATTTAAGCCTTTTCGCAGTGAGATCTAGGCGATATGGCCGAGAAATGAAATTTTGATGTTAACTCCCAAACCGCTGCGCAGAAGTCAACCAAACTTCACCCAATAGTGTATTGTATCACAATCTAGTAGTTACATTTGGAAATTTGGTTCTAGGACATTTGGTTTGAGCGCAATCCTCAAACTTAGTTAAAAAAAAGTCATTTAAGCCTTTTCTCAGTGAGATCTACGCGATATGGCCGAGAAATGTAATTTTGATGTTAACTCCCAAACCGCTGCGCAGAAGTCAACCAAACTTCACCCAATAGTGTATTGTATCACAATCTAGTAGTTACATTTGGAAATTTGGTTCTAGGACATTTGGTTTGAGTGCAACCCTCAAACTTAGTTCAAAAAAGCCATTTACGCCTTCTGACAGCGAGATCTATTCATTTCAGCCGAGAAATGTAATTTTGATGATAAATCCCAAACCGCTGCGCAGAAGTGAACCAAACTTCACCCAGTAGTGTATTGTATCAGAATCTAGTAGTTACATTTGGAAATTTGGTTCTAGGACATTTGGTTTGAGCGCAATCCTCAAACTTAGTTCAAAAAAGCCATTTAGGCCTTTTCACAGTGAGATCGATTCATTTCAGCTGAGAAATGTAATTTTGATAACTCCCAAACCGCTGCGCAAAAGTGAACCAAACTTCACCCAGTAGTGTTTTGTATCAGAATCTAGTAGTTACATTTGGAAATTTGGTTCTAGGACATTTGGTTTGAGCGCAATCCTCATACTTATTTCAAAAAGCCATTTAGGCCTTTTCACAGTGAGATATATTCAATTCAGCCGAGAAATGCAATTTTGATGATAACTCCTAAACTGCTGCGCAGAAGTGAACCAAACTTCACCCAGTAGTGTATTGTATCACAATCTAGTAGTTAAATTTGGAAATTTGGTTCTAGGACATTTGGTTTAAGCGCAACCCTCAAACTTAGTTAAAAAAAAGTCATTTAAGCCTTTTCTCAGTGAGATCTACGCGATATGGCCGAGAAATGTCATTTTGATGTTAACTCCCAAACCGCTGCGCAGAAGTCAACCAAACTTCACCCAATAGTGTATTGTATCACAATCTAGTAGTTACATTTTGGAATTTGGTTCTAGGACATTTGGTTTGAGCGCAATCCTCAAACTTAGTTAAAAAAAAAAGTCATTTAAGCCTTTTCACAGTAAGATCTACGCGATATGGCCGAGAAATGTAATTTTGATGTTAACTCCCAAACCGCTGCGCAGAAGTCAACCAAACTTCACCCAATAGTGTATTGTATCACAATCTAGTAGTTACATTTGGAAATTTGGTTCTAGGACATTTGGTTTGAGCGCAATCCTCAAACTTAGTTAAAAAAAGTCATTTAAGCCTTTTCTCAGTGAGATCTACGCGATATGGCCGAGAAATGTAATTTTGATGTTAACTCCCAAACCGCTGCGCAGAAGTCAACCAAACTTCACCCAATAGTGTGTTGTATCACAATCTAGTAGTTACATTTGGAAATTTGGTTCTAGGACATTTGGTTTGAGCGCAATCCTCAAACTTAGTTAAAAAAAGTCATTTAAGCCTTTTCGCAGTGAGATCTACGCGATATGGCCGAGAAATGTAATTTTGATGTTAATTCCCAAACCGCTGCGCAGAAGTCAACCAAACTTCACCCAATAGTGTATTGTATCACAATCTAGTAGTTACATTTGGAAATTTGGTTCTAGGACATTTGGTTTGAGCGCAATCCTCAAACTTAGTTAAAAAAAAAAGTCATTTAAGCCTTTTCACAGTAAGATCTACGCGATATGGCCGAGAAATGTAATTTTGATGTTAACTCCAAAACCGCTGCGCAGAAGTCAACCAAACTTCACCCAATAGTGTATTGTATCACAATCTAGTAGTTACATTTGGAAATTTGGTTCTAGGACATTTGGTTTGAGCGCAATCCTCAAACTTAGCTAAAAAAAAATCATTTAAGCCTTTTCACAGTGAGATCTACGCGATATGGCCGAGAAATGTAATTTTGATGTTAACTCCAAAACCGCTGCGCAGAAGTCAACCAAACTTCACCCAATAGTGTATTGTATCACAATCTAGTAGTTACATTTGGAAATTTGGTTCTAGGACATTTGGTTTGAGCGCAATCCTCAAATTTAGTTAAAAAAAAGTCATTTAAGCCTTTTCGCAGTTCGATCTAGGCGATATGGCCGAGAAATGTAATTTTGATGTTAACTCCCAAACCGCTGCGCAGAAGTCAACCAAACTTCACCCAATAGTGTTTTTTATCACAATCTAGTAGTTACATTTGGAAACTTGGTTCTAGGACATTTGGTTTGAGCGCAATCATCAAACTTAATTAAAAAAGTCATTTAAGCCTTTTCACAGTGAGATCTATGTGATATGGCCGAGAAATGTAATTTTGATGTTCACTCCCAAACCGCTGCGCAGAAGTCAACAAAACTTCACCCAATAGTTTATTGTATCACCATCTAGTAGTTACATTTGGAAATTTGGTTCTAGGACATTTGGTTTGAGCTCAATCCTCAAACTTAGTTAAAAAAAGTCATTTAAGCCTTTTCTCAGTGAGATCTACGCGATATGGCCGAGAAATGTAATTTTGATGTTAACTCCCAAACCGCTGCGCAGAAGTCAACCAAACTTCACCCAATAGTGTATTTTATCACAATCTAGTAGTTACATTTGGAAATTTGGTTCTAGGACATTTGGTTTGAGCGCAATCCTCAAACTTAGTTTAAAAAAGTCATTTAAGCCTTTTCTCAGTGAGATCTACGCGATATGGCCGAGAAATGTAATTTTGATGTTAACTCCCACACCGCTGCGCAGAAGTCAACCAAACTTCACCCAATAGTGTATTGTATCACAATCTAATAGTTACATTTGGAAATTTGGTTCTAGGACATTTGGTTTGAGCGCAATCCTCAAACTTAGTTAAAAAAAAAGTCATTTAAGCCTTTTCGCAGTGAGATCTAGGCTATATGGCCGAGAAATGTAATTTTGATGTTAACTCCCAAACCGCTGCGCAGAAGTAAACCAAACTTCACCCAATAGTGTATTGTATCACAATCTAGTAGTTACATTTGGAAATTTGGTTCTAGGACATTTGGTTTGAGCGCAATCCTCAAACTTAGTTAAAAAAAAAGTCATTTAAGCCTTTTCGCAGTGAGATCTAGGCGATATGGCCGAGAAATGTAATTTTGATGTTCACTCCCAAACCGCTGCGCAGAAGTCAACCAAACTTCACCCAATAGTTTATTGTATCACCATCTAGTAGTTACATTTGGAAATTTGGTTCTAGGATATTTGGTTTGAGCGCAATCCTCAAACTTAGTTAAAAAATGTCATTTAAGCCTTTTCTCAGTGAGATCTATGCGATATGGCCGAGAAATGTAATTTTGATGTTAACTCCCAAACCGCTGCGCAGAAGTCAACCAAACTTCACCCAATAGTGTATTTTATCACAGTCTAGTAGTTACATTTGGAAATTTGGTTCTAGGACATTTGGTTTGAGCGCAATCCTCAAACTTAGTTTAAAAAAGTCATTTAAGCCTTTTCTCAGTGAGATCTACGCGATATGGCCGAGAAATGTAATTTTGATGTTAACTCCCAAACCGCTGCGCAGAAGTCAACCAAACTTCACCCAATAGTGTATTGTATCACAATCTAATTGTTAGATTTGGAAATTTGGTTCTAGGACATTTGGTTTGAGCGCAATCCTCAAACTTAGTTAAAAAAAAAGTCATTTAAGCCTTTTCGCAGTGAGATCTAGGCGATATGGCCGAGAAATGTAATTTTGATGTTAACTCCCAAACCGCTGCGCAGAAGTCAACCAAACTTCACCCAATAGTGTATTGTATCACAATCTAGTAGTTACATTTGGAAATTTGGTTCTAGGACATTTGGTTTGAGCGCAATCCTCAAACTTAGTTAAAAAAAAGTCATTTAAGCCTTTTCTCAGTGAGATCTACGCGATATGGCCGAGAAATGTAATTTTGATGTTAACTCCCAAACCGCTGCGCAGAAGTCAACCAAACTTCACCCAATAGTGTATTGTATCACAATCTAGTAGTTACATTTGGAAATTTGGTTCTAGGACATTTGGTTTGAGCGCAATCCTCAAACTTAGTTAAAAAAAGTCATTTAAGCCTTTTCTCAGTGAGATCTACGCGATATGGCCGAGAAATGTAATTTTGATGTTAACTCCCAAACCGCTGCGCAGAAGTAAACCACACTTCACCCAATGGTGTATTGTATCACAGTCTAGTAGTTACATTTGGAAATTTGGTTCTAGGACATTTGGTTTGAGCGCAATCCTCAAACTTAGTTAAAAAAATGTCATAAAAGCCTTTTCACAGTGAGATCTACGCGATATGGCCGAGAAATGTAATTTTGATGTTAACTCCCAAACCGCTGCGCAGAAGTCAACCAAACTTCACCCAATAGTGTATTGTATCACAATCTAGTAGTTACATTTGGAAATTTGGTTCTAGGACATTTGGTTTGAGCGCAATCCTCAAACTTAGTTTAAAAAAAGTCATTTAAGCCTTTTCACAGTGAGATCTACGCGATATGGCCGAGAAATGTAATTTTGATGTTAACTCCCAAACCGCTGCGCAGAAGTCAACCAAACTTCACCCAATAGTGTATTGTATCACAATCTAATAGTTAGATTTGGAAATTTGGTTCTAGGACATTTGGTTTGAGCGCAATCCTCAAACTTAGTTAAAAAAAAAGTCATTTAAGCCTTTTCGCAGTGAGATCTAGGCGATATGGCCGAGAAATGTAATTTTGATGTTAACTCCCAAACCGCTGCGCAGAAGTCAACCAAACTTCACCCAATAGTGTATTGTATCACAATCTAGTAGTTACATTTGGAAATTTGGTTCTAGGACATTTGGTTTGAGCGCAATCCTCAAACTTAGTTAAAAAAAAGTCATTTAAGCCTTTTCTCAGTGAGATCTACGCGATATGGCCGAGAAATGTAATTTTGATGTTAACTCCCAAACCGCTGCGCAGAAGTCAACCAAACTTCACCCAATAGTGTATTATATAAAAATCTAGTAGTTACATTTGGAAACTTGGTTCTAGGACATTTAGTTTGAGCGCAATCATCAAACTTAATTAAAAAAGTCATTTAAGCCTTTTCACAGTGAGATCTATGTGATATGGCCGCGAAATGTAATTTTGATGTTCACTCCCAAACCGCTGCGCAGAAGTCAACCAAACTTCACCCAATAGTTTATTGTATCACCATCTAGTAGTTACATTTGGAAATTTGGTTCTAGGACATTTGGTTTGAGCGCAATCCTCAAACTTAGTTAAAAAAAGTCATTTAAGCCTTTTCTCAGTGAGATCTACGCGATATGGCCGAGAAATGTAATTTTGATGTTAACTCCCAAACCGCTGCGCAGAAGTCAACCAAACTTCACCCAAAAGTGTATTGTATCACAATCTAGTAGTTACATTTGGAAATTTGGTTCTAGGACATTTGGTTTGAGCGCAATCCTCAAACTTAGTTAAAAAAAAGTCATTTAAGCCTTTTCTCAGTGAGATCTACGCGATATGGCCGAGAAATGTAATTTTGATGTTAACTCCCAAACCGCTGCGCAGAAGTCAACCAAACTTCACCCAATAGTGTATTGTATCACAATCTAGTAGTTACATTTGGAAATTTGGTTCTAGGACATTTGGTTTGAGCGCAATCCTCAAACTTAGTTAAAAAAAGTCATTTAAGCCTTTTCTCAGTGAGATCTACGCGATATGGCCGAGAAATGTAATTTTGATGTTAACTCCCAAACCGCTGCGCAGAAGTAAACCAAACTTCACCCAATAGTGTATTGTATCACAATCTAGTAGTTACATTTGGAAATTTGGTTCTAGGACATTTGGTTTGAGCGCAATCCTCAAACTTAGTTAAAAAAAAGTCATTTAAGCCTTTTCTCAGTGAGATCTACGCGATATGGCCGAGAAATGTAATTTTGATGTTAACTCCAAAACCGCTGCGCAGAAGTCAACCAAACTTCACCCAATAGTGTATTGTATCACAATCTAGTAGTTACATTTGGAAATTTGGTTCTAGGACATTTGGTTTGAGCGCAATCATCAAACTTAGTTAAAAAAAAGTCATTTAAGCCTTTTCGCAGTTCGATCTAGGCGATATGGCCGAGAAATGTAATTTTGATGTTAACTCCCAAACCGCTGCGCAGAAGTCAACCAAACTTCACCCAATAGTGTTTTTTATCACAATCTAGTAGTTACATTTGGAAACTTGGTTCTAGGACATTTGGTTTGAGCGCAATCATCAAACTTAATTAAAAAAGTCATTTAAGCCTTTTCACAGTGAGATCTATGTGATATGGCCGAGAAATGTAATTTTGATGTTCACTCCCAAACCGCTGCGCAGAAGTCAACAAAACTTCACCCAATAGTTTATTGTATCACCATCTAGTAGTTACATTTGGAAATTTGGTTCTAGGACATTTGGTTTGAGCTCAATCCTCAAACTTAGTTAAAAAAAGTCATTTAAGCCTTTTCTCAGTGAGATCTACGCGATATGGCCGAGAAATGTAATTTTGATGTTAACTCCCAAACCGCTGCGCAGAAGTCAACCAAACTTCACCCAATAGTGTATTTTATCACAATCTAGTAGTTACATTTGGAAATTTGGTTCTAGGACATTTGGTTTGAGCGCAATCCTCAAACTTAGTTTAAAAAAGTCATTTAAGCCTTTTCTCAGTGAGATCTACGCGATATGGCCGAGAAATGTAATTTTGATGTTAACTCCCACACCGCTGCGCAGAAGTCAACCAAACTTCACCCAATAGTGTATTGTATCACAATCTAATAGTTACATTTGGAAATTTGGTTCTAGGACATTTGGTTTGAGCGCAATCCTCAAACTTAGTTAAAAAAAAAGTCATTTAAGCCTTTTCGCAGTGAGATCTAGGCTATATGGCCGAGAAATGTAATTTTGATGTTAACTCCCAAACCGCTGCGCAGAAGTAAACCAAACTTCACCCAATAGTGTATTGTATCACAATCTAGTAGTTACATTTGGAAATTTGGTTCTAGGACATTTGGTTTGAGCGCAATCCTCAAACTTAGTTAAAAAAAAAGTCATTTAAGCCTTTTCGCAGTGAGATCTAGGCGATATGGCCGAGAAATGTAATTTTGATGTTCACTCCCAAACCGCTGCGCAGAAGTCAACCAAACTTCACCCAATAGTTTATTGTATCACCATCTAGTAGTTACATTTGGAAATTTGGTTCTAGGATATTTGGTTTGAGCGCAATCCTCAAACTTAGTTAAAAAATGTCATTTAAGCCTTTTCTCAGTGAGATCTATGCGATATGGCCGAGAAATGTAATTTTGATGTTAACTCCCAAACCGCTGCGCAGAAGTCAACCAAACTTCACCCAATAGTGTATTTTATCACAGTCTAGTAGTTACATTTGGAAATTTGGTTCTAGGACATTTGGTTTGAGCGCAATCCTCAAACTTAGTTTAAAAAAGTCATTTAAGCCTTTTCTCAGTGAGATCTAAGCGATATGGCCGAGAAATGTAATTTTGATGTTAACTCCCAAACCGCTGCGCAGAAGTCAACCAAACTTCACCCAATAGTGTATTGTATCACAATCTAATTGTTAGATTTGGAAATTTGGTTCTAGGACATTTGGTTTGAGCGCAATCCTCAAACTTAGTTAAAAAAAAAGTCATTTAAGCCTTTTCGCAGTGAGATCTAGGCGATATGGCCGAGAAATGTAATTTTGATGTTAACTCCCAAACCGCTGCGCAGAAGTCAACCAAACTTCACCCAATAGTGTATTGTATCACAATCTAGTAGTTACATTTGGAAATTTGGTTCTAGGACATTTGGTTTGAGCGCAATCCTCAAACTTAGTTAAAAAAAAGTCATTTAAGCCTTTTCTCAGTGAGATCTACGCGATATGGCCGAGAAATGTAATTTTGATGTTAACTCCCAAACCGCTGCGCAGAAGTCAACCAAACTTCACCCAATAGTGTATTGTATCACAATCTAGTAGTTACATTTGGAAATTTGGTTCTAGGACATTTGGTTTGAGCGCAATCCTCAAACTTAGTTAAAAAAAGTCATTTAAGCCTTTTCTCAGTGAGATCTACGCGATATGGCCGAGAAATGTAATTTTGATGTTAACTCCCAAACCGCTGCGCAGAAGTAAACCACACTTCACCCAATGGTGTATTGTATCACAGTCTAGTAGTTACATTTGGAAATTTGGTTCTAGGACATTTGGTTTGAGCGCAATCCTCAAACTTAGTTAAAAAAATGTCATAAAAGCCTTTTCACAGTGAGATCTACGCGATATGGCCGAGAAATGTAATTTTGATGTTAACTCCCAAACCGCTGCGCAGAAGTCAACCAAACTTCACCCAATAGTGTATTGTATCACAATCTAGTAGTTACATTTGGAAATTTGGTTCTAGGACATTTGGTTTGAGCGCAATCCTCAAACTTAGTTTAAAAAAAGTCATTTAAGCCTTTTCACAGTGAGATCTACGCCATATGGCCGAGAAATGTAATTTTGATGTTAACTCCCAAACCGCTGCGCAGAAGTCAACCAAACTTCACCCAATAGTGTATTGTATCACAATCTAATAGTTAGATTTGGAAATTTGGTTCTAGGACATTTGGTTTGAGCGCAATCCTCAAACTTAGTTAAAAAAAAAGTCATTTAAGCCTTTTCGCAGTGAGATCTAGGCGATATGGCCGAGAAATGTAATTTTGATGTTAACTCCCAAACCGCTGCGCAGAAGTCAACCAAACTTCACCCAATAGTGTATTGTATCACAATCTAGTAGTTACATTTGGAAATTTGGTTCTAGGACATTTGGTTTGAGCGCAATCCTCAAACTTAGTTAAAAAAAAGTCATTTAAGCCTTTTCTCAGTGAGATCTACGCGATATGGCCGAGAAATGTAATTTTGATGTTAACTCCCAAACCGCTGCGCAGAAGTCAACCAAACTTCACCCAATAGTGTATTGTATCACAATCTAGTAGTTACATTTGGAAATTTGGTTCTAGGACATTTGGTTTGAGCGCAATCCTCAAACTTAGTTAAAAAAAGTCATTTAAGCCTTTTCTCAGTGAGATCTACGCGATATGGCCGAGAAATGTAATTTTGATGTTAACTCCCAAACCGCTGCGCAGAAGTAAACCACACTTCACCCAATGGTGTATTGTATCACAGTCTAGTAGTTACATTTGGAAATTTGGTTCTAGGACATTTGGTTTGAGCGCAATCCTCAAACTTAGTTAAAAAAATGTCATATAAGCCTTTTCACAGTGAGATCTACGCGATATGGCCGAGAAATGTAATTTTGATGTTAACTCCAAAACCGCTGCGCAGAAGTCAACCAAACTTCACCCAATAGTGTATTGTATCACAATCTAGTAGTTACATTTGGAAATTTGGTTCTAGGACATTTGGTTTGAGCGCAATCCTCAAACTTAGTTAAAAAAAGTCATTTAAGCCTTTTCGCAGTGAGATCTACGCGATATGGCCGAGAAATGTAATTTTGATGTTAATTCCCAAACCGCTGCGCAGAAGTCAACAAAACTTCACCCAATAGTGTATTGTATCACAATCTAGTAGTTACATTTCGAAATTTGGTTCTAGGACATTTGGTTTGAGCGCAATCCTCAAACTTAGTTAAAAAAAAGTCATTTAAGCCTTTTCACAGTATGATCTACGTGATATGGCCGAGAAATGTAATTTTGATGTTAACTCCCAAACCGCTGCGCAGAAGTCAACCAAACTTCACCCAATAGTGTATTGTATCACAATCTAATAGTTACATTTGGAAATTTGGTTCTAGGACATTTGGTTTGAGCGCAATCCTCAAACTTAGTTAAAAAAAAAGTCATTTAAGCCTTTTCGCAGTGAGATCTAGGCTATATGGCCGAGAAATGTAATTTTGATGTTAACTCCCAAACCGCTGCGCAGAAGTAAACCAAACTTCACCCAATAGTGTATTGTATCACAATCTAGTAGTTACATTTGGAAATTTGGTTCTAGGACATTTGGTTTGAGCGCAATCCTCAAACTTAGTTAAAAAAAAGTCATTTAAGCCTTTTCTCAGTGAGATCTACGCGATATGGCCGAGAAATGTAATTTTGATGTTAACTCCAAAACCGCTGCGCAGAAGTCAACCAAACTTCACCCAATAGTGTATTGTATCACAATCTAGTAGTTACATTTGGAAATTTGGTTCTAGGACATTTGGTTTGAGCGCAATCCTCAAACTTAGTTTAAAAAAAGTCATTTAAGCCTTTTCACAGTGAGATCTACGCGATATGGCCGAGAAATGTAATTTTGATGTTAACTCCCAAACCGCTGCGCAGAAGTCAACCAAACTTCACCCAATAGTGTATTATATAACAATCTAGTAGTTACATTTGGAAACTTGGTTCTAGGACATTTAGTTTGAGCGCAATCATCAAACTTAATTAAAAAAGTCATTTAAGCCTTTTCACAGTGAGATCTATGTGATATGGCCGCGAAATGTAATTTTGATGTTCACTCCCAAACCGCTGCGCAGAAGTCAACCAAACTTCACCCAATAGTTTATTGTATCACCATCTAGTAGTTACATTTGGAAATTTGGTTCTAGGACATTTGGTTTGAGCGCAATCCTCAAACTTAGTTAAAAAAAGTCATTTAAGCCTTTTCTCAGTGAGATCTACGCGATATGGCCGAGAAATGTAATTTTGATGTTAACTCCCAAACCGCTGCGCAGAAGTCAACCAAACTTCACCCAAAAGTGTATTGTATCACAATCTAGTAGTTACATTTGGAAATTTGGTTCTAGGACATTTGGTTTGAGCGCAATCCTCAAACTTAGTTAAAAAAAAGTCATTTAAGCCTTTTCTCAGTGAGATCTACGCGATATGGCCGAGAAATGTAATTTTGATGTTAACTCCCAAACCGCTGCGCAGAAGTCAACCAAACTTCACCCAATAGTGTATTGTATCACAATCTAGTAGTTACATTTGGAAATTTGGTTCTAGGACATTTGGTTTGAGCGCAATCCTCAAACTTAGTTAAAAAAAGTCATTTAAGCCTTTTCTCAGTGAGATCTACGCGATATGGCCGAGAAATGTAATTTTGATGTTAACTCCCAAACCGCTGCGCAGAAGTAAACCAAACTTCACCCAATAGTGTATTGTATCACAATCTAGTAGTTACATTTGGAAATTTGGTTCTAGGACATTTGGTTTGAGCGAAATCCTCAAACTTAGTTAAAAAAAAGTCATTTAAGCCTTTTCTCAGTGAGATCTACGCGATATGGCCGAGAAATGTAATTTTGATGTTAACTCCAAAACCGCTGCGCAGAAGTCAACCAAACTTCACCCAATAGTGTATTGTATCACAATCTAGTAGTTACATTTGGAAATTTGGTTCTAGGACATTTGGTTTGAGCGCAATCATCAAACTTAGTTAAAAAAAAGTCATTTAAGCCTTTTCGCAGTTCGATCTAGGCGATATGGCCGAGAAATGTAATTTTGATGTTAACTCCCAAACCGCTGCGCAGAAGTCAACCAAACTTCACCCAATAGTGTTTTTTATCACAATCTAGTAGTTACATTTGGAAACTTGGTTCTAGGACATTTGGTTTGAGCGCAATCATCAAACTTACTTAAAAAAGTCATTTAAGCCTTTTCACAGTGAGATCTATGTGATATGGCCGAGAAATGTAATTTTGATGTTCACTCCCAAACCGCTGCGCAGAAGTCAACAAAACTTCACCAAATAGTTTATTGTATCACCATCTAGTAGTTACATTTGGAAATTTGGTTCTAGGACATTTGGTTTGAGCTCAATCCTCAAACTTAGTTAAAAAAAGTCATTTAAGCCTTTTCTCAGTGAGATCTACGCGATATGGCCGAGAAATGTAATTTTGATGTTAACTCCCAAACCGCTGCGCAGAAGTCAACCAAAATTCACCCAATAGTGTATTTTATCACAATCTAGTAGTTACATTTGGAAATTTGGTTCTAGGACATTTGGTTTGAGCGCAATCCTCAAACTTAGTTTAAAAAAGTCATTTAAGCCTTTTCTCAGTGAGGTCTACGCGATATGGCCGAGAAATGTAATTTTGATGTTAACTCCCACACCGCTGCGCAGAAGTCAACCAAACTTCACCCAATAGTGTATTGTATCACAATCTAATAGTTACATTTGGAAATTTGGTTCTAGGACATTTGGTTTGAGCGCAATCCTCAAACTTAGTTAAAAAAAAAGTCATTTAAGCCTTTTCGCAGTGAGATCTAGGCTATATGGCCGAGAAATGTAATTTTGATGTTAACTCCCAAACCGCTGCGCAGAAGTAAACCAAACTTCACCCAATAGTGTATTGTATCACAATCTAGTAGTTACATTTGGAAATTTGGTTCTAGGACATTTGGTTTGAGCGCAATCCTCAAACTTAGTTAAAAAAAAGTCATTTAAGCCTTTTCTCAGTGAGATCTACGCGATATGGCCGAGAAATGTAATTTTGATGTTAACTCCAAAACCGCTGCGCAGAAGTCAACCAAACTTCACCCAATAGTGTATTGTATCACAATCTAGTAGTTACATTTGGAAATTTGGTTCTAGGACATTTGGTTTGAGCGCAATCCTCAAACTTAGTTTAAAAAAAGTCATTTAAGCCTTTTCACAGTGAGATCTACGCGATATGGCCGAGAAATGTAATTTTGATGTTAACTCCCAAACCGCTGCGCAGAAGTCAACCAAACTTCACCCAATAGTGTATTATATAACAATCTAGTAGTTACATTTGGAAACTTGGTTCTAGGACATTTGGTTTGAGCGCAATCCTCAAACTTAGTTAAAAAAAAAGTCATTTAAGCCTTTTCGCAGTGAGATCTAGGCGATATGGCCGAGAAATGTAATTTTGATGTTAACTCCCAAACCGCTGCGCAGAAGTCAACCAAACTTCACCCAATAGTGTATTGTATCACAATCTAGTAGTTACATTTGGAAATTTGGTTCTAGGACATTTGGTTTGAGCGCAATCCTCAAACTTAGTTAAAAAAATGTCATAAAAGCCTTTTCACAGTGAGATCTACGCGATATGGCCGAGAAATGTAATTTTGATGTTAACTCCCAAACCGCTGCGCAGAAGTCAACCAAACTTCACCCAATAGTGTATTGTATCACAATCTAGTAGTTACATTAGGAAATTTGGTTCTAGGACATTTGGTTTGAGCGCAATCCTCAAACTTAGTTTAAAAAAAGTCATTTAAGCCTTTTCACAGTGAGATCTACGCGATATGGCCGAGAAATGTAATTTTGATGTTAACTCCCAAACCGCTGCGCAGAAGTCAACCAAACTTCACCCAATAGTGTATTGTATCACAATCTAATAGTTAGATTTGGAAATTTGGTTCTAGGACATTTGGTTTGAGCGCAATCCTCAAACTTAGTTAAAAAAAAAGTCATTTAAGCCTTTTCGCAGTGAGATCTAGGCGATATGGCCGAGAAATGTAATTTTGATGTTAACTCCCAAACCGCTGCGCAGAAGTCAACCAAACTTCACCCAATAGTGTATTGTATCACAATCTAGTAGTTACATTTGGAAATTTGGTTCTAGGACATTTGGTTTGAGCGCAATCCTCAAACTTAGTTAAAAAAAAGTCATTTAAGCCTTTTCTCAGTGAGATCTACGCGATATGGCCGAGAAATGTAATTTTGATGTTAACTCCCAAACCGCTGCGCAGAAGTCAACCAAACTTCACCCAATAGTGTATTGTATCACAATCTAGTAGTTACATTTGGAAATTTGGTTCTAGGACATTTGGTTTGAGCGCAATCCTCAAACTTAGTTAAAAAAAGTCATTTAAGCCTTTTCTCAGTGAGATCTACGCGATATGGCCGAGAAATGTAATTTTGATGTTAACTCCCAAACCGCTGCGCAGAAGTAAACCACACTTCACCCAATGGTGTATTGTATCACAGTCTAGTAGTTACATTTGGAAATTTGGTTCTAGGACATTTGGTTTGAGCGCAATCCTCAAACTTAGTTAAAAAAATGTCATATAAGCCTTTTCACAGTGAGATCTACGCGATATGGCCGAGAAATGTAATTTTGATGTTAACTCCAAAACCGCTGCGCAGAAGTCAACCAAACTTCACCCAATAGTGTATTGTATCACAATCTAGTAGTTACATTTGGAAATTTGGTTCTAGGACATTTGGTTTGAGCGCAATCCTCAAACTTAGTTAAAAAAAGTCATTTAAGCCTTTTCGCAGTGAGATCTACGCGATATGGCCGAGAAATGTAATTTTGATGTTAATTCCCAAACCGCTGCGCAGAAGTCAACAAAACTTCACCCAATAGTGTATTGTATCACAATCTAGTAGTTACATTTCGAAATTTGGTTCTAGGACATTTGGTTTGAGCGCAATCCTCAAACTTAGTTAAAAAAAAGTCATTTAAGCCTTTTCACAGTATGATCTACGTGATATGGCCGAGAAATGTAATTTTGATGTTAAATCCCAAACCGCTGCGCAGAAGTCAACCAAACTTCACCCAATAGTGTATTGTATCACAATCTAGTAGTTACATTTGGAAATTTGGTTCTAGGACATTTGGTTTGAGCGCAATCCTCAAACTTAGTTAAAAAAAAGTCATTTAAGCCTTTTATCAGTAAGATCTACGTGATATGGCCGAGAAATGTAATTTTGATGTTAACTCCCAAACCGCTGCGCAGAAGTCAACAAAACTTCACCCAATAGTGTATTGTATCACAATCTAGTAGTTACATTTGGAAATTTGGTTCTAGGACATTTGGTTTGAGCGCAATCCTCAAACTTAGTTAAAAAAAAGTCATTTAAGCCTTTTCACAGTGAGATCTACGCGATATGGCCGAGAAATGTAATTTTGATGTTAACTCCAAAACCGCTGCGCAGAAGTCAACCAAACTTCACCCAATAGTGTATTGTATCACAATCTAGTAGTTACATTTGGAAATTTGGTTCTAGGACATTTGGTTTGAGCGCAATCCTCAAACTTAGTTAAAAAAAAGTCATTTAAGCCTTTTCGCAGTAAGATCTACGCGATATGGCCGAGAAATGTAATTTTGATGTTAACTCCCTAACCGCTGCGCAGAAGTCAACCAAACTTCACCCAATAGTGTATTGTATCACAATCTAGTAGTTACATTTGGAAATTTGGTTCTAGGACATTTGGTTTGAGCGCAATCCTCAAACTTAGTTAAAAAAAGTCATTTAAGCCTTTTCGCAGTGAGATCTACACGATATGGCCGAGAAATGTAATTTTGATGTTAACTCCAAAACCGCTGCGCAGAAGTCAACCAAACTTCACCCAATAGTGTATTGTATCACAATCTAGTAGTTACATTTGGAAATTTGGTTCTAGGACATTTGGTTTGAGCGCAATCCTCAAACTTAGTTAAAAAAAAGTCATTTAAGCCTTTTCGCAGTAAGATCTACGCGATATGGCCGAGAAATGTAATTTTGATGTTAACTCCCAAACCGCTGCGCAGAAGTCAACCAAACTTCACCCAATAGTGTATTGTATCACAATCTAGTAGTTACATTTGGAAATTTGGTTCTAGGACATTTGGTTTGAGCGCAATCCTCAAACTTAGTTAAAAAAAGTCATTTAAGCCTTTTCGCAGTGAGATCTACACGATATGGCCGAGAAATGTAATTTTGATGTTAACTCCAAAACCGCTGCGCAGAAGTCAACCAAACTTCACCCAATAGTGTATTGTATCACAATCTAGTAGTTACATTTGGAAATTTGGTTCTAGGACATTTGGTTTGAGCGCAATCCTCAGACTTAGTTAAAAAAAAGTCATTTAAGCCTTTTCTCAGTGAGATCTACGCGATATGGCCGAGAAATGTAATTTTGATGTTAAATCCCAAACCGCTGCGCAGAAGTCAACCAAACTTCACCCAATAGTGTATTGTATCACAATCTAGTAGTTACATTTGGAAATTTGGTTCTAGGACATTTGGTTTGAGCGCAATCCTCAAACTTAGTTAAAAAAAAAGTCATTTAAGCCTTTTATCAGTAAGATCTACGTGATATGGCCGAGAAA
Organism: Corythoichthys intestinalis; assembly: GCF_030265065.1. Classification (NCBI taxonomy): domain Eukaryota; kingdom Metazoa; phylum Chordata; class Actinopteri; order Syngnathiformes; family Syngnathidae; genus Corythoichthys; species Corythoichthys intestinalis. Next base: position 39,444,736 of record NC_080414.1, on the reverse strand, counting down.
TGTAATTTTGATGTTAACTCCCAAACCGCTGCGCAGAAGTCAACCAAACTTCACCCAATAGTGTATGGTATCACAATCTAGTAGTTACATTTGGAAATTTGGTTCTAGGACATTTGGTTTGAGCGCAATCCTCAAACTTAGTTAAAAAAAGTCATTTAAGCCTTTTCTCAGTGAGATCTACGCGATATGGCCGAGAAATGTAATTTTGATGTTAACTCCCAAACCGCTGCGCAGAAGTCAACCAAACTTCACCCAATAGTGTATTGTATCACAATCTAATAGTTACATTTGGAAATTTGGTTCTAGGACATTTGGTTTGAGCGCAATCCTCAAACTTAGTTAAAAAAAAAGTCATTTAAGCCTTTTCGCAGTGAGATCTAGGCTATATGGCCGAGAAATGTAATTTTGATGTTAACTCCCAAACCGCTGCGCAGAAGTAAACCAAACTTCACCCAATAGTGTATTGTATCACAATCTAGTAGTTACATTTGGAAATTTGGTTCTAGGACATTTGGTTTGAGCGCAATCCTCAAACTTAGTTAAAAAAAAGTCATTTAAGCCTTTTCTCAGTGAGATCTACGCGATATGGCCGAGAAATGTAATTTTGATGTTAACTCCAAAACCGCTGCGCAGAAGTCAACCAAACTTCACCCAATAGTGTATTGTATCACAATCTAGTAGTTACATTTGGAAATTTGGTTCTAGGACATTTGGTTTGAGCGCAATCCTCAAACTTAGTTTAAAAAAAGTCATTTAAGCCTTTTCACAGTGAGATCTACGCGATATGGCCGAGAAATGTAATTTTGATGTTAACTCCCAAACCGCTGCGCAGAAGTCAACCAAACTTCACCCAATAGTGTATTATATAACAATCTAGTAGTTACATTTGGAAACTTGGTTCTAGGACATTTAGTTTGAGCGCAATCATCAAACTTAATTAAAAAAGTCATTTAAGCCTTTTCACAGTGAGATCTATGTGATATGGCCGCGAAATGTAATTTTGATGTTCACTCCCAAACCGCTGCGCAGAAGTCAACCAAACTTCACCCAATAGTGTATTGTATCACAATCTAGTAGTTACATTTGGAAATTTGGTTCTAGGACATTTGGTTTGAGCGCAATCCTCAAACTTAGTTAAAAAAAGTCATTTAAGCCTTTTCTCAGTGAGATCTACGCGATATGGCCGAGAAATGTAATTTTGATGTTAACTCCCAAACCGCTGCGCAGAAGTAAACCAAACTTCACCCAATAGTGTATTGTATCACAATCTAGTAGTTACATTTGGAAATTTGGTTCTAGGACATTTGGTTTGAGCGAAATCCTCAAACTTAGTTAAAAAAAAGTCATTTAAGCCTTTTCTCAGTGAGATCTACGCGATATGGCCGAGAAATGTAATTTTGATGTTAACTCCAAAACCGCTGCGCAGAAGTCAACCAAACTTCACCCAATAGTGTATTGTATCACAATCTAGTAGTTACATTTGGAAATTTGGTTCTAGGACATTTGGTTTGAGCGCAATCATCAAACTTAGTTAAAAAAAAGTCATTTAAGCCTTTTCGCAGTTCGATCTAGGCGATATGGCCGAGAAATGTAATTTTGATGTTAACTCCCAAACCGCTGCGCAGAAGTCAACCAAACTTCACCCAATAGTGTTTTTTATCACAATCTAGTAGTTACATTTGGAAACTTGGTTCTAGGACATTTGGTTTGAGCGCAATCATCAAACTTACTTAAAAAAGTCATTTAAGCCTTTTCACAGTGAGATCTATGTGATATGGCCGAGAAATGTAATTTTGATGTTCACTCCCAAACCGCTGCGCAGAAGTCAACAAAACTTCACCAAATAGTTTATTGTATCACCATCTAGTAGTTACATTTGGAAATTTGGTTCTAGGACATTTGGTTTGAGCTCAATCCTCAAACTTAGTTAAAAAAAGTCATTTAAGCCTTTTCTCAGTGAGATCTACGCGATATGGCCGAGAAATGTAATTTTGATGTTAACTCCCAAACCGCTGCGCAGAAGTCAACCAAACTTCACCCAATAGTGTATTTTATCACAATCTAGTAGTTACATTTGGAAATTTGGTTCTAGGACATTTGGTTTGAGCGCAATCCTCAAACTTAGTTTAAAAAAGTCATTTAAGCCTTTTCTCAGTGAGATCTACGCGATATGGCCGAGAAATGTAATTTTGATGTTAACTCCCACACCGCTGCGCAGAAGTCAACCAAACTTCACCCAATAGTGTATTGTATCACAATCTAATAGTTACATTTGGAAATTTGGTTCTAGGACATTTGGTTTGAGCGCAATCCTCAAACTTAGTTAAAAAAAAAGTCATTTAAGCCTTTTCGCAGTGAGATCTAGGCTATATGGCCGAGAAATGTAATTTTGATGTTAACTCCCAAACCGCTGCGCAGAAGTAAACCAAACTTCACCCAATAGTGTATTGTATCACAATCTAGTAGTTACATTTGGAAATTTGGTTCTAGGACATTTGGTTTGAGCGCAATCCTCAAACTTAGTTAAAAAAAAGTCATTTAAGCCTTTTCTCAGTGAGATCTACGCGATATGGCCGAGAAATGTAATTTTGATGTTAACTCCAAAACCGCTGCGCAGAAGTCAACCAAACTTCACCCAATAGTGTATTGTATCACAATCTAGTAGTTACATTTGGAAATTTGGTTCTAGGACATTTGGTTTGAGCGCAATCCTCAAACTTAGTTTAAAAAAAGTCATTTAAGCCTTTTCACAGTGAGATCTACGCGATATGGCCGAGAAATGTAATTTTGATGTTAACTCCCAAACCGCTGCGCAGAAGTCAACCAAACTTCACCCAATAGTGTATTATATAACAATCTAGTAGTTACATTTGGAAACTTGGTTCTAGGACATTTGGTTTGAGCGCAATCCTCAAACTTAGTTAAAAAAAAAGTCATTTAAGCCTTTTCGCAGTGAGATCTAGGCGATATGGCCGAGAAATGTAATTTTGATGTTAACTCCCAAACCGCTGCGCAGAAGTCAACCAAACTTCACCCAATAGTGTATTGTATCACAATCTAGTAGTTACATTTGGAAATTTGGTTCTAGGACATTTGGTTTGAGCGCAATCCTCAAACTTAGTTAAAAAAATGTCATAAAAGCCTTTTCACAGTGAGATCTACGCGATATGGCCGAGAAATGTAATTTTGATGTTAACTCCCAAACCGCTGCGCAGAAGTCAACCAAACTTCACCCAATAGTGTATTGTATCACAATCTAGTAGTTACATTTGGAAATTTGGTTCTAGGACATTTGGTTTGAGCGCAATCCTCAAACTTAGTTTAAAAAAAGTCATTTAAGCCTTTTCACAGTGAGATCTACGCGATATGGCCGAGAAATGTAATTTTGATGTTAACTCCCAAACCGCTGCGCAGAAGTCAACCAAACTTCACCCAATAGTGTATTGTATCACAATCTAATAGTTAGATTTGGAAATTTGGTTCTAGGACATTTGGTTTGAGCGCAATCCTCAAACTTAGTTAAAAAAAAAGTCATTTAAGCCTTTTCGCAGTGAGATCTAGGCGATATGGCCGAGAAATGTAATTTTGATGTTAACTCCCAAACCGCTGCGCAGAAGTCAACCAAACTTCACCCAATAGTGTATTGTATCACAATCTAGTAGTTACATTTGGAAATTTGGTTCTAGGACATTTGGTTTGAGCGCAATCCTCAAACTTAGTTAAAAAAAAGTCATTTAAGCCTTTTCTCAGTGAGATCTACGCGATATGGCCGAGAAATGTAATTTTGATGTTAACTCCCAAACCGCTGCGCAGAAGTCAACCAAACTTCACCCAATAGTGTATTGTATCACAATCTAGTAGTTACATTTGGAAATTTGGTTCTAGGACATTTGGTTTGAGCGCAATCCTCAAACTTAGTTAAAAAAAGTCATTTAAGCCTTTTCTCAGTGAGATCTACGCGATATGGCCGAGAAATGTAATTTTGATGTTAACTCCCAAACCGCTGCGCAGAAGTAAACCACACTTCACCCAATGGTGTATTGTATCACAGTCTAGTAGTTACATTTGGAAATTTGGTTCTAGGACATTTGGTTTGAGCGCAATCCTCAAACTTAGTTAAAAAAATGTCATATAAGCCTTTTCACAGTGAGATCTACGCGATATGGCCGAGAAATGTAATTTTGATGTTAACTCCAAAACCGCTGCGCAGAAGTCAACCAAACTTCACCCAATAGTGTATTGTATCACAATCTAGTAGTTACATTTGGAAATTTGGTTCTAGGACATTTGGTTTGAGCGCAATCCTCAAACTTAGTTAAAAAAAGTCATTTAAGCCTTTTCGCAGTGAGATCTACGCGATATGGCCGAGAAATGTAATTTTGATGTTAATTCCCAAACCGCTGCGCAGAAGTCAACAAAACTTCACCCAATAGTGTATTGTATCACAATCTAGTAGTTACATTTCGAAATTTGGTTCTAGGACATTTGGTTTGAGCGCAATCCTCAAACTTAGTTAAAAAAAAGTCATTTAAGCCTTTTCACAGTATGATCTACGTGATATGGCCGAGAAATGTAATTTTGATGTTAAATCCCAAACCGCTGCGCAGAAGTCAACCAAACTTCACCCAATAGTGTATTGTATCACAATCTAGTAGTTACATTTGGAAATTTGGTTCTAGGACATTTGGTTTGAGCGCAATCCTCAAACTTAGTTAAAAAAAAGTCATTTAAGCCTTTTATCAGTAAGATCTACGTGATATGGCCGAGAAATGTAATTTTGATGTTAACTCCCAAACCGCTGCGCAGAAGTCAACAAAACTTCACCCAATAGTGTATTGTATCACAATCTAGTAGTTACATTTGGAAATTTGGTTCTAGGACATTTGGTTTGAGCGCAATCCTCAAACTTAGTTAAAAAAAAGTCATTTAAGCCTTTTCACAGTGAGATCTACGCGATATGGCCGAGAAATGTAATTTTGATGTTAACTCCAAAACCGCTGCGCAGAAGTCAACCAAACTTCACCCAATAGTGTATTGTATCACAATCTAGTAGTTACATTTGGAAATTTGGTTCTAGGACATTTGGTTTGAGCGCAATCCTCAAACTTAGTTAAAAAAAAGTCATTTAAGCCTTTTCGCAGTAAGATCTACGCGATATGGCCGAGAAATGTAATTTTGATGTTAACTCCCTAACCGCTGCGCAGAAGTCAACCAAACTTCACCCAATAGTGTATTGTATCACAATCTAGTAGTTACATTTGGAAATTTGGTTCTAGGACATTTGGTTTGAGCGCAATCCTCAAACTTAGTTAAAAAAAGTCATTTAAGCCTTTTCGCAGTGAGATCTACACGATATGGCCGAGAAATGTAATTTTGATGTTAACTCCAAAACCGCTGCGCAGAAGTCAACCAAACTTCACCCAATAGTGTATTGTATCACAATCTAGTAGTTACATTTGGAAATTTGGTTCTAGGACATTTGGTTTGAGCGCAATCCTCAAACTTAGTTAAAAAAAAGTCATTTAAGCCTTTTCGCAGTAAGATCTACGCGATATGGCCGAGAAATGTAATTTTGATGTTAACTCCCAAACCGCTGCGCAGAAGTCAACCAAACTTCACCCAATAGTGTATTGTATCACAATCTAGTAGTTACATTTGGAAATTTGGTTCTAGGACATTTGGTTTGAGCGCAATCCTCAAACTTAGTTAAAAAAAGTCATTTAAGCCTTTTCGCAGTGAGATCTACACGATATGGCCGAGAAATGTAATTTTGATGTTAACTCCAAAACCGCTGCGCAGAAGTCAACCAAACTTCACCCAATAGTGTATTGTATCACAATCTAGTAGTTACATTTGGAAATTTGGTTCTAGGACATTTGGTTTGAGCGCAATCCTCAGACTTAGTTAAAAAAAAGTCATTTAAGCCTTTTCTCAGTGAGATCTACGCGATATGGCCGAGAAATGTAATTTTGATGTTAAATCCCAAACCGCTGCGCAGAAGTCAACCAAACTTCACCCAATAGTGTATTGTATCACAATCTAGTAGTTACATTTGGAAATTTGGTTCTAGGACATTTGGTTTGAGCGCAATCCTCAAACTTAGTTAAAAAAAAAGTCATTTAAGCCTTTTATCAGTAAGATCTACGTGATATGGCCGAGAAATGTAATTTTGATGTTAACTCCCAAACCGCTGCGCAGAAGTCAACCAAACTTCACCCAATAGTGTATGGTATCACAATCTAGTAGTTACATTTGGAAATTTGGTTCTAGGACATTTGGTTTGAGCGCAATCCTCAAACTTAGTTAAAAAAAGTCATTTAAGCCTTTTCTCAGTGAGATCTACGCGATATGGCCGAGAAATGTAATTTTGATTATAACTCCCAAACCGCTGCGCAGAAGTCAACCAAACTTCACCCAAAAGTGTATTGTATCACAATCTAGTAGTTACATTTGGAAATTTGGTTCTAGGACATTTGGTTTGAGCGCAATCATCAAACTTAGTTAAGAAAAAGTCATTTAAGCCTTTTCGCAGTGAGATCTAGGCGATATGGCCGAGAAATGTAATTTTGATGTTAACTCCCAAACCGCTGCGCAGAAGTCAACCAAACTTCACCCAATAGTGTATTGTATCACAATCTAATAGTTACATTTGGAAATTTGGTTCTAGGACATTTGGTTTGAGCGCAATCCTCAAACTTAGTTAAAAAAAGTCATTTAAGCCTTTTCGCAGTGAGATCTACGCGATATGGCCGAGAAATGTAATTTTGATGTTAATTCCCAAACCGCTGCGCAGAAGTCAACAAAACTTCACCCAATAGTGTATTGTATCACAATCTAGTAGTTACATTTGGAAATTTGGTTCTAGGACATTTGGTTTGAGCGCAATCCTCAAACTTAGTTAAAAAAAGTCATTTAAGCCTTTTCTCAGTGAGATCTACGCGATATGGCCGAGAAATGTAATTTTGATGTTAACTCCCAAACCGCTGCGCAGAAGTAAACCACACTTCACCCAATGGTGTATTGTATCACAGTCTAGTAGTTACATTTGGAAATTTGGTTCTAGGACATTTGGTTTGAGCGCAATCCTCAAACTTAGTTGAAAAAATGTCATAAAAGCCTTTTCACAGTGAGATCTACGCGATATGGCCGAGAAATGTAATTTTGATGTTAACTCCAAAACCGCTGCGCAGAAGTCAACCAAACTTCACCCAATAGTGTATTGTATCACAATCTAGTAGTTACATTTGGAAATTTGGTTCTAGGACATTTGGTTTGAGCGCAATCCTCAAACTTAGTTTAAAAAAAGTCATTTAAGCCTTTTCACAGTGAGATCTACGCGATATGGCCGAGAAATGTAATTTTGATGTTAACTCCCAAACCGCTGCGCAGAAGTCAACCAAACTTCACCCAATAGTGTATTATATAACAATCTAGTAGTTACATTTGGAAACTTGGTTCTAGGACATTTGGTTTGAGCGCAATCATCAAACTTAGTTAAAAAAATGTCATAAAAGCCTTTTCACAGTGAGATCTACGCGATATGGCCGAGAAATGTAATTTTGATGTTAACTCCCAAACCGCTGCGCAGAAGTCAACCAAACTTCACCCAATAGTGTATTGTATCACAATCTAGTAGTTACATTTGGAAATTTGGTTCTAGGACATTTGGTTTGAGCGCAATCCTCAAACTTAGTTAAAAGAAGTCATTTAAGCCTTTTCGCAGTGAGATCTACACGATATGGCCGAGAAATGTAATTTTGATGTTAACTCCAAAACCGCTGCGCAGAAGTCAACCAAACTTCACCCAATAGTGTATTGTATCACAATCTAGTAGTTACATTTGGAAATTTGGTTCTAGGACATTTGGTTTGAGCGCAATCCTCAAACTTAGTTAAAAAAAAAAGTCATTTAAGCCTTTTCACAGTAAGATCTACGCGATATGGCCGAGAAATGTAATTTTGATGTTAACTCCAAAACCGCTGCGCAGAAGTCAACCAAACTTCACCCAATAGTGTATTGTATCACAATCTAGTAGTTACATTTGGAAATTTGGTTCTAGGACATTTGGTTTGAGCGCAATCCTCAAACTTAGTTAAAAAAAAGTCATTTAAGCCTTTTCGCAGTAAGATCTACGCGATATGGCCGAGAAATGTAATTTTGATGTTAACTCCCAAACCGCTGCGCAGAAGTCAACCAAACTTCACCCAATAGTGTATTGTATCACAATCTAGTAGTTACATTTGGAAATTTGGTTCTAGGACATTTGGTTTGAGCGCAATCCTCAAACTTAGTTAAAAAAAGTCATTTAAGCCTTTTCGCAGTGAGATCTACACGATATGGCCGAGAAATGTAATTTTGATGTTAACTCCAAAACCGCTGCGCAGAAGTCAACCAAACTTCACCCAATAGTGTATTGTATCACAATCTAGTAGTTACATTTGGAAATTTGGTTCTAGGACATTTGGTTTGAGCGCAATCCTCAGACTTAGTTAAAAAAAAGTCATTTAAGCCTTTTCTCAGTGAGATCTACGCGATATGGCCGAGAAATGTAATTTTGATGTTAAATCCCAAACCGCTGCGCAGAAGTCAACCAAACTTCACCCAATAGTGTATTGTATCACAATCTAGTAGTTACATTTGGAAATTTGGTTCTAGGACATTTGGTTTGAGCGCAATCCTCAAACTTAGTTAAAAAAAAGTCATTTAAGCCTTTTATCAGTAAGATCTACGTGATATGGCCGAGAAATGTAATTTTGATGTTAACTCCCAAACCGCTGCGCAGAAGTCAACCAAACTTCACCCAATAGTGTATGGTATCACAATCTAGTAGTTACATTTGGAAATTTGGTTCTAGGACATTTGGTTTGAGCGCAATCCTCAAACTTAGTTAAAAAAAGTCATTTAAGCCTTTTCTCAGTGAGATCTACGCGATATGGCCGAGAAATGTAATTTTGATGTTAACTCCCAAACCGCTGCGCAGAAGTCAACCAAACTTCACCCAAAAGTGTATTGTATCACAATCTAGTAGTTACATTTGGAAATTTGGTTCTAGGACATTTGGTTTGAGCGCAATCATCAAACTTAGTTAAGAAAAAGTCATTTAAGCCTTTTCGCAGTGAGATCTAGGCGATATGGCCGAGAAATGTAATTTTGATGTTAACTCCCAAACCGCTGCGCAGAAGTCAACCAAACTTCACCCAATAGTGTATTGTATCACAATCTAATAGTTACATTTGGAAATTTGGTTCTAGGACATTTGGTTTGAGCGCAATCCTCAAACTTAGTTAAAAAAAGTCATTTAAGCCTTTTCGCAGTGAGATCTACGCGATATGGCCGAGAAATGTAATTTTAATGTTAATTCCCAAACCGCTGCGCAGAAGTCAACAAAACTTCACCCAATAGTGTATTGTATCACAATCTAGTAGTTACATTTGGAAATTTGGTTCTAGGACATTTGGTTTGAGCGCAATCCTCAAACTTAGTTAAAAAAAGTCATTTAAGCCTTTTCTCAGTGAGATCTACGCGATATGGCCGAGAAATGTAATTTTGATGTTAACTCCCAAACCGCTGCGCAGAAGTAAACCACACTTCACCCAATGGTGTATTGTATCACAGTCTAGTAGTTACATTTGGAAATTTGGTTCTAGGACATTTGGTTTGAGCGCAATCCTCAAACTTAGTTTAAAAAATGTCATAAAAGCCTTTTCACAGTGAGATCTACGCGATATGGCCGAGAAATGTAATTTTGATGTTAACTCCAAAACCGCTGCGCAGAAGTCAACCAAACTTCACCCAATAGTGTATTGTATCACAATCTAGTAGTTACATTTGGAAATTTGGTTCTAGGACATTTGGTTTGAGCGCAATCCTCAAACTTAGTTTAAAAAAAGTCATTTAAGCCTTTTCACAGTGAGATCTACGCGATATGGCCGAGAAATGTAATTTTGATGTTAACTCCCAAACCGCTGCGCAGAAGTCAACCAAACTTCACCCAATAGTGTATTATATAACAATCTAGTAGTTACATTTGGAAACTTGGTTCTAGGACATTTGGTTTGAGCGCAATCATCAAACTTAGTTAAAAAAATGTCATAAAAGCCTTTTCACAGTGAGATCTACGCGATATGGCCGAGAAATGTAATTTTGATGTTAACTCCAAAACCGCTGCGCAGAAGTCAACCAAACTTCACCCAATAGTGTATTGTATCACAATCTAGGAGTTACATTTGGAAATTTGGTTCTAGGACATTTGGTTTGAGCGCAATCCTCAAACTTAGTTTAAAAAAAGTCATTTAAGCCTTTTCACAGTGAGATCTACGCGATATGGCCGAGAAATGTAATTTTGATGTTAACTCCCAAACCGCTGCGCAGAAGTCAACCAAACTTCACCCAATAGTGTATTATATAACAATCTAGTAGTTACATTTGGAAACTTGGTTCTAGGACATTTGGTTTGAGCGCAATCATCAAACTTAATTAAAAAAGTCATTTAAGCCTTTTCACAGTGAGATCTATGTGATATGGCCGAGAAATGTAATTTTGATGTTCACTCCCAAACCGCTGCGCAGAAGTCAACCAAACTTCACCCAATAGTGTATTGTATCACAATCTAGTAGTTACATTTGGAAATTTGGTTCTAGGACATTTGGTTTGAGCGCAATCCTCAAACTTAGTTAAAAAAAAAATGTCATTTAAGCCTTTTCACAGTAAGATCTACGCGATATGGCCGAGAAATGTAATTTTGATGTTAACTCCAAAACCGCTGCGCAGAAGTCAACCAAACTTCACCCAATAGTGTATTGTATCACAATCTAGTAGTTACATTTGGAAATTTGGTTCTAGGACATTTGGTTTGAGCGCAATCCTCAAACTTAGTTAAAAAAAAGTCATTTAAGCCTTTTCACAGTGAGATCTACGCGATATGGCCGAGAAATGTAATTTTGATGTTAACTCCAAAACCGCTGCGCAGAAGTCAACAAAACTTCACCCAATAGTGTATTGTATCACAATCTAGTAGTTACATTTCGAAATTTGGTTCTAGGACATTTGGTTTGAGCGCAATCCTCAAACTTAGTTAAAAAAAAGTCATTTAAGCCTTTTATCAGTAAGATCTACGTGATATGGCCGAGAAATGTAATTTTGATGTTAACTCCCAAACCGCTGCGCAGAAGTCAACCAAACTTCACCCAATAGTGTATGGTATCACAATCTAGTAGTTACATTTGGAAATTTGGTTCTAGGACATTTGGTTTGAGCGCAATCCTCAAACTTAGTTAAAAAAAGTCATTTAAGCCTTTTCTCAGTGAGATCTACGCGATATGGCCGAGAAATGTAATTTTGATTATAACTCCCAAACCGCTGCGCAGAAGTCAACCAAACTTCACCCAAAAGTGTATTGTATCACAATCTAGTAGTTACATTTGGAAATTTGGTTCTAGGACATTTGGTTTGAGCGCAATCATCAAACTTAGTTAAGAAAAAGTCATTTAAGCCTTTTCGCAGTGAGATCTACGCGATATGGCCGAGAAATGTAATTTTGATGTTAATTCCCAAACCGCTGCGCAGAAGTCAACAAAACTTCACCCAATAGTGTATTGTATCACAATCTAGTAGTTACATTTGGAAATTTGGTTCTAGGACATTTGGTTTGAGCGCAATCCTCAAACTTAGTTAAAAAAAGTCATTTAAGCCTTTTCTCAGTGAGATCTACGCGATATGGCCGAGAAATGTAATTTTGATGTTAACTCCCAAACCGCTGCGCAGAAGTAAACCACACTTCACCCAATGGTGTATTGTATCACAGTCTAGTAGTTACATTTGGAAATTTGGTTCTAGGACATTTGGTTTGAGCGCAATCCTCAAACTTAGTTAAAAAAATGTCATAAAAGCCTTTTCACAGTGAGATCTACGCGATATGGCCGAGAAATGTAATTTTGATGTTAACTCCAAAACCGCTGCGCAGAAGTCAACCAAACTTCACCCAATAGTGTATTGTATCACAATCTAGTAGTTACATTTGGAAATTTGGTTCTAGGACATTTGGTTTGAGCGCAATCCTCAAACTTAGTTTAAAAAAAGTCATTTAAGCCTTTTCACAGTGAGATCTACGCGATATGGCCGAGAAATGTAATTTTGATGTTAACTCCCAAACCGCTGCGCAGAAGTCAACCAAACTTCACCCAATAGTGTATTATATAACAATCTAGTAGTTACATTTGGAAACTTGGTTCTAGGACATTTGGTTTGAGCGCAATCATCAAACTTAGTTAAAAAAATGTCATAAAAGCCTTTTCACAGTGAGATCTACGCGATATTGCCGAGAAATGTAATTTTGATGTTAACTCCAAAACCGCTGCGCAGAAGTCAACCAAACTTCACCCAATAGTGTATTGTATCACAATCTAGTAGTTACATTTGGAAATTTGGTTCTAGGACATTTGGTTTGAGCGCAATCCTCAAACTTAGTTTAAAAAAAGTCATTTAAGCCTTTTCACAGTGAGATCTACGCGATATGGCCGAGAAATGTAATTTTGATGTTAACTCCCAAACCGCTGCGCAGAAGTCAACCAAACTTCACCCAATAGTGTATTATATAACAATCTAGTAGTTACATTTGGAAACTTGGTTCTAGGACATTTGGTTTGAGCGCAAACATCAAACTTAATTAAAAAAGTCATTTAAGCCTTTTCACAGTGAGATCTATGTGATATGGCCGAGAAATGTAATTTTGATGTTCACTCCCAAACCGCTGCGCAGAAGTCAACCAAACTTCACCCAATAGTTTATTGTATCACCATCTAGTAGTTACATTTGGAAATTTGGTTCTAGGACATTTGGTTTGAGCGCAATCCTCAAACTTAGTTAAAAAAAGTCATTTAAGCCTTTTCGCAGTGAGATCTACGCGATATGGCCGAGAAATGTAATTTTGATGTTAACTCCCAAACCGCTGCGCAGAAGTCAACCAAACTTCACCCAATAGTGTATTGTATCACAATCTAGTAGTTACATTTGGAAATTTGGTTCTAGGACATTTGGTTTGAGCGCAATACTCAAACTTAGTTAAAAAAAGTCATTTAAGCCTTTTCGCAGTGAGATCTACACGATATGGCCGAGAAATGTAATTTTGATGTTAACTCCAAAACCGCTGCGCAGAAGTCAACCAAACTTCACCCAATAGTGTATTGTATCACAATCTAGTAGTTACATTTGGAAATTTGGTTCTAGGACATTTGGTTTGAGCGCAATCCTCAGACTTAGTTAAAAAAAAGTCATTTAAGCCTTTTCTCAGTGAGATCTACGCGATATGGCCGAGAAATGTAATTTTGATGTTAAATCCCAAACCGCTGCGCAGAAGTCAACCAAACTTCACCCAATAGTGTATTGTATCACAATCTAGTAGTTACATTTGGAAATTTGGTTCTAGGACATTTGGTTTGAGCGCAATCCTCAAACTTAGTTAAAAAAAAGTCATTTAAGCCTTTTATCAGTAAGATCTACGTGATATGGCCGAGAAATGTAATTTTGATGTTAACTCCCAAACCGCTGCGCAGAAGTCAACCAAACTTCACCCAATAGTGTATGGTATCACAATCTAGTAGTTACATTTGGAAATTTGGTTCTAGGACATTTGGTTTGAGCGCAATCCTCAAACTTAGTTAAAAAAAGTCATTTAAGCCTTTTCTCAGTGAGATCTACGCGATATGGCCGAGAAATGTAATTTTGATGTTAACTCCCAAACCGCTGCGCAGAAGTCAACCAAACTTCACCCAAAAGTGTATTGTATCACAATCTAGTAGTTACATTTGGAAATTTGGTTCTAGGACATTTGGTTTGAGCGCAATCATCAAACTTAGTTAAGAAAAAGTCATTTAAGCCTTTTCGCAGTGAGATCTAGGCGATATGGCCGAGAAATGTAATTTTGATGTTAACTCCCAAACCGCTGCGCAGAAGTCAACCAAACTTCACCCAATAGTGTATTGTATCACAATCTAATAGTTACATTTGGAAATTTGGTTCTAGGACATTTGGTTTGAGCGCAATCCTCAAACTTAGTTAAAAAAAGTCATTTAAGCCTTTTCGCAGTGAGATCTACGCGATATGGCCGAGAAATGTAATTTTGATGTTAATTCCCAAACCGCTGCGCAGAAGTCAACAAAACTTCACCCAATAGTGTATTGTATCACAATCTAGTAGTTACATTTGGAAATTTGGTTCTAGGACATTTGGTTTGAGCGCAATCCTCAAACTTAGTTAAAAAAAGTCATTTAAGCCTTTTCTCAGTGAGATCTACGCGATATGGCCGAGAAATGTAATTTTGATGTTAACTCCCAAACCGCTGCGCAGAAGTAAACCACACTTCACCCAATGGTGTATTGTATCACAGTCTAGTAGTTACATTTGGAAATTTGGTTCTAGGACATTTGGTTTGAGCGCAATCCTCAAACTTAGTTTAAAAAATGTCATAAAAGCCTTTTCACAGTGAGATCTACGCGATATTACCGAGAAATGTAATTTTGATGTTAACTCCAAAACCGCTGCGCAGAAGTCAACCAAACTTCACCCAATAGTGTATTGTATCACAATCTAGTAGTTACATTTGGAAATTTGGTTCTAGGACATTTGGTTTGAGCGCAATCCTCAAACTTAGTTTAATAAAAGTCATTTAAGCCTTTTCACAGTGAGATCTACGCGATATGGCCGAGAAATGTAATTTTGATGTTAACTCCCAAACCGCTGCGCAGAAGTCAACCAAACTTCACCCAATAGTGTATTATATAACAATCTAGTAGTTACATTTGGAAACTTGGTTCTAGGACATTTGGTTTGAGCGCAATCATCAAACTTAGTTAAAAAAATGTCATAAAAGCCTTTTCACAGTGAGATCTACGCGATATGGCCGAGAAATGTAATTTTGATGTTAACTCCAAAACCGCTGCGCAGAAGTCAACCAAACTTCACCCAATAGTGTATTGTATCACAATCTAGTAGTTACATTTGGAAATTTGGTTCTAGGACATTTGGTTTGAGCGCAATCCTCAAACTTAGTTTAAAAAAAGTCATTTAAGCCTTTTCACAGTGAGATCTACGCGATATGGCCGAGAAATGTAATTTTGATGTTAACTCCCAAACCGCTGCGCAGAAGTCAACCAAACTTCACCCAATAGTGTATTATATAACAATCTAGTAGTTACATTTGGAAACTTGGTTCTAGGACATTTGGTTTGAGCGCAATCATCAAACTTAATTAAAAAAGTCATTTAAGCCTTTTCACAGTGAGATCTATGTGATATGGCCGAGAAATGTAATTTTGATGTTCACTCCCAAACCGCTGCGCAGAAGTCAACCAAACTTCACCCAATAGTTTATTGTATCACCATCTAGTAGTTACATTTGGAAATTTGGTTCTAGGACATTTGGTTTGAGCGCAATCCTCAAACTTAGTTAAAAAAAAGTCATTTAAGCCTTTTCACAGTATGATCTACGTGATATGGCCGAGAAATGTAATTTTGATGTTAACTCCAAAACCGCTGCGCAGAAGTCAACCAAACTTCACCCAATAGTGTATTGTATCACAATCTAGTAGTTACATTTGGAAATTTGGTTCTAGGACATTTGGTTTGAGCGCAATCCTCAAACTTAGTTAAAAAAAAAAGTCATTTAAGCCTTTTCACAGTAAGATCTACGCGATATGGCCGAGAAATGTAATTTTGATGTTAACTCCAAAACCGCTGCGCAGAAGTCAACCAAACTTCACCCAATAGTGTATTGTATCACAATCTAGTAGTTACATTTGGAAATTTGGTTCTAGGACATTTGGTTTGAGCGCAATCCTCAAACTTAGTTAAAAAAAAGTCATTTAAGCCTTTTCACAGTGAGATCTACGCGATATGGCCGAGAAATGTAATTTTGATGTTAACTCCAAAACCGCTGCGCAGAAGTCAACCAAACTTCACCCAATAGTGTATTGTATCACAATCTAGTAGTTACATTTGGAAATTTGGTTCTAGGACATTTGGTTTGAGCGCAATCCTCAAACTTATTTAAAAAAAAGTCATTTAAGCCTTTTCGCAGTAAGATCTACGCGATATGGCCGAGAAATGTAATTTTGATGTTAACTCCCAAACCGCTGCGCAGAAGTCAACCAAACTTCACCCAATAGTGTATTGTATCACAATCTAGTAGTTACATTTGGAAATTTGGTTCTAGGACATTTGGTTTGAGCGCAATCCTCAAACTTAGTTAAAAAAAGTCATTTAAGCCTTTTCGCAGTGAGATCTACACGATATGGCCGAGAAATGTAATTTTGATGTTAACTCCAAAACCGCTGCGCAGAAGTCAACCAAACTTCACCCAATAGTGTATTGTATCACAATCTAGTAGTTACATTTGGAAATTTGGTTCTAGGACATTTGGTTTGAGCGCAATCCTCAGACTTAGTTAAAAAAAAGTCATTTAAGCCTTTTCTCAGTGAGATCTACGCGATATGGCCGAGAAATGTAATTTTGATGTTAAATCCCAAACCGCTGCGCAGAAGTCAACCAAACTTCACCCAATAGTGTATTGTATCACAATCTAGTAGTTACATTTGGAAATTTGGTTCTAGGACATTTGGTTTGAGCGCAATCCTCAAACTTAGTTAAAAAAAAGTCATTTAAGCCTTTTCGCAGTGAGATCTACGCGATATGGCCGAGAAATGTAATTTTGATGTTAACTCCCAAACCGCTGCGCAGAAGTCAACCAAACTTCACCCAATAGTGTGTTGTATCACAATCTAGTAGTTACATTTGGAAATTTGGTTCTAGGACATTTGGTTTGAGCGCAATCCTCAAACTTAGTTAAAAAAAGTCATTTAAGCCTTTTCACAGTGAGATCTATGTGATATGGCCGAGAAATGTAATTTTGATGTTCACTCCCAAACCGCTGCGCAGAAGTCAACCAAACTTCACCCAATAGTTTATTGTATCACCATCTAGTAGTTACATTTGGAAATTTGGTTCTAGGACATTTGGTTTGAGCGCAATCCTCAAACTTAGTTAAAAAAAAATCATTTAAGCCTTTTCACAGTATGATCTACGTGATATGGCCGAGAAATGTAATTTTGATGTTAACTCCAAAACCGCTGCGCAGAAGTCAACCAAACTTCACCCAATAGTGTATTGTATCACAATCTAGTAGTTACATTTGGAAATTTGGTTCTAGGACATTTGGTTTGAGCGCAATCCTCAAACTTAGTTAAAAAAAAAAGTCATTTAAGCCTTTTCACAGTAAGATCTACGCGATATGGCCGAGAAATGTAATTTTGATGTTAACTCCAAAACCGCTGCGCAGAAGTCAACCAAACTTCACCCAATAGTGTATTGTATCACAATCTAGTAGTTACATTTGGAAATTTGGTTCTAGGACATTTGGTTTGAGCGCAATCCTCAAACTTAGTTAAAAAAAAGTCATTTAAGCCTTTTCACAGTGAGATCTACGCGATATGGCCGAGAAATGTAATTTTGATGTTAACTCCAAAACCGCTGCGCAGAAGTCAACCAAACTTCACCCAATAGTGTATTGTATCACAATCTAGTAGTTACATTTGGAAATTTGGTTCTAGGACATTTGGTTTGAGCGCAATCCTCAAACTTATTTAAAAAAAAGTCATTTAAGCCTTTTCGCAGTAAGATCTACGCGATATGGCCGAGAAATGTAATTTTGATGTTAACTCCCAAACCGCTGCGCAGAAGTCAACCAAACTTCACCCAATAGTGTATTGTATCACAATCTAGTAGTTACATTTGGAAATTTGGTTCTAGGACATTTGGTTTGAGCGCAATCCTCAAACTTAGTTAAAAAAAGTCATTTAAGCCTTTTCGCAGTGAGATCTACACCATATGGCCGAGAAATGTAATTTTGATGTTAACTCCAAAACCGCTGCGCAGAAGTCAACCAAACTTCACCCAATAGTGTATTGTATCACAATCTAGTAGTTACATTTGGAAATTTGGTTCTAGGACATTTGGTTTGAGCGCAATCCTCAGACTTAGTTAAAAAAAAGTCATTTAAGCCTTTTCTCAGTGAGATCTACGCGATATGGCCGAGAAATGTAATTTTGATGTTAAATCCCAAACCGCTGCGCAGAAGTCAACCAAACTTCACCCAATAGTGTATTGTATCACAATCTAGTAGTTACATTTGGAAATTTGGTTCTAGGACATTTGGTTTGTGCGCAATCCTCAAACTTAGTTAAAAAAAAGTCATTTAAGCCTTTTATCAGTAAGATCTACGTGATATGGCCGAGAAATGTAATTTTGATGTTAACTCCCAAACCGCTGCGCAGAAGTCAACCAAACTTCACCCAATAGTGTATGGTATCACAATCTAGTAGTTACATTTGGAAATTTGGTTCTAGGACATTTGGTTTGAGCGCAATCCTCAAACTTAGTTAAAAAAAGTCATTTAAGCCTTTTCTCAGTGAGATCTACGCGATATGGCCGAGAAATGTAATTTTGATGTTAACTCCCAAACCGCTGCGCAGAAGTCAACCAAACTTCACCCAAAAGTGTATTGTATCACAATCTAGTAGTTACATTTGGAAATTTGGTTCTAGGACATTTGGTTTGAGCGCAATCATCAAACTTAGTTAAGAAAAAGTCATTTAAGCCTTTTCGCAGTGAGATCTAGGCGATATGGCCGAGAAATGTAATTTTGATGTTAACTCCCAAACCGCTGCGCAGAAGTCAACCAAACTTCAACCAATAGTGTATTGTATCACAATCTAGTAGTTACATTTGGAAATTTGGTTCTAGGACATTTGGTTTGAGCGCAATCCTCAAACTTAGTTAAAAAAAAGTCATTTAAGCCTTTTCTCAGTGAGATCTACGCGATATGGCCGAGAAATGTAATTTTGATGTTAACTCCCAAACCGCTGCGCAGAAGTCAACCAAACTTCACCCAATAGTGTATTGTATCACAATCTAGTAGTTACATTTGGAAATTTGGTTCTAGGACATTTGGTTTGAGCGCAATCCTCAAACTTAGTTAAAAAAAAGTCATTTAAGCCTTTTCTCAGTGAGATCTACGCGATATGGCCGAGAAATGTAATTTTGATGTTAACTCCCAAACCGCTGCGCAGAAGTCAACCAAACTTCACCCAATAGTGTATTGTTTCACAATCTAGTAGTTACATTTGGAAATTTGGTTCTAGGACATTTGGTTTGAGCGCAATCCTCAAACTTAGTTAAAAAAAGTCATTTAAGCCTTTTCTCAGTGAGATCTACGCGATATGGCCGAGAAATGTAATTTTGATGTTAACTCCCAAACCGCTGCGCAGAAGTAAACCACACTTCACCCAATGGTGTATTGTATCACAGTCTAGTAGTTACATTTGGAAATTTGGTTCTAGGACATTTGGTTTGAGCGCAATCCTCAAACTTAGTTAAAAAAATGTCATATAAGCCTTTTCACAGTGAGATCTACGCGATATGGCCGAGAAATGTAATTTTGATGTTAACTCCAAAACCGCTGCGCAGAAGTCAACCAAACTTCACCCAATAGTGTATTGTATCACAATCTAGTAGTTACATTTGGAAATTTGGTTCTAGGACATTTGGTTTGAGCGCAATCCTCAAACTTAGTTAAAAAAAGTCATTTAAGCCTTTTCGCAGTGAGATCTACGCGATATGGCCGAGAAATGTAATTTTGATGTTAATTCCCAAACCGCTGCGCAGAAGTCAACAAAACTTCACCCAATAGTGTATTGTATCACAATCTAGTAGTTACATTTGGAAATTTGGTTCTAGGACATTTGGTTTGAGCGCAATCATCAAACTTAGTTAAGAAAAAGTCATTTAAGCCTTTTCGCAGTGAGATCTAGGCGATATGGCCGAGAAATGTAATTTTGATGTTAACTCCCAAACCGCTGCGCAGAAGTCAACCAAACTTCACCCAATAGTGTATTGTATCACAATCTAATAGTTACATTTGGAAATTTGGTGCTAGGACATTTGGTTTGAGCGCAATCATCAAACTTAGTTAAAAAAAGTCATTTAAGCCTTTTCGCAGTGAGATCTACGCGATATGGCCGAGAAATGTAATTTTGATGTTAATTCCCAAACCGCTGCGCAGAAGTCAACAAAACTTCACCCAATAGTGTATTGTATCACAATCTAGTAGTTACATTTGGAAATTTGGTTCTAGGACATTTGGTTTGAGCGCAATCCTCAAACTTAGTTAAAAAAAGTCATTTAAGCCTTTTCTCAGTGAGATCTACGCGATATGGCCGAGAAATGTAATTTTGATGTTAACTCCCAAACCGCTGCGCAGAAGTAAACCACACTTCACCCAATGGTGTATTGTATCACAGTCTAGTAGTTACATTTGGAAATTTGGTTCTAGGACATTTGGTTTGAGCGCAATCCTCAAACTTAGTTAAAAAAATGTCATAAAAGCCTTTTCACAGTGAGATCTACGCGATATGGCCGAGAAATGTAATTTTGATGTTAACTCCAAAACCGCTGCGCAGAAGTCAACCAAACTTCACCCAATAGTGTATTGTATCACAATCTAGTAGTTACATTTGGAAATTTGGTTCTAGGACATTTGGTTTGAGCGCAATCCTCAAACTTAGTTTAAAAAAAGTCATTTAAGCCTTTTCACAGTGAGATCTACGCGATATGGCCGAGAAATGTAATTTTGATGTTAACTCCCAAACCGCTGCGCAGAAGTCAACCAAACTTCACCCAATAGTGTATTATATAACAATCTAGTAGTTACATTTGGAAACTTGGTTCTAGGACATTTGGTTTGAGCGCAATCATCAAACTTAATTAAAAAAGTCATTTAAGCCTTTTCACAGTGAGATCTATGTGATATGGCCGAGAAATGTAATTTTGATGTTCACTCCCAAACCGCTGCGCAGAAGTCAACCAAACTTCACCCAATAGTTTATTGTATCACCATCTAGTAGTTTCATTTGGAAATTTGGTTCTAGGACATTTGGTTTGAGCGCAATCCTCAAACTTAGTTAAAAAAAGTCATTTAAGCCTTTTCTCAGTGAGATCTACGCGATATGGCCGAGAAATGTAATTTTGATGTTAACTCCCAAACCGCTGCGCAGAAGTCAACCAAACTTCACCCAATAGTGTATTTTATCACAGTCTAGTAGTTACATTTGGAAATTTGGTTCTAGGACATTTGGTTTGAGCGCAATCCTCAAACTTAGTTTAAAAAAGTCATTTAAGCCTTTTCTCAGTGAGATCTACGCGATATGGCCGAGAAATGTAATTTTGATGTTAACTCCCAAACCGCTGCGCAGAAGTCAACCAAACTTCACCCAATAGTGTATTGTATCACAATCTAATAGTTAGATTTGGAAATTTGGTTCTAGGACATTTGGTTTGAGCGCAATCCTCAAACTTAGTTAAAAAAAAAGTCATTTAAGCCTTTTCGCAGTGAGATCTAGGCGATATGGCCGAGAAATGTAATTTTGATGTTAACTCCCAAACCGCTGCGCAGAAGTCAACCAAACTTCACCCAATAGTGTATTGTATCACAATCTAGTAGTTACATTTGGAAATTTGGTTCTAGGACATTTGGTTTGAGCGCAATCCTCAAACTTAGTTAAAAAAAGTCATTTAAGCCTTTTCTCAGTGAGATCTACGCGATATGGCCGAGAAATGTAATTTTGATGTTAACTCCCAAACCGCTGCGCAGAAGTCAACCAAACTTCACCCAATAGTGTATTGTATCACAATCTAGTAGTTACATTTGGAAATTTGGTTCTAGGACATTTGGTTTGAGCGCAATCCTCAAACTTAGTTAAAAAAAAAAGTCATTTAAGCCTTTTCACAGTAAGATCTACGCGATATGGCCGAGAAATGTAATTTTGATGTTAACTCCAAAGCCGCTGCGCAGAAGTCAACCAAACTTCACCCAATAGTGTATTGTATCACAATCTAGTAGTTACATTTGGAAATTTGGTTCTAGGACATTTGGTTTGAGCGCAATCCTCAAACTTAGTTAAAAAAAAGTCATTTAAGCCTTTTCACAGTGAGATCTACGCGATATGGCCGAGAAATGTAATTTTGATGTTAACTCCAAAACCGCTGCGCAGAAGTCAACCAAACTTCACCCAATAGTGTATTGTATCACAATCTAGTAGTTACATTTGGAAATTTGGTTCTAGGACATTTGGTTTGAGCGCAATCCTCAAACTTAGTTAAAATAAAGTCATTTAAGCCTTTTCGCAGTAAGATCTACGCGATATGGCCGAGAAATGTAATTTTGATGTTAACTCCCAAACCGCTGCGCAGAAGTCAACCAAACTTCACCCAATAGTGTATTGTATCACAATCTAGTAGTTACATTTGGAAATTTGGTTCTAGGACATTTGGTTTGAGCGCAATCCTCAAACTTAGTTAAAAAAAAAAGTCATTTAAGCCTTTTCACAGTAAGATCTACGCGATATGGCCGAGAAATGTAATTTTGATGTTAACTCCCAAACCGCTGCGCAGAAGTCAACCAAACTTCACCCAATAGTGTATTGTATCACAATCTAGTAGTTACATTTGGAAATTTGGTTCTAGGACATTTGGTTTGAGCGCAATCCTCAAACTTAGTTAAAAAAAGTCATTTAAGCCTTTTCGCAGTGAGATCTACACGATATGGCCGAGAAATGTAATTTTGATGTTAACTCCAAAACCGCTGCGCAGAAGTCAACCAAACTTCACCCAATAGTGTATTGTATCACAATCTAGTAGTTACATTTTGAAATTTGGTTCTAGGACATTTGGTTTGAGCGCAATCATCAAACTTAGTTAAAAAAAAGTCATTTAAGCCTTTTCACAGTGAGATCTATGCGATATGGCCGAGAAATGTAATTTTGATGTTAACTCCCAAACCGCTAGGCAGAAGTCAACCAAACTTCACCCAATAGTGTATTGTATCACAATCTAGTAGTTACATTTGGAAATTTGGTTCTAGGACATTTGGTTTGAGCGCAATCCTCAAACTTAGTTAAAAAAAAGTCATTTAAGCCTTTTATCAGTAAGATCTACGTGATATGGCCGAGAAATGTAATTTTGATGTTAACTCCCAAACCGCTGCGCAGAAGTCAACCAAGCTTCACCCAATAGTGTATGGTATCACAATCTAGTAGTTACATTTGGAAATTTGGTTCTAGGACATTTGGTTTGAGCGCAATCCTCAAACTTAGTTAAAAAAAGTCATTTAAGCCTTTTCTCAGTGAGATCTACGCGATATGGCCGAGAAATGTAATTTTGATGTTAACTCCCAAACCGCTGCGCAGAAGTCAACCAAACTTCACCCAAAAGTGTATTGTATCACAATCTAGTAGTTACATTTGGAAATTTGGTTCTAGGACATTTGGTTTGAGCGCAATCATCAAACTTAGTTAAGAAAAAGTCATTTAAGCCTTTTCGCAGTGAGATCTAGGCGATATGGCCGAGAAATGTAATTTTGATGTTAACTCCCAAACCGCTGCGCAGAAGTCAACCAAACTTCAACCAATAGTGTATTGTATCACAATCTAGTAGTTACATTTGGAAATTTGGTTCTAGGACATTTGGTTTGAGCGCAATCCTCAAACTTAGTTAAAAAAAAGTCATTTAAGCCTTTTCTCAGTGAGATCTACGCGATATGGCCGAGAAATGTAATTTTGATGTTAACTCCCAAACCGCTGCGCAGAAGTCAACCAAACTTCACCCAATAGTGTATTGTATCACAATCTAGTAGTTACATTTGGAAATTTGGTTCTAGGACATTTGGTTTGAGCGCAATCCTCAAACTTAGTTAAAAAAAGTCATTTAAGCCTTTTCTCAGTGAGATCTACGCGATATGGCCGAGAAATGTAATTTTGAGGTTAACTCCCAAACCGCTGCGCAGAAGTCAACCAAACTTCACCCAATAGTGTATTATATAACAATCTAGTAGTTACATTTGGAAATTTGGTTCTAGGACATTTGGTTTGAGCGCAATCATCAAACTTAATTAAAAAAGTCATTTAAGCCTTTTCACAGTGAGATCTATGTGATATGGCCGAGAAATGTAATTTTGATGTTCACTCCCAAACCGCTGCGCAGAAGTCAACCAAACTTCACCCAATACTTTATTGTATCACCATCTAGTAGTTACATTTGGAAATTTGGTTCTTGGACATTTGGTTTGAGCTCAATCCTCAAACTTAGTTAAAAAAAGTCATTTAAGCCTTTTCTCAGTGAGATCTACGCGATATGGCCGAGAAATGTAATTTTGTTGTTAACTCCCAAACCGCTGCGCAGAAGTCAACCAAACTTCACCCAATAGTGTATTTTATCACAATCTAGTAGTTACATTTGGAAATTTGGTTCTAGGACATTTGGTTTGAGTGCAATCCTCAAACTTAGTTTAAAAAAGTCATTTAAGCCTTTTTTCAGTGAGATCTACGCGATATGGCCGAGAAATGTAATTTTGATGTTAACTCCCAAACCGCTGCGCAGAAGTCAACCAAACTTCACCCAATAGTGTATTGTATCACAATCTAGTAGTTACATTTGGAAATTTGGTTCTAGGACATTTGGTTTGAGCGCAATCCTCAAACTTAGTTAAAAAAAAGTCATTTAAGCCTTTTATCAGTAAGATCTACGTGATATGGCCGAGAAATGTAATTTTGATGTTAACTCCCAAACCGCTGCGCAGAAGTCAACCAAACTTCACCCAATAGTGTATGGTATCACAATCTAGTAGTTACATTTGGAAATTTGGTTCTAGGACATTTGGTTTGAGCGCAATCCTCAAACTTAGTTAAAAAAAGTCATTTAAGCCTTTTCTCAGTGAGATCTACGCGATATGGCCGAGAAATGTAATTTTGAGGTTAACTCCCAAACCGCTGCGCAGAAGTCAACCAAACTTCACCCAATAGTGTATTATATAACAATCTAGTAGTTACATTTGGAAACTTGGTTCTAGGACATTTGGTTTGAGCGCAATCATCAAACTTAATTAAAAAAGTCATTTAAGCCTTTTCACAGTGAGATCTATGTGATATGGCCGAGAAATGTAATTTTGATGTTCACTCCCAAACCGCTGCGCAGAAGTCAACCAAACTTCACCCAATACTTTATTGTATCACCATCTAGTAGTTACATTTGGAAATTTGGTTCTTGGACATTTGGTTTGAGCTCAATCCTCAAACTTAGTTAAAAAAAGTCATTTAAGCCTTTTCTCAGTGAGATCTACGCGATATGGCCGAGAAATGTAATTTTGATGTTAACTCCCAAACCGCTGCGCAGAAGTCAACCAAACTTCACCCAATAGTGTATTTTATCACAATCTAGTAGTTACATTTGGAAATTTGGTTCTAGGACATTTGGTTTGAGTGCAATCCTCAAACTTAGTTTAAAAAAGTCATTTAAGCCTTTTTTCAGTGAGATCTACGCGATATGGCCGAGAAATGTAATTTTGATGTTAACTCCCAAACCGCTGCGCAGAAGTCAACCAAACTTCACCCAATAGTGTATTGTATCACAATCTAATAGTTACATTTGGAAATTTGGTTCTAGGACATTTGGTTTGAGCGCAATCTTCAAACTTAGTTAAAAAAAAAGTCATTTAAGCCCTTTCGCAGTGAGATCTAGGCTATATGGCCGAGAAATGTAATTTTGATGTTAACTCCCAAACCGCTGCGCAGAAGTAAACCAAACTTCACCCAATAGTGTATTGTATCACAATCTAGTAGTTACATTTGGAAATTTGGTTCTAGGACATTTGGTTTGAGCGCAATCCTCAAACTTAGTTAAAAAAACAAGTCATTTAAGCCTTTTCTCAGTGAGATCTACGCGATATGGCCGAGAAATGTAATTTTGATGTTAACTCCAAAACCGCTGCGCAGAAGTCAACCAAACTTCACCCAATAGTGTATTGTATCACAATCTAGTAGTTACATTTGGAAATTTGGTTCTAGGACATTTGGTTTGAGCGCAATCCTCAAACTTAGTTTAAAAAAAGTCATTTAAGCCTTTTCACAGTGAGATCTACGCGATATGGCCGAGAAATGTAATTTTGATGTTAACTCCCAAACCGCTGCGCAGAAGTCAACCAAACTTCACCCAATAGTGTATTATATAACAATCTAGTAGTTACATTTGGAAACTTGGTTCTAGGACATTTGGTTTGAGCGCAATCATCAAACTTAATTAAAAAAGTCATTTAAGCCTTTTCACAGTGAGATCTATGTGATATGGCCGAGAAATGTAATTTTGATGTTCACTCCCAAACCGCTGCGCAGAAGTCAACCAAACTTCACCCAATAGTTTATTGTATCACCATCTAGTAGTTACATTTGGAAATTTGGTTCTAGGACATTTGGTTTGAGCGCAATCCTCAAACTTAGTTAAAAAAAGTCATTTAAGCCTTTTCTCAGTGAGATCTACGCGATATGGCCGAGAAATGTAATTTTGATGTTAACTCCCTAACCGCTGCGCAGAAGTCAACCAAACTTCACCCAATAGTGTATTGTATCACAATCTAGTAGTTACATTTGGAAATTTGGTTCTAGGACATTTGGTTTGAGCGCAATCCTCAAACTTAGTTAAAAAAATGTCATATAAGCCTTTTCACAGTGAGATCTACGCGATATGGCCGAGAAATGTAATTTTGATGTTAACTCCAAAACCGCTGCGCAGAAGTCAACCAAACTTCACCCAATAGTGTATTGTATCACAATCTAGTAGTTACATTTGGAAATTTGGTTCTAGGACATTTGGTTTGAGCGCAATCCTCAAACTTAGTTAAAAAAAGTCATTTAAGCCTTTTCGCAGTGAGATCTACGCGATATGGCCGAGAAATGTAATTTTGATGTTAATTCCCAAACCGCTGCGCAGAAGTCAACAAAACTTCACCCAATAGTGTATTGTATCACAATCTAGTAGTTACATTTGGAAATTTGGTTCTAGGACATTTGGTTTGAGCGCAATCATCAAACTTAGTTAAGAAAAAGTCATTTAAGCCTTTTCGCAGTGAGATCTAGGCGATATGGCCGAGAAATGTAATTTTGATGTTAACTCCCAAACCGCTGCGCAGAAGTCAACCAAACTTCACCCAATAGTGTATTGTATCACAATCTAATAGTTACATTTGGAAATTTGGTGCTAGGACATTTGGTTTGAGCGCAATCATCAAACTTAGTTAAAAAAAGTCATTTAAGCCTTTTCGCAGTGAGATCTACGCGATATGGCCGAGAAATGTAATTTTGATGTTAATTCCCAAACCGCTGCGCAGAAGTCAACAAAACTTCACCCAATAGTGTATTGTATCACAATCTAGTAGTTACATTTGGAAATTTGGTTCTAGGACATTTGGTTTGAGCGCAATCCTCAAACTTAGTTAAAAAAAGTCATTTAAGCCTTTTCTCAGTGAGATCTACGCGATATGGCCGAGAAATGTAATTTTGATGTTAACTCCCAAACCGCTGCGCAGAAGTAAACCACACTTCACCCAATGGTGTATTGTATCACAGTCTAGTAGTTACATTTGGAAATTTGGTTCTAGGACATTTGGTTTGAGCGCAATCCTCAAACTTAGTTAAAAAAATGTCATAAAAGCCTTTTCACAGTGAGATCTACGCGATATGGCCGAGAAATGTAATTTTGATGTTAACTCCAAAACCGCTGCGCAGAAGTCAACCAAACTTCACCCAATAGTGTATTGTATCACAATCTAGTAGTTACATTTGGAAATTTGGTTCTAGGACATTTGGTTTGAGCGCAATCCTCAAACTTAGTTTAAAAAAAGTCATTTAAGCCTTTTCACAGTGAGATCTACGCGATATGGCCGAGAAATGTAATTTTGATGTTAACTCCCAAACCGCTGCGCAGAAGTCAACCAAACTTCACCCAATAGTGTATTATATAACAATCTAGTAGTTACATTTGGAAACTTGGTTCTAGGACATTTGGTTTGAGCGCAATCATCAAACTTAATTAAAAAAGTCATTTAAGCCTTTTCACAGTGAGATCTATGTGATATGGCCGAGAAATGTAATTTTGATGTTAACTCCAAAGCCGCTGCGCAGAAGTCAACCAAACTTCACCCAATAGTGTATTGTATCACAATCTAGTAGTTACATTTGGAAATTTGGTTCTAGGACATTTGGTTTGAGCGCAATCCTCAAACTTAGTTAAAAAAAAGTCATTTAAGCCTTTTCACAGTGAGATCTACGCGATATGGCCGAGAAATGTAATTTTGATGTTAACTCCAAAACCGCTGCGCAGAAGTCAACCAAACTTCAACCAATAGTGTATTGTATCACAATCTAGTAGTTACATTTGGAAATTTGGTTCTAGGACATTTGGTTTGAGCGCAATCCTCAAACTTAGTTAAAAAAAAGTCATTTAAGCCTTTTCTCAGTGAGATCTACGCGATATGGCCGAGAAATGTAATTTTGATGTTAACTCCCAAACCGCTGCGCAGAAGTCAACCAAACTTCACCCAATAGTGTATTGTATCACAATCTAGTAGTTACATTTGGAAATTTGGTTCTAGGACATTTGGTTTGAGCGCAATCCTCAAACTTAGTTAAAAAAAGTCATTTAAGCCTTTTCTCAGTGAGATCTACGCGATATGGCCGAGAAATGTAATTTTGAGGTTAACTCCCAAACCGCTGCGCAGAAGTCAACCAAACTTCACCCAATAGTGTATTATATAACAATCTAGTAGTTACATTTGGAAATTTGGTTCTAGGACATTTGGTTTGAGCGCAATCATCAAACTTAATTAAAAAAGTCATTTAAGCCTTTTCACAGTGAGATCTATGTGATATGGCCGAGAAATGTAATTTTGATGTTCACTCCCAAACCGCTGCGCAGAAGTCAACCAAACTTCACCCAATACTTTATTGTATCACCATCTAGTAGTTACATTTGGAAATTTGGTTCTTGGACATTTGGTTTGAGCTCAATCCTCAAACTTAGTTAAAAAAAGTCATTTAAGCCTTTTCTCAGTGAGATCTACGCGATATGGCCGAGAAATGTAATTTTGTTGTTAACTCCCAAACCGCTGCGCAGAAGTCAACCAAACTTCACCCAATAGTGTATTTTATCACAATCTAGTAGTTACATTTGGAAATTTGGTTCTAGGACATTTGGTTTGAGTGCAATCCTCAAACTTAGTTTAAAAAAGTCATTTAAGCCTTTTTTCAGTGAGATCTACGCGATATGGCCGAGAAATGTAATTTTGATGTTAACTCCCAAACCGCTGCGCAGAAGTCAACCAAACTTCACCCAATAGTGTATTGTATCACAATCTAGTAGTTACATTTGGAAATTTGGTTCTAGGACATTTGGTTTGAGCGCAATCCTCAAACTTAGTTAAAAAAAAGTCATTTAAGCCTTTTATCAGTAAGATCTACGTGATATGGCCGAGAAATGTAATTTTGATGTTAACTCCCAAACCGCTGCGCAGAAGTCAACCAAACTTCACCCAATAGTGTATGGTATCACAATCTAGTAGTTACATTTGGAAATTTGGTTCTAGGACATTTGGTTTGAGCGCAATCCTCAAACTTAGTTAAAAAAAGTCATTTAAGCCTTTTCTCAGTGAGATCTACGCGATATGGCCGAGAAATGTAATTTTGAGGTTAACTCCCAAACCGCTGCGCAGAAGTCAACCAAACTTCACCCAATAGTGTATTATATAACAATCTAGTAGTTACATTTGGAAACTTGGTTCTAGGACATTTGGTTTGAGCGCAATCATCAAACTTAATTAAAAAAGTCATTTAAGCCTTTTCACAGTGAGATCTATGTGATATGGCCGAGAAATGTAATTTTGATGTTCACTCCCAAACCGCTGCGCAGAAGTCAACCAAACTTCACCCAATACTTTATTGTATCACCATCTAGTAGTTACATTTGGAAATTTGGTTCTTGGACATTTGGTTTGAGCTCAATCCTCAAACTTAGTTAAAAAAAGTCATTTAAGCCTTTTCTCAGTGAGATCTACGCGATAT
The DNA here is from genome assembly GCF_030265065.1 of Corythoichthys intestinalis. Classification (NCBI taxonomy): domain Eukaryota; kingdom Metazoa; phylum Chordata; class Actinopteri; order Syngnathiformes; family Syngnathidae; genus Corythoichthys; species Corythoichthys intestinalis. The sequence goes on along the minus strand of NC_080414.1, from coordinate 39,414,750 downwards.
GGCCGAGAAATGTAATTTTGATGTTAACTCCCAAACCGCTGCGCAGAAGTCAACCAAACTTCACCCAATAGTGTATTTTATCACAATCTAGTAGTTACATTTGGAAATTTGGTTCTAGGACATTTGGTTTGAGTGCAATCCTCAAACTTAGTTTAAAAAAGTCATTTAAGCCTTTTTTCAGTGAGATCTACGCGATATGGCCGAGAAATGTAATTTTGATGTTAACTCCCAAACCGCTGCGCAGAAGTCAACCAAACTTCACCCAATAGTGTATTGTATCACAATCTAATAGTTACATTTGGAAATTTGGTTCTAGGACATTTGGTTTGAGCGCAATCTTCAAACTTAGTTAAAAAAAAAGTCATTTAAGCCCTTTCGCAGTGAGATCTAGGCTATATGGCCGAGAAATGTAATTTTGATGTTAACTCCCAAACCGCTGCGCAGAAGTAAACCAAACTTCACCCAATAGTGTATTGTATCACAATCTAGTAGTTACATTTGGAAATTTGGTTCTAGGACATTTGGTTTGAGCGCAATCCTCAAACTTAGTTAAAAAAACAAGTCATTTAAGCCTTTTCTCAGTGAGATCTACGCGATATGGCCGAGAAATGTAATTTTGATGTTAACTCCAAAACCGCTGCGCAGAAGTCAACCAAACTTCACCCAATAGTGTATTGTATCACAATCTAGTAGTTACATTTGGAAATTTGGTTCTAGGACATTTGGTTTGAGCGCAATCCTCAAACTTAGTTTAAAAAAAGTCATTTAAGCCTTTTCACAGTGAGATCTACGCGATATGGCCGAGAAATGTAATTTTGATGTTAACTCCCAAACCGCTGCGCAGAAGTCAACCAAACTTCACCCAATAGTGTATTATATAACAATCTAGTAGTTACATTTGGAAACTTGGTTCTAGGACATTTGGTTTGAGCGCAATCATCAAACTTAATTAAAAAAGTCATTTAAGCCTTTTCACAGTGAGATCTATGTGATATGGCCGAGAAATGTAATTTTGATGTTCACTCCCAAACCGCTGCGCAGAAGTCAACCAAACTTCACCCAATAGTTTATTGTATCACCATCTAGTAGTTACATTTGGAAATTTGGTTCTAGGACATTTGGTTTGAGCGCAATCCTCAAACTTAGTTAAAAAAAGTCATTTAAGCCTTTTCTCAGTGAGATCTACGCGATATGGCCGAGAAATGTAATTTTGATGTTAACTCCCTAACCGCTGCGCAGAAGTCAACCAAACTTCACCCAATAGTGTATTGTATCACAATCTAGTAGTTACATTTGGAAATTTGGTTCTAGGACATTTGGTTTGAGCGCAATCCTCAAACTTAGTTAAAAAAATGTCATATAAGCCTTTTCACAGTGAGATCTACGCGATATGGCCGAGAAATGTAATTTTGATGTTAACTCCAAAACCGCTGCGCAGAAGTCAACCAAACTTCACCCAATAGTGTATTGTATCACAATCTAGTAGTTACATTTGGAAATTTGGTTCTAGGACATTTGGTTTGAGCGCAATCCTCAAACTTAGTTAAAAAAAGTCATTTAAGCCTTTTCGCAGTGAGATCTACGCGATATGGCCGAGAAATGTAATTTTGATGTTAATTCCCAAACCGCTGCGCAGAAGTCAACAAAACTTCACCCAATAGTGTATTGTATCACAATCTAGTAGTTACATTTGGAAATTTGGTTCTAGGACATTTGGTTTGAGCGCAATCATCAAACTTAGTTAAGAAAAAGTCATTTAAGCCTTTTCGCAGTGAGATCTAGGCGATATGGCCGAGAAATGTAATTTTGATGTTAACTCCCAAACCGCTGCGCAGAAGTCAACCAAACTTCACCCAATAGTGTATTGTATCACAATCTAATAGTTACATTTGGAAATTTGGTGCTAGGACATTTGGTTTGAGCGCAATCATCAAACTTAGTTAAAAAAAGTCATTTAAGCCTTTTCGCAGTGAGATCTACGCGATATGGCCGAGAAATGTAATTTTGATGTTAATTCCCAAACCGCTGCGCAGAAGTCAACAAAACTTCACCCAATAGTGTATTGTATCACAATCTAGTAGTTACATTTGGAAATTTGGTTCTAGGACATTTGGTTTGAGCGCAATCCTCAAACTTAGTTAAAAAAAGTCATTTAAGCCTTTTCTCAGTGAGATCTACGCGATATGGCCGAGAAATGTAATTTTGATGTTAACTCCCAAACCGCTGCGCAGAAGTAAACCACACTTCACCCAATGGTGTATTGTATCACAGTCTAGTAGTTACATTTGGAAATTTGGTTCTAGGACATTTGGTTTGAGCGCAATCCTCAAACTTAGTTAAAAAAATGTCATAAAAGCCTTTTCACAGTGAGATCTACGCGATATGGCCGAGAAATGTAATTTTGATGTTAACTCCAAAACCGCTGCGCAGAAGTCAACCAAACTTCACCCAATAGTGTATTGTATCACAATCTAGTAGTTACATTTGGAAATTTGGTTCTAGGACATTTGGTTTGAGCGCAATCCTCAAACTTAGTTTAAAAAAAGTCATTTAAGCCTTTTCACAGTGAGATCTACGCGATATGGCCGAGAAATGTAATTTTGATGTTAACTCCCAAACCGCTGCGCAGAAGTCAACCAAACTTCACCCAATAGTGTATTATATAACAATCTAGTAGTTACATTTGGAAACTTGGTTCTAGGACATTTGGTTTGAGCGCAATCATCAAACTTAATTAAAAAAGTCATTTAAGCCTTTTCACAGTGAGATCTATGTGATATGGCCGAGAAATGTAATTTTGATGTTCACTCCCAAACCGCTGCGCAGAAGTCAACCAAACTTCACCCAATAGTTTATTGTATCACCATCTAGTAGTTTCATTTGGAAATTTGGTTCTAGGACATTTGGTTTGAGCGCAATCCTCAAACTTAGTTAAAAAAAGTCATTTAAGCCTTTTCTCAGTGAGATCTACGCGATATGGCCGAGAAATGTAATTTTGATGTTAACTCCCAAACCGCTGCGCAGAAGTCAACCAAACTTCACCCAATAGTGTATTTTATCACAGTCTAGTAGTTACATTTGGAAATTTGGTTCTAGGACATTTGGTTTGAGCGCAATCCTCAAACTTAGTTTAAAAAAGTCATTTAAGCCTTTTCTCAGTGAGATCTACGCGATATGGCCGAGAAATGTAATTTTGATGTTAACTCCCAAACCGCTGCGCAGAAGTCAACCAAACTTCACCCAATAGTGTATTGTATCACAATCTAATAGTTAGATTTGGAAATTTGGTTCTAGGACATTTGGTTTGAGCGCAATCCTCAAACTTAGTTAAAAAAAAAGTCATTTAAGCCTTTTCGCAGTGAGATCTAGGCGATATGGCCGAGAAATGTAATTTTGATGTTAACTCCCAAACCGCTGCGCAGAAGTCAACCAAACTTCACCCAATAGTGTATTGTATCACAATCTAGTAGTTACATTTGGAAATTTGGTTCTAGGACATTTGGTTTGAGCGCAATCCTCAAACTTAGTTAAAAAAAGTCATTTAAGCCTTTTCTCAGTGAGATCTACGCGATATGGCCGAGAAATGTAATTTTGATGTTAACTCCCAAACCGCTGCGCAGAAGTCAACCAAACTTCACCCAATAGTGTATTGTATCACAATCTAGTAGTTACATTTGGAAATTTGGTTCTAGGACATTTGGTTTGAGCGCAATCCTCAAACTTAGTTAAAAAAAAAAGTCATTTAAGCCTTTTCACAGTAAGATCTACGCGATATGGCCGAGAAATGTAATTTTGATGTTAACTCCAAAGCCGCTGCGCAGAAGTCAACCAAACTTCACCCAATAGTGTATTGTATCACAATCTAGTAGTTACATTTGGAAATTTGGTTCTAGGACATTTGGTTTGAGCGCAATCCTCAAACTTAGTTAAAAAAAAGTCATTTAAGCCTTTTCACAGTGAGATCTACGCGATATGGCCGAGAAATGTAATTTTGATGTTAACTCCAAAACCGCTGCGCAGAAGTCAACCAAACTTCACCCAATAGTGTATTGTATCACAATCTAATAGTTACATTTGGAAATTTGGTTCTAGGACATTTGGTTTGAGCGCAATCCTCAAACTTAGTTAAAAAAAAGTCATTTAAGCCTTTTCGCAGTAAGATCTACGCGATATGGCCGAGAAATGTAATTTTGATGTTAACTCCCAAACCGCTGCGCAGAAGTCAACCAAACTTCACCCAATAGTGTATTGTATCACAATCTAGTAGTTACATTTGGAAATTTGGTTCTAGGACATTTGGTTTGAGCGCAATCCTCAAACTTAGTTAAAAAAAAAAGTCATTTAAGCCTTTTCACAGTAAGATCTACGCGATATGGCCGAGAAATGTAATTTTGATGTTAACTCCCAAACCGCTGCGCAGAAGTCAACCAAACTTCACCCAATAGTGTATTGTATCACAATCTAGTAGTTACATTTGGAAATTTGGTTCTAGGACATTTGGTTTGAGCGCAATCCTCAAACTTAGTTAAAAAAAGTCATTTAAGCCTTTTCGCAGTGAGATCTACACGATATGGCCGAGAAATGTAATTTTGATGTTAACTCCAAAACCGCTGCGCAGAAGTCAACCAAACTTCACCCAATAGTGTATTGTATCACAATCTAGTAGTTACATTTTGAAATTTGGTTCTAGGACATTTGGTTTGAGCGCAATCATCAAACTTAGTTAAAAAAAAGTCATTTAAGCCTTTTCACAGTGAGATCTATGCGATATGGCCGAGAAATGTAATTTTGATGTTAACTCCCAAACCGCTAGGCAGAAGTCAACCAAACTTCACCCAATAGTGTATTGTATCACAATCTAGTAGTTACATTTGGAAATTTGGTTCTAGGACATTTGGTTTGAGCGCAATCCTCAAACTTAGTTAAAAAAAAGTCATTTAAGCCTTTTATCAGTAAGATCTACGTGATATGGCCGAGAAATGTAATTTTGATGTTAACTCCCAAACCGCTGCGCAGAAGTCAACCAAGCTTCACCCAATAGTGTATGGTATCACAATCTAGTAGTTACATTTGGAAATTTGGTTCTAGGACATTTGGTTTGAGCGCAATCCTCAAACTTAGTTAAAAAAAGTCATTTAAGCCTTTTCTCAGTGAGATCTACGCGATATGGCCGAGAAATGTAATTTTGATGTTAACTCCCAAACCGCTGCGCAGAAGTCAACCAAACTTCACCCAAAAGTGTATTGTATCACAATCTAGTAGTTACATTTGGAAATTTGGTTCTAGGACATTTGGTTTGAGCGCAATCATCAAACTTAGTTAAGAAAAAGTCATTTAAGCCTTTTCGCAGTGAGATCTAGGCGATATGGCCGAGAAATGTAATTTTGATGTTAACTCCCAAACCGCTGCGCAGAAGTCAACCAAACTTCAACCAATAGTGTATTGTATCACAATCTAGTAGTTACATTTGGAAATTTGGTTCTAGGACATTTGGTTTGAGCGCAATCCTCAAACTTAGTTAAAAAAAAGTCATTTAAGCCTTTTCTCAGTGAGATCTACGCGATATGGCCGAGAAATGTAATTTTGATGTTAACTCCCAAACCGCTGCGCAGAAGTCAACCAAACTTCACCCAATAGTGTATTGTATCACAATCTAGTAGTTACATTTGGAAATTTGGTTCTAGGACATTTGGTTTGAGCGCAATCCTCAAACTTAGTTAAAAAAAGTCATTTAAGCCTTTTCTCAGTGAGATCTACGCGATATGGCCGAGAAATGTAATTTTGAGGTTAACTCCCAAACCGCTGCGCAGAAGTCAACCAAACTTCACCCAATAGTGTATTATATAACAATCTAGTAGTTACATTTGGAAATTTGGTTCTAGGACATTTGGTTTGAGCGCAATCATCAAACTTAATTAAAAAAGTCATTTAAGCCTTTTCACAGTGAGATCTATGTGATATGGCCGAGAAATGTAATTTTGATGTTCACTCCCAAACCGCTGCGCAGAAGTCAACCAAACTTCACCCAATACTTTATTGTATCACCATCTAGTAGTTACATTTGGAAATTTGGTTCTTGGACATTTGGTTTGAGCTCAATCCTCAAACTTAGTTAAAAAAAGTCATTTAAGCCTTTTCTCAGTGAGATCTACGCGATATGGCCGAGAAATGTAATTTTGTTGTTAACTCCCAAACCGCTGCGCAGAAGTCAACCAAACTTCACCCAATAGTGTATTTTATCACAATCTAGTAGTTACATTTGGAAATTTGGTTCTAGGACATTTGGTTTGAGTGCAATCCTCAAACTTAGTTTAAAAAAGTCATTTAAGCCTTTTTTCAGTGAGATCTACGCGATATGGCCGAGAAATGTAATTTTGATGTTAACTCCCAAACCGCTGCGCAGAAGTCAACCAAACTTCACCCAATAGTGTATTGTATCACAATCTAGTAGTTACATTTGGAAATTTGGTTCTAGGACATTTGGTTTGAGCGCAATCCTCAAACTTAGTTAAAAAAAAGTCATTTAAGCCTTTTATCAGTAAGATCTACGTGATATGGCCGAGAAATGTAATTTTGATGTTAACTCCCAAACCGCTGCGCAGAAGTCAACCAAACTTCACCCAATAGTGTATGGTATCACAATCTAGTAGTTACATTTGGAAATTTGGTTCTAGGACATTTGGTTTGAGCGCAATCCTCAAACTTAGTTAAAAAAAGTCATTTAAGCCTTTTCTCAGTGAGATCTACGCGATATGGCCGAGAAATGTAATTTTGAGGTTAACTCCCAAACCGCTGCGCAGAAGTCAACCAAACTTCACCCAATAGTGTATTATATAACAATCTAGTAGTTACATTTGGAAACTTGGTTCTAGGACATTTGGTTTGAGCGCAATCATCAAACTTAATTAAAAAAGTCATTTAAGCCTTTTCACAGTGAGATCTATGTGATATGGCCGAGAAATGTAATTTTGATGTTCACTCCCAAACCGCTGCGCAGAAGTCAACCAAACTTCACCCAATACTTTATTGTATCACCATCTAGTAGTTACATTTGGAAATTTGGTTCTTGGACATTTGGTTTGAGCTCAATCCTCAAACTTAGTTAAAAAAAGTCATTTAAGCCTTTTCTCAGTGAGATCTACGCGATATGGCCGAGAAATGTAATTTTGATGTTAACTCCCAAACCGCTGCGCAGAAGTCAACCAAACTTCACCCAATAGTGTATTTTATCACAATCTAGTAGTTACATTTGGAAATTTGGTTCTAGGACATTTGGTTTGAGTGCAATCCTCAAACTTAGTTTAAAAAAGTCATTTAAGCCTTTTTTCAGTGAGATCTACGCGATATGGCCGAGAAATGTAATTTTGATGTTAACTCCCAAACCGCTGCGCAGAAGTCAACCAAACTTCACCCAATAGTGTATTGTATCACAATCTAATAGTTACATTTGGAAATTTGGTTCTAGGACATTTGGTTTGAGCGCAATCTTCAAACTTAGTTAAAAAAAAAGTCATTTAAGCCCTTTCGCAGTGAGATCTAGGCTATATGGCCGAGAAATGTAATTTTGATGTTAACTCCCAAACCGCTGCGCAGAAGTAAACCAAACTTCACCCAATAGTGTATTGTATCACAATCTAGTAGTTACATTTGGAAATTTGGTTCTAGGACATTTGGTTTGAGCGCAATCCTCAAACTTAGTTAAAAAAAAAAGTCATTTAAGCCTTTTCTCAGTGAGAATTACGCGATATGGCCGAGAAATGTAATTTTGATGTTAACTCCAAAACCGCTGCGCAGAAGTCAACCAAACTTCACCCAATAGTGTATTGTATCACAATCTAGTAGTTACATTTGGAAATTTGGTTCTAGGACATTTGGTTTGAGCGCAATCCTCAAACTTAGTTTAAAAAAAGTCATTTAAGCCTTTTCACAGTGAGATCTACGCGATATGGCCGAGAAATGTAATTTTGATGTTAACTCCCAAACCGCTGCGCAGAAGTCAACCAAACTTCACCCAATAGTGTATTATATAACAATCTAGTAGTTACATTTGGAAACTTGGTTCTAGGACATTTGGTTTGAGCGCAATCATCAAACTTAATTAAAAAAGTCATTTAAGCCTTTTCACAGTGAGATCTATGTGATATGGCCGAGAAATGTAATTTTGATGTTCACTCCCAAACCGCTGCGCAGAAGTCAACCAAACTTCACCCAATAGTTTATTGTATCACCATCTAGTAGTTACATTTGGAAATTTGGTTCTAGGACATTTGGTTTGAGCGCAATCCTCAAACTTAGTTAAAAAAAGTCATTTAAGCCTTTTCTCAGTGAGATCTACGCGATATGGCCGAGAAATGTAATTTTGATGTTAACTCCCAAACCGCTGCGCAGAAGTCAACCAAACTTCACCCAATAGTGTATTGTATCACAATCTAGTAGTTACATTTGGAAATTTGGTTCTAGGACATTTGGTTTGAGCGCAATCCTCAAACTTAGTTAAAAAAAGTCATTTAAGCCTTTTCTCAGTGAGATCTACGCGATATGGCCGAGAAATGTAATTTTGATGTTAACTCCCAAACCGCTGCGCAGAAGTAAACCACACTTCACCCAATGGTGTATTGTATCACAGTCTAGTAGTTACATTTGGAAATTTGGTTCTAGGACATTTGGTTTGAGCGCAATCCTCAAACTTAGTTAAAAAAATGTCATATAAGCCTTTTCACAGTGAGATCTACGCGATATGGCCGAGAAATGTAATTTTGATGTTAACTCCAAAACCGCTGCGCAGAAGTCAACCAAACTTCACCCAATAGTGTATTGTATCACAATCTAGTAGTTACATTTGGAAATTTGGTTCTAGGACATTTGGTTTGAGCGCAATCCTCAAACTTAGTTAAAAAAAGTCATTTAAGCCTTTTCGCAGTGAGATCAACGCGATATGGCCGAGAAATGTAATTTTGATGTTAACTCCCAAACCGCTGCGCAGAAGTCAACCAAACTTCAACCAATAGTGTATTGTATCACAATCTAGTAGTTTCATCTGGAAATTTGGTTCTAGGACATTTGGTTTGAGCGCAATCATCAAACTTAGTTAAAAAAAGTCATTTAAGCCTTTTCTCAGTGAGATCTACGCGATATGGCCGAGAAATGTAATTTTGATGTTAACTCCCAAAGCGCTGAGCAGAAGTCAACCAAACTTCACCCAATAGTGTATTTTATCACAATCTAGTAGTTACATTTGGAAATTTGGTTCTAGGACATTTGGTTTGAGCGCAATCATCAAACTTAGTTAAAAAAAGTCATTTAAGCCTTTTCACAGTGAGATCTACGCGATATGGCCGAGAAATGTAATTTTGATGTTAACTCCAAACCGCTGCGCAGAAGTCAACCAAACTTCACCCAATAGTGTAATGTATCACAATCTAGTAGTTACATTTGGAAATTTGGTTCTAGGACATTTGGTTTGAGCGCAATCATCAAACTTAGTTAAAAAAAAGTCATTTAAGCCTTTTCACAGTGAGATCTACGCGATATGGCTGAGAAATGTAATTTTATGTTAACTCCCAAACCGCTGCGCAGAAGTCAACCAAACTTCACCCAATAGTGTATTGTATCACAATATAGTAGTTACATTTGGAAATTTGGTTCTAGGACATTTGGTTTGAGCGCAATCATCAAACTTAGTTAAAAAAAGTCATTTAAGCCTTTTCACAGTGAGATCTACGCGATATGGCCGAGAAATGTAATTTTGATGTTAACTCCCAAACCGCTGCGCAGAAGTCAACCAAACTTCACCAAATAGTGTATTGTATTACAATCTAGTAGTTACATTTGGAAATTTGGTTCTAGGACATTTGGTTTGAGCGCAATCCTCAAACTTAGTTAAAAAAAATAATTTAAGCCTTTTCTCAGTGAGATCTACGCGATATGGCCGGGAAATGTAATTTTGATCTTAACTCCCAAACCGCTGCGCAGAAGTCAACCAAACTTCACCCAATAGTGTATTGTATCACAATCTAGTAGTTACATTTGGAAATTTGGTTCTAGGACATTTGGTTTGAGCGCAATCATCAAACTTAGTTAAAAAAAAGTCATTTAAGCCTTTTTGCAGTGAGATCTAGGCGATATGGCCGAGAAATGTAATTTTGATGTTAACTCCCAAACCGCTGCGCAGAAGTCAACCAAACTTCACCCAATAGTGTATTGTATCACAATCTAGTAGTTACATTTGGAAATTTGGTTCTAGGACATTTGGTTTGAGCGCAATCATCAAACTTAGTTAAAAAAAAGTCATGTAAGCCTTTTCACAGTGAGATCTACGCGATATGGCCGAGAAATGTAATTTTATGTTAACTCCCAAACCGCTGCGCAGAAGTCAACCAAACTTCACCCAATAGTGTATTGTATCACAATATAGTAGTTACATCTGGAAATTCGGTTCTAGGACATTTGGTTTGAGCGCAATCATCAAACTTAGTTAAAAAGTCATTTAAGCCTTTTCACAGTGAGATCTACGCGATATGGCCGAGAAATGTAATTTTGATGTTAACTCCCAAACCGCTGCGCAGAAGTCAACCAAACTTCACCCAATAGTGTATTGTATCACAATCTAGTAGTTACATTTGGAAATTTGGTTCTAGGACATTTGGTTTGAGCGCAATCATCAAACTTAGTTAAAAAAAAGTCATTTAAGCCTTTTGGCAGTTGGATCTAGGCGATATGGCCGAGAAATGTAATTTTGATGTTAACTCCCAAACCGCTGCGCAGAAGTCAACCAAACTTCACCCAATAGTGTATTGTATCACAATCTAGTAGTTACATTTGGAAATTTGGTTCTAGGACATTTGGTTTGAGCGCAATCCTCAAACTTAGTTAAAAAAAGTCATTTAAGCCTTTTCTCAGTGAGATCTACGCGATATGGCCGAGAAATGTAATTTTGATGTTAACTCCCAAACCGCTGCGCAGAAGTAAACCACACTTCACCCAATGGTGTATTGTATCACAGTCTAGTAGTTACATTTGGAAATTTGGTTCTAGGACATTTGGTTTGAGCGCAATCCTCAAACTTAGTTAAAAAAATGTCATATAAGCCTTTTCACAGTGAGATCTACGCGATATGGCCGAGAAATGTAATTTTGATGTTAACTCCAAAACCGCTGCGCAGAAGTCAACCAAACTTCACCCAATAGTGTATTGTATCACAATCTAGTAGTTACATTTGGAAATTTGGTTCTAGGACATTTGGTTTGAGCGCAATCCTCAAACTTAGTTAAAAAAAGTCATTTAAGCCTTTTCGCAGTGAGATCAACGCGATATGGCCGAGAAATGTAATTTTGATGTTAACTCCCAAACCGCTGCGCAGAAGTCAACCAAACTTCAACCAATAGTGTATTGTATCACAATCTAGTAGTTTCATCTGGAAATTTGGTTCTAGGACATTTGGTTTGAGCGCAATCATCAAACTTAGTTAAAAAAAGTCATTTAAGCCTTTTCTCAGTGAGATCTACGCGATATGGCCGAGAAATGTAATTTTGATGTTAACTCCCAAAGCGCTGCGCAGAAGTCAACCAAACTTCACCCAATAGTGTATTTTATCACAATCTAGTAGTTACATTTGGAAATTTGGTTCTAGGACATTTGGTTTGAGCGCAATCCTCATACTTAGTTAAAAAAAAGTCATTTAAGCCTTTTGGCAGTTGGATCTAGGCGATATGGCCGAGAAATGTAATTTTGATGTTAACTCCCAAACCGCTGCGCAGAAGTCAACCAAACTTCACCCAATAGTGTATTGTATCACAATCTAGTAGTTACATTTGGAAATTTGGTTCTAGGACATTTGGTTTGAGCGCAATCCTCAAACTTAGTTAAAAAAAAGTTTTTTAAGCCTTTTCTCAGTGAGATCAACGCGATATGGCCGAGAAATGTAATTTTGATGTTAACTCCCAAACCGCTGCGCAGAAGTCAACCAAACTTCACCCAATAGTGTATTTTATCACAATCTAGTAGTTTCATCTGGAAATTTGGTTCTAGGACATTTGGTTTGAGCGCAATCATCAAACTTAGTTAAAAAAAGTCATTTAAGCCTTTTCTCAGTGAGATCTACGCGATATGGCCGAGAAATGTAATTTTGATGTTAACTCCCAAAGCGCTGAGCAGAAGTCAACCAAACTTCACCCAATAGTGTATTTTATCACAATCTAGTAGTTACATTTGGAAATTTGGTTCTAGGACATTTGGTTTGAGCGCAATCATCAAACTTAGTTAAAAAAAGTCATTTAAGCCTTTTCACAGTGAGATCTACGCGATATGGCCGAGAAATGTAATTTTGATGTTAACTCCAAACCGCTGCGCAGAAGTCAACCAAACTTCACCCAATAGTGTAATGTATCACAATCTAGTAGTTACATTTGGAAATTTGGTTCTAGGACATTTGGTTTGAGCGCAATCATCAAACTTAGTTAAAAAAAAGTCATTTAAGCCTTTTCACAGTGAGATCTACGCGATATGGCTGAGAAATGTAATTTTATGTTAACTCCCAAACCGCTGCGCAGAAGTCAACCAAACTTCACCCAATAGTGTATTGTATCACAATATAGTAGTTACATTTGGAAATTTGGTTCTAGGACATTTGGTTTGAGCGCAATCATCAAACTTAGTTAAAAAAAGTCATTTAAGCCTTTTCACAGTGAGATCTACGCGATATGGCCGAGAAATGTAATTTTGATGTTAACTCCCAAACCGCTGCGCAGAAGTCAACCAAACTTCACCAAATAGTGTATTGTATTACAATCTAGTAGTTACATTTGGAAATTTGGTTCTAGGACATTTGGTTTGAGCGCAATCCTCAAACTTAGTTAAAAAAAATAATTTAAGCCTTTTCTCAGTGAGATCTACGCGATATGGCCGGGAAATGTAATTTTGATCTTAACTCCCAAACCGCTGCGCAGAAGTCAACCAAACTTCACCCAATAGTGTATTGTATCACAATCTAGTAGTTACATTTGGAAATTTGGTTCTAGGACATTTGGTTTGAGCGCAATCATCAAACTTAGTTAAAAAAAAGTCATTTAAGCCTTTTTGCAGTGAGATCTAGGCGATATGGCCGAGAAATGTAATTTTGATGTTAACTCCCAAACCGCTGCGCAGAAGTCAACCAAACTTCACCCAATAGTGTATTGTATCACAATCTAGTAGTTACATTTGGAAATTTGGTTCTAGGACATTTGGTTTGAGCGCAATCATCAAACTTAGTTAAAAAAAAGTCATGTAAGCCTTTTCACAGTGAGATCTACGCGATATGGCCGAGAAATGTAATTTTATGTTAACTCCCAAACCGCTGCGCAGAAGTCAACCAAACTTCACCCAATAGTGTATTGTATCACAATATAGTAGTTACATCTGGAAATTCGGTTCTAGGACATTTGGTTTGAGCGCAATCATCAAACTTAGTTAAAAAGTCATTTAAGCCTTTTCACAGTGAGATCTACGCGATATGGCCGAGAAATGTAATTTTGATGTTAACTCCCAAACCGCTGCGCAGAAGTCAACCAAACTTCACCCAATAGTGTATTGTATCACAATCTAGTAGTTACATTTGGAAATTTGGTTCTAGGACATTTGGTTTGAGCGCAATCATCAAACTTAGTTAAAAAAAAGTCATTTAAGCCTTTTGGCAGTTGGATCTAGGCGATATGGCCGAGAAATGTAATTTTGATGTTAACTCCAAAACCGCTGCGCAGAAGTCAACCAAACTTCACCCAATAGTGTATTGTATCACAATCTAGTAGTTACATTTTGAAATTTGGTTCTAGGACATTTGGTTTGAGCGCAATCATCAAACTTAGTTAAAAAAAAGTCATTTAAGCCTTTTCACAGTGAGATCTATGCGATATGGCCGAGAAATGTAATTTTGATGTTAACTCCCAAACCGCTGCGCAGAAGTCAACCAAACTTCACCCAATAGTGTATTGTATCACAATCTAGTAGTTACATTTGGAAATTTGGTTCTAGGACATTTGGTTTGAGCGCAATCATCAAACTTAGTTAAAAAAAAGTCATTTAAGCCTTTTGGCAGTTGGATCTAGGCGATATGGCCGAGAAATGTAATTTTGATGTTAACTCCCAAACCGCTGCGCAGAAGTCAACCAAACTTCACCCAATAGTGTATTGTATCACAATCTAGTAGTTACATTTGGAAATTTGGTTCTAGGACATTTGGTTTGAGCGCAATCCTCAAACTTAGTTAAAAAAAAGTTTTTTAAGCCTTTTCTCAGTGAGATCTACGCGATATTGCCGAGAAATGTAATTTTGATGTTAACTCCCAAACCGCTGCGCAGAAGTCAACCAAACTTCACCCAATAGTGTATTGTATCACAATCTAGTAGTTACATTTGGAAATTTGGTTCTAGGACATTTGGTTTGAGCGCAATCATCAAACTTAGTTAAAAAAAAGTCATTTAAGCCTTTTCACAGTGAGATCTACGCGATATGGCCGAGAAATGTAATTTTATGTTAACTCCCAAACCGCTGCGCAGAAGTCAACCAAACTTCACCCAATAGTGTATTGTATCACAATATAGTAGTTACATCTGGAAATTTGGTTCTAGGACATTTGGTTTGAGCGCAATCATCAAACTTAGTTAAAAAGTCATTTAAGCCTTTTCACAGTGAGATCTACGCGAAATGGCCGAGAAATGTAATTTTGATGTTAACTCCCAAACCGCTGCGCAGAAGTCAACCAAACTTCACCCAATAGTGTATTGTATCACAATCTAGTAGTTACATTTGGAAATTTGGTTCTAGGACATTTGGTTTGAGCGCAATCATCAAACTTAGTTAAAAAAAAGTCATTTAAGCCTTTTGGCAGTTGGATCTAGGCGATATGGCCGAGAAATGTAATTTTGATGTTAACTCCCAAACCGCTGCGCAGAAGTCAACCAAACTTCACCCAATAGTGTATTGTATCACAATCTAGTAGTTACATTTGGAAATTTGGTTCTAGGACATTTGGTTTGAGCGCAATCCTCAAACTTAGTTAAAAAAAAGTTTTTTAAGCCTTTTCTCAGTGAGATCTACGCGATATGGCCGAGAAATGTAATTTTGATGTTAACTCCCAAACCGCTGCGCAGAAGTCAACCAAACTTCACCCAATAGTGTATTTTATCACAATCTAGTAGTTACATTTGGAAATTTGGTTCTAGGACATTTGGTTTGAGCGCAATTATCAAACTTAGTTAAAAAAAGTCATTTAAGCCTTTTCACAGTGAGATCTACGCGATATGGCCGAGAAATGTAATTTTGATGTTAACTCCCAAACCGCTGCGCAGAAGTCAACCAAACTTCACCCAATAGTGTATTGTATCACAATCTAGTAGTTACATTTGGAAATTTGGTTCTAGGACATTTGGTTTGAGCGCAATCATCAAACTTAGTTAAAAAAAAGTCATTTAAGCCTTTTCACAGTGAGATCTACGCGATATGGCCGAGAAATGTAATTTTATGTTAACTCCCAAACCGCTGCGCAGAAGTCAACCAAACTTCACCCAATAGTGTATTGTATCACAATCTAGTAGTTACATTTGGAAATTTGGTTCTAGGACATTTGGTTTGAGCGCAATCATCAAACTTAGTTTAAAAAAAAGTCATTTAAGCCTTTTTGCAGTGAGATCTAGGCGATATGGCCGAGAAATGTAATTTTGATGTTAACTCCCAAACCGCTGCGCAGAAGTCAACCAAACTTCACCCAATAGTGTATTGTATCACAATCTAGTAGTTACATTTGGAAATTTGGTTCTAGGACATTTGGTTTGAGCGCAATCATCAAACTTAGTTAAAAAAAAGTCATTTAAGCCTTTTCACAGTGAGATCTACGCGATATGGCTGAGAAATGTAATTTTATGTTAACTCCCAAACCGCTGCGCAGAAGTCAACCAAACTTCACCCAATAGTGTATTGTATCACAATATAGTAGTTACATTTGGAAATTTGTTTCTAGGACATTTGGTTTGAGCGCAATCATCAAACTTAGTTAAAAAAAGTCATTTAAGCCTTTTCACAGTGAGATCTACGCGATATGGCCGAGAAATGTAATTTTGATGTTAACTCCCAAACCGCTGCGCAGAAGTCAACCAAACTTCACCAAATAGTGTATTGTATTACAATCTAGTAGTTACATTTGGAAATTTGGTTCTAGGACATTTGGTTTGAGCGCAATCATCAAACTTAGTTAAAAAAAAGTCATTTAAGCCTTTTTGCAGTGAGATCTAGGCGATATGGCCGAGAAATGTAATTTTGATGTTAACTCCCAAACCGCTGCGCAGAAGTCAACCAAACTTCACCCAATAGTGTATTGTATCACAATCTAGTAGTTACATTTGGAAATTTGGTTCTAGGACATTTGGTTTGAGCGCAATCATCAAACTTAGTTAAAAAAAAGTCATTTAAGCCTTTTCACAGTGAGATCTACGCGATATGGCCGAGAAATGTAATTTTATGTTAACTCCCAAACCGCTGCGCAGAAGTCAACCAAACTTCACCCAATAGTGTATTGTATCACAATATAGTAGTTACATCTGGAAATTTGGTTCTAGGACATTTGGTTTGAGCGCAATCATCAAACTTAGTTAAAAAGTCATTTAAGCCTTTTCACAGTGAGATCTACGCGAAATGGCCGAGAAATGTAATTTTGATGTTAACTCCCAAACCGCTGCGCAGAAGTCAACCAAACTTCACCCAATAGTGTATTGTATCACAATCTAGTAGTTACATTTGGAAATTTGGTTCTAGGACATTTGGTTTGAGCGCAATCATCAAACTTAGTTAAAAAAAAGTCATTTAAGCCTTTTGGCAGTTGGATCTAGGCGATATGGCCGAGAAATGTAATTTTGATGTTAACTCCCAAACCGCTGCGCAGAAGTCAACCAAACTTCACCCAATAGTGTATTGTATCACAATCTAGTAGTTACATTTGGAAATTTGGTTCTAGGACATTTGGTTTGAGCGCAATCCTCAAACTTAGTTAAAAAAAAGTTTTTTAAGCCTTTTCTCAGTGAGATCTACGCGATATGGCCGAGAAATGTAATTTTGATGTTAACTCCCAAACCGCTGCGCAGAAGTCAACCAAACTTCACCCAATAGTGTATTTTATCACAATCTAGTAGTTACATTTGGAAATTTGGTTCTAGGACATTTGGTTTGAGCGCAATTATCAAACTTAGTTAAAAAAAGTCATTTAAGCCTTTTCACAGTGAGATCTACGCGATATGGCCGAGAAATGTAATTTTGATGTTAACTCCCAAACCGCTGCGCAGAAGTCAACCAAACTTCACCCAATAGTGTATTGTATCACAATCTAGTAGTTACATTTGGAAATTTGGTTCTAGGACATTTGGTTTGAGCGCAATCATCAAACTTAGTTAAAAAAAAGTCATTTAAGCCTTTTCACAGTGAGATCTACGCGATATGGCCGAGAAATGTAATTTTATGTTAACTCCCAAACCGCTGCGCAGAAGTCAACCAAACTTCACCCAATAGTGTATTGTATCACAATCTAGTAGTTACATTTGGAAATTTGGTTCTAGGACATTTGGTTTGAGCGCAATCATCAAACTTAGTTTAAAAAAAAGTCATTTAAGCCTTTTTGCAGTGAGATCTAGGCGATATGGCCGAGAAATGTAATTTTGATGTTAACTCCCAAACCGCTGCGCAGAAGTCAACCAAACTTCACCCAATAGTGTATTGTATCACAATCTAGTAGTTACATTTGGAAATTTGGTTCTAGGACATTTGGTTTGAGCGCAATCATCAAACTTAGTTAAAAAAAAGTCATTTAAGCCTTTTCACAGTGAGATCTACGCGATATGGCTGAGAAATGTAATTTTATGTTAACTCCCAAACCGCTGCGCAGAAGTCAACCAAACTTCACCCAATAGTGTATTGTATCACAATATAGTAGTTACATTTGGAAATTTGGTTCTAGGACATTTGGTTTGAGCGCAATCATCAAACTTAGTTAAAAAAAGTCATTTAAGCCTTTTCACAGTGAGATCTACGCGATATGGCCGAGAAATGTAATTTTGATGTTAACTCCCAAACCGCTGCGCAGAAGTCAACCAAACTTCACCAAATAGTGTATTGTATTACAATCTAGTAGTTACATTTGGAAATTTGGTTCTAGGACATTTGGTTTGAGCGCAATCCTCAAACTTAGTTAAAAAAAGTAATTTAAGCCTTTTCTCAGTGAGATCTACGCGATATGGCCGGGAAATGTAATTTTGATCTTAACTCCCAAACCGCTGCGCAGAAGTCAACCAAACTTCACCCAATAGTGTATTGTATCACAATCTAGTAGTTACATTTGGAAATTTGGTTCTAGGACATTTGGTTTGAGCGCAATCCTCAAACTTAGTTAAAAAAAAAGTTTTTTAAGCCTTTTCTCAGTGAGATCTACGCGATATGGCCGAGAAATGTAATTTTGATGTTAACTCCCAAACCGCTGCGCAGAAGTCAACCAAACTTCACCCAATAGTGTATTTTATCACAATCTAGTAGTTACATTTGGAAATTTGGTTCTAGGACATTTGGTTTGAGCGCAATTATCAAACTTAGTTAAAAAAAGTCATTTAAGCCTTTTCACAGTGAGATCTACGCGATATGGCCGAGAAATGTAATTTTGATGTTAACTCCCAAACCGCTGCGCAGAAGTCAACCAAACTTCACCCAATAGTGTATTGTATCACAATCTAGTAGTTACATTTGGAAATTTGGTTCTAGGACATTTGGTTTGAGCGCAATCATCAAACTTAGTTAAAAAAAAGTCATTTAAGCCTTTTCACAGTGAGATCTACGCGATATGGCCGAGAAATGTAATTTTATGTTAACTCCCAAACCGCTGCGCAGAAGTCAACCAAACTTCACCCAATAGTGTATTGTATCACAATCTAGTAGTTACATTTGGAAATTTGGTTCTAGGACATTTGGTTTGAGCGCAATCATCAAACTTAGTTTAAAAAAAAGTCATTTAAGCCTTTTTGCAGTGAGATCTAGGCGATATGGCCGAGAAATGTAATTTTGATGTTAACTCCCAAACCGCTGCGCAGAAGTCAACCAAACTTCACCCAATAGTGTATTGTATCACAATCTAGTAGTTACATTTGGAAATTTGGTTCTAGGACATTTGGTTTGAGCGCAATCATCAAACTTAGTTAAAAAAAAGTCATTTAAGCCTTTTCACAGTGAGATCTACGCGATATGGCTGAGAAATGTAATTTTATGTTAACTCCCAAACCGCTGCGCAGAAGTCAACCAAACTTCACCCAATAGTGTATTGTATCACAATATAGTAGTTACATTTGGAAATTTGGTTCTAGGACATTTGGTTTGAGCGCAATCATCAAACTTAGTTAAAAAAAGTCATTTAAGCCTTTTCACAGTGAGATCTACGCGATATGGCCGAGAAATGTAATTTTGATGTTAACTCCCAAACCGCTGCGCAGAAGTCAACCAAACTTCACCAAATAGTGTATTGTATTACAATCTAGTAGTTACATTTGGAAATTTGGTTCTAGGACATTTGGTTTGAGCGCAATCCTCAAACTTAGTTAAAAAAAGTAATTTAAGCCTTTTCTCAGTGAGATCTACGCGATATGGCCGGGAAATGTAATTTTGATCTTAACTCCCAAACCGCTGCGCAGAAGTCAACCAAACTTCACCCAATAGTGTATTGTATCAAAATCTAGTAGTCACATTTGGAAATTTGGTTCTAGGACATTTGGTTTGAGCGCAATCATCAAACTTAGTTAAAAAAAAGTCATTTAAGCCTTTTTGCAGTGAGATCTAGGCGATATGGCCGAGAAATGTAATTTTGATGTTAACTCCCAAACCGCTGCGCAGAAGTCAACCAAACTTCACCCAATAGTGTATTGTATCACAATCTAGTAGTTACATTTGGAAATTTGGTTCTAGGACATTTGGTTTGAGCGCAATCATCAAACTTAGTTAAAAAAAAGTCATTTAAGCCTTTTCACAGTGAGATCTACGCGATATGGCCGAGAAATGTAATTTTATGTTAACTCCCAAACCGCTGCGCAGAAGTCAACCAAACTTCACCCAATAGTGTATTGTATCACAATATAGTAGTTACATCTGGAAATTTGGTTCTAGGACATTTGGTTTGAGCGCAATCATCAAACTTAGTTAAAAAGTCATTTAAGCCTTTTCACAGTGAGATCTACGCGAAATGGCCGAGAAATGTAATTTTGATGTTAACTCCCAAACCGCTGCGCAGAAGTCAACCAAACTTCACCCAATAGTGTATTGTATCACAATCTAGTAGTTACATTTGGAAATTTGGTTCTAGGACATTTGGTTTGAGCGCAATCATCAAACTTAGTTAAAAAAAAGTCATTTAAGCCTTTTGGCAGTTGGATCTAGGCGATATGGCCGAGAAATGTAATTTTGATGTAACTCCCAAACCGCTGCGCAGAAGTCAACCAAACTTCACCCAATAGTGTATTGTATCACAATCTAGTAGTTACATTTGGAAATTTGGTTCTAGGACATTTGGTTTGAGCGCAATCCTCAAACTTAGTTAAAAAAAAGTTTTTTAAGCCTTTTCTCAGTGAGATCTACGCGATATGGCCGAGAAATGTAATTTTGATGTTAACTCCCAAACCGCTGCGCAGAAGTCAACCAAACTTCACCCAATAGTGTATTTTATCACAATCTAGTAGTTACATTTGGAAATTTGGTTCTAGGACATTTGGTTTGAGCGCAATCATCAAACTTAGTTAAAAAAAGGCATTTAAGCCTTTTCACAGTGAGATCTACGCGATATGGCCGAGAAATGTAATTTTGATGTTAACTCCCAAACCGCTGCGCAGAAGTCAACCAAACTTCACCCAATAGTGTATTGTATCACAATCTAGTAGTTACATTTGGAAATTTGGTTCTAGGACATTTGGTTTGAGCGCAATCATCAAACTTAGTTAAAAAAAAGTCATTTAAGCCTTTTCACAGTGAGATCTACGCGATATGGCCGAGAAATGTAATTTTATGTTAACTCCCAAACCGCTGCGCAGAAGTCAACCAAACTTCACCCAATAGTGTATTGTATCACAATATAGTAGTTACATCTGGAAATTTGGTTCTAGGACATTTGGTTTGAGCGCAATCATCAAACTTAGTTAAAAAGTCATTTAAGCCTTTTCACAGTGAGATCTACGCGAAATGGCCGAGAAATGTAATTTTGATGTTAACTCCCAAACCGCTGCGCAGAAGTCAACCAACTTTCACCCAATAGTGTATTGTATCACAATCTAGTAGTTACATTTGGAAATTTGGTTCTAGGACATTTGGTTTGAGCGCATCATCAAACTTAGTTAAAAAAAAGTCATTTAAGCCTTTTGGCAGTTGGATCTAGGCGATATGGCCGAGAAATGTAATTTTGATGTTAACTCCCAAACCGCTGCGCAGAAGTCAACCAAACTTCACCCAATAGTGTATTGTATCACAATCTAGTAGTTACATTTGGAAATTTGGTTCTAGGACATTTGGTTTGAGCGCAATCCTCAAACTTAGTTAAAAAAAAGTTTTTTAAGCCTTTTCTCAGTGAGATCTACGCGATATGGCCGAGAAATGTAATTTTGATGTTAACTCCCAAACCGCTGCGCAGAAGTCAACCAAACTTCACCCAATAGTGTATTTTATCACAATCTAGTAGTTACATTTGGAAATTTGGTTCTAGGACATTTGGTTTGAGCGCAATCCTCAAACTTAGTTAAAAAAAAAGTCATTTAAGCCTTTTCTCAGTGAGATCTACGCGATATGGCCGAGAAATGTAATTTTGATATTAACTCCCAAACTGCTGCGCAGAAGTCAACCAAACTTCACCCAATAGTGTATTGTATCACAATCTAGTACAGTGATACCTCAGCTCACGAACATAATTGGTTCCCAGAAAGTGTGTGTGAGGCGAAAAGTTCGTCTTCCGAACATTTATTTCCCATAAGAAACCATTAAAATGAGAATAATCCGTTCCCAGGTCCCCATAAAACATAATTTTCTACTAAATAAGCCTTAAAACTACACAAAAATATACCTTATTTTATGTATAATAAGTGTGCTATTGTATTATAATTAAAGAAATAAACTGTACTGTATAATAAAGTTGTTTTATTTACCTTTGCGATGGTATGGGAGTGGGAGGAGTGGGAGGAGGAGGGAGGGAGTTACTGTTTGGAAGGAGAGTGTTACCGGCAAAGTGCGCAGTTAGCGTAGACTCCACTGCTGTGCCCCCCACATGCTTTTGGTTGTTAATAAAAGTGCCCACAAAAAGCCATCCGACGCCTCTGGGTGTTTGTATGCACGCCGCCTCCTTTCTGGAGAGGAAATCGGGCGAACCGAAGACAACCGACGACAACGAGCCAACGTGACTCGCCGGTCCACTTCTCACGACGGTGGGAAGCTGAAAGCACCGCCAATTACCAGTCGAGGGCGAATTGGTAACACGAGTCAACTTCCATAAGGACTGTATGTAACTCTTTTTCGGTCCCATAATAGCAAAAGTACACTCAATATGGTCCAAAATGTCTATCAAACACAAACCACGTCCGCACTCAACGAAAGGGAGGGGACGAACTGGGACGCCGTGAGCGTGCGTCAGGCGTCAGCTTCTCGTGGCGCTGTCCGACCGCGTGGCTTGGTTCGTCCGCCGAAAACTAGTTCGCCAGCAGAGACTATATGCTCGCGAATTTAATGTTCTTGAGGCGAAAAGTTCGTGAGCTTAAGCGTTCGTGAGCCGAGGTATCACTGTAGTTACATTTGGAAATTTGGTTCTAGGACATTTGGTTTGAGCACAATCCTCAGACTTAATTTAAAAAAGTCATTTAAGCCTTTTCACAGTGAGATTTACGCGATATGGCCGAGAAATGTAATTTGAATGTTAACTCCCAAACCGCTGCGCAGAAGTCAACCAAACTTCACCCAATAGTGTATTGTATCACAATCTAGTAGTTATATTTGGAAATTTGGTTCTAGGACATTTGGTTTGAGCGCAATCCTCAAACTTAGTTAAAAAAAGTCATTTAAGTCTTTTCGCAGTGAGATCTATGCGATATGGCCGAGAAATGTAATTTTGATGTTAACTCCCAAACCGCTGCGCAGAAGTCAACCAAACTTCACCCAATAGTGTATTGTATCACAATCTAGTAGTTACATTTGGAAATTTGGTTCTAGGACATTTGGTTTGAGCGCAATCCTCAAACTTAGTTAAAAAAAAGTCATTTAAGCCTTTTCTCAGTGAGATCTACGCGATATGGCCGAGAAATGTAATTTTGATGTTAACTCCCAAACCGCTGCGCAGAAGTCAACCAAACTTCACCCAATAGTGTATTGTATCACAATCTAGTAGTTACATTTGGAAATTTGGTTCTAGGACATTTGGTTTGAGCGCAATCATCAAACTTAGTTTAAAAAAAAGTCATTTAAGCCTTTTTGCAGTGAGATCTAGGCGATATGGCCGAGAAATGTAATTTTGATGTTAACTCCCAAACCGCTGCGCAGAAGTCAACCAAACTTCACCCAATAGTGTATTGTATCACAATATAGTAGTTACATTTGGAAATTTGGTTCTAGGACATTTGGTTTGAGCGCAATCATCAAACTTAGTTAAAAAAAGTCATTTAAGCCTTTTCACAGTGAGATCTACGCGATATGGCCGAGAAATGTAATTTTGATGTTAACTCCCAAACCGCTGCGCAGAAGTCAACCAAACTTCACCAAATAGTGTATTGTATTACAATCTAGTAGTTACATTTGGAAATTTGGTTCTAGGACATTTGGTTTGAGCGCAATCCTCAAACTTAGTTAAAAAAAGTCATTTAAGCCTTTTCTCAGTGAGATCTACGCGATATGGCCGGGAAATGTAATTTTGATGTTAACTCCCAAACCGCTGCGCAGAAGTCAACCAAACTTCACCCAATAGTGTATTGTATCACAATCTAGTAGTTACATTTGGAAATTTGGTTCTAGGACATTTGGTTTGAGCGCAATCATCAAACTTAGTTAAAAAAAGTCATTTAAGCCTTTTCACAGTGAGATCTACGCGATATGGCCGAGAAATGTAATTTTATGTTAACTCCCAAACCGCTGCGCAGAAGTCAACCAAACTTCACCCAATAGTGTATTGTATCACAATATAGTAGTTACATTTGGAAATTTGGTTCTAGGACATTTGGTTTGAGCGCAATCATCAAACTTAGTTAAAAAAAGTCATTTAAGCCTTTTCTCAGTGAGATCTACGCGATATGGCCGAGAAATGTAATTTTAATGTTCACTCCCAAACCGCTGCGCAGAAGTCAACCAAACTTCACCCAATAGTTTATTGTATCACCATCTAGTAGTTACATTTGGAAATTTGGTTCTAGGACATTTGGTTTGAGCGCAATCCTCAAACTTAGTTAAAAAAAGTCATTTAAGCCTTTTCTCAGTGAGATCTACGCGATATGGCCGAGAAATGTAATTTTGATGTTAACTCCCAAACCGCTGCGCAGAAGTCAACCAAACTTCACCCAATAGTGTATTGTATCACAATCTAGTAGTTACATTTGGAAATTTTGTTCTAGGACATTTGGTTTGAGCGCAATCCTCAAACTTAGTTAAAAAAAGTCATTTAAGCCTTTTCTCAGTGAGATCTACGCGATATGGCCGAGAAATGTAATTTTGATGTTAACTCCCAAACCGCTGCGCAGAAGTAAACCACACTTCACCCAATGGTGTATTGTATCACAGTCTAGTAGTTACATTTGGAAATTTGGTTCTAGGACATTTGGTTTGAGCGCAATCCTCAAACTTAGTTAAAAAAATGTCATATAAGCCTTTTCACAGTGAGATCTACGCGATATGGCCGAGAAATGTAATTTTGATGTTAACTCCAAAACCGCTGCGCAGAAGTCAACCAAACTTCACCCAATAGTGTATTGTATCACAATCTAGTAGTTACATTTGGAAATTTGGTTCTAGGACATTTGGTTTGAGCGCAATCATCAAACTTAGTTAAAAAAAAGTCATTTAAGCCTTTTCTCAGTGAGATCTACGCGATATGGCCGAGAAATGTAATTTTGATGTTAACTCCCAAACCGCTGCGCAGAAGTAAACCACACTTCACCCAATGGTGTATTGTATCACAGTCTAGTAGTTACATTTGGAAATTTGGTTCTAGGACATTTGGTTTGAGCGCAATCCTCAAACTTAGTTAAAAAAAAGTCATTTAAGCCTTTTGGCAGTTGGATCTAGGCGATATGGCCGAGAAATGTAATTTTGATGTTAACTCCCAAACCGCTGCGCAGAAGTCAACCAAACTTCACCCAATAGTGTATTGTATCACAATCTAGTAGTTACATTTGGAAATTTGGTTCTAGGACATTTGGTTTGAGCGCAATCCTCAAACTTAGTTAAAAAAAAAGTTTTTTAAGCCTTTTCTCAGTGAGATCTACGCGATATGGCCGAGAAATGTAATTTTGATGTTAACTCCCAAACCGCTGCGCAGAAGTCAACCAAACTTCACCCAATAGTGTATTTTATCACAATCTAGTAGTTACATTTGGAAATTTGGTTCTAGGACATTTGGTTTGAGCGCAATCATCAAACTTAGTTAAAAAAAGTCATTTAAGCCTTTTCACAGTGAGATCTACGCGATATGGCCGAGAAATGTAATTTTAATGTTAACTCCCAAACCGCTGCGCAGAAGTCAACCAAACTTCACCCAATAGTGTATTGTATCACAATCTAGTAGTTACATTTGGAAATTTGGTTCTAGGACATTTGGTTTGAGCGCAATCATCAAACTTAGTTAAAAAAAAGTCATTTAAGCCTTTTCACAGTGAGATCTACGCGATATGGCTGAGAAATGTAATTTTATGTTAACTCCCAAACCGCTGCGCAGAAGTCAACCAAACTTCACCCAATAGTGTATTGTATCACAATATAGTAGTTACATTTGGAAATTTGGTTCTAGGACATTTGGTTTGAGCGCAATCATCAAACTTAGTTAAAAAAAGTCATTTAAGCCTTTTCACAGTGAGATCTACGCGATATGGCCGAGAAATGTAATTTTGATGTTAACTCCCAAACCGCTGCGCAGAAGTCAACCAAACTTCACCAAATAGTGTATTGTATTACAATCTAGTAGTTACATTTGGAAATTTGGTTCTAGGACATTTGGTTTGAGCGCAATCCTCAAACTTAGTTAAAAAAAATAATTTAAGCCTTTTCTCAGTGAGATCTACGCGATATGGCCGGGAAATGTAATTTTGATCTTAACTCCCAAACCGCTGCGCAGAAGTCAACCAAACTTCACCCAATAGTGTATTGTATCACAATCTAGTAGTTACATTTGGAAATTTGGTTCTAGGACATTTGGTTTGAGCGCAATCATCAAACTTAGTTAAAAAAAAGTCATTTAAGCCTTTTTGCAGTGAGATCTAGGCGATATGGCCGAGAAATGTAATTTTGATGTTAACTCCCAAACCGCTGCGCAGAAGTCAACCAAACTTCACCCAATAGTGTATTGTATCACAATCTAGTAGTTACATTTGGAAATTTGGTTCTAGGACATTTGGTTTGAGCGCAATCATCAAACTTAGTTAAAAAAAAGTCATTTAAGCCTTTTCACAGTGAGATCTACGCGATATGGCCGAGAAATGTAATTTTATGTTAACTCCCAAACCGCTGCGCAGAAGTCAACCAAACTTCACCCAATAGTGTATTGTATCACAATATAGTAGTTACATCTGGAAATTTGGTTCTAGGACATTTGGTTTGAGCGCAATCATCAAACTTAGTTAAAAAAAGTCATTTAAGCCTTTTCACAGTGAGATCTACGCGATATGGCCGAGAAATGTAATTTTAATGTTAACTCCCAAACCGCTGCGCAGAAGTCAACCAAACTTCACCCAATAGTGTATTGTATCACAATCTAGTAGTTACATTTGGAAATTTGGTTCTAGGACATTTGGTTTGAGCGCAATCATCAAACTTAGTTAAAAAAAAGTCATTTAAGCCTTTTCACAGTGAGATCTACGCGATATGGCTGAGAAATGTAATTTTATGTTAACTCCCAAACCGCTGCGCAGAAGTCAACCAAACTTCACCCAATAGTGTATTGTATCACAATATAGTAGTTACATTTGGAAATTTGGTTCTAGGACATTTGGTTTGAGCGCAATCATCAAACTTAGTTAAAAAAAGTCATTTAAGCCTTTTCACAGTGAGATCTACGCGATATGGCCGAGAAATGTAATTTTGATGTTAACTCCCAAACCGCTGCGCAGAAGTCAACCAAACTTCACCAAATAGTGTATTGTATTACAATCTAGTAGTTACATTTGGAAATTTGGTTCTAGGACATTTGGTTTGAGCGCAATCCTCAAACTTAGTTAAAAAAAATAATTTAAGCCTTTTCTCAGTGAGATCTACGCGATATGGCCGGGAAATGTAATTTTGATCTTAACTCCCAAACCGCTGCGCAGAAGTCAACCAAACTTCACCCAATAGTGTATTGTATCACAATCTAGTAGTTACATTTGGAAATTTGGTTCTAGGACATTTGGTTTGAGCGCAATCATCAAACTTAGTTAAAAAAAAGTCATTTAAGCCTTTTTGCAGTGAGATCTAGGCGATATGGCCGAGAAATGTAATTTTGATGTTAACTCCCAAACCGCTGCGCAGAAGTCAACCAAACTTCACCCAATAGTGTATTGTATCACAATCTAGTAGTTACATTTGGAAATTTGGTTCTAGGACATTTGGTTTGAGCGCAATCATCAAACTTAGTTAAAAAAAAGTCATTTAAGCCTTTTCACAGTGAGATCTACGCGATATGGCCGAGAAATGTAATTTTATGTTAACTCCCAAACCGCTGCGCAGAAGTCAACCAAACTTCACCCAATAGTGTATTGTATCACAATATAGTAGTTACATCTGGAAATTTGGTTCTAGGACATTTGGTTTGAGCGCAATCATCAAACTTAGTTAAAAAGTCATTTAAGCCTTTTCACAGTGAGATCTACGCGAAATGGCCGAGAAATGTAATTTTGATGTTAACTCCCAAACCGCTGCGCAGAAGTCAACCAAACTTCACCCAATAGTGTATTGTATCACAATCTAGTAGTTACATTTGGAAATTTGGTTCTAGGACATTTGGTTTGAGCGCAATCATCAAACTTAGTTAAAAAAAAAGTCATTTAAGCCTTTTGGCAGTTGGATCTAGGCGATATGGCCGAGAAATGTAATTTTGATGTTAACTCCCAAACCGCTGCGCAGAAGTCAACCAAACTTCACCCAATAGTGTATTGTATCACAATCTAGTAGTTACATTTGGAAATTTGGTTCTAGGACATTTGGTTTGAGCGCAATCCTCAAACTTAGTTAAAAAAAAGTCATTTAAGCCTTTTCTCAGTGAGATCTACGCGATATGGCCGAGAAATGTAATTTTGATGTTAACTCCCAAACCGCTGCGCAGAAGTAAACCAAACTTCACCCAATAGTGTATTGTATCACAATCTAGTAGTTACATTTGGAAATTTGGTTCTAGGACATTTGGTTTGAGCGCAATCCTCAAACTTAGTTAAAAAAAGTCATTTAAGCCTTTTCTCAGTGAGATCTACGCGATATGGCGGAGAAATGTAATTTTGATGTTAACTCCCAAACCGCTGCGCAGAAGTCAACCAAACTTCACCCAATAGTGTATTTTATCACAATCTAGTAGTTACATTTGGAAATTTGGTTCTAGGACATTTGGTTTGAGCGCAATCATCAAACTTAGTTTAAAAAAGTCATTTAAGCCTTTTCACAGTGAGATCTACGCGATATGGCCGAGAAATGTAATTTTGATGTTAACTCCCAAACCGCTGCGCAGAAGTCAACCAAACTTCACCAAATAGTGTATTGTATTACAATCTAGTAGTTACATTTGGAAATTTGGTTCTAGGACATTTGGTTTGAGCGCAATCCTCAAACTTAGTTAAAAAAAGTCATTTAAGCCTTTTCTCAGTGAGATCTACGCGATATGGCCGAGAAATGTAATTTTGATGTTAACTCCCAAACCGCTGCGCAGAAGTCAACCAAACTTCACCCAATAGTGTATTGTATCACAATATAGTAGTTACATTTGGAAATTTGGTTCTAGGACATTTGGTTTGAGCGCAATCATCAAACTTAGTTAAAAAAAGTCATTTAAGCCTTTTCACAGTGAGATCTACGCGATATGGCCGAGAAATGTAAATTTGATGTTAACTTCCAAACCGCTGCGCAGAAGTCAACCAAACTTCACCCAATAGTGTATTGTATCACAATCTAGTAGTTACATTTGGAAATTTGGTTCTAGGACATTTGGTTTGAGCGCAATCATCAAACTTAGTTAAAAAAAGTCATTTAAGCCTTTTCACAGTGAGATCTACGCGACATGGCCGAGAAATGTAATTTTGATGTTAACTCCAAAACCGCTGCGCAGAAGTCAACCAAACTTCACCAAATAGTGTATTGTATTACAATCTAGTAGTTACATTTGGAAATTTGGTTCTAGGACATTTGGTTTGAGCGCAATCCTCAAACTTAGTTAAAAAAAGTCATTGAAGCCTTTTCTCAGTGAGATCTACGCGATATGGCCGAGAAATGTAATTTTGATGTTAACTCCCAAACCGCTGCGCAAAAGTCAACCAAACTTCACCCAATAGTGTATTGTAACACAATCTAGTAGTTACATTTGGAAATTTGGTTCTAGGACATTTGGTTTGAGCGCAATCATCAAACTTAGTTAAAAAAAGTCATTTAAGCCTTTTTGCAGTGAGATCTACGCGATATGGCCGAGAAATGTAATTTTATGTTAACTCCCAAACCGCTGCGCAGAAGTCAACCAAACTTCACCCAATAGTGTATTGTATCACAATATAGTAGTTACATTTGGAAATTTGGTTCTAGGACATTTGGTTTGAGCGCAATCATCAAACTTAGTTTAAAAAAGTCATTTAAGCCTTTTCTCAGTGAGATCTACGCGATATGGCCGAAAAATGTAAATTTAATGTTAACTCCCAAACCGCTGCGCAGAAGTCAACCAAACTTCACCAAATAGTGTATTGTATTACAATCTAGTAGTTACATTTGGAAATTTGGTTCTAGGACATTTGGTTTGAGCGCAATCCTCAAACTTAGTTAAAAAAAAGTCATTTAAGCCTTTTCTCAGTGAGATCTACGCGATATGGCCGAGAAATGTAAATTTGATGTTAACTCCCAAACCGCTGCGCAGAAGTCAACCAAACTTCACCCAATAGTGTTTTTTATCACAATCTAGTAGTTACATTTGGAAATTTGGTTCTAGGACATTTGGTTTGAGCGCAATCCTCAAACTTAGTTAAAAAAAGTCATTTGAGCCTTTTCTCAGTGAGATCTACGCGATATGGCCGAGAAATGTAATTTTGATGTTAACTCCCAAACCGCTGCGCAGAAGTCAACCAAACTTCACCCAATAGTGTATTTTATCACAATCTAGTAGTTACATTTGGACATTTGGTTCTAGGACATTTGGTTTGAGCGCAATCATCAAACTTAGTTAAAAAAAAGTCATTTAAGCCTTTTCGCAGTGAGATCTAGGCGATATGGCCGAGAAATGTAATTTTGATGTTAACTCCCAAACCGCTGCGCAGAAGTCAACCAAACTTCACCCAATAGTGTATTGTATCACAATCTAGTAGTTACATTTGGAAATTTGGTTCTAGGACATTTGGTTTGAGCGCAATCCTCAAACTTAGTTAAAAAAAAGTCATTTAAGCCTTTTCTCAGTGAGATCTACGCGATATGGCCGAGAAATGTAATTTTGATGTTAACTCCCAAACCGCTGCGCAGAAGTAAACCAAACTTCACCCAATAGTGTATTGTATCACAATCTAGTAGTTACATTTGGAAATTTGGTTCTAGGACATTTGGTTTGAGCACAATCCTCAGACTTAATTTAAAAAAGTCATTTAAGCCTTTTCACAGTGAGATTTACGCGATATGGCCGAGAAATGTAATTTGAATGTTAACTCCCAAACCGCTGCGCAGAAGTCAACCAAACTTCACCCAATAGTGTATTGTATCACAATCTAGTAGTTATATTTGGAAATTTGGTTCTAGGACATTTGGTTTGAGCGCAATCCTCAAACTTAGTTAAAAAAAGTCATTTAAGTCTTTTCGCAGTGAGATCTATGCGATATGGCCGAGAAATGTAATTTTGATGTTAACTCCCAAACCGCTGCGCAGAAGTCAACCAAACTTCACCCAATAGTGTATTGTATCACAATCTAGTAGTTACATTTGGAAATTTGGTTCTAGGACATTTGGTTTGAGCGCAATCCTCAAACTTAGTTAAAAAAAAGTCATTTAAGCCTTTTCTCAGTGAGATCTACGCGATATGGCCGAGAAATGTAATTTTGATGTTAACTCCCAAACCGCTGCGCAGAAGTCAACCAAACTTCACCCAATAGTGTATTGTATCACAATCTAGTAGTTACATTTGGAAATTTGGTTCTAGGACATTTGGTTTGAGCGCAATCATCAAACTTAGTTTAAAAAAAAGTCATTTAAGCCTTTTTGCAGTGAGATCTAGGCGATATGGCCGAGAAATGTAATTTTGATGTTAACTCCCAAACCGCTGCGCAGAAGTCAACCAAACTTCACCCAATAGTGTATTGTATCACAATATAGTAGTTACATTTGGAAATTTGGTTCTAGGACATTTGGTTTGAGCGCAATCATCAAACTTAGTTAAAAAAAGTCATTTAAGCCTTTTCACAGTGAGATCTACGCGATATGGCCGAGAAATGTAATTTTGATGTTAACTCCCAAACCGCTGCGCAGAAGTCAACCAAACTTCACCAAATAGTGTATTGTATTACAATCTAGTAGTTACATTTGGAAATTTGGTTCTAGGACATTTGGTTTGAGCGCAATCCTCAAACTTAGTTAAAAAAAGTCATTTAAGCCTTTTCTCAGTGAGATCTACGCGATATGGCCGGGAAATGTAATTTTGATGTTAACTCCCAAACCGCTGCGCAGAAGTCAACCAAACTTCACCCAATAGTGTATTGTATCACAATCTAGTAGTTACATTTGGAAATTTGGTTCTAGGACATTTGGTTTGAGCGCAATCATCAAACTTAGTTAAAAAAAGTCATTTAAGCCTTTTCACAGTGAGATCTACGCGATATGGCCGAGAAATGTAATTTTATGTTAACTCCCAAACCGCTGCGCAGAAGTCAACCAAACTTCACCCAATAGTGTATTGTATCACAATATAGTAGTTACATTTGGAAATTTGGTTCTAGGACATTTGGTTTGAGCGCAATCATCAAACTTAGTTAAAAAAAGTCATTTAAGCCTTTTCTCAGTGAGATCTACGCGATATGGCCGAGAAATGTAATTTTAATGTTCACTCCCAAACCGCTGCGCAGAAGTCAACCAAACTTCACCCAATAGTTTATTGTATCACCATCTAGTAGTTACATTTGGAAATTTGGTTCTAGGACATTTGGTTTGAGCGCAATCCTCAAACTTAGTTAAAAAAAGTCATTTAAGCCTTTTCTCAGTGAGATCTACGCGATATGGCCGAGAAATGTAATTTTGATGTTAACTCCCAAACCGCTGCGCAGAAGTCAACCAAACTTCACCCAATAGTGTATTGTATCACAATCTAGTAGTTACATTTGGAAATTTTGTTCTAGGACATTTGGTTTGAGCGCAATCCTCAAACTTAGTTAAAAAAAGTCATTTAAGCCTTTTCTCAGTGAGATCTACGCGATATGGCCGAGAAATGTAATTTTGATGTTAACTCCCAAACCGCTGCGCAGAAGTAAACCACACTTCACCCAATGGTGTATTGTATCACAGTCTAGTAGTTACATTTGGAAATTTGGTTCTAGGACATTTGGTTTGAGCGCAATCCTCAAACTTAGTTAAAAAAATGTCATATAAGCCTTTTCACAGTGAGATCTACGCGATATGGCCGAGAAATGTAATTTTGATGTTAACTCCAAAACCGCTGCGCAGAAGTCAACCAAACTTCACCCAATAGTGTATTGTATCACAATCTAGTAGTTACATTTGGAAATTTGGTTCTAGGACATTTGGTTTGAGCGCAATCATCAAACTTAGTTAAAAAAAAGTCATTTAAGCCTTTTCTCAGTGAGATCTACGCGATATGGCCGAGAAATGTAATTTTGATGTTAACTCCCAAACCGCTGCGCAGAAGTAAACCACACTTCACCCAATGGTGTATTGTATCACAGTCTAGTAGTTACATTTGGAAATTTGGTTCTAGGACATTTGGTTTGAGCGCAATCCTCAAACTTAGTTAAAAAAAAGTCATTTAAGCCTTTTGGCAGTTGGATCTAGGCGATATGGCCGAGAAATGTAATTTTGATGTTAACTCCCAAACCGCTGCGCAGAAGTCAACCAAACTTCACCCAATAGTGTATTGTATCACAATCTAGTAGTTACATTTGGAAATTTGGTTCTAGGACATTTGGTTTGAGCGCAATCCTCAAACTTAGTTAAAAAAAAAGTTTTTTAAGCCTTTTCTCAGTGAGATCTACGCGATATGGCCGAGAAATGTAATTTTGATGTTAACTCCCAAACCGCTGCGCAGAAGTCAACCAAACTTCACCCAATAGTGTATTTTATCACAATCTAGTAGTTACATTTGGAAATTTGGTTCTAGGACATTTGGTTTGAGCGCAATCATCAAACTTAGTTAAAAAAAGTCATTTAAGCCTTTTCACAGTGAGATCTACGCGATATGGCCGAGAAATGTAATTTTAATGTTAACTCCCAAACCGCTGCGCAGAAGTCAACCAAACTTCACCCAATAGTGTATTGTATCACAATCTAGTAGTTACATTTGGAAATTTGGTTCCAGGACATTTGGTTTGAGCGCAATCATCAAACTTAGTTAAAAAAAAGTCATTTAAGCCTTTTCACAGTGAGATCTACGCGATATGGCTGAGAAATGTAATTTTATGTTAACTCCCAAACCGCTGCGCAGAAGTCAACCAAACTTCACCCAATAGTGTATTGTATCACAATATAGTAGTTACATTTGGAAATTTGGTTCTAGGACATTTGGTTTGAGCGCAATCATCAAACTTAGTTAAAAAAAGTCATTTAAGCCTTTTCACAGTGAGATCTACGCGATATGGCCGAGAAATGTAATTTTGATGTTAACTCCCAAACCGCTGCGCAGAAGTCAACCAAACTTCACCAAATAGTGTATTGTATTACAATCTAGTAGTTACATTTGGAAATTTGGTTCTAGGACATTTGGTTTGAGCGCAATCCTCAAACTTAGTTAAAAAAAATAATTTAAGCCTTTTCTCAGTGAGATCTACGCGATATGGCCGGGAAATGTAATTTTGATCTTAACTCCCAAACCGCTGCGCAGAAGTCAACCAAACTTCACCCAATAGTGTATTGTATCACAATCTAGTAGTTACATTTGGAAATTTGGTTCTAGGACATTTGGTTTGAGCGCAATCATCAAACTTAGTTAAAAAAAAGTCATTTAAGCCTTTTTGCAGTGAGATCTAGGCGATATGGCCGAGAAATGTAATTTTGATGTTAACTCCCAAACCGCTGCGCAGAAGTCAACCAAACTTCACCCAATAGTGTATTGTATCACAATCTAGTAGTTACATTTGGAAATTTGGTTCTAGGACATTTGGTTTGAGCGCAATCATCAAACTTAGTTAAAAAAAAGTCATTTAAGCCTTTTCACAGTGAGATCTACGCGATATGGCCGAGAAATGTAATTTTATGTTAACTCCCAAACCGCTGCGCAGAAGTCAACCAAACTTCACCCAATAGTGTATTGTATCACAATATAGTAGTTACATCTGGAAATTTGGTTCTAGGACATTTGGTTTGAGCGCAATCATCAAACTTAGTTAAAAAGTCATTTAAGCCTTTTCACAGTGAGATCTACGCGAAATGGCCGAGAAATGTAATTTTGATGTTAACTCCCAAACCGCTGCGCAGAAGTCAACCAAACTTCACCCAATAGTGTATTGTATCACAATCTAGTAGTTACATTTGGAAATTTGGTTCTAGGACATTTGGTTTGAGCGCAATCATCAAACTTAGTTAAAAAAAAAGTCATTTAAGCCTTTTGGCAGTTGGATCTAGGCGATATGGCCGAGAAATGTAATTTTGATGTTAACTCCCAAACCGCTGCGCAGAAGTCAACCAAACTTCACCCAATAGTGTATTGTATCACAATCTAGTAGTTACATTTGGAAATTTGGTTCTAGGACATTTGGTTTGAGCGCAATCCTCAAACTTAGTTAAAAAAAAGTCATTTAAGCCTTTTCTCAGTGAGATCTACGCGATATGGCCGAGAAATGTAATTTTGATGTTAACTCCCAAACCGCTGCGCAGAAGTAAACCAAACTTCACCCAATAGTGTATTGTATCACAATCTAGTAGTTACATTTGGAAATTTGGTTCTAGGACATTTGGTTTGAGCGCAATCCTCAAACTTAGTTAAAAAAAGTCATTTAAGCCTTTTCTCAGTGAGATCTACGCGATATGGCGGAGAAATGTAATTTTGATGTTAACTCCCAAACCGCTGCGCAGAAGTCAACCAAACTTCACCCAATAGTGTATTTTATCACAATCTAGTAGTTACATTTGGAAATTTGGTTCTAGGACATTTGGTTTGAGCGCAATCATCAAACTTAGTTTAAAAAAGTCATTTAAGCCTTTTCACAGTGAGATCTACGCGATATGGCCGAGAAATGTAATTTTGATGTTAACTCCCAAACCGCTGCGCAGAAGTCAACCAAACTTCACCAAATAGTGTATTGTATTACAATCTAGTAGTTACATTTGGAAATTTGGTTCTAGGACATTTGGTTTGAGCGCAATCCTCAAACTTAGTTAAAAAAAGTCATTTAAGCCTTTTCTCAGTGAGATCTACGCGATATGGCCGAGAAATGTAATTTTGATGTTAACTCCCAAACCGCTGCGCAGAAGTCAACCAAACTTCACCCAATAGTGTATTGTATCACAATATAGTAGTTACATTTGGAAATTTGGTTCTAGGACATTTGGTTTGAGCGCAATCATCAAACTTAGTTAAAAAAAGTCATTTAAGCCTTTTCACAGTGAGATCTACGCGATATGGCCGAGAAATGTAAATTTGATGTTAACTTCCAAACCGCTGCGCAGAAGTCAACCAAACTTCACCCAATAGTGTATTGTATCACAATCTAGTAGTTACATTTGGAAATTTGGTTCTAGGACATTTGGTTTGAGCGCAATCATCAAACTTAGTTAAAAAAAGTCATTTAAGCCTTTTCACAGTGAGATCTACGCGACATGGCCGAGAAATGTAATTTTGATGTTAACTCCAAAACCGCTGCGCAGAAGTCAACCAAACTTCACCCAATAGTGTATTGTATTACAATCTAGTAGTTACATTTGGAAATTTGGTTCTAGGACATTTGGTTTGAGCGCAATCCTCAAACTTAGTTAAAAAAAGTCATTGAAGCCTTTTCTCAGTGAGATCTACGCGATATGGCCGAGAAATGTAATTTTGATGTTAACTCCCAAACCGCTGCGCAAAAGTCAACCAAACTTCACCCAATAGTGTATTGTAACACAATCTAGTAGTTACATTTGGAAATTTGGTTCTAGGACATTTGGTTTGAGCGCAATCATCAAACTTAGTTAAAAAAAGTCATTTAAGCCTTTTTGCAGTGAGATCTACGCGATATGGCCGAGAAATGTAATTTTATGTTAACTCCCAAACCGCTGCGCAGAAGTCAACCAAACTTCACCCAATAGTGTATTGTATCACAATATAGTAGTTACATTTGGAAATTTGGTTCTAGGACATTTGGTTTGAGCGCAATCATCAAACTTAGTTAAAAAAAGTCATTTAAGCCTTTTCTCAGTGAGATCTACGCGATATGGCCGAAAAATGTAAATTTAATGTTAACTCCCAAACCGCTGCGCAGAAGTCAACCAAACTTCACCAAATAGTGTATTGTATTACAATCTAGTAGTTACATTTGGAAATTTGGTTCTAGGACATTTGGTTTGAGCGCAATCCTCAAACTTAGTTAAAAAAAAGTCATTTAAGCCTTTTCTCAGTGAGATCTACGCGATATGGCCGAGAAATGTAAATTTGATGTTAACTCCCAAACCGCTGCGCAGAAGTCAACCAAACTTCACCCAATAGTGTTTTTTATCACAATCTAGTAGTTACATTTGGAAATTTGGTTCTAGGACATTTGGTTTGAGCGCAATCCTCAAACTTAGTTAAAAAAAGTCATTTGAGCCTTTTCTCAGTGAGATCTACGCGATATGGCCGAGAAATGTAATTTTGATGTTAACTCCCAAACCGCTGCGCAGAAGTCAACCAAACTTCACCCAATAGTGTATTTTATCACAATCTAGTAGTTACATTTGGACATTTGGTTCTAGGACATTTGGTTTGAGCGCAATCATCAAACTTAGTTAAAAAAAAGTCATTTAAGCCTTTTCGCAGTGAGATCTAGGCGATATGGCCGAGAAATGTAATTTTGATGTTAACTCCCAAACCGCTGCGCAGAAGTCAACCAAACTTCACCCAATAGTGTATTGTATCACAATCTAGTAGTTACATTTGGAAATTTGGTTCTAGGACATTTGGTTTGAGCGCAATCCTCAAACTTAGTTAAAAAAAAGTCATTTAAGCCTTTTCTCAGTGAGATCTACGCGATATGGCCGAGAAATGTAATTTTGATGTTAACTCCCAAACCGCTGCGCAGAAGTAAACCAAACTTCACCCAATAGTGTATTGTATCACAATCTAGTAGTTACATTTGGAAATTTGGTTCTAGGACATTTGGTTTGAGCGCAATCCTCAAACTTAGTTAAAAAAAGTCATTTAAGCCTTTTCTCAGTGAGATCTACGCGATATGGCGGAGAAATGTAATTTTGATGTTAACTCCCAAACCGCTGCGCAGAAGTCAACCAAACTTCACCCAATAGTGTATTTTATCACAATCTAGTAGTTACATTTGGAAATTTGGTTCTAGGACATTTGGTTTGAGCGCAATCCTCAAACTTAGTTTAAAAAAGTCATTTAAGCCTTTTCACAGTGAGATCTACGCGATATGGCCGAGAAATGTAATTTTGATGTTAACTCCCAAACCGCTGCGCAGAAGTCAACCAAACTTCACCAAATAGTGTATTGTATTACAATCTAGTAGTTAAATTTGGAAATTTGGTTCTAGGACATTTGGTTTGAGCGCAATCCTCAAACTTAGTTAAAAAAAGTCATTTAAGCCTTTTCTCAGTGAGATCTACGCGATATGGCCGAGAAATGTAATTTTGATGTTAACTCCCAAACCGCTGCGCAGAAGTCAACCAAACTTCACCCAATAGTGTATTGTATCACAATATAGTAGTTACATTTGGAAATTTGGTTCTAGGACATTTGGTTTGAGCGCAATCATCAAACTTAGTTAAAAAAAGTCATTTAAGCCTTTTCACAGTGAGATCTACGCGATATGGCCGAGAAATGTAAATTTGATGTTAACTTCCAAACCGCTGCGCAGAAGTCAACCAAACTTCACCCAATAGTGTATTGTATCACAATCTAGTAGTTACATTTGGAAATTTGGTTCTAGGACATTTGGTTTGAGCGCAATCATCAAACTTAGTTAAAAAAAGTCATTTAAGCCTTTTCACAGTGAGATCTACGCGACATGGCCGAGAAATGTAATTTTGATGTTAACTCCAAAACCGCTGCGCAGAAGTCAACCAAACTTCACCAAATAGTGTATTGTATTACAATCTAGTAGTTACATTTGGAAATTTGGTTCTAGGACATTTGGTTTGAGCGCAATCCTCAAACTTAGTTAAAAAAAGTCATTGAAGCCTTTTCTCAGTGAGATCTACGCGATATGGCCGAGAAATGTAATTTTGATGTTAACTCCCAAACCGCTGCGCAGAAGTCAACCAAACTTCACCCAATAGTGTATTGTAACACAATCTAGTAGTTACATTTGGAAATTTGGTTCTAGGACATTTGGTTTGAGCGCAATCATCAAACTTAGTTAAAAAAAGTCATTTAAGCCTTTTCACAGTGAGATCTACGCGATATGGCCGAGAAATGTAATTTTATGTTAACTCCCAAACCGCTGCGCAGAAGTCAACCAAACTTCACCCAATAGTGTATTGTATCACAATATAGTAGTTACATTTGGAAATTTGGTTCTAGGACATTTGGTTTGAGCGCAATCATCAAACTTAGTTTAAAAAAGTCATTTAAGCCTTTTCTCAGTGAGATCTACGCGATATGGCCGAAAAATGTAAATTTAATGTTAACTCCCAAACCGCTGCGCAGAAGTCAACCAAACTTCACCAAATAGTGTATTGTATTACAATCTAGTAGTTACATTTGGAAATTTGGTTCTAGGACATTTGGTTTGAGCGCAATCCTCAAACTTAGTTAAAAAAAAGTCATTTAAGCCTTTTCTCAGTGAGATCTACGCGATATGGCCGAGAAATGTAAATTTGATGTTAACTCCCAAACCGCTGCGCAGAAGTCAACCAAACTTCACCCAATAGTGTTTTTTATCACAATCTAGTAGTTACATTTGGAAATTTGGTTCTAGGACATTTGGTTTGAGCGCAATCCTCAAACTTAGTTAAAAAAAGTCATTTGAGCCTTTTCTCAGTGAGATCTACACGATATGGCCGAGAAATGTAATTTTGATGTTAACTCCCAAACCGCTGCGCAGAAGTCAACCAAACTTCACCCAATAGTGTATTTTATCACAATCTAGTAGTTACATTTGGAAATTTGGTTCTAGGA
Organism: Corythoichthys intestinalis; assembly: GCF_030265065.1. Lineage (NCBI taxonomy): Eukaryota > Metazoa > Chordata > Actinopteri > Syngnathiformes > Syngnathidae > Corythoichthys > Corythoichthys intestinalis. The sequence goes on along the minus strand of NC_080414.1, from coordinate 39,374,864 downwards.
CATTTGGTTTGAGCGCAATCATCAAACTTAGTTAAAAAAAGTCATTTAAGCCTTTTCACAGTGAGATCTACGTGATATGGCCGAGAAATGTAATTTTGATGTTAACTCCCAAACCGCTGCGCAGAAGTCAACCAAACTTCACCCAATAGTGTATTGTATCACAATCTAGTAGTTACATTTTGAAATTTGGTTCTAGGACATTTGGTTTGAGCGCAATCCTCAAACTTAGTTAAAAAAAGTCATTTAAGCCTTTTCTCAGTGAGATCTACGCGATATGGCAGAGAAATGTAATTTTGATGTTAACTCCCAAACCGCTGCGCAGAAGTCAACCAAACTTCACCCAATAGTGTATTGTAACACAATCTAGTAGTTACATTTGGAAATTTGGTTCTAGGACATTTGGTTTGAGCGCAATCATCAAACTTAGTTAAAAAAAGTCATTTAAGCCTTTTCACAGTGAGATCTACGCGATATGGCCGAGAAATGTAATTTTGATGTTAACTCCCAAACCGCTGCGCAGAAGTCAACCAAACTTCACCCAATAGTGTAATGTATCACAATCTAGTAGTTACATTTGGAAATTTGGTTCTAGGACATTTGGTTTGAGCGCAATCATCAAACTTAGTTAAAAAAAAGTCATTTAAGCCTTTTCGCAGTGAGATCTAGGCGATATGGCCGAGAAATATAAATTTGATGTTAACTCCCAAACCGCTGCGCAGAAGTCAACCAAACTTCACCCAATAGTGTTTTTTATCACAATCTAGTAGTTACATTTGGAAATTTGGTTCTAGGACATTTGGTTTGAGCGCAATCCTCAAACTTAGTTAAAAAAAGTCATTTAAGCCTTTTCACAGTGAGATCTACGCGATATGGCCGAGAAATGTAATTTTTATGTTAACTCCAAAACCGCTGCGCAGAAAACAACCAAACTTCACCCAATAGTGTATTGTATCACAATCTAGTAGTTACATTTGGAAATTTGGTTCTCGGACATTTGGTTTGAGCGCAATCCTCAAACTTAGTTAAAAAAAAGTCATTTAATCCTTTTCGCAGTGAGATCTACGCGATATGGCCGAGAAATGTAATTTAGATGTTAACTCCCAAACCGCTGCGCAGAAGTCAACCAAACTTCACCCAATAGTGTATTGTATCACAATCTAGTAGTTACATTTGAAAATTTGGTTCTAGGACATTTGGTTTTAGCGCAATCCTCAAACTTAGTTAAAAAAAGTCATTTAAGCCTTTTCTCAGTGAGATCTACGCGATATGGCCGAGAAATGTAATTTTGATGTTAACTCCCAAACCGCTGCGCAGAAGTAAACCAAACTTCACCCAATAGTGTTTTTTATCACAATTTAGTAGTTACATTTGGAAATTTGGTTCTAGGACATTTGGTTTGAGCGCAATCCTCAAACTTAGTTAAAAAAAGTCATTTAAGCCTTTTCTCAGTGAGATCTACGCGATATGGCCGAGAAATGTAATTTTGATGTTAACTCCAAAACCGCTGCGCAGAAAACAACCAAACTTCACCCAATAGTGTATTGTATCACAATCTAGTAGTTACATTTGGAAATTTGGTTCTAGAACATTTGGTTTGAGCGCAATCCTCAAACTTAGTTAAAAAAAGTCATTTAAGCCTTTTCTCAGTGAGATCTACGCGATATGGCCGAGAAATGTAATTTTGATGTTAACTCCCAAACCGCTGCGCAGAAGTCAACCAAACTTCACCCAATAGTGTATTTTATCACAATCTAGTAGTTACATTTGGAAATTTGGTTCTAGGACATTTGGTTTGAGCGCAATCCTCAAACTTAGTTAAAAAAAGTCATTTAAGCCTTTTCTCAGTGAGATCTACGCGATATGGCCGAGAAATGTAATTTTGATGTTAACTCCCAAACCGCTGCGCAGAAGTCAACCAAACTTCACCCAATAGTGTATTTTATCACAATCTAGTAGTTACATTTGATAATTTGATTCTAGGACATTTGGTTTGAGCGCAATCATCAAACTTAGTTAAAAAAAGTCATTTAAGCCTTTTCACAGTGAGATCTACGCGATATGGCCGAGAAATGTAATTTTGATGTTAACTCCCAAACCGCTGCGCAGAAGTCAACCAAACTTCACCCAATAGTGTATTGTATCACAATCTAGTAGTTACATTTGGAAATTTGGTTCTAGGACATTTGGTTTGAGCGCAATCATCAAACTTAGTTAAAAAAAGTCATTTAAGCCTTTTCACAGTGAGATCTACGCGACATGGCCGAGAAATGTAATTTTGATGTTAACTCCCAAACCGCTGCGCAGAAGTCAACCAAACTTCACCAAATAGTGTATTGTATTACAATCTAGTAGTTACATTTGGAAATTTGGTTCTAGGACATTTGGTTTGAGCGCAATCCTCAAACTTAGTTAAAAAAAGTCATTTAAGACTTTTCTCAGTGAGATCTACGCGATATGGCCGAGAAATGTCATTTTGATGTTAACTCCCAAACCGCTGCGCAGAAGTCAACCAAACTTCACCCAATAGTGTATTGTAACACAATCTAGTAGTTACATTTGGAAATTTGGTTCTAGGACATTTGGTTTGAGCGCAATCATCAAACTTAGTTAAAAAAAGTCATTTAAGCCTTTTCACAGATAGATCTACGCGATATGGCCGAGAAATGTAATTTTATGTTAACTCCCAAACCGCTGCGCAGAAGTCAACCAAACTTCACCCAATAGTGTATTGTATCACAATATAGTAGTTACATTTGGAAATTTGGTTCTAGGACATTTGGTTTGAGCGCAATCATCAAACTTAGTTTAAAAAAGTCATTTAAGCCTTTTCTCAGTGAGATCTACGCGATATGGCCGAAAAATGTAAATTTAATGTTAACTCCCAAACCGCTGCGCAGAAGTCAACCAAACTTCACCAAATAGTGTATTGTATTACAATCTAGTAGTTACATTTGGAAATTTGGTTCTAGGACATTTGGTTTGAGCGCAATCCTCAAACTTAGTTAAAAAAAAGTCATTTAAGCCTTTTCTCAGTGAGATCTACGCGATATGGCCGAGAAATGTAAATTTGATGTTAACTCCCAAACCGCTGCGCAGAAGTCAACCAAACTTCACCCAATAGTGTTTTTTATCACAATCTAGTAGTTACATTTGGAAATTTGGTTCTAGGACATTTGGTTTGAGCGCAATCCTCAAACTTAGTTAAAAAAAGTCATTTAAGCCTTTTCTCAGTGAGATCTACGCGATATGGCCGAGAAATGTAATTTTGATGTTAACTCCCAAACCGCTGCGCAGAAGTCAACCAAACTTCACCCAATAGTGTATTGTATCACAATCTAGTAGTTACATTTGGAAATTTGGTTCTAGGACATTTGGTTTGAGCGCAATCATCAAACTTAGTTAAAAAAAGTCATTTAAGCCTTTTCACAGTGAGATCTACGCGACATGGCCGAGAAATGTAATTTTGATGTTAACTCCCAAACCGCTGCGCAGAAGTCAACCAAACTTCACCAAATAGTGTATTGTATTACAATCTAGTAGTTACATTTGGAAATTTGGTTCTAGGACATTTGGTTTGAGCGCAATCCTCAAACTTAGTTAAAAAAAGTCATTTAAGACTTTTCTCAGTGAGATCTACGCGATATGGCCGAGAAATGTAATTTTGATGTTAACTCCCAAACCGCTGCGCAGAAGTCAACCAAACTTCACCCAATAGTGTATTGTAACACAATCTAGTAGTTACATTTGGAAATTTGGTTCTAGGACATTTGGTTTGAGCGCAATCATCAAACTTAGTTAAAAAAAGTCATTTAAGCCTTTTCACAGATAGATCTACGCGATATGGCCGAGAAATGTAATTTTATGTTAACTCCCAAACCGCTGCGCAGAAGTCAACCAAACTTCACCCAATAGTGTATTGTATCACAATATAGTAGTTACATTTGGAAATTTGGTTCTAGGACATTTGGTTTGAGCGCAATCATCAAACTTAGTTTAAAAAAGTCATTTAAGCCTTTTCTCAGTGAGATCTACGCGATATGGCCGAAAAATGTAAATTTAATGTTAACTCCCAAACCGCTGCGCAGAAGTCAACCAAACTTCACCAAATAGTGTATTGTATTACAATCTAGTAGTTACATTTGGAAATTTGGTTCTAGGACATTTGGTTTGAGCGCAATCCTCAAACTTAGTTAAAAAAAAGTCATTTAAGCCTTTTCTCAGTGAGATCTACGCGATATGGCCGAGAAATGTAAATTTGATGTTAACTCCCAAACCGCTGCGCAGAAGTCAACCAAACTTCACCCAATAGTGTTTTTTATCACAATCTAGTAGTTACATTTGGAAATTTGGTTCTAGGACATTTGGTTTGAGCGCAATCCTCAAACTTAGTTAAAAAAAGTCATTAAAGCCTTTTCTCAGTGAGATCTACGCGATATGGCCGAGAAATGTAATTTTGATGTTAACTCCCAAACCGCTGCGCAGAAGTCAACCAAACTTCACCCAATAGTGTATTTTATCACAATCTAGTAGTTACATTTGGAAATTTGGTTCTAGGACATTTGGTTTGAGCGCAATCATCAAACTTAGTTAAAAAAAGTCATTTAAGCCTTTTCACAGTGAGATCTACGCGATATGGCCGAGAAATGTAATTTTGATGTTAACTCCCAAACCGCTGCGCAGAAGTCAACCAAACTTCACCAAATAGTGTATTGTATTACAATCTAGTAGTTACATTTGGAAATTTGGTTCTAGGACATTTGGTTTGAGCGCAATCCTCAAACTTAGTTAAAAAAAGTCATTTAAGCCTTTTCTCAGTGAGATCTACGCGATATGGCCGAGAAATGTAATTTTGATGTTAACTCCCAAACCGCTGCGCAGAAGTCAACCAAACTTCACCCAATAGTGTTTTTTATCACAATCTAGTAGTTACATTTGGAAATTTGGTTCTAGGACATTTGGTTTGAGCGCAATCCTCAAACTTAGTTAAAAAAAGTCATTTAAGCCTTTTCACAGTGAGATCTACGCGATATGGCCGAGAAATGTAATTTTGATGTTAACTCCAAAACCGCTGCGCAGAAAACAACCAAACTTCACCCAATAGTGTATTGTATCACAATCTAGTAGTTACATTTGGAAATTTGGTTCTAGGACATTTGGTTTGAGCGCAATCCTCAAACTTAGTTAAAAAAAGTCATTTAATCCTTTTCGCAGTGAGATCTACGCGATATGGCCGAGAAATGTAATTTAGATGTTAACTCCCAAACCGCTGCGCAGAAGTCAACCAAACTTCACCCAATAGTGTATTGTATCACAATCTAGTAGTTACATTTGAAAATTTGGTTCTAGGACATTTGGTTTGAGCGCAATCCTCAAACTTAGTTAAAAAAAGTCATTTAAGCCTTTTCTCAGTGAGATCTACGCGATATGGCCGAGAAATGTAATTTTGATGTTAACTCCCAAACCGCTGCGCAGAAGTAAACCAAACTTCACCCAATGGTGTATTGTATCACAGTCTAGTAGTTACATTTGGAAATTTGGTTCTAGGACATTTGGTTTGAGCGCAATCCTCAAACTTAGTTTAAAAAATGTCATATAAGCCTTTTCACAGTGAGATCTACGCGATATGGCCGAGAAATGTAATTTTGATGTTAACTCCCAAACCGCTGCGCAGAAGTCAACCAAACTTCATCCAATAGTGTATTGTATCACAATCTAGTAGTTACATTTGAAAATTTGGTTCTAGGACATTTGGTTTGAGCGCAATCCTCAAACTTAGTTAAAAAAAGTCATTTAATCCTTTTCGCAGTGAGATCTACGCGATATGGCCGAGAAATGTAATTTAGATGTTAACTCCCAAACCGCTGCGCAGAAGTCAACCAAACTTCACCCAATAGTGTATTGTATCACAATCTAGTAGTTACATTTGAAAATTTGGTTCTAGGACATTTGGTTTGAGCGCAATCCTCAAACTTAGTTAAAAAAAGTCATTTAAGCCTTTTCTCAGTGAGATCTACGCGATATGGCCGAGAAATGTAATTTTGATGTTAACTCCCAAACCGCTGCGCAGAAGTAAACCAAACTTCACCCAATGGTGTATTGTATCACAGTCTAGTAGTTACATTTGGAAATTTGGTTCTAGGACATTTGGTTTGAGCGCAATCATCAAACTTAGTTAAAAAAAGTCATTTAAGACTTTTCACAGTGAGATCTACGCGATATGGCCGAGAAATGTAATTTTGATGTTAACTCCCAAACCGCTGCGCAGAAGTCAACCAAACTTCACCCAATAGTGTATTGTAACACAATCTAGTAGTGACATTTGGAAATTTGGTTCTAGGACATTTGGTTTGAGCGCAATCATCAAACTTAGTTAAAAAAAGTCATTTAAGCCTTTTCACAGATAGATCTACGCGATATGGCCGAGAAATGTAATTTTATGTTAACTCCCAAACCGCTGCGCAGAAGTCAACCAAACTTCACCCAATAGTGTATTGTATCACAATATAGTAGTTACATTTGGAAATTTGGTTCTAGGACATTTGGTTTGAGCGCAATCATCAAACTTAGTTTAAAAAAGTCATTTAAGCCTTTTCTCAGTGAGATCTACGCGATATGGCCGAAAAATGTAAATTTAATGTTAACTCCCAAACCGCTGCGCAGAAGTCAACCAAACTTCACCAAATAGTGTATTGTATTACAATCTAGTAGTTACATTTGGAAATTTGGTTCTAGGACATTTGGTTTGAGCGCAATCCTCAAACTTAGTTAAAAAAAAGTCATTTAAGCCTTTTCTCAGTGAGATCTACGCGATATGGCCGAGAAATGTAAATTTGATGTTAACTCCCAAACCGCTGCGCAGAAGTCAACCAAACTTCACCCAATAGTGTTTTTTATCACAATCTAGTAGTTACATTTGGAAATTTGGTTCTAGGACATTTGGTTTGAGCGCAATCCTCAAAGTTAGTTAAAAAAAGTCATTTAAGCCTTTTCTCAGTGAGATCTACGCGATATGGCCGAGAAATGTAATTTTGATGTTAACTCCCAAACCGCTGCGCAGAAGTCAACCAAACTTCACCCAATAGTGTATTGTATCACAATCTAGTAGTTACATTTGGAAATTTGGTTCTAGGACATTTGGTTTGAGCGCAATCATCAAACTTAGTTAAAAAAAGTCATTTAAGCCTTTTCACAGTGAGATCTACGCGACATGGCCGAGAAATGTAATTTTGATGTTAACTCCCAAACCGCTGCGCAGAAGTCAACCAAACTTCACCAAATAGTGTATTGTATTACAATCTAGTAGTTACATTTGGAAATTTGGTTCTAGGACATTTGGTTTGAGCGCAATCCTCAAACTTAGTTAAAAAAAGTCATTTAAGACTTTTCTCAGTGAGATCTACGCGATATGGCCGAGAAATGTAATTTTGATGTTAACTCCCAAACCGCTGCGCAGAAGTCAACCAAACTTCACCCAATAGTGTATTGTAACACAATCTAGTAGTTACATTTGGAAATTTGGTTCTAGGACATTTGGTTTGAGCGCAATCATCAAACTTAGTTAAAAAAAGTCATTTAAGCCTTTTCACAGATAGATCTACGCGATATGGCCGAGAAATGTAATTTTATGTTAACTCCCAAACCGCTGCGCAGAAGTCAACCAAACTTCACCCAATAGTGTATTGTATCACAATATAGTAGTTACATTTGGAAATTTGGTTCTAGGACATTTGGTTTGAGCGCAATCATCAAACTTAGTTTAAAAAAGTCATTTAAGCCTTTTCTCAGTGAGATCTACGCGATATGGCCGAGAAATGTAATTTTGATGTTAACTCCAAAACCGCTGCGCAGAAGTCAACCAAACTTCACCCAATAGTGTATTGTATCACAATCTAGTAGTTACATTTGGAAATTTGGTTCTAGGACATTTGGTTTGAGCGCAATCCTCAAACTTAGTTAAAAAAAGTCATTTAATCCTTTTCGCAGTGAGATCTACGCGATATGGCCGAGAAATGTAATTTAGATGTTAACTCCCAAACCGCTGCGCAGAAGTCAACCAAACTTCACCCAATAGTGTATTGTATCACAATCTAGTAGTTACATTTGAAAATTTGGTTCTAGGACATTTGGTTTGAGCGCAATCCTCAAACTTAGTTAAAAAAAGTCATTTAAGCCTTTTCTCAGTGAGATCTACGCGATATGGCCGAGAAATGTAATTTTGATGTTAACTCCCAAACCGCTGCGCAGAAGTAAACCAAACTTCACCCAATGGTGTATTGTATCACAGTCTAGTAGTTACATTTGGAAATTTGGTTCTAGGACATTTGGTTTGAGCGCAATCCTCAAACTTAGTTTAAAAAATGTCATATAAGCCTTTTCACAGTGAGATCTACGCGATATGGCCGAGAAATGTAATTTTGATGTTAACTCCCAAACCGCTGCGCAGAAGTCAACCAAACTTCACCCAATAGTGTATTGTATCACAATCTAGTAGTTACATTTGAAAATTTGGTTCTAGGACATTTGGTTTGAGCGCAATCCTCAAACTTAGTTAAAAAAAGTCATTTAATCCTTTTCGCAGTGAGATCTACGCGATATGGCCGAGAAATGTAATTTAGATGTTAACTCCCAAACCGCTGCGCAGAAGTCAACCAAACTTCACCCAATAGTGTATTGTATCACAATCTAGTAGTGACATTTGAAAATTTGGTTCTAGGACATTTGGTTTGAGCGCAATCCTCAAACTTAGTTAAAAAAAGTCATTTAAGCCTTTTCTCAGTGAGATCTACGCGATATGGCCGAGAAATGTAATTTTGATGTTAACTCCCAAACCGCTGCGCAGAAGTAAACCAAACTTCACCCAATGGTGTATTGTATCACAGTCTAGTAGTTACATTTGGAAATTTGGTTCTAGGACATTTGGTTTGAGCGCAATCCTCAAACTTAGTTTAAAAAATGTCATATAAGCCTTTTCACAGTGAGATCTACGCGATATGGCCGAGAAATGTAATTTTGATGTTAACTCCCAAACCGCTGCGCAGAAGTCAACCAAACTTCACCCAATAGTGTATTGTATCACAATCTAGTAGTTACATTTGAAAATTTGGTTCTAGGACATTTGGTTTGAGCGCAATCCTCAAACTTAGTTAAAAAAAGTCATTTAAGCCTTTTCTCAGTGAGATCTACGCGATATGGCCGAGAAATGTAATTTTGATGTTAACTCCCAAACCGCTGCGCAGAAGTAAACCAAACTTCACCCAATGGTGTATTGTATCACAGTCTAGTAGTTACATTTGGAAATTTGGTTCTAGGACATTTGGTTTGAGCACAATCCTCAAACTTAGTTTAAAAAATGTCATATAAGCCTTTTCACAGTGAGATCTACGCGATATGGCCGAGAAATGTAATTTTGATGTTAACTCCCAAACCGCTGCGCAGAAGTCAACCAAACTTCACCCAATAGTGTATTGTATCACAATCTAGTAGTTACATTTGGAAAATTGGTTCTAGGACATTTGGTTTGAGCGCAATCATCAAACTTAGTTAAAAAAAAGTCATTTAAGCCTTTTCGCAGTGAGATCTACACGATATGGCCGAGAAATGTAATTTTGATGTTAACTCCCAAACCGCTGCGCAGAAGTCAACCAAACTTCACCCAATAGTGTATTGTATCACAATCTAGTAGTTACATTTGGAAATTTGGTTCTAGGACATTTGGTTTGAGCGCAATCCTCAAACTTAGTTAAAAAAAAGTCATTTAAGCCTTTTCTCAGTGAGATCTACGCGATATGGCCGAGAAATGTAATTTTGATGTTAACTCCCAAACCGCTGCGCAGAAGTCAACCAAACTTCACCCAATAGTGTATTGTATCACAATCTAGTAGTTACATTTGGAAATTTGGTTCTAGGACATTTGGTTTGAGCGCAATCCTCAGACTTAGTTAAAAAAAGTCATTTAAGCCTTTTCTCAGTGAGATCTACGCGATATGGCCGAGAAATGTAATTTTGATGTTAACTCCCAAACCGCTGCGCAGAAGTCAACCAAACTTCACCCAATAATGTATTTTATCACAATCTAGTAGTTACATTTGGAAATTTGGTTCTAGGACATTTGGTTTGAGCGCAATCCTCAAACTTAGTTAAAAAAAGTCATTTAAGCCTTTTCTCAGTGAGATCTACGCGATATGGCCGAGAAATGTAATTTTGATGTTAACTCCCAAACCGCTGCGCAGAAGTCAACCAAACTTCACCCAATAGTGTATTTTATCACAATCTAGTAGTTACATTTGGAAATTTGGTTCTAGGACATTTGGTTTGAGCGCAATCATCAAACTTAGTTAAAAAAAGTCATTTAAGCCTTTTCACAGTGAGATCTACGCGATATGGCCGAGAAATGTAATTTTGATGTTAACTCCCAAACCGCTGCGCAGAAGTCAACCAAACTTCACCCAATAGTGTATTGTATCACAATCTAGTAGTTACATTTGGAAATTTGGTTCTAGGACATTTGGTTTGAGCGCAATAATCAAACTTAGTTAAAAAAAGTCATTTAAGCCTTTTCACAGTGAGATCTACGCGACATGGCCGAGAAATGTAATTTTGATGTTAACTCCCAAACCGCTGCGCAGAAATCAACCAAACTTCACCAAATAGTGTATTGTATTACAATCTAGTAGTTACATTTGGAAATTTGGTTCTAGGACATTTGGTTTGAGCGCAATCCTCAAACTTAGTTAAAAAAAGTCATTTAAGCCTTTTCTCAGTGAGATCTACGCGATATGGCCGAGAAATGTAATTTTGATGTTAACTCCAAAACCGCTGCGCAGAAGTCAACCAAACTTCACCCAATAGTGTATTTTATCACAATCTAGTAGTTACATTTGGAAATTTGGTTCTAGGACATTTGGTTTGAGCGCAATCATCAAACTTAGTTAAAAAAAGTCATTTAAGCCTTTTCTCAGTGAGATCTACGCGATATGGCCGAGAAATGTAATTTTGATGTTAACTCCCAAACCGCTGCGCAGAAGTCAACCAAACTTCACCCAATAGTGTATTGTATCACAATATAGTAGTTACATTTGGAAATTTGGTTCTAGGACATTTGGTTTGAGCGCAATCATCAAACTTAGTTAAAAAAAGTCATTTAAGCCTTTTCACAGTGAGATCTACGCGATATGGCCGAGAAATGTAAATTTGATGTTAACTCCCAAACCGCTGCGCAGAAGTCAACCAAACTTCACCCAATAGTGTTTTTTATCACAATTTAGTAGTTACATTTGGAAATTTGGTTCTAGGACATTTGGTTTGAGCGCAATCCTCAAACTTAGTTAAAAAAAGTCATTTAAGCCTTTTCTCAGTGAGATCTACGCGATATGGCCGAGAAATGTAATTTTGATGTTAACTCCAAAACCGCTGCGCAGAAAACAACCAAACTTCACCCAATAGTGTATTGTATCACAATCTAGTAGTTACATTTGGAAATTTGGTTCTAGGACATTTGGTTTGAGCGCAATCCTCAAACTTAGTTTAAAAAAGTCATTTAAGCCTTTTCTCAGTGAGATCTACGCGATATGGCCGAGAAATGTAATTTTGATGTTAACTCCCAAACCGCTGCGCAGAAGTCAACCAAACTTCACCCAATAGTGTATTTTATCACAATCTAGTAGTTACATTTGGAAATTTGGTTCTAGGACATTTGGTTTGAGCGCAATCCTCAAACTTAGTTAAAAAAAAGTAATTTAAGCCTTTTCTCAGTGAGATCTACGCGATATGGCCGAGAAATGTAATTTTGATGTTAACTCCCAAACCGCTGCGCAGAAGTCAACCAAACTTCACCCAATAGTGTATTGTATCACAATCTAGTAGTTACATTTGGAAATTTGGTTCTAGGACATTTGGTTTGAGCGCAATCATCAAACTTAGTTAAAAAAAGTCATTTAAGCCTTTTCACAGTGAGATCTACGCGATATGGCCGAGAAATGTAATTTTATGTTAACTCCCAAACCGCTGCGCAGAAGTCAACCAAACTTCACCCAATAGTGTATTGTATCACAATATAGTAGTTACATTTGGAAATTTGGTTCTAGGACATTTGGTTTGAGCGCAATCCTCAAACTTAGTTAAAAAAAAGTCATTTAAGCCTTTTCTCAGTGAGATCTACGCGATATGGCCGAGAAATGTAAATTTGATGTTAACTCCCAAACCGCTGCGCAGAAGTCAACCAAACTTCACCCAATAGTGTTTTTTATCACAATCTAGTAGTTACATTTGGAAATTTGGTTCTAGGACATTTGGTTTGAGCGCAATCCTCAAACTTAGTTAAAAAAAGTCATTTAAGCCTTTTCTCAGTGAGATCTACGCGATATGGCCGAGAAATGTAATTTTGATGTTAACTCCCAAACCGCTGCGCAGAAGTCAACCAAACTTCACCCAATAGTGTATTTTATCACAATCTAGTAGTTACATTTGGAAATTTGGTTCTAGGACATTTGGTTTGAGCGCAACCATCAAACTTAGTTAAAAAAAAGTCATTTAAGCCTTTTCACAGTGAGATCTACGCGATATGGCCGAGAAATGTAATTTTGATGTTAACTCCCAAACCGCTGCGCAGAAGTCAACCAAACTTCACCCAATAGTGTATTGTATCACAATCTAGTAGTTACATTTGGAAATTTGGTTCTAGGACATTTGGTTTGAGCGCAATCATCAAACTTAGTTAAAAAAAGTCATTTAAGCCTTTTCACAGTGAGATCTACGCGATATGGCCGAGAAATGTAATTTTATGTTAACTCCCAAACCGCTGCGCAGAAGTCAACCAAACTTCACCCAATAGTGTATTGTATCACAATATAGTAGTTACATTTGGAAATTTGGTTCTAGGACATTTGGTTTGAGCGCAATCATCAAACTTAGTTAAAAAAAGTCATTTAAGCCTTTTCTCAGTGAGATCTACGCGATATGGCCGAGAAATGTAATTTTGATGTTAACTCCCAAACCGCTGCGCAGAAGTCAACCAAACTTCACCCAATAGTGTATTGTATCACAATCTAGTAGTTACATTTGGAAATTTGGTTCTAGGACATTTGGTTTGAGCGCAATCATCAAACTTAGTTAAAAAAAAGTCATTTAAGCCTTTTCGCAGTGAGATCTACACGATATGGCCGAGAAATGTAATTTTGATGTTAACTCCCAAACCGCTGCGCAGAAGTCAACCAAACTTCACCCAATAGTGTATTGTATCACAATCTAGTAGTTACATTTGGAAATTTGGTTCTAGGACATTTGGTTTGAGCGCAATCCTGAAACTTATTTTAAAAAAAGTCATTTAAGCCTTTTCTCAGTGAGATCTAAGCGATATGGCCGAGAAATGTAATTTTGATGTTAACTCCCAAACCGCTGCGCAGAAGTCAACCAAACTTCACCCAATAAAGTATTGTATCACAATCTAGTAGTTACATTTGGAAATTTGGTTCTAGGACATTTGGTTTGAGCGCAATCCTCAAACTTAGTTAAAAAAAGTCATTTAAGCCTTTTCTCAGTGAGATCTACGCGATATGGCCGAGAAATGTAATTTTGATGTTAACTCCCAAACCGCTGCGCAGAAGTCAACCAAACTTCACCCAATAGTGTATTTTATCACAATCTAGTAGTTACATTTGGAAATTTGGTTCTAGGACATTTGGTTTGAGCGCAATCATCAAACTTAGTTAAAAAAAGTCATTTAAGCCTTTTCACAGTGAGATCTACGCGATATGGCCGAGAAATGTAATTTTGATGTTAACTCCCAAACCGCTGCGCAGAAGTCAACCAAACTTCACCAAATAGTGTATTGTATTACAATCTAGTAGTTACATTTGGAAATTTGGTTCTAGGACATTTGGTTTGAGCGCAATCCTCAAACTTAGTTAAAAAAAGTCATTTAAGCCTTTTCTCAGTGAGATCTACGCGATATGGCCGAGAAATGTAATTTTGATGTTAACTCCCAAACCGCTGCGCAGAAGTCAACCAAACTTCACCAAATAGTGTATTGTATCACAATCTAGTAGTTACATTTGGAAATTTGGTTCTAGGACATTTGGTTTGAGCGCAATCCTCAAACTTAGTTAAAAAAAGTCATTTAAGCCTTTTCTCAGTGAGATCTACGCGATATGGCCGAGAAATGTAATTTTGATGTTAACTCCCAAACCGCTGCGCAGAAGTCAACCAAACTTCACCCAATAGTGTATTTTATCACAATCTAGTAGTTACATTTGGAAATTTGGTTCTAGGACATTTGGTTTGAGCGCAACCATCAAACTTAGTTAAAAAAAGTCATTTAAGCCTTTTCACAGTGAGATCTACGCGATATGGCCGAGAAATGTAATTTTGATGTTAACTCCCAAACCGCTGCGCAGAAGTCAACCAAACTTCACCCAATAGTGTATTGTATCACAATCTAGTAGTTACATTTGGAAATTTGGTTCTAGGACATTTGGTTTGAGCGCAATCATCAAACTTAGTTAAAAAAAGTCATTTAAGCCTTTTCACAGTGAGATCTACGCGATATGGCCGAGAAATGTAATTTTATGTTAACTCCCAAACCGCTGCGCAGAAGTCAACCAAACTTCACCCAATAGTGTATTGTATCACAATATAGTAGTTACATTTGGAAATTTGGTTCTAGGACATTTGGTTTGAGCGCAATCATCAAACTTAGTTAAAAAAAGTCATTTAAGCCTTTTCTCAGTGAGATCTACGCGATATGGCCGAGAAATGTAATTTTGATGTTAACTCCCAAACCGCTGCGCAGAAGTCAACCAAACTTCACCCAATAGTGTATTGTATCACAATCTAGTAGTTACATTTGGAAATTTGGTTCTAGGACATTTGGTTTGAGCGCAATCATCAAACTTAGTTAAAAAAAAGTCATTTAAGCCTTTTCGCAGTGAGATCTACACGATATGGCCGAGAAATGTAATTTTGATGTTAACTCCCAAACCGCTGCGCAGAAGTCAACCAAACTTCACCCAATAGTGTATTGTATCACAATCTAGTAGTTACATTTGGAAATTTGGTTCTAGGACATTTGGTTTGAGCGCAATCCTGAAACTTATTTTAAAAAAAGTCATTTAAGCCTTTTCTCAGTGAGATCTACGCGATATGGCCGAGAAATGTAATTTTGATGTTAACTCCCAAACCGCTGCGCAGAAGTCAACCAAACTTCACCCAATAAAGTATTGTATCACAATCTAGTAGTTACATTTGGAAATTTGGTTCTAGGACATTTGGTTTGAGCGCAATCCTCAAACTTAGTTAAAAAAAGTCATTTAAGCCTTTTCTCAGTGAGATCTACGCGATATGGCCGAGAAATGTAATTTTGATGTTAACTCCCAAACCGCTGCGCAGAAGTCAACCAAACTTCACCCAATAGTGTATTTTATCACAATCTAGTAGTTACATTTGGAAATTTGGTTCTAGGACATTTGGTTTGAGCGCAATCATCAAACTTAGTTAAAAAAAGTCATTTAAGCCTTTTCACAGTGAGATCTACGCGATATGGCCGAGAAATGTAATTTTGATGTTAACTCCCAAACCGCTGCGCAGAAGTCAACCAAACTTCACCAAATAGTGTATTGTATTACAATCTAGTAGTTACATTTGGAAATTTGGTTCTAGGACATTTGGTTTGAGCGCAATCCTCAAACTTAGTTAAAAAAAGTCATTTAAGCCTTTTCTCAGTGAGATCTACGCGATATGGCCGAGAAATGTAATTTTGATGTTAACTCCCAAACCGCTGCGCAGAAGTCAACCAAACTTCACCAAATAGTGTATTGTATCACAATCTAGTAGTTACATTTGGAAATTTGGTTCTAGGACATTTGGTTTGAGCGCAATCCTCAAACTTAGTTAAAAAAAGTCATTTAAGCCTTTTCTCAGTGAGATCTACGCGATATGGCCGAGAAATGTAATTTTGATGTTAACTCCCAAACCGCTGCGCAGAAGTCAACCAAACTTCACCCAATAGTGTATTTTATCACAATCTAGTAGTTACATTTGGAAATTTGGTTCTAGGACATTTGGTTTGAGCGCAATCATCAAACCTAGTTAAAAAAAGTCATTTAAGCCTTTTCACAGTGAGATCTACGCGATATGGCCGAGAAATGTAATTTTGATGTTAACTCCCAAACCGCTGCGCAGAAGTCAACCAAACTTCACCCAATAGTGTATTGTATCACAATCTAGTAGTTACATTTGGAAATTTGGTTCTAGGAAATTTGGTTTGAGCGCAATCCTCAAACTTATTTCAAAAAAGCCTTTTAGACATTTTCACTGTGAGATCTATTCATTTCAGCCGAGAAATGCAATTTTGATGATAACTCCTAAACTGCTGCGCAGAAGTGAACCAAACTTCACCCAATAGTGTATTGTATCACAATCTAGTAGTTACATTTGGAAATTTGGTTCTAGGACATTTGGTTTGAGCGCAATCATCAAACTTATTTCAAAAAAGCCTTTTAGGCATTTTCACAGTGAGATCTATTCATTTCAGCCGAGAAATGTAATTTTGATGTTAACTCCCAAACCGCTGCGCAGAAGTCAACCAAACTTCACCCAATAGTGTATTGTATCACAATCTAGTAGTTACATTTGGAAATTTGGTTCTAGGACATTTGGTTTGAGCGCAATCCTCAAACCTAGTTAAAAAAAAGTCATTTAAGCCTTTTTACAGTGAGATCTACGCGATATGGCCGAGAAATGTAATTTTGATGTTAACTCCCAAACCGCTGCGCAGAAGTCAACCAAACTTCACCCAATAGTGTATTGTATCACAATGTAGTAGTTACATTTAGAAATTTGGTTCTAGGACATTATGGTTTGAGCGCAATCCTCAAACCTAGTTAAAAAAAGTCATTTAAGCCTTTTCACAGTGAGATCTACGCAATATGGCCGAGAAATGTAATTTTTCTGTTAACTCCCAAACCGCTGCGCAGAAGTCAACCAAACTTCACCCAATAGTGTATTGTATCACAATCTAGTAGTTACATTTGGAAATTTGGTTGTAGGACATTTGGTTTGAGCACAATCCTCAAACTTATTTCAAAAAAGCCTTTTAGGCATTTTCACAGTGAGATCTATTCATTTAAGCCGAGAAATGTAATTTTGATGATAACTCCCAAACCGCTGCGCAGAATTGAACCAAACTTCACCCAATAGTGTATTGTATCACAATCTAGTAGTTACATTTGGAAATTTGGTTATAGGAAATTTGGTTTGAGCGCAATCCTCAAACTTATTTCAAAAAAGCCTTTTAGACATTTTCACTGTGAGATCTATTCATTTCAGCCGAGAAATGCAATTTTGATGATAACTCCTAAACTGCTGCGCAGAAGTGAACCAAACTTCACCCAATAGTGTATTGTATCACAATCTAGTAGTTACATTTGGAAATTTGGTTCTAGGACATTTGGTTTGAGCGCAATCATCAAACTTATTTCAAAAAAGCCTTTTAGGCATTTTCACAGTGAGATCTATTCATTTCAGCCGAGAAATGCAATTTTGATGATAACTCCTAAACTGCTGCGCAGAAGTGAACAAAACTTCACCTAATAGTGTATTGTATCACAATCTAGTAGTTACATTTGGAAATTTGGTTCTAGTAAATTTGGTCTGAGTGCAATCCTCAAACTTAGTTAAAAAAAGTCATTTAAGCCTTTTCACAGTGAGATCTACGTGATATGGCCGAGAAATGTAATTTTGATGTTAGCTCCCAAACCGCTGCGCAGAAGTCAACCAAACTTCACCCAATAGTGTATTGTATCACAATGTAGTAGTTACATTTAGAAATTTGGTTCTAGGACATTTGGTTTGAGCGCAATCCTCAAACCTAGTTAAAAAAAAGTCATTTAAGCCTTTTTACAGTGAGATCTACGCGATATGGCCGAGAAATGTAATTTTGATGTTAACTCCCAAACCGCTGCGCAGAAGTCAACCAAACTTCACCTAAAAGTGTATTGTATCACAATCTAGTAGGTACATTTGAAAATTTGGTTCTAGGACATTTGGTTTGAGCGCAATCCTCAAACTTAGTTAAAAAAAGTCATTTAAGCCTTTTCACAGTGAGATCTACGCGATATGGCCGAGAAATGTAATTTTGATGTTAACTCCCAAACCGCTGCGCAGAAGTCAACCAAACTTCACCCAATAGTGTATTGTATCACAATGTAGTAGTTACGTTTAGAAATTTGGTTCTAGGACATTTGGTTTGAGCGCAATCCTCAAACTTAGTTAAAAAAAATCATTTAAGCCTTTTCACAGTGAGATCTACGCGATATGGCCGAGAAATGTAATTTTGCCAAACCGCTGCGCAGAAGTCAACCAAACTTAACCCAATAGTGTATTGTATCACAATGTAGTAGTTACATTTGGAAATTTGGTTCTAGGACATTTGGTTTGTGCGCAATCCTCACATTTAGTTAAAAAAAAAGTCATTTAAGCCTTTTCACAGTGAGATCTACGCGATATGGCCGAGAAATGTAATTTTGATGTTAACCCCCAAACCGCTGCGCAGAAGTCAACCAAACTTCACCCAATAGTGTATTGTATAACAATCTAGTAGTTACATTTAGAAATTTAGTTCTAGGACATTTGGTCTGAGCGCAATCCTCAAAATTAGTTAAAAAAAAGTCATTTAAGCCTTTTCACAGTGAGATCTACGCGATATGGCCGAGAAATGTAATTTTGATGTTAACTCCCAAACCGCTGCGCAGAAGTCAACCAAACTTCACCTAATAGTGTATTGTATCACAATCTAGTAGGTACATTTGAAAATTTGGTTCTAGGACATTTGGTTTGAGCGCAATCCTCAAACTTAGTTAAAAAAAGTCATTTAAGCCTTTTCACAGTGAGATCTACGCGATATGGCCGAGAAATGTAATGTTTATGTTAACTCCCAAACCGCTGCGCAGAAGTCAACCAAACTTCATCCAATAGTGTATTGTATCACAATCTAGTAGTTACATTTGGAAATTTGGTTGTAGGACATTTGGTTTGAGCATAATCCTCAAACTTATTTCAAAAAAGCCTTTTAGGCATTTTCACAGTGAGATCTATTCATTTCAGCCGAGAAATGCAATTTTGATGATAACTCCTAAACCGCTGCGCAGAAATGAACCAAACTTCACCCAATAGTGTATTGTATCACAATGTAGTAGTTACATTTAGAAATTTGGTTCTAGGACATTTGGTTTGAGCGCAATCCTCAAACCTAGTTAAAAAAAAGTCATTTAAGCCTTTTCACAGTGAGATCTACGCGATAGGGCCGAGAAATGTAATTTTGATGTTAACTCCCAAACCGCTGCGCAGAAGTCAACCAAACTTCAACCAATAGTGTATTGTATCACAATATAGTAGTTACATTTGGAAATTTGGTTCTAGGACATTTGGTTTGAGCGCAATCCTCAAACCTAGTTAAAAAAAAGTCATTTAAGCCTTTTCACAGTGAGATCTACGTGATATGGCCGAGAAATGTAATTTTGATGTTAACTCCTAAACCGCTGCGCAGAAGTCAACCAAACCACCCAATAGTGTATTGTATCGCAATCTAGTAGTTACATTTGGAAATTTGGTTCTAGGACATTTGGTTTGAGCGCAATCCTCAAACTTAGTTAAAAAAAGTCATTTAAGCCTTTTCACAGTGAGATCTAGGCGATATGGCCGAGAAATGTAATTTTGATGTTAACTCCCAAACCGCTGCGCAGAAGTCAACCAAACTTCACCCAATAGTGTATTTTATCACAATCTAGTAGTTACATTTGGAAATGCGGTTCTAGGACATTGGGTTTGAGCGCAATCATCAAACTTAGTTAAAAAAAAGTCATTTAAGCCTTTTCGCAGTGAGATCTAGGCGATATGGCCGAGAAATGTAATTTTGATGTTAACTCCCAAACCGCTGCGCAGAAGTCAACCAAACTTCACCAAATAGTGTATTGTATTACAATCTAGTAGTTACATTTGGAAATTTGGTTCTAGGACATTTGGTTTGAGCGCAATCCTCAAACCTAGTTAAAAAAAAGTCATTTAAGCCTTTTTACAGTGAGATCTACGCGATATGGCCGAGAAATGTAATTTTGATGTTAACTCCCAAACCGCTGCGCAGAAGTCAACCAAACTTCACCCAATAGTGTATTGTATCACAATGTAGTAGTTACATTTAGAAATTTGGTTCTAGGACATTATGGTTTGAGCGCAATCCTCAAACCTAGTTAAAAAAAGTCATTTAGGCCTTTTCACAGTGAGATCTACGCAATATGGCCGAGAAATGTAATTTTTATGTTAACTCCCAAACCACTGCGCAGAAGTCAACCAAACTTCACCCAATAGTGTATTGTATCACAATCTAGTAGTTACATTTGGAAATTTGGTTCTAGGACATTTGGTTTGAGCGCAATCCTCAAACTTATTTCAAAAAAGCCTTTTTTGGCATTTTCACAGTGAGATCTATTCATTTCAGCCGAGAAATGCAATTTTGATGATAACTCCTAAACCGCTGCGCAGAAATGAACCAAACTTCACCCAATAGTGTATTGTATCACAATCTAGTAGTTACATTTGGAAATTTGGTTCTAGGACATTTGGTTTGAGAGCAATCCTCAAACTTAATTAAAAAAAAGTCATTTAAGCCTTTTCTCAGTGAGATCTACGCGATATGGCCGAGAAATGTAATTTTGATGTTAACTCCCAAACCGCTGCGCAGAAGTCAACCAAACTTCACCCAATAGTGTATTGTATCACAATCTAGTAGTTACATTTGGAAATTTGGTTCTAGGACATTTGGTTTGAGCGCAATCCTCAAACCTAGTTAAAAAAAGTCATTTAAGCCTTTTCACAGTGAGAGCTAAGTGATATGGCCGAGAAATGTAATTTTGAATTTAACTCCCAAACCGCTGCGCAGAAGTCAACCAAACCACCCAATAGTGTATTGTATCGCAATCTAGTAGTTACATTTGGAAATTTGGTTCTAGGACATTTGGTTTGAGCGCAATCCTCAAACTTAGTTAAAAAAAGTCATTTAAGCCTTTTCACAGTGAGATCTACGCGATATGGCCGAGAAATGTAATTTTGATGTTAACTCCCAAACCGCTGCGCAGAAGTCAACCAAACTTCACCCAATAGTGTATTGTATCACAATCTAGTAGTTACATTTGGAAATTTGGTTCTAGGACATTTGGTTTGAGCGCAATCCTCAAACTTAGTTAAAAAAAGTCATTTAAGCCTTTTCACAATGAGATATACGCGATATGGACGAAAAAATGTAATTTTGATGTTAACTCCCAAACCGCTGCGCAGAAGTCAACCAAACTTCACCTAATAGTGTATTGTATCACAATCTAGTAGGTACATTTGAAAATTTGGTTCTAGGACATTTGGTTTGAGCGCAATCCTCAAACTTAGTTAAAAAAAGTCATTTAAGCCTTTTCACAGTGAGATCTACGCGATATGGCCGAGAAATGTAATTTTGATGTTAACTCCCAAACCGCTGCGCAGAAGTCAACCAAACTTCACCCAATAGTGTATTGTATCACAATGTAGTAGTTACATTTAGAAGTTTGGTTCTAGGACATTTGGTTTGAGCGCACTCCTCAAACCTAGTTAAAAAAAGTCATTTAAGCCTTTTCACAGTGAGATCTACGCGATAGGGCCGAGAAATGTAATTTTGATGTTAACTCCCAAACCGCTGCGCAGAAGTCAACCAAACTTCACCCAAAAGTGTATTGTATCACAATCTAGTAGTTACATTTGGAAATTTGGTTCTAGGACATTTGGTTTGAGCGCAATCCTCAAACTTAGTTAAAAAAAGTCATTTAAGCCTTTTTACAGTGAGATCTACGCGATATGGCCGAGAAATGTAATTTTGATGTTAACTCCCAAACCGCTGCGCAGAAGTCAACCAAACTTCACCCAATAGTGTATTGTATCACAATCTAGTAGTTACATTTGGAAATTTGGTTCTAGGACATTTGGTTTGAGCGCAATCCTCAAACTTATTTCAAAAAAGCCTTTTAGGCATTTTCACAGTGAGATCTATTCATTTCAGCCGAGAAATGCAATTTTGATGATAACTCCTAAACCGCTGCGCAGAAATGAACCAAACTTCACCCAATAGTGTATTGTATCACAATCTAGTAGTTACATTTGGAAATTTGGTTCTAGGACATTTGGTTTGAGCGCAATCCTCAAACTAATTTCAAAAAAGCCTTTTAGGCATTTTCACAGTGAGATCTATTCATTTCAGCCGAGAAATGTAATTTTGATGATAACTCCCAAACCGCTGCGCAGAATTGAACCAAATTTCATCCAATAGTGTATTGTATCACAATCTAGTAGTTACATTTGGAAATTTGGTTCTAGGACATTTGGTTTGAGCGCAATCCTCAAACTTATTTCAAAAAAGCCTTTTAGGCATTTTCACAGTGAGATCTACGCGATATGGCCGAGAAATGTAATTTTGATGTTAACTTCCAAACCGCTGCGCAGAAGTCAACCAAACTTCACCCAAAAGTGTATTGTATCACAATCTAGTAGTTACATTTGGAAATTTAGTTCTAGGACATTTGGTTTGAGCGCAATCCTCAAACTTAGTTAAAAAAAGTCATTTAAGCCTTTTCACAGTGAGATCTACGCGATATGGCCGAGAAATGTAATTTTGATGTTAACTCCCAAACCGCTGCGCTGAAGTCAACCAAACTTCACCCAAAAGTGTATTGTATCACAATCTAGTAGTTACATTTGGAAATTTGGTTGTAGGACATTTGGTTTGAGCGCAATCCTCAAATTTAGTTAAAAAAAGTCATTTAAGCCTTTTTACAGTGAGATCTACGCGATATGGCCGAGAAATGTAATTTTGATGTTAACTCCCAAACCGCTGCGCAGAAGTCAACCAAACTTCACCCAATAGTGTATTGTATCACAATGTAGTAGTTACATTTGGAAATTTGGTTCTAGGACATTTGGTTTGAGCGCAATCCTCAAACTTATTTCAAAAAAGCCTTTTAGGCATTTTCACAGTGATATCTATTCATTTCAGCCGAGAAATGCAATTTTGATGATAACTCCTAAACCGCTGCGCAGAAGTGAACCAAACTTCACCTAATAGTGTATTGTATCAAAATCTAGTAGTTACATTTGGAAATTTGGTTCTAGGACATTTGGTCTGAGCGCAATCCTCAAAATTAGTTAAAAAAAAGTCATTTAAGCCTTTTCACAATGAGATCTACGCGATATGGCCGAAAAAATGTAATTTTGATGTTAACTCCCAAACCGCTGCGCAGAAGTCAACCAAACTTCACCTAATAGTGTATTGTATCACAATCTAGTAGGTACATTTGAAAATTTGGTTCTAGGACATTTGGTTTGAGCGCAATCCTCAAACTTAGTTAAAAAAAAGTCATTTAAGCCTTTTCACAGTGAGATCTACGCGATATGGCCGAGAAATGTAATTTTGATGTTAACTCCCAAACCGCTGCGCAGAAGTCAACCAAACTTCACCCAATAGTGTATTGTATCACAATGTAGTAGTTACATTTAGAAATTTGGTTCTAGGACATTTGGTTTGAGCGCAATCCTCAAACCTAGTTAAAAAAAGTCATTTAAGCCTTTTCACAGTGAGATCTACGCGATAGGGCCGAGAAATGTAATTTTGATGTTAACTCCCAAACCGCTGCGCAGAAGTCAACCAAACTTCACCCAATAGTGTATTGTATCACAATATAGTAGTTACATTTGGAAATTTGGTTCTAGGACATTTGGTTTGAGCGCAATCCTCAAACTTAGTTAAAAAAAGTCATTTAAGCCTTTTCGCAGTTCGATCTAGGCGATATGGCCGAGAAATGTAATTTTGATGTTAACTCCCAAACCGCTGCGCAGAAGTCAACCAAACTTCACCCAATAGTGTATTGTATCACAATCTAGTAGTTACATTTGGAAATGTGGTTCTAGGACATTTGGTTTGAGCGCAATCATCAAACTTAGTTAAAAAAAGTCATTTAAGCCTTTTCACAGTGAGATCTACGCGATATGGCCGAGAAATGTAATTTTGATGTTAACTTCCAAACCGCTGCGCAGAAGTCAACCAAACTTCACCCAAAAGTGTATTGTATCACAATCTAGTAGTTACATTTGGAAATTTGGTTCTAGGACATTTGGTTTGAGCGCAATCCTCAAACCTAGTTAAAAAAAGTCATTTAAGCCTTTTCACAGTGAGATCTACGCGATATGGCCGAGAAATGTAATTTTGATGTTAACTCCCAAACCGCTGCGCAGAAATCAACCAAACTTCACCCAATAGTGTATTGTATCACAATCTAGTAGTTACATTTGGAGATTTGGTTCTAGGACATTTGGTTTGAGCGCAATCCTCAAACTTAGTTAAAAAAAGTCATTTAAGCCTTTTCACAGTGAGATCTACGCGATATGGCCGAGAAATGTAATTTTGATGTTAACTCCCAAACCGCTGCGCAGAAGTCAACCAAACTTCACCCAATAGTGTATTGTATCACAATCTAGTAGTTACATTTGGAAATGTGGTTCTAGGACATTTGGTTTGAGCGCAATCATCAAACTTAGTTAAAAAAAGTCATTTAAGCCTTTTCACAGTGAGATCTACGCGAAATGGCCGAGAAATGTAATTTTGATGTTAACTTCCAAACCGCTGCGCAGAAGTCAACCAAACTTCACCCAAAAGTGTATTGTATCACAATCTAGTAGTTACATTTGGAGATTTGGTTCTAGGACATTTGGTTTGAGCGCAATCCTCAAACTTAGTTAAAAAAAGTCATTTAAGCCTTTTCACAGTGAGATCTACGCGATATGGCCGAGAAATGTAATTTTGATGTTAACTCCCAAACCGCTGCGCAGAAATCAACCAAACTTCACCCAATAGTGTATTGTATCACAATCTAGTAGTTACATTTGGAAATGTGGTTCTAGGACATTTGGTTTGAGCGCAATCATCAAACTTAGTTAAAAAAAGTCATTTAAGACTTTTCACAGTGAGATCTACGCGATATGGCCGAGAAATGTAATTTTGATGTTAACTCCCAAACCGCTGCGCAGAAGTCAACCAAACTTCACCCAAAAGTGTATTGTATCACAATCTAGTAGTTACATTTGGAAATTTGGTTGTAGGACATTTGGTTTGAGCGCAATCCTCAAACTTAGTTAAAAAATGTCATTTAAGCCTTTTCACAGTGAGATCTACGCGATATGGACGAGAAATGTAATTTTGATGTTAACTCCCAAACCGCTGCGCAGAAGTCAACCAAACTTCACCCAATAGTGTATTGTATCACAATGTAGTAGTTACATTTGGAAATTTGGTTCTAGGACATTTGGTTTGAGCGCAATCCTCAAACTTAGTTAAAAAAAGTCATTTAAGCCTTTTCACAGTGAGATCTATGCGATATGGCCGAGAAATGTAATTTTGCCAAACCGCTGCGCAGAAGTGAACCAAACTTCATCCAATAGTGTATTCTATCACAATGTAGTAGTTACATTTGGAAATTTGGTTCTAGGACATTTGGTTTGAGCGCAATCCTCACATTTAGTCAAAAAAAAAGTCATTTAAGCCTTTTCACAGTGAGATCTACGTGATATGGCCGAGAAATGTAATTTTGATGTTAACCCCCAAACCGCTGCGCAGAAGTCAACCAAACTTCACCCAATCGTGTATTGTATAACAATCTAGTAGTTACATTTAGAAATTTGGTTCTAGGACATTTGGTCTGAGCGCAATCCTCAAAATTAGTTAAAAAAAAGTCATTTAAGCCTTTTCACAGTGAGATCTACGCGATATGGCCGAGAAATGTAATTTTGATGTTAACTCCCAAACCGCTGCGCAGAAGTCAACTAAACTTGACCTAATAGTGTATTGTATCACAATCTAGTAGGTACATTTGAAAATTTGGTTCTAGGACATTTGGTTTGAGCGCAATCCTCAAACTTAGTTAAAAAAAGTCATTTAAGCCTTTTCACAGTGAGATCTACGCAATATGGCAGAGAAATGTAATTTTTATGTTAACTCCCAAACCGCTGCGCAGAAGTCAACCAAACTTCACCCAATAGTGTATTGTATCACAATCTAGTAGTTACATTTGGAAATTTGGTTCTAGGACATTTGGTTTGAGCGCAATCCTCAAACTAATTTCAAAAAAGCCTTTTAGGCATTTTCACAGTGAGATCTATTCATTTCAGCTGAGAAATGCAATTTTGATGATAACTCCTAAACCGCTGCGCAGAAATGAACCAAACTTCACCCAATAGTGTATTGTATCACAATCTGGTAGTTACATTTGGAAATTTGGTTCTAGGACATTTGGTTTGAGCGCAATCCTCAAACTTATTTCAAAAAAGCCTTTTAGGCATTTTCACAGTGAGATCTATTCATTTCAGCCGAGATATGCAATTTCGATGATAACTCCCAAACGGCTGCGCAGAAGTGAACCAAACTTCACCCAATAGTGTATTGTATCACAATCTAGTAGTTACATTTGGAAATTTGGTTCTAGGACATTTGGTTTGAGCGCAATCCTCAAACTTATTTCAAAAAGCCTTTTAGGCATTTTCACAGTGAGATCTATTCATTTCAGCCGAGAAATGCAATTTTGATGATAACTCCTAAACCGCTGCGCAGAAATGAACCAAACTTCACCCAATAGTGTATTGTATCACAATCTAGTAGTTACATTTGGAAATTTGGTTCTAGGACATTTGGTTTGAGCGCAATCCTCAAACTTATTTCAAAAAAGCCTTTTAGGCATTTTCACAGTGAGATCTATTCATTTCAGCCGAGAAATGCAATTTTGATGATAACTCCTAAACTGCTGCGCAGAAGTGAACCAAACTTCACCCAATAGTGTATTGTATCACAATCTAGTAGTTACATTTGGAAATTTGGTTCTAGGACATTTGTTTTGAGCGCAATCCTCATACTTATTTCAAAAAGCCATTTAGGCCTTTTCACAGTGAGATCTATTCATTTCAGCCGAGAAATGCAATTTTGATGATAACTCCTAAACTGCTGCGCAGAAGTGAACCAAACTTCACCCAGTAGTGTATTGTATCACAATCTAGTAGTTACATTTGGAAATTTGGTTCTAGGACATTTGGTTTGAGCGCAATCCTCAAACTTATTTCAAAAAAGCCTTTTAGTTATTTTCACAGTGAGATCTATTCATTTCAGCCGAGAAATGCAATTTTGATGATAACTCCTAAACCGCTGCGCAGAAATGAACCAAACTTCACCCAATAGTGTATTGTATCACAATCTAATAGTTACATTTGGAAATTTGGTTCTAGGACATTTGGTTTGAGCGCAATCCTCAAACTTATTTCAAAAAAGCCTTTTAGGCATTTTCACAGTGAGATCTATTCATTTCAGCCGAGAAATGTAATTTTGATGATAACTCCCAAACCGCTGCGCAGAAGTGAACCAAACTTCACCCAATAGTGTATTGTTTCACAATCTAGTAGTTACATTTGGAAATTTGGTTCTAGGACATTTGGTTTGAGCGCAATCCTCATACTTATTTCAAAATCCATTTAGGCCTTTTCACAGTGAGATCTAGTCATTTCAGCCGAGAAATGCAATGTTGATGATAACTCCTAAACCGCTGCGCAGAAAAGAACCAAACTTCACCCAATAGTGTATTGTATTACAATCTAGTAGTTACATTTGGAAATTTGGTTCTAGGACATTTGGTTTGAGCGCAATCCTCATACTTATTTCAAAAAAGCCATTTCGGCCTTTTCACAGTGAGATCTATTCATTTCAGCCGAGAAATGCAATTTTGATGATAACTCCTAAACTGCTGCGCAGAAGTGAACCAAACTTCACCCAATAGTGTATTGTATCACAATCTAGTAGTTTCATTTGGAAATTTGGTTCTAGGACATTTGGTTTGAGCGCAATCCTCAAACTTATTTCAAAAAAGCCTTTTAGGCCTTTTCACAGTGAGATCTATTCATTTCAGCCGAGAAATGCAATTTTGATGATAACTCCTAAACTGCTGCGCAGAAGTGAACCAAACTTCACCCAATAGTGTATTGTCTCACAATCTAGTAGTTACATTTGGAAATTTGGTTCTAGGACATTTGGTTTGAGCGCAATCCTCAAACTTATTTCAAAAAAGCCTTTTAGGCATTTCCACAGTGAGATCTATTCATTTCAGCTGAGAAATGCAATTTTGATGATAACTCCTAAACCGCTGCGCAGAAATGAACCAAACTTCACCCAATAGTGTATTGTATCACAATCTGGTAGTTACATTTGGAAATTTGGTTCTAGGACATTTGGTTTGAGCGCAATCCTCAAACTTATTTCAAAAAAGCCTTTTAGGCATTTTCACAGTGAGATCTATTCATTTCAGCCGAGAAATGCAATTTTGATGATAACTCCCAAACCGCTGCGCAGAAGTGAACCAAACTTCACCCAATAGTGTATTGTATCACAATCTAGTAGTTACATTTGGAAATTTGGTTCTAGGACATTTGGTTTGAGCGCAATCCTCAAACTTATTTCAAAAAGCCTTTTAGGCATTTTCACAGTGAGATCTATTCATTTCAGCCGAGAAATGCAATTTTGATGATAACTCCTAAACCGCTGCGCAGAAATGAACCAAACTTCACCCAATAGTGTATTGTATCACAATCTAGTAGTTACATTTGGAAATTTGGTTCTAGGACATTTGGTTTGAGCGCAATCCTCAAACTTATTTCAAAAAAGCCTTTTAGGCATTTTCACAGTGAGATCTATTCATTTCAGCCGAGAAATGCAATTTTGATGATAACTCCTAAACTGCTGCGCAGAAGTGAACCAAACTTCACCCAATAGTGTATTGTATCACAATCTAGTAGTTACATTTGGAAATTTGGTTCTAGGACATTTGGTTTGAGCGCAATCCTCAAACTTATTTCAAAAAAGCCTTTTAGGCATTTTCACAGTGAGATATATTCATTTCAGCCGAGAAATGGAATTTTGATGATAACTCCTAAACCGCTGCGCAGAAGTGAACCAAACTTCACCCAATAGTGTATTGTATCACAATCTAGTAGTTACATTTGGAAATTTGGTTCTAGGACATTTGGTTTGAGCGCAATCCTCAATCTTATTTCAAAAAAGCCTTTTAGGCATTTTCACAGTGAGATCTATTCATTTCAGCCGAGAAATGCAATTTTGATGATAACTCCTAAACTGCTGCGCAGAAGTCAACCAAACTTCACCCAATAGTGTATTGTATCACAATCTAGTAGTTACATTTGGAAATTTGGTTCGAGGACATTTGGTTTGAGCGCAATCCTCATACTTATTTCAAAAAGCCATTTAGGCCTTTTCACAGTGAGATCTATTCATTTCAGCCGAGAAATGCAATTTTGATGATAACTCCTAAACTGCTGCGCAGAAGTGAACCAAACTTCACCCAGTAGTGTATTGTATCACAATCTAGTAGTTACATTTGGAAATTTGGTTCTAGGACATTTGGTTTGAGCGCAATCCTCAAACTTATTTCAAAAAAGCCTTTTAGTTATTTTCACAGTGAGATCTATTCATTTCAGCCGAGAAATTCAATTTTGATGATAACTCCTAAACCGCTGCGCAGAAATGAACCAAACTTAACCCAATAGTGTATTGTATAACAATATAGTAGTTACATTTGGAAATTTGGTTCTAGGACATTTGGTTTGAGCGCAATCCTCAAACTTATTTCAAAAAAGCCTTTTAGGCATTTTCACAGTGAGATCTATTCATTTCAGCCGAGAAATGCAATTTTGATGATAACTCCTAAACTGCTGCGCAGAAGTGAACCAAACTTCACCCAATAGTGTATTGTATCACAATCTAGTAGTTTCATTTGGAAATTTGGTTCTAGGACATTTGGTTTGAGCGCAATCCTCAAACTTATTTCAAAAAAGCCTTTTAGGCCTTTTCACATTGAGATCTATTCATTTCAGCCGAGAAATGCAATTTTATTGATAACTCCTAAACTGCTGCGCAGAAGTGAACCAAACTTCACCCAATAGTGTATTGTCTCACAATCTAGTAGTTACATTTGGAAATTTGTTTCTAGGACATTTGGTTTGAGCGCAATCCTCATACTTATTTCAAAAAAGCCATTTCGGCCTTTTCACAGTGAGATCTATTCATTTCAGCCGAGAAATGCAATTTTGATGATAACTCCTAAACTGCTGCGCAGAAGTGAACCAAACTTCACCCAATAGTGTATTGTATCACAATCTAGTAGTTTCATTTGGAAATTTGGTTCTAGGACATTTGGTTTGAGCGCAATCCTCAAACTTATTTCAGAAAAGCCTTTTAGGCCTTTTCACAGTGAGATCTATTCATTTCAGCCGAGAAATGCAATTTTGATGATAACTCCTAAACTGCTGCGCAGAAGTGAACCAAACTTCACCCAATAGTGTATTGTCTCACAATCTAATAGTTACATTTGGAAATTTGGTTCTAGGACATTTGGTTTGAGCGCAATCCTCAAACTTATTTCAAAAAAGCCTTTTAGGCATTTCCACAGTGAGATCTATTCATTTCAGCTGAGAAATGCAATTTTGATGATAACTCCTAAACCGCTGCGCAGAAATGAACCAAACTTCAGCCAATAGTGTATTGTATCACAATCTGGTAGTTACATTTGGAAATTTGGTTCTAGGACATTTGGTTTGAGCGCAATCCTCAAACTTATTTCAAAAAAGCCTTTTAGGCATTTTCACAGTGAGATCTATTCATTTCAGCCGAGAAATGCAATTTTGATGATAACTCCCAAACCGCTGCGCAGAAGTGAACCAAACTTCACCCAATAGTGTATTGTATCACAATCTAGTAGTTACATTTAAAAAATTTGGTTCTAGGACATTTGGTTTGAGCGCAATCCTCAAACTTATTTCAAAAAAGCCTTTTAGGCATTTTCACAGTGAGATCTATTCATTTCAGCCGAGAAATGCAATTTTGATGATAACTCCTAAACCGCTGCGCAGAAATGAACCAAACTTCACCCAATAGTGTATTGTATCACAATCTAGTAGTTACATTTGGAAATTTGGTTCTAGGACATTTGGTTTGAGCGCAATCCTCAAACTTATTTCAAAAAAGCCTTTTAGGCATTTTCACAGTGATATCTATTCATTTCAGCCGAGAAATGCAATTTTGATGATAACTCCTAAACTGCTGCGCAGAAGTGAACCAAACTTCACCCAATAGTGTATTGTATCACAATCTAGTAGTTACATTTGGAAATTTGGTTCTAGGACATTTGGTTTGAGCGCAATCCTCAAACTTATTTCAAAAAAGCCTTTTAGGCATTTTCACAGTGAGATATATTCATTTCAGCCGAGAAATGGAATTTTGATGATAACTCCTAAACCGCTGCGCAGAAGTGAACCAAACTTCACCCAATAGTGTATTGTATCACAATCTAGTAGTTACATTTGGAAATTTGGTTCTAGGACATTTGGTTTGAGCGCAATCCTCAATCTTATTTCAAAAAAGCCTTTTAGGCATTTTCACAGTGAGATCTATTCATTTCAGCCGAGAAATGCAATTTTGATGATAACTCCTAAACTGCTGCGCAGAAGTCAACCAAACTTCACCCAATAGTGTATTGTATCACAATCTAGTAGTTACATTTGGAAATTTGGTTCTAGGACATTTGGTTTGAGCGCAATCCTCATACTTATTTCAAAAAGCCATTTAGGCCTTTTCACAGTGAGATCCTTTCATTTCAGCCAAGAAATGCAATTTTGATGATAACTCATAAACTGCTGCGCAGAAGTGAACCAAACTTCACCCAGTAGTGTATTGTATCACAATCTAGTAGTTACATTTGGAAATTTGGTTCTAGGACATTTGATTTGAGCGCAATCCTCAAACTTATTTCAAAAAAGCCTTTTAGTTATTTTCACAGTGAGATCTATTCATTTCAGCCGAGAAATGCAATTTTGATGATAACTCCTAAACCGCTGCGCAGAAATGAACCAAACTTAACCCAATAGTGTATTGTATCACAATCTAGTAGTTACATTTGGAAATTTGGTTCTAGGACATTTGGTTTGAGCGCAATCCTCAAACTTATTTCAAAAAAGCCTTTTAGGCATTTTCACAGTGAGATCTATTCATTTCAGCCGAGAAATGTAATTTTGATGATAACTCCCAAACCGCTGCGCAGAAGTGAACCAAACTTCACCCAATAGTGTATTGTATCACAATCTAGTAGTTACATTTGGAAATCTGGTTCTAGGACATTTGGTTTGAGCGCAATCCTCATACTTATTTCAAAAAGCCATTTAGGCCTTTTCACAGTGAGATCTAGTCATTTCAGCCGAGAAATGCAATGTTGATGATAACTCCTAAACCGCTGCGCAGAAAAGAACCAAACTTCACCCAATAGTGTATTGTATTACAATCTAGTAGTTACATTTGGAAATTTGGTTCTAGTACATTTGGTTTGAGCGCAATCCTCATACTTATTTCAAAAAAGCCATTTCGGCCTTTTCACAGTGAGATCTATTCATTTCAGCCGAGAAATGCAATTTTGATGATAACTCCTAAACTGCTGCGCAGAAGTGAACCAAACTTCACCCAATAGTGTATTGTATCACAATCTAGTAGTTTCATTTGGAAATTTGGTTCTAGGACATTTGGTTTGAGCGCAATCCTCAAACTTATTTCAAAAAAGCCTTTTAGGCCTTTTCACATTGAGATCTATTCATTTCAGCCGAGAAATGCAATTTTGATGATAACTCCTAAACTGCTGCGCAGAAGTGAACCAAACTTCACCCAATAGTGTATTGTCTCACAATCTAGTAGTTACATTTGGAAATTTGGTTCTAGGACATTTGGTTTGAGCGCAATCCTCATACTTATTTCAAAAAAGCCATTTAGGCATTTTCACAGTGAGATCTATTCATTTCAGCCGAGAAATGCAATTTTGATGATAACTCCTCAACCGCTGCGCAGAAATGAACCAAACTTCACCCAATAGTGTATTGTATCACAATCTAGTAGTTACATTTGGAAATTTGGTTCTAGGACATTTGGTTTGAGCGCAATCCTCAAACTTATTTCAAAAAAGCCTTTTAGTTATTTTCACAGTGAGATCTATTCATTTCAGCCGAGAAATGCAATTTTGATGATAACTCCTAAACCGCTGCGCAGAAATGAACCAAACTTCATCCAATAATGTATTGTATCACAATCTAGTAGTTACATTTGGAAATTTGGTTCTAGGACATTTGGTTTGAGCGCAATCCTCAAACTTATTTCAAAAAAGCCTTTTAGGCATTTTCACAGTGAGATCTATTCATTTCAGCCGAGAAATGTAATTTTGATGATAACTCCCAAACCGCTGCGCAGAAGTGAACCAAACTTCACCCAATAGTGTATTGTATCACAATCTAGTAGTTACATTTGGAAATTTGGTTCTAGGACATTTGGTTTGAGCGCAATCCTCATACTTATTTCAAAAAGCCATTTAGGCCTTTTCACAGTGAGATCTAGTCATTTCAGCCGAGAAATGCAATGTTGATGATAACTCCTAAACCGCTGCGCAGAAGTGAACCAAACTTCACCCAATAGTGTATTGTATTACAATCTAGTAGTTTCATTTGGAAATTTGGTTCTAGGACATTTGGTTTGAGCGCAATCCTCAAACTTATTTCAAAAAAGCCTTTTAGGCCTTTTCACAGTGAGATCTCTTCATTTCAGCCGAGAAATGCAATTTTGATGATAACTCCTAAACTGCTGCGCAGAAGTGAACCAAACTTCACCCAATAGTGTATTGTCTCACAATCTAGTAGTTACATTTGGAAATTTGGTTCTAGGACATTTGGTTTGAGCGCAATCCTCAAACTTATTTCAAAAAAGCCTTTTAGGCATTTCCACAGTGAGATCTATTCATTTCAGCCGAGAAATGCAATTTTGATGATAACTCCTAAACCGCTGCGCAGAAATGAACCAAACTTCAACCAATAGTGTATTGTATCACAATCTGGTAGTTATTTCAAAAAAGCCTTTTAGGCATTTTCACAGTGAGATCTATTAATTTCAGCCGAGAAATGCAATTTTGATGATAACTCCCAAACCGCTGCGCAGAAGTGAACCAAACTTCACCCAATAGTGTATTGTATCACAATCTAGTAGTTACATTTGGAAATTTGGTTCTAGGACATTTGGTTTGAGCGCAATCCTCAAACTTATTTCAAAAAAGCCTTTTAGGCATTTTCACAGTGAGATCTATTCATTTCAGCCGAGAAATGCAATTTTGATGATAACTCCTAAACCCCTGCGCAGAAATGAACCAAACTTCACCCAATAGTGTATTGTATTACAATCTAGTAGTTACATTTGGAAATTTGGTTCTAGGACATTTGGTTTAAACGCAATCCTCAAACTTATTTCAAAAAAGCCTTTTAGTTATTTTCACAGTGAGATCTATTCATTTCAGCCGAGAAATGCAATTTTGATGATAACTCCTAAGCCGCTGCGCAGAAATGAACTAAACTTCACCCAATAGTGTATTGTATCACAATCTAGTAGTTACATTTGGAAATTTGGTTATAGGACATTTGGTTTGAGAGCAATCCTCAAACTTATTTCAAAAAACCCTTTTAGTTATTTTCACAGTGAGATCTATTCATTTCAGTCGAGAAATGCAATTTTGATGATAACTCCTAAACCGCTGCGCAGAAATGAACCAAACTTCACCCAATAGTGTATTGTATTACAATCTAGTAGTTACATTTGGAAATTTGGTTCTAGGACATTTGGTTTGAGCGCAATCCTCATACTTAGTTCAAAAAAGCCATTTAGGCCTTTTCACAGTGAGATCTAGTCATTTCAGCCGAGAAATGCAATGTTGATGATAACTCCTAAACCGCTGCGCAGAAAAGAACCAAACTTCACCCAATAGTGTATTGTATTACAATCTAGTAGTTACATTTGGAAATTTGGTTCTAGTACATTTGGTTTGAGCGCAATCCTCATACTTATTTCAAAAAAGCCATTTCGGCCTTTTCACAGTGAGATCTATTCATTTCAGCCGAGAAATGCAATTTTGATGATAACTCCTAAACTGCTGCGCAGAAGTGAACCAAACTTCACCCAATAGTGTATTGTATCACAATCTAGTAGTTTCATTTGGAAATTTGGTTCTAGGACATTTGGTTTGAGCGCAATCCTCAAACTTATTTCAAAAAGCCTTTTAGGCATTTTCACAGTGAGATCTATTCATTTCAGCCGAGAAATGCAATTTTGATGATAACTCCTAAACCGCTGCGCAGAAATGAACCAAACTTCACCCAATAGTGTATTGTATCACAATCTAGTAGTTACATTTGGAAATTTGGTTCTAGGACATTTGGTTTGAGCGCAATCCTCAAACTTATTTCAAAAAAGCCTTTTAGGCATTTTCACAGTGAGATCTATTCATTTCAGCCGAGAAATGCAATTTTGATGATAACTCCTAAACTGCTGCGCAGAAGTGAACCAAACTTCACCCAATAGTGTATTGTATCACAATCTAGTAGTTACATTTGGAAATTTGGTTCTAGGACATTTGGTTTGAGCGCAATCCTCAAACTTATTTCAAAAAAGCCTTTTAGGCATTTTCACAGTGAGATATATTCATTTCAGCCGAGAAATGGAATTTTGATGATAACTCCTAAACCGCTGCGCAGAAGTGAACCAAACTTCACCCAATAGTGTATTGTATCACAATCTAGTAGTTACATTTGGAAATTTGGTTCTAGGACATTTGGTTTGAGCGCAATCCTCAATCTTATTTCAAAAAAGCCTTTTAGGCATTTTCACAGTGAGATCTATTCATTTCAGCCGAGAAATGCAATTTTGATGATAACTCCTAAACTGCTGCGCAGAAGTCAACCAAACTTCACCCAATAGTGTATTGTATCACAATCTAGTAGTTACATTTGGAAATTTGGTTCGAGGACATTTGGTTTGAGCGCAATCCTCATACTTATTTCAAAAAGCCATTTAGGCCTTTTCACAGTGAGATCTATTCATTTCAGCCGAGAAATGCAATTTTGATGATAACTCCTAAACTGCTGCGCAGAAGTGAACCAAACTTCACCCAGTAGTGTATTGTATCACAATCTAGTAGTTACATTTGGAAATTTGGTTCTAGGACATTTGGTTTGAGCGCAATCCTCAAACTTATTTCAAAAAAGCCTTTTAGTTATTTTCACAGTGAGATCTATTCATTTCAGCCGAGAAATTCAATTTTGATGATAACTCCTAAACCGCTGCGCAGAAATGAACCAAACTTAACCCAATAGTGTATTGTATAACAATATAGTAGTTACATTTGGAAATTTGGTTCTAGGACATTTGGTTTGAGCGCAATCCTCAAACTTATTTCAAAAAAGCCTTTTAGGCATTTTCACAGTGAGATCTATTCATTTCAGCCGAGAAATGCAATTTTGATGATAACTCCTAAACTGCTGCGCAGAAGTGAACCAAACTTCACCCAATAGTGTATTGTATCACAATCTAGTAGTTACATTTGGAAATTTGGTTCTAGGACATTTGGTTTGAGCGCAATCCTCATACTTATTTCAAAAAGCCATTTAGGCCTTTTCACAGTGAGATCTAGTCATTTCAGCCGAGAAATGCAATGTTGATGATAACTCCTAAACCGCTGCGCAGAAAAGAACCAAACTTCACCCAATAGTGTATTGTATTACAATCTAGTAGTTACATTTGGAAATTTGGTTCTAGTACATTTGGTTTGAGCGCAATCCTCATACTTATTTCGAAAAAGCCATTTCGGCCTTTTCACAGTGAGATCTATTCATTTCAGCCGAGAAATGCAATTTTGATGATAACTCCTAAACTGCTGCGCAGAAGTGAACCAAACTTCACCCAATAGTGTATTGTATCACAATCTAGTAGTTTCATTTGGAAATTTGGTTCTAGGACATTTGGTTTGAGCGCAATCCTCAAACTTATTTCAAAAAAGCCTTTTAGGCCTTTTCACATTGAGATCTATTCATTTCAGCCGAGAAATGCAATTTTATTGATAACTCCTAAACTGCTGCGCAGAAGTGAACCAAACTTCACCCAATAGTGTATTGTCTCACAATCTAGTAGTTACATTTGGAAATTTGTTTCTAGGACATTTGGTTTGAGCGCAATCCTCATACTTATTTCAAAAAAGCCATTTCGGCCTTTTCACAGTGAGATCTATTCATTTCAGCCGAGAAATGCAATTTTGATGATAACTCCTAAACTGCTGCGCAGAAGTGAACCAAACTTCACCCAATAGTGTATTGTATCACAATCTAGTAGTTTCATTTGGAAATTTGGTTCTAGGACATTTGGTTTGAGCGCAATTCTCAAACTTATTTCAGAAAAGCCTTTTAGGCCTTTTCACAGTGAGATCTATTCATTTCAGCCGAGAAATGCAATTTTGATGATAACTCCTAAACTGCTGCGCAGAAGTGAACCAAACTTCACCCAATAGTGTATTGTCTCACAATCTAATAGTTACATTTGGAAATTTGGTTCTAGGACATTTGGTTTGAGCGCAATCCTCAAACTTATTTCAAAAAAGCCTTTTAGGCATTTCCACAGTGAGATCTATTCATTTCAGCTGAGAAATGCAATTTTGATGATAACTCCTAAACCGCTGCGCAGAAATGAACCAAACTTCAGCCAATAGTGTATTGTATCACAATCTGGTAGTTACATTTGGAAATTTGGTTCTAGGACATTTGGTTTGAGCGCAATCCTCAAACTTATTTCAAAAAAGCCTTTTAGGCATTTTCACAGTGAGATCTATTCATTTCAGCCGAGAAATGCAATTTTGATGATAACTCCCAAACCGCTGCGCAGAAGTGAACCAAACTTCACCCAATAGTGTATTGTATCACAATCTAGTAGTTACATTTAAAAAATTTGGTTCTAGGACATTTGGTTTGAGCGCAATCCTCAAACTTATTTCAAAAAAGCCTTTTAGGCATTTTCACAGTGAGATCTATTCATTTCAGCCGAGAAATGCAATTTTGATGATAACTCCTAAACCGCTGCGCAGAAATGAACCAAACTTCACCCAATAGTGTATTGTATCACAATCTAGTAGTTACATTTGGAAATTTGGTTCTAGGACATTTGGTTTGAGCGCAATCCTCAAACTTATTTCAAAAAAGCCTTTTAGGCATTTTCACAGTGATATCTATTCATTTCAGCCGAGAAATGCAATTTTGATGATAACTCCTAAACTGCTGCGCAGAAGTGAACCAAACTTCACCCAATAGTGTATTGTATCACAATCTAGTAGTTACATTTGGAAATTTGGTTCTAGGACATTTGGTTTGAGCGCAATCCTCAAACTTATTTCAAAAAAGCCTTTTAGGCATTTTCACAGTGAGATATATTCATTTCAGCCGAGAAATGGAATTTTGATGATAACTCCTAAACCGCTGCGCAGAAGTGAACCAAACTTCACCCAATAGTGTATTGTATCACAATCTAGTAGTTACATTTGGAAATTTGGTTCTAGGACATTTGGTTTGAGCGCAATCCTCAATCTTATTTCAAAAAAGCCTTTTAGGCATTTTCACAGTGAGATCTATTCATTTCAGCCGAGAAATGCAATTTTGATGATAACTCCTAAACTGCTGCGCAGAAGTCAACCAAACTTCACCCAATAGTGTATTGTATCACAATCTAGTAGTTACATTTGGAAATTTGGTTCTAGGACATTTGGTTTGAGCGCAATCCTCATACTTATTTCAAAAAGCCATTTAGGCCTTTTCACAGTGAGATCCTTTCATTTCAGCCAAGAAATGCAATTTTGATGATAACTCATAAACTGCTGCGCAGAAGTGAACCAAACTTCACCCAGTAGTGTATTGTATCACAATCTAGTAGTTACATTTGGAAATTTGGTTCTAGGACATTTGATTTGAGCGCAATCCTCAAACTTATTTCAAAAAAGCCTTTTAGTTATTTTCACAGTGAGATCTATTCATTTCAGCCGAGAAATGCAATTTTGATGATAACTCCCAAACCGCTGCGCAGAAATGAACCAAACTTAACCCAATAGTGTATTGTATCACAATCTAGTAGTTACATTTGGAAATTTGGTTCTAGGACATTTGGTTTGAGCGCAATCCTCAAACTTATTTCAAAAAAGCCTTTTAGGCATTTTCACAGTGAGATCTATTCATTTCAGCCGAGAAATGTAATTTTGATGATAACTCCCAAACCGCTGCGCAGAAGTGAACCAAACTTCACCCAATAGTGTATTGTATCACAATCTAGTAGTTACATTTGGAAATCTGGTTCTAGGACATTTGGTTTGAGCGCAATCCTCATACTTATTTCAAAAAGCCATTTAGGCCTTTTCACAGTGAGATCTAGTCATTTCAGCCGAGAAATGCAATGTTGATGATAACTCCTAAACCGCTGCGCAGAAAAGAACCAAACTTCACCCAATAGTGTATTGTATTACAATCTAGTAGTTACATTTGGAAATTTGGTTCTAGTACATTTGGTTTGAGCGCAATCCTCATACTTATTTCAAAAAAGCCATTTCGGCCTTTTCACAGTGAGATCTATTCATTTCAGCCGAGAAATGCAATTTTGATGATAACTCCTAAACTGCTGCGCAGAAGTGAACCAAACTTCACCCAATAGTGTATTGTATCACAATCTAGTAGTTTCATTTGGAAATTTGGTTCTAGGACATTTGGTTTGAGCGCAATCCTCAAACTTATTTCAAAAAAGCCTTTTAGGCCTTTTCACATTGAGATCTATTCATTTCAGCCGAGAAATGCAATTTTGATGATAACTC
Source organism: Corythoichthys intestinalis (assembly GCF_030265065.1). Taxonomy (NCBI): domain Eukaryota; kingdom Metazoa; phylum Chordata; class Actinopteri; order Syngnathiformes; family Syngnathidae; genus Corythoichthys; species Corythoichthys intestinalis. Next base: position 39,335,016 of record NC_080414.1, on the reverse strand, counting down.
CTAAACTGCTGCGCAGAAGTGAACCAAACTTCACCCAATAGTGTATTGTCTCACAATCTAGTAGTTACATTTGGAAATTTGGTTCTAGGACATTTGGTTTGAGCGCAATCCTCATACTTATTTCAAAAAAGCCATTTAGGCATTTTCACAGTGAGATCTATTCATTTCAGCCGAGAAATGCAATTTTGATGATAACTCCTCAACCGCTGCGCAGAAATGAACCAAACTTCACCCAATAGTGTATTGTATCACAATCTAGTAGTTACATTTGGAAATTTGGTTCTAGGACATTTGGTTTGAGCGCAATCCTCAAACTTATTTCAAAAAAGCATTTTAGTTATTTTCACAGTGAGATCTATTCATTTCAGCCGAGAAATGCAATTTTGATGATAACTCCTAAACCGCTGCGCAGAAATGAACCAAACTTCATCCAATAATGTATTGTATCACAATCTAGTAGTTACATTTGGAAATTTGGTTCTAGGACATTTGGTTTGAGCGCAATCCTCAAACTTATTTCAAAAAAGCCTTTTAGGCATTTTCACAGTGAGATCTATTCATTTCAGCCGAGAAATGTAATTTTGATGATAACTCCCAAACCGCTGCGCAGAAGTGAACCAAACTTCACCCAATAGTGTATTGTATCACAATCTAGTAGTTACATTTGGAAATTTGTTTCTAGGACATTTGGTTTGAGCGCAATCCTCATACTTATTTCAAAAAGCCATTTAGGCCTTTTCACAGTGAGATCTAGTCATTTCAGCCGAGAAATGCAATGTTGATGATAACTCCTAAACCGCTGCGCAGAAGTGAACCAAACTTCACCCAATAGTGTATTGTATTACAATCTAGTAGTTTCATTTGGAAATTTGGTTCTAGGACATTTGGTTTGAGCGCAATCCTCAAACTTATTTCAAAAAAGCCTTTTAGGCCTTTTCACAGTGAGATCTCTTCATTTCAGCCGAGAAATGCAATTTTGATGATAACTCCTAAACTGCTGCGCAGAAGTGAACCAAACTTCACCCAATAGTGTATTGTCTCACAATCTAGTAGTTACATTTGGAAATTTGGTTCTAGGACATTTGGTTTGAGCGCAATCCTCAAACTTATTTCAAAAAAGCCTTTTAGGCATTTCCACAGTGAGATCTATTCATTTCAGCCGAGAAATGCAATTTTGATGATAACTCCTAAACCGCTGCGCAGAAATGAACCAAACTTCAACCAATAGTGTATTGTATCACAATCTGGTAGTTATTTCAAAAAAGCCTTTTAGGCATTTTCACAGTGAGATCTATTAATTTCAGCCGAGAAATGCAATTTTGATGATAACTCCCAAACCGCTGCGCAGAAGTGAACCAAACTTCACCCAATAGTGTATTGTATCACAATCTAGTAGTTACATTTGGAAATTTGGTTCTAGGACATTTGGTTTGAGCGCAATCCTCAAACTTATTTCAAAAAAGCCTTTTAGGCATTTTCACAGTGAGATCTATTCATTTCAGCCGAGAAATGCAATTTTGATGATAACTCCTAAACCCCTGCGCAGAAATGAACCAAACTTCACCCAATAGTGTATTGTATTACAATCTAGTAGTTACATTTGGAAATTTGGTTCTAGGACATTTGGTTTAAACGCAATCCTCAAACTTATTTCAAAAAAGCCTTTTAGTTATTTTCACAGTGAGATCTATTCATTTCAGCCGAGAAATGCAATTTTGATGATAACTCCTAAGCCGCTGCGCAGAAATGAACTAAACTTCACCCAATAGTGTATTGTATCACAATCTAGTAGTTACATTTGGAAATTTGGTTATAGGACATTTGGTTTGAGAGCAATCCTCAAACTTATTTCAAAAAACCCTTTTAGTTATTTTCACAGTGAGATCTATTCATTTCAGTCGAGAAATGCAATTTTGATGATAACTCCTAAACCGCTGCGCAGAAATGAACCAAACTTCACCCAATAGTGTATTGTATTACAATCTAGTAGTTACATTTGGAAATTTGGTTCTAGGACATTTGGTTTGAGCGCAATCCTCATACTTAGTTCAAAAAAGCCATTTAGGCCTTTTCACAGTGAGATCTAGTCATTTCAGCCGAGAAATGCAATGTTGATGATAACTCCTAAACCGCTGCGCAGAAAAGAACCAAACTTCACCCAATAGTGTATTGTATTACAATCTAGTAGTTACATTTGGAAATTTGGTTCTAGTACATTTGGTTTGAGCGCAATCCTCATACTTATTTCAAAAAAGCTATTTCGGCCTTTTCACAGTGAGATCTATTCATTTCAGCCGAGAAATGCAATTTTGATGATAACTCCTAAACTGCTGCGCAGAAGTGAACCAAACTTCACCCAATAGTGTATTGTATCACAATCTAGTAGTTTCATTTGGAAATTTGGTTCTAGGACATTTGGTTTGAGCGCAATCCTCAAACTTATTTCAAAAAAGCCTTTTAGGCCTTTTCACATTGAGATCTATTCATTTCAGCCGAGAAATGCAATTTTGATGATAACTCCTAAACTGCTGCGCAGAAGTGAACCAAACTTCACCCAATAGTGTATTGTCTCACAATCTAGTAGTTACATTTGGAAATTTGGTTCTAGGACATTTGGTTTGAGCGCAATCCTCATACTTATTTCAAAAAAGCCATTTAGGCCTTTTCACAGTGAGATCTATTCAATTCAGCCGAGAAATGCAATTTTGATGATAACTCCTAAACTGCTGCGCAGAAGTGAACCAAACTTCACCCAGTATTGTATTGTATCACAATCTAGTAGTTACATTTGGAAATTTGGTTCTAGGACATTTGGTTTGAGCGCAATCCTCAAACTTATTTCAAAAAAGCCTTTTAGGCATTTTCACAGTGAGATCTATTCATTTCAGCCGAGAAATGCAATTTTGATGATAACTCCTAAACCGCTGCGCAGAAATGAACCAAACTTCACCCAATAGTGTATTGTAGCACAATCTAGTAGTTACATTTGGAAATTTGGTTCTAGGACATTTGGTTTGAGCGCAATCCTCAAACTTATTTAAAAAAAAACCTTTTAGGCATTTTCACAGTGAGATCTATTCATTTCAGCCGAGAAATGCAATTTTGATGATAACTCCTCAACCGCTGCGCAGAAATGAACCAAACTTCACCCAATAGTGTATTGTATCACAATCTAGTAGTTACATTTGGAAATTTGGTTCTAGGACATTTGGTTTGAGCGCAATCCTCAAACTTATTTCAAAAAAGCCTTTTAGTTATTTTCACAGTGAGATCTATTCATTTCAGCCGAGAAATGCAATTTTGATGATAACTCCTAAACCGCTGCGCAGAAATGAACCAAACTTCACCCAATAATGTATTGTATCACAATCTAGTAGTTACATTTGGAAATTTGGTTCTAGGACATTTGGTTTGAGCGCAATCCTCAAACTTATTTCAAAAAAGCCTTTTAGGCATTTTCACAGTGAGATCTATTCATTTCAGCCGAGAAATGTAATTTTGATGATAACTCCCAAACCGCTGCGCAGAAGTGAACCAAACTTCACCCAATAGTGTATTGTATCACAATCTAGTAGTTACATTTGGAAATTTGGTTCTAGGACATTTGGTTTGAGCGCAATCCTCATACTTATTTCAAAAAGCCATTTAGGCCTTTTCACAGTGAGATCTAGTCATTTCAGCCGAGAAATGCAATGTTGATGATAACTCCTAAACCGCTGCGCAGAAGTGAACCAAACTTCACCCAATAGTGTATTGTATTACAATCTAGTAGTTTCATTTGGAAATTTGGTTCTAGGACATTTGGTTTGAGCGCAATCCTCAAACTTATTTCAAAAAAGCCTTTTAGGCCTTTTCACAGTGAGATCTCTTCATTTCAGCCGAGAAATGCAATTTTGATGATAACTCCTAAACTGCTGCGCAGAAGTGAACCAAACTTCACCCAATAGTGTATTGTCTCACAATCTAGTAGTTACATTTGGAAATTTGGTTCTAGGACATTTGGTTTGAGCGCAATCCTCAAACTTATTTCAAAAAAGCCTTTTAGGCATTTCCACAGTGAGATCTATTCATTTCAGCCGAGAAATGCAATTTTGATGATAACTCCTAAACCGCTGCGCAGAAATGAACCAAACTTCACCCAATAGTGTATTGTATCACAATCTGGTAGTTATTTCAAAAAAGCCTTTTAGGCATTTTCACAGTGAGATCTATTAATTTCAGCCGAGAAATGCAATTTTGATGATAACTCCCAAACCGCTGCGCAGAAGTGAACCAAACTTCACCCAATAGTGTATTGTATCACAATCTAGTAGTTACATTTGGAAATTTGGTTCTAGGACATTTGGTTTGAGCGCAATCCTCAAACTTATTTCAAAAAAGCCTTTTAGGCATTTTCACAGTGAGATCTATTCATTTTGTTGGGAATAATTCATACCTTCAAATATTACGCAATAATTACCTGACTCCGTTTTAGTGTTATATAAGTTTTACCTTATCACCAAACACTCTTCCAACAATTACGCGTATTCGTTCTGAAAAGAAAGGCGTCAGGAAGCCGGCATTTTCACACACGAGTGGATTTATTCCTAACACGGAAATCTAATACAGCACTCGGGGCACAGGTCCCTCTCAGTACAGTCTCGTACTCCCCTGTGTCTATCAGGAGAAGCACACACCCTGTGTTGCCCAAGAATGATTCAAATTACACAATATGCAAATACATGTTCCTAGCGACTATTGATTGGCTATGTGATACCTGCAGTTATTCTTAGCTTGCTCTGATTGGTTTAAATTCCCCTGCAGGATGGCGGGGTCTTCTCTCTTTATCTCCGGGGGTCCCTCTCAGTGGGGGTCAGCCGAGTTGTTTTCCCGCCTTTTTGAGAAAAAAAGGAGCGGCCGCCTTTTGAGACAAAAGGGAGCATCTGCCCCCCCTTACTGTGATTGACTGTGGGCTTATTCTACAAGTCTTGTAATTGTGCCTTCACACACATCTGTTATTTCCTGGAACTTGTATAAATACCTCTGCCATTACATTTGACTGTTGATTAAAGTTATGCATGGTAAAACACTGTTTTCTCTTGTTATGAAATTATTTTACCTTCATTCCCTCTCATGACCTCAGACCACTGAGGTCATCATCACATTTTTCACATTGATTAATGAGTGCATGAATATTTGATCGTAAATCACCACAACAAAAGGATATATTGATTGAAAAGATCCATATTGTCTTCTTCAGACACCCATGTCCCGAAGGGGCACATCCACGTTGTCATCCTCCTTTTCCAAGTCCTTCTCAGTCACATGTGTTTTTTCCCCTTTGAGCGGTTGAGTGGTTCAAGGAACACCATTTGTTTGAAGCAACATCTGTTCTGTAAACTTTATCCCCAGGGGAGGTCATGAGTGGCCAGCTCATCACCCCCCTTCCACTTTGGTATGTGACTTGTGACCTTTTTCCCCAGGCAAAAGTGTAGAGCAGGACAACTTACTCATGTAAATCGATATAAAACATCAAACTTCATGGGTTACAATTTAATAAAACCCCTAGCTTAAATAAATGTAATTCCCTTTTCCTTCCTAATATTTCCCTAACATTTCCCCCCTGTTTACACAGTCAAGCTGTGTAACAAAAAGATAAATCTGAGAAATAAATATACACACAAAAACAACAGAAGATATAACAACAACAGTAGAAACACATTCAAAATTCATTGGTGAACCAAATCCTCGCCCAAATTTTATGCAAATCAAATCATGTATCAGTGACTTTAATGTTGTCAGCAAAACCCACAAATGTGTACGACCTATCATCTAAACCTGACTAAAAAATATCTAACTTTGACTGTCTTAATCCATTCTACATTTTTATTGGAAACCCCTTGGAACTACTTTGTATCTAAATTCAGATGATGTTAGCAAATTAATATAAATTTAATATATCACTGTACTTCATCTTAAAACTAAAAAATCCCACAAATATATCACTCTTTGAACTGGAATAAAACTAAAAACAAACAAACTCTGAGGCGGCACGAGGTAGGGATGTCACGAGGATGACGACGATGGACCCTCATCGCAAAAGGGCCTGTAGTCACAACCACTCCTTGTATGGTTGTCGATTCATGCAGTTCTTGTCCATCCACGAACGACATGGTCAGTCCATCCGGGCTGCAGAAGATGTTGGCTTCCGCATAGATGAGTCAACTGTATCCCCCCAGTTCAGTGGGGCCTCCCACAGACAGACTGCTGCTGCAGTCCTCCAACGGCCTAGATCTCAACTTGGGAGGACCCCTGTGTCCACCAGCACGCGAACGTCCACCTTCATGGAGAAACGGTTGACTGTGTTACCTCTGGACCAAGTCTCTGGACATCTCCACTGGCGTGACTGCCAGCTTTCCATCACAGCAGCACAGGTTGGCGGCTGTTGTTGTGGTCCTCGCTTTACTGCTGCCATGGTTCCAGTCACATTCTCCTCCAAAGCATGGAAGACAGCATTTGGGACGGAGCTTTTCAAGTCCCTCTGGTGGCTGTTGCAATGTCTGTGGGGCAAGGGAGCAGCATAGAGACGTCGCGTGTCCATACTGACCAGTCTGAATCTCGCTTGGTCCTCTGGGGAAGGGCGAATGTCTTGTTTGCATCCAAGGAATGAACTCTCTTCCCACCTCGTGTCATACTCAGTCGCTACTCTTCCTATAATAGCCTATGCTAGCCGCAAATATTCAAAAATTAAAATTTAAAATCACATTTGCATGTTTTGCTGAGAACATTTTTACTGCTTGAAAAATGTAGCAATTAACACAAACAACATTATTTCATCATAATTGAAAAATTCTTCCCAAAAAAAAATCAAAATATTATGGTTTTGGAATTTAACCCCAAAAATTCCCATCAAAATGTTTTCTTGCACAGATTAAAATCAAACCAAAAAAAGATGTATGTAGTAAAGTTATCATTAACTATATATCTAACTCCCCCTGTTTAGCCATGTGAATTGACAAAACAAAACACAGGGCTGAAAAAAAATATCTACATTTGCTAACACACAAATAATCTTTACCATTGTTATCTTAAATCAACCCACACATTTCCTAGTGCATCTATATTGATAATCAAATCCACAGTAACACTCTTCTATTTGTCCCACTTTGCATATCAAACTAAAAATTTAATTAAAATCAATGTAGCAGCATGAGCTGAACAATTTAGTTCTACACATTCCCCATCAAAAGCGATAGCAGTTAACTAGTTAATCCTATATTCATTTAAAACTATGCCAAAAATTCAAACCCCTCAAGCTGAGACTTCTTTAGTGTTGGGTCTCTATTCGCCAACACAGTCATCTGGAAGATAAAATGGATGTGTTAGTAATCAATCAATAAAACAAACAATTTCATATTCATTTCAAGAATCTCACAAATAGATAACAATGTCATTCAAAATTATGTATTACCATAAACATAAATGGACTGTATCGATCAGTCAGTGCTCCATGTACTGTATAAGTAACGTAGTTTTAATTTCTAAAATGTACTGCAATAAACAAGTGACAGATCAATTCTACATCTGCAAATCGACTTTAACAAAATCATAAACTAAAACAAAACCAAAAATGAACAAAATTCAATTCCGTAAATGTGCAAAAAGTATGGAAGTAAGTAGTTTATCTAATCCCCCCCAAAATGAATCAAAATATAAATAAAAAGTACAAAGGAAAAAGTAAATAAAATTTTGAATTATACTCAGAAAATTGTAATCATATGCTATTAATTTAGAAATTGTGACAAACGTTATAAACGAAAAACAACCTATTCCTCTAAATTTCATAAAATTATATAGAATTTTCATAAAATTATATAACATTTGATTAAACCTTTATAACACCCCATAGTAACAGCGCCATACAAGAACAGTTCAGTAAATCTGTACTATCAAGGAGTATTACAAATATGAAACTTAATCTCAGACTCTTCATATTACAATTTTCGTAGTATAATTGTACTTGGCCCAATGCCAATAATTGCTTATGATCAATTTTGTCAGCTCCCATTTTAATCAGTAAATTAAATTTGCAGTGGCATTAATATATCGCGCAATGTTCCACTCAAGATTACAAAATTGAAATTTGTCTTTGTTTTGGAATTTCTTTAGAGCAGACAAAATGTCTTTTCACCTTCTTTGGGTCACTGTCTAAGATTCATCAACATGTAATCCAAAAATTACGATTCCACGACGCAATTATAATCTATTCAATTGATTGTTTTTAGTCAAATACAGTATCTCAATAGGTATCTTTTGGGTAAATTTAGTAATCAATTTACATTTCTATTTCAAATTTGAATTTTCCATAACACAGTGTGTTGTCCACATAAGTCAAAATCGGACTTTTTTACCCAGGCAAAGTTTTTCATTTGAATGGGAGAGTATTTAGGGACAACAATACTCTTTTAAGGAATCACATCTTTTCTTATTCAAAACCCCTTCAAGTCTAAATTGTTTCATGTTACTCTTACGTCTTACAGACATACCAGTTGTCATAAAGTTTTTACAAGTATCCAGCTTTCTTCCAGATGAACTGTGGTCATAAACTTTTATTACTGTTTACCTTCCTTTCAACTCAATTTTGCTCCCCCATACTGTTTATAGATAACACCTTGGTTTCCTTCCACACATTGTAAGGGACAGCTCCTGTGATCAAATGGACATCAGGTTACATTCGACACTTCCACTGTCTCACAAAGTGTGGATGAAATAAGCATTTTAACATTTGGTGTGCTTGCTACAGTACTTTATTTTAGTAAGAATCTGATTCTTTAGGATCAATTTACTTCACAAAATGTTTTAACTTTCTTCTTTTATTCCACTATGGCTTCTCTGCTATTCTTTAACACTTAAAACACTACCTCTTATAGCATTCAATTCAATTTGTTAATTCTGATCATGATTTCAACTAGCGCTGTTAATATAAATATACCTTTCCAATTGACATCATATAATTTATAATGGAGGATAATTCAACAGTCCAGAGGAGAACAAAGAATGTTTTTTCGTGCACTAAAAAACATCCATTTGTATTTCACTCCAGGTTGGTAGAATTATCTGCTTCCATGTGAATTTTAGAACGGTTTTTTTTAATCCCAACTTTTGATTTGTGATCATTATTTATACACTCCTTGTAACAACTTATTTCCCTAGTTTAAACTATTCCTGCCATTCTTAAAAAGCGGCAAGGTTTAGAATTGCTCTAACGTCTGCTAAAACTGATTTTTCATCAGCTATTAATATTTATTCATTTTGTGACATATACCAAACCGCTGCTCCTTCCTCAACAGGAGTTTGCTTAACCAACATTTGGACCTATCTTTCTCTATAAGACTTGTATTGATATCTATTATCGTTCCCAAAAATTAATGGGAAGTCTTTCTGACAGTTCTTATAGTATTTTGCCATGTACTTCAAAATCTAATTTAGTCAATCTATACATTATGTCATTATGTGTGATTCCTTTTCTCTTTAAATCTGCCGATAATGACATTTCTCTATTTCTGAATCACCTTCTTCATTGTAAATTTTATAACGTAATACTCTTTTAAATCTAGCCGAATAATTTTCTCCATCTTACTTTGAATGTTAAGAACTAGTTCAAAGATTAATACGTCAGATTACTCTACTTACTTGGAGTAAATATTATTATTTGTTTCTTATTAGCTCGATACATCTAAAAGTTGGTCATTTTTCACCTGAATTCAGAATTTACTTTCAAATAATATTATGAACAATATCTATTCTTGAATGAAGAACTTTTCTAACAATCTAATTTTCTTTTATCAAATATACTAGCTCTTTGCTTAAAATAAATCTGTTAAGTTTGTTTTCAAATAGCTATTTATCAACAGTTGATCTTTTCCTTTTTCAAAACATTAACTATTTTCTTTCTTTTAGCCATTCTCTTATTTTCTTTTAAGAGCGTTCTATAATTTTCAATTTAGCTCAATAGTCTTTTTTTTTTTTTTTTTTTTTTTTTTTTTTTTTTTATCTCTAATGAGATTCCATTTCAAAATTCATATCCTAAATAGTACAAGGGAAAGGCTGGAATATTCCCAGCTGCAATTACAACCTTCCCTTATAATTTGGGCAAAAACCCAGCGGATGCCGTCGAGGACCCCATGTTGCAAATAGGGGCCACCGAAGGGCCGCACTCCTCATGTTGAAAAACTTCTAGGATTTTCCGATTTTGCACAATAAACGATCAGCTATTCACAAACAATTCCCTCGCTTATCGACGTTCGTCTCACACGCCCAAAAATTTCCAAGCCCTACATTCTCAGCTCCTCTATGCTCTGTGCGAAGGGCCAAACGTGTGATTTCCTCTTCTGGCTTGATTTTCAGCGTTGCCAGAGTAGACTTTTCTTGCTCTCTTCATGCTTGCTTCCTCTTTTTCCTTCTTCATCTTCCGCTTATCAATGCCACTCAAAACCTGTAATTCCAACCTTGCGTAATGATCCGTAATTTCACTCCAAACCTTGCTTCTTTCCACTCTTTCTTCCGACCTGATAACTCTCTCATTCGACTTTCCCGTCATTTGTTTAATCCACTCGTGTGCGTCCCGACAACCAACTGAACAGAGCGTATCGCCTTTCTCAGTCACACTCACAACAGACACTCTGTTTTACTCACGAATTCATTTATTTTAGGGTGGTGGACAAAATCAAACACCTGCGATAATTTATTTGACACGACGAAGATCGAAACGGCCGTAAGTAAATCCCAGATTTTAAACCTTACGGTGGAGTGAGTAAATCCCAGATTTTATACCTCACTACCTATTAACGAGTAAATCCCAGATTTTATACCTCGTTATTAGTACGTAACTCCCAGAGATTTTATAACGCACTAGTCCACACAATTACGTTGAATACGCAAATCCCAGATTTTAAATCGTATTTAACGGAGTAAGTAAATCCCAGATTTTACACCTTACTCTTTTATACTTCAACACTCCTCTCCTCAATAAAACAATAAAATGCAGATTTTAAAAGGATTCTGCTTACCTCTATTTCGTGGTGATCACCGAGAGGAGAAAGTGAGAAGTCTGGCTACCTCGCGCCTCAGGTCGTCACCTGGTGTGGACATCGGGTCCCAGACCCTTTTTCCTTACTTTTGGTCGTCGGTTTTCCTTTTTATTCCCTTTCTTTCATCACGTCGGGGTCACCATGGAATTGTTGGGAATAATTCATACCTTCAAATATTACGCAATAATTACCTGACTCCGTTTTAGTGTTATATAAGTTTTACCTTATCACCAAACACTCTTCCAACAATTACGCGTATTCGTTCTGAAAAGAAAGGCGTCAGGAAGCCGGCATTTTCACACACGAGTGGATTTATTCCTAACACGGAAATCTAATACAGCACTCGGGGCACAGGTCCCTCTCAGTACAGTCTCGTACTCCCCTGTGTCTATCAGGAGAAGCACACACCCTGTGTTGCCCAAGAATGATTCAAATTACACAATATGCAAATACATGTTCCTAGCGACTATTGATTGGCTATGTGATACCTGCAGTTATTCTTAGCTTGCTCTGATTGGTTTAAATTCCCCTGCAGGATGGCGGGGTCTTCTCTCTTTATCTCCGGGGGTCCCTCTCAGTGGGGGTCAGCCGAGTTGTTTTCCCGCCTTTTTGAGAAAAAAAGGAGCGGCCGCCTTTTGAGACAAAAGGGAGCATCTGCCCCCCCTTACTGTGATTGACTGTGGGCTTATTCTACAAGTCTTGTAATTGTGCCTTCACACACATCTGTTATTTCCTGGAACTTGTATAAATACCTCTGCCATTACATTTGACTGTTGATTAAAGTTATGCATGGTAAAACACTGTTTTCTCTTGTTATGAAATTATTTTACCTTCAATTTCAGCCGAGAAATGCAATTTTGATGATAACTCCTAAACCCCTGCGCAGAAATGAACCAAACTTCACCCAATAGTGTATTGTATTACAATCTAGTAGTTACATTTGGAAATTTGGTTCTAGGACATTTGGTTTAAACGCAATCCTCAAACTTATTTCAAAAAAGCAATTTACGCCTTCTGACAGCGAGATCTATTCATTTCAGCCGAGAAATGTAATTTTGATGATAACTCCCAAACCGCTGCGCAAAAGTGAACCAAACTTCACCCAATAGTATCACAATCTAGTAGTTACATTTGGAAATTTGGTTCTAGGACATTTGGTTTGAGCGCAATCCTCATACTTAGTTCAAAAAAGCCATTTAGGCCTTTTCACAGTGAGATCTATTCATTTCAGCCGAGAAATGCAATTTTGATGATAACTCCTAAACCGCTGCGCAGAAGTGAACCAAACTTCACCCAATAGTGTATTGTATTACAATCGAGTAGTTACATTTGGAAATTTGGTTCTAGGACATTTGGTTTGAGCGTAATCCTCAAACTTAATTCAAAAATGCCATTTACGCCTTCTGACAGCGAGATCTATTCATTTCAGCCGAGAAATGTAATTTTGATGATAACTCCCAAACCGCTGCGCAGAATTGAACCAAACTTCACCCAATAGTGTATTGTATCACAATCTAGTAGTTACATTTGGAAATTTGGTTCTAGGACATTTGGTTTGAGCGCAATCCTCAAACTTAGTTCAAAAATGCCATTTACGCCTTTTCACAGTGAGATCTATTCATTTCAGCCGAGAAATGCAATTTTGATGATAACTCCTAAACCGCTGTGCAGAAGTGAACCAAACTTCACCCAATAGTGTATTTTATCACAATCTAGTAGTTACATTTGGAAATTTGGTTCTAGGACATTTGGTTTGAGCGCAACCCTCAAACTTAGTTCAAAAAAGCCATTTACGCCTTCTGACAGCGAGATCTATTCATTTCAGCCGAGAAATGTAATTTTGATGATAACTCCCAAACCGCTGCGCAGAAGTGAACCAAACTTCACCCAATAGTGTATTGTATCAGAATCTAGTAGTTACATTTGGAAATTTGGTTCTAGGACATTTGGTTTGAGCGCGATCCTCAAACTTAGTTCAAAAAAGCCATTTAGGCCTTTTCACAGTGAGATCGATTCATTTCAGCCGAGAAATGTAATTTTGATAACTCCCAAACCGCTGCGCAGAAGTGAACCAAACTTCACCCAATAGTGTATTGTATCACAATCTAGTAGTTACATTTGGAAATTTGGTTCTAGGACATTTGGTTTGAGCGCAATCCTCAAACTTATTTCAAAAAAGCCTTTTAGGCATTTTCACAGTGAGATCTATTCATTTCAGCCGAGAAATGGAATTTTGATGATAACTCCTAAACCGCTGCGCAGAAATGTACCAAACTTCACCCAATAGTGTATTGTATCACAATCTAGTAGTTACATTTGGAAATTTGGTTCTAGGACATTTGGTTTGAGCGCAATCCTCAAACTTAGTTCAAAAATGCCATATACGCCTTTTCACAGTGAGATCTGTTCATTTCAGCCGAGAAATGCAATTTTGATGATAACTCCTAAACTACTGCGCAGAAGTCAACCAAACTTCACCCAATAGTGTATTGTATCACAATCTAGTAGTTACATTTGGAAATTTGGTTCTAGGACATTTGGTTATAGCGCAATCCTCATACTTATTTCAAAAAGCCATTTAGGCCTTTTCACAGTGAGATCTATTCATTTCAGCCGAGAAATGCAATTTTGATGATAACTCCTAAACTGCTGCGCAGAAGCTAACCAAACTTCACCCAGTAGTGTATTGTATCACAATCTAGTAGTTACATTTGGAAATTTGGTTCTAGGACATTTGGTTTGAGAGCAATCCTCAAACTTATTTCAAAAAAGCCTTTTAGTTATTTTCACAGTGAGATCTATTCATTTCAGCCGAGAAATGCAATTTTGATGATAACTCCTAAACCGCTGCGCAGAAATGAACCAAACTTCACCCAATAGTGTATTGTATCACAATCTAGTGGTTACATTTGGAAATTTGGTCCTAGGACATTTGGTTTGAGCGCAATCCTCAAACTTATTTCAAAAAAGCCTTTTAGGTATTTTCACAGTGAGATCTATTCATTTCAGCCGAGAAATGTAATTTTGATGATAACTCCCAAACCGCTGCGCAAAAGTGAACCAAACTTCACCCAATAGTGTATTGTATCACAATCTAGTAGTTACATTTGGAAATTTGGTTCTAGGACATTTGGTTTGAGCGCAATCCTCATACTTATTTCAAAAAGCCATTTAGGCCTTTTCACAGTGAGATCTAGTCATTTCAGCCGAGAAATGCAATTTTGATGATAACTCCTAAACTGCTGCGAAGAAGTGAACCAAACTTCACCCAGTAGTGTATTGTATCACAATCTAGTAGTTACATTTGGAAATTTGGTTCTAGGACATTTGGTTTGAGCGCAATCCTCATACTTATTTCAAAAAGCCATTTAGGCCTTTTCACAGTGAGATCTATTCATTTCAGCCGAGAAATGTAATTTTGATGATAACTCCCAAACCGCTGCGCAGAAGTGAACCAAACTTCACCCAATAGTGTATTGTATCACAATCTAGTAGTTACATTTGGAAATTTGGTTCTAGGACATTTGGTTTGAGCGCAATCCTCAAACGTATTTCAAAAAAGCCTTTTAGGCATTTTCACAGTGAGATCTATTCATTTCAGTCGAGAAATGCAATTTTGATGATAACTCCTAAACTGCTGCGCAGAAGTGAACCAAACTTCACCCAATAGTGTATTGTATCACAATCTAGTAGTTACATTTGGAAATTTGGTTCTAAGACATTTGGTTTGAGCGCAATCCTCAAACTTATTTCAAAAAAGCCTTTTAGGCATTTTCACAGTGAGATCTATTCATTTCAGTCGAGAAATGCAATGTTGATGATAACTCCTAAACCGCTGCGCAGAAATGAATTAACTTCACCCAATAGTGTATTGTATTACAATCTAGTAGTTACATTTGGAAATTTGGTTCTAGGACATTTGGTTTGAGCGCAATCCTCATACTTAGTTCAAAAAAGCCATTTAGGCCTTTTCACAGTGAGATCTATTCATTTCAGCCGAGAAATGCAATTTTGATGATAACTCCTAAACTGCTGCGCAGAAGTCAACCAAACTTCACCCAATAGTGTATTGTATCACAATCTAGTAGTTACATTTGGAAATTTGGTTCTAGGACATTTGGTTTGAGCGCAATCCTCATACTTATTTCAAAAAGCCTTTTAGGCCTTTTCACAGTTAGATCTATTCATTTCAGCCGAGAAATGCAATTTTGATGATAACTCCCAAACCGCTGCGCAAAAGTGAACCAAACTTCACCCAATAGTATCACAATCTAGTAGTTACATTTGGAAATTTGGTTCTAGGACATTTGGTTTGAGCGCAATCCTCATACTTAGTTCAAAAAAGCCATTTAGGCCTTTTCACAGTGAGATCTATTCATTTCAGCCGAGAAATGCAATTTTGATGATAACTCCTAAACCGCTGCGCAGAAGTGAACCAAACTTCACCCAATAGTGTATTGTATTACAATCGAGTAGTTACATTTGGAAATTTGGTTCTAGGACATTTGGTTTGAGCGTAATCCTCAAACTTAATTCAAAAATGCCATTTACGCCTTCTGACAGCGAGATCTATTCATTTCAGCCGAGAAATGTAATTTTGATGATAACTCCCAAACCGCTGCGCAGAATTGAACCAAACTTCACCCAATAGTGTATTGTATCACAATCTAGTAGTTACATTTGGAAATTTGGTTCTAGGACATTTGGTTTGAGCGCAATCCTCAAACTTAGTTCAAAAATGCCATTTACGCCTTTTCACAGTGAGATCTATTCATTTCAGCCGAGAAATGCAATTTTGATGATAACTCCTAAACCGCTGTGCAGAAGTGAACCAAACTTCACCCAATAGTGTATTTTATCACAATCTAGTAGTTACATTTGGAAATTTGGTTCTAGGACATTTGGTTTGAGCGCAACCCTCAAACTTAGTTCAAAAAAGCCATTTACGCCTTCTGACAGCGAGATCTATTCATTTCAGCCGAGAAATGTAATTTTGATGATAACTCCCAAACCGCTGCGCAGAAGTGAACCAAACTTCACCCAATAGTGTATTGTATCAGAATCTAGTAGTTACATTTGGAAATTTGGTTCTAGGACATTTGGTTTGAGCGCGATCCTCAAACTTAGTTCAAAAAAGCCATTTAGGCCTTTTCA
Organism: Corythoichthys intestinalis; assembly: GCF_030265065.1. Classification (NCBI taxonomy): domain Eukaryota; kingdom Metazoa; phylum Chordata; class Actinopteri; order Syngnathiformes; family Syngnathidae; genus Corythoichthys; species Corythoichthys intestinalis. The sequence goes on along the minus strand of NC_080414.1, from coordinate 39,318,793 downwards.
CAGTGAGATCGATTCATTTCAGCCGAGAAATGTAATTTTGATAACTCCCAAACCGCTGCGCAGAAGTGAACCAAACTTCACCCAATAGTGTATTGTATCACAATCTAGTAGTTACATTTGGAAATTTGGTTCTAGGACATTTGGTTTGAGCGCAATCCTCAAACTTATTTCAAAAAAGCCTTTTAGGCATTTTCACAGTGAGATCTATTCATTTCAGCCGAGAAATGGAATTTTGATGATAACTCCTAAACCGCTGCGCAGAAATGTACCAAACTTCACCCAATAGTGTATTGTATCACAATCTAGTAGTTACATTTGGAAATTTGGTTCTAGGACATTTGGTTTGAGCGCAATCCTCAAACTTAGTTCAAAAATGCCATATACGCCTTTTCACAGTGAGATCTGTTCATTTCAGCCGAGAAATGCAATTTTGATGATAACTCCTAAACTACTGCGCAGAAGTCAACCAAACTTCACCCAATAGTGTATTGTATCACAATCTAGTAGTTACATTTGGAAATTTGGTTCTAGGACATTTGGTTATAGCGCAATCCTCATACTTATTTCAAAAAGCCATTTAGGCCTTTTCACAGTGAGATCTATTCATTTCAGCCGAGAAATGCAATTTTGATGATAACTCCTAAACTGCTGCGCAGAAGCTAACCAAACTTCACCCAGTAGTGTATTGTATCACAATCTAGTAGTTACATTTGGAAATTTGGTTCTAGGACATTTGGTTTGAGAGCAATCCTCAAACTTATTTCAAAAAAGCCTTTTAGTTATTTTCACAGTGAGATCTATTCATTTCAGCCGAGAAATGCAATTTTGATGATAACTCCTAAACCGCTGCGCAGAAATGAACCAAACTTCACCCAATAGTGTATTGTATCACAATCTAGTGGTTACATTTGGAAATTTGGTCCTAGGACATTTGGTTTGAGCGCAATCCTCAAACTTATTTCAAAAAAGCCTTTTAGGTATTTTCACAGTGAGATCTATTCATTTCAGCCGAGAAATGTAATTTTGATGATAACTCCCAAACCGCTGCGCAAAAGTGAACCAAACTTCACCCAATAGTGTATTGTATCACAATCTAGTAGTTACATTTGGAAATTTGGTTCTAGGACATTTGGTTTGAGCGCAATCCTCATACTTATTTCAAAAAGCCATTTAGGCCTTTTCACAGTGAGATCTAGTCATTTCAGCCGAGAAATGCAATTTTGATGATAACTCCTAAACTGCTGCGAAGAAGTGAACCAAACTTCACCCAGTAGTGTATTGTATCACAATCTAGTAGTTACATTTGGAAATTTGGTTCTAGGACATTTGGTTTGAGCGCAATCCTCATACTTATTTCAAAAAGCCATTTAGGCCTTTTCACAGTGAGATCTATTCATTTCAGCCGAGAAATGTAATTTTGATGATAACTCCCAAACCGCTGCGCAGAAGTGAACCAAACTTCACCCAATAGTGTATTGTATCACAATCTAGTAGTTACATTTGGAAATTTGGTTCTAGGACATTTGGTTTGAGCGCAATCCTCAAACGTATTTCAAAAAAGCCTTTTAGGCATTTTCACAGTGAGATCTATTCATTTCAGTCGAGAAATGCAATTTTGATGATAACTCCTAAACTGCTGCGCAGAAGTGAACCAAACTTCACCCAATAGTGTATTGTATCACAATCTAGTAGTTACATTTGGAAATTTGGTTCTAAGACATTTGGTTTGAGCGCAATCCTCAAACTTATTTCAAAAAAGCCTTTTAGGCATTTTCACAGTGAGATCTATTCATTTCAGTCGAGAAATGCAATGTTGATGATAACTCCTAAACCGCTGCGCAGAAATGAACTAACTTCACCCAATAGTGTATTGTATTACAATCTAGTAGTTACATTTGGAAATTTGGTTCTAGGACATTTGGTTTGAGCGCAATCCTCATACTTAGTTCAAAAAAGCCATTTAGGCCTTTTCACAGTGAGATCTATTCATTTCAGCCGAGAAATGCAATTTTGATGATAACTCCTAAACTGCTGCGCAGAAGTCAACCAAACTTCACCCAATAGTGTATTGTATCACAATCTAGTAGTTACATTTGGAAATTTGGTTCTAGGACATTTGGTTTGAGCGCAATCCTCATACTTATTTCAAAAAGCCTTTTAGGCCTTTTCACAGTTAGATCTATTCATTTCAGCCGAGAAATGCAATTTTGATGATAACTCCTAAACTGCTGCGCAGAAGCTAACCAAACTTCACCCAGTAGTGTATTGTATCACAATCTAGTAGTTACATTTGGAAATTTGGTTCTAGGACATTTGGTTTGAGCGCAATCCTCATACTTAGTTCAAAAAAGCCATTTAGGCCTTTTCACAGTGAGATCTATTCATTTCAGCCGAGAAATGCAATTTTGATGATAACTCCTAAACCGCTGCGCAGAAGTGAACCAAACTTCACCCAATAGTGTATTGTATTACAATCGAGTAGTTACATTTGGAAATTTGGTTCTAGGACATTTGGTTTGAGCGTAATCCTCAAACTTAATTCAAAAATGCCATTTACGCCTTCTGACAGCGAGATCTATTCATTTCAGCCGAGAAATGTAATTTTGATGATAACTCCCAAACCGCTGCGCAGAATTGAACCAAACTTCACCCAGTAGTGTATTGTATCACAATCTAGTAGTTACATTTGGAAATTTGGTTCTAGGACATTTGGTTTGAGCGCAATCCTCAAACTTAGTTCAAAAATGCCATTTACGCCTTTTAACAGTGAGATCTATTCATTTCAGCCGAGAAATGCAATTTTGATGATAACTCCTAAACCGCTGCGCAGAAGTGAACCAAACTTCACCCAATAGTGTATTTTATCACAATCTAGTAGTTACATTTGGAAATTTGGTTCTAGGACATTTGGTTTGAGCGCAACCCTCAAACTTAGTTCAAAAAAGCCATTTACGCCTTCTGACAGCGAGATCTATTCATTTCAGCCGAGAAATGTAATTTTGATGATAACTCCCAAACCGCTGCGCAGAAGTGAACCAAACTTCACCCAGTAGTGTATTGTATCAGAATCTAGTAGTTACATTTGGAAATTTGGTTCTAGGACATTTGGTTTGAGCGCGATCCTCAAACTTAGTTCAAAAAAGCCATTTAGGCCTTTTCACAGTGAGATCGATTCATTTCAGCCGAGAAATGTAATTTTGATAACTCCCAAACCGCTGCGCAGAAGTGAACCAAACTTCACCCAATAGTGTATTGTATCACAATCTAGTAGTTACATTTGGAAATTTGGATCTAGGACATTTGGTTTGAGCGCAATACTCAAACTTATTTCAAAAAAGCCTTTTAGGCATTTTCACAGTGAGATCTATTCATTTCAGCCGAGAAATGGAATTTTGATGATAACTCCTAAACCGCTGCGCAGAAATGTACCAAACTTCACCCAATAGTGTATTGTATCACAATCTAGTAGTTACATTTGGAAATTTGTTTCTAGGACATTTGGTTTGAGCGCAATCCTCAAAATTAGTTCAAAAATGCCATTTACGCCTTTTCACAGTGAGATCTATTCATTTCAGCCGAGAAATGCAATTTTGATGATAACTCCTAAACTGCTGCGCAGAAGTCAACCAAACTTCACCCAATAGTGTATTGTATCACAATCTAGTAGTTACATTTGGAAATTTGGTTCTAGGACATTTGGTTTGAGCGCAATCCTCATACTTATTTCAAAAAGCCATTTAGGCCTTTTCACAGTGAGATCTATTCATTTCAGCCGAGAAATGCAATTTTGATGATAACTCCTAAACTGCTGCGCAGAAGCTAACCAAACTTCACCCAGTAGTGTATTGTATCACAATCTAGTAGTTACATTTGGAAATTTGGTTCTAGGACATTTGGTTTGAGAGCAATCCTCAAACTTATTTCAAAAAAGCCTTTTAGTTATTTTCACAGTGAGATCTATTCATTTCAGCCGAGAAATGCAATTTTGATGATAACTCCTAAACCGCTGCGCAGAAATGAACCAAACTTCACCCAATAGTGTATTGTATCACAATCTAGTGGTTACATTTGGAAATTTGGTTCTAGGACATTTGGTTTGAGCGCAATCCTCAAACTTATTTCAAAAAAGCCTTTTAGGCATTTTCACAGTGAGATCTATTCATTTCAGCCGAGAAATGCAATTTTGATGATAACTCCTAAACTGCTGCGCAGAAGTCAACCAAACTTCACCCAATAGTGTATTGTATCACAATCTAGTAGTTACATTTGGAAATTTGGTTCGAGGACATTTGGTTTGAGCGCAATCCTCATACTTATTTCAAAAAGCCATTTAGGCCTTTTCACAGTGAGATCTATTCATTTCAGCCGAGAAATGCAATTTTGATGATAACTCCTAAACTGCTGCGCAGAAGTGAACCAAACTTCACCCAGTAGTGTATTGTATCACAATCTAGTAGTTACATTTGGAAATTTGGTTCTAGGACATTTGGTTTGAGCGCAATCCTCAAACTTATTTCAAAAAAGCCTTTTAGTTATTTTCACAGTGAGATCTATTCATTTCAGCCGAGAAATGCAATTTTGATGATAACTCCTAAACCGCTGCGCAGAAATGAACCAAACTTAACCCAATAGTGTATTGTATCACAATATAGTAGTTACATTTGGAAATTTGGTTCTAGGACATTTGGTTTGAGCGCAATCCTCAAACTTATTTCAAAAAAGCCTTTTAGGCATTTTCACAGTGAGATCTATTCATTTCAGCCGAGAAATGCAATTTTGATGATAACTCCTAAACTGCTGCGCAGAAGTGAACCAAACTTCACCCAATAGTGTATTGTATCACAATCTAGTAGTTACATTTGGAAATTTGGTTCTAGGACATTTGGTTTGAGCGCAATCCTCATACTTATTTCAAAAAGCCATTTAGGCCTTTTCACAGTGAGATCTAGTCATTTCAGCCGAGAAATGCAATGTTGATGATAACTCCTAAACCGCTGCGCAGAAAAGAACCAAACTTCACCCAATAGTGTATTGTATTACAATCTAGTAGTTACATTTGGAAATTTGGTTCTAGTACATTTGGTTTGAGCGCAATCCTCATACTTATTTCGAAAAAGCCATTTCGGCCTTTTCACAGTGAGATCTATTCATTTCAGCCGAGAAATGCAATTTTGATGATAACTCCTAAACTGCTGCGCAGAAGTGAACCAAACTTCACCCAATAGTGTATTGTATCACAATCTAGTAGTTTCATTTGGAAATTTGGTTCTAGGACATTTGGTTTGAGCGCAATCCTCAAACTTATTTCAAAAAAGCCTTTTAGGCCTTTTCACATTGAGATCTATTCATTTCAGCCGAGAAATGCAATTTTGATGATAACTCCTAAACTGCTGCGCAGAAGTGAACCAAACTTCACCCAACAGTGTATTGTCTCACAATCTAGTAGTTACATTTGGAAATTTGTTTCTAGGACATTTGGTTTGAGCGCAATCCTCATACTTATTTCAAAAAAGCCATTTCGGCCTTTTCACAGTGAGATCTATTCATTTCAGCCGAGAAATGCAATTTTGATGATAACTCCTAAACTGCTGCGCAGAAGTGAACCAAACTTCACCCAATAGTGTATTGTATCACAATCTAGTAGTTTCATTTGGAAATTTGGTTCTAGGACATTTGGTTTGAGCGCAATCCTCAAACTTATTTCAGAAAAGCCTTTTAGGCCTTTTCACAGTGAGATCTATTCATTTCAGCCGAGAAATGCAATTTTGATGATAACTCCTAAACTGCTGCGCAGAAGTGAACCAAACTTCACCCAATAGTGTATTGTCTCACAATCTAATAGTTACATTTGGAAATTTGGTTCTAGGACATTTGGTTTGAGCGCAATCCTCAAACTTATTTCAAAAAAGCCTTTTAGGCATTTCCACAGTGAGATCTATTCATTTCAGCTGAGAAATGCAATTTTGATGATAACTCCTAAACCGCTGCGCAGAAATGAACCAAACTTCAGCCAATAGTGTATTGTATCACAATCTGGTAGTTACATTTGGAAATTTGGTTCTAGGACATTTGGTTTGAGCGCAATCCTCAAACTTATTTCAAAAAAGCCTTTTAGGCATTTTCACAGTGAGATCTATTCATTTCAGCCGAGAAATGCAATTTTGATGATAACTCCCAAACCGCTGCGCAGAAGTGAACCAAACTTCACCCAATAGTGTATTGTATCACAATCTAGTAGTTACATTTAAAAAATTTGGTTCTAGGACATTTGGTTTGAGCGCAATCCTCAAACTTATTTCAAAAAAGCCTTTTAGGCATTTTCACAGTGAGATCTATTCATTTCAGCCGAGAAATGCAATTTTGATGATAACTCCTAAACCGCTGCGCAGAAATGAACCAAACTTCACCCAATAGTGTATTGTATCACAATCTAGTAGTTACATTTGGAAATTTGGTTCTAGGACATTTGGTTTGAGCGCAATCCTCAAACTTATTTCAAAAAAGCCTTTTAGGCATTTTCACAGTGATATCTATTCATTTCAGCCGAGAAATGCAATTTTGATGATAACTCCTAAACTGCTGCGCAGAAGTGAACCAAACTTCACCCAATAGTGTATTGTATCACAATCTAGTAGTTACATTTGGAAATTTGGTTCTAGGACATTTGGTTTGAGCGCAATCCTCAAACTTATTTCAAAAAAGCCTTTTAGGCATTTTCACAGTGAGATATATTCATTTCAGCCGAGAAATGGAATTTTGATGATAACTCCTAAACCGCTGCGCAGAAGTGAACCAAACTTCACCCAATAGTGTATTGTATCACAATCTAGTAGTTACATTTGGAAATTTGGTTCTAGGACATTTGGTTTGAGCGCAATCCTCAATCTTATTTCAAAAAAGCCTTTTAGGCATTTTCGCAGTGAGATCTATTCATTTCAGCCGAGAAATGCAATTTTGATGATAACTCCTAAACTGCTGCGCAGAAGTCAACCAAACTTCACCCAATAGTGTATTGTATCACAATCTAGTAGTTACATTTGGAAATTTGGTTCTAGGACATTTGGTTTGAGCGCAATCCTCATACTTATTTCAAAAAGCCATTTAGGCCTTTTCACAGTGAGATCCTTTCATTTCAGCCAAGAAATGCAATTTTGATGATAACTCATAAACTGCTGCGCAGAAGTGAACCAAACTTCACCCAGTAGTGTATTGTATCACAATCTAGTAGTTACATTTGGAAATTTGGTTCTAGGACATTTGATTTGAGCGCAATCCTCAAACTTATTTCAAAAAAGCCTTTTAGTTATTTTCACAGTGAGATCTATTCATTTCAGCCGAGAAATGCAATTTTGATGATAACTCCTAAACCGCTGCGCAGAAATGAACCAAACTTAACCCAATAGTGTATTGTATCACAATCTAGTAGTTACATTTGGAAATTTGGTTCTAGGACATTTGGTTTGAGCGCAATCCTCAAACTTATTTCAAAAAAGCCTTTTAGGCATTTTCACAGTGAGATCTATTCATTTCAGCCGAGAAATGTAATTTTGATGATAACTCCCAAACCGCTGCGCAGAAGTGAACCAAACTTCACCCAATAGTGTATTGTATCACAATCTAGTAGTTACATTTGGAAATCTGGTTCTAGGACATTTGGTTTGAGCGCAATCCTCATACTTATTTCAAAAAGCCATTTAGGCCTTTTCACAGTGAGATCTAGTCATTTCAGCCGAGAAATGCAATGTTGATGATAACTCCTAAACCGCTGCGCAGAAAAGAACCAAACTTCACCCAATAGTGTATTGTATTACAATCTAGTAGTTACATTTGGAAATTTGGTTCTAGTACATTTGGTTTGAGCGCAATCCTCATACTTATTTCAAAAAAGCCATTTCGGCCTTTTCACAGTGAGATCTATTCATTTCAGCCGAGAAATGCAATTTTGATGATAACTCCTAAACTGCTGCGCAGAAGTGAACCAAACTTCACCCAATAGTGTATTGTATCACAATCTAGTAGTTTCATTTGGAAATTTGGTTCTAGGACATTTGGTTTGAGCGCAATCCTCAAACTTATTTCAAAAAAGCCTTTTAGGCCTTTTCACATTGAGATCTATTCATTTCAGCCGAGAAATGCAATTTTGATGATAACTCCTAAACTGCTGCGCAGAAGTGAACCAAACTTCACCCAATAGTGTATTGTCTCACAATCTAGTAGTTACATTTGGAAATTTGGTTCTAGGACATTTGGTTTGAGCGCAATCCTCATACTTATTTCAAAAAAGCCATTTAGGCCTTTTCACAGTGAGATCTATTCAATTCAGCCGAGAAATGCAATTTTGATGATAACTCCTAAACTGCTGCGCAGAAGTGAACCAAACTTCACCCAGTATTGTATTGTATCACAATCTAGTAGTTACATTTGGAAATTTGGTTCTAGGACATTTGGTTTGAGCGCAATCCTCAAACTTATTTCAAAAAAGCCTTTTAGGCATTTTCACAGTGAGATCTATTCATTTCAGCCGAGAAATGTAATTTTGATGATAACTCCTAAACCGCTGCGCAGAAATGAACCAAACTTCACCCAATAGTGTATTGTAGCACAATCTAGTAGTTACATTTGGAAATTTGGTTCTAGGACATTTGGTTTGAGCGCAATCCTCAAACTTATTTAAAAAAAAACCTTTTAGGCATTTTCACAGTGAGATCTATTCATTTCAGCCGAGAAATGCAATTTTGATGATAACTCCTCAACCGCTGCTCAGAAATGAACCAAACTTCACCCAATAGTGTATTGTATCACAATCTAGTAGTTACATTTGGAAATTTGGTTCTAGGACATTTGGTTTGAGCGCAATCCTCAAACTTATTTCAAAAAAGCCTTTTAGTTATTTTCACAGTGAGATCTATTCATTTCAGCCGAGAAATGCAATTTTGATGATAACTCCTAAACCGCTGCGCAGAAATGAACCAAACTTCACCCAATAATGTATTGTATCACAATCTAGTAGTTACATTTGGAAATTTGGTTCTAGGACATTTGGTTTGAGCGCAATCCTCAAACTTATTTCAAAAAAGCCTTTTAGGCATTTTCACAGTGAGATCTATTCATTTCAGCCGAGAAATGTAATTTTGATGATAACTCCCAAACCGCTGCGCAGAAGTGAACCAAACTTCACCCAATAGTGTATTGTATCACAATCTAGTAGTTACATTTGGAAATTTGGTTCTAGGACATTTGGTTTGAGCGCAATCCTCATACTTATTTCAAAAAGCCATTTAGGCCTTTTCACAGTGAGATCTAGTCATTTCAGCCGAGAAATGCAATGTTGATGATAACTCCTAAACCGCTGCGCAGAAGTGAACCAAACTTCACCCAATAGTGTATTGTATTACAATCTAGTAGTTTCATTTGGAAATTTGGTTCTAGGACATTTGGTTTGAGCGCAATCCTCAAACTTATTTCAAAAAAGCCTTTTAGGCCTTTTCACAGTGAGATCTATTCATTTCAGCCGAGAAATGCAATTTTGGTGATAACTCCTAAACCGCTGCGCAGAAATGAACCAAACTTCACCCAATAGTGTATTGTATCACAATCTGGTAGTTATTTCAAAAAAGCCTTTTAGGCATTTTCACAGTGAGATCTATTAATTTCAGCCGAGAAATGCAATTTTGATGATAACTCCCAAACCGCTGCGCAGAAGTGAACCAAACTTCACCCAATAGTGTATTGTATCACAATCTAGTAGTTACATTTGGAAATTTGGTTCTAGGACATTTGGTTTGAGCGCAATCCTCAAACTTATTTCAAAAAAGCCTTTTAGGCATTTTCACAGTGAGATCTATTCATTTCAGCCGAGAAATGCAATTTTGATGATAACTCCTAAACCCCTGCGCAGAAATGAACCAAACTTCACCCAATAGTGTATTGTATTACAATCTAGTAGTTACATTTGGAAATTTGGTTCTAGGACATTTGGTTTAAACGCAATCCTCAAACTTATTTCAAAAAAGCCTTTTAGTTATTTTCACAGTGAGATCTATTCATTTCAGCCGAGAAATGCAATTTTGATGATAACTCCTAAGCCGCTGCGCAGAAATGAACTAAACTTCACCCAATAGTGTATTGTATCACAATCTAGTAGTTACATTTGGAAATTTGGTTATAGGACATTTGGTTTGAGAGCAATCCTCAAACTTATTTCAAAAAACCCTTTTAGTTATTTTCACAGTGAGATCTATTCATTTCAGTCGAGAAATGCTATTTTGATGATAACTCCTAAACCGCTGCGCAGAAATGAACCAAACTTCACCCAATAGTGTATTGTATTACAATCTAGTAGTTACATTTGGAAATTTGGTTCTAGGACATTTGGTTTGAGCGCAATCCTCATACTTAGTTCAAAAAAGCCATTTAGGCCTTTTCACAGTGAGATCTAGTCATTTCAGCCGAGAAATGCAATGTTGATGATAACTCCTAAACCGCTGCGCAGAAAAGAACCAAACTTCACCCAATAGTGTATTGTATTACAATCTAGTAGTTACATTTGGAAATTTGGTTCTAGGACATTTGGTTTGAGCGCAATCCTCATACTTATTTCAAAAAAGCCATTTAGGCCTTTTCACAGTGAGATCTATTCAATTCAGCCGAGAAATGCAATTTTGATGATAACTCCTAAACTGCTGCGCAGAAGTGAACCAAACTTCACCCAGTATTGTATTGTATCACAATCTAGTAGTTACATTTGGAAATTTGGTTCTAGGACATTTGGTTTGAGCGCAATCCTCAAACTTATTTCAAAAAAGCCTTTTAGGCATTTTCACAGTGAGATCTATTCATTTCAGCCGAGAAATGCAATTTTGATGATAACTCCTAAACCGCTGCGCAGAAATGAACCAAACTTCACCCAATAGTGTATTGTAGCACAATCTAGTAGTTACATTTGGAAATTTGGTTCTAGGACATTTGGTTTGAGCGCAATCCTCAAACTTATTTAAAAAAAAACCTTTTAGGCATTTTCACAGTGAGATCTATTCATTTCAGCCGAGAAATGCAATTTTGATGATAACTCCTCAACCGCTGCGCAGAAATGAACCAAACTTCACCCAATAGTGTATTGTATCACAATCTAGTAGTTACATTTGGAAATTTGGTTCTAGGACATTTGGTTTGAGCGCAATCCTCAAACTTATTTCAAAAAAGCCTTTTAGTTATTTTCACAGTGAGATCTATTCATTTCAGCCGAGAAATGCAATTTTGATGATAACTCCTAAACCGCTGCGCAGAAATGAACCAAACTTCACCCAATAATGTATTGTATCACAATCTAGTAGTTACATTTGGAAATTTGGTTCTAGGACATTTGGTTTGAGCGCAATCCTCAAACTTATTTCAAAAAAGCCTTTTAGGCATTTTCACAGTGAGATCTATTCATTTCAGCCGAGAAATGTAATTTTGATGATACCTCCCAAACCGCTGCGCAGAAGTGAACCAAACTTCACCCAATAGTGTATTGTATCACAATCTAGTAGTTACATTTGGAAATTTGGTTCTAGGACATTTGGTTTGAGCGCAATCCTCATACTTATTTCAAAAAGCCATTTAGGCCTTTTCACAGTGAGATCTAGTCATTTCAGCCGAGAAATGCAATGTTGATGATAACTCCTAAACCGCTGCGCAGAAGTGAACCAAACTTCACCCAATAGTGTATTGTATTACAATCTAGTAGTTTCATTTGGAAATTTGGTTCTAGGACATTTGGTTTGAGCGCAATCCTCAAACTTATTTCAAAAAAGCCTTTTAGGCCTTTTCACAGTGAGATCTCTTCATTTCAGCCGAGAAATGCAATTTTGATGATAACTCCTAAACTGCTGCGCAGAAGTGAACCAAACTTCACCCAATAGTGTATTGTCTCACAATCTAGTAGTTACATTTGGAAATTTGGTTCTAGGACATTTGGTTTGAGCGCAATCCTCAAACTTATTTCAAAAAAGCCTTTTAGGCATTTCCACAGTGAGATCTATTCATTTCAGCCGAGAAATGCAATTTTGATGATAACTCCTAAACCGCTGCGCAGAAATGAACCAAACTTCACCCAATAGTGTATTGTATCACAATCTGGTAGTTATTTCAAAAAAGCCTTTTAGGCATTTTCACAGTGAGATCTATTAATTTCAGCCGAGAAATGCAATTTTGATGATAACTCCCAAACCGCTGCGCAGAAGTGAACCAAACTTCACCCAATAGTGTATTGTATCACAATCTAGTAGTTACATTTGGAAATTTGGTTCTAGGACATTTGGTTTGAGCGCAATCCTCAAACTTATTTCAAAAAAGCCTTTTAGGCATTTTCACAGTGAGATCTATTCATTTCAGCCGAGAAATGCAATTTTGATGATAACTCCTAAACCCCTGCGCAGAAATGAACCAAACTTCACCCAATAGTGTATTGTATTACAATCTAGTAGTTACATTTGGAAATTTGGTTCTAGGACATTTGGTTTAAACGCAATCCTCAAACTTATTTCAAAAAAGCCTTTTAGTTATTTTCACAGTGAGATCTATTCATTTCAGCCGAGAAATGCAATTTTGATGATAACTCCTAAGCCGCTGCGCAGAAATGAACTAAACTTCACCCAATAGTGTATTGTATCACAATCTAGTAGTTACATTTGGAAATTTGGTTCTAGGACATTTGGTTTGAGAGCAATCCTCAAACTTATTTCAAAAAAGCCATTTCGGCCTTTTCACAGTGAGATCTATTCATTTCAGCCGAGAAATGCAATTTTGATGATAACTCCTAAACTGCTGCGCAGAAGTGAACCAAACTTCACCCAATAGTGTATTGTATCACAATCTAGTAGTTTCATTTGGAAATTTGGTTCTAGGACATTTGGTTTGAGCGCAATCCTCAAACTTATTTCAAAAAAGCCTTTTAGGCCTTTTCACATTGAGATCTATTCATTTCAGCCGAGAAATGCAATTTTGATGATAACTCCTAAACTGCTGCGCAGAAGTGAACCAAACTTCACCCAATAGTGTATTGTCTCACAATCTAGTAGTTACATTTGGAAATTTGGTTCTAGGACATTTGGTTTGAGCGCAATCCTCATACTTATTTCAAAAAAGCCATTTAGGCCTTTTCACAGTGAGATCTATTCAATTCAGCCGAGAAATGCAATTTTGATGATAACTCCTAAACTGCTGCGCAGAAGTGAACCAAACTTCACCCAGTATTGTATTGTATCACAATCTAGTAGTTACATTTGGAAATTTGGTTCTAGGACATTTGGTTTGAGCGCAATCCTCAAACTTATTTCAAAAAAGCCTTTTAGGCATTTTCACAGTGAGATCTATTCATTTCAGCCGAGAAATGTAATTTTGATGATAACTCCTAAACCGCTGCGCAGAAATGAACCAAACTTCACCCAATAGTGTATTGTAGCACAATCTAGTAGTTACATTTGGAAATTTGGTTCTAGGACATTTGGTTTGAGCGCAATCCTCATACTTATTTCAAAAAGCCATTTAGGCCTTTTCACAGTGAGATCTAGTCATTTCAGCCGAGAAATGCAATGTTGATGATAACTCCTAAACCGCTGCGCAGAAGTGAACCAAACTTCACCCAATAGTGTATTGTATTACAATCTAGTAGTTTCATTTGGAAATTTGGTTCTAGGACATTTGGTTTGAGCGCAATCCTCAAACTTATTTCAAAAAAGCCTTTTAGGCCTTTTCACAGTGAGATCTCTTCATTTCAGCCGAGAAATGCAATTTTGATGATAACTCCTAAACTGCTGCGCAGAAGTGAACCAAACTTCACCCAATAGTGTATTGTCTCACAATCTAGTAGTTACATTTGGAAATTTGGTTCTAGGACATTTGGTTTGAGCGCAATCCTCAAACTTATTTCAAAAAAGCCTTTTAGGCATTTCCACAGTGAGATCTATTCATTTCAGCCGAGAAATGCAATTTTGGTGATAACTCCTAAACCGCTGCGCAGAAATGAACCAAACTTCACCCAATAGTGTATTGTATCACAATCTGGTAGTTATTTCAAAAAAGCCTTTTAGGCATTTTCACAGTGAGATCTATTAATTTCAGCCGAGAAATGCAATTTTGATGATAACTCCCAAACCGCTGCGCAGAAGTGAACCAAACTTCACCCAATAGTGTATTGTATCACAATCTAGTAGTTACATTTGGAAATTTGGTTCTAGGACATTTGGTTTGAGCGCAATCCTCAAACTTATTTCAAAAAAGCCTTTTAGGCATTTTCACAGTGAGATCTATTCATTTCAGCCGAGAAATGCAATTTTGATGATAACTCCTAAACCCCTGCGCAGAAATGAACCAAACTTCACCCAATAGTGTATTGTATTACAATCTAGTAGTTACATTTGGAAATTTGGTTCTAGGACATTTGGTTTAAACGCAATCCTCAAACTTATTTCAAAAAAGCCTTTTAGTTATTTTCACAGTGAGATCTATTCATTTCAGCCGAGAAATGCAATTTTGATGATAACTCCTAAGCCGCTGCGCAGAAATGAACTAAACTTCACCCAATAGTGTATTGTATCACAATCTAGTAGTTACATTTGGAAATTTGGTTATAGGACATTTGGTTTGAGAGCAATCCTCAAACTTATTTCAAAAAACCCTTTTAGTTATTTTCACAGTGAGATCTATTCATTTCAGTCGAGAAATGCTATTTTGATGATAACTCCTAAACCGCTGCGCAGAAATGAACCAAACTTCACCCAATAGTGTATTGTATTACAATCTAGTAGTTACATTTGGAAATTTGGTTCTAGGACATTTGGTTTGAGCGCAATCCTCATACTTAGTTCAAAAAAGCCATTTAGGCCTTTTCACAGTGAGATCTAGTCATTTCAGCCGAGAAATGCAATGTTGATGATAACTCCTAAACCGCTGCGCAGAAAAGAACCAAACTTCACCCAATAGTGTATTGTATTACAATCTAGTAGTTACATTTGGAAATTTGGTTCTAGGACATTTGGTTTGAGCGCAATCCTCATACTTATTTCAAAAAAGCCATTTAGGCATTTTCACAGTGAGATCTATTCATTTCAGCCGAGAAATGCAATTTTGATGATAACTCCTAAACCCCTGCGCAGAAATGAACCAAACTTCACCCAATAGTGTATTGTATTACAATCTAGTAGTTACATTTGGAAATTTGGTTCTAGGACATTTGGTTTAAACGCAATCCTCAAACTTATTTCAAAAAAGCCTTTTAGTTATTTTCACAGTGAGATCTATTCATTTCAGCCGAGAAATGCAATTTTGATGATAACTCCTAAGCCGCTGCGCAGAAATGAACTAAACTTCACCCAATAGTGTATTGTATCACAATCTAGTAGTTACATTTGGAAATTTGGTTATAGGACATTTGGTTTGAGAGCAATCCTCAAACTAATTTCAAAAAACCCTTTTAGTTATTTTCACAGTGAGATCTATTCATTTCAGTCGAGAAATGCTATTTTGATGATAACTCCTAAACCGCTGCGCAGAAATGAACCAAACTTCACCCAATAGTGTATTGTATTACAATCTAGTAGTTACATTTGGAAATTTGGTTCTAGGACATTTGGTTTGAGCGCAATCCTCATACTTAGTTCAAAAAAGCCATTTAGGCCTTTTCACAGTGAGATCTAGTCATTTCAGCCGAGAAATGCAATGTTGATGATAACTCCTAAACCGCTGCGAAGAAAAGAACCAAACTTCACCCAATAGTGTATTGTATTACAATCTAGTAGTTACATTTGGAAATTTGGTTCTAGTACATTTGGTTTGAGCGCAATCCTCATACTTATTTCAAAAAAGCCATTTCGGCCTTTTCACAGTGAGATCTATTCATTTCAGCCGAGAAATGCAATTTTGATGATAACTCCTAAACTGCTGCGCAGAAGTGAACCAAACTTCACCCAATAGTGTATTGTATCACAATCTAGTAGTTTCATTTGGAAATTTGGTTCTAGGACATTTAGTTTGAGCGCAATCCTCAAACTTATTTCAAAAAAGCCTTTTAGGCCTTTTCACATTGAGATCTATTCATTTCAGCCGAGAAATGCAATTTTGATGATAACTCCTAAACTGCTGCGCAGAAGTGAACCAAACTTCACCCAATAGTGTATTGTCTCACAATCTAGTAGTTACATTTGGAAATTTGGTTCTAGGACATTTGGTTTGAGCGCAATCCTCATACTTATTTCAAAAAAGCCATTTAGGCCTTTTCACAGTGAGATCTATTCAATTCAGCCGAGAAATGCAATTTTGATGATAACTCCTAAACTGCTGCGCAGAAGTGAACCAAACTTCACCCAGTATTGTATTGTATCACAATCTAGTAGTTACATTTGGAAATTTGGTTCTAGGACATTTGGTTTGAGCGCAATCCTCAAACTTATTTCAAAAAAGCCTTTTAGGCATTTTCACAGTGAGATCTATTCATTTCAGCCGAGAAATGCAATTTTGATGATAACTCCTAAACCGCTGCGCAGAAATGAACCAAACTTCACCCAATAGTGTATTGTAGCACAATCTAGTAGTTACATTTGGAAATTTGGTTCTAGGACATTTGGTTTGAGCGCAATCCTCAAACTTATTTAAAAAAAAACCTTTTAGGCATTTTCACAGTGAGATCTATTCATTTCAGCCGAGAAATGCAATTTTGATGATAACTCCTCAACCGCTGCGCAGAAATGAACCAAACTTCACCCAATAGTGTATTGTATCACAATCTAGTAGTTACATTTGGAAATTTGGTTCTAGGACATTTGGTTTGAGCGCAATCCTCAAACTTATTTCAAAAAAGCCTTTTAGTTATTTTCACAGTGAGATCTATTCATTTCAGCCGAGAAATGCAATTTTGATGATAACTCCTAAACCGCTGCGCAGAAATGAACCAAACTTCACCCAATAATGTATTGTATCACAATCTAGTAGTTACATTTGGAAATTTGGTTCTAGGACATTTGGTTTGAGCGCAATCCTCAAACTTATTTCAAAAAAGCCTTTTAGGCATTTTCACAGTGAGATCTATTCATTTCAGCCGAGAAATGTAATTTTGATGATACCTCCCAAACCGCTGCGCAGAAGTGAACCAAACTTCACCCAATAGTGTATTGTATCACAATCTAGTAGTTACATTTGGAAATTTGGTTCTAGGACATTTGGTTTGAGCGCAATCCTCATACTTATTTCAAAAAGCCATTTAGGCCTTTTCACAGTGAGATCTAGTCATTTCAGCCGAGAAATGCAATGTTGATGATAACTCCTAAACCGCTGCGCAGAAGTGAACCAAACTTCACCCAATAGTGTATTGTATTACAATCTAGTAGTTTCATTTGGAAATTTGGTTCTAGGACATTTGGTTTGAGCGCAATCCTCAAACTTATTTCAAAAAAGCCTTTTAGGCCTTTTCACAGTGAGATCTCTTCATTTCAGCCGAGAAATGCAATTTTGATGATAACTCCTAAACTGCTGCGCAGAAGTGAACCAAACTTCACCCAATAGTGTATTGTCTCACAATCTAGTAGTTACATTTGGAAATTTGGTTCTAGGACATTTGGTTTGAGCGCAATCCTCAAACTTATTTCAAAAAAGCCTTTTAGGCATTTCCACAGTGAGATCTATTCATTTCAGCCGAGAAATGCAATTTTGATGATAACTCCTAAACCGCTGCGCAGAAATGAACCAAACTTCACCCAATAGTGTATTGTATCACAATCTGGTAGTTATTTCAAAAAAGCCTTTTAGGCATTTTCACAGTGAGATCTATTAATTTCAGCCGAGAAATGCAATTTTGATGATAACTCCCAAACCGCTGCGCAGAAGTGAACCAAACTTCACCCAATAGTGTATTGTATCACAATCTAGTAGTTACATTTGGAAATTTGGTTCTAGGACATTTGGTTTGAGCGCAATCCTCAAACTTATTTCAAAAAAGCCTTTTAGGCATTTTCACAGTGAGATCTATTCATTTCAGCCGAGAAATGCAATTTTGATGATAACTCCTAAACCCCTGCGCAGAAATGAACCAAACTTCACCCAATAGTGTATTGTATTACAATCTAGTAGTTACATTTGGAAATTTGGTTCTAGGACATTTGGTTTAAACGCAATCCTCAAACTTATTTCAAAAAAGCCTTTTAGTTATTTTCACAGTGAGATCTATTCATTTCAGCCGAGAAATGCAATTTTGATGATAACTCCTAAGCCGCTGCGCAGAAATGAACTAAACTTCACCCAATAGTGTATTGTATCACAATCTAGTAGTTACATTTGGAAATTTGGTTATAGGACATTTGGTTTGAGAGCAATCCTCAAACTTATTTCAAAAAACCCTTTTAGTTATTTTCACAGTGAGATCTATTCATTTCAGTCGAGAAATGCAATTTTGATGATAACTCCTAAACCGCTGCGCAGAAATGAACCAAACTTCACCCAATAGTGTATTGTATTACAATCTAGTAGTTACATTTGGAAATTTGGTTCTAGGACATTTGGTTTGAGCGCAATCCTCATACTTAGTTCAAAAAAGCCATTTAGGCCTTTTCACAGTGAGATCTATTCATTTCAGCCGAGAAATGTAATTTTGATGATAACTCCCAAACCGCTGCGCAGAAGTGAACCAAACTTCACCCAATAGTGTATTGTATTACCACCTAGTAGTTACATTTGGAAATTTGGTTCTAGGACATTTGGTTTGAGCGCAATCATCAAACTTAGTTCAAAAATGCCATTTACGCCTTTTCACAGTGAGATCTATTCATTTCAGCCGAGAAATGCAATTTTGATAATAACTCCTAAACGGCTGCGCAGAAGTGAACTAAACTTCACCCAATAGTGTATTGTATTACAATCTAGTAGTTACATTTGGAAATTTGGTTCTAGGACATTTGGTTTGAGCGCAATCATCAAACTTAGTTCAAAAATGCCATTTACGCCTTTTCACAGTGAGATCTATTCATTTCAGCCGAGAAATGCAATTTTGATGATAACTCCTAAACGGCTGCGCAGAAGTGAACTAAATTTCACCCAATAGTGTATTGTATTACAATCTAGTAGTTACATTTGGAAATTTGGTTCTAGGACATTTGGTTTGAGCGCAATCCTCAAAGTTAGTTAAAAAAAAGTCATTTAAGCCTTTTCTCAGTGAGATCTACGCGATATGGCCGAGAAATGTAATTTTGATGTTAACTCCCAAACCGCTGCGCAGAAGTCAACCAAACTTCACCCAATAGTGTATTGTATTACAATCTAGTAGTTACATTTGGAAATTTGGTTCTAGGACATTTGGTTTGAGCGCAATCATCAAACTTAGTTCAAAAATGCCATTTATGCCTTTTCACAGTGAGATCTATTCATTTCAGCCGAGAAATGCAATTTTGATGATAACTCCTAAACGGCTGCGCAGAAGTGAACTAAATTTCACCCAATAGTGTATTGTATTACAATCTAGTAGTTACATTTGGAAATTTGGTTCTAGGACATTTGGTTTGAGCGCAATCCTCAAACTTAGTTCAAAAAAGCCTTTTAGGCATTTTCACAGTGAGATCGATTCATTTCAGCCGAGAAATGTAATTTTGATAACTCCCAAACCGCTGCGCAGAAGTGAACCAAACTTCACCCAATAGTGTATTGTATCACAATCTAGTAGTTACATTTGGAAATTTGGTTCTAGTACATTTGGTTTGAGCGCAATCCTCATACTTATTTCAAAAAAGCCATTTCGGCCTTTTCACAGTGAGATCTATTCATTTCAGCCGAGAAATGCAATTTTGATGATAACTCCTAAACCGCTGCGCAGAAATGAACTAAACTTCACCCAATAGTGTATTGTATCACAATCTAGTAGTTACATTTGGAAATTTGGTTATAGGACATTTGGTTTGAGCGCAATCCTCAAACTTATTTCAAAAAACCCTTTTAGTTATTTTCACAGTGAGATCTATTCATTTCAGTCGAGAAATGCAATTTTGATGATAACTCCTAAACCGCTGCGCAGAAATGAACCAAACTTCACCCAATAGTGTATTGTATTACAATCTAGTAGTTACATTTGGAAATTTGGTTCTAGGACATTTGGTTTGAGCGCAATCCTCATACTTCGTTCAAAAAAGCCATTTAGGCCTTTTCACAGTGAGATCTATTCATTTCAGCCGAGAAATGTAATTTTGATGATAACTCCCAAACCGCTGCGCAGAAGTGAACCAAACTTCACCCAATAGTGTATTGTATTACAATCTAGTAGTTACATTTGGAAATTTGGTTCTAGGACATTTGGTTTGAGCGCAATCATCAAACTTAGTTCAAAAATGCCATTTACGCCTTTTCACAGTGAGATCTATTCATTTCAGCCGAGAAATGCAATTTTGATGATAACTCCTAAACGGCTGCGCAGAAGTGAACTAAACTTCACCCAATAGTGTATTGTATTACAATCTAGTAGTTACATTTGGAAATTTGGTTCTAGGACATTTGGTTTGAGCGCAATCATCAAACTTAGTTCAAAAATGCCATTTACGCCTTTTCACAGTGAGATCTATTCATTTCAGCCGAGAAATGCAATTTTGATGATAACTGATAACATTTCCTGTGACGTCACATCCGGTGAGTGTATCGTTTGTTTGTTAGCGCTGCTACTAGTCGCTAATCTCCTAGTGCTCCTCAATTTGTTTTATCCAACGGACACATCGGAGAATCGATCCTAGGCTAGTTCGGCTCTCCTAGTGCTCCTTATTTTGTTTTATCCCACGATCGGACAGATCGTGGATTAAAACTACTCTCCTCTCCTCTTTAGCTCTATCTTGCTAGCCTAGCTTATCCGAGCTATGGCTAGCCCTCTGCCTTCGTCCTCCCGTCTTTTCTGCTCAGTGTGCTGTATGTATAGCGAGCACCCTGGCTCCTTCGTCGAGGACAGTAGTAGCTGTAGGAAGTGTAGCTTAGTCTCAGGGTTGGAGACCAGGGTTTCTGAGCTAGAAGCACGGCTCTGCACTCTAGAGACGAAAGCTAGTCCTAGCTATAGCCAGGTAGTGGCAGGTCGTGCTTGCAGTAGTAGGATTGCTAGCGCAGTTAGCCCCCCAGCGAGCCCCGTGCAGCCGGGGGAAATTAAGGAGGGATTTGTGACTGTACGGGGGAAGCGCAGTGGTAAACGCACAACCTTAGTGCACCAGCAGCTTCACGTCAGCAATAGGTTTGCCCCCCTCAGCGACACACCGGCTGAACCAGACACTCTCGTAATTGGAAGCTCCATAGTTAGAGACGTGAAGCACCCGGCGGTGTCTGTCAGGTGTTACCCAGGGGCCAGAGTCGGTGACATCGAAGGAAACCTCAGACTCTTAAAGCAGAGTAGGAAGAGGTTCCGCCGTATCGTGATTCACGCAGGCGGTAACGACGCCCGGCGGAGACAGTCTGAGGTGCTTAAAATAAACGTAGCCTCGGTGTGTGAACTTGCTAAGTCGATGGCGGACACCGTAGTTTTCTCTGGTCCTCTGCCTAATTTGGTCAATGATGAGATGTACTCTAGATTCTCATCATTTAACCGCTGGTTGTCTAGATGGTGCCCAGAAAACGATATAGTCTTTGTTGATAACTGGCACGCGTTTTGGGGCAAGCCCGGGCTCATGCGCCGAGACGGCATTCATCCGACTTGGGACGGTGCTGCTCTCTTAACTCGAAATTTGGCCGCCAAACTAAGTCTCCCAAAGTGACACTTGAGAGTGGGGGCCCGGGCGCAGTGTTGTAGTGTAAAACATAACACTGTTAGTAGTGACCACTCGCCTCTTTCCGAGCTGTCACAAATCCAAAATTCAGGACAGAAGATAGAGACTGTGTCCGTGCCTCGTATAGTGAACAGGGGAAAACCGAGTACTATAGGAACGAGACCAAAGAATTTAATACATATAGCCCCTGATAGCAGTGAAAATAAATTAGCTCTTAATAAATATATAAGATGCGGATTATTAAACATCAGGTCAATCTCGCCCAAATCTCTGTTAGTTAATGACTTAATTGGGGATTACAATATTCATATTTTGGCCCTGACTGAAACTTGGCTTCAGCAGGATGACTTTGTTAGACTTAATGAATCCACACCCCCAAGTCACGTGAATTTTCACACAGCTAGAAGCACGGGCCGTGGAGGGGGGGTGGCAGTAATATCACACTCTTGTTTAGGTATGAGCCCAAAAAGTAAAGCTAATTACATTTATAACTCCTTTGAAAGTCTAGCACTATCAATTATAGACGCTAACTGGAAGAACCAAAAACCAGTTCTGTTCATAGTGGTTTACCGTCCCCCTGGTCCCTACTCACAGTTTTTGTTAGATTTCTCTGACTTTTTATCTAGTATTTTGCTAAGCTGGGATAGAATTATAATTGTAGGGGATTTTAATATACATGTTGACGATGAAGGTGACTCCCTTGGTAAGGCCTTTAATGACCTACTAGATGGGACTGGCTTCATTCAAAATGTAAATAAACCAACTCATAGTCACAAGCACACCCTGGACTTGATTTTAACCTACGGTACTGAGATTAGTGATCTTAGTGTCCATCCCCACAACCCTGTACTGTCTGATCATTTTCTAATTACCTTTCGGTTTGTGCTTCAAGATAATCCACCACCAGTGATTAGAACTCAGATGAAAAGGACATTAGGTGATCACTCTGTTTCAGAGTATAAACAGATAATTCAGCCTATATTTGCCTCCATGTCATCTAATTATGAAGGAGTGATGTCCGGCCTTGCTGTTAATGACGAGTTTGTTGATCGTGTTCTGTTTACGTTTCGTACCACCCTAGATGTCGTCGCTCCCTCCAAATTAAAGTTTGTCAAGCCGAGACGAGCATCTCCCTGGTATAATGCTGAAACACGCTCTCTTAAACAATCGACACGTAAATTAGAAAGACTTTGGCGCCGTTCCAACACAGAGCACACCCTCTCTGCTTGGAAACACAGCTTAGTGACATATAAGCAGGCCTTGCGCACGGCTAAAACCAGATATTACTCATCCTTAATAGAGGAAAACAAAAATAATCCTAGGTTTCTGTTCAGCACTGTAGCAAGGCTGACAAACAGTCACACCTCAATAGAACCTTATATCCCAACCACCCTTAGCTGTGATGACTTCCTAAAATTTTTTAACAATAAAATCGCAACTATTAGAAATAAAATAAATGAATCACTTCCAATTATTAGGTCTGATAAAGTGCAGACAAAGAATTCGGAATCTCCTATAAACCCCTCTAAAATATTAAATAACTTTACCACTGTAGACCAAATTGATGTAACTTCAATTATAATGTCCTCCAAACCATCAACGTGCCTCCTTGACCCAATCCCAACCAAACTTTTTAAAGAGACCCTGCCTCTAACTATTGACACTATCTTAAATATAATAAATACCTCATTAGTTACTGGCTACGTGCCGCAGTCCTTTAAATATGCAGTTATTAAACCGCTCTTGAAAAAACCTACTCTTGATCCTGATATTCTGGCCAATTATAGACCTATTTCTAACTTACCATTTCTCTCCAAAGTCCTTGAAAGAGTGGTAATTAAACAGCTCTGTCAGCACCTACAGGACAATAGTTTATTTGAACAGTTCCAGTCTGGCTTTCGAGCTCATCATAGCACTGAAACCGCATTAGTTAAAGTAACTAATGACTTGTTACTTGCCGCTGACGTTGGATTAGTCTCGATCCTGGTTCTGCTGGACCTGAGCGCAGCCTTTGACACAATCGACCATAATATCTTATTGCAGAGATTAGAATGTGACATAGGCATTAGAGGAGCAGCCCTCTGCTGGTTTAAATCATATTTATCTAATAGGTACCAGTTTGTCAATGTAAACCAGCAATCATCATCGTACTCTAGAGTTAGTTATGGTGTGCCGCAAGGATCTGTCCTCGGGCCCATCTTGTTTACGCTGTATATGCTTCCTCTAGGTAACATCATCAGAAAACATAGCATTAACTTTCATTGTTACGCTGACGACACACAACTGTATTTATCAATTAAACCTGAGCAGGTCAGGCAAGTAGAAAAACTAAGCGCCTGCGTCCGAGATATAAATACCTGGATGAGCACTAACTATCTTCTACTTAACCCTGAAAAGACAGAAGTCCTTATAATAGGCTCGAAAAGTGTTAGAGACTCTTTATCTGCCCAGATAGTCACTCTGGACAATGTAAGTGTAGCCTCCAGCGCCACAGTTAAAAACCTAGGAATTTTATTTGACCCTGACTTATCGTTTAAAGCACACATTAAACAAACCTGTAGAACGGCTTTCTTTCACCTGCGCAACATCGCCAAAATTAGAAATATTTTATCTAAAAGCGATGCAGAAAAATTAATTCACGCGTTCGTTACATCGAGATTGGATTACTGTAACTCCCTACTTGCAGCTTGTCCTAAAAGCTCTCTAAAAGGTCTTCAGCTAGTCCAAAACGCAGCAGCAAGACTTTTAACAGGAACCAATAGAAGAGAGCACATCACCCCTGTGCTCCAGGCACTTCACTGGCTTCCAGTCGAGTTTAGAATTAAATTTAAAATACTCCTTCTTACATTTAAGACCATTAATGGGTTGGGGCCATCTTATCTCACCGATGCTCTGGTTCCATACCGCCCCAACAGAACACTCCGATCTCAGAATGCAGGTCTACTGGTAGTTCCCAGGGTTCATAAAAGTACTGTCGGAGCTAGAGCCTTTAGCCACCAAGCCCCTGTTTTATGGAATCAGCTTCCAGCTAGTATTAAAGAAGCCGAGACAGTTTGCACATTTAAGATTAGATTAAAAACGTTCCTATTCGACAAAGCTTATAGTTAGGCTGGTTGAAGTCGGAATAGACTCACAGTTTAAGTTGCACTAGAAGCTATAATGCTGGGGGGCAGTACAGCCGCTGAGTTCTATCTCCTTTTCTTACTCTACCTACCACTTGTCTTACTTTATTTCTATTTTCCAATGTTAATATCTAGTTGTCTAGTCTCTTCATCACTAGTCACCCGGTGTCCCCTTTCCCCCCTCCCCTCTGGGGAGGGGCTATTTTTCAGCTGCAGCCTCCTGACTGTCCGGACCCCTGGCTGGATAGAAGTCCTCGCTGCTACCCCCGTCTCATCTGACTAGAGGGACCTCTTCTTGCTCCTTTACTCCACTGTATTTTTACGGACTATAATTTCGCTTGCTAATTTCCATTAGCCGTTCTGGGGTTCCTGTCTATCCGTCCTGGGAGTGGATCTCTCCTGACTGTGGTACTCCCCAAGGTTTCTCATTTTTCTCCCAATTGACTCTGGAGTTTTTGGAGTTTTTCCTTGCCGGCATGGAGGGTCTTAAGGATAGGGGATACCCAGGACTTGAACTGTATCTATTCATCTTTGTTGCTTCATTTCTAATTGTGTATCATATTGCCTCTGTAAAGTCCTTTGAGACCTCTGTTGTGATTGAGGGCTATACAAATAAAATTGAATTGAATTGAATTGAACTCCTAAACGGCTGCGCAGAAGTGAACTAAATTTCACCCAATAGTGTATTGTATTACAATCTAGTAGTTACATTTGGAAATTTGGTTCAAGGACATTTGGTTTGAGCGCAATCCTCAAACTTAGTTCAAAAAAGCCATTTAGGCCTTTTCACTGTGAGATCTATTCATTTCAGCCGAGAAATGCAATTTTGATGATAACTCCTAAACCGCTGCGCAGAAATGAACCAAACTTCACCCAATAGTGTATTGCATTACAATCTAGTAGTTACATTTGGAAATTTGGTTCTAGGACATTTGGTTTGAGCGCAATCCTCAAACTTAGTTCAAAAAATCCATTCACGCCTTCTGACAGCGAGATCTATTCATTTCAGCCGAGAAATGTAATTTTGATGATAACTCCCAAACCGCTGCGCAGAAGTGAACCAAACTTCACCCAATAGTGTATTGTATCACAATCTAGTAGTTACATTTGGAAATTTGGTTCTAGGACATTTGGTTTGAGCGCAATCCTCAAACGTAGTTCAAAAAAGCGATTTAGGCCTTTTCACAGTGAGATCTATTCATTTCAGCCGAGAAATGTAATTTTGA
This sequence comes from Corythoichthys intestinalis, assembly GCF_030265065.1. Taxonomy (NCBI): domain Eukaryota; kingdom Metazoa; phylum Chordata; class Actinopteri; order Syngnathiformes; family Syngnathidae; genus Corythoichthys; species Corythoichthys intestinalis. The sequence goes on along the minus strand of NC_080414.1, from coordinate 39,292,696 downwards.
TGATAACTCCCAAACCGCTGCGCAGAAGTGAACCAAACTTCACCCAATAGTGTATTGTATGACAAACTAGTAGTTACATTTGGAAATGTGGTTCTAGGACATTTGGTTTGAGCGCAATCCTCAAACTTAGTTCAAAAAAGCCATTTAGGCCTTTTCACAGTGAGATCTATTCATTTCAGCGGAGAAATGCAATTTTGATAATAACTCCCAAACCGCTGCGCAGAAATGAACCAAACTTCACCCAATAGTGTATTGTATCACAATCTAGTAGTTACAATTGGAAATTTGGTTCTAGGACTTTTGGTTTGAGCGCAATCCTCAAACTTAGTTCAAAAAAGCAATTTACGCCTTCTGACAGCGAGATCTATTCATTTCAGCCGAGAAATGTAATTTTGATGATAACTCCCAAACCGCTGCGCAAAAGTGAACCAAACTTCACCCAATAGTATCACAATCTAGTAGTTACATTTGGAAATTTGGTTCTAGGACATTTGGTTTGAGCGCAATCCTCATACTTAGTTCAAAAAAGCCATTTAGGCCTTTTCACAGTGAGATCTATTCATTTCAGCCGAGAAATGCAATTTTGATGATAACTCCTAAACCGCTGCGCAGAAGTGAACCAAACTTCACCCAATAGTGTATTGTATTACAATCGAGTAGTTACATTTGGAAATTTGGTTCTAGGACATTTGGTTTGAGCGTAATCCTCAAACTTAATTCAAAAATGCCATTTACGCCTTCTGACAGCGAGATCTATTCATTTCAGCCGAGAAATGTAATTTTGATGATAACTCCCAAACCGCTGCGCAGAATTGAACCAAACTTCACCCAATAGTGTATTGTATCACAATCTAGTAGTTACATTTGGAAATTTGGTTCTAGGACATTTGGTTTGAGCGCAATCCTCAAACTTAGTTCAAAAATGCCATTTACGCCTTTTCACAGTGAGATCTATTCATTTCAGCCGAGAAATGCAATTTTGATGATAACTCCTAAACCGCTGCGCAGAAGTGAACCAAACTTCACCCAATAGTGTATTTTATCACAATCTAGTAGTTACATTTGGAAATTTGGTTCTAGGACATTTGGTTTGAGCGCAACCCTCAAACTTAGTTCAAAAAAGCCATTTACGCCTTCTGACAGCGAGATCTATTCATTTCAGCCGAGAAATGTAATTTTGATGATAACTCCCAAACCGCTGCGCAGAAGTGAACCAAACTTCACCCAGTAGTGTATTGTATCAGAATCTAGTAGTTACATTTGGAAATTTGGTTCTAGGACATTTGGTTTGAGCGCGATCCTCAAACTTAGTTCAAAAAAGCCATTTAGGCCTTTTCACAGTGAGATCGATTCATTTCAGCCGAGAAATGTAATTTTGATAACTCCCAAACCGCTGCGCAGAAGTGAACCAAACTTCACCCAATAGTGTATTGTATCACAATCTAGTAGTTACATTTGGAAATTTGGTTCTAGGACATTTGGTTTGAGCGCAATCCTCAAACTTATTTCAAAAAAGCCTTTTAGGCATTTTCACAGTGAGATCTATTCATTTCAGCCGAGAAATGGAATTTTGATGATAACTCCTAAACCGCTGCGCAGAAATGTACCAAACTTCACCCAATAGTGTATTGTATCACAATCTAGTAGTTACATTTGGAAATTTGGTTCTAGGACATTTGGTTTGAGCGCAATCCTCAAACTTAGTTCAAAAATGCCATATACGCCTTTTCACAGTGAGATCTGTTCATTTCAGCCGAGAAATGCAATTTTGATGATAACTCCTAAACTGCTGCGCAGAAGTCAACCAAACTTCACCCAATAGTGTATTGTATCACAATCTAGTAGTTACATTTGGAAATTTGGTTCTAGGACATTTGGTTATAGCGCAATCCTCATACTTATTTCAAAAAGCCATTTAGGCCTTTTCACAGTGAGATCTATTCATTTCAGCCGAGAAATGCAATTTTGATGATAACTCCTAAACTGCTGCGTAGAAGCTAACCAAACTTCACCCAGTAGTGTATTGTATCACAATCTAGTAGTTACATTTGGAAATTTGGTTCTAGGACATTTGGTTTGAGAGCAATCCTCAAACTTATTTCAAAAAAGCCTTTTAGTTATTTTCACAGTGAGATCTATTCATTTCAGCCGAGAAATGCAATTTTGATGATAACTCCTAAACCGCTGCGCAGAAATGAACCAAACTTCACCCAATAGTGTATTGTATCACAATCTAGTGGTTACATTTGGAAATTTGGTCCTAGGACATTTGGTTTGAGCGCAATCCTCATACTTATTTCAAAAAGCCATTTAGGCCTTTTCACAGTGAGATCTATTCATTTCAGCCGAGAAATGTAATTTTGATGATAACTCCCAAACCGCTGCGCAGAAGTGAACCAAACTTCACCCAATAGTGTATTGTATCACAATCTAGTAGTTACATTTGGAAATTTGGTTCTAGGACATTTGGTTTGAGCGCAATCCTCAAACGTATTTCAAAAAAGCCTTTTAGGCATTTTCACAGTGAGATCTATTCATTTCAGTCGAGAAATGCAATTTTGATGATAACTCCTAAACTGCTGCGCAGAAGTGAACCAAACTTCACCCAATAGTGTATTGTATCACAATCTAGTAGTTACATTTGGAAATTTGGTTCTAAGACATTTGGTTTGAGCGCAATCCTCAAACTTATTTCAAAAAAGCCTTTTAGGCATTTTCACAGTGAGATCTATTCATTTCAGTCGAGAAATGCAATGTTGATGATAACTCCTAAACCGCTGCGCAGAAATGAACTAACTTCACCCAATAGTGTATTGTATTACAATCTAGTAGTTACATTTGGAAATTTGGTTCTAGGACATTTGGTTTGAGCGCAATCCTCATACTTAGTTCAAAAAAGCCATTTAGGCCTTTTCACAGTGAGATCTATTCATTTCAGCCGAGAAATGCAATTTTGATGATAACTCCTAAACTGCTGCGCAGAAGTCAACCAAACTTCACCCAATAGTGTATTGTATCACAATCTAGTAGTTACATTTGGAAATTTGGTTCTAGGACATTTGGTTTGAGCGCAATCCTCATACTTATTTCAAAAAGCCTTTTAGGCCTTTTCACAGTTAGATCTATTCATTTCAGCCGAGAAATGCAATTTTGATGATAACTCCTAAACTGCTGCGCAGAAGCTAACCAAACTTCACCCAGTAGTGTATTGTATCACAATCTAGTAGTTACATTTGGAAATTTGGTTCTAGGACATTTGGTTTGAGCGCAATCCTCATACTTAGTTCAAAAAAGCCATTTAGGCCTTTTCACAGTGAGATCTATTCATTTCAGCCGAGAAATGCAATTTTGATGATAACTCCTAAACCGCTGCGCAGAAGTGAACCAAACTTCACCCAGTAGTGTATTGTATCACAATCTAGTAGTTACATTTGGAAATTTGGTTCTAGGACATTTGGTTTGAGCGCAATCCTCAAACTTAGTTCAAAAATGCCATTTACGCCTTTTAACAGTGAGATCTATTCATTTCAGCCGAGAAATGCAATTTTGATGATAACTCCTAAACCGCTGCGCAGAAGTGAACCAAACTTCACCCAATAGTGTATTTTATCACAATCTAGTAGTTACATTTGGAAATTTGGTTCTAGGACATTTGGTTTGAGCGCAACCCTCAAACTTAGTTCAAAAAAGCCATTTACGCCTTCTGACAGCGAGATCTATTCATTTCAGCCGAGAAATGTAATTTTGATGATAACTCCCAAACCGCTGCGCAGAAGTGAACCAAACTTCACCCAGTAGTGTATTGTATCAGAATCTAGTAGTTACATTTGGAAATTTGGTTCTAGGACATTTGGTTTGAGCGCGATCCTCAAACTTAGTTCAAAAAAGCCATTTAGGCCTTTTCACAGTGAGATCGATTCATTTCAGCCGAGAAATGTAATTTTGATAACTCCCAAACCGCTGCGCAGAAGTGAACCAAACTTCACCCAATAGTGTATTGTATCACAATCTAGTAGTTACATTTGGAAATTTGGTTCTAGGACATTTGGTTTGAGCGCAATACTCAAACTTATTTCAAAAAAGCCTTTTAGGCATTTTCACAGTGAGATCTATTCATTTCAGCCGAGAAATGGAATTTTGATGATAACTCCTAAACCGCTGCGCAGAAATGTACCAAACTTCACCCAATAGTGTATTGTATCACAATCTAGTAGTTACATTTGGAAATTTGGTTCTAGGACATTTGGTTTGAGCGCAATCCTCAAAATTAGTTCAAAAATGCCATTTACGCCTTTTCACAGTGAGATCTATTCATTTCAGCCGAGAAATGCAATTTTGATGATAACTCCTAAATTGCTGCGCAGAAGTCAACCAAACTTCACCCAATAGTGTATTGTATCACAATCTAGTAGTTACATTTGGAAATTTGGTTCTAGGACATTTGGTTTGAGCGCAATCCTCATACTTATTTCAAAAAGCCATTTAGGCCTTTTCACAGTGAGATCTATTCATTTCAGCCGAGAAATGCAATTTTGATGATAACTCCTAAACTGCTGCGCAGAAGCTAACCAAACTTCACCCAGTAGTGTATTGTATCACAATCTAGTAGTTACATTTGGAAATTTGGTTCTAGGACATTTGGTTTGAGAGCAATCCTCAAACTTATTTCAAAAAAGCCTTTTAGTTATTTTCACAGTGAGATCTATTCATTTCAGCCGAGAAATGCAATTTTGATGATAACTCCTAAACGGCTGCGCAGAAGTGAACTAAATTTCACCCAATAGTGTATTGTATTACAATCTAGTAGTTACATTTGGAAATTTGGTTCAAGGACATTTGGTTTGAGCGCAATCCTCAAACTTAGTTCAAAAAAGCCATTTAGGCCTTTTCACTGTGAGATCTATTCATTTCAGCCGAGAAATGCAATTTTGATGATAACTCCTAAACCGCTGCGCAGAAATGAACCAAACTTCACCCAATAGTGTATTGCATTACAATCTAGTAGTTACATTTGAAAATTTTGTTCTAGGACATTTGGTTTGAGCGCAATCCTCAAACTTAGTTCAAAAAATCCATTCACGCCTTCTGACAGCGAGATCTATTCATTTCAGCCGAGAAATGTAATTTTGATGATAACTCCCAAACCGCTGCGCAGAAGTGAACCAAACTTCACCCAATAGTGTATTGTATCACAATCTAGTAGTTACATTTGGAAATTTGGTTCTAGGACATTTGGTTTGAGCGCAATCCTCAAACGTAGTTCAAAAAAGCGATTTAGGCCTTTTCACAGTGAGATCTATTCATTTCAGCCGAGAAATGTAATTTTGATGATAACTCCCAAACCGCTGCGCAGAAGTGAACCAAACTTCACCCAATAGTGTATTGTATGACAAACTAGTAGTTACATTTGGAAATGTGGTTCTAGGACATTTGGTTTGAGCGCAATCCTCAAACTTAGTTCAAAAAAGCCATTTAGGCCTTTTCACAGTGAGATCTATTCATTTCAGCGGAGAAATGCAATTTTGATAATAACTCCCAAACCGCTGCGCAGAAATGAACCAAACTTCACCCAATAGTGTATTGTATCACAATCTAGTAGTTACAATTGGAAATTTGGTTCTAGGACTTTTGGTTTGAGCGCAATCCTCAAACTTAGTTCAAAAAAGCAATTTACGCCTTCTGACAGCGAGATCTATTCATTTCAGCCGAGAAATGTAATTTTGATGATAACTCCCAAACCGCTGCGCAAAAGTGAACCAAACTTCACCCAATAGTATCACAATCTAGTAGTTACATTTGGAAATTTGGTTCTAGGACATTTGGTTTGAGCGCAATCCTCATACTTAGTTCAAAAAAGCCATTTAGGCCTTTTCACAGTGAGATCTATTCATTTCAGCCGAGAAATGCAATTTTGATGATAACTCCTAAACCGCTGCGCAGAAGTGAACCAAACTTCACCCAATAGTGTATTGTATTACAATCGAGTAGTTACATTTGGAAATTTGGTTCTAGGACATTTGGTTTGAGCGTAATCCTCAAACTTAATTCAAAAATGCCATTTACGCCTTCTGACAGCGAGATCTATTCATTTCAGCCGAGAAATGTAATTTTGATGATAACTCCCAAACCGCTGCGCAGAATTGAACCAAACTTCACCCAATAGTGTATTGTATCACAATCTAGTAGTTACATTTGGAAATTTGGTTCTAGGACATTTGGTTTGAGCGCAATCCTCAAACTTAGTTCAAAAATGCCATTTACGCCTTTTCACAGTGAGATCTATTCATTTCAGCCGAGAAATGCAATTTTGATGATAACTCCTAAACCGCTGTGCAGAAGTGAACCAAACTTCACCCAATAGTGTATTTTATCACAATCTAGTAGTTACATTTGGAAATTTGGTTCTAGGACATTTGGTTTGAGCGCAACCCTCAAACTTAGTTCAAAAAAGCCATTTACGCCTTCTGACAGCGAGATCTATTCATTTCAGCCGAGAAATGTAATTTTGATGATAACTCCCAAACCGCTGCGCAGAAGTGAACCAAACTTCACCCAGTAGTGTATTGTATCAGAATCTAGTAGTTACATTTGGAAATTTGGTTCTAGGACATTTGGTTTGAGCGCGATCCTCAAACTTAGTTCAAAAAAGCCATTTAGGCCTTTTCACAGTGAGATCGATTCATTTCAGCCGAGAAATGTAATTTTGATAACTCCCAAACCGCTGCGCAGAAGTGAACCAAACTTCACCCAATAGTGTATTGTATCACAATCTAGTAGTTACATTTGGAAATTTGGTTCTAGGACATTTGGTTTGAGCGCAATCCTCAAACTTATTTCAAAAAAGCCTTTTAGGCATTTTCACAGTGAGATCTATTCATTTCAGCCGAGAAATGGAATTTTGATGATAACTCCTAAACCGCTGCGCAGAAATGTACCAAACTTCACCCAATAGTGTATTGTATCACAATCTAGTAGTTACATTTGGAAATTTGGTTCTAGGACATTTGGTTTGAGCGCAATCCTCAAACTTAGTTCAAAAATGCCATATACGCCTTTTCACAGTGAGATCTGTTCATTTCAGCCGAGAAATGCAATTTTGATGATAACTCCTAAACTGCTGCGCAGAAGTCAACCAAACTTCACCCAATAGTGTATTGTATCACAATCTAGTAGTTACATTTGGAAATTTGGTTCTAGGACATTTGGTTATAGCGCAATCCTCATACTTATTTCAAAAAGCCATTTAGGCCTTTTCACAGTGAGATCTATTCATTTCAGCCGAGAAATGCAATTTTGATGATAACTCCTAAACTGCTGCGTAGAAGCTAACCAAACTTCACCCAGTAGTGTATTGTATCACAATCTAGTAGTTACATTTGGAAATTTGGTTCTAGGACATTTGGTTTGAGAGCAATCCTCAAACTTATTTCAAAAAAGCCTTTTAGTTATTTTCACAGTGAGATCTATTCATTTCAGCCGAGAAATGCAATTTTGATGATAACTCCTAAACCGCTGCGCAGAAATGAACCAAACTTCACCCAATAGTGTATTGTATCACAATCTAGTGGTTACATTTGGAAATTTGGTCCTAGGACATTTGGTTTGAGCGCAATCCTCATACTTATTTCAAAAAGCCATTTAGGCCTTTTCACAGTGAGATCTATTCATTTCAGCCGAGAAATGTAATTTTGATGATAACTCCCAAACCGCTGCGCAGAAGTGAACCAAACTTCACCCAATAGTGTATTGTATCACAATCTAGTAGTTACATTTGGAAATTTGGTTCTAGGACATTTGGTTTGAGCGCAATCCTCAAACGTATTTCAAAAAAGCCTTTTAGGCATTTTCACAGTGAGATCTATTCATTTCAGTCGAGAAATGCAATTTTGATGATAACTCCTAAACTGCTGCGCAGAAGTGAACCAAACTTCACCCAATAGTGTATTGTATCACAATCTAGTAGTTACATTTGGAAATTTGGTTCTAAGACATTTGGTTTGAGCGCAATCCTCATACTTATTTCAAAAAAGCCTTTTAGGCATTTTCACAGTGAGATCTATTCATTTCAGTCGAGAAATGCAATGTTGATGATAACTCCTAAACCGCTGCGCAGAAATGAACTAACTTCACCCAATAGTGTATTGTATTACAATCTAGTAGTTACATTTGGAAATTTGGTTCTAGGACATTTGGTTTGAGCGCAATCCTCATACTTAGTTCAAAAAAGCCATTTAGGCCTTTTCACAGTGAGATCTATTCATTTCAGCCGAGAAATGCAATTTTGATGATAACTCCTAAACTGCTGCGCAGAAGTCAACCAAACTTCACCCAATAGTGTATTGTATCACAATCTAGTAGTTACATTTGGAAATTTGGTTCTAGGACATTTGGTTTGAGCGCAATCCTCATACTTATTTCAAAAAGCCTTTTAGGCCTTTTCACAGTTAGATCTATTCATTTCAGCCGAGAAATGCAATTTTGATGATAACTCCTAAACTGCTGCGCAGAAGCTAACCAAACTTCACCCAGTAGTGTATTGTATCACAATCTAGTAGTTACATTTGGAAATTTGGTTCTAGGACATTTGGTTTGAGCGCAATCCTCATACTTAGTTCAAAAAAGCCATTTAGGCCTTTTCACAGTGAGATCTATTCATTTCAGCCGAGAAATGCAATTTTGATGATAACTCCTAAACCGCTGCGCAGAAGTGAACCAAACTTCACCCAATAGTGTATTGTATTACAATCGAGTAGTTACATTTGGAAATTTGGTTCTAGGACATTTGGTTTGAGCGTAATCCTCAAACTTAATTCAAAAATGCCATTTACGCCTTCTGACAGCGAGATCTATTCATTTCAGCCGAGAAATGTAATTTTGATGATAACTCCCAAACCGCTGCGCAGAATTGAACCAAACTTCACCCAGTAGTGTATTGTATCACAATCTAGTAGTTACATTTGGAAATTTGGTTCTAGGACATTTGGTTTGAGCGCAATCCTCAAACTTAGTTCAAAAATGCCATTTACGCCTTTTAACAGTGAGATCTATTCATTTCAGCCGAGAAATGCAATTTTGATGATAACTCCTAAACCGCTGCGCAGAAGTGAACCAAACTTCACCCAATAGTGTATTTTATCACAATCTAGTAGTTACATTTGGAAATTTGGTTCTAGGACATTTGGTTTGAGCGCAACCCTCAAACTTAGTTCAAAAAAGCCATTTACGCCTTCTGACAGCGAGATCTATTCATTTCAGCCGAGAAATGTAATTTTGATGATAACTCCCAAACCGCTGCGCAGAAGTGAACCAAACTTCACCCAGTAGTGTATTGTATCAGAATCTAGTAGTTACATTTGGAAATTTGGTTCTAGGACATTTGGTTTGAGCGCGATCCTCAAACTTAGTTCAAAAAAGCCATTTAGGCCTTTTCACAGTGAGATCGATTCATTTCAGCCGAGAAATGTAATTTTGATAACTCCCAAACCGCTGCGCAGAAGTGAACCAAACTTCACCCAATAGTGTATTGTATCACAATCTAGTAGTTACATTTGGAAATTTGGTTCTAGGACATTTGGTTTGAGCGCAATACTCAAACTTATTTCAAAAAAGCCTTTTAGGCATTTTCACAGTGAGATCTATTCATTTCAGCCGAGAAATGGAATTTTGATGATAACTCCTAAACCGCTGCGCAGAAATGTACCAAACTTCACCCAATAGTGTATTGTATCACAATCTAGTAGTTACATTTGGAAATTTGGTTCTAGGACATTTGGTTTGAGCGCAATCCTCAAAATTAGTTCAAAAATGCCATTTACGCCTTTTCACAGTGAGATCTATTCATTTCAGCCGAGAAATGCAATTTTGATGATAACTCCTAAATTGCTGCGCAGAAGTCAACCAAACTTCACCCAATAGTGTATTGTATCACAATCTAGTAGTTACATTTGGAAATTTGGTTCTAGGACATTTGGTTTGAGCGCAATCCTCATACTTATTTCAAAAAGCCATTTAGGCCTTTTCACAGTGAGATCTATTCATTTCAGCCGAGAAATGCAATTTTGATGATAACTCCTAAACTGCTGCGCAGAAGCTAACCAAACTTCACCCAGTAGTGTATTGTATCACAATCTAGTAGTTACATTTGGAAATTTGGTTCTAGGACATTTGGTTTGAGAGCAATCCTCAAACTTATTTCAAAAAAGCCTTTTAGTTATTTTCACAGTGAGATCTATTCATTTCAGCCGAGAAATGCAATTTTGATGATAACTCCTAAACCGCTGCGCAGAAATGAACCAAACTTCACCCAATAGTGTATTGTATCACAATCTAGTGGTTACATTTGGAAATTTGGTTCTAGGACATTTGGTTTGAGCGCGATCCTCAAACTTAGTTCAAAAAAGCCATTTAGGCCTTTTCACAGTGAGATCGATTCATTTCAGCCGAGAAATGTAATTTTGATAACTCCCAAACCGCTGCGCAGAAGTGAACCAAACTTCACCCAATAGTGTATTGTATCACAATCTAGTAGTTACATTTGGAAATTTGGTTCTAGGACATTTGGTTTGAGCGCAATCCTCAAACTTATTTCAAAAAAGCCTTTTAGGCATTTTCACAGTGAGATCTATTCATTTCAGCCGAGAAATGGAATTTTGATGATAACTCCTAAACCGCTGCGCAGAAATGTACCAAACTTCACCCAATAGTGTATTGTATCACAATCTAGTAGTTACATTTGGAAATTTGGTTCTAGGACATTTGGTTTGAGCGCAATCCTCAAACTTAGTTCAAAAATGCCATATACGCCTTTTCACAGTGAGATCTGTTCATTTCAGCCGAGAAATGCAATTTTGATGATAACTCCTAAACTGCTGCGCAGAAGTCAACCAAACTTCACCCAATAGTGTATTGTATCACAATCTAGTAGTTACATTTGGAAATTTGGTTCTAGGACATTTGGTTATAGCGCAATCCTCATACTTATTTCAAAAAGCCATTTAGGCCTTTTCACAGTGAGATCTATTCATTTCAGCCGAGAAATGCAATTTTGATGATAACTCCTAAACTGCTGCGTAGAAGCTAACCAAACTTCACCCAGTAGTGTATTGTATCACAATCTAGTAGTTACATTTGGAAATTTGGTTCTAGGACATTTGGTTTGAGAGCAATCCTCAAACTTATTTCAAAAAAGCCTTTTAGTTATTTTCACAGTGAGATCTATTCATTTCAGCCGAGAAATGCAATTTTGATGATAACTCCTAAACCGCTGCGCAGAAATGAACCAAACTTCACCCAATAGTGTATTGTATCACAATCTAGTGGTTACATTTGGAAATTTGGTCCTAGGACATTTGGTTTGAGCGCAATCCTCAAACTTATTTCAAAAAAGCCTTTTAGGTATTTTCACAGTGAGATCTATTCATTTCAGCCGAGAAATGCAATTTTGATGATAACTCCTAAACTGCTGCGAAGAAGTGAACCAAACTTCACCCAGTAGTGTATTGTATCACAATCTAGTAGTTACATTTGGAAATTTGGTTCTAGGACATTTGGTTTGAGCGCAATCCTCATACTTATTTCAAAAAGCCATTTAGGCCTTTTCACAGTGAGATCTATTCATTTCAGCCGAGAAATGTAATTTTGATGATAACTCCCAAACCGCTGCGCAGAAGTGAACCAAACTTCACCCAATAGTGTATTGTATCACAATCTAGTAGTTACATTTGGAAATTTGGTTCTAGGACATTTGGTTTGAGCGCAATCCTCAAACGTATTTCAAAAAAGCCTTTTAGGCATTTTCACAGTGAGATCTATTCATTTCAGTCGAGAAATGCAATTTTGATGATAACTCCTAAACTGCTGCGCAGAAGTGAACCAAACTTCACCCAATAGTGTATTGTATCACAATCTAGTAGTTACATTTGGAAATTTGGTTCTAAGACATTTGGTTTGAGCGCAATCCTCAAACTTATTTCAAAAAAGCCTTTTAGGCATTTTCACAGTGAGATCTATTCATTTCAGTCGAGAAATGCAATGTTGATGATAACTCCTAAACCGCTGCGCAGAAATGAACTAACTTCACCCAATAGTGTATTGTATTACAATCTAGTAGTTACATTTGGAAATTTGGTTCTAGGACATTTGGTTTGAGCGCAATCCTCATACTTAGTTCAAAAAAGCCATTTAGGCCTTTTCACAGTGAGATCTATTCATTTCAGCCGAGAAATGCAATTTTGATGATAACTCCTAAACTGCTGCGCAGAAGTCAACCAAACTTCACCCAATAGTGTATTGTATCACAATCTAGTAGTTACATTTGGAAATTTGGTTCTAGGACATTTGGTTTGAGCGCAATCCTCATACTTATTTCAAAAAGCCTTTTAGGCCTTTTCACAGTTAGATCTATTCATTTCAGCCGAGAAATGCAATTTTGATGATAACTCCTAAACTGCTGCGCAGAAGCTAACCAAACTTCACCCAGTAGTGTATTGTATCACAATCTAGTAGTTACATTTGGAAATTTGGTTCTAGGACATTTGGTTTGAGCGCAATCCTCATACTTAGTTCAAAAAAGCCATTTAGGCCTTTTCACAGTGAGATCTATTCATTTCAGCCGAGAAATGCAATTTTGATGATAACTCCTAAACCGCTGCGCAGAAGTGAACCAAACTTCACCCAATAGTGTATTGTATTACAATCGAGTAGTTACATTTGGAAATTTGGTTCTAGGACATTTGGTTTGAGCGTAATCCTCAAACTTAATTCAAAAATGCCATTTACGCCTTCTGACAGCGAGATCTATTCATTTCAGCCGAGAAATGTAATTTTGATGATAACTCCCAAACCGCTGCGCAGAATTGAACCAAACTTCACCCAGTAGTGTATTGTATCACAATCTAGTAGTTACATTTGGAAATTTGGTTCTAGGACATTTGGTTTGAGCGCAATCCTCAAACTTAGTTCAAAAATGCCATTTACGCCTTTTAACAGTGAGATCTATTCATTTCAGCCGAGAAATGCAATTTTGATGATAACTCCTAAACCGCTGCGCAGAAGTGAACCAAACTTCACCCAATAGTGTATTTTATCACAATCTAGTAGTTACATTTGGAAATTTGGTTCTAGGACATTTGGTTTGAGCGCAACCCTCAAACTTAGTTCAAAAAAGCCATTTACGCCTTCTGACAGCGAGATCTATTCATTTCAGCCGAGAAATGTAATTTTGATGATAACTCCCAAACCGCTGCGCAGAAGTGAACCAAACTTCACCCAGTAGTGTATTGTATCAGAATCTAGTAGTTACATTTGGAAATTTGGTTCTAGGACATTTGGTTTGAGCGCGATCCTCAAACTTAGTTCAAAAAAGCCATTTAGGCCTTTTCACAGTGAGATCGATTCATTTCAGCCGAGAAATGTAATTTTGATAACTCCCAAACCGCTGCGCAGAAGTGAACCAAACTTCACCCAATAGTGTATTGTATCACAATCTAGTAGTTACATTTGGAAATTTGGTTCTAGGACATTTGGTTTGAGCGCAATACTCAAACTTATTTCAAAAAAGCCTTTTAGGCATTTTCACAGTGAGATCTATTCATTTCAGCCGAGAAATGGAATTTTGATGATAACTCCTAAACCGCTGCGCAGAAATGTACCAAACTTCACCCAATAGTGTATTGTATCACAATCTAGTAGTTACATTTGGAAATTTGGTTCTAGGACATTTGGTTTGAGCGCAATCCTCAAAATTAGTTCAAAAATGCCATTTACGCCTTTTCACAGTGAGATCTATTCATTTCAGCCGAGAAATGCAATTTTGATGATAACTCCTAAATTGCTGCGCAGAAGTCAACCAAACTTCACCCAATAGTGTATTGTATCACAATCTAGTAGTTACATTTGGAAATTTGGTTCTAGGACATTTGGTTTGAGCGCAATCCTCATACTTATTTCAAAAAGCCATTTAGGCCTTTTCACAGTGAGATCTATTCATTTCAGCCGAGAAATGCAATTTTGATGATAACTCCTAAACTGCTGCGCAGAAGCTAACCAAACTTCACCCAGTAGTGTATTGTATCACAATCTAGTAGTTACATTTGGAAATTTGGTTCTAGGACATTTGGTTTGAGAGCAATCCTCAAACTTATTTCAAAAAAGCCTTTTAGTTATTTTCACAGTGAGATCTATTCATTTCAGCCGAGAAATGCAATTTTGATGATAACTCCTAAACCGCTGCGCAGAAATGAACCAAACTTCACCCAATAGTGTATTGTATCACAATCTAGTGGTTACATTTGGAAATTTGGTTCTAGGACATTTGGTTTGAGCGCAATCCTCAAACTTATTTCAAAAAAGCCTTTTAGGCATTTTCACAGTGAGATCTATTCATTTCAGCCGAGAAATGCAATTTTGATGATAACTCCTAAACTGCTGCGCAGAAGTGAACCAAACTTCACCCAATAGTGTATTGTATCACAATCTAGTAGTTCCATTTGGAAATTTGGTTCTAGGACATTTGGTTTGAGCGCAATCCTCAAAATTATTTCAAAAAAGTCTTTTAGGCATTTTCACAGTGAGATCTATTCATTTCAGCCGAGAAATGCAATGTTGATGATAACTCCTAAACCGCTGCGCAGAAATGAACCAAACTTCACCCAATAGTGTATTGTATTACAATCTAGTAGTTACATTTGGAAATTTGGTTCTAGGACATTTGGTTTGAGCGCAATCCTCATACTTATTTCAAAAAAGCCATTTAGGCCTTTTCACAGTGAGATCTATTCATTTCAGCCGAGAAATGCAATTTTGATGATAACTCCTAAACTGCTGCGCAGAAGTGAACCAAACTTCACCCAATAGTGTATTGTATCACAATCTAGTAGTTTCATTTGGAAATTTGGTTTGAGCGCAATCCTCAAACTTATTTCAAAAAAGCCTTTTAGGCCTTTTCACAGTGAGATCTATTCATTTCAGCCGAGAAATGCAATTTTGATGATAACTCCTAAACTGCTGCGCAGAAGTGAACAAAACTTCACCCAATAGTGTATTGTATCACAATCTAGTAGTTACATTTGGAAATTTGGTTCTAGGACATTTGGTTTGAGCGCAATCCTCATACTTATTTCAAAAAGCCATTTAGGCCTTTTCACAGTGAGATCTATTCATTTCAGCCGAGAAATGCAATTTTGATGATAACTCCTAAACTGCTGCGCAGAAGCTAACCAAACTTCACCCAGTAGTGTATTGTATCACAATCTAGTAGTTACATTTGGAAATTTGGTTCTAGGACATTTGGTTTGAGAGCAATCCTCAAACTTATTTCAAAAAAGCCTTTTAGGCATTTTCACAGTGAGATCTATTCATTTCAGCCGAGAAATGCAATTTTGATGATAACTCCTCAACCGCTGCGCAGAAATGAACCAAACTTCACCCAATAGTGTATTCTATCACAATCTAGTAGTTACATTTTGAAATTTGGTTCTAGGACATTTGGTTTGAGCGCAATCCTCATACTTATTTCAAAAAGCCATTTAGGCCTTTTCACAGTGAGATCTATTCATTTCAGCCGAGAAATGCAATGTTGATGATAACTCCTAAACCGCTGCGCAGAAATGAACCAAACTTCACCCAATAGTGTAGTGTATTGTATCATCAAACTTAGTTAAAAAAAAGTCATTTAAGCCTTTTCACAGTGAGATCTACGCGATATGGCCGAGAAATGTAATTTTGCCAAACCGCTGCGCAGAAGTCAACCAAACTTCACCCAATAGTGTATTCTATCACAATGTAGTAGTTACATTTGGAAATTTGGTTCTAGGACATTTGGTTTGAGCGCAATCCTCAAACTTATTTCAAAAAAGCCTTTTAGGCATTTTCACAGTGAGATCTATTCATTTCAGCCGAGAAATGCAATGTTGATGATAACTCCTAAACCGCTGCGCAGAAATGAACCAAACTTCACCCAATAGTGTATTGTATCATCAAACTTAGTTAAAAAAAGTCATTTAAGCCTTTTCACAGTGAGATCTACGCGATATGGCCGAGAAATGTAATTTTGCCAAACCGCTGCGCAGAAGTCAACCAAACTTCACCCAATAGTGTATTCTATCACAATGTAGTAGTTACATTCGGAAATTTGGTTCTAGGACATTTGGTTTGAGCGCAATCCTCACATTTAGTCAAAAAAAAAGTCATTTAAGCCTTTTCACAGTGAGATCTACGCGATATGGCTGAGAAATGTAATTTTGATGTTAACCCCCAAACCGCTGCGCAGAAGTCAACCAAACTTCACCCAATCGTGTATTGTATAACAATCTAGTAGTTACATTTAGAAATTTGGTCTAGGACATTTGGTCTGAGCGCAATCCTCAAAATTAGTTAAAAAAAAGTCATTTAAGCCTTTTCACAGTGAGATCTACGCGATATGGCCGAAAAAATGTAATTTTGATGTTAACTCCCAAACCGCTGCGCAGAAGTCAACCAAACTTCACCTAATAGTGTATTGTATCACAATCTAGTAGGTACATTTGAAAATTTGGTTCTAGGACATTTGGTTTGAGCGCAATCATCAAACTTAGTTAAAAAAAGTCATTTAAGCCTTTTCACAGTGAGATCTATTCATTTCAGCCGAGAAATGCAATTTTGATGATAACTCCTAAATTGCTGCGCAGAAGTCAACCAAACTTCACCCAATAGTGTATTGTATCACAATCTAGTAGTTACATTTGGAAATTTGGTTCTAGGACATTTGGTTTGAGCGCAATCCTCATACTTATTTCAAAAAGCCATTTAGGCCTTTTCACAGTGAGATCTATTCATTTCAGCCGAGAAATGCAATTTTGATGATAACTCCTAAACTGCTGCGCAGAAGCTAACCAAACTTCACCCAGTAGTGTATTGTATCACAATCTAGTAGTTACATTTGGAAATTTGGTTCTAGGACATTTGGTTTGAGAGCAATCCTCAAACTTATTTCAAAAAAGCCTTTTAGTTATTTTCACAGTGAGATCTATTCATTTCAGCCGAGAAATGCAATTTTGATGATAACTCCTAAACCGCTGCGCAGAAATGAACCAAACTTCACCCAATAGTGTATTGTATCACAATCTAGTGGTTACATTTGGAAATTTGGTTCTAGGACATTTGGTTTGAGCGCAATCCTCAATCTTATTTCAAAAAAGCCTTTTAGGCATTTTCACAGTGAGATCTATTCATTTCAGCCGAGAAATGCAATTTTGATGATAACTCCTAAACTGCTGCGCAGAAGTGAACCAAACTTCACCCAATAGTGTATTGTATCACAATCTAGTAGTTCCATTTGGAAATTTGGTTCTAGGACATTTGGTTTGAGCGCAATCCTCAAAATTATTTCAAAAAAGTCTTTTAGGCATTTTCACAGTGAGATCTATTCATTTCAGCCGAGAAATGCAATGTTGATGATAACTCCTAAACCGCTGCGCAGAAATGAACCAAACTTCACCCAATAGTGTATTGTATTACAATCTAGTAGTTACATTTGGAAATTTGGTTCTAGGACATTTGGTTTGAGCGCAATCCTCATACTTATTTCAAAAAAGCCATTTAGGCCTTTTCACAGTGAGATCTATTCATTTCAGCCGAGAAATGCAATTTTGATGATAACTCCTAAACTGCTGCGCAGAAGTGAACCAAACTTCACCCAATAGTGTATTGTATCACAATCTAGTAGTTTCATTTGGAAATTTGGTTTGAGCGCAATCCTCAAACTTATTTCAAAAAAGCCTTTTAGGCCTTTTCACAGTGAGATCTATTCATTTCAGCCGAGAAATGCAATTTTGATGATAACTCCTAAACTGCTGCGCAGAAGTGAACCAAACTTCACCCAATAGTGTATTGTCTCACAATCTAGTAGTTACATTTGGAAATTTGGTTCTAGGACATTTGGTTTGAGTGCAATCCTCAAACTTATTTCAAAAAAGCCTTTTAGGCATTTCCACAGTGAGATCTATTCATTTCAGCCGAGAAATGCAATTTTGATGATAACTCCTAAACCGCTGCGCAGAAATGAACCAAACTTCACCCAATAGTGTATTGTATCACAATCTGGTAGTTACATTTGGAAATTTGGTTCTAGGACATTTGGTTTGAGCGCAATCCTCAAACTTATTTCAAAAAAGCCTTTTAGGCATTTTCACAGTGAGATCTACTCATTTCAGCCGAGAAATGTAATTTTGATGATAACTCCCAAACCGCTGCGCAGAAGTGAACCAAACTTCACCCAAAAGTGTATTATATCACAATCTAGTAGTTACATTTGGAAATTTGGTTCTAGGACATTTGGTTTGAGCGCAATCCTCAAACTTATTTCAAAAAAGCCTTTTAGGCATTTTCACAGTGAGATCTATTCATTTCAGCCGAGAAATGCAATTTTGATTATAACTCCTAAACCGCTGCGCAGAAATGAACCAAACTTCACCCAATAGTGTATTGTATCACAATCTAGTAGTTACATTTGGAAATTTGGTTCTAGGACATTTGGTTTGAGCGCAATCCTCAAACTTATTTCAAAAAAGCCTTTTAGGCATTTTCACAGTGAGATCTATTCATTTCAGCCGAGAAATGCAATTTTGATGATAACTCCTCAACCGCTGCGCAGAAATGAACCAAACTTCACCCAATAGTGTATTGTATCACAATCTAGTAGTTACATTTTGAAATTTGGTTCTAGGACATTTGGTTTGAGCGCAATCCTCATACTTATTTCAAAAAGCCATTTAGGCCTTTTCACAGTGAGATCTATTCATTTCAGCCGAGAAATGCAATGTTGATGATAACTCCTAAACCGCTGCGCAGAAATGAACCAAACTTCACCCAATAGTGTAGTGTATTGTATCATCAAACTTAGTTAAAAAAAAGTCATTTAAGCCTTTTCACAGTGAGATCTACGCGATATGGCCGAGAAATGTAATTTTGCCAAACCGCTGCGCAGAAGTCAACCAAACTTCACCCAATAGTGTATTCTATCACAATGTAGTAGTTACATTTGGAAATTTGGTTCTAGGACATTTGGTTTGAGCGCAATCCTCAAACTTATTTCAAAAAAGCCTTTTAGGCATTTTCACAGTGAGATCTATTCATTTCAGCCGAGAAATGCAATGTTGATGATAACTCCTAAACCGCTGCGCAGAAATGAACCAAACTTCACCCAATAGTGTATTGTATCATCAAACTTAGTTAAAAAAAGTCATTTAAGCCTTTTCACAGTGAGATCTACGCGATATGGCCGAGAAATGTAATTTTGCCAAACCGCTGCGCAGAAGTCAACCAAACTTCACCCAATAGTGTATTCTATCACAATGTAGTAGTTACATTCGGAAATTTGGTTCTAGGACATTTGGTTTGAGCGCAATCCTCACATTTAGTCAAAAAAAAAGTCATTTAAGCCTTTTCACAGTGAGATCTACGCGATATGGCCGAGAAATGTAATTTTGATGTTAACCCCCAAACCGCTGCGCAGAAGTCAACCAAACTTCACCCAATCGTGTATTGTATAACAATCTAGTAGTTACATTTAGAAATTTGGTTCTAGGACATTTGGTCTGAGCGCAATCCTCAAAATTAGTTAAAAAAAAGTCATTTAAGCCTTTTCACAGTGAGATCTACGCGATATGGCCGAAAAAATGTAATTTTGATGTTAACTCCCAAACCGCTGCGCAGAAGTCAACCAAACTTCACCTAATAGTGTATTGTATCACAATCTAGTAGGTACATTTGAAAATTTGGTTCTAGGACATTTGGTTTGAGCGCAATCATCAAACTTAGTTAAAAAAAGTCATTTAAGCCTTTTCACAGTGAGATCTATTCATTTCAGCCGAGAAATGCAATTTTGATGATAACTCCTAAACCGCTGCGCAGAAATGAACCAAACTTCACCCAATAGTGTATTGTATCACAATCTAGTAGTTACATTTGGAAATTTGGTTCTAGGACATTTGGTTTGAGCGCAATCCTCAAACTAATTTCAAAAAAGCCTTTTAGGCATTTTCACAGTGAGATCTATTCATTTCAGCCGAGAAATGTAATTTTGATGATAACTCCCAAACCGCTGCGCAGAAGTCAACCAAACTTCACCCAATAGTGTATTGTATCACAATGTAGTAGTTACATTTAGAAATTTGGTTCTAGGACATTTGGTTTGAGCGCAATCCTCAAACCTAGTTAAAAAAAAGTCATTTAAGCCTTTTCACAGTGAGATCTACGCGATATGGCCGAGAAATGTAATTTTGATGTTAACTCCCAAACCGCTGCGCAGAAGTCAACCAAACTTCACCCAATAGTGTATTGTATCACAATCTAGTGGTTACATTTGGAAATTTGGTTCTAGGACATTTGGTTTGAGCGCAATCCTCAAACTAATTTCAAAAAAGCCTTTTAGGCATTTTCACAGTGAGATCTATTCATTTCAGCCGAGAAATGTAATTTTGATGATAACTCCCAAACCGCTGCGCAGAAGTCAACCAAACTTCACCCAATAGTGTATTGTATCACAATGTAGTACTTACATTTAGAAATTTGGTTCTAGGACATTTGGTTTGAGCGCAATCCTCAAACCTAGTTTAAAAAAGTCATTTAAGCCTTTTCACAGTGAGATCTACGCGATATGGCCGAGAAATGTAATTTTGATGTTAACTCCCAAACCGCTGCGCAGAAGTCAACCAAACTTCACCCAATAGTGTATTGTATCACAATCTAGTTGTTACATTTGGAAATTTGGTTCTAGGACATTTAATTTGAGCGCAATCCTCAAACTTAGTTAAAAAAAGTCATTTAAGCCTTTTCACAGTGAGATCTACGCGATATGGCCGAGAAATGTAATTTTGATGTTAACTCCCAAACCGCTGCGCAGAAATCAACCAAACTTCACCCAATAGTGTATTGTATCACAATCTTGTAGTTACATTTGGAAATGTGGTTCTAGGACATTTGGTTTGAGCGCAATCATCAAACCTAGTTAAAAAAAGTCATTTAAGCCTTTTCACAGTGAGATCTACGCGATATGGCCGAGAAATCTAATCTTGATGTTAACTCCCAAACCGCTGCGCAAAAGTGAACCAAACTTCACCCAATAGTATCACAATCTAGTAGTTACATTTGGAAATTTGGTTCTAGGACATTTGGTTTGAGCGCAATCCTCAAACTTATTTCAAAAAAGCCTTTTAGGCATTTTCACAGTGAGATCTATTCATTTCAGCCGAGAAATGCAATTTTGATGATAACTCCTAAACCGCTGCGCAGAAATGAACCAAACTTCACCCAATAGTGTATTGTATCACAATCTAGTAGTTACATTTGGAAATTTGGTTCTAGGACATTTGGTTTGAGCGCAATCCTCAAACTAATTTCAAAAAAGCCTTTTAGGCATTTTCACAGTGAGATCTATTCATTTCAGCCGAGAAATGCAATTTTGATGATAACTCCTAAACGGCTGCGCAGAAGTGAACCAAACTTCACCCAATAGTGTATTGTATCACAATCTAGTAGTTACATTTGGAAATTTGGTTCTAGGACATTTGGTTTGAGCGCAATCCTCAAACTAATTTCAAAAAAGCCTTTTAGGCATTTTCACAGTGAGATCTATTCATTTCAGCCGAGAAATGTAATTTTGATGATAACTCCCAAACCGCTGCGCAGAAGTCAACCAAACTTCACCCAATAGTGTATTGTATCACAATGTAGTAGTTGTTGTGAGGTGATCAGGAAATGTCCAGGACCCAATTGCAGAGGTGGTTAAGTGTTTATTCAAAAAAGCAAATTTTCAACAAAAAATCACCCACAAGGGGAAAAAAGCACTACAAAAGACTATTCATGAAACGTGGTCTTCTCAGGAGAGAGGCTTCTAGCGTTTGTGCTGGAATCTTCTGGCAACTGGTTTGTGTTTGGCCTGCGCTTAAAAAGGCTCAATCAATAAGCCACAGGTGTTGCCACTTAGCCTCGCCCCTGAGGAGACCGGTCCCTCTCGCACCCGTACAGCCTGCAAACAGGGAGAAAGGCGTGAGCATTGAACAAAAGGCAGGATCATAACAGTACCTCCCCCTTAAAGGACGCCACCAGGCGACCTACCAGGCTTGTCTGGGTACCTTGCATAGAAATCGCGTAGCAGTTGTGGATCGAGGATGAGGGCGCGCCCAATCCATGAGCGCTCCTCGCGGCCATACCCCTCCCAGTCGACGAGGTACTGAAAACCTCGGCCTCGCCTGCGGACATCCAGTATCCGGTTGACTGTGTAGGCTGGGTGTCCATCGACGAGACGTGGGGGAGGCGGTGGAGGCGCTGGAGGCTGAAGGGGACTCTCAGTGACCGGCTTTAGGAGGGAAACGTGGAAGACCGGGTGGATGTTGAGAGAGGCAGGGAGAGTAAGGCGAATGGCACTGGGGTTCAAGATCTTCTCAATGGGATATGGACCGATGTATCTGGGGGTCAACTTTCGGGAATCTGTTTGTAGAGCAAGGTCTTTTGTGGAGAGCCAGACCTGTTGGCCAACCTTATAATCGGGAGCTGGGATGCGGTGCCGATCCGCCCAACGCCGGTTCCGCTCTGCTGTCCGGCTCAGAGCAGCTCTCGTCTCCCGCCAGACGCGTCGGACCCTCCTGAATTGGGCCTGAACAGAGGGCACTGCTGTATCATACTCCTGCGTGGGGAACAAAGGGGGCTGGAAGCCATGGTTTACCATGAATGGTGACAGGCCCGTAGCTGTGCTCACCAGGGTGTTATGGGCGTACTCCACCCATGGTAAATGGGAGGCCCAGGAGGAGGGGAGCTGGGAAGCGACGCAGCGCAGGGAGGCCTCCAGGTCTTGGTTGGTGCGCTCTGCTTGTCCGTTGGATTGAGGGTGGTAACCTGACGACAGGCTGGTTGTGGTGCCCAGAGCCCGACAGAACGCCTTCCACACCCGGGACACGAACTGGGGCCCCCGGTCAGAAACAATGTCTTGAGGGATTCCATGTAGTCTTATCACGTGCTTGACCAGGTAGTTGGCGGTCTCCCAGGCGGTGGGGAGTTTAGGCAGTGGAACAAAGTGGACTGCTTTGGAGAATCTGTCGACAATTGTCAATATGGTATCGTTACCTTCGGAGGGGGGCAGTCCGGTAACAAAGTCCATGGCAATATGAGACCAGGGGCGTGGAGGAATGGGCAAGGGATGAAGGAGGCCTGCCGGGGGTCTGTGCGAGGATTTATTGCGGGCGCACACCGTGCACGCAGCGACGAATGTTCGGGTGTCAACTGCCATGGAGGGCCACCAGAATCGCTGCTGAATCAGGGTGAGTGTGCGATTGACCCCTGGGTGACACGCTATCCGAGAGGCGTGCCCCCATGTGAGCACTGTGGACCTGGCTGCCAAGGGAACGAACAGGCGGCCGGGAGGGCAGCCGTCTGGCACTTGCTGGTCACGAAGGGCCTCGAGGACTTCCTGCTCAACCCGCCAATGCACTGCCCCCACCACGCAGTCAGGGGCCAGTATGGTTTCGCAGGGCGCCTCCCCCTCCTCAAGGGCGAACTGCCGGGAGAGGGCGTCGGGTTTGACGTTCCTGGAGCCCGGCCTGTAGGTGAGAGTGAACTGGAAGCGCCCCAGGAAGAGCGCCCAGCGAGCCTGTCGGGAGTTCAAACGACGGGCAGAGCGGAGGTAAGAGAGGTTCTTATGGTCTGTCCATACAACGAAAGGATGAGATGCGCCCTCCAGCCAGTGCCTCCATTCTTGAAGTGCCAGAACCACCGCCAACAATTCCCTGTTCCCCACATCATAGTTTCTTTCCGCCGGAGAGAGGCGCCGAGAGAAGAATGCGCAGGGGTGGAGTTTGTTGTCCGCAGAGGCGCGCTGGGAGAGGACGGCCCCGACCCCGGTGTCCGAGGCATCAACCTCGACCACAAACTGCCGTTCGGTATCTGGGTGGATGAGAACAGGAGCGTTAACAAACATATCTTTCAGGTTATCAAAAGCGGTTTGTGCTACCGAAGACCAGGCAAAACTGACCTTGGTGGATGTGAGCTGAGTGAGAGGGGCTGCCAGACTGCTATAATTGCGAATGAATCTACGATAAAAATTTGCAAAACCTAGGAAGCGTTGCAATTGTTTGCGGGTAGAGGGAACAGGCCATCCCCTGACTGCCTCCACCTTAGAGGGGTCAGCCCGAAGCTGTCCTTTTTCCACCACGTAGCCCAAGAAGCTAACCGAGGGCACATGGAATTCACATTTCTCCGCCTTGACATACAGCTTATTCTGCAAGAGGCGCGACAGTACATCCCTAACATTAGTTACGTGTTCCTCTAGTGAGCGGGAGAAAATCAGGATGTCATCCAGGTATACAAATACAACACGGTTTAACAAATCTCTTAATACATCGTTCACTAGGGCTTGAAATACAGCAGGTGCATTCGTGAGGCCAAATGGCATTACCAAATACTCAAAATGCCCTAATTGGGTATTAAAAGCAGTTTTCCACTCATCCCCTTCCCGAATACGGACAAGGTGGTAAGCATTCCGAAGGTCAAGTTTTGTGAAAATACAGGCTTCATGCAAGGGGCTGAATGCTGAATCTAGTAGGGGAAGGGGATATTTATTTTTCACAGTTATGTCATTTAGCCCTGTGTAGTCTATACACGGTCGGAGTGTCTTGTCCTTTTTCTCCACAAAGAAAAACCCTGCCCCCACTGGTGACGAGGATGGCCGGATGAGACCGGCCGCTAGAGATTCTGTTATGTAAGTTTCCATGGCTTCACGTTCTGGTTTCGAGAGATTATACAGTCGCTTAGTGGGAAGTGGCGCTCCAGGAAGCAAGTTTATTGCACAGTCATATGGCCGATGGGGGGGTAAAGTGCCGGCCGAGGTTTTACTGAAAACCTCCTGCAGGTCATGATACTCAGGTGGAACATTAGTCAGATCTATTACCTTGGGTGACTGGCCACCAGTCCTGACAGGAACAGCTGACCGGAGGCAGTGGGCATGGCAGTGTTGACTCCAGCTGCGGATGGTAGCCGTTGACCAGTCCAAGTGTGGGTTGTGCGTCTTGAGCCAGGAGATACCCAGAATCACAGGGCTTAGCGGTGAGGCAATCACAAAAAATTCAACAAATTCGTGGTGGTTGCTGGACAGGACCAGTTTCAGAGGCCCGGTTTTGTGCGTGACTACTTCCAAAAGATTGCCGTCTACGGCGTGCACCTCCTTTGGGCTGGTCATTTTGTGAACTGGGAGGCGATGCTTTTTAACGTAATCTGAGTCAATGAAATTGTCGTCTGCCCCCGAGTCCACAAGAACTTTGACTGAAAGAGAGCGTTCGGGTCCGTGGATCATACCTGGCAAGTGGATGCGAGAAGTGGAGGACGAGGACATATGGCTCATCAGAGACCTCCCACCCACTGACGAGCCTGGTCTTTTGGCCTCTCTGGACAGCCGTCAATATAGTGTCCTTGTTTGCCACAGTAAAGACACAGCTTCTCTCGAATCCGCCTCTGTCGTTCTGCCTGGGTGAGGCGTGTTCGTCCTAATTGCATGGGTTCGACCAAAGAAGGCTGTTGTGACTTACATGCACCAGGGGCGTCACTGAGGGTTGGGGATGTGGGCTCCGGGCAGCTCAGCTGGGGTGCGATAGTCGGTCGCCATCTCCTGGCTTGCCTCCGTTCTCTGCTCCTTTCTCTAAGCCTGTTGTCTAGACGTATAGCAAGGTCAATCAAGGAATTAAGAGAGGAACTTTCCTCTAGTACTGCAAGTTCGTCTTTGATTTCACCTGCCAGCCCCCTGATAAAGATTGTCTGTAAGGCAGAATCCCCCCAACCACTTTCTGCTGCCAGTATGCGGAAATTGATAGCATACTGTGACACAGGTTGGTTTCCCTGAGTGAGGTCGAGTAATTGGCCTACTGCTTCTCTCCCCTTCACTGGATGATCAAATACACGCTTCATCTCCCCCGTAAACAGGTCATAGTTGTTAACAATATCTTGTTGTGAGGAGATAGCTAGCGACCAGGCTGCCGCTTGCCCAGTGAGCAAACTCATGATGAAGGCAATCTTTGACTGCGCAGTAGAATATGTGGCGGGTTGTTGACTAAAGACCAGGGAACACTGATGAAGGAATTGTGAACATGTACCGAGATCACCTGAGTACCTGGCTGGAATGGGAATGAATGGTTCCCTTGCTTGTGGAGCAGGGGTGCCGATCTGGTGAGCTGCTGGGTCAGGTGGCGAGGGAGCAGCAGGTGGTGTAAAACGCTCATTCATTGATGACAATTGGTTTCCCAGTTGTGTCACACTTGCCGTGAGTTGCTGAAGGTGCTCCATGACTTGGTTCAGACAGGTCTCATGGTGAGTCATCTTGGCAGCCTGGCGAGACAGAGTGTGTTTCAACTTCTCCATCTCTGCTGGGTCCATTTCGTTGGCCAGAAGATTCTGTTGTGAGGTGATCAGGAAATGTCCAGGACCCAATTGCAGAGGTGGTTAAGTGTTTATTCAAAAAAGCAAATTTTCAACAAAAAATCACCCACAAGGGGAAAAAAGCACTACAAAAGACTATTCATGAAACGTGGTCTTCTCAGGAGAGAGGCTTCTAGCGTTTGTGCTGGAATCTTCTGGCAACTGGTTTGTGTTTGGCCTGCGCTTAAAAAGGCTCAATCAATAAGCCACAGGTGTTGCCACTTAGCCTCGCCCCTGAGGAGACCGGTCCCTCTCGCACCCGTACAGCCTGCAAACAGGGAGAAAGGCGTGAGCATTGAACAAAAGGCAGGATCATAACAGTAGTTACATTTAGAAATTTGGTTCTAGGACATTTGGTTTGAGCGCAATCCTCAAACCTAGTTAAAAAAAAGTCATTTAAGCCTTTTCACAGTGAGATCTACGCGATATGGCCGAGAAATGTAATTTTGATGTTAACTCCCAAACCGCTGCGCAGAAGTCAACCAAACTTCACCCAATAGTGTATTGTATCACAATCTAGTGGTTACATTTGGAAATTTAGTTCTAGGACATTTGGTTTGAGCGCAATCCTCAAACTAATTTCAAAAAAGCCTTTTAGGCATTTTCACAGTGAGATCTATTCATTTCAGCCGAGAAATGTAATTTTGATGATAACTCCCAAACCGCTGTGCAGAAGTCAACCAAACTTCACCCAATAGTGTATTGTATCACAATGTAGTAGTTACATTTAGAAATTTGGTTCTAGGACATTTGGTTTGAGCGCAATCCTCAAACCTAGTTTAAAAAAGTCATTTAAGCCTTTTCACAGTGAGATCTACGCGATATGGCCGAGAAATGTAATTTTGATGTTAACTCCCAAACCGCTGCGCAGAAGTCAACCAAACTTCACCCAATAGTGTATTGTATCACAATCTAGTTGTTACATTTGGAAATTTGGTTCTAGGACATTTAATTTGAGCGCAATCCTCAAACTTAGTTAAAAAAAGTCATTTAAGCCTTTTCACAGTGAGATCTACGCGATATGGCCGAGAAATGTAATTTTGATGTTAACTCCCAAACCGCTGCGCAGAAATCAACCAAACTTCACCCAATAGTGTATTGTATCACAATCTTGTAGTTACATTTGGAAATGTGGTTCTAGGACATTTGGTTTGAGCGCAATCATCAAACCTAGTTAAAAAAAGTCATTTAAGCCTTTTCACAGTGAGATCTACGCGATATGGCCGAGAAATCTAATCTTGATGTTAACTCCCAAACCGCTGCGCAAAAGTGAACCAAACTTCACCCAATAGTATCACAATCTAGTAGTTACATTTGGAAATTTGGTTCTAGGACATTTGGTTTGAGCGCAATCCTCAAACTTATTTCAAAAAAGCCTTTTAGGCATTTTCACAGTGAGATCTATTCATTTCAGCCGAGAAATGCAATT
Source organism: Corythoichthys intestinalis (assembly GCF_030265065.1). Lineage (NCBI taxonomy): Eukaryota > Metazoa > Chordata > Actinopteri > Syngnathiformes > Syngnathidae > Corythoichthys > Corythoichthys intestinalis. Next base: position 39,264,834 of record NC_080414.1, on the reverse strand, counting down.
TTGATGATAACTCCTAAACCGCTGCGCAGAAATGAACCAAACTTCACCCAATAGTGTATTGTATCACAATCTAGTAGTTACATTTGGAAATTTGGTTCTAGGACATTTGGTTTGAGCGCAATCCTCAAACTAATTTCAAAAAAGCCTTTTAGGCATTTTCACAGTGAGATCTATTCATTTCAGCCGAGAAATGTAATTTTGATGATAACTCCTAAACCGCTGCGCAGAAGTGAACCAAACTTCACCCAATAGTGTATTGTATCACAATCTAGTAGTTACATTTGGAAATTTGGTTCAAGGACATTTGGTTTGAGCGCAATCCTCAAACTTATTTCAAAAAAGCCTTTTAGGCATTTTCACAGTGAGATCTATTCATTTCAGCCGAGAAATGGAATTTTGATGATAACTCCTAAACCGCTGCGCAGAAGTGAACCAAACTTCACCCAATAGTGTATTGTATCACAATCTAGTAGTTACATTTGGAAATTTGGTTCTAGGACATTTGGTTTGAGCGCAATCCTCAATCTTATTTCAAAAAAGCCTTTTAGGCATTTTCACAGTGAGATCTATTCATTTCAGCCGAGAAATGCAATTTTGATGATAACTCCTAAACTGCTGCGCAGAAGTCAACCAAACTTCACCCAATAGTGTATTGTATCACAATCTAGTAGTTACATTAGGAAATTTGGTTCTAGGACATTTGGTTTGAGCGCAATCCTCATACTTATTTCAAAAAGCCATTTAGGCCTTTTCACAGTGAGATCTATTCATTTCAGCCGAGAAATGCAATTTTGATGATAACTCCTAAACTGCTGCGCAGAAGTGAACCAAACTTCACCCAGTAGTGTATTGTATCACAATCTAGTAGTTACATTTGGAAATTAGGTTCTAGGACATTTGGTTTGAGCGCAATCCTCAAACTTATTTCAAAAAAGCCTTTCAGTTATTTTCACAGTGAGATCTATTCATTTCAGCCGAGAAATGTAATTTTGATGATAACTCCCAAACCGCTGCGCAGAAGTGAACCAAACTTCACCCAATAGTGTATTGTATCACAATCTAGTAGTTACATTTGGAAATTTGGTTCAAGGACATTTGGTTTGAGCGCAATCCTCAAACTTATTTCAAAAAAGCCTTTTAGGCATTTTCACAGTGAGATCTATTCATTTCAGCCGAGAAATGGAATTTTGATGATAACTCCTAAACCGCTGCGCAGAAGTGAACCAAACTTCACCCAATAGTGTATTGTATCACAATCTAGTAGTTACATTTGGAAATTTGGTTCTAGGACATTTGGTTTGAGCGCAATCCTCAATCTTATTTCAAAAAAGCCTTTTAGGCATTTTCACAGTGAGATCTATTCATTTCAGCCGAGAAATGCAATTTTGATGATAACTCCTAAACTGCTGCGCAGAAGTCAACCAAACTTCACCCAATAGTGTATTGTATCACAATCTAGTAGTTACATTAGGAAATTTGGTTCTAGGACATTTGGTTTGAGCGCAATCCTCATACTTATTTCAAAAAGCCATTTAGGCCTTTTCACAGTGAGATCTATTCATTTCAGCCGAGAAATGCAATTTTGATGATAACTCCTAAACTGCTGCGCAGAAGTGAACCAAACTTCACCCAGTAGTGTATTGTATCACAATCTAGTAGTTACATTTGGAAATTAGGTTCTAGGACATTTGGTTTGAGCGCAATCCTCAAACTTATTTCAAAAAAGCCTTTCAGTTATTTTCACAGTGAGATCTATTCATTTCAGCCGAGAAATGTAATTTTGATGATAACTCCCAAACCGCTGCGCAGAAGTGAACCAAACTTCACCCAATAGTGTATTGTATTACAATCTAGTAGTTACATTTGGAAATTTGGTTCTAGGACATTTGGTTTGAGCGCAATCCTCATACTTATTTCAAAAAAGCCATTTAGGCCTTTTCACAGTGAGATCTATTCATTTCAGCCGAGAAATGCAATTTTGATGATAACTCCTAAACTGCTGCGCAGAAGTGAACCAAACTTCACCCAATAGTGTATTGTCTCACAATCTAGTAGTTACATTTGGAAATTTGGTTCTAGGACATTTGGTTTGAGCGCAATCCTCAAACTTATTTCAAAAAAGCCTTTTAGGCATTTCCACAGTGAGATCTATTCATTTCAGCCGAGAAATGCAATTTTGATGATAACTCCTAAACCGCTGCGCAGAAATGAACCAAACTTCACCCAATAGTGTATTGTATCACAATCTGGTATTTACATTTGGAAATTTGGTTCTAGGACATTTGGTTTGAGCGCAATCCTCAAACTTATTTCAAAAAAGCCTTTTAGGCATTTTCACAGTGAGATCTATTCATTTCAGCCGAGAAATGCAATTTTGATGATAACTCCTAAACCGCTGCGCAGAAATGAACCAAACTTCACCCAATAGTGTATTGTATCACAATCTAGTAGTTACATTTGGAAATTTGGTTCTAGGACATTTGGTTTGAGCGCAATCCTCAAACTTATCTCAAAAAAGCCTTTTAGGCCTTTTCACAGTGAGATCTATTCATTTCAGCCGAGAAATGTAATTTTGATGATAACTCCTAAACTGCTGCGCAGAAGTGAACCAAACTTCACCCAATAGTGTATTGTCTCACAATCTAGTAGTTACATTTGGAAATTTGGTTCTAGGACATTTGGTTTGAGCGCAATCCTCAAACTTATTTCAAAAAAGCCTTTTAGGCATTTTCACAGTGAGATCTATTCATTTCAGCCGAGAAATGCAATTTTGATGATAACTCCTCAACCGCTGCGCAGAAATGAACCAAACTTCACCCAATAGTGTATTGTATCACAATCTAGTAGTTACATTTGGAAATTTGGTTCTAGGACATTTGGTTTGAGCGCAATCCTCATACTTATTTCAAAAAGCCATTTAGGCCTTTTCACAGTGAGATCTATTCAATTCAGCCGAGAAATGCAATTTTGATGATAACTCCTAAACTGCTGCGCAGAAGTGAACCAAACTTCACCCAGTAGTGTATTGTATCACAATCTAGTAGTTACATTTGGAAATTTGGTTCTAGGACATTTGGTTTGAGCGCAATCCTCAAACTTATTTCAAAAAAGCCTTTTAGTTATTTTCACAGTGAGATCTATTCATTTCAGCCGAGAAATGCAATTTTGATGATAACTCCTAAACTGCTGCGCAGAAGTGAACCAAACTTCACCCAGTAGTGTATTGTATCACAATCTAGTAGTTACATTTGGAAATTTGGTTCTAGGACATTTGGTTTGAGCGCAATCCTCAAACTTATTTCAAAAAAGCCTTTTAGTTATTTTCACAGTGAGATCTATTCATTTCAGCCGAGAAATGCAATTTTGATGATAACTCCTAAACCGCTGCGCACAAATGAACCAAACTTCACCCAATAGTGTATTGTATTACCATCTAGTAGTTACATTTGGAAATGTGGTTCTAGGACATTTGGTTTGAGCGCAATCATCAAACCTAGTTAAAAAAAGTCATTTAAGCCTTTTCACAGTGAGATCTACGCGATATGGCCGAGAAATCTAATCTTGATGTTAACTCCCAAACCGCTGCGCAAAAGTGAACCAAACTTCACCCAATAGTATCACAATCTAGTAGTTACATTTGGAAATTTGGTTCTAGGACATTTGGTTTGAGCGCAATCCTCAAACTTATTTCAAAAAAGCCTTTTAGGCATTTTCACAGTGAGATCTATTCATTTCAGCCGAGAAATGCAATTTTGATGATAACTCCTAAACCTCTGCGCAGAAATGAACCAAACTTCACCCAATAGTGTATTGTATCACAATCTAGTAGTTACATTTGGAAATTTGGTTCTAGGACATTTGGTTTGAGCGCAATCCTCAAACTAATTTCAAAAAAGCCTTTTAGGCATTTTCACAGTGAGATCTATTCATTTCAGCCGAGAAATGTAATTTTGATGATAACTCCTAAACCGCTGCGCAGAAGTGAACCAAACTTCACCCAATAGTGTATTGTATCACAATCTAGTAGTTACATTTGGAAATTTGGTTCTAGGACATTTGGTTTGAGCGCAATCCTCAAACTTATTTCAAAAAAGCCTTTTAGGCATTTTCACAGTGAGATCTATTCATTTCAGCCGAGAAATGGAATTTTGATGATAACTCCTAAACCGCTGCGCAGAAGTGAACCAAACTTCACCCAATAGTGTATTGTATCACAATCTAGTAGTTACATTTGGAAATTTGGTTCTAGGACATTTGGTTTGAGCGCAATCCTCAATCTTATTTCAAAAAAGCCTTTTAGGCATTTTCACAGTGAGATCTATTCATTTCAGCCGAGAAATGCAATTTTGATGATAACTCCTAAACTGCTGCGCAGAAGTCAACCAAACTTCAACCAATAGTGTATTGTATCACAATCTAGTAGTTACATTAGGAAATTTGGTTCTAGGACATTTGGTTTGAGCGCAATCCTCATACTTATTTCAAAAAAGCCATTTAGGCCTTTTCACAGTGAGATCTATTCATTTCAGCCGAGAAATGCAATTTTGATGATAACTCCTAAACTGCTGCGCAGAAGTGAACCAAACTTCACACAATAGTGTATTGTATCACAGTATAGTAGTTTCATTTGGAAATTTGGTTCTAGGACATTTGGTTTGAGCGCAATCCTCAAACTTATCTCAAAAAAGCCTTTTAGGCCTTTTCACAGTGAGATCTATTCATTTCAGCCGAGAAATGCAATTTTGATGATAACTCCTAAACTGCTGCGCAGAAGTGAACCAAACTTCACCCAATAGTGTATTGTCTCACAATCTAGTAGTTACATTTGGAAATTTGGTTCTAGGACATTTGGTTTGAGCGCAATCCTCAAACTTATTTCAAAAAAGCCTTTTAGGCATTTCCACAGTGAGATCTATTCATTTCAGCCGAGAAATGCAATTTTGATGATAACTCCTAAACCGCTGCGCAGAAGTCAACCAAACTTCACCCAATAGTGTATTGTATCACAATCTAGTTGTTACATTTGGAAATTTGGTTCTAGGACATTTAATTTGAGCCCAATCCTCAAACTTAGTTAAAAAAAGTCATTTAAGCCTTTTCACAGTGAGATCTACGCGATATGGCCGAGAAATGTAATTTTGATGTTAACTCCCAAACCGCTGCGCAGAAATCAACCAAACTTCACCCAATAGTGTATTGTATCACAATCTTGTAGTTACATTTGGAAATGTGGTTCTAGGACATTTGGTTTGAGCGCAATCATCAAACCTAGTTAAAAAAAGTCATTTAAGCCTTTTCACAGTGAGATCTACGCGATATGGCCGAGAAATCTAATCTTGATGTTAACTCCCAAACCGCTGCGCAAAAGTGAACCAAACTTCACCCAATAGTATCACAATCTAGTAGTTACATTTGGAAATTTGGTTCTAGGACATTTGGTTTGAGCGCAATCCTCAAACTTATTTCAAAAAAGCCTTTTAGGCATTTTCACAGTGAGATCTATTCATTTCAGCCGAGAAATGCAATTTTGATGATAACTCCTAAACCGCTGCGCAGAAATGAACCAAACTTCACCCAATAGTGTATTGTATCACAATCTAGTAGTTACATTTGGAAATTTGGTTCTAGGACATTTGGTTTGAGCGCAATCCTCAAACTAATTTCAAAAAAGCCTTTTAGGCATTTTCACAGTGAGATCTATTCATTTCAGCCGAGAAATGTAATTTTGATGATAACTCCTAAACCGCTGCGCAGAAGTGAACCAAACTTCACCCAATAGTGTATTGTATCACAATCTAGTAGTTACATTTGGAAATTTGGTTCAAGGACATTTGGTTTGAGCGCAATCCTCAAACTTATTTCAAAAAAGCCTTTTAGGCATTTTCACAGTGAGATCTATTCATTTCAGCCGAGAAATGGAATTTTGATGATAACTCCTAAACCGCTGCGCAGAAGTGAACCAAACTTCACCCAATAGTGTATTGTATCACAATCTAGTAGTTACATTTGGAAATTTGGTTCTAGGACATTTGGTTTGAGCGCAATCCTCAATCTTATTTCAAAAAAGCCTTTTAGGCATTTTCACAGTGAGATCTATTCATTTCAGCCGAGAAATGCAATTTTGATGATAACTCCTAAACTGCTGCGCAGAAGTCAACCAAACTTCACCCAATAGTGTATTGTATCACAATCTAGTAGTTACATTAGGAAATTTGGTTCTAGGACATTTGGTTTGAGCGCAATCCTCATACTTATTTCAAAAAGCCATTTAGGCCTTTTCACAGTGAGATCTATTCATTTCAGCCGAGAAATGCAATTTTGATGATAACTCCTAAACTGCTGCGCAGAAGTGAACCAAACTTCACCCAGTAGTGTATTGTATCACAATCTAGTAGTTACATTTGGAAATTAGGTTCTAGGACATTTGGTTTGAGCGCAATCCTCAAACTTATTTCAAAAAAGCCTTTCAGTTATTTTCACAGTGAGATCTATTCATTTCAGCCGAGAAATGTAATTTTGATGATAACTCCCAAACCGCTGCGCAGAAGTGAACCAAACTTCACCCAATAGTGTATTGTATTACAATCTAGTAGTTACATTTGGAAATTTGGTTCTAGGACATTTGGTTTGAGCGCAATCCTCATACTTATTTCAAAAAAGCCATTTAGGCCTTTTCACAGTGAGATCTATTCATTTCAGCCGAGAAATGCAATTTTGATGATAACTCCTAAACCGCTGCGCAGAAGTGAACCAAACTTCACCCAACAGTGTATTGTATCACAATCTAGTAGTTACATTTGGAAATTTGGTTCTAGGACATTTGGTTTGAGCGCAATCCTCATACTTATTTCAAAAAGCCATTTAGGCCTTTTCACAGTGAGATCTATTCATTTCAGCCGAGAAATGCAATTTTGATGATAACTCCTAAACTGCTGCGCAGAAGTGAACCAAACTTCACCCAGTAGTGTATTGTATCACAATCTAGTAGTTACATTTGGAAATTTGGTTCTAGGACATTTGGTTTGAGCGCAATCCTCATACTTATTTCAAAAAAGCCATTTAGGCCTTTTCACAGTGAGATCTATTCATTTCAGCCGAGAAATGTAATTTTGATGATAACTCCCAAACCGCTGCGCAGAAAGTAACCAAACTTCACCCAATAGTGTATTGTATCACAATCTAGTTGTTACATTTGGAAATTTGGTTCTAGGACATTTAATTTGAGCGCAATCCTCAAACTTAGTTAAAAAAAGTCATTTAAGCCTTTTCACAGTGAGATCTACGCGATATGGCCGAGAAATGTAATTTTGATGTTAACTCCCAAACCGCTGCGCAGAAATCAACCAAACTTCACCCAATAGTGTATTGTATCACAATCTTGTAGTTACATTTGGAAATGTGGTTCTAGGACATTTGGTTTGAGCGCAATCATCAAACCTAGTTAAAAAAAGTCATTTAAGCCTTTTCACAGTGAGATCTACGCGATATGGCCGAGAAATCTAATCTTGATGTTAACTCCCAAACCGCTGCGCAAATGTGAACCAAACTTCACCCAATAGTATCACAATCTAGTAGTTACATTTGGAAATTTGGTTCTAGGACATTTGGTTTGAGCGCAATCCTCAAACTTATTTCAAAAAAGCCTTTTAGGCATTTTCACAGTGAGATCTATTCATTTCAGCCGAGAAATGCAATTTTGATGATAACTCCTAAACCGCTGCGCAGAAATGAACCAAACTTCACCCAATAGTGTATTGTATCACAATCTAGTAGTTACATTTGGAAATTTGGTTCTAGGACATTTGGTTTGAGCGCAATCCTCAAACTAATTTCAAAAAAGCCTTTTAGGCATTTTCACAGTGAGATCTATTCATTTCAGCCGAGAAATGTAATTTTGATGATAACTCCTAAACCGCTGCGCAGAAGTGAACCAAACTTCACCCAATAGTGTATTGTATCACAATCTAGTAGTTACATTTGGAAATTTGGTTCAAGGACATTTGGTTTGAGCGCAATCCTCAAACTTATTTCAAAAAAGCCTTTTAGGCATTTTCACAGTGAGATCTATTCATTTCAGCCGAGAAATGGAATTTTGATGATAACTCCTAAACCGCTGCGCAGAAGTGAACCAAACTTCACCCAATAGTGTATTGTATCACAATCTAGTAGTTACATTTGGAAATTTGGTTCTAGGACATTTGGTTTGAGCGCAATCCTCAATCTTATTTCAAAAAAGCCTTTTAGGCATTTTCACAGTGAGATCTATTCATTTCAGCCGAGAAATGCAATTTTGATGATAACTCCTAAACTGCTGCGCAGAAGTCAACCAAACTTCACCCAATAGTGTATTGTATCACAATCTAGTAGTTACATTAGGAAATTTGGTTCTAGGACATTTGGTTTGAGCGCAATCCTCATACTTATTTCAAAAAGCCATTTAGGCCTTTTCACAGTGAGATCTATTCATTTCAGCCGAGAAATGCAATTTTGATGATAACTCCTAAACTGCTGCGCAGAAGTGAACCAAACTTCACCCAGTAGTGTATTGTATCACAATCTAGTAGTTACATTTGGAAATTAGGTTCTAGGACATTTGGTTTGAGCGCAATCCTCAAACTTATTTCAAAAAAGCCTTTCAGTTATTTTCACAGTGAGATCTATTCATTTCAGCCGAGAAATGTAATTTTGATGATAACTCCCAAACCGCTGCGCAGAAGTGAACCAAACTTCACCCAATAGTGTATTGTATTACAATCTAGTAGTTACATTTGGAAATTTGGTTCTAGGACATTTGGTTTGAGCGCAATCCTCATACTTATTTCAAAAAAGCCATTTAGGCCTTTTCACAGTGAGATCTATTCATTTCAGCCGAGAAATGCAATTTTGATGATAACTCCTAAACTGCTGCGCAGAAGTGAACCAAACTTCACCCAATAGTGTATTGTCTCACAATCTAGTAGTTACATTTGGAAATTTGGTTCTAGGACATTTGGTTTGAGCGCAATCCTCAAACTTATTTCAAAAAAGCCTTTTAGGCATTTCCACAGTGAGATCTATTCATTTCAGCCGAGAAATGCAATTTTGATGATAACTCCTAAACCGCTGCGCAGAAATGAACCAAACTTCACCCAATAGTGTATTGTATCACAATCTGGTAGTTACATTTGGAAATTTGGTTCTAGGACATTTGGTTTGAGCGCAATCCTCAAACTTATTTCAAAAAAGCCTTTTAGGCATTTTCACAGTGAGATCTATTCATTTCAGCCGAGAAATGCAATTTTGATGATAACTCCTAAACCGCTGCGCAGAAATGAACCAAACTTCACCCAATAGTGTATTGTATCACAATCTAGTAGTTACATTTGGAAATTTGGTTCTAGGACATTTGGTTTGAGCGCAATCCTCAAACTTATCTCAAAAAAGCCTTTTAGGCCTTTTCACAGTGAGATCTATTCATTTCAGCCGAGAAATGTAATTTTGATGATAACTCCTAAACTGCTGCGCAGAAGTGAACCAAACTTCACCCAATAGTGTATTGTCTCACAATCTAGTAGTTACATTTGGAAATTTGGTTCTAGGACATTTGGTTTGAGCGCAATCCTCAAACTTATTTCAAAAAAGCCTTTTAGGCATTTTCACAGTGAGATCTATTCATTTCAGCCGAGAAATGCAATTTTGATGATAACTCCTCAACCGCTGCGCAGAAATGAACCAAACTTCACCCAATAGTGTATTGTATCACAATCTAGTAGTTACATTTGGAAATTTGGTTCTAGGACATTTGGTTTGAGCGCAATCCTCATACTTATTTCAAAAAGCCATTTAGGCCTTTTCACAGTGAGATCTATTCAATTCAGCCGAGAAATGCAATTTTGATGATAACTCCTAAACTGCTGCGCAGAAGTGAACCAAACTTCACCCAGTAGTGTATTGTATCACAATCTAGTAGTTACATTTGGAAATTTGGTTCTAGGACATTTGGTTTGAGCGCAATCCTCAAACTTATTTCAAAAAAGCCTTTTAGTTATTTTCACAGTGAGATCTATTCATTTCAGCCGAGAAATGCAATTTTGATGATAACTCCTAAACTGCTGCGCAGAAGTGAACCAAACTTCACCCAGTAGTGTATTGTATCACAATCTAGTAGTTACATTTGGAAATTTGGTTCTAGGACATTTGGTTTGAGCGCAATCCTCAAACTTATTTCAAAAAAGCCTTTTAGTTATTTTCACAGTGAGATCTATTCATTTCAGCCGAGAAATGCAATTTTGATGATAACTCCTAAACCGCTGCGCACAAATGAACCAAACTTCACCCAATAGTGTATTGTATTACCATCTAGTAGTTACATTTGGAAATGTGGTTCTAGGACATTTGGTTTGAGCGCAATCATCAAACCTAGTTAAAAAAAGTCATTTAAGCCTTTTCACAGTGAGATCTACGCGATATGGCCGAGAAATCTAATCTTGATGTTAACTCCCAAACCGCTGCGCAAAAGTGAACCAAACTTCACCCAATAGTATCACAATCTAGTAGTTACATTTGGAAATTTGGTTCTAGGACATTTGGTTTGAGCGCAATCCTCAAACTTATTTCAAAAAAGCCTTTTAGGCATTTTCACAGTGAGATCTATTCATTTCAGCCGAGAAATGCAATTTTGATGATAACTCCTAAACCTCTGCGCAGAAATGAACCAAACTTCACCCAACAGTGTATTGTATCACAATCTAGTAGTTACATTTGGAAATTTGGTTCTAGGACATTTGGTTTGAGCGCAATCCTCAAACTAATTTCAAAAAAGCCTTTTAGGCATTTTCACAGTGAGATCTATTCATTTCAGCCGAGAAATGTAATTTTGATGATAACTCCTAAACCGCTGCGCAGAAGTGAACCAAACTTCACCCAATAGTGTATTGTATCACAATCTAGTAGTTACATTTGGAAATTTGGTTCTAGGACATTTGGTTTGAGCGCAATCCTCAAACTTATTTCAAAAAAGCCTTTTAGGCATTTTCACAGTGAGATCTATTCATTTCAGCCGAGAAATGGAATTTTGATGATAACTCCTAAACCGCTGCGCAGAAGTGAACCAAACTTCACCCAATAGTGTATTGTATCACAATCTAGTAGTTACATTTGGAAATTTGGTTCTAGGACATTTGGTTTGAGCGCAATCCTCAATCTTATTTCAAAAAAGCCTTTTAGGCATTTTCACAGTGAGATCTATTCATTTCAGCCGAGAAATGCAATTTTGATGATAACTCCTAAACTGCTGCGCAGAAGTCAACCAAACTTCAACCAATAGTGTATTGTATCACAATCTAGTAGTTACATTAGGAAATTTGGTTCTAGGACATTTGGTTTGAGCGCAATCCTCATACTTATTTCAAAAAAGCCATTTAGGCCTTTTCACAGTGAGATCTATTCATTTCAGCCGAGAAATGCAATTTTGATGATAACTCCTAAACTGCTGCGCAGAAGTGAACCAAACTTCACACAATAGTGTATTGTATCACAGTATAGTAGTTTCATTTGGAAATTTGGTTCTAGGACATTTGGTTTGAGCGCAATCCTCAAACTTATCTCAAAAAAGCCTTTTAGGCCTTTTCACAGTGAGATCTATTCATTTCAGCCGAGAAATGCAATTTTGATGATAACTCCTAAACTGCTGCGCAGAAGTGAACCAAACTTCACCCAATAGTGTATTGTCTCACAATCTAGTAGTTACATTTGGAAATTTGGTTCTAGGACATTTGGTTTGAGCGCAATCCTCAAACTTATTTCAAAAAAGCCTTTTAGGCATTTCCACAGTGAGATCTATTCATTTCAGCCGAGAAATGCAATTTTGATGATAACTCCTAAACCGCTGCGCAGAAATGAACCAAACTTCACCCAATAGTGTATTGTATCACAATCTGGTAGTTACATTTAGGAAATTTGGTTCTAGGACATTTGGTTTGAGCGCAATCCTCAAACTTATTTCAAAAAAGCCTTTTAGGCATTTTCACAGTGAGATCTATTCATTTCAGCCGAGAAATGCAATTTTGATGATAACTCCTAAACCGCTGCGCAGAAATGAACCAAACTTCACCCAATAGTGTATTGTATCACAATCTAGTAGTTACATTTGGAAATTTGGTTCTAGGACATTTGGTTTGAGCGCAATCCTCAAACTTATCTCAAAAAAGCCTTTTAGGCCTTTTCACAGTGAGATCTATTCATTTCAGCCGAGAAATGTAATTTTGATGATAACTCCTAAACTGCTGCGCAGAAGTGAACCAAACTTCACCCAATAGTGTATTGTCTCACAATCTAGTAGTTACATTTGGAAATTTGGTTCTAGGACATTTGGTTTGAGCGCAATCCTCAAACTTATTTCAAAAAAGCCTTTTAGGCATTTTCACAGTGAGATCTATTCATTTCAGCCGAGAAATGCAATTTTGATGATAACTCCTCAACCGCTGCGCAGAAATGAACCAAACTTCACCCAATAGTGTATTGTATCACAATCTAGTAGTTACATTTGGAAATTTGGTTCTAGGACATTTGGTTTGAGCGCAATCCTCATACTTATTTCAAAAAGCCATTTAGGCCTTTTCACAGTGAGATCTATTCAATTCAGCCGAGAAATGCAATTTTGATGATAACTCCTAAACTGCTGCGCAGAAGTGAACCAAACTTCACCCAGTAGTGTATTGTATCACAATCTAGTAGTTACATTTGGAAATTTGGTTCTAGGACATTTGGTTTGAGCGCAATCCTCAAACTTATTTCAAAAAAGCCTTTTAGTTATTTTCACAGTGAGATCTATTCATTTCAGCCGAGAAATGCAATTTTGATGATAACTCCTAAACCGCTGCGCACAAATGAACCAAACTTCACCCAATAGTGTATTGTATTACCATCTTGTAGTTACATTTGGAAATTTGGTTCTAGGAAATTTGGTTTGAGCGCAATCCTCAAACTTATTTCAAAAAAGCCTTTTAGGCTTTTTCACAGTGAGATCGATTCATTTCAGCCAAGAAATGTAATTTTGATAACTCCCAAACCGCTGCGCAGAAGTGAACCAAACTTCACCCAATAGTGTATTGTATCACAATCTAGTAGTTACATTTGGAAATTTGGTTCTAGGACATTTGGTTTGAGCGCAATCCTCAAACTTATTTCAAAAAAGCCTTTTAGGCATTTTCACAGTGAGATCTATTCATTTCAGCCGAGAAATGTAATTTTGATGATAACTCCCAAACCGCTGCGCAGAAGTGAACCAAACTTCACCCAATAGTGTATTGTATTACAATCTAGTAGTTACATTTGGAAATTTGGTTCTAGGACATTTGGTTTGAGCGCAATTATCAAACTTAGTTCAAAAATGCCATTTACGCCTTTTCACAGTGAGATCTATTCATTTCAGCCGAGAAATGCAATTTTGATGATAACTCCTAAACCGCTGCGAAGAAGTGAACTAAACTTCACCCAATAGTGTATTGTATTACAATCTAGTAGTTACATTTGGAAATTTGGTTCTAGGACATTTGGTTTGAGCGCAATCCTCAAACTTAGTTCAAAAAAGCCATTTAGGCCTTTTCACTGTGAGATCTATTCATTTCAGCCGAGAAATGCAATTTTGATGATAACTCCCAAACCGCTGCGCAAATGTGAACCAAACTTCACCCAATAGTATCACAATCTAGTAGTTACATTTGGAAATTTGGCTCTAGGACATTTGGTTTGAGCGCAATCCTCATACTTAGATCAAAAAAGCCATTTAGGCCTTTTCACAGTGAGATCTATTCATTTCAGCCGAGAAATGCAATTTTGATGATAACTCCTAAACGGCTGCGCAGAAGTGAACTAAACTTCACCCAATAGTGTATTGTATCACAATCTAGTAGTTACATTTGGAAATTTGGTTATAGGACATTTGGTTTGAGCGCAATCCTCAAACTTATTTCAAAAAAGCCTTTTAGTTATTTTCACAGTGAGATCTATTCATTTCAGTCGAGAAATGCAATTTTGATGATAACTCCCAAACCGCTGCGCAGAAATGAACCAAACTTCACCCAATAGTGTATTGTATCACAATCTGGTAGTTACATTTGGAAATTTGGTTCTAGGACATTTGGTTTGAGCGCAATCCTCAAACTTATTTCAAAAAAGCCTTTTAGGCATTTTCACAGTGAGATCTATTCATTTCAGCCGAGAAATGTAATTTTGATAACTCCCAAACCGCTGCGCAGAAGTGAACCAAACTTCACCCAATAGTGTATTGTATCACAATCTAGTAGTTACATTTGGAAATTTGGTTCTAGGACATTTGGTTTGAGCGCAATCCTCAAACTTATCTCAAAAAAGCCTTTTAGGCCTTTTCACAGTGAGATCTATTCATTTCAGCCGAGAAATGTAATTTTGATGATAACTCTTAACTGCTGCGCAGAAGTGAACCAAACTTCACCCAATAGTGTATTGTCTCACAATATAGTAGTTACATTTGGAAATTTGGTTCTAGGACATTTGGTTTGAGCGCAATCCTCAAACTTATTTCAAAAAAGCCTTTTAGGCATTTTCACAGTGAGATCTATTCATTTCAGCCGAGAAATGCAATTTTGATGATAACTCCTCAACCGCTGCGCAGAAATGAACCAAACTTCACCCAATAGTGTATTGTATCACAATCTAGTAGTTACATTTGGAAATTTGGTTCTAGGACATTTGGTTTGAGCGCAATCCTCATACTTATTTCAAAAAGCCATTTAGGCCTTTTCACAGTGAGATCTATTCAATTCAGCCGAGAAATGCAATTTTGATGATAACTCCTAAACTGCTGCGCAGAAGTGAACCAAACTTCACCCAGTAGTGTGTTGTATCACAATCTAGTAGTTACATTTGGAAATTTGGTTCTAGGACATTTGGTTTGAGCGCAATCCTCAAACTTATTTCAAAAAAGCCTTTTAGTTATTTTCACAGTGAGATCTATTCATTTCAGCCGAGAAATGCAATTTTGATGATAACTCCTAAACCGCTGCGCACAAATGAACCAAACTTCACCCAATAGTGTATTGTATTACCATCTAGTAGTTACATTTGGAAATTTGGTTCTAGGAAATTTGGTTTGAGCGCAATCCTCAAACTTATTTTAAAAAAGCCTTTTAGGCTTTTTCACAGTGAGATCGATTCATTTCAGCCAAGAAATGTAATTTTGATAACTCCCAAACCGCTGCGCAGAAGTGAACCAAACTTCACCCAATAGTGTATTGTATCACAATCTAGTAGTTACATTTGGAAATTTGGTTCTAGGACATTTGGTTTGAGCGCAATCCTCAAACTTATTTCAAAAAAGCCTTTTAGGCATTTTCACAGTGAGATCTATTCATTTCAGCCGAGAAATGTAATTTTGATGATAACTCCCAAACCGCTGCGCAGAAGTGAACCAAACTTCACCCAATAGTGTATTGTATTACAATCTAGTAGTTACATTTGGAAATTTGGTTCTAGGACATTTGGTTTGAGCGCAATTATCAAACTTAGTTCAAAAAAGCCATTTAGGCCTTTTCACTGTGAGATCTATTCATTTCAGCCGAGAAATGCAATTTTGATGATAACTCCCAAACCGCTGCGCAAATGTGAACCAAACTTCACCCAATAGTATCACAATCTAGTAGTTACATTTGGAAATTTGGCTCTAGGACATTTGGTTTGAGCGCAATCCTCATACTTAGATCAAAAAAGCCATTTAGGCCTTTTCACAGTGAGATCTATTCATTTCAGCCGAGAAATGCAATTTTGATGATAACTCCTAAACCGCTGCGCAGAAGTGAACCAAACTTCACCCAATAGTGTATTATATTACAATCTAGTAGTTACATTTGGAAATTTGGTTCTAGGACATTTGGTTTGAGCGTAATCCTCAAACTTAATTCAAAAATGCCATTAACGCTTCTGACAGTGAGATCTATTCATTTCAGCCGAGAAATGCAATTTTGATGATAACTCCTAAACGGCTGCGCAGAAGTGAACTAAACTTCACCCAATAGTGTATTGTATCACAATCTAGTAGTTACATTTGGAAATTTGGTTATAGGACATTTGGTTTGAGCGCAATCCTCAAACTTATTTCAAAAAAGCCTTTTAGTTATTTTCACAGTGAGATCTATTCATTTCAGTCGAGAAATGCAATTTTGATGATAACTCCCAAACCGCTGCGCAGAAGTCAACCAAACTTCACCCAATAGTGTATTGTATCACAATCTAGTGGTTACATTTGGAAATTTGGTTCTAGGACATTTGGTTTGAGCGCAATCCTCAAACCTAGTTTAAAAAAGTCATTTAAGCCTTTTCACAGTGAGATCTACGCGATATGGCCGAGAAATGTAATTTTGATGTTAACTCCCAAACCGCTGCGCAGAAGTCAACCAAACTTCACCCAATAGTGTATTGTATCACAATCTAGTTGTTACATTTGGAAATTTGGTTCTAGGACATTTAATTTGAGCGCAATCCTCAAACTTAGTTAAAAAAAGTCATTTAAGCCTTTTCACAGTGAGATCTACGCGATATGGCCGAGAAATGTAATTTTGATGTTAACTCCCAAACCGCTGCGCAGAAATCAACCAAACTTCACCCAATAGTGTATTGTATCACAATCTTGTAGTTACATTTGGAAATGTGGTTCTAGGACATTTGGTTTGAGCGCAATCATCAAACCTAGTTAAAAAAAGTCATTTAAGCCTTTTCACAGTGAGATCTACGCGATATGGCCGAGAAATCTAATCTTGATGTTAACTCCCAAACCGCTGCGCAAAAGTGAACCAAACTTCACCCAATAGTATCACAATCTAGTAGTTACATTTGGAAATTTGGTTCTAGGACATTTGGTTTGAGCGCAATCCTCAAACTTATTTCAAAAAAGCCTTTTAGGCATTTTCACATTGAGATCTATTCATTTCAGCCGAGAAATGCAATTTTGATGATAACTCCTAAACCGCTGCGCAGAAATGAACCAAACTTCACCCAATAGTGTATTGTATCACAATCTAGTAGTTACATTTGGAAATTTGGTTCTAGGACATTTGGTTTGAGCGCAATCCTCAAACTAATTTCAAAAAAGCCTTTTAGGCATTTTCACAGTGAGATCTATTCATTTCAGCCGAGAAATGTAATTTTGATGATAACTCCTAAACCGCTGCGCAGAAGTGAACCAAACTTCACCCAATAGTGTATTGTATCACAATCTAGTAGTTACATTTGGAAATTTGGTTCTAGGACATTTGGTTTGAGCGCAATCCTCAAACTTATTTCAAAAAAGCCTTTTAGGCATTTTCACAGTGAGATCTATTCATTTCAGCCGAGAAATGGAATTTTGATGATAAATCCTAAACCGCTGCGCAGAAGTGAACCAAACTTCACCCAATAGTGTATTGTATCACAATCTAGTAGTTACATTTGGAAATTTGGTTCTAGGACATTTGGTTTGAGCGCAATCCTCAAACTTATTTCAAAAAAGCCTTTTAGGCATTTTCACAGTGAGATCTATTCATTTCAGCCGAGAAATGCAATTTTGATGATAACTCCTAAACTGCTGCGCAGAAGTCAACCAAACTTCACCCAATAGTGTATTGTATCACAATCTAGTAGTTACATTTGGAAATTTGGTTCTAGGACATTTGGTTTGAGCGCAATCCTCATACTTATTTCAAAAAGCCATTTAGGCCTTTTCACAGTGAGATCTATTCATTTCAGCCGAGAAATGCAATTTTGATGATAACTCCTAAACTGCTGCGCAGAAGTGAACCAAACTTCACCCAGTAGTGTATTGTATCACAATCTAGTAGTTACATTTGGAAATTAGGTTCTAGGACATTTGGTTTGAGCGCAATCCTCAAACTTATTTCAAAAAAGCCTTTTAGTTATTTTCACAGTGAGATCTATTCATTTCAGCCGAGAAATGTAATTTTGATGATAACTCCCAAACCGCTGCGCAGAAGTGAACCAAACTTCACCCAATAGTGTATTGTATTACAATCTAGTAGTTACATTTGGAAATTTGGTTCTAGGACATTTGGTTTGAGCGCAATCCTCATACTTATTTCAAAAAAGCCATTTAGGCCTTTTCACAGTGAGATCTATTCATTTCAGCCGAGAAATGCAATTTTGATGATAACTCCTAAACTGCTGCGCAGAAGTGAACCAAACTTCACACAATAGTGTATTGTATCACAGTCTAGTAGTTTCATTTGGAAATTTGGTTCTAGGACATTTGGTTTGAGCGCAATCCTCAAACTTATCTCAAAAAAGCCTTTTAGGCCTTTTCACAGTGAGATCTATTCATTTCAGCCGAGAAATGCAATTTTGATGATAACTCCTAAACTGCTGCGCAGAAGTGAACCAAACTTCACCCAATAGTGTATTGTCTCACAATCTAGTAGTTACATTTGGAAATTTGGTTCTAGGACATTTGGTTTGAGCGCAATCCTCAAACTTATTTCAAAAAAGCCTTTTAGGCATTTCCACAGTCAGATCTATTCATTTCAGCCGAGAAATGCAATTTTGATGATAACTCCTAAACCGCTGCGCAGAAATGAACCAAACTTCACCCAATAGTGTATTGTATCACAATCTGGTAGTTACATTTGGAAATTTGGTTCTAGGACATTTGGTTTGAGCGCAATCCTCAAACTTATTTCAAAAAAGCCTTTTAGGCATTTTCACAGTGAGATCTATTCATTTCAGCCGAGAAATGCAATTTTGATGATAACTCCTAAACCGCTGCGCAGAAATGAACCAAACTTCACCCAATAGTGTATTGTATCACAATCTAGTAGTTACATTTGGAAATTTGGTTCTAGGACATTTGGTTTGAGCGCAATCCTCAAACTTATCTCAAAAAAGCCTTTTAGGCCTTTTCACAGTGAGATCTATTCATTTCAGCCGAGAAATGTAATTTTGATGATAACTCCTAAACTGCTGCGCAGAAGTGAACCAAACTTCACCCAATAGTGTATTGTCTCACAATCTAGTAGTTACATTTGGAAATTTGGTTCTAGGACATTTGGTTTGAGCGCAATCCTCAAACTTATTTCAAAAAAGCCTTTTAGGCATTTCCACAGTGAGATCTATTCATTTCAGCCGAGAAATGCAATTTTGATGATAACTCCTAAACCGCTGCGCAGAAATGAACCAAACTTCACCCAATAGTGTATTGTATCACAATCTGGTAGTTACATTTGGAAATTTGGTTCTAGGACATTTGGTTTGAGCGCAATCCTCAAACTTATTTCAAAAAAGCCTTTTAGGCATTTTCACAGTGAGATCTATTCATTTCAGCCGAGAAATGCAATTTTGATGATAACTCCCAAACCGCTGCGCAGAAGTGAACCAAACTTCACCCAATAGTGTATTGTATCACAATCTAGTAGTTACATTTGGAAATTTGGTTCTAGGACATTTGGTTTGAGCGCAATCCTCAAACTTATTTCAAAAAAGCCTTTTAGGCATTTTCACAGTGAGATCTATTCATTTCAGCCGAGAAATGCAATTTTGATGATAACTCCTAAACCGCTGCGCAGAAATGAACCAAACTTCACCCAATAGTGTATTGTATCACAATCTAGTAGTTACATTTGGAAATTTGGTTCTAGGACATTTGGTTTGAGCGCAATCCTCAAACTTATCTCAAAAAAGCCTTTTAGGCCTTTTCACAGTGAGATCTATTCATTTCAGCCGAGAAATGTAATTTTGATGATAACTCCTAAACTGCTGCGCAGAAGTGAACCAAACTTCACCCAATAGTGTATTGTCTCACAATCTAGTAGTTACATTTGGAAATTTGGTTCTAGGACATTTGGTTTGAGCGCAATCCTCAAACTTATTTCAAAAAAGCCTTTTAGGCATTTCCACAGTGAGATCTATTCATTTCAGCCGAGAAATGCAATTTTGATGATAACTCCTAAACCGCTGCGCAGAAATGAACCAAACTTCACCCAATAGTGTATTGTATCACAATCTGGTAGTTACATTTGGAAATTTGGTTCTAGGACATTTGGTTTGAGCGCAATCCTCAAACTTATTTCAAAAAAGCCTTTTAGGCATTTTCACAGTGAGATCTATTCATTTCAGCCGAGAAATGCAATTTTGATGATAACTCCCAAACCGCTGCGCAGAAGTGAACCAAACTTCACCCAATAGTGTATTGTATCACAATCTAGTAGTTACATTTGGAAATTTGGTTCTAGGACATTTGGTTTGAGCGCAATCCTCAAACTTATTTCAAAAAAGCCTTTTAGGCATTTTCACAGTGAGATCTATTCATTTCAGCCGAGAAATGCAATTTTGATGATAACTCCTAAACCGCTGCGCAGAAATGAACCAAACTTAACCCAATAGTGTATTGTATCACAATCTAGTAGTTACATTTGGAAATTTGGTTCTAGGACATTTGGTTTGAGCGCAATCCTCAAACTTATTTCAAAAAAGCCTTTTAGGCATTTTCACAGTGAGATCTATTCATTTCAGCCGAGAAATGCAATTTTGATGATAACTCCTCAACCGCTGCGCAGAAATGAACCAAACTTCACCCAATAGTGTATTGTATCACAATCTAGTAGTTACATTTGGAAATTTGGTTCTAGGACATTTGGTTTGAGCGCAATCCTCATACTTATTTCAAAAAGCCATTTAGGCCTTTTCACAGTGAGATCTATTCAATTCAGCCGAGAAATGCAATTTTGATGATAACTCCTAAACTGCTGCGCAGAAGTGAACCAAACTTCACCCAGTAGTGTATTGTATCACAATCTAGTAGTTACATTTGGAAATTTGGTTCTAGGACATTTGGTTTGAGCGCAATCCTCAAACTTATTTCAAAAAAGCCTTTTAGTTATTTTCACAGTGAGATCTATTCATTTCAGCCGAGAAATGCAATTTTGATGATAACTCCTAAACCGCTGCGCACAAATGAACCAAACTTCACCCAATAGTGTATTGTATTACCATCTAGTAGTTACATTTGGAAATTTGGTTCTAGGAAATTTGGTTTGAGCGCAATCCTCAAACTTATTTCAAAAAAGCCTTTTAGGCTTTTTCACAGTGAGATCGATTCATTTCAGCCGAGAAATGTAATTTTGATAACTCCCAAACCGCTGCGCAGAAGTGAACCAAACTTCACCCAATAGTGTATTGTATCACAATCTAGTAGTTACATTTGGAAATTTGGTTCTAGGACATTTGGTTTGAGCGCAATCCTCAAACTTATTTCAAAAAAGCCTTTTAGGCATTTTCACAGTGAAATCTATTCATTTCAGCCGAGAAATGCAATTTTGATGATAACTCCTCAACCGCTGCGCAGAAATGAACCAAACTTCACCCAATAGTGTATTGTATCACAATCTAGTAGTTACATTTGGAAATTTGGTTCTAGGACATTTGGTTTGAGCGCAATCCTCATACTTATTTCAAAAAGCCATTTAGGCCTTTTCACAGTGAGATCTATTCAATTCAGCCGAGAAATGCAATTTTGATGATAACTCCTAAACTGCTGCACAGAAGTGAACCAAACTTCACCCAGTAGTGTATTGTATCACAATCTAGTAGTTACATTTGGAAATTTGGTTCTAGGACATTTGGTTTGAGAGCAATCCTCAAACTTATTTCAAAAAAGCCTTTTAGTTATTTTCACAGTGAGATCTATTCATTTCAGCCGAGAAATGCAATTTTGATGATAACTCCTAAACCGCTGCGCACAAATGAACCAAACTTCACCCAATAGTGTATTGTATTACCATCTAGTAGTTACATTTGGAAATTTGGTTCTAGGACATTTGGTTTGAGCGCAATCCTCAAACTTATTTCAAAAAAGCCTTTTAGGCATTTTCACAGTGAGATCGATTCATTTCAGCCGAGAAATGTAATTTTGATAACTCCCAAACCGCTGCGCAGAAGTGAACCAAACTTCACCCAATAGTGTATTGTATCACAATCTAGTAGTTACATTTGGAAATTTGGTTCTAGGACATTTGGTTTGAGCGCAATCCTCAAACTTATTTCAAAAAAGCCTTTTAGGCATTTTCACAGTGAGATCTATTCATTTCAGCCGAGAAATGCAATTTTGATGATAACTCCTAAACCCCTGCGCAGAAATGAACCAAACTTCACCCAATAGTGTATTGTATTACAATCTAGTAGTTACATTTGGAAATTTGGTTCTAGGACATTTGGTTTAAACGCAATCCTCAAACTTATTTCAAAAAAGCCTTTTAGTTATTTTCACAGTGAGATCTATTCATTTCAGCCGAGAAATGCAATTTTGATGATAACTCCTAAACCGCTGCGCAGAAATGAACCAAACTTCACCCAATAGTGTATTGTATCACAATCTAGTAGTTACATTTGGAAATTTGGTTATAGGACATTTGGTTTGAGCGCAATCCTCAAACTTATTTCAAAAAAGCCTTTTAGTTATTTTCACAGTGAGATCTATTCATTTCAGTCGAGAAATGCAATTTTGATGATAACTCCTAAACCGCTGCGCAGAAATGAACCAAACTTCACCCAATAGTGTATTGTATTACAATCTAGTAGTTACATTTGGAAATTTGGTTCTAGGACATTTGGTTTGAGCGCAATCCTCATACTTAGTTCAAAAAAGCCATTTAGGCCTTTTCACAGTGAGATCTATTCATTTCAGCCGAGAAATGTAATTTTGATGATAACTCCTAAACCGCTGCGCAGAAGTGAACCAAACTTCACCCAATAGTGTATTGTATTACAATCTAGTAGTTACATTTGGAAATTTGGTTCTAGGACATTTGGTTTGAGCGCAATCATCAACCTTAGTTCACAAATGCCATTTACGCCTTTTCACAGTGAGATCTATTCATTTCAGCCGAGAAATGCAATTTTGATGATAACTCCTAAACCGCTGCGCAGAAGTGAACTAAACTTCACCCAATAGTGTATTGTATTACAATCTAGTAGTTACATTTGGAAATTTGGTTCTAGGACATTTGGTTTGAGCGCAATCATCAAACTTAGTTCAAAAATGCCATTTACGCTTTTTCACAGTGAGATCTATTCATTTCAGCCGAGAAATGCAATTTTGATGATAACTCCTAAACCGCTGCGCAGAAATGAACCAAACTTCACCCAATAGTGTATTGCATTACAATCTAGTAGTTACATTTGAAAATTTTGTTCTAGGACATTTGGTTTGAGCGCAATCCTCAAACTTAGTTCAAAAAAGCAATTTACGCCTTCTGAGAGCGAGATCTATTCATTTCAGCCGAGAAATGTAATTTTGATGATAACTCCCAAACCGCTGCGCAAAAGTGAACCAAACTTCACCCAATAGTATCACAATCTAGTAGTTACATTTGGAAATTTGGCTCTAGGACATTTGGTTTGAGCGCAATCCTCATACTTAGATCAAAAAAGCCATTTAGGCCTTTTCACAGTGAGATCTATTCATTTCAGCCGAGAAATGCAATTTTGATCATAACTCCTAAACCGCTGCGCAGAAGTGAACCAAACTTCACCCAATAGTGTATTATATTACAATCTAGTAGTTACATTTGGAAATTTGGTTCTAGGACATTTGGTTTGAGCGTAATCCTCAAACTTAATTCAAAAATGCCATTTACGCCTTCTGACAGCGAGATCTATTCATTTCAGCCGAGAAATGTAATTTTGATGATAACTCCCAAACCGCTGCGCAGAATTGAACCAAACTTCACCCAATAGTGTATTGTATCACAATCTAGTAGTTACATTTGGAAATTTGGTTCTAGGACATTTGGTTTGAGCGCAATCCTCAAACTTAGTTCAAAAAAGCCTTTTAGTTATTTTCACAGTGAGATCTATTCATTTCAGACGAGAAATGCAATTTTGATGATAACTCCTAAACCGCTGCGCACAAATGAACCAAACTTCACCCAATAGTGTATTGTATTACCATCTAGTAGTTACATTTGGAAATTTGGTTCTAGGACATTTGGTTTGAGCGCAATCCTCAAACTTATTTCAAAAAAGCCTTTTAGGCATTTTCACAGTGAGATCGATTCATTTCAGCCGAGAAATGTAATTTTGATAACTCCGAAACCGCTGCGCAGAAGTGAACCAAACTTCACCCAATAGTGTATTGTATCACAATCTAGTAGTTACATTTGGAAATTTGGTTCTAGGACATTTGGTTTGAGCGCAATCCTCAAACTTATTTCAAAAAAGCCTTTTAGGCATTTTCACAGTGAGATCTATTCATTTCAGCCGAGAAATGCAATTTTGATGATAACTCCTCAACCGCTGCGCAGAAATGAACCAAACTTCACCCAATAGTGTATTGTATCACAATCTAGTAGTTACATTTGGAAATTTGGTTCTAGGACATTTGGTTTGAGCACAACCCTCAAACTTAGTTCAAAAAAGCCATTTACGGCTTCTGACAGCGAGATCTATTCATTTCAGCCGAGAAATGCAATTTTGATGATAACTCCTAAACTGCTGCGCAGAAGTGAACCAAACTTCACCCAGTAGTGTATTGTATCAGAATCTAGTAGTTACATTTGGAAATTTGGTTCTAGGACATTTGGTTTGAGCGCAATCCTCAAACTTATTTCAAAAAAGCCTTTTAGTTATTTTCACAGTGAGATCTATTCATTTCAGCCGAGAAATGCAATTTTGATGATAACTCCTAAACCGCTGCGCACAAATGAACCAAACTTCACCCAATAGTGTATTGTATTACCATCTAGTAGTTACATTTGGAAATTTGGTTCTAGGACATTTGGTTTGAGCGCAATCCTCAAACTTATTTCAAAAAAGCCTTTTAGGCATTTTCACAGTGAGATCGATTCATTTCAGCCGAGAAATGCAATTTTGATGATAACTCCTCAACCGCTGCGCAGAAATGAACCAAACTTCACCCAATAGTGTATTGTATCACAATCTAGTAGTTACATTTGGAAATTTGGTTCTAGGACATTTGGTTTGAGCGCAATCCTCATACTTATTTCAAAAAGCCATTTAGGCCTTTTCACAGTGAGATCTATTCAATTCAGCCGAGAAATGCAATTTTGATGATAACTCCTAAACTGCTGCGCAGAAGTGAACCAAACTTCACCCAGTAGTGTATTGTATCACAATCTAGTAGTTACATTTGGAAATTTGGTTCTAGGACATTTGGTTTGAGCGCAATCCTCAAACTTATTTCAAAAATGCCTTTTAGTTTTTTTTACAGTGAGATCTATTCATTTCAGCCGAGAAATGCAATTTTGATGATAACTCCTAAACCGCTGCGCACAAATGAACCAAACTTCACCCAATAGTGTATTGTATTACCATCTAGTAGTTACATTTGGAAATTTGGTTCTAGGACATTTGGTTTGAGCGCAATCCTCAAACTTATTTCAAAAAAGCCTTTTAGGCATTTCCACAGTGAGATCGATTCATTTCAGCCGAGAAATGCAATTTTGATGATAACTCCTCAACCGCTGCGCAGAAATGAACCAAACTTCACCCAATAGTGTATTGTATCACAATCTAGTAGTTACATTTGGAAATTTGGTTCTAGGACATTTGGTTTGAGCGCAATCCTCATACTTATTTCAAAAAGCCATTTAGGCCTTTTCACAGTGAGATCTATTCAATTCAGCCGAGAAATGCAATTTTGATGATAACTCCTAAACTGCTGCGCAGAAGTGAACCAAACTTCACCCAGTAGTGTATTGTATCACAATCTAGTAGTTACATTTGGAAATTTGGTTCTAGGACATTTGGTTTGAGCGCAATCCTCAAACTTATTTCAAAAAAGCCTTTTAGTTATTTTTACAGTGAGATCTATTCATTTCAGCCGAGAAATGCAATTTTGATGATAACTCCTAAACCGCTGCGCACAAATGAACCAAACTTCACCCAATAGTGTATTGTATTACCATCTAGTAGTTACATTTGGAAATTTGGTTCTAGGACATTTGGTTTGAGCGCAATCCTCAAACTTATTTCAAAAAAGCCTTTTAGGCATTTTCACAGTGAGATCGATTCATTTCAGCCGAGAAATGTAATTTTGATAACTCCCAAACCGCTGCGCAGAAGTGAACCAAACTTCACCCAATAGTGTATTGTATCACAATCTAGTAGTTACATTTGGAAATTTGGTTCTAGGACATTTGGTTTGAGCGCAATCCTCAAACTTATTTCAAAAAAGCCTTTTAGGCATTTTCACAGTGAGATCTATTCATTTCAGCCGAGAAATGCAATTTTGATGATAACTCCTAAACCCCTGCGCAGAAATGAACCAAACTTCACCCAATAGTGTATTGTATTACAATCTAGTAGTTACATTTGGAAATTTGGTTCTAGGACATTTGGTTTAAACGCAATCCTCAAACTTATTTCAAAAAAGCCTTTTAGTTATTTTCACGGTGAGATCTATTCATTTCAGCCGAGAAATTCAATTTTGATGATAACTCCTAAACCGCTGCGCAGAAATGAACCAAACTTCACCCAATAGTGTATTGTATCACAATCTAGTAGTTACATTTGGAAATTTGGTTATAGGACATTTGGTTTAAGCGCAATCCTCAAACTTATTTCAAAAAAGCCTTTTAGTTATTTTCACAGTGAGATCTATTCATTTCAGTCGAGAAATGCAATTTTGATGATAACTCCTAAACCGCTGCGCAGAAATGAACCAAACTTCACCCAATAGTGTATTGTATTACAATCTAGTAGTTACATTTGGAAATTTGGTTCTAGGACATTTGGTTTGAGCGCAATCATCAAACTTAGTTCAAAAATGCCATTTACGCCTTTTCACAGTGAGATCTATTCATTTCAGCCGAGAAATGCAATTTTGATGATAACTCCTAAACGGCTGCGCAGAAGTGAACTAAACTTCACCCAATAGTGTATTATATTACAATCTAGTAGTTACATTTGGAAATTTGGTTCTAGGACATTTGGTTTGAGCGTAATCCTCAAACTTAATTCAAAAATGCCATTTACGCCTTCTGACAGCGAGATCTATTCATTTCAGCCGAGAAATGTAATTTTGATGATAACTCCCAAACCGCTGCGCAGAATTGAACCAAACTTCACCCAATAGTGTATTGTATCACAATCTAGTAGTTACATTTGGAAATTTGGTTCTAGGACATTTGGTTTGAGCGCAATCCTCAAACTTAGTTCAAAAATGCCATTTACGCCTTTTCACAGTGAGATCTATTCATTTCAGCCGAGAAATGCAATTTTGATGATAACTCCTAAACCGCTGCGCAGAAGTGAACCAAACTTCACCCAATAGTGTATTTTATCACAATCTAGTAGTTACATTTGGAAATTTGGTTCTAGGACATTTGGTTTGAGCGCAACCCTCAAACTTAGTTCAAAAAAGCCATTTACGCCTTCTGACAGCGAGATCTATTCATTTCAGCCGAGAAATGTAATTTTGATGATAACTCCCAAACCGCTGCGCAGAAGTGAACCAAACTTCACCCAGTAATGTATTGTATCAGAATCTAGTAGTTACATTTGGAAATTTGGTTCTAGGACATTTGGTTTGAGCGCAATCCTCAAACTTAGTTCAAAAAAGCCTTTTAGGCATTTTCACAGTGAGATCTATTCATTTCAGCCGAGAAATGGAATTTTGATGATAACTCCTAAACTGCTGCGCAGAAGTCAACCAAACTTCACCCAATAGTGTATTGTATCACAATCTAGTAGTTACATTTGGAAATTTGGTTCTAGGACATTTGGTTTGAGCGCAATCCTCATACTTATTTCAAAAAGCCATTTAGGCCTTTTCACAGTGAGATCTATTCATTTCAGCCGAGAAATGTAATTTTGATGATAACTCCCAAACTGCTGCGCAGAAGTGAACCAAACTTCACCCAATAGTGTATTGTATCACAATCTAGTAGTTACATTTGGAAATTTGGTTCTAGGACATTTGGTTTGAGCGCAATCCTCAAACTTATTTCAAAAAAGCCTTTTAGGCATTTTCACAGTGAGATCTATTCATTTCAGTCGAGAAATGCAATTTTGATGATAACTCCTAAACTGCTGCGCAGAAGTGAACCAAACTTCACCCAATAGTGTATTGTATCACAATCTAGTAGTTACATTTGGAAATTTGGTTCTAAGACATTTGGTTTGAGCGCAATCCTCAAACTTATTTCAAAAAAGCCTTTTAGGCATTTTCACAGTGAGATCTATTCATTTCAGTCGAGAAATGCAATGTTGATGATAACTCCTAAACCGCTGCGCAGAAATGAACCAAACTTCACCCAATAGTGTATTGTATTACAATCTAGTAGTTACATTTGGAAATTTGGTTCTAGGACATTTGGTTTGAGCGCAATCCTCATACTTAGTTCAAAAAAGCCATTTAGGCCTTTTCACAGTGAGATCTATTCATTTCAGCCGAGAAATGCAATTTTGATGATAACTCCTAAACTGCTGCGCAGAAGTCAACCAAACTTCACCCAATAGTGCATTGTATCACAATCTAGTAGTTACATTTGGAAATTTGGTTCTAGGACATTTGGTTTGAGCGCAATCCTCATACTTATTTCAAAAAGCCATTTAGGCCTTTTCACACTGAGATCTATTCATTTCAGCCGAGAAATGCAATTTTGATGATAACTCCTAAACTGCTGCGCAGAAGCTAACCAAACTTCACCCAGTAGTGTATTGTATCACAATCTAGTAGTTACATTTGGAAATTTGGTTCTAGGACATTTGGTTTGAGCGCAATCCTCAAACTTATTTCAAAAAAGCCTTTTAGTTATTTTCACAGTGAAATCTATTCATTTCAGCCGAGAAATGCAATTTTGATGATAACTCCTAAACCGCTGCGCAGAAATGAACCAAACTTCACCCAATAGTGTATTGTATCACAATCTAGTGGTTACATTTGGAAATTTGGTTCTAGGACATTTGGTTTGAGCGCAATCCTCATACTTATTTCAAAAAGCCATTTAGGCCTTTTCACAGTGAGATCTATTCATTTCAGCCGAGAAATGTAATTTTGATGATAACTCCCAAACCGCTGCGCAGAAGTGAACCAAACTTCACCCAATAGTGTATTGTATCACAATCTAGTAGTTACATTTGGAAATTTGGTTCTAGGACATTTGGTTTGAGCGCAATCCTCAAACTTATTTCAAAAAAGCCTTTTAGGCATTTTCACAGTGAGATCTATTCATTTCAGCCGAGAAATGCAATTTTGATGATAACTCCCAAACCGCTGCGCAGAAGTGAACCAAACTTCACCCAATAGTGTATTGTATCACAATCTAGTAGTTACATTTGGAAATTTGGTTCTAGGACATTTGGTTTGAGCGCAATCCTCAAACTTATTTCAAAAAAGCCTTTTAGGCATTTTCACAGTGAGATCTATTCATTTCAGCCGAGAAATGCAATTTTGATGATAACTCCTAAACCGCTGCGCAGAAATGAACCAAACTTAACCCAATAGTGTATTGTATCACAATCTAGTAGTTACATTTGGAAATTTGGTTCTAGGACATTTAGTTTGAGCGCAATCCTCAAACTTATTTCAAAAAAGCCTTTTAGGCATTTTCACAGTGAGATCTATTCAATTCAGCCGAGAAATGCAATTTTGATGATAACTCCTAAACTGCTGCGCAGAAGTGAACCAAACTTCACCCAGTAGTGTATTGTATCACAATCTAGTAGTTACATTTGGAAATTTGGTTCTAGGACATTTGGTTTGAGCGCAATCCTCAAACTTATTTCAAAAAAGCCTTTTAGTTATTTTCACAGTGAGATCTATTCATTTCAGCCGAGAAATGCAATTTTGATGATAACTCCTAAACCGCTGCGCACAAATGAACCAAACTTCACCCAATAGTGTATTGTATTACCATCTAGTAGTTACATTTGGAAATTTGGTTCTAGGAAATTTGGTTTGAGCGCAATCCTCAAACTTATTTCAAAAAAGCCTTTTAGGCTTTTTCACAGTGAGATCGATTCATTTCAGCCGAGAAATGTAATTTTGATAACTCCCAAACCGCTGCGCAGAAGTGAACCAAACTTCACCCAATAGTGTATTGTATCACAATCTAGTAGTTACATTTGGAAATTTGGTTCTAGGACATTTGGTTTGAGCGCAATCCTCAAACTTATTTCAAAAAAGCCTTTTAGGCATTTTCACAGTGAAATCTATTCATTTCAGCCGAGAAATGCAATTTTGATGATAACTCCTCAACCGCTGCGCAGAAATGAACCAAACTTCACCCAATAGTGTATTGTATCACAATCTAGTAGTTACATTTGGAAATTTGGTTCTAGGACATTTGGTTTGAGCGCAATCCTCATACTTATTTCAAAAAGCCATTTAGGCCTTTTCACAGTGAGATCTATTCAATTCAGCCGAGAAATGCAATTTTGATGATAACTCCTAAACTGCTGCACAGAAGTGAACCAAACTTCACCCAGTAGTGTATTGTATCACAATCTAGTAGTTACATTTGGAAATTTGGTTCTAGGACATTTGGTTTGAGAGCAATCCTCAAACTTATTTCAAAAAAGCCTTTTAGTTATTTTCACAGTGAGATCTATTCATTTCAGCCGAGAAATGCAATTTTGATGATAACTCCTAAACCGCTGCGCACAAATGAACCAAACTTCACCCAATAGTGTATTGTATTACCATCTAGTAGTTACATTTGGAAATTTGGTTCTAGGACATTTGGTTTGAGCGCAATCCTCAAACTTATTTCAAAAAAGCCTTTTAGGCATTTTCACAGTGAGATCGATTCATTTCAGCCGAGAAATGTAATTTTGATAACTCCCAAACCGCTGCGCAGAAGTGAACCAAACTTCACCCAATAGTGTATTGTATCACAATCTAGTAGTTACATTTGGAAATTTGGTTCTAGGACATTTGGTTTGAGCGCAATCCTCAAACTTATTTCAAAAAAGCCTTTTAGGCATTTTCACAGTGAGATCTATTCATTTCAGCCGAGAAATGCAATTTTGATGATAACTCCTAAACCCCTGCGCAGAAATGAACCAAACTTCACCCAATAGTGTATTGTATTACAATCTAGTAGTTACATTTGGAAATTTGGTTCTAGGACATTTGGTTTAAACGCAATCCTCAAACTTATTTCAAAAAAGCCTTTTAGTTATTTTCACAGTGAGATCTATTCATTTCAGCCGAGAAATGCAATTTTGATGATAACTCCTAAACCGCTGCGCAGAAATGAACCAAACTTCACCCAATAGTGTATTGTATCACAATCTAGTAGTTACATTTGGAAATTTGGTTATAGGACATTTGGTTTGAGCGCAATCCTCAAACTTATTTCAAAAAAGCCTTTTAGTTATTTTCACAGTGAGATCTATTCATTTCAGTCGAGAAATGCAATTTTGATGATAACTCCTAAACCGCTGCGCAGAAATGAACCAAACTTCACCCAATAGTGTATTGTATTACAATCTAGTAGTTACATTTGGAAATTTGGTTCTAGGACATTTGGTTTGAGCGCAATCCTCATACTTAGTTCAAAAAAGCCATTTAGGCCTTTTCACAGTGAGATCTATTCATTTCAGCCGAGAAATGTAATTTTGATGATAACTCCTAAACCGCTGCGCAGAAGTGAACCAAACTTCACCCAATAGTGTATTGTATTACAATCTAGTAGTTACATTTGGAAATTTGGTTCTAGGACATTTGGTTTGAGCGCAATCATCAACCTTAGTTCACAAATGCCATTTACGCCTTTTCACAGTGAGATCTATTCATTTCAGCCGAGAAATGCAATTTTGATGATAACTCCTAAACCGCTGCGCAGAAGTGAACTAAACTTCACCCAATAGTGTATTGTATTACAATCTAGTAGTTACATTTGGAAATTTGGTTCTAGGACATTTGGTTTGAGCGCAATCATCAAACTTAGTTCAAAAATGCCATTTACGCTTTTTCACAGTGAGATCTATTCATTTCAGCCGAGAAATGCAATTTTGATGATAACTCCTAAACCGCTGCGCAGAAATGAACCAAACTTCACCCAATAGTGTATTGCATTACAATCTAGTAGTTACATTTGAAAATTTTGTTCTAGGACATTTGGTTTGAGCGCAATCCTCAAACTTAGTTCAAAAAAGCAATTTACGCCTTCTGAGAGCGAGATCTATTCATTTCAGCCGAGAAATGTAATTTTGATGATAACTCCCAAACCGCTGCGCAAAAGTGAACCAAACTTCACCCAATAGTATCACAATCTAGTAGTTACATTTGGAAATTTGGCTCTAGGACATTTGGTTTGAGCGCAATCCTCATACTTAGATCAAAAAAGCCATTTAGGCCTTTTCACAGTGAGATCTATTCATTTCAGCCGAGAAATGCAGTTTTGATCATAACTCCTAAACCGCTGCGCAGAAGTGAACCAAACTTCACCCAATAGTGTATTATATTACAATCTAGTAGTTACATTTGGAAATTTGGTTCTAGGACATTTGGTTTGAGCGTAATCCTCAAACTTAATTCAAAAATGCCATTTACGCCTTCTGACAGCGAGATCTATTCATTTCAGCCGAGAAATGTAATTTTGATGATAACTCCCAAACCGCTGCGCAGAATTGAACCAAACTTCACCCAATAGTGTATTGTATCACAATCTAGTAGTTACATTTGGAAATTTGGTTCTAGGACATTTGGTTTGAGCGCAATCCTCAAACTTAGTTCAAAAAAGCCTTTTAGTTATTTTCACAGTGAGATCTATTCATTTCAGACGAGAAATGCAATTTTGATGATAACTCCTAAACCGCTGCGCACAAATGAACCAAACTTCACCCAATAGTGTATTGTATTACCATCTAGTAGTTACATTTGGAAATTTGGTTCTAGGACATTTGGTTTGAGCGCAATCCTCAAACTTATTTCAAAAAAGCCTTTTAGGCATTTTCACAGTGAGATCGATTCATTTCAGCCGAGAAATGTAATTTTGATAACTCCGAAACCGCTGCGCAGAAGTGAACCAAACTTCACCCAATAGTGTATTGTATCACAATCTAGTAGTTACATTTGGAAATTTGGTTCTAGGACATTTGGTTTGAGCGCAATCCTCAAACTTATTTCAAAAAAGCCTTTTAGGCATTTTCACAGTGAGATCTATTCATTTCAGCCGAGAAATGCAATTTTGATGATAACTCCTCAACCGCTGCGCAGAAATGAACCAAACTTCACCCAATAGTGTATTGTATCACAATCTAGTAGTTACATTTGGAAATTTGGTTCTAGGACATTTGGTTTGAGCACAACCCTCAAACTTAGTTCAAAAAAGCCATTTACGGCTTCTGACAGCGAGATCTATTCATTTCAGCCGAGAAATGCAATTTTGATGATAACTCCTAAACTGCTGCGCAGAAGTGAACCAAACTTCACCCAGTAGTGTATTGTATCAGAATCTAGTAGTTACATTTGGAAATTTGGTTCTAGGACATTTGGTTTGAGCGCAATCCTCAAACTTATTTCAAAAAAGCCTTTTAGTTATTTTCACAGTGAGATCTATTCATTTCAGCCGAGAAATGCAATTTTGATGATAACTCCTAAACCGCTGCGCACAAATGAACCAAACTTCACCCAATAGTGTATTGTATTACCATCTAGTAGTTACATTTGGAAATTTGGTTCTAGGACATTTGGTTTGAGCGCAATCCTCAAACTTATTTCAAAAAAGCCTTTTAGGCATTTTCACAGTGAGATCGATTCATTTCAGCCGAGAAATGCAATTTTGATGATAACTCCTCAACCGCTGCGCAGAAATGAACCAAACTTCACCCAATAGTGTATTGTATCACAATCTAGTAGTTACATTTGGAAATTTGGTTCTAGGACATTTGGTTTGAGCGCAATCCTCATACTTATTTCAAAAAGCCATTTAGGCCTTTTCACAGTGAGATCTATTCAATTCAGCCGAGAAATGCAATTTTGATGATAACTCCTAAACTGCTGCGCAGAAGTGAACCAAACTTCACCCAGTAGTGTATTGTATCACAATCTAGTAGTTACATTTGGAAATTTGGTTCTAGGACATTTGGTTTGAGCGCAATCCTCAAACTTATTTCAAAAAAGCCTTTTAGTTTTTTTTACAGTGAGATCTATTCATTTCAGCCGAGAAATGCAATTTTGATGATAACTCCTAAACCGCTGCGCACAAATGAACCAAACTTCACCCAATAGTGTATTGTATTACCATCTAGTAGTTACATTTGGAAATTTGGTTCTAGGACATTTGGTTTGAGCGCAATCCTCAAACTTATTTCAAAAAAGCCTTTTAGGCATTTCCACAGTGAGATCGATTCATTTCAGCCGAGAAATGCAATTTTGATGATAACTCCTCAACCGCTGCGCAGAAATGAACCAAACTTCACCCAATAGTGTATTGTATCACAATCTAGTAGTTACATTTGGAAATTTGGTTCTAGGACATTTGGTTTGAGCGCAATCCTCATACTTATTTCAAAAAGCCATTTAGGCCTTTTCACAGTGAGATCTATTCAATTCAGCCGAGAAATGCAATTTTGATGATAACTCCTAAACTGCTGCGCAGAAGTGAACCAAACTTCACCCAGTAGTGTATTGTATCACAATCTAGTAGTTACATTTGGAAATTTGGTTCTAGGACATTTGGTTTGAGCGCAATCCTCAAACTTATTTCAAAAAAGCCTTTTAGTTATTTTTACAGTGAGATCTATTCATTTCAGCCGAGAAATGCAATTTTGATGATAACTCCTAAACCGCTGCGCACAAATGAACCAAACTTCACCCAATAGTGTATTGTATTACCATCTAGTAGTTACATTTGGAAATTTGGTTCTAGGACATTTGGTTTGAGCGCAATCCTCAAACTTATTTCAAAAAAGCCTTTTAGGCATTTTCACAGTGAGATCGATTCATTTCAGCCGAGAAATGTAATTTTGATAACTCCCAAACCGCTGCGCAGAAGTGAACCAAACTTCACCCAATAGTGTATTGTATCACAATCTAGTAGTTACATTTGGAAATTTGGTTCTAGGACATTTGGTTTGAGCGCAATCCTCAAACTTATTTCAAAAAAGCCTTTTAGGCATTTTCACAGTGAGATCTATTCATTTCAGCCGAGAAATGCAATTTTGATGATAACTCCTAAACCCCTGCGCAGAAATGAACCAAACTTCACCCAATAGTGTATTGTATTACAATCTAGTAGTTACATTTGGAAATTTGGTTCTAGGACATTTGGTTTAAACGCAATCCTCAAACTTATTTCAAAAAAGCCTTTTAGTTATTTTCACGGTGAGATCTATTCATTTCAGCCGAGAAATTCAATTTTGATGATAACTCCTAAACCGCTGCGCAGAAATGAACCAAACTTCACCCAATAGTGTATTGTATCACAATCTAGTAGTTACATTTGGAAATTTGGTTATAGGACATTTGGTTTAAGCGCAATCCTCAAACTTATTTCAAAAAAGCCTTTTAGTTATTTTCACAGTGAGATCTATTCATTTCAGTCGAGAAATGCAATTTTGATGATAACTCCTAAACCGCTGCGCAGAAATGAACCAAACTTCACCCAATAGTGTATTGTATTACAATCTAGTAGTTACATTTGGAAATTTGGTTCTAGGACATTTGGTTTGAGCGCAATCATCAAACTTAGTTCAAAAATGCCATTTACGCCTTTTCACAGTGAGATCTATTCATTTCAGCCGAGAAATGCAATTTTGATGATAACTCCTAAACGGCTGCGCAGAAGTGAACTAAACTTCACCCAATAGTGTATTATATTACAATCTAGTAGTTACATTTGGAAATTTGGTTCTAGGACATTTGGTTTGAGCGTAATCCTCAAACTTAATTCAAAAATGCCATTTACGCCTTCTGACAGCGAGATCTATTCATTTCAGCCGAGAAATGTAATTTTGATGATAACTCCCAAACCGCTGCGCAGAATTGAACCAAACTTCACCCAATAGTGTATTGTATCACAATCTAGTAGTTACATTTGGAAATTTGGTTCTAGGACATTTGGTTTGAGCGCAATCCTCAAACTTAGTTCAAAAATGCCATTTACGCCTTTTCACAGTGAGATCTATTCATTTCAGCCGAGAAATGCAATTTTGATGATAACTCCTAAACCGCTGCGCAGAAGTGAACCAAACTTCACCCAATAGTGTATTTTATCACAATCTAGTAGTTACATTTGGAAATTTGGTTCTAGGACATTTGGTTTGAGCGCAACCCTCAAACTTAGTTCAAAAAAGCCATTTACGCCTTCTGACAGCGAGATCTATTCATTTCAGCCGAGAAATGTAATTTTGATGATAACTCCCAAACCGCTGCGCAGAAGTGAACCAAACTTCACCCAGTAATGTATTGTATCAGAATCTAGTAGTTACATTTGGAAATTTGGTTCTAGGACATTTGGTTTGAGCGCAATCCTCAAACTTAGTTCAAAAAAGCCTTTTAGGCATTTTCACAGTGAGATCTATTCATTTCAGCCGAGAAATGGAATTTTGATGATAACTCCTAAACTGCTGCGCAGAAGTCAACCAAACTTCACCCAATAGTGTATTGTATCACAATCTAGTAGTTACATTTGGAAATTTGGTTCTAGGACATTTGGTTTGAGCGCAATCCTCATACTTATTTCAAAAAGCCATTTAGGCCTTTTCACAGTGAGATCTATTCATTTCAGCCGAGAAATGTAATTTTGATGGTAACTCCCAAACTGCTGCGCAGAAGTGAACCAAACTTCACCCAATAGTGTATTGTATCACAATCTAGTAGTTACATTTGGAAATTTGGTTCTAGGACATTTGGTTTGAGCGCAATCCTCAAACTTATTTCAAAAAAGCCTTTTAGGCATTTTCACAGTGAGATCTATTCATTTCAGTCGAGAAATGCAATTTTGATGATAACTCCTAAACTGCTGCGCAGAAGTGAACCAAACTTCACCCAATAGTGTATTGTATCACAATCTAGTAGTTACATTTGGAAATTTGGTTCTAAGACATTTGGTTTGAGCGCAATCCTCAAACTTATTTCAAAAAAGCCTTTTAGGCATTTTCACAGTGAGATCTATTCATTTCAGTCGAGAAATGCAATGTTGATGATAACTCCTAAACCGCTGCGCAGAAATGAACCAAACTTCACCCAATAGTGTATTGTATTACAATCTAGTAGTTACATTTGGAAATTTGGTTCTAGGACATTTGGTTTGAGCGCAATCCTCATACTTAGTTCAAAAAAGCCATTTAGGCCTTTTCACAGTGAGATCTATTCATTTCAGCCGAGAAATGCAATTTTGATGATAACTCCTAAACTGCTGCGCAGAAGTCAACCAAACTTCACCCAATAGTGCATTGTATCACAATCTAGTAGTTACATTTGGAAATTTGGTTCTAGGACATTTGGTTTGAGCGCAATCCTCATACTTATTTCAAAAAGCCATTTAGGCCTTTTCACACTGAGATCTATTCATTTCAGCCGAGAAATGCAATTTTGATGATAACTCCTAAACTGCTGCGCAGAAGCTAACCAAACTTCACCCAGTAGTGTATTGTATCACAATCTAGTAGTTACATTTGGAAATTTGGTTCTAGGACATTTGGTTTGAGCGCAATCCTCAAACTTATTTCAAAAAAGCCTTTTAGTTATTTTCACAGTGAAATCTATTCATTTCAGCCGAGAAATGCAATTTTGATGATAACTCCTAAACCGCTGCGCAGAAATGAACCAAACTTCACCCAATAGTGTATTGTATCACAATCTAGTGGTTACATTTGGAAATTTGGTTCTAGGACATTTGGTTTGAGCGCAATCCTCATACTTATTTCAAAAAGCCATTTAGGCCTTTTCACAGTGAGATCTATTCATTTCAGCCGAGAAATGTAATTTTGATGATAACTCCCAAACCGCTGCGCAGAAGTGAACCAAACTTCACCCAATAGTGTATTGTATCACAATCTAGTAGTTACATTTGGAAATTTGGTTCTAGGACATTTGGTTTGAGCGCAATCCTCAAACTTATTTCAAAAAAGCCTTTTAGGCATTTTCACAGTGAGATCTATTCATTTCAGCCGAGAAATGCAATTTTGATGATAACTCCCAAACCGCTGCGCAGAAATGAACCAAACTTCACCCAATAGTGTATTGTATCACAATCTGGTAGTTACATTTGGAAATTTGGTTCTAGGACATTTGGTTTGAGCGCAATCCTCAAACTTATTTCAAAAAAGCCTTTTAGGCATTTTCACAGTGAGATCTATTCATTTCAGCCGAGAAATGCAATTTTGATGATAACTCCTAAACCGCTGCGCAGAAATGAACCAAACTTCACCCAATAGTGTATTGTATCACAATCTAGTAGTTACATTTGGAAATTTGGTTCTAGGACATTTGGTTTGAGCGCAATCCTCAAACTTATCTCAAAAAAGCCTTTTAGGCCTTTTCACAGTGAGATCTATTCATTTCAGCCGAGAAATGTAATTTTGATGATAACTCCTAAACTGCTGCGCAGAAGTGAACCAAACTTCACCCAATAGTGTATTGTCTCACAATCTAGTAGTTACATTTGGAAATTTGGTTCTAGGACATTTGGTTTGAGCGCAATCCTCAAACTTATTTCAAAAAAGCCTTTTAGGCATTTCCACAGTGAGATCTATTCATTTCAGCCGAGAAATGCAATTTTGATGATAACTCCTAAACCGCTGCGCAGAAATGAACCAAACTTCACCCAATAGTGTATTGTATCACAATCTGGTAGTTACATTTGGAAATTTGGTTCTAGGACATTTGGTTTGAGCGCAATCCTCAAACTTATTTCAAAAAAGCCTTTTAGGCATTTTCACAGTGAGATCTATTCATTTCAGCCGAGAAATGCAATTTTGATGATAACTCCCAAACCGCTGCGCAGAAGTGAACCAAACTTCACCCAATAGTGTATTGTATCACAATCTAGTAGTTACATTTGGAAATTTGGTTCTAGGACATTTGGTTTGAGCGCAATCCTCAAACTTATTTCAAAAAAGCCTTTTAGGCATTTTCACAGTGAGATCTATTCATTTCAGCCGAGAAATGCAATTTTGATGATAACTCCTAAACCGCTGCGCAGAAATGAACCAAACTTAACCCAATAGTGTATTGTATCACAATCTAGTAGTTACATTTGGAAATTTGGTTCTAGGACATTTGGTTTGAGCGCAATCCTCAAACTTATTTCAAAAAAGCCTTTTAGGCATTTTCACAGTGAGATCTATTCATTTCAGCCGAGAAATGCAATTTTGATGATAACTCCTCAACCGCTGCGCAGAAATGAACCAAACTTCACCCAATAGTGTATTGTATCACAATCTAGTAGTTACATTTGGAAATTTGGTTCTAGGACATTTGGTTTGAGCGCAATCCTCATACTTATTTCAAAAAGCCATTTAGGCCTTTTCACAGTGAGATCTATTCAATTCAGCCGAGAAATGCAATTTTGATGATAACTCCTAAACTGCTGCGCAGAAGTGAACCAAACTTCACCCAGTAGTGTATTGTATCACAATCTAGTAGTTACATTTGGAAATTTGGTTCTAGGACATTTGGTTTGAGCGCAATCCTCAAACTTATTTCAAAAAAGCCTTTTAGTTATTTTCACAGTGAGATCTATTCATTTCAGCCGAGAAATGCAATTTTGATGATAACTCCTAAACCGCTGCGCACAAATGAACCAAACTTCACCCAATAGTGTATTGTATTACCATCTAGTAGTTACATTTGGAAATTTGGTTCTAGGAAATTTGGTTTGAGCGCAATCCTCAAACTTATTTCAAAAAAGCCTTTTAGGCTTTTTCACAGTGAGATCGATTCATTTCAGCCGAGAAATGTAATTTTGATAACTCCCAAACCGCTGCGCAGAAGTGAACCAAACTTCACCCAATAGTGTATTGTATCACAATCTAGTAGTTACATTTGGAAATTTGGTTCTAGGACATTTGGTTTGAGCGCAATCCTCAAACTTATTTCAAAAAAGCCTTTTAGGCATTTTCACAGTGAAATCTATTCATTTCAGCCGAGAAATGCAATTTTGATGATAACTCCTCAACCGCTGCGCAGAAATGAACCAAACTTCACCCAATAGTGTATTGTATCACAATCTAGTAGTTACATTTGGAAATTTGGTTCTAGGACATTTGGTTTGAGCGCAATCCTCATACTTATTTCAAAAAGCCATTTAGGCCTTTTCACAGTGAGATCTATTCAATTCAGCCGAGAAATGCAATTTTGATGATAACTCCTAAACTGCTGCACAGAAGTGAACCAAACTTCACCCAGTAGTGTATTGTATCACAATCTAGTAGTTACATTTGGAAATTTGGTTCTAGGACATTTGGTTTGAGAGCAATCCTCAAACTTATTTCAAAAAAGCCTTTTAGTTATTTTCACAGTGAGATCTATTCATTTCAGCCGAGAAATGCAATTTTGATGATAACTCCTAAACCGCTGCGCACAAATGAACCAAACTTCACCCAATAGTGTATTGTATTACCATCTAGTAGTTACATTTGGAAATTTGGTTCTAGGACATTTGGTTTGAGCGCAATCCTCAAACTTATTTCAAAAAAGCCTTTTAGGCATTTTCACAGTGAGATCGATTCATTTCAGCCGAGAAATGTAATTTTAATAACTCCCAAACCGCTGCGCAGAAGTGAACCAAACTTCACCCAATAGTGTATTGTATCACAATCTAGTAGTTACATTTGGAAATTTGGTTCTAGGACATTTGGTTTGAGCGCAATCCTCAAACTTATTTCAAAAAAGCCTTTTAGGCATTTTCACAGTGAGATCTATTCATTTCAGCCGAGAAATGCAATTTTGATGATAACTCCTAAACCCCTGCGCAGAAATGAACCAAACTTCACCCAATAGTGTATTGTATTACAATCTAGTAGTTACATTTGGAAATTTGGTTCTAGGACATTTGGTTTAAACGCAATCCTCAAACTTATTTCAAAAAAGCCTTTTAGTTATTTTCACAGTGAGATCTATTCATTTCAGCCGAGAAATGCAATTTTGATGATAACTCCTAAACCGCTGCGCAGAAATGAACCAAACTTCACCCAGTAGTGTATTGTATCACAATCTAGTAGTTACATTTGGAAATTTGGTTCTAGGACATTTGGTTTGAGCGCAATCCTCAAACTTATCTCAAAAAAGCCTTTTAGGCCTTTTCACAGTGAGATCTATTCATTTCAGCCGAGAAATGTAATTTTGATGATAACTCCTAAACTGCTGCGCAGAAGTGAACCAAACTTCACCCAATAGTGTATTGTCTCACAATCTAGTAGTTACATTTGGAAATTTGGTTCTAGGACATTTGGTTTGAGCGCAATCCTCAAACTTATTTCAAAAAAGCCTTTTAGGCATTTCCACAGTGAGATCTATTCATTTCAGCCGAGAAATGCAATTTTGATGATAACTCCTAAACCGCTGCGCAGAAATGAACCAAACTTCACCCAATAGTGTATTGTATCACAATCTGGTAGTTACATTTGGAAATTTGGTTCTAGGACATTTGGTTTGAGCGCAATCCTCAAACTTATTTCAAAAAAGCCTTTTAGGCATTTTCACAGTGAGATCTATTCATTTCAGCCGAGAAATGCAATTTTGATGATAACTCCCAAACCGCTGCGCAGAAGTGAACCAAACTTCACCCAATAGTGTATTGTATCACAATCTAGTAGTTACATTTGGAAATTTGGTTCTAGGACATTTGGTTTGAGCGCAATCCTCAAACTTATTTCAAAAAAGCCTTTTAGGCATTTTCACAGTGAGATCTATTCATTTCAGCCGAGAAATGCAATTTTGATGATAACTCCTAAACCGCTGCGCAGAAATGAACCAAACTTAACCCAATAGTGTATTGTATCACAATCTAGTAGTTACATTTGGAAATTTGGTTCTAGGACATTTGGTTTGAGCGCAATCCTCAAACTTATTTCAAAAAAGCCTTTTAGGCATTTTCACAGTGAGATCTATTCATTTCAGCCGAGAAATGCAATTTTGATGATAACTCCTCAACCGCTGCGCAGAAATGAACCAAACTTCACCCAATAGTGTATTGTATCACAATCTAGTAGTTACATTTGGAAATTTGGTTCTAGGACATTTGGTTTGAGCGCAATCCTCATACTTATTTCAAAAAGCCATTTAGGCCTTTTCACAGTGAGATCTATTCAATTCAGCCGAGAAATGCAATTTTGATGATAACTCCTAAACTGCTGCGCAGAAGTGAACCAAACTTCACCCAGTAGTGTATTGTATCACAATCTAGTAGTTACATTTGGAAATTTGGTTCTAGGACATTTGGTTTGAGCGCAATCCTCAAACTTATTTCAAAAAAGCCTTTTAGTTATTTTCACAGTGAGATCTATTCATTTCAGCCGAGAAATGCAATTTTGATGATAACTCCTAAACCGCTGCGCACAAATGAACCAAACTTCACCCAATAGTGTATTGTATTACCATCTAGTAGTTACATTTGGAAATTTGGTTCTAGGAAATTTGGTTTGAGCGCAATCCTCAAACTTATTTCAAAAAAGCCTTTTAGGCTTTTTCACAGTGAGATCGATTCATTTCAGCCGAGAAATGTAATTTTGATAACTCCCAAACCGCTGCGCAGAAGTGAACCAAACTTCACCCAATAGTGTATTGTATCACAATCTAGTAGTTACATTTGGAAATTTGGTTCTAGGACATTTGGTTTGAGCGCAATCCTCAAACTTATTTCAAAAAAGCCTTTTAGGCATTTTCACAGTGAAATCTATTCATTTCAGCCGAGAAATGCAATTTTGATGATAACTCCTCAACCGCTGCGCAGAAATGAACCAAACTTCACCCAATAGTGTATTGTATCACAATCTAGTAGTTACATTTGGAAATTTGGTTCTAGGACATTTGGTTTGAGCGCAATCCTCATACTTATTTCAAAAAGCCATTTAGGCCTTTTCACAGTGAGATCTATTCAATTCAGCCGAGAAATGCAATTTTGATGATAACTCCTAAACTGCTGCACAGAAGTGAACCAAACTTCACCCAGTAGTGTATTGTATCACAATCTAGTAGTTACATTTGGAAATTTGGTTCTAGGACATTTGGTTTGAGAGCAATCCTCAAACTTATTTCAAAAAAGCCTTTTAGTTATTTTCACAGTGAGATCTATTCATTTCAGCCGAGAAATGCAATTTTGATGATAACTCCTAAACCGCTGCGCACAAATGAACCAAACTTCACCCAATAGTGTATTGTATTACCATCTAGTAGTTACATTTGGAAATTTGGTTCTAGGACATTTGGTTTGAGCGCAATCCTCAAACTTATTTCAAAAAAGCCTTTTAGGCATTTTCACAGTGAGATCGATTCATTTCAGCCGAGAAATGTAATTTTGATAACTCCCAAACCGCTGCGCAGAAGTGAACCAAACTTCACCCAATAGTGTATTGTATCACAATCTAGTAGTTACATTTGGAAATTTGGTTCTAGGACATTTGGTTTGAGCGCAATCCTCAAACTTATTTCAAAAAAGCCTTTTAGGCATTTTCACAGTGAGATCTATTCATTTCAGCCGAGAAATGCAATTTTGATGATAACTCCTAAACCCCTGCGCAGAAATGAACCAAACTTCACCCAATAGTGTATTGTATTACAATCTAGTAGTTACATTTGGAAATTTGGTTCTAGGACATTTGGTTTAAACGCAATCCTCAAACTTATTTCAAAAAAGCCTTT
Organism: Corythoichthys intestinalis; assembly: GCF_030265065.1. NCBI lineage: Eukaryota > Metazoa > Chordata > Actinopteri > Syngnathiformes > Syngnathidae > Corythoichthys > Corythoichthys intestinalis. The sequence goes on along the minus strand of NC_080414.1, from coordinate 39,221,063 downwards.
TAGTTATTTTCACAGTGAGATCTATTCATTTCAGCCGAGAAATGCAATTTTGATGATAACTCCTAAACCGCTGCGCAGAAATGAACCAAACTTCACCCAATAGTGTATTGTATCACAATCTAGTAGTTACATTTGGAAATTTGGTTATAGGACATTTGGTTTGAGCGCAATCCTCAAACTTATTTCAAAAAAGCCTTTTAGTTATTTTCACAGTGAGATCTATTCATTTCAGTCGAGAAATGCAATTTTGATGATAACTCCTAAACCGCTGCGCAGAAATGAACCAAACTTCACCCAATAGTGTATTGTATTACAATCTAGTAGTTACATTTGGAAATTTGGTTCTAGGACATTTGGTTTGAGCGCAATCCTCATACTTAGTTCAAAAAAGCCATTTAGGCCTTTTCACAGTGAGATCTATTCATTTCAGCCGAGAAATGTAATTTTGATGATAACTCCCAAACCGCTGCGCAGAAGTGAACCAAACTTCACCCAATAGTGTATTGTATTACAATCTAGTAGTTACATTTGGAAATTTGGTTCTAGGACATTTGGTTTGAGCGCAATCATCAACCTTAGTTCACAAATGCCATTTACGCCTTTTCACAGTGAGATCTATTCATTTCAGCCGAGAAATGCAATTTTGATGATAACTCCTAAACCGCTGCGCAGAAGTGAACTAAACTTCACCCAATAGTGTATTGTATTACAATCTAGTAGTTACATTTGGAAATTTGGTTCTAGGACATTTGGTTTGAGCGCAATCATCAAACTTAGTTCAAAAATGCCATTTACGCTTTTTCACAGTGAGATCTATTCATTTCAGCCGAGAAATGCAATTTTGATGATAACTCCTAAACCGCTGCGCAGAAATGAACCAAACTTCACCCAATAGTGTATTGCATTACAATCTAGTAGTTACATTTGAAAATTTTGTTCTAGGACATTTGGTTTGAGCGCAATCCTCAAACTTAGTTCAAAAAAGCAATTTACGCCTTCTGAGAGCGAGATCTATTCATTTCAGCCGAGAAATGTAATTTTGATGATAACTCCCAAACCGCTGCGCAAAAGTGAACCAAACTTCACCCAATAGTATCACAATCTAGTAGTTACATTTGGAAATTTGGCTCTAGGACATTTGGTTTGAGCGCAATCCTCATACTTAGATCAAAAAAGCCATTTAGGCCTTTTCACAGTGAGATCTATTCATTTCAGCCGAGAAATGCAATTTTGATGATAACTCCTAAACCGCTGCGCAGAAGTGAACCAAACTTCACCCAATAGTGTATTATATTACAATCTAGTAGTTACATTTGGAAATTTGGTTCTAGGACATTTGGTTTGAGCGTAATCCTCAAACTTAATTCAAAAATGCCATTTACGCCTTCTGACAGCGAGATCTATTCATTTCAGCCGAGAAATGTAATTTTGATGATAACTCCCAAACCGCTGCGCAGAATTGAACCAAACTTCACCCAATAGTGTATTGTATCACAATCTAGTAGTTACATTTGGAAATTTGGTTCTAGGACATTTGGTTTGAGCGCAATCCTCAAACTTAGTTCAAAAAAGCCTTTTAGTTATTTTCACAGTGAGATCTATTCATTTCAGCCGAGAAATGCAATTTTGATGATAACTCCTAAACCGCTGCGCACAAATGAACCAAACTTCACCCAATAGTGTATTGTATTACCATCTAGTAGTTACATTTGGAAATTTGGTTCTAGGACATTTGGTTTGAGCGCAATCCTCAAACTTATTTCAAAAAAGCCTTTTAGGCATTTTCACAGTGAGATCGATTCATTTCAGCCGAGAAATGTAATTTTGATAACTCCCAAACCGCTGCGCAGAAGTGAACCAAACTTCACCCAATAGTGTATTGTATCACAATCTAGTAGTTACATTTGGAAATTTGGTTCTAGGACATTTGGTTTGAGCGCAATCCTCAAACTTATTTCAAAAAAGCCTTTTAGGCATTTTCACAGTGAGATTTATTCATTTCAGCCGAGAAATGCAATTTTGATGATAACTCCTCAACCGCTGCGCAGAAATGAACCAAACTTCACCCAATAGTGTATTGTATCACAATCTAGTAGTTACATTTGGAAATTTGGTTCTAGGACATTTGGTTTGAGCGCAACCCTCAAACTTAGTTCAAAAAAGCCATTTACGGCTTCTGACAGCGAGATCTATTCATTTCAGCCGAGAAATGCAATTTTGATGATAACTCCTAAACCGCTGCGCACAAATGAACCAAACTTCACCCAATAGTGTATTGTATTACCATCTAGTAGTTACATTTGGAAATTTGGTTCTAGGACATTTGGTTTGAGCGCAATCCTCAAACTTATTTCAAAAAAGCCTTTTAGGCATTTTCACAGTGAGATCGATTCATTTCAGCCGAGAAATGTAATTTTGATAACTCCGAAACCGCTGCGCAGAAGTGAACCAAACTTCACCCAATAGTGTATTGTATCACAATCTAGTAGTTACATTTGGAAATTTGGTTCTAGGACATTTGGTTTGAGCGCAATCCTCAAACTTATTTCAAAAAAGCCTTTTAGGCATTTTCACAGTGAGATCTATTCATTTCAGCCGAGAAATGCAATTTTGATGATAACTCCTCAACCGCTGCGCAGAAATGAACCAAACTTCACCCAATAGTGTATTGTATCACAATCTAGTAGTTACATTTGGAAATTTGGTTCTAGGACATTTGGTTTGAGCACAACCCTCAAACTTAGTTCAAAAAAGCCATTTACGGCTTCTGACAGCGAGATCTATTCATTTCAGCCGAGAAATGCAATTTTGATGATAACTCCTAAACTGCTGCGCAGAAGTGAACCAAACTTCACCCAGTAGTGTATTGTATCAGAATCTAGTAGTTACATTTGGAAATTTGGTTCTAGGACATTTGGTTTGAGCGCAATCCTCAAACTTATTTCAAAAAAGCCTTTTAGTTATTTTCACAGTGAGATCTATTCATTTCAGCCGAGAAATGCAATTTTGATGATAACTCCTAAACCGCTGCGCACAAATGAACCAAACTTCACCCAATAGTGTATTGTATTACCATCTAGTAGTTACATTTGGAAATTTGGTTCTAGGACATTTGGTTTGAGCGCAATCCTCAAACTTATTTCAAAAAAGCCTTTTAGGCATTTTCACAGTGAGATCGATTCATTTCAGCCGAGAAATGCAATTTTGATGATAACTCCTCAACCGCTGCGCAGAAATGAACCAAACTTCACCCAATAGTGTATTGTATCACAATCTAGTAGTTACATTTGGAAATTTGGTTCTAGGACATTTGGTTTGAGCGCAATCCTCATACTTATCTCAAAAAAGCCTTTTAGGCCTTTTCACAGTGAGATCTATTCATTTCAGCCGAGAAATGCAATTTTGATGATAACTCCTAAACTGCTGCGCAGAAGTGAACCAAACTTCACCCAATAGTGTATTGTCTCACAATCTAGTAGTTACATTTGGAAATTTGGTTCTAGGACATTTGGTTTGAGCGCAATCCTCAAACTTATTTCAAAAAAGCCTTTTAGGCATTTCCACAGTGAGATCTATTCATTTCAGCCGAGAAATGCAATTTTGATGATAACTCCTAAACCGCTGCGCAGAAATGAACCAAACTTCACCCAATAGTGTATTGTATCACAATCTGGTAGTTACATTTGGAAATTTGGTTCTAGGACATTTGGTTTGAGCGCAATCCTCAAACTTATTTCAAAAAAGCCTTTTAGGCATTTTCACAGTGAGATCTATTCATTTCAGCCGAGAAATGCAATTTTGATGATAACTCCTAAACCGCTGCGCAGAAATGAACCAAACTTCACCCAATAGTGTATTGTATCACAATCTAGTAGTTACATTTGGAAATTTGGTTCTAGGACATTTGGTTTGAGCGCAATCCTCAAACTTATCTCAAAAAAGCCTTTTAGGCCTTTTCACAGTGAGATCTATTCATTTCAGCCGAGAAATGTAATTTTGATGATAACTCCTAAACTGCTGCGCAGAAGTGAACCAAACTTCACCCAATAGTGTATTGTCTCACAATCTAGTAGTTACATTTGGAAATTTGGTTCTAGGACATTTGGTTTGAGCGCAATCCTCAAACTTATTTCAAAAAAGCCTTTTAGGCATTTCCACAGTGAGATCTATTCATTTCAGCCGAGAAATGCAATTTTGATGATAACTCCTAAACCGCTGCGCAGAAATGAACCAAACTTCACCCAATAGTGTATTGTATCACAATCTGGTAGTTACATTTGGAAATTTGGTTCTAGGACATTTGGTTTGAGCGCAATCCTCAAACTTATTTCAAAAAAGCCTTTTAGGCATTTTCACAGTGAGATCGATTCATTTCAGCCGAGAAATGTAATTTTGATAACTCCCAAACCGCTGCGCAGAAGTGAACCAAACTTCACCCAATAGTGTATTGTATCACAATCTAGTAGTTACATTTGGAAATTTGGTTCTAGGACATTTGGTTTGAGCGCAATCCTCAAACTTATTTCAAAAAAGCCTTTTAGGCATTTTCACAGTGAGATCTATTCATTTCAGCCGAGAAATGCAATTTGATGATAACTCCTAAACCCCTGCGCAGAAATGAACCAAACTTCACCCAATAGTGTATTGTATTACAATCTAGTAGTTACATTTGGAAATTTGGTTCTAGGACATTTGGTTTAAACGCAATCCTCAAACTTATTTCAAAAAAGCCTTTTAGTTATTTTCACAGTGAGATCTATTCATTTCAGCCGAGAAATGCAATTTTGATGATAACTCCTAAACCGCTGCGCAGAAATGAACCAAACTTCACCCAATAGTGTATTGTATCACAATCTAGTAGTTACATTTGGAAATTTGGTTCTAGGACATTTGGTTTGAGCGCAATCCTCAAACTTATCTCAAAAAAGCCTTTTAGGCCTTTTCACAGTGAGATCTATTCATTTCAGCCGAGAAATGTAATTTTGATGATAACTCCTAAACTGCTGCGCAGAAGTGAACCAAACTTCACCCAATAGTGTATTGTCTCACAATCTAGTAGTTACATTTGGAAATTTGGTTCTAGGACATTTGGTTTGAGCGCAATCCTCAAACTTATTTCAAAAAAGCCTTTTAGGCATTTCCACAGTGAGATCTATTCATTTCAGCCGAGAAATGCAATTTTGATGATAACTCCTAAACCGCTGCGCAGAAATGAACCAAACTTCACCCAATAGTGTATTGTATCACAATCTGGTAGTTACATTTGGAAATTTGGTTCTAGGACATTTGGTTTGAGCGCAATCCTCAAACTTATTTCAAAAAAGCCTTTTAGGCATTTTCACAGTGAGATCTATTCATTTCAGCCGAGAAATGCAATTTTGATGATAACTCCCAAACCGCTGCGCAGAAGTGAACCAAACTTCACCCAATAGTGTATTGTATCACAATCTAGTAGTTACATTTGGAAATTTGGTTCTAGGACATTTGGTTTGAGCGCAATCCTCAAACTTATTTCAAAAAAGCCTTTTAGGCATTTTCACAGTGAGATCTATTCATTTCAGCCGAGAAATGCAATTTTGATGATAACTCCTAAACCGCTGCGCAGAAATGAACCAAACTTAACCCAATAGTGTATTGTATCACAATCTAGTAGTTACATTTGGAAATTTGGTTCTAGGACATTTGGTTTGAGCGCAATCCTCAAACTTATTTCAAAAAAGCCTTTTAGGCATTTTCACAGTGAGATCTATTCATTTCAGCCGAGAAATGCAATTTTGATGATAACTCCTCAACCGCTGCGCAGAAATGAACCAAACTTCACCCAATAGTGTATTGTATCACAATCTAGTAGTTACATTTGGAAATTTGGTTCTAGGACATTTGGTTTGAGCGCAATCCTCATACTTATTTCAAAAAGCCATTTAGGCCTTTTCACAGTGAGATCTATTCAATTCAGCCGAGAAATGCAATTTTGATGATAACTCCTAAACTGCTGCGCAGAAGTGAACCAAACTTCACCCAGTAGTGTATTGTATCACAATCTAGTAGTTACATTTGGAAATTTGGTTCTAGGACATTTGGTTTGAGCGCAATCCTCAAACTTATTTCAAAAAAGCCTTTTAGTTATTTTCACAGTGAGATCTATTCATTTCAGCCGAGAAATGCAATTTTGATGATAACTCCTAAACCGCTGCGCACAAATGAACCAAACTTCACCCAATAGTGTATTGTATTACCATCTAGTAGTTACATTTGGAAATTTGGTTCTAGGAAATTTGGTTTGAGCGCAATCCTCAAACTTATTTCAAAAAAGCCTTTTAGGCTTTTTCACAGTGAGATCGATTCATTTCAGCCGAGAAATGTAATTTTGATAACTCCCAAACCGCTGCGCAGAAGTGAACCAAACTTCACCCAATAGTGTATTGTATCACAATCTAGTAGTTACATTTGGAAATTTGGTTCTAGGACATTTGGTTTGAGCGCAATCCTCAAACTTATTTCAAAAAAGCCTTTTAGGCATTTTCACAGTGAAATCTATTCATTTCAGCCGAGAAATGCAATTTTGATGATAACTCCTCAACCGCTGCGCAGAAATGAACCAAACTTCACCCAATAGTGTATTGTATCACAATCTAGTAGTTACATTTGGAAATTTGGTTCTAGGACATTTGGTTTGAGCGCAATCCTCATACTTATTTCAAAAAGCCATTTAGGCCTTTTCACAGTGAGATCTATTCAATTCAGCCGAGAAATGCAATTTTGATGATAACTCCTAAACTGCTGCACAGAAGTGAACCAAACTTCACCCAGTAGTGTATTGTATCACAATCTAGTAGTTACATTTGGAAATTTGGTTCTAGGACATTTGGTTTGAGAGCAATCCTCAAACTTATTTCAAAAAAGCCTTTTAGTTATTTTCACAGTGAGATCTATTCATTTCAGCCGAGAAATGCAATTTTGATGATAACTCCTAAACCGCTGCGCACAAATGAACCAAACTTCACCCAATAGTGTATTGTATTACCATCTAGTAGTTACATTTGGAAATTTGGTTCTAGGACATTTGGTTTGAGCGCAATCCTCAAACTTATTTCAAAAAAGCCTTTTAGGCATTTTCACAGTGAGATCGATTCATTTCAGCCGAGAAATGTAATTTTGATAACTCCCAAACCGCTGCGCAGAAGTGAACCAAACTTCACCCAATAGTGTATTGTATCACAATCTAGTAGTTACATTTGGAAATTTGGTTCTAGGACATTTGGTTTGAGCGCAATCCTCAAACTTATTTCAAAAAAGCCTTTTAGGCATTTTCACAGTGAGATCTATTCATTTCAGCCGAGAAATGCAATTTTGATGATAACTCCTAAACCCCTGCGCAGAAATGAACCAAACTTCACCCAATAGTGTATTGTATTACAATCTAGTAGTTACATTTGGAAATTTGGTTCTAGGACATTTGGTTTAAACGCAATCCTCAAACTTATTTCAAAAAAGCCTTTTAGTTATTTTCACAGTGAGATCTATTCATTTCAGCCGAGAAATGCAATTTTGATGATAACTCCTAAACCGCTGCGCAGAAATGAACCAAACTTCACCCAATAGTGTATTGTATCACAATCTAGTAGATACATTTGGAAATTTGGTTATAGGACATTTGGTTTGAGCGCAATCCTCAAACTTATTTCAAAAAAGCCTTTTAGTTATTTTCACAGTGAGATCTATTCATTTCAGTCGAGAAATGCAATTTTGATGATAACTCCTAAACCGCTGCGCAGAAATGAACCAAACTTCACCCAATAGTGTATTGTATTACAATCTAGTAGTTACATTTGGAAATTTGGTTCTAGGACATTTGGTTTGAGCGCAATCCTCATACTTAGTTCAAAAAAGCCATTTAGGCCTTTTCACAGTGAGATCTATTCATTTCAGCCGAGAAATGTAATTTTGATGATAACTCCCAAACCGCTGCGCAGAAGTGAACCAAACTTCACCCAATAGTGTATTGTATTACAATCTAGTAGTTACATTTGGAAATTTGGTTCTAGGACATTTGGTTTGAGCGCAATCATCAACCTTAGTTCACAAATGCCATTTACGCCTTTTCACAGTGAGATCTATTCATTTCAGCCGAGAAATGCAATTTTGATGATAACTCCTAAACCGCTGCGCAGAAGTGAACTAAACTTCACCCAATAGTGTATTGTATTACAATCTAGTAGTTACATTTGGAAATTTGGTTCTAGGACATTTGGTTTGAGCGCAATCATCAAACTTAGTTCAAAAATGCCATTTACGCTTTTTCACAGTGAGATCTATTCATTTCAGCCGAGAAATGCAATTTTGATGATAACTCCTAAACCGCTGCGCAGAAATGAACCAAACTTCACCCAATAGTGTATTGCATTACAATCTAGTAGTTACATTTGAAAATTTTGTTCTAGGACATTTGGTTTGAGCGCAATCCTCAAACTTAGTTCAAAAAAGCAATTTACGCCTTCTGAGAGCGAGATCTATTCATTTCAGCCGAGAAATGTAATTTTGATGATAACTCCCAAACCGCTGCGCAAAAGTGAACCAAACTTCACCCAATAGTATCACAATCTAGTAGTTACATTTGGAAATTTGGCTCTAGGACATTTGGTTTGAGCGCAATCCTCATACTTAGATCAAAAAAGCCATTTAGGCCTTTTCACAGTGAGATCTATTCATTTCAGCCGAGAAATGCAATTTTGATGATAACTCCTAAACCGCTGCGCAGAAGTGAACCAAACTTCACCCAATAGTGTATTATATTACAATCTAGTAGTTACATTTGGAAATTTGGTTCTAGGACATTTGGTTTGAGCGTAATCCTCAAACTTAATTCAAAAATGCCATTTACGCCTTCTGACAGCGAGATCTATTCATTTCAGCCGAGAAATGTAATTTTGATGATAACTCCCAAACCGCTGCGCAGAATTGAACCAAACTTCACCCAATAGTGTATTGTATCACAATCTAGTAGTTACATTTGGAAATTTGGTTCTAGGACATTTGGTTTGAGCGCAATCCTCAAACTTAGTTCAAAAAAGCCTTTTAGTTATTTTCACAGTGAGATCTATTCATTTCAGCCGAGAAATGCAATTTTGATGATAACTCCTAAACCGCTGCGCACAAATGAACCAAACTTCACCCAATAGTGTATTGTATTACCATCTAGTAGTTACATTTGGAAATTTGGTTCTAGGACATTTGGTTTGAGCGCAATCCTCAAACTTATTTCAAAAAAGCCTTTTAGGCATTTTCACAGTGAGATCGATTCATTTCAGCCGAGAAATGTAATTTTGATAACTCCCAAACCGCTGCGCAGAAGTGAACCAAACTTCACCCAATAGTGTATTGTATCACAATCTAGTAGTTACATTTGGAAATTTGGTTCTAGGACATTTGGTTTGAGCGCAATCCTCAAACTTATTTCAAAAAAGCCTTTTAGGCATTTTCACAGTGAGATTTATTCATTTCAGCCGAGAAATGCAATTTTGATGATAACTCCTCAACCGCTGCGCAGAAATGAACCAAACTTCACCCAATAGTGTATTGTATCACAATCTAGTAGTTACATTTGGAAATTTGGTTCTAGGACATTTGGTTTGAGCGCAACCCTCAAACTTAGTTCAAAAAAGCCATTTACGGCTTCTGACAGCGAGATCTATTCATTTCAGCCGAGAAATGCAATTTTGATGATAACTCCTAAACCGCTGCGCACAAATGAACCAAACTTCACCCAATAGTGTATTGTATTACCATCTAGTAGTTACATTTGGAAATTTGGTTCTAGGACATTTGGTTTGAGCGCAATCCTCAAACTTATTTCAAAAAAGCCTTTTAGGCATTTTCACAGTGAGATCGATTCATTTCAGCCGAGAAATGTAATTTTGATAACTCCGAAACCGCTGCGCAGAAGTGAACCAAACTTCACCCAATAGTGTATTGTATCACAATCTAGTAGTTACATTTGGAAATTTGGTTCTAGGACATTTGGTTTGAGCGCAATCCTCAAACTTATTTCAAAAAAGCCTTTTAGGCATTTTCACAGTGAGATCTATTCATTTCAGCCGAGAAATGCAATTTTGATGATAACTCCTCAACCGCTGCGCAGAAATGAACCAAACTTCACCCAATAGTGTATTGTATCACAATCTAGTAGTTACATTTGGAAATTTGGTTCTAGGACATTTGGTTTGAGCACAACCCTCAAACTTAGTTCAAAAAAGCCATTTACGGCTTCTGACAGCGAGATCTATTCATTTCAGCCGAGAAATGCAATTTTGATGATAACTCCTAAACTGCTGCGCAGAAGTGAACCAAACTTCACCCAGTAGTGTATTGTATCAGAATCTAGTAGTTACATTTGGAAATTTGGTTCTAGGACATTTGGTTTGAGCGCAATCCTCAAACTTATTTCAAAAAAGCCTTTTAGTTATTTTCACAGTGAGATCTATTCATTTCAGCCGAGAAATGCAATTTTGATGATAACTCCTAAACCGCTGCGCACAAATGAACCAAACTTCACCCAATAGTGTATTGTATTACCATCTAGTAGTTACATTTGGAAATTTGGTTCTAGGACATTTGGTTTGAGCGCAATCCTCAAACTTATTTCAAAAAAGCCTTTTAGGCATTTTCACAGTGAGATCGATTCATTTCAGCCGAGAAATTCAATTTTGATGATAACTCCTCAACCGCTGCGCAGAAATGAACCAAACTTCACCCAATAGTGTATTGTATCACAATCTAGTAGTTACATTTGGAAATTTGGTTCTAGGACATTTGGTTTGAGCGCAATCCTCATACTTATCTCAAAAAAGCCTTTTAGGCCTTTTCACAGTGAGATCTATTCATTTCAGCCGAGAAATGCAATTTTGATGATAACTCCTAAACTGCTGCGCAGAAGTGAACCAAACTTCACCCAATAGTGTATTGTCTCACAATCTAGTAGTTACATTTGGAAATTTGGTTCTAGGACATTTGGTTTGAGCGCAATCCTCAAACTTATTTCAAAAAAGCCTTTTAGGCATTTCCACAGTGAGATCTATTCATTTCAGCCGAGAAATGCAATTTTGATGATAACTCCTAAACCGCTGCGCAGAAATGAACCAAACTTCACCCAATAGTGTATTGTATCACAATCTGGTAGTTACATTTGGAAATTTGGTTCTAGGACATTTGGTTTGAGCGCAATCCTCAAACTTATTTCAAAAAAGCCTTTTAGGCATTTTCACAGTGAGATCTATTCATTTCAGCCGAGAAATGCAATTTTGATGATAACTCCTAAACCGCTGCGCAGAAATGAACCAAACTTCACCCAATAGTGTATTGTATCACAATCTAGTAGTTACATTTGGAAATTTGGTTCTAGGACATTTGGTTTGAGCGCAATCCTCAAACTTATCTCAAAAAAGCCTTTTAGGCCTTTTCACAGTGAGATCTATTCATTTCAGCCGAGAAATGTAATTTTGATGATAACTCCTAAACTGCTGCGCAGAAGTGAACCAAACTTCACCCAATAGTGTATTGTCTCACAATCTAGTAGTTACATTTGGAAATTTGGTTCTAGGACATTTGGTTTGAGCGCAATCCTCAAACTTATTTCAAAAAAGCCTTTTAGGCATTTCCACAGTGAGATCTATTCATTTCAGCCGAGAAATGCAATTTTGATGATAACTCCTAAACCGCTGCGCAGAAATGAACCAAACTTCACCCAATAGTGTATTGTATCACAATCTGGTAGTTACATTTGGAAATTTGGTTCTAGGACATTTGGTTTGAGCGCAATCCTCAAACTTATTTCAAAAAAGCCTTTTAGGCATTTTCACAGTGAGATCTATTCATTTCAGCCGAGAAATGCAATTTTGATGATAACTCCCAAACCGCTGCGCAGAAGTGAACCAAACTTCACCCAATAGTGTATTGTATCACAATCTAGTAGTTACATTTGGAAATTTGGTTCTAGGACATTTGGTTTGAGCGCAATCCTCAAACTTATTTCAAAAAAGCCTTTTAGGCATTTTCACAGTGAGATCTATTCATTTCAGCCGAGAAATGCAATTTTGATGATAACTCCTAAACCGCTGCGCAGAAATGAACCAAACTTAACCCAATAGTGTATTGTATAACAATCTAGTAGTTACATTTGGAAATTTGGTTCTAGGACATTTGGTTTGAGCGCAATCCTCAAACTTATTTCAAAAAAGCCTTTTAGGCATTTTCACAGTGAGATCTATTCATTTCAGCCGAGAAATGCAATTTTGATGATAACTCCTCAACCGCTGCGCAGAAATGAACCAAACTTCACCCAATAGTGTATTGTATCACAATCTAGTAGTTACATTTGGAAATTTGGTTCTAGGACATTTGGTTTGAGCGCAATCCTCATACTTATTTCAAAAAGCCATTTAGGCCTTTTCACAGTGAGATCTATTCAATTCAGCCGAGAAATGCAATTTTGATGATAACTCCTAAACTGCTGCGCAGAAGTGAACCAAACTTCACCCAGTAGTGTATTGTATCACAATCTAGTAGTTACATTTGGAAATTTGGTTCTAGGACATTTGGTTTGAGCGCAATCCTCAAACTTAGTTCAAAAAAGCCTTTTAGTTATTTTCACAGTGAGATCTATTCATTTCAGCCGAGAAATGCAATTTTGATGATAACTCCTAAACCGCTGCGCACAAATGAACCAAACTTCACCCAATAGTGTATTGTATTACCATCTAGTAGTTACATTTGGAAATTTGGTTCTAGGAAATTTGGTTTGAGCGCAATCCTCAAACTTATTTCAAAAAAGCCTTTTAGGCTTTTTCACAGTGAGATCGATTCATTTCAGCCGAGAAATGTAATTTTGATAACTCCCAAACCGCTGCGCAGAAGTGAACCAAACTTCACCCAATAGTGTATTGTATCACAATCTAGTAGTTACATTTGGAAATTTGGTTCTAGGACATTTGGTTTGAGCGCAATCCTCAAACTTATTTCAAAAAAGCCTTTTAGGCATTTTCACAGTGAAATCTATTCATTTCAGCCGAGAAATGCAATTTTGATGATAACTCCTCAACCGCTGCGCAGAAATGAACCAAACTTCACCCAATAGTGTATTGTATCACAATCTAGTAGTTACATTTGGAAATTTGGTTCTAGGACATTTGGTTTGAGCGCAATCCTCATACTTATTTCAAAAAGCCATTTAGGCCTTTTCACAGTGAGATCTATTCAATTCAGCCGAGAAATGCAATTTTGATGATAACTCCTAAACTGCTGCACAGAAGTGAACCAAACTTCACCCAGTAGTGTATTGTATCACAATCTAGTAGTTACATTTGGAAATTTGGTTCTAGGACATTTGGTTTGAGAGCAATCCTCAAACTTATTTCAAAAAAGCCTTTTAGTTATTTTCACAGTGAGATCTATTCATTTCAGCCGAGAAATGCAATTTTGATGATAACTCCTAAACCGCTGCGCACAAATGAACCAAACTTCACCCAATAGTGTATTGTATTACCATCTAGTAGTTACATTTGGAAATTTGGTTCTAGGACATTTGGTTTGAGCGCAATCCTCAAACTTATTTCAAAAAAGCCTTTTAGGCATTTTCACAGTGAGATCGATTCATTTCAGCCGAGAAATGTAATTTTGATAACTCCCAAACCGCTGCGCAGAAGTGAACCAAACTTCACCCAATAGTGTATTGTATCACAATCTAGTAGTTACATTTGGAAATTTGGTTCTAGGACATTTGGTTTGAGCGCAATCCTCAAACTTATTTCAAAAAAGCCTTTTAGGCATTTTCACAGTGAGATCTATTCATTTCAGCCGAGAAATGCAATTTTGATGATAACTCCTAAACCCCTGCGCAGAAATGAACCAAACTTCACCCAATAGTGTATTGTATTACAATCTAGTAGTTACATTTGGAAATTTGGTTCTAGGACATTTGGTTTAAACGCAATCCTCAAACTTATTTCAAAAAAGCCTTTTAGTTATTTTCACAGTGAAATCTATTCATTTCAGCCGAGAAATGCAATTTTGATGATAACTCCTAAACCGCTGCGCAGAAATGAACCAAACTTCACCCAATAGTGTATTGTATCACAATCTAGTAGTTACATTTGGAAATTTGGTTATAGGACATTTGGTTTGAGCGCAATCCTCAAACTTATTTCAAAAAAGCCTTTTAGTTATTTTCACAGTGAGATCTATTCATTTCAGTCGAGAAATGCAATTTTGATGATAACTCCTAAACCGCTGCGCAGAAATGAACCAAACTTCACCCAATAGTGTATTGTATTACAATCTAGTAGTTACATTTGGAAATTTGGTTCTAGGACATTTGGTTTGAGCGCAATCCTCATACTTAGTTCAAAAAAGCCATTTAGGCCTTTTCACAGTGAGATCTATTCATTTCAGCCGAGAAATGTAATTTTGATGATAACTCCCAAACCGCTGCGCAGAAGTGAACCAAACTTCACCCAATAGTGTATTGTATTACAATCTAGTAGTTACATTTGGAAATTTGGTTCTAGGACATTTGGTTTGAGCGCAATCATCAACCTTAGTTCACAAATGCCATTTACGCCTTTTCACAGTGAGATCTATTCATTTCAGCCGAGAAATGCAATTTTGATGATAACTCCTAAACCGCTGCGCAGAAGTGAACTAAACTTCACCCAATAGTGTATTGTATTACAATCTAGTAGTTACATTTGGAAATTTGGTTCTAGGACATTTGGTTTGAGCGCAATCATCAAACTTAGTTCAAAAATGCCATTTACGCTTTTTCACAGTGAGATCTATTCATTTCAGCCGAGAAATGCAATTTTGATGATAACTCCTAAACCGCTGCGCAGAAATGAACCAAACTTCACCCAATAGTGTATTGCATTACAATCTAGTAGTTACATTTGAAAATTTTGTTCTAGGACATTTGGTTTGAGCGCAATCCTCAAAATTAGTTCAAAAAAGCAATTTACGCCTTCTGAGAGCGAGATCTATTCATTTCAGCCGAGAAATGTAATTTTGATGATAACTCCCAAACCGCTGCGCAAAAGTGAACCAAACTTCACCCAATAGTATCACAATCTAGTAGTTACATTTGGAAATTTGGCTCTAGGACATTTGGTTTGAGCGCAATCCTCATACTTAGATCAAAAAAGCCATTTAGGCCTTTTCACAGTGAGATCTATTCATTTCAGCCGAGAAATGCAATTTTGATGATAACTCCTAAACCGCTGCGCAGAAGTGAACCAAACTTCACCCAATAGTGTATTATATTACAATCTAGTAGTTACATTTGGAAATTTGGTTCTAGGACATTTGGTTTGAGCGTAATCCTCAAACTTAATTCAAAAATGCCATTTACGCCTTCTGACAGCGAGATCTATTCATTTCAGCCGAGAAATGTAATTTTGATGATAACTCCCAAACCGCTGCGCAGAATTGAACCAAACTTCACCCAATAGTGTATTGTATCACAATCTATTAGTTACATTTGGAAATTTGGTTCTAGGACATTTGGTTTGAGCGCAATCCTCAAACTTAGTTCAAAAAAGCCTTTTAGTTATTTTCACAGTGAGATCTATTCATTTCAGCCGAGAAATGCAATTTTGATGATAACTCCTAAACCGCTGCGCACAAATGAACCAAACTTCACCCAATAGTGTATTGTATTACCATCTAGTAGTTACATTTGGAAATTTGGTTCTAGGACATTTGGTTTGAGCGCAATCCTCAAACTTATTTCAAAAAAGCCTTTTAGGCATTTTCACAGTGAGATCGATTCATTTCAGCCGAGAAATGTAATTTTGATAACTCCCAAACCGCTGCGCAGAAGTGAACCAAACTTCACCCAATAGTGTATTGTATCACAATCTAGTAGTTACATTTGGAAATTTGGTTCTAGGACATTTGGTTTGAGCGCAATCCTCAAACGTATTTCAAAAAAGCCTTTTAGGCATTTTCACAGTGAGATTTACTCATTTCAGCCGAGAAATGCAATTTTGATGATAACTCCTCAACCGCTGCGCAGAAATGAACCAAACTTCACCCAATAGTGTATTGTATCACAATCTAGTAGTTACATTTGGAAATTTGGTTCTAGGACATTTGGTTTGAGCGCAACCCTCAAACTTAGTTCAAAAAAGCCATTTACGGCTTCTGACAGCGAGATCTATTCATTTCAGCCGAGAAATGCAATTTTGATGATAACTCCTAAACTGCTGCGCAGAAGTGAACCAAACTTCACCCAGTAGTGTATTGTATCAGAATCTAGTAGTTACATTTGGAAATTTGGTTCTAGGACATTTGGTTTGAGCGCAATCCTCAAACTTATTTCAAAAAAGCCTTTTAGTTATTTTCACAGTGAGATCTATTCATTTCAGCCGAGAAATGCAATTTTGATGATAACTCCTAAACCGCTGCGCACAAATGAACCAAACTTCACCCAATAGTGTATTGTATTACCATCTAGTAGTTACATTTGGAAATTTGGTTCTAGGACATTTGGTTTGAGCGCAATCCTCAAACTTATTTCAAAAAAGCCTTTTAGGCATTTTCACAGTGAGATCGATTCATTTCAGCCGAGAAATGCAATTTTGATGATAACTCCTCAACCGCTGCGCAGAAATGAACCAAACTTCACCCAATAGTGTATTGTATCACAATCTAGTAGTTACATTTGGAAATTTGGTTCTAGGACATTTGGTTTGAGCGCAATCCTCATACTTATTTCAAAAAGCCATTTAGGCCTTTTCACAGTGAGATCTATTCAATTCAGCCGAGAAATGCAATTTTGATGATAACTCCTAAACTGCTGCGCAGAAGTGAACCAAACTTCACCCAGTAGTGTATTGTATCACAATCTAGTAGTTACATTTGGAAATTTGGTTCTAGGACATTTGGTTTGAGCGCAATATTCAAACTTATTTCAAAAAAGCCTTTTAGTTTTTTTTACAGTGAGATCTATTCTTTTCAGCCGAGAAATGCAATTTTGATGATAACTCCTAAACCGCTGCGCACAAATGAACCAAACTTCACCCAATAGTGTATTGTATTACCATCTAGTAGTTACATTTGGAAATTTGGTTCTAGGACATTTGGTTTGAGCGCAATCCTCAAACTTATTTCAAAAAAGCCTTTTAGGCATTTTCACAGTGAGATCGATTCATTTCAGCCGAGAAATGCAATTTTGATGATAACTCCTCAACCGCTGCACAGAAATGAACCAAACTTCACCCAATAGTGTATTGTATCACAATCTAGTAGTTACATTTGGAAATTTGGTTCTAGGACATTTGGTTTGAGCGCAATCCTCATACTTATTTCAAAAAGCCATTTAGGCCTTTTCACAGTGAGATCTATTCAATTCAGCCGAGAAATGCAATTTTGATGATAACTCCTAAACTGCTGCGCAGAAGTGAACCAAACTTCACCCAGTAGTGTATTGTATCACAATCTAGTAGTTACATTTGGAAATTTGGTTCTAGGACATTTGGTTTGAGCGCAATCCTCAAACTTATTTCAAAAAAGCCTTTTAGTTATTTTCACAGTGAGATCTATTCATTTCAGCCGAGAAATGCAATTTTGATGATAACTCCTAAACCGCTGCGCACAAATGAACCAAACTTCACCCAATAGTGTATTGTATTACCATCTAGTAGTTACATTTGGAAATTTGGTTCTAGGAAATTTGGTTTGAGCGCAATCCTCAAACTTATTTCAAAAAAGCCTTTTAGGCTTTTTCACAGTGAGATCGATTCATTTCAGCCGAGAAATGTAATTTTGATAACTCCCAAACCGCTGCGCAGAAGTGAACCAAACTTCACCCAATAGTGTATTGTATCACAATCTAGTAGTTACATTTGGAAATTTGGTTCTAGGACATTTGGTTTAAGCGCAATCCTCAAACTTATTTCAAAAAAGCCTTTTAGGCATTTTCACAGTGAAATCTATTCATTTCAGCCGAGAAATGCAATTTTGATGATAACTCCTCAACCGCTGCGCAGAAATGAACCAAACTTCACCCAATAGTGTATTGTATCACAATCTAGTAGTTACATTTGGAAATTTGGTTCTAGGACATTTGGTTTGAGCGCAATCCTCATACTTATTTCAAAAAGCCATTTAGGCCTTTTCACAGTGAGATCTATTCAATTCAGCCGAGAAATGCAATTTTGATGATAACTCCTAAACCGCTGCGCAGAAATGAACCAAACTTCACCCAATAGTGTATTGCATTACAATCTAGTAGTTACATTTGAAAATTTTGTTCTAGGACATTTGGTTTGAGCGCAATCCTCAAACTTAGTTCAAAAAAGCAATTTACGCCTTCTGAGAGCGAGATCTATTCATTTCAGCCGAGAAATGTAATTTTGATGATAACTCCCAAACCGCTGCGCAAAAGTGAACCAAACTTCACCCAATAGTATCACAATCTAGTAGTTACATTTGGAAATTTGGCTCTAGGACATTTGGTTTGAGCGCAATCCTCATACTTAGATCAAAAAAGCCATTTAGGCCTTTTCACAGTGAGATCTATTCATTTCAGCCGAGAAATGCAATTTTGATGATAACTCCTAAACCGCTGCGCAGAAGTGAACCAAACTTCACCCAATAGTGTATTATATTACAATCTAGTAGTTACATTTGGAAATTTGGTTCTAGGACATTTGGTTTGAGCGTAATCCTCAAACTTAATTCAAAAATGCCATTTACGCCTTCTGACAGCGAGATCTATTCATTTCAGCCGAGAAATGTAATTTTGATGATAACTCCCAAACCGCTGCGCAGAATTGAACCAAACTTCACCCAATAGTGTATTGTATCACAATCTAGTAGTTACATTTGGAAATTTGGTTCTAGGACATTTGGTTTGAGCGCAATCCTCAAACTTAGTTCAAAAAAGCCTTTTAGTTATTTTCACAGTGAGATCTATTCATTTCAGCCGAGAAATGCAATTTTGATGATAACTCCTAAACCGCTGCGCACAAATGAACCAAACTTCACCCAATAGTGTATTGTATTACCATCTAGTAGTTACATTTGGAAATTTGGTTCTAGGACATTTGGTTTGAGCGCAATCCTCAAACTTATTTCAAAAAAGCCTTTTAGGCATTTTCACAGTGAGATCGATTCATTTCAGCCGAGAAATGTAATTTTGATAACTCCCAAACCGCTGCGCAGAAGTGAACCAAACTTCACCCAATAGTGTATTGTATCACAATCTAGTAGTTACATTTGGAAATTTGGTTCTAGGACATTTGGTTTAAGCGCAATCCTCAAACTTATTTCAAAAAAGCCTTTTAGGCATTTTCACAGTGAGATTTATTCATTTCAGCCGAGAAATGCAATTTTGATGATAACTCCTCAACCGCTGCGCAGAAATGAACCAAACTTCACCCAATAGTGTATTGTATCACAATCTAGTAGTTACATTTGGAAATTTGGTTCTAGGACATTTGGTTTGAGCGCAACCCTCAAACTTAGTTCAAAAAAGCCATTTACGGCTTCTGACAGCGAGATCTATTCATTTCAGCCGAGAAATGCAATTTTGATGATAACTCCTAAACTGCTGCGCAGAAGTGAACCAAACTTCACCCAGTAGTGTATTGTATCAGAATCTAGTAGTTACATTTGGAAATTTGGTTCTAGGACATTTGGTTTGAGCGCAATCCTCAAACTTATTTCAAAAAAGCCTTTTAGTTATTTTCACAGTGAGATCTATTCATTTCAGCCGAGAAATGCAATTTTGATGATAACTCCTAAACCGCTGCGCACAAATGAACCAAACTTCACCCAATAGTGTATTGTATTACCATCTAGTAGTTACATTTGGAAATTTGGTTCTAGGACATTTGGTTTGAGCGCAATCCTCAAACTTATTTCAAAAAAGCCTTTTAGGCATTTTCACAGTGAGATCGATTCATTTCAGCCGAGAAATGCAATTTTGATGATAACTCCTAAACCGCTGCGCACAAATGAACCAAACTTCACCCAATAGTGTATTGTATTACCATCTAGTAGTTACATTTGGAAATTTGGTTCTAGGACATTTGGTTTGAGCGCAATCCTCAAACTTATTTCAAAAAAGCCTTTTAGGACTTCCGGTTATGGCGGCTTGCTGAGCGGACGCGTGTAAGTCTGCGCTGCTACTTGGACTTCTAAATCCTTTCTAAAAAGTTCAAATCGTGAGTGCCACTCAGCCGAATTATAACTCCTGTGTCAAAGAGAATACTGATGTCACAAAAGAAGACAAGCCGCGGCCGGACACAACAATCCGACCTTACTAAATTTGCTACATCGACGGTCAAAGCCAAGCTCACCGCTAGCAAAGCCATGGAGGCTAGCGTCGATGCTAACACCGTGGCTAGCGTCAACCCCGAGGAGCAGCCGGAGGGAAACATTACTCCTGAATCCGGTGCCTCTTTGTCAGTAATACTGGCAGCTATCAACTCCTTGAAGTCTGAGTTCTCAACCAAATTTGATGGCATTCTCACTGCAATTGAAAACTTAAGGAAAGACACTACAGACTGTTCAGAGAGAGTTACACAGGCAGAGACAAGAATTTCAACAACGGAGGACGACGTGGCTGCGCTCCGAGAGAAGGTGAAAAAACTAGAGGGGAAAAATAAAGGCCTGGAGGAGAAAATACTGGACCTGGAGGCCCGGTCTCGTCGCTCCAATGTTCGGCTTGTTAATCTACCAGAGGGTGCAGAGGGAGAAGACGCCTGTGGTTTCCTGGAGGGCTGGATACCGGAGGCGCTGGAGCTAGCTACGCTCCGGGGAGGAATTACAGTGGAAAGAGCCCACAGGATCGGTCCAAAGAGACAACGCGAATCTAACCCCACACCCAGAACCCTTATAATGAAGTTCCTGAGTTATAGGGATAAAGAAGCGGTGATGACAGCGGCGAGGGCGAAACGGCAGATCCTCTACAAAAACCAGCCGGTTAGATTTTATCAAGACCTGACAGCAGAGACGCACAAGAAGGTGAAAGAGTTCGAGGAGGCGAGGCGACAACTCCGGTCACTGGGTCTGCGGTACGGCATCATCCCTCCGGCCCGGCTCATCGTGACCTACAAGGAACGCTCACACATCTTCAACAGCGCCGATGAAGCCGAACACTTCGTTAAGAAAATCCAGTCGGATGACCAACCAGATTGAGGTATGGATGAACAGATGACACCGTGGAAAGGTGATCTAAAACTACTGTGGGAACACTAATTTGATATCCTGAGGCTGTAGAGACATGAGTGGAGTTTAGAGTGAAAGTTAATTTGTTACACAGTTCTGATTTCTCTCACTCCCCTGCTTATTGTTAAGGGACAATTTACTGATTTAATATACACTGTTCAATTAAGAAAATATGAAGGCCTCATCATTTGGTTGAACTGTTTTAAAAGATTTATTTGAATTACAGTAGCAGAGTAGTTAGATTTATTCTGTATTTTAATTTTTACATCAGCATAGCTATACTGTTCCTCACATTGTGTGGACCAGCTTTTTGCTTTCTGGAAGTCTAGTCAATAGAGGGGGGTAACACCTGATGGGAGAACATTCAGGTGGATTGATAATGGTTGAGGGAAATGGTTTTTTGTTCTTTGTTTTTTTTGTTTTGTTTGAAATTACTCTAGTGTTGGGGAAATTCAAAATCATTTACTTATATGTCCGTTGATCTAAAAGTTAAAATTACATCCTGGAACTGCAGAGGGCTACAAAAAGCAAAAAAAATCAAACAAGTTATGAACAGGATCAAAACATTACAGTCCAATATAGTATTCCTTCAAGAAACCCATCTAACACAAGAAAATGAGCTCAAAGTAAGGAGGAGATGGAAAGGTAAAGTTTTATCAGCTCCCTTTACCTCTCAGGCAAGGGGTGTTATGATTTTGATTCACGATTCTATTCCACTACAGATTGACAATGTTATCAAGGACAAGGCAGGACGATACCTGATTATTCAGGGAAGAATTCTCAGGGAACAATTAATTCTGATAAATATCTATGCCCCAAATACAGATGAACCCAAATTCTTCCAGAACTTATTTCTTACTATTGCTTCTTTGCCTGGTGCTTGTATTATGGCAGGCGACTTTAATTGCACTTTAGATCCACAGAAGGACAAAAGTACAGGAATAGATCAATCACATTCGAGAAGCAGAAGTGTAATTCATAATTTCATGAAAGAAATGAATCTAGTTGATGTTTGGCGAGCGGACAATCCCAACGGGAAAAAATATTCATGTTACTCCAGTACGCATCAGTCATATTCCCGTATAGATTTCTTTCTGGTTTCAGCACTACTAAGATGTAAAATAAAGACTGTTTCCTATGATGCCATTCTCCTGTCAGACCATGCCCCAACCTCCTTAGTCTATTATGATCCCAAATTGGTCAATGATATTCCTAAATGGAGATTTAAAACAAAATGGATGGCTGATACTGGCTTTGTTAATTTTCTAGATGAACAAATTAAATACTATTTTGAAACAAATACAACAGAAACGTCAGGAAGTATTAGATGGGAAGCGTTTAAAGCCTTTATTAGGGGACAAATAATTAACATTACAAGCTCTAAAGCCAAAGAAACTTATATGAAAACAAAATCTTTAGAAACAAAAATTAAGAAATTAGAAGAAGAATACTACCACTCAGGTTCTAAGGATATTCAACAAGAACTTTTCCAACTTAAAACACAATACAATGAAATATCTGCTACCAAAGCTTTATCAAGTTTACTACGACTTCAACAGACATTCTATGATCAAGGCGAAAAGCCTGGCAGAGTGCTCGCATGGCGCATTAAACAACTACAGAATGAAAGACTTATAAGCTCATTACAAAACGACAATAATGAAAATATTGTAGATCCAATTAAAATTAATGAAATCTTCAAAAAATTTTATGAAAACCTTTATAGCTCAAATATAGATCCAAATACAACTGAATTGAATAATTTCTTGAACAATATTCAAATTCCTAGGATATCAAACATAATTAAAGAAGAATTGGAGAAAGATATAACTTTGGCAGAATTATCTTTGGCTATTGACAACATTAGAGGAGGAAAAACCCCTGGACCGGATGGGATACCCATAGAGGTTTATAAAAAGTACAAACATAGACTGTTAACACCATTATTAGAAATGTTTAAAGAATCTTTCCATAATGGAATCCTCCCAACATCCTTAAGAGGAGCTTTAATCACGTTGCTGCCTAAACCAGGCAAACCAAATAACAAGTGTGAAAATTTTAGGCCAATCAGTCTATTAAATGTGGATTTAAAAATTTTGAGTAAAATAATAGCCAGGAGGCTTGAGAATATAATGCCAAATATTATTGACAAAGATCAAAATGGCTTTGTACAGGGTAGGCAAGGCTTCCATAACGTTAGGAGAATTTTAAATATATTACTCAAGGAAAAAGGATCAACAGATACAGCATTACTGTCATTAGACGCTGAAAAAGCTTTCGACAGGGTCGAATGGCCCTATTTATTTGAAATTCTTAAACGTTTTGGCCTTGGAGAAAATCTTAATAAATGGATAAAATTACTTTATACAGAACCATACGCTGAAATCATGACCAATCGTAATATATCCAAAACTATTAAAATACAAAGAGGATGTAGACAAGGAGACCCCGTATCCCCTTTACTATTTATTATGGCTATAGAACCCTTGGCAATAGCAGTAAGAGCACACCAAAATATAACTGGTATAACAATTGGGCAACAGGAACACCGCCTGGCTCTATTTGCAGATGATATAATAATATTTCTTAAAAATATAGAAAAATCCATTCCTGAATTATTAGAACTTATTAACATATTTGGAAAATTCTCAGGATATAAATTAAACCAATCAAAATCATCAATAATGCTTTTAAATCCATTAGAAAGTAGAAGCCCCCCTAAAACTGCCACCCAATTTAAAACCGTAGATTGTTTTACATATCTGGGCATTCAAATCGTCCCACGCCTCGAAAATATTGCAGCCAGTAATTATGAACCATTAATTCAAGAAATTTCAAAGTCGTTGGATAGGTGGGCACCCATACCAATGTCACTAATAGGGAAAATAAACATCCTTAAAATGAACGTACTGCCGAAACTGTTGTATTTGTTTCAAAATATTCCACTTCCTCCTCCAAGTAGCCTGTTCACTCAGCTTAAAAAACTGTTTGTTAGATTTTTGTGGAATAATAGACGGCCTCGGACTCGACTCTCACTATTGTACTTACCCTTTGATAGAGGGGGACTTAAGTGTCCTAACCCACTCTGGTATTACTGGGCAGCACAGCTGAGAGCAATGATGTTTCACTTCTCAGAAGGAGACGCTCCTCTGTGGAAGGAAATGGAGGAACTCCAACTAAGTATGCACCTTCCTACATACCTATACTCAGCAAGCACTAAAATCCTAAAAAAGAATACAAAAAATCCTATAGTAAAAAATATGATTACAGTGTGGCATCAAGTTAAAAAATATCTGGGAGAAACGTCCTCTCTCTCTGCCTTCAGCCCAATATGGAGAAATGAATCCTTCCCTCCAGGGAAAACAGATGGGGGATTTAAATCTTGGGCTTCCAAAGGACTAAGAAAAATAGGAGATCTTTACAATATGCAAAAGGTTCTGATGACATTTGGAGAAATAGTTGATAAATTTAATATACCACGTAATCACTTTTTTAAATATCTACAGTTGAGAAATTTCATCAGAACGCACCAAAATCAAATGCTATGCTTTCCCGAAATGTCTACCACAGAAAAACTAATGAATGATAATTGTTTAAGGAGGGGTTTAATTTCCAAAATGTATAAACGCCTGGTAGACGGAAGCACAGAATCATCTGCAGGACGACTGGGGGCATGGAGGGAGGACCTGGAGGAAGATCTCTCAGTGGAAAAGTGGGAGGAGGCATGTACTAAAGCACAACTGAGAACTACTAACACCCGCCTAAGACTACTGCAATACAATTGGTTGATGCGAACGTATATAACCCCAGAAAAACTTAACAGATATAACAGTGCTATACCAGATACTTGTATTAAGTGTGAAAAAGCAAAAGGTACACTTTTCCATTGTATTTGGCAATGTACAGAAATACAAAAATTTTGGCAAGAAGTGAAACAATGTTTTCAAAATATTTTACAAATTCAAGTACCCTTAATTCCACAGCTGTTTTTATTAGGTTTATACCCAGATAAATTGAAGATTAAAAAGAATCAACGAGTATTTGTAGATTTAAGTATACTGACAGCAAAGAGAGTAGTAGCCCTCTCATGGAAAAACACCAGGAGACCTACACTGAGCAGGTGGTTGTCTGAGTTATCTTCAACGCTCCCCTTAGAGAAAATTACCTATGCAATAAAACACCAACAGCATCATTTTCATCAGATATGGGACCCCTTCATTTATTATGTGTCAAGAACAGATCTGTCATGTGTGATGGAAGAGTCCGGGGATATGTAAACAGTAGCCCTCTGCAGTAATCAATAGAATAGAAATGTGTGTGGGGGTCTATCTTTTCCCCCTTTTTGCAATATAGTGAATTGAAATGGACTAGAACTCATTATCTTGACCCCCAACTAAGAGACAGAGTATTTTGATGTGTTTGTGTTTGTTTAATACATGTTATTGTATTTTTGTTATGTTGTGAAAAAAAATGAAAAATAAAAAATAAAAAGATTGTTGGTAAAAAAAAAGCCTTTTAGGCATTTTCACAGTGAGATCGATTCATTTCAGCCGAGAAATGCAATTTTGATGATAACTCCTCAACCGCTGCACAGAAATGAACCAAACTTCACCCAATAGTGTATTGTATCACAATCTAGTAGTTACATTTGGAAATTTGGTTCTAGGACATTTGGTTTGAGCGCAATCCTCATACTTATTTCAAAAAGCCATTTAGGCCTTTTCACAGTGAGATCTATTCAATTCAGCCGAGAAATGCAATTTTGATGATAACTCCTAAACTGCTGCGCAGAAGTGAACCAAACTTCACCCAGTAGTGTATTGTATCACAATCTAGTAGTTACATTTGGAAATTTGGTTCTAGGACATTTGGTTTGAGCGCAATTCTCAAACTTATTTCAAAAAAGCCTTTTAGTTATTTTTACAGTGAGAACTATTCATTTCAGCCGAGAAATGCAATTTTGATGATAACTCCTAAACCGCTGCGCACAAATGAACCAAACTTCACCCAATAGTGTATTGTATTACCATCTAGTAGTTACATTTGGAAATTTGGTTCTAGGACATTTGGTTTGAGCGCAATCCTCAAACTTATTTCAAAAAAGCCTTTTAGGCATTTTCACAGTGAGATCGATTCATTTCAGCCGAGAAATGTAATTTTGATAACTCCCAAACCGCTGCGCAGAAGTGAACCAAACTTCACCCAATAGTGTATTGTATCACAATCTAGTAGTTACATTTGGAAATTTGGTTCTAGGACATTTGGTTTGAGCGCAATCCTCAAACTTATTTCAAAAAAGCCTTTTAGGCATTTTCACAGTGAGATCTATTCATTTCAGCCGAGAAATGCAATTTTGATGATAACTCCTAAACCCCTGCGCAGAAATGAACCAAACTTCACCCAATAGTGTATTGTATTACAATCTAGTAGTTACATTTGGAAATTTGGTTCTAGGACATTTGGTTTAAACGCAATCCTCAAACTTATTTCAAAAAAGCCTTTTAGTTATTTTCACAGTGAGATCTATTCATTTCAGCCGAGAAATGCAATTTTGATGATAACTCCTAAACCGCTGCGCAGAAATGAACCAAACTTCACCCAATAGTGTATTGTATCACAATCTAGTAGTTACATTTGGAAATTTGGTTATAGGACATTTGGTTTAAGCGCAATCCTCAAACTTATTTCAAAAAAGCCTTTTAGTTATTTTCACAGTGAGATCTATTCATTTCAGTCGAGAAATGCAATTTTGATGATAACTCCTAAACCGCTGCGCAGAAATGAACCAAACTTCACCCAATAGTGTATTGTATTACAATCTAGTAGTTACATTTGGAAATTTGGTTCTAGGACATTTGGTTTGAGCGCAATCCTCATACTTAGTTCAAAAAAGCCATTTAGGCCTTTTCACAGTGAGATCTATTCATTTCAGCCGAGAAATGTAATTTTGATGATAACTCCCAAAGCGCTGCGCAGAAAAGAACCAAATTTCACCCAATGGTGTATTGTATTACAATCTAGTAGTTACATTTGGAAATTTGGTTCTAGGACATTTGGTTTGAGCGCAATCATCAAACTTAGTTCAAAAATGCCATTTACGCCTTTTCACAGTGAGATCTATTCATTTCAGCCGAGAAATGCAATTTTGATGATAACTGCTAAACGGCTGCGCAGAAGTGAACTAAACTTCACCCAATAGTGTATTGTATTACAATCTAGTAGTTACATTTGGAAATTTGGTTCTAGGACATTTGGTTTGAGCGCAATCATCAAACTTAGTTCAAAAATGCCATTTACGCCTTTTCACAGTGAGATCTATTCATTTCAGCCGAGAAATGCAATTTTGATGATAACTCCTAAACGGCTGCGCAGAAGTGAACTAAACTTCACCCAATAGTGTATTGTATTACAATCTAGTAGTTACATTTGGAAATTTGGTTCTAGGACATTTGGTTTGAGCGCAATCCTCAAACTTAGTTCAAAAAAGCCATTTAGGCCTTTTCACTGTGAGATCTATTCATTTCAGCCGAGAAATGCAATTTTGATGATAACTCCTAAACCGCTGCGCAGAAGTGAACCAAACTTCACCCAATAGTGTATTATATTACAATCTAGTAGTTACATTTGGAAATTTGGTTCTAGGACATTTGGTTTGAGCGTAATCCTCAAACTTAATTCAAAAATGCCATTTACGCCTTCTGACAGCGAGATCTATTCATTTCAGCCGAGAAATGTAATTTTGATGATAACTCCCAAACCGCTGCGCAGAATTGAACCAAACTTCACCCAATAGTGTATTGTATCACAATCTAGTAGTTACATTTGGAAATTTGGTTCTAGGACATTTGGTTTGAGCGCAATCCTCAAACTTAGTTCAAAAATGCCATTTACGCCTTTTCACAGTGAGATCTATTCATTTCAGCCAAGAAATGCAATTTTGATGATAACTCCTAAACCGCTGCGCAGAAGTGAACCAAACTTCACCCAATAGTGTATTTTATCACAATCTAGTAGTTACATTTGGAAATTTGGTTCTAGGACATTTGGTTTGAGCGCAACCCTAAAACTTAGTTCAAAAAAGCCATTTACGCCTTCTGACAGCGAGATCTATTCATTTCAGCCGAGAAATGTAATTTTGATGATAACTCACAAACCGCTGCGCAGAAGTGAACCAAACTTCACCCAGTAATGTATTGTATCAGAATCTAGTAGTTACATTTGGAAATTTGGTTCTAGGACATTTGGTTTGAGCGCAATCCTCAAACTTAGTTCAAAAAAGCCATTTAGGCCTTTTCACAGTGAGATCGATTCATTTCAGCCGAGAAATGGAATTTTGATGATAACTCCTAAACTGCTGAGCAGAAGTCAACCAAACTTCACCCAATAGTGTATTGTATCACAATCTAGTAGTTACATTTGGAAATTTGGTTCTAGGACATTTGGTTTGAGCGCAATCCTCATACTTATTTCAAAAAGCCATTTAGGCCTTTTCACAGTGAGATCTATTCATTTCAGCCGAGAAATGTAATTTTGATGATAACTCCCAAACCGCTGCGCAGAAGTGAACCAAACTTCACCCAATAGTGTATTGTATCACAATCTAGTAGTTACATTTGGAAATTTGGTTCTAGGACATTTGGTTTGAGCGCAATCCTCAAACTTATTTCAAAAAAGCCTTTTAGGCATTTTCACAGTGAGATCTATTCATTTCAGTCGAGAAATGCAATTTTGATGATAACTCCTAAACTGCTGCGCAGAAGTGAACCAAACTTCACCCAATAGTGTATTGTATCACAATCTAGTAGTTACATTTGGAAATTTGGTTCTAAGACATTTGGTTTGAGCGCAATCCTCAAACTTATTTCAAAAAAACCTTTTAGGCATTTTCACAGTGAGATCTATTCATTTCAGTCGAGAAATGCAATGTTGATGATAACTCCTAAACCGCTGCGCAGAAATGAACCAAACTTCACCCAATAGTGTATTGTATTACAATCTAGTAGTTACATTTGGAAATTTGGTTCTAGGACATTTGGTTTGAGCGCAATCCTCATACTTAGTTCAAAAAAGCCATTTAGGCCTTTTCACAGTGAGATCTATTCATTTCAGCCGAGAAATGCAATTTTGATGATAACTCCTAAACTGCTGCGCAGAAGTCAACCAAACTTCACCCAATAGTGCATTGTATCACAATCTAGTAGTTACATTTGGAAATTTGGTTCTAGGACATTTGGTTTGAGCGCAATCCTCATACTTATTTCAAAAAGCCATTTAGGCCTTTTCACAGTGAGATCTATTCATTTCAGCCGAGAAATGCAATTTTGATGATAACTCCTAAACTGCTGCGCAGAAGCTAACCAAACTTCACCCAGTAGTGTATTGTATCACAATCTAGTAGTTACATTTGGAAATTTGGTTCTAGGACATTTGGTTTGAGCGCAATCCTCAAACTTATTTCAAAAAAGCCTTTTAGTTATTTTCACAGTGAGATCTATTCATTTCAGCCGAGAAATGCAATTTTGATGATAACTCCTAAACCGCTGCGCAGAAATGAACCAAACTTCACCCAATAGTGTATTGTATCACAATCTAGTGGTTACATTTGGAAATTTGGTTCTAGGACATTTGGTTTGAGCGCAATCCTCATACTTATTTCAAAAAGCCATTTAGGCCTTTTCACAGTGAGATCTATTCATTTCAGCCGAGAAATGTAATTTTGATGATAACTCCCAAACCGCTGCGCAGAAGTGAACCAAACTTCACCCAATAGTGTATTGTATCACAATCTAGTAGTTACATTTGGAAATTTGGTTCTAGGACATTTGGTTTGAGCGCAATCCTCAAACTTATTTCAAAAAAGCCTTTTAGGCATTTTCACAGTGAGATCTATTCATTTCAGTCGAGAAATGCAATGTTGATGATAACTCCTAAACCGCTGCGCAGAAATGAACCAAACTTCACCCAATAGTGTATTGTATTACAATCTAGTAGTTACATTTGGAAATTTGGTTCTAGGACATTTGGTTTGAGCGCAATCCTCATACTTATTTCAAAAAAGCCATTTAGGCCTTTTCACAGTGAGATCTATTCATTTCAGCCGAGAAATGCAATTTTGATGATAACTCCCAAACCGCTGCGCAGAAATGAACCAAACTTCACCCAATAGTGTATTGTATCACAATCTAGTAGTTACAATTGGAAATTTGGTTCTAGGACTTTTGGTTTGAGCGCAATCCTCAAACTTAGTTCAAAAAAGCAATTTACGCCTTCTGACAGCGAGATCTATTCATTTCAGCCGAGAAATGTAATTTTGATGATAACTCCTAAACCGCTGCGCAGAAATGAACCAAACTTCACCCAATAGTGTATTGTATCACAATCTAGTAGTTACATTTGGAAATTTGGTTCTAGGACATTTGGTTTGAGCGCAATCCTCAAACTTATTTCAAAAATGCCATTTACGCCTTTTCACAGTGAGATCTATTCATTTCAGCCGAGAAATGCAATTTTGATGATAACTCCTAAACTGCTGCGCAGAAGTCAACCAAACTTCACCCAATAGTGTATTGTATCACAATCTAGTAGTTACATTTGGAAATTTGGTTCTAGGACATTTGGTTTGAGCGCAATCTTCATACTTATTTCAAAAAGCCATTTAGGCCTTTTCACAGTGAGATCTATTCATTTCAGCCGAGAAATGCAATTTTGATGATAACTCCTAAACTGCTGCGCAGAAGCTAACCAAACTTCACCCAGTAGTGTATTGTATCACAATCTAGTAGTTACATTTGGAAATTTGGTTCTAGGACATTTGGTTTGAGAGCAATCCTCAAACTTATTTCAAAAAAGCCTTTTAGTTATTTTCACAGTGAGATCTATTCATTTCAGCCGAGAAATGCAATTTTGATGATAACTCCTAAACCGCTGCGCAGAAATGAACCAAACTTCACCCAATAGTGTATTGTATCACAATCTAGTGGTTACATTTGGAAATTTGGTTCTAGGACATTTGGTTTGAGCGCAATCCTCAAACTTATTTCAAAAAAGCCTTTTAGGCATTTTCACAGTGAGATCTATTCATTTCAGCCGAGAAATGGAATTTTGATGATAACTCCCAAACCGCTGCGCAGAAGTGAACCAAACTTCACCCAATAGTGTATTGTATCACAATCTAGTAGTTACATTTGGAAATTTGGTTCTAGGACATTTGGTTTGAGCGCAATCCTCATACTTATTTCAAAAAGCCATTTAGGCCTTTTCACAGTGAGATCTAGTCATTTCAGCCGAGAAATGCAATTTTGATGAAAACTCCTAAACTGCTGCGCAGAAGTGAACCAAACTTCACCCAGTAGTGTATTGTATCACAATCTAGTAGTTACATTTGGAAATTTGGTTCGAGGACATTTGGTTTGAGCGCAATCCTCATACTTATTTCAAAAAGCCATTTAGGCCTTTTCACAGTGAGATCTATTCATTTCAGCCGAGAAATGTAATTTTGATGATAACTCCCAAACCGCTGCGCAGAAGTGAACCAAACTTCACCCAATAGTGTATTGTATCACAATCTAGTAGTTACATTTGGAAATTTGGTTCTAGGACATTTGGTTTGAGCGCAATCCTCAAACTTATTTCAAAAAAGCCTTTTAGGCATTTTCACAGTGAGATCTATTCATTTCAGTCGAGAAATGCAATTTTGATGATAACTCCTAAACTGCTGCGCAGAAGTGAACCAAACTTCACCCAATAGTGTAATGTATCACAATCTAGTAGTTACATTTGGAAATTTGGTTCTAAGACATTTGGTTTGAGCGCAATCCTCAAACTTATTTCAAAAAAGCCTTTTAGGCATTTTCACAGTGAGATCTAATCATTTCAGTCGAGAAATGCAATGTTGATGATAACTCCTAAACCGCTGCGCAGAAATGAACCAAACTTCACCCAATAGTGTATTGTATTACAATCTAGTAGTTACATTTGGAAATTTGGTTCTAGGACATTTGGTTTGAGCGCAATCCTCATACTTAGTTCAAAAAAGCCATTTAGGCCTTTTCACAGTGAGATCTATTCATTTCAGCCGAGAAATGCAATTTTGATGATAACTCCTAAACCGCTGCGCAGAAGTGAACCAAACTTCACCCAATCGTGTATTGTATTACAATCTAGTAGTTACATTTGGAAATTTGGTTCTAGGACATTTGGTTTGAGCGTAATCCTCAAACTTAATTCAAAAATGCCATTTACGCCTTCTGACAGCGAGATCTATTCATTTCAGCCGAGAAATGTAATTTTGATGATAACTCCCAAACCGCTGCGCAGAAGTGAACCAAACTTCACCCAATAGTGTATTGTATTACAATCTAGTAGTTACATTTGGAAATTTGGTTCTAGGACATTTGGTTTGAGCGCAATCCTCATACTTAGTTCAAAAAAGCCATTTAGGCCTTTTCACAGTGAGATCTATTCATTTCAGCCGAGAAATGCAATTTTGATGA
Organism: Corythoichthys intestinalis; assembly: GCF_030265065.1. Taxonomy (NCBI): domain Eukaryota; kingdom Metazoa; phylum Chordata; class Actinopteri; order Syngnathiformes; family Syngnathidae; genus Corythoichthys; species Corythoichthys intestinalis. The sequence goes on along the minus strand of NC_080414.1, from coordinate 39,188,349 downwards.
TAACTCCTAAACTGCTGCGCAGAAGTCAACCAAACTTCACCCAATAGTGTATTGTATCACAATCTAGTAGTTACATTTGGAAATTTGGTTCTAGGACATTTGGTTTGAGCGCAATCCTCATACTTATTTCAAAAAGCCTTTTAGGCCTTTTCACAGTTAGATCTATTCATTTCAGCCGAGAAATGCAATTTTGATGATAACTCCTAAACCGCTGCGCAGAAGTGAACCAAACTTCACCCAATCGTGTATTGTATTACAATCTAGTAGTTACATTTGGAAATTTGGTTCTAGGACATTTGGTTTGAGCGTAATCCTCAAACTTAATTCAAAAATGCCATTTACGCCTTCTGACAGCGAGATCTATTCATTTCAGCCGAGAAATGTAATTTTGATGATAACTCCCAAACCGCTGCGCAGAAGTGAACCAAACTTCACCCAGTAGTGTATTGTATCAGAATCTAGTAGTTACATTTGGAAATTTGGTTCTAGGACATTTGGTTTGAGCGCAATCCTCAAACTTAGTTCAAAAAAGCCATTTAGGCCTTTTCACAGTGAGATCGATTCATTTCAGCCGAGAAATGTAATTTTGATAACTCCCAAACCGCTGCGCAGAAGTGAACCAAACTTCACCCAATAGTGTATTGTATCACAATCTAGTAGTTACATTTGGAAATTTGGTTCTAGGACATTTGGTTTGAGCGTAATCCTCAAACTTAATTCAAAAATGCCATTAACGCTTCTGACAGTGAGATCTATTCATTTCAGCCGAGAAATGCAATTTTGATGATAACTCCTAAACGGCTGCGCAGAAGTGAACTAAACTTCACCCAATAGTGTATTGTATTACAATCTAGTAGTTACATTTGGAAATTTGGTTCTAGGACATTTGGTTTGAGCGCAATCATCAAACTTAGTTCAAAAATGCCATTTACGCCTTTTCACAGTGAGATCTATTCATTTCAGCCGAGAAATGCAATTTTGATGATAACTCCTAAACCGCTGCGCAGAAGTGAACCAAACTTCACCCAATCGTGTATTGTATTACAATCTAGTAGTTACATTTGGAAATTTGGTTCTAGGACATTTGGTTTGAGCGTAATCCTCAAACTTAATTCAAAAATGCCATTTACGCCTTCTGACAGCGAGATCTATTCATTTCAGCCGAGAAATATAATTTTGATGATAACTCCCAAACCGCTGCGCAGAAGTCAACCAAACTTCACCCAATAGTGTATTGTATGACAAACTAGTAGTTACATTTGGAAATGTGGTTCTAGGACATTTGGTTTGAGCGCAATCCTCAAACTTAGTTCAAAAAAGCCATTTAGGCCTTTTCACAGTGAGATCTATTCATTTCAGCCGAGAAATGCAATTTTGATGATAACTCCTAAACCGCTGCGCAGAAGTGAACCAAACTTCACCCAATAGTGTATTGTATCACAATCTAGTAGTTACATTTGGTTCTAGGACATTTGGTTTGAGCGCAACCCTCAAACTTAGTTCAAAAAAGCCATTCACGCCTTCTGACAGCGAGATCTATTCATTTCAGCCGAGAAGTGTAATTTTGATGATAACTCCCAAACCGCTGCGCAGAAGTGAACCAAACTTCACCCAGTAGTGTATTGTATCAGAATCTAGTAGTTACATTTGGAAATTTGGTTCTAGGACATTTGGTTTGAGCGCAATCCTCAAACTTAGTTCAAAAAAGCCATTTAGGCCTTTTCACAGTGAGATCGATTCATTTCAGCCGAGAAATGTAATTTTGATAACTCCCAAACCGCTGCGCAGAAGTGAACCAAACTTCACCCAATAGTGTATTGTATCACAATCTAGTAGTTACATTTGGAAATTTGGTTCTAGGACATTTGGTTTGAGCGCAATCCTCAAACATATTTCAAAAAAGCCTTTTAGGCATTTTCACAGTGAGATCTATTCATTTCAGCCGAGAAATGCAATTTTGATGATAACTCCTAAACCCCTGCGCAGAAATGAACCAAACTTCACCCAATAGTGTATTGTATTACAATCTAGTAGTTACATTTGGAAATTTGGTTCTAGGACATTTGGTTTAAACGCAATCCTCAAACTTATTTCACAAAAGCCTTTTAGTTATTTTCACAGTGAGATCTATTCATTTCACCCGAGAAATGCAATTTTGATGATAACTCCTAAACCGCTGCGCAGAAATGAACCAAACTTCACCCAATAGTGTATTGTATCACAATCTAGTAGTTACATTTGGAAATTTGGTTCTAGGACATTTGGTTTGAGCGCAATCCTCAAACTTATTTCAAAAAAGCCTTTTAGTTATTTTCACAGTGAGATCTATTCATTTCAGTCGAGAAATGCAATTTTGATGATAACTCCTAAACCGCTGCGCAGAAATGAACCAAACTTCACCCAATAGTGTATTGGATCACAATCTAGTAGTTACATTTGGAAATTTGGTTCTAGTACATTTGGTTTGAGCGCAATCCTCATACTTATTTCAAAAAGCCATTTAGGCCTTTTCACAGTGAGATCTATTCATTTCAGCCGAGAAATGCAATTTTGATGATAACTCCCAAACCGCTGCGCAGAAATGAACCAAACTTCACCCAATAGTGTATTGTATCACAATCTAGTAGTTACAATTGGAAATTTGGTTCTAGGACTTTTGGTTTGAGCGCAATCCTCAAACTTAGTTCAAAAAAGCAATTTACGCCTTCTGACAGCGAGATCTATTCATTTCAGCCGAGAAATGTAATTTTGATGATAACTCCCAAACCGCTGCGCAAAAGTGAACCAAACTTCACCCAATAGTATCACAATCTAGTAGTTACATTTGGAAATTTGGTTCTAGGACATTTGGTTTGAGCGCAATCCTCATACTTAGTTCAAAAAAGCCATTTAGGCCTTTTCACAGTGAGATCTATTCATTTCAGCCGAGAAATGCAATTTTGATGATAACTCCTAAACCGCTGCGCAGAAGTGAACTAAACTTCACCCAATAGTGTATTGTATTACAATCTAGTAGTTACATTTGGAAATTTGGTTCTAGGACATTTGGTTTGAGCGCAATCATCAAACTTAGTTCAAAAATGCCATTTACGCCTTTTCACAGTGAGATCTATTCATTTCAGCCGAGAAATGCAATTTTGATGATAACTCCTAAACGGCTGCGCAGAAGTGAACTAAACTTCACCCAATAGTGTATTGTATTACAATCTAGTAGTTACATTTGGAAATTTGGTTCTAGGACATTTGGTTTGAGCGCAATCCTCAAACTTAGTTCAAAAAAGCCATTTAGGCCTTTTCACTGTGAGATCTATTCATTTCAGCCGAGAAATTCAATTTTGATGATAACTCCTAAACCGCTGCGCAGAAATGAACCAAACTTCACCCAATAGTGTATTGCATTACAATCTAGTAGTTACATTTGAAAATTTTGTTCTAGGACATTTGGTTTGAGCGCAATCCTCATACTTAGTTCAAAAAAGCCATTTAGGCCTTTTCACAGTGAGATCTATTCATTTCAGCCGAGAAATGCAATTTTGATGATAACTCCTAAACCGCTGCGCAGAAGTGAACCAAACTTCACCCAATCGTGTATTGTATTACAATCTAGTAGTTACATTTGGAAATTTGGTTCTAGGACATTTGGTTTGAGCGTAATCCTCAAACTTAATTCAAAAATGCCATTTACGCCTTCTGACAGCGAGATCTATTCATTTCAGCCGAGAAATGTAATTTTGATGATAACTCCCAAACCGCTGCGCAGAATTGAACCAAACTTCACCCAATAGTGTATTGTATCACAATCTAGTAGTTACATTTGGAAATTTGGTTCTAGGACATTTGGTTTGAGCGCAATCCTCAAACTTAGTTCAAAAATGCCATTTACGCCTTTTCACAGTGAGATCTATTCATTTCAGCCGAGAAATGCAATTTTGATGATAACTCCTAAACCGCTGCGCAGAAATGAACCAAACTTCACCCAATAGTGTATTGCATTACAATCTAGTAGTTACATTTGAAAATTTTGTTCTAGGACATTTGGTTTGAGCGCAATCCTCAAACTTAGTTCAAAAAAGCAATTTACGCCTTCTGAGAGCGAGATCTATTCATTTCAGCCGAGAAATGTAATTTTGATGATAACTCCCAAACCGCTGCGCAAAAGTGAACCAAACTTCACCCAATAGTATCACAATCTAGTAGTTACATTTGGAAATTTGGCTCTAGGACATTTGGTTTGAGCGCAATCCTCATACTTAGATCAAAAAAGCCATTTAGGCCTTTTCACAGTGAGATCTATTCATTTCAGCCGAGAAATGCAATTTTGATGATAACTCCTAAACCGCTGCGCAGAAGTGAACCAAACTTCACCCAATAGTGTATTATATTACAATCTAGTAGTTACATTTGGAAATTTGGTTCTAGGACATTTGGTTTGAGCGTAATCCTCAAACTTAATTCAAAAATGCCATTTACGCCTTCTGACAGCGAGATCTATTCATTTCAGCCGAGAAATGTAATTTTGATGATAACTCCCAAACCGCTGCGCAGAATTGAACCAAACTTCACCCAATAGTGTATTGTATCACAATCTAGTAGTTACATTTGGAAATTTGGTTCTAGGACATTTGGTTTGAGCGCAATCCTCAAACTTAGTTCAAAAAAGCCTTTTAGTTATTTTCACAGTGAGATCTATTCATTTCAGCCGAGAAATGCAATTTTGATGATAACTCCTAAACCGCTGCGCACAAATGAACCAAACTTCACCCAATAGTGTATTGTATTACCATCTAGTAGTTACATTTGGAAATTTGGTTCTAGGACATTTGGTTTGAGCGCAATCCTCAAACTTATTTCAAAAAAGCCTTTTAGGCATTTTCACAGTGAGATCGATTCATTTCAGCCGAGAAATGTAATTTTGATAACTCCCAAACCGCTGCGCAGAAGTGAACCAAACTTCACCCAATAGTGTATTGTATCACAATCTAGTAGTTACATTTGGAAATTTGGTTCTAGGACATTTGGTTTGAGCGCAATCCTCAAACGTATTTCAAAAAAGCCTTTTAGGCATTTTCACAGTGAGATTTATTCATTTCAGCCGAGAAATGCAATTTTGATGATAACTCCTCAACCGCTGCGCAGAAATGAACCAAACTTCACCCAATAGTGTATTGTATCACAATCTAGTAGTTACATTTGGAAATTTGGTTCTAGGACATTTGGTTTGAGCGCAACCCTCAAACTTAGTTCAAAAAAGCCATTTACGGCTTCTGACAGCGAGATCTATTCATTTCAGCCGAGAAATGCAATTTTGATGATAACTCCTAAACTGCTGCGCAGAAGTGAACCAAACTTCACCCAGTAGTGTATTGTATCAGAATCTAGTAGTTACATTTGGAAATTTGGTTCTAGGACATTTGGTTTGAGCGCAATCCTCAAACTTATTTCAAAAAAGCCTTTTAGTTATTTTCACAGTGAGATCTATTCATTTCAGCCGAGAAATGCAATTTTGATGATAACTCCTAAACCGCTGCGCACAAATGAACCAAACTTCACCCAATAGTGTATTGTATTACCATCTAGTAGTTACATTTGGAAATTTGGTTCTAGGACATTTGGTTTGAGCGCAATCCTCAAACTTATTTCAAAAAAGCCTTTTAGGCATTTTCACAGTGAGATCGATTCATTTCAGCCGAGAAATGCAATTTTGATGATAACTCCTCAACCGCTGCGCAGAAATGAACCAAACTTCACCCAATAGTGTATTGTATCACAATCTAGTAGTTACATTTGGAAATTTGGTTCTAGGACATTTGGTTTGAGCGCAATCCTCATACTTATTTCAAAAAGCCATTTAGGCCTTTTCACAGTGAGATCTATTCAATTCAGCCGAGAAATGCAATTTTGATGATAACTCCTAAACTGCTGCGCAGAAGTGAACCAAACTTCACCCAGTAGTGTATTGTATCACAATCTAGTAGTTACATTTGGAAATTTGGTTCTAGGACATTTGGTTTGAGCGCAATATTCAAACTTATTTCAAAAAAGCCTTTTAGTTTTTTTTACAGTGAGATCTATTCTTTTCAGCCGAGAAATGCAATTTTGATGATAACTCCTAAACCGCTGCGCACAAATGAACCAAACTTCACCCAATAGTGTATTGTATTACCATCTAGTAGTTACATTTGGAAATTTGGTTCTAGGACATTTGGTTTGAGCGCAATCCTCAAACTTATTTCAAAAAAGCCTTTTAGGCATTTTCACAGTGAGATCGATTCATTTCAGCCGAGAAATGCAATTTTGATGATAACTCCTCAACCGCTGCACAGAAATGAACCAAACTTCACCCAATAGTGTATTGTATCACAATCTAGTAGTTACATTTGGAAATTTGGTTCTAGGACATTTGGTTTGAGCGCAATCCTCATACTTATTTCAAAAAGCCATTTAGGCCTTTTCACAGTGAGATCTATTCAATTCAGCCGAGAAATGCAATTTTGATGATAACTCCTAAACTGCTGCGCAGAAGTGAACCAAACTTCACCCAGTAGTGTATTGTATCACAATCTAGTAGTTACATTTGGAAATTTGGTTCTAGGACATTTGGTTTGAGCGCAATCCTCAAACTTATTTCAAAAAAGCCTTTTAGTTATTTTCACAGTGAGATCTATTCATTTCAGCCGAGAAATGCAATTTTGATGATAACTCCTAAACCGCTGCGCACAAATGAACCAAACTTCACCCAATAGTGTATTGTATTACCATCTAGTAGTTACATTTGGAAATTTGGTTCTAGGAAATTTGGTTTGAGCGCAATCCTCAAACTTATTTCAAAAAAGCCTTTTAGGCTTTTTCACAGTGAGATCGATTCATTTCAGCCGAGAAATGTAATTTTGATAACTCCCAAACCGCTGCGCAGAAGTGAACCAAACTTCACCCAATAGTGTATTGTATCACAATCTAGTAGTTACATTTGGAAATTTGGTTCTAGGACATTTGGTTTAAGCGCAATCCTCAAACTTATTTCAAAAAAGCCTTTTAGGCATTTTCACAGTGAAATCTATTCATTTCAGCCGAGAAATGCAATTTTGATGATAACTCCTCAACCGCTGCGCAGAAATGAACCAAACTTCACCCAATAGTGTATTGTATCACAATCTAGTAGTTACATTTGGAAATTTGGTTCTAGGACATTTGGTTTGAGCGCAATCCTCATACTTATTTCAAAAAGCCATTTAGGCCTTTTCACAGTGAGATCTATTCAATTCAGCCGAGAAATGCAATTTTGATGATAACTCCTAAACCGCTGCGCAGAAATGAACCAAACTTCACCCAATAGTGTATTGCATTACAATCTAGTAGTTACATTTGAAAATTTTGTTCTAGGACATTTGGTTTGAGCGCAATCCTCAAACTTAGTTCAAAAAAGCAATTTACGCCTTCTGAGAGCGAGATCTGTTCATTTCAGCCGAGAAATGTAATTTTGATGATAACTCCCAAACCGCTGCGCAAAAGTGAACCAAACTTCACCCAATAGTATCACAATCTAGTAGTTACATTTGGAAATTTGGCTCTAGGACATTTGGTTTGAGCGCAATCCTCATACTTAGATCAAAAAAGCCATTTAGGCCTTTTCACAGTGAGATCTATTCATTTCAGCCGAGAAATGCAATTTTGATGATAACTCCTAAACCGCTGCGCAGAAGTGAACCAAACTTCACCCAATAGTGTATTATATTACAATCTAGTAGTTACATTTGGAAATTTGGTTCTAGGACATTTGGTTTGAGCGTAATCCTCAAACTTAATTCAAAAATGCCATTTACGCCTTCTGACAGCGAGATCTATTCATTTCAGCCGAGAAATGTAATTTTGATGATAACTCCCAAACCGCTGCGCAGAATTGAACCAAACTTCACCCAATAGTGTATTGTATCACAATCTAGTAGTTACATTTGGAAATTTGGTTCTAGGACATTTGGTTTGAGCGCAATCCTCAAACTTAGTTCAAAAAAGCCTTTTAGTTATTTTCACAGTGAGATCTATTCATTTCAGCCGAGAAATGCAATTTTGATGATAACTCCTAAACCGCTGCGCACAAATGAACCAAACTTCACCCAATAGTGTATTGTATTACCATCTAGTAGTTACATTTGGAAATTTGGTTCTAGGACATTTGGTTTGAGCGCAATCCTCAAACTTATTTCAAAAAAGCCTTTTAGGCATTTTCACAGTGAGATCGATTCATTTCAGCCGAGAAATGTAATTTTGATAACTCCCAAACCGCTGCGCAGAAGTGAACCAAACTTCACCCAATAGTGTATTGTATCACAATCTAGTAGTTACATTTGGAAATTTGGTTCTAGGACATTTGGTTTAAGCGCAATCCTCAAACTTATTTCAAAAAAGCCTTTTAGGCATTTTCACAGTGAGATTTATTCATTTCAGCCGAGAAATGCAATTTTGATGATAACTCCTCAACCGCTGCGCAGAAATGAACCAAACTTCACCCAATAGTGTATTGTATCACAATCTAGTAGTTACATTTGGAAATTTGGTTCTAGGACATTTGGTTTGAGCGCAACCCTCAAACTTAGTTCAAAAAAGCCATTTACGGCTTCTGACAGCGAGATCTATTCATTTCAGCCGAGAAATGCAATTTTGATGATAACTCCTAAACTGCTGCGCAGAGGTGAACCAAACTTCACCCAGTAGTGTATTGTATCAGAATCTAGTAGTTACATTTGGAAATTTGGTTCTAGGACATTTGGTTTGAGCGCAATCCTCAAACTTATTTCAAAAAAGCCTTTTAGTTATTTTCACAGTGAGATCTATTCATTTCAGCCGAGAAATGCAATTTTGATGATAACTCCTAAACCGCTGCGCACAAATGAACCAAACTTCACCCAATAGTGTATTGTATTACCATCTAGTAGTTACATTTGGAAATTTGGTTCTAGGACATTTGGTTTGAGCGCAATCCTCAAACTTATTTCAAAAAAGCCTTTTAGGCATTTTCACAGTGAGATCGATTCATTTCAGCCGAGAAATGCAATTTTGATGATAACTCCTAAACCGCTGCGCACAAATGAACCAAACTTCACCCAATAGTGTATTGTATTACCATCTAGTAGTTACATTTGGAAATTTGGTTCTAGGACATTTGGTTTGAGCGCAATCCTCAAACTTATTTCAAAAAAGCCTTTTAGGCATTTTCACAGTGAGATCGATTCATTTCAGCCGAGAAATGCAATTTTGATGATAACTCCTCAACCGCTGCACAGAAATGAACCAAACTTCACCCAATAGTGTATTGTATCACAATCTAGTAGTTACATTTGGAAATTTGGTTCTAGGACATTTGGTTTGAGCGCAATCCTCATACTTATTTCAAAAAGCCATTTAGGCCTTTTCACAGTGAGATCTATTCAATTCAGCCGAGAAATGCAATTTTGATGATAACTCCTAAACTGCTGCGCAGAAGTGAACCAAACTTCACCCAGTAGTGTATTGTATCACAATCTAGTAGTTACATTTGGAAATTTGGTTCTAGGACATTTGGTTTGAGCGCAATCCTCAAACTTATTTCAAAAAAGCCTTTTAGTTATTTTTACAGTGAGAACTATTCATTTCAGCCGAGAAATGCAATTTTGATGATAACTCCTAAACCGCTGCGCACAAATGAACCAAACTTCACCCAATAGTGTATTGTATTACCATCTAGTAGTTACATTTGGAAATTTGGTTCTAGGACATTTGGTTTGAGCGCAATCCTCAAACTTATTTCAAAAAAGCCTTTTAGGCATTTTCACAGTGAGATCGATTCATTTCAGCCGAGAAATGTAATTTTGATAACTCCCAAAACGCTGCGCAGAAGTGAACCAAACTTCACCCAATAGTGTATTGTATCACAATCTAGTAGTTACATTTGGAAATTTGGTTCTAGGACATTTGGTTTGAGCGCAATCCTCAAACTTATTTCAAAAAAGCCTTTTAGGCATTTTCACAGTGAGATCTATTCATTTCAGCCGAGAAATGCAATTTTGATGATAACTCCTAAACCCCTGCGCAGAAATGAACCAAACTTCACCCAATAGTGTATTGTATTACAATCTAGTAGTTACATTTGGAAATTTGGTTCTAGGACATTTGGTTTAAACGCAATCCTCAAACTTATTTCAAAAAAGCCTTTTAGTTATTTTCACAGTGAGATCTATTCATTTCAGCCGAGAAATGCAATTTTGATGATAACTCCTAAACCGCTGCGCAGAAATGAACCAAACTTCACCCAATAGTGTATTGTATCACAATCTAGTAGTTACATTTGGAAATTTGGTTATAGGACATTTGGTTTAAGCGCAATCCTCAAACTTATTTCAAAAAAGCCTTTTAGTTATTTTCACAGTGAGATCTATTCATTTCAGCCGAGAAATGTAATTTTGATGATAACTCCCAAACCGCTGCGCAAAAGTGAACCAAACTTCACCCAATAGTATCACAATCTAGTAGTTACATTTGGAAATTTGGCTCTAGGACATTTGGTTTGAGCGCAATCCTCATACTTAGATCAAAAAAGCCATTTAGGCCTTTTCACAGTGAGATCTATTCATTTCAGCCGAGAAATGCAATTTTGATGATAACTCCTAAACCGCTGCGCAGAAGTGAACCAAACTTCACCCAATAGTGTATTATATTACAATCTAGTAGTTACATTTGGAAATTTGGTTCTAGGACATTTGGTTTGAGCGTAATCCTCAAACTTAATTCAAAAATGCCATTTACGCCTTCTGACAGCGAGATCTATTCATTTCAGCCGAGAAATGTAATTTTGATGATAACTCCCAAACCGCTGCGCAGAATTGAACCAAACTTCACCCAATAGTGTATTGTATCACAATCTAGTAGTTACATTTGGAAATTTGGTTCTAGGACATTTGGTTTGAGCGCAATCCTCAAACTTAGTTCAAAAAAGCCTTTTAGTTATTTTCACAGTGAGATCTATTCATTTCAGCCGAGAAATGCAATTTTGATGATAACTCCTAAACCGCTGCGCACAAATGAACCAAACTTCACCCAATAGTGTATTGTATTACCATCTAGTAGTTACATTTGGAAATTTGGTTCTAGGACATTTGGTTTGAGCGCAATCCTCAAACTTATTTCAAAAAAGCCTTTTAGGCATTTTCACAGTGAGATCGATTCATTTCAGCCGAGAAATGTAATTTTGATAACTCCCAAACCGCTGCGCAGAAGTGAACCAAACTTCACCCAATAGTGTATTGTATCACAATCTAGTAGTTACATTTGGAAATTTGGTTCTAGGACATTTGGTTTAAGCGCAATCCTCAAACTTATTTCAAAAAAGCCTTTTAGGCATTTTCACAGTGAGATTTATTCATTTCAGCCGAGAAATGCAATTTTGATGATAACTCCTCAACCGCTGCGCAGAAATGAACCAAACTTCACCCAATAGTGTATTGTATCACAATCTAGTAGTTACATTTGGAAATTTGGTTCTAGGACATTTGGTTTGAGCGCAACCCTCAAACTTAGTTCAAAAAAGCCATTTACGGCTTCTGACAGCGAGATCTATTCATTTCAGCCGAGAAATGCAATTTTGATGATAACTCCTAAACTGCTGCGCAGAAGTGAACCAAACTTCACCCAGTAGTGTATTGTATCAGAATCTAGTAGTTACATTTGGAAATTTGGTTCTAGGACATTTGGTTTGAGCGCAATCCTCAAACTTATTTCAAAAAAGCCTTTTAGTTATTTTCACAGTGAGATCTATTCATTTCAGCCGAGAAATGCAATTTTGATGATAACTCCTAAACCGCTGCGCACAAATGAACCAAACTTCACCCAATAGTGTATTGTATTACCATCTAGTAGTTACATTTGGAAATTTGGTTCTAGGACATTTGGTTTGAGCGCAATCCTCAAACTTATTTCAAAAAAGCCTTTTAGGCATTTTCACAGTGAGATCGATTCATTTCAGCCGAGAAATGCAATTTTGATGATAACTCCTAAACCGCTGCGCACAAATGAACCAAACTTCACCCAATAGTGTATTGTATTACCATCTAGTAGTTACATTTGGAAATTTGGTTCTAGGACATTTGGTTTGAGCGCAATCCTCAAACTTATTTCAAAAAAGCCTTTTAGGCATTTTCACAGTGAGATCGATTCATTTCAGCCGAGAAATGCAATTTTGATGATAACTCCTCAACCGCTGCACAGAAATGAACCAAACTTCACCCAATAGTGTATTGTATCACAATCTAGTAGTTACATTTGGAAATTTGGTTCTAGGACATTTGGTTTGAGCGCAATCCTCATACTTATTTCAAAAAGCCATTTAGGCCTTTTCACAGTGAGATCTATTCAATTCAGCCGAGAAATGCAATTTTGATGATAACTCCTAAACTGCTGCGCAGAAGTGAACCAAACTTCACCCAGTAGTGTATTGTATCACAATCTAGTAGTTACATTTGGAAATTTGGTTCTAGGACATTTGGTTTGAGCGCAATCCTCAAACTTATTTCAAAAAAGCCTTTTAGTTATTTTTACAGTGAGAACTATTCATTTCAGCCGAGAAATGCAATTTTGATGATAACTCCTAAACCGCTGCGCACAAATGAACCAAACTTCACCCAATAGTGTATTGTATTACCATCTAGTAGTTACATTTGGAAATTTGGTTCTAGGACATTTGGTTTGAGCGCAATCCTCAAACTTATTTCAAAAAAGCCTTTTAGGCATTTTCACAGTGAGATCGATTCATTTCAGCCGAGAAATGTAATTTTGATAACTCCCAAAACGCTGCGCAGAAGTGAACCAAACTTCACCCAATAGTGTATTGTATCACAATCTAGTAGTTACATTTGGAAATTTGGTTCTAGGACATTTGGTTTGAGCGCAATCCTCAAACTTATTTCAAAAAAGCCTTTTAGGCATTTTCACAGTGAGATCTATTCATTTCAGCCGAGAAATGCAATTTTGATGATAACTCCTAAACCCCTGCGCAGAAATGAACCAAACTTCACCCAATAGTGTATTGTATTACAATCTAGTAGTTACATTTGGAAATTTGGTTCTAGGACATTTGGTTTAAACGCAATCCTCAAACTTATTTCAAAAAAGCCTTTTAGTTATTTTCACAGTGAGATCTATTCATTTCAGCCGAGAAATGCAATTTTGATGATAACTCCTAAACCGCTGCGCAGAAATGAACCAAACTTCACCCAATAGTGTATTGTATCACAATCTAGTAGTTACATTTGGAAATTTGGTTATAGGACATTTGGTTTAAGCGCAATCCTCAAACTTATTTCAAAAAAGCCTTTTAGTTATTTTCACAGTGAGATCTATTCATTTCAGTCGAGAAATGCAATTTTGATGATAACTCCTAAACCGCTGCGCAGAAATGAACCAAACTTCACCCAATAGTGTATTGTATTACAATCTAGTAGTTACATTTGGAAATTTGGTTCTAGGACATTTGGTTTGAGCGCAATCCTCATACTTAGTTCAAAAAAGCCATTTAGGCCTTTTCACAGTGAGATCTATTCATTTCAGCCGAGAAATGTAATTTTGATGATAACTCCCAAACCGCTGCGCAGAAAAGAACCAAATTTCACCCAATGGTGTATTGTATTACAATCTAGTAGTTACATTTGGAAATTTGGTTCTAGGACATTTGGTTTGAGCGCAATCATCAAACTTAGTTCAAAAATGCCATTTACGCCTTTTCACAGTGAGATCTATTCATTTCAGCCGAGAAATGCAATTTTGATGATAACTGCTAAACGGCTGCGCAGAAGTGAACTAAACTTCACCCAATAGTGTATTGTATTACAATCTAGTAGTTACATTTGGAAATTTGGTTCTAGGACATTTGGTTTGAGCGCAATCATCAAACTTAGTTCAAAAATGCCATTTACGCCTTTTCACAGTGAGATCTATTCATTTCAGCCGAGAAATGCAATTTTGATGATAACTCCTAAACGGCTGCGCAGAAGTGAACTAAACTTCACCCAATAGTGTATTGTATTACAATCTAGTAGTTACATTTGGAAATTTGGTTCTAGGACATTTGGTTTGAGCGCAATCCTCAAACTTAGTTCAAAAAAGCCATTTAGGCCTTTTCACTGTGAGATCTATTCATTTCAGCCGAGAAATGCAATTTTGATGATAACACCTAAACCGCTGCGCAGAAGTGAACCAAACTTCACCCAATAGTGTATTATATTACAATCTAGTAGTTACATTTGGAAATTTGGTTCTAGGACATTTGGTTTGAGCGTAATCCTCAAACTTAATTCAAAAATGCCATTTACGCCTTCTGACAGCGAGATCTATTCATTTCAGCCGAGAAATGTAATTTTGATGATAACTCCCAAACCGCTGCGCAGAATTGAACCAAACTTCACCCAATAGTGTATTGTATCACAATCTAGTAGTTACATTTGGAAATTTGGTTCTAGGACATTTGGTTTGAGCGCAATCCTCAAACTTAGTTCAAAAATGCCATTTACGCCTTTTCACAGTGAGATCTATTCATTTCAGCCGAGAAATGCAATTTTGATGATAACTCCTAAACCGCTGCGCAGAAGTGAACCAAACTTCACCCAATAGTGTATTTTATCACAATCTAGTAGTTACATTTGGAAATTTGGTTCTAGGACATTTGGTTTGAGCGCAACCCTCAAACTTAGTTCAAAAAAGCCATTTACGCCTTCTGACAGCGAGATCTATTCATTTCAGCCGAGAAATGTAATTTTGATGATAACTCACAAACCGCTGCGCAGAAGTGAACCAAACTTCACCCAGTAATGTATTGTATCAGAATCTAGTAGTTACATTTGGAAATTTGGTTCTAGGACATTTGGTTTGAGCGCAATCCTCAAACTTAGTTCAAAAAAGCCATTTAGGCCTTTTCACAGTGAGATCGATTCATTTCAGCCGAGAAATGTAATTTTGATAACTCCCAAACCGCTGCGCAGAAGTGAACCAAACTTCACCCAATAGTGTAGTGTATCACAATCTAGTAGTTACATTTGGAAATTTGGTTCTAGGACATTTGGTTTGAGCGCAATCCTCAAACTTATTTCAAAAAAGCCTTTTAGGCATTTTCACAGTGAGATCTATTCATTTCAGCCGAGAAATGGAATTTTGATGATAACTCCTAAACTGCTGAGCAGAAGTCAACCAAACTTCACCCAATAGTGTATTGTATCACAATCTAGTAGTTACATTTGGAAATTTGGTTCTAGGACATTTGGTTTGAGCGCAATCCTCATACTTATTTCAAAAAGCCATTTAGGCCTTTTCACAGTGAGATCTATTCATTTCAGCCGAGAAATGTAATTTTGATGATAACTCCCAAACCGCTGCGCAGAAGTGAACCAAACTTCACCCAATAGTGTATTGTATCACAATCTAGTAGTTACATTTGGAAATTTGGTTCTAGGACATTTGGTTTGAGCGCAATCCTCAAACTTATTTCAAAAAAGCCTTTTAGGCATTTTCACAGTGAGATCTATTCATTTCAGTCGAGAAATGCAATTTTGATGATAACTCCTAAACTGCTGCGCAGAAGTGAACCAAACTTCACCCAATAATGTATTGTATCACAATCTAGTAGTTACATTTGGAAATTTGGTTCTAAGACATTTGGTTTGAGCGCAATCCTCAAACTTATTTCAAAAAAGCCTTTTAGGCATTTTCACAGTGAGATCTATTCATTTCAGTCGAGAAATGCAATGTTGATGATAACTCCTAAACCGCTGCGCAGAAATGAACCAAACTTCACCCAATAGTGTATTGTATTACAATCTAGTAGTTACATTTGGAAATTTGGTTCTAGGACATTTGGTTTGAGCGCAATCCTCATACTTAGTTCAAAAAAGCCATTTAGGCCTTTTCACAGTGAGATCTATTCATTTCAGCCGAGAAATGCAATTTTGATGATAACTCCTAAACTGCTGCGCAGAAGTCAACCAAACTTCACCCAATAGTGCATTGTATCACAATCTAGTAGTTACATTTGGAAATTTGGTTCTAGGACATTTGGTTTGAGCGCAATCCTCATACTTATTTCAAAAAGCCATTTAGGCCTTTTCACAGTGAGATCTATTCATTTCAGCCGAGAAATGCAATTTTGATGATAACTCCTAAACTGCTGCGCAGAAGCTAACCAAACTTCACCCAGTAGTGTATTGTATCACAATCTAGTAGTTACATTTGGAAATTTGGTTCTAGGACATTTGGTTTGAGCGCAATCCTCAAACTTATTTCAAAAAAGCCTTTTAGTTATTTTCACAGTGAGATCTATTCATTTCAGCCGAGAAATGCAATTTTGATGATAACTCCTAAACCGCTGCGCAGAAATGAACCAAACTTCACCCAATAGTGTATTGTATCACAATCTAGTGGTTACATTTGGAAATTTGGTTCTAGGACATTTGGTTTGAGCGCAATCCTCATACTTATTTCAAAAAGCCATTTAGGCCTTTTCACAGTGAGATCTATTCATTTCAGCCGAGAAATGTAATTTTGATGATAACTCCCAAACCGCTGCGCAGAAGTGAACCAAACTTCACCCAATAGTGTATTGTATCACAATCTAGTAGTTACATTTGGAAATTTGGTTCTAGGACATTTGGTTTGAGCGCAATCCTCAAACTTATTTCAAAAAAGCCTTTTAGGCATTTTCACAGTGAGATCTATTCATTTCAGTCGAGAAATGCAATGTTGATGATAACTCCTAAACCGCTGCGCAGAAATGAACCAAACTTCACCCAATAGTGTATTGTATTACAATCTAGTAGTTACATTTGGAAATTTGGTTCTAGGACATTTGGTTTGAGCGCAATCCTCATACTTATTTCAAAAAAGCCATTTAGGCCTTTTCACAGTGAGATCTATTCATTTCAGCCGAGAAATGCAATTTTGATGATAACTCCCAAACCGCTGCGCAGAAATGAACCAAACTTCACCCAATAGTGTATTGTATCACAATCTAGTAGTTACAATTGGAAATTTGGTTCTAGGACTTTTGGTTTGAGCGCAATCCTCAAACTTAGTTCAAAAAAGCAATTTACGCCTTCTGACAGCGAGATCTATTCATTTCAGCCGAGAAATGTAATTTTGATGATAACTCCTAAACCGCTGCGCAGAAATGAACCAAACTTCACCCAATAGTGTATTGTATCACAATCTAGTAGTTACATTTGGAAATTTGGTTCTAGGACATTTGGTTTGAGCGCAATCCTCAAACTTATTTCAAAAATGCCATTTACGCCTTTTCACAGTGAGATCTATTCATTTCAGCCGAGAAATGCAATTTTGATGATAACTCCTAAACTGCTGCGCAGAAGTCAACCAAACTTCACCCAATAGTGTATTGTATCACAATCTAGTAGTTACATTTGGAAATTTGGTTCTAGGACATTTGGTTTGAGCGCAATCTTCATACTTATTTCAAAAAGCCATTTAGGCCTTTTCACAGTGAGATCTATTCATTTCAGCCGAGAAATGCAATTTTGATGATAACTCCTAAACTGCTGCGCAGAAGCTAACCAAACTTCACCCAGTAGTGTATTGTATCACAATCTAGTAGTTACATTTGGAAATTTGGTTCTAGGACATTTGGTTTGAGAGCAATCCTCAAACTTATTTCAAAAAAGCCTTTTAGTTATTTTCACAGTGAGATCTATTCATTTCAGCCGAGAAATGCAATTTTGATGATAACTCCTAAACCGCTGCGCAGAAATGAACCAAACTTCACCCAATAGTGTATTGTATCACAATCTAGTGGTTACATTTGGAAATTTGGTTCTAGGACATTTGGTTTGAGCGCAATCCTCAAACTTATTTCAAAAAAGCCTTTTAGGCATTTTCACAGTGAGATCTATTCATTTCAGCCGAGAAATGGAATTTTGATGATAACTCCCAAACCGCTGCGCAGAAGTGAACCAAACTTCACCCAATAGTGTATTGTATCACAATCTAGTAGTTACATTTGGAAATTTGGTTCTAGGACATTTGGTTTGAGCGCAATCCTCATACTTATTTCAAAAAGCCATTTAGGCCTTTTCACAGTGAGATCTAGTCATTTCAGCCGAGAAATGCAATTTTGATGAAAACTCCTAAACTGCTGCGCAGAAGTGAACCAAACTTCACCCAGTAGTGTATTGTATCACAATCTAGTAGTTACATTTGGAAATTTGGTTCGAGGACATTTGGTTTGAGCGCAATCCTCATACTTATTTCAAAAAGCCATTTAGGCCTTTTCACAGTGAGATCTATTCATTTCAGCCGAGAAATGTAATTTTGATGATAACTCCCAAACCGCTGCGCAGAAGTGAACCAAACTTCACCCAATAGTGTATTGTATCACAATCTAGTAGTTACATTTGGAAATTTGGTTCTAGGACATTTGGTTTGAGCGCAATCCTCAAACTTATTTCAAAAAAGCCTTTTAGGCATTTTCACAGTGAGATCTATTCATTTCAGTCGAGAAATGCAATTTTGATGATAACTCCTAAACTGCTGCGCAGAAGTGAACCAAACTTCACCCAATAGTGTAATGTATCACAATCTAGTAGTTACATTTGGAAATTTGGTTCTAAGACATTTGGTTTGAGCGCAATCCTCAAACTTATTTCAAAAAAGCCTTTTAGGCATTTTCACAGTGAGATCTAATCATTTCAGTCGAGAAATGCAATGTTGATGATAACTCCTAAACCGCTGCGCAGAAATGAACCAAACTTCACCCAATAGTGTATTGTATTACAATCTAGTAGTTACATTTGGAAATTTGGTTCTAGGACATTTGGTTTGAGCGCAATCCTCATACTTAGTTCAAAAAAGCCATTTAGGCCTTTTCACAGTGAGATCTATTCATTTCAGCCGAGAAATGCAATTTTGATGATAACTCCTAAACCGCTGCGCAGAAGTGAACCAAACTTCACCCAATCGTGTATTGTATTACAATCTAGTAGTTACATTTGGAAATTTGGTTCTAGGACATTTGGTTTGAGCGTAATCCTCAAACTTAATTCAAAAATGCCATTTACGCCTTCTGACAGCGAGATCTATTCATTTCAGCCGAGAAATGTAATTTTGATGATAACTCCCAAACCGCTGCGCAGAAGTGAACCAAACTTCACCCAATAGTGTATTGTATTACAATCTAGTAGTTACATTTGGAAATTTGGTTCTAGGACATTTGGTTTGAGCGCAATCCTCATACTTAGTTCAAAAAAGCCATTTAGGCCTTTTCACAGTGAGATCTATTCATTTCAGCCGAGAAATGCAATTTTGATGATAACTCCTAAACTGCTGCGCAGAAGTCAACCAAACTTCACCCAATAGTGTATTGTATCACAATCTAGTAGTTACATTTGGAAATTTGGTTCTAGGACATTTGGTTTGAGCGCAATCCTCATACTTATTTCAAAAAGCCTTTTAGGCCTTTTCACAGTTAGATCTATTCATTTCAGCCGAGAAATGCAATTTTGATGATAACTCCTAAACCGCTGCGCAGAAGTGAACCAAACTTCACCCAATCGTGTATTGTATTACAATCTAGTAGTTACATTTGGAAATTTGGTTCTAGGACATTTGGTTTGAGCGTAATCCTCAAACTTAATTCAAAAATGCCATTTACGCCTTCTGACAGCGAGATCTATTCATTTCAGCCGAGAAATGTAATTTTGATGATAACTCCCAAACCGCTGCGCAGAAGTGAACCAAACTTCACCCAGTAGTGTATTGTATCAGAATCTAGTAGTTACATTTGGAAATTTGGTTCTAGGACATTTGGTTTGAGCGCAATCCTCAAACTTAGTTCAAAAAAGCCATTTAGGCCTTTTCACAGTGAGATCGATTCATTTCAGCCGAGAAATGTAATTTTGATAACTCCCAAACCGCTGCGCAGAAGTGAACCAAACTTCACCCAATAGTGTATTGTATCACAATCTAGTAGTTACATTTGGAAATTTGGTTCTAGGACATTTGGTTTGAGCGCAATCCTCAAACATATTTCAAAAAAGCCTTTTAGGCATTTTCACAGTGAGATCTATTCATTTCAGCCGAGAAATGCAATTTTGATGATAACTCCTAAACCCCTGCGCAGAAATGAACCAAACTTCACCCAATAGTGTATTGTATTACAATCTAGTAGTTACATTTGGAAATTTGGTTCTAGGACATTTGGTTTAAACGCAATCCTCAAACTTATTTCAAAAAAGCCTTTTAGTTATTTTCACAGTGAGATCTATTCATTTCACCCGAGAAATGCAATTTTGATGATAACTCCTAAACCGCTGCGCAGAAATGAACCAAACTTCACCCAATAGTGTATTGTATCACAATCTAGTAGTTACATTTGGAAATTTGGTTCTAGGACATTTGGTTTGAGCGCAATCCTCAAACTTATTTCAAAAAAGCCTTTTAGTTATTTTCACAGTGAGATCTATTCATTTCAGTCGAGAAATGCAATTTTGATGATAACTCCTAAACCGCTGCGCAGAAATGAACCAAACTTTACCCAATAGTGTATTGGATCACAATCTAGTAGTTACATTTGGAAATTTGGTTCTAGTACATTTGGTTTGAGCGCAATCCTCATACTTATTTCAAAAAGCCATTTAGGCCTTTTCACAGTGAGATCTATTCATTTCAGCCGAGAAATGCAATTTTGATGATAACTCCCAAACCGCTGCGCAGAAATGAACCAAACTTCACCCAATAGTGTATTGTATCACAATTTAGTAGTTACATTTGGAAATTTGGTTCTAGGACATTTGGTTTGAGCGCAATCCTCAAACTTTGTTCAAAAATGCCATTTGCGCCTTCTGACAGCGAGATCTATTCATTTCAGCCGAGAAATGTAAATTTGATGATAACTCCCAAACCGCTGCGCAAAAGTGAACCAAACTTCACCCAATAGTATCACAATCTAGTAGTTACATTTGGAAATTTGGTTCTAGGACATTTGGTTTGAGCGCAATCCTCATACTTAGTTCAAAAAAGCCATTTCGGCCTTTTCACAGTGAGATCTATTCATTTCAGCCGAGAAATGCAATTTTGATGATAACTCCTAAACCGCTGCGCAGAAGTGAACTAAACTTCACCCAATAGTGTATTGTATTACAATCTAGTAGTTACATTTGGAAATTTGGTTCTAGGACATTTGGTTTGAGCGCAATCATCAAACTTAGTTCAAAAATGCCATTTACGCCTTTTCACAGTGAGATCTATTCATTTCAGCCGAGAAATGCAATTTTGATGATAACTCCTAAACCGCTGCGCAGAAGTTAACCAAACTTCACCCAATCGTGTATTGTATTACAATCTAGTAGTTACATTTGGAAATTTGGTTCTAGGACATTTGGTTTGAGCGTAATCCTCAAACTTAATTCAAAAATGCCATTTACGCCTTCTGACAGCGAGATCTATTCATTTCAGCCGAGAAATATAATTTTGATGATAACTCCCAAACCGCTGCGCAGAAGTCAACCAAACTTCACCCAATAGTGTATTGTATGACAAACTAGTAGTTACATTTGGAAATGTGGTTCTAGGACATTTGGTTTGAGCGCAATCCTCAAACTTAGTTCAAAAAAGCCATTTAGGCCTTTTCACAGTGAGATCTATTCATTTCAGCCGAGAAATGCAATTTTGATGATAACTCCTAAACCGCTGCGCAGAAGTGAACCAAACTTCACCCAATAGTGTATTGTATCACAATCTAGTAGTTACATTTGGTTCTAGGACATTTGGTTTGAGCGCAACCCTCACACTTAGTTCAAAAAAGCCATTCACGCCTTCTGACAGCGAGATCTATTCATTTCAGCCGAGAAGTGTAATTTTGATGATAACTCCCAAACCGCTGCGCAGAAGTGAACCAAACTTCACCCAGTAGTGTATTGTATCAGAATCTAGTAGTTACATTTGGAAATTTGGTTCTAGGACATTTGGTTTGAGCGCAATCCTCAAACTTAGTTCAAAAAAGCCATTTAGGCCTTTTCACAGTGAGATCGATTCATTTCAGCCGAGAAATGTAATTTTGATAACTCCCAAACCGCTGCGCAGAAGTGAACCAAACTTCACCCAATAGTGTATTGTATCACAATCTAGTAGTTACATTTGGAAATTTGGTTCTAGGACATTTGGTTTGAGCGCAATCCTCAAACATATTTCAAAAAAGCCTTTTAGGCATTTTCACAGTGAGATCTATTCATTTCAGCCGAGAAATGCAATTTTGATGATAACTCCTAAACCCCTGCGCAGAAATGAACCAAACTTCACCCAATAGTGTATTGTATTACAATCTAGTAGTTACATTTGGAAATTTGGTTCTAGGACATTTGGTTTAAACGCAATCCTCAAACTTATTTCACAAAAGCCTTTTAGTTATTTTCACAGTGAGATCTATTCATTTCACCCGAGAAATGCAATTTTGATGATAACTCCTAAACCGCTGCGCAGAAATGAACCAAACTTCACCCAATAGTGTATTGTATCACAATCTAGTAGTTACATTTGGAAATTTGGTTCTAGGACATTTGGTTTGAGCGCAATCCTCAAACTTATTTCAAAAAAGCCTTTTAGTTATTTTCACAGTGAGATCTATTCATTTCAGTCGAGAAATGCAATTTTGATGATAACTCCTAAACCGCTGCGCAGAAATGAACCAAACTTCACCCAATAGTGTATTGGATCACAATCTAGTAGTTACATTTGGAAATGTGGTTCTAGGACATTTGGTTTGAGCGCAATCCTCAGACTTAGTTCAAAAAAGCCATTTAGGCCTTTTCACAGTGAGATCTATTAATTTCAGCCGAGAAATGAAATTTTGATGATAACTCCCAAACCGCTGCGCAGAAATGAACCAAACTTCACCCAATAGTGTATTGTATCACAATCTAGTAGTTACAATTGGAAATTTGGTTCTAGGACTTTTGGTTTGAGCGCAATCCTCAAACTTAGTTCAAAAAAGCAATTTACGCCTTCTGACAGAGAGATCTATTCATTTCAGCCGAGAAATGTAATTTTGATGATAACTCCCAAACCGCTGCGCAAAAGTGAACCAAACTTCACCCAATAGTATCACAATCTAGTAGTTACATTTGGAAATTTGGTTCTAGGACATTTGGTTTGAGCGCAATCCTCATACTTAGTTCAAAAAAGCCATTTAGGCCTTTTCACAGTGAGATCTATTCATTTCAGCCGAGAAATGCAATTTTGATGATAACTCCTAAACCGCTGCGCAGAAGTGAACCAAACTTCACCCAGTAGTGTATTGTATTACAATCTAGTAGTTACATTTGGAAATTTGGTTCTAAGACATTTGGTTTGAGCGTAATCCTCAAACTTAATTCAAAAATGCCATTTACGCCTTTTCACAGTGAGATCTATTCATTTCAGCCGAGAAATGCAATTTTGATGATAACTCCTAAACGGCTGCGCAGAAGTGAACTAAACTTCACCCAATAGTGTATTGTATTACAATCTAGTAGTTACATTTGGAAATTTGGTTCTAGGACATTTGGTTTGAGCGCAATCATCAAACTTAGTTCAAAAATGCCATTTACGCCTTTTCACAGTGAGATCTATTCATTTCAGCCGAGAAATGCAATTTTGATGATAACTCCTAAACGGCTGCGCAGAAGTGAACTAAACTTCACCCAATAGTGTATTGTATTACAATCTAGTAGTTACATTTGGAAATTTGGTTCTAGGACATTTGGTTTGAGCGCAATCCTCAAACTTAGTTCAAAAAAGCCATTTAGGCCTTTTCACTGTGAGATCTATTCATTTCAGCCGAGAAATTCAATTTTGATGATAACTCCTAAACCGCTGCGCAGAAATGAACCAAACTTCACCCAATAGTGTATTGCATTACAATCTAGTAGTTACATTTGAAATTTTTGTTCTAGGACATTTGGTTTGAGCGCAATCCTCAAACTTAGTTCAAAAAATCCATTCACGCCTTCTGACAGCGAGATCTATTCATTTCAGCCGAGAAATGTAATTTTGATGATAACTCCCAAACCGCTGCGCAGAAGTGAACCAAACTTCACCCAATAGTGTATTGTATCACAATCTAGTAGTTACATTTGGAAATTTGGTTCTAGGACATTTGGTTTGAGCGCAATCCTCAAACTTAGTTCAAAAAAGCCATTTAGGCCTTTTCACAGTGACATCTATTCATTTCAGCCGAGAAATGCAATTTTGATGATAACTCCCAAACCGCTGCGCAGAAATGAACCAAACTTCACCCAATAGTGTATTGTATCACAATCTAGTAGTTACAATTGGAAATTTGGTTCTAGGACTTTTGGTTTGAGCGCAATCCTCAAACTTAGTTCAAAAAAGCAATTTACGCCTTCTGACAGCGAGATCTATTCATTTCAGCCGAGAAATGTAATTTTGATGATAACTCCCAAACCGCTGCGCAAAAGTGAACCAAACTTCACCCAATATAATCACAATCTAGTAGTTACATTTGGAAATTTGGTTCTAGGACATTTGGTTTGAGCGTAATCCTCAAACTTAATTCAAAAATGCCATTTACGCCTTCTGACAGCGAGATCTATTCATTTCAGCCGAGAAATGCAATTTTGATGATAACTCCTAAACCGCTGCGCAGAAGTGAACCAAACTTCACCCAATAGTGTATTGTATCACAATCTAGTAGTTACATTTGGAAATTTGGTTCTAGGACATTTGGTTTGAGCGCAACCCTCAAACTTAGTTCAAAAAAGCCATTTAGGCCTTTTCACAGTGAGATCGATTCATTTCAGCCGAGAAATGTAATTTTGATAACTCCCAAACCGCTGCGCAGAAGTGAACCAAACTTCACCCAATAGTGTATTGTATCACGATCTAGTAGTTACATTTGGAAATTAGGTTCTAGGACATTTGGTTTGAGCGCAATCCTCAAACATATTTCAAAAAAGCCTTTTAGGCATTTTCACAGTGAGATCTATTCATTTCAGCCGAGAAATGCAATTTTGATGATAACTCCTAAACCCCTGCGCAGAAATGAACCAAACTTCACCCAATAGTGTATTGTATTACAATCTAGTAGTTACATTTGGAAATTTGGTTCTAGGACATTTGGTTTAAACGCAATCCTCAAACTTATTTCAAAAAAGCCTTTTAGTTATTTTCACAGTGAGATCTATTCATTTCACCCGAGAAATGCAATTTTGATGATAACTCCTAAACCGCTGTGCAGAAATGAACCAAACTTCACCCAATAGTGTATTGTATCACAATCTAGTAGTTACATTTGGAAATTTGGTTCTAGGACATTTGGTTTGAGCGCAATCCTCAAACTTATTTCAAAAAAGCCTTTTAGTTATTTTCACAGTGAGATCTATTCATTTCAGTCGAGAAATGCAATTTTGATGATAACTCCTAAACGGCTGCGCAGAAGTGAACTAAACTTCACCCAATAGTGTATTGTATTACAATCTAGTAGTTACATTTGGAAATTTGGTTCTAGGACATTTGGTTTGAGCACAATCCTCAAACTTAGTTCAAAAAAGCCATTTAGGCCTTTTCACAGTGACATCTATTCATTTCAGCCGAGAAATGTAATTTTGATGATAACTCCCAAACCGCTGCGCAGAAGTGAACCAAACTTCACCCAATAGTGTATTGTATGACAAACTAGTAGTTACATTTGGAAATGTGGTTCTAGGACATTTGGTTTGAGCGCAATCCTCAAACTTAGTTCAAAAAAGCCATTTAGGCCTTTTCACAGTGAGATCTATTCATTTCAGCCGAGAAATGCAATTTTGATGATAACTCCCAAACCGCTGCGCAGAAATGAACCAAACTTCACCCAATAGTGTATTGTATCACAATCTAGTAGTTACAATTGGAAATTTGGTTCTAGGACTTTTGGTTTGAGCGCAATCCTCAAACTTAGTTCAAAAAAGCAATTTACGCCTTCTGACAGCGAGATCTATTCATTTCAGCCGAGAAATGTAATTTTGATGATAACTCCCAAACCGCTGCGCAAAAGTGAACCAAACTTCACCCAATAGTATCACAATCTAGTAGTTACATTTGGAAATTTGGTTCTAGGACATTTGGTTTGAGCGTAATCCTCAAACTTAATTCAAAAATGCCATTTACGCCTTCTGACAGCGAGATCTATTCATTTCAGCCGAGAAATGTAATTTTGATGATAACTCCCAAACCGCTGCGCAGAATTGAACCAAACTTCACCCAATAGTGTATTGTATCACAATCTAGTAGTTACATTTGGAAATTTGGTTCTAGGACATTTGGTTTGAGCGCAATCCTCAAACTTTGTTCAAAAATGCCATTTACGCCTTTTCACAGTGAGATCTATTCATTTCAGCCGAGAAATGCAATTTTGATGATAACTCCTAAACCGCTGCGCAGAAGTGAACCAAACTTCACCCAATAGTGTATTGTATCACAATCTAGTAGTTACATTTGGAAATTTGGTTCTAGGACATTTGGTTTGAGCGCAATCCTCAAACTTTGTTCAAAAATGCCATTTGCGCCTTCTGACAGCGAGATCTATTCATTTCAGCCGAGAAATTTAATTTTGATGATAACTCCCAAACCGCTGCGCAGAAGTGAACCAAACTTCACCCAGTAGTGTATTGTATCAGAATCTAGTAGTTACATTTGGAAATTTGGTTCTAGGACATTTGGTTTGAGCGCAATCCTCAAACTTAGTTCAAAAAAGCCATTTAGGCCTTTTCACAGTGAGATCGATTCATTTCAGCCGAGAAATGTAATTTTGATAACTCCCAAACCGCTGCGCAGAAGTGAACCAAACTTCACCCAATAGTGTATTGTATCACAATCTAGTAGTTACATTTGGAAATTTGGTTCTAGGACATTTGGTTTGAGCGCAATCCTCAAACTTATTTCAAAAAAGCCTTTTATGCATTTTCACAGTGAGATCTATTCATTTCAGCCGAGAAATGCAATTTTGATGATAACTCCTAAACGGCTGCGCAGAAGTGAACTAAACTTCACCCAATAGTGTATTGTATTACAATCTAGTAGTTACATTTGGAAATTTGGTTCTAGGACATTTGGGTCTAGCGCAATCCTCAAACTTAGTTCAAAAAAGCCATTTAGGCCTTTTCACAGTGACATCTATTCATTTCAGCCGAGAAATGTAATTTTGATGATAACTCCCAAACCGCTGCGCAGAAGTGAACCAAACTTCACCCAATAGTGTATTGTATGACAAACTAGTAGTTACATTTGGAAATGTGGTTCTAGGACATTTGGTTTGAGCGCAATCCTCAAACTTAGTTCAAAAAAGCCATTTAGGCCTTTTCACAGTGAGATCTATTCATTTCAGCCGAGAAATGCAATTTTGATGATAACTCCCAAACCGCTGCGCAGAAATGAACCAAACTTCACCCAATAGTGTATTGTATCACAATCTAGTAGTTACAATTGGAAATTTGGTTCTAGGACTTTTGGTTTGAGCGCAATCCTCAAACTTAGTTCAAAAAAGCAATTTACGCCTTCTGACAGCGAGATCTATTCATTTCAGCCGAGAAATGTAATTTTGATGATAACTCCCAAACCGCTGCGCAAAAGTGAACCAAACTTCACCCAATAGTATCACAATCTAGTAGTTACATTTGGAAATTTGGTTCTAGGACATTTGGTTTGAGCGTAATCCTCAAACTTAATTCAAAAATGCCATTTACGCCTTCTGACAGCGAGATCTATTCATTTCAGCCGAGAAATGTAATTTTGATGATAACTCCCAAACCGCTGCGCAGAATTGAACCAAACTTCACCCAATAGTGTATTGTATCACAATCTAGTAGTTACATTTGGAAATTTGGTTCTAGGACATTTGGTTTGAGCGCAATCCTCAAACTTTGTTCAAAAATGCCATTTACGCCTTTTCACAGTGAGATCTATTCATTTCAGCCGAGAAATGCAATTTTGATGATAACTCCTAAACCGCTGCGCAGAAGTGAACCAAACTTCACCCAATAGTGTATTGTATCACAATCTAGTAGTTACATTTGGAAATTTGGTTCTAGGACATTTGGTTTGAGCGCAATCCTCAAACTTTGTTCAAAAATGCCATTTGCGCCTTCTGACAGCGAGATCTATTCATTTCAGCCGAGAAATTTAATTTTGATGATAACTCCCAAACCGCTGCGCAGAAGTGAACCAAACTTCACCCAGTAGTGTATTGTATCAGAATCTAGTAGTTACATTTGGAAATTTGGTTCTAGGACATTTGGTTTGAGCGCAATCCTCAAACTTAGTTCAAAAAAGCCATTTAGGCCTTTTCACAGTGAGATCGATTCATTTCAGCCGAGAAATGTAATTTTGATAACTCCCAAACCGCTGCGCAGAAGTGAACCAAACTTCACCCAATAGTGTATTGTATCACAATCTAGTAGTTACATTTGGAAATTTGGTTCTAGGACATTTGGTTTGAGCGCAATCCTCAAACTTATTTCAAAAAAGCCTTTTATGCATTTTCACAGTGAGATCTATTCATTTCAGCCGAGAAATGCAATTTTGATGATAACTCCTAAACGGCTGCGCAGAAGTGAACTAAACTTCACCCAATAGTGTATTGTATTACAATCTAGTAGTTACATTTGGAAATTTGGTTCTAGGACATTTGGGTCTAGCGCAATCCTCAAACTTAGTTCAAAAAAGCCATTTCGGCCTTTTCACTGTGAGATCTATTCATTTCAGCCGAGAAATGCAATTTTGATGATAACTCCTAAACCGCTGCGCAGAAATGAACCAAACTTCACCCAATAGTGTATTGCATTACAATCTAGTAGTTACATTTGAAAATTTGGTTCTAGGACATTTGGTTTGAGCGCAATCCTCAAACTTAGTTCAAAAAAGCCATTTAGGCCTTTTCACAGTGAGATCTATTCATTTCAGCCGAGAAATGTAATTTTGATGATAACTCCCAAACCGCTGCGCAGAAATGAACCAAACTTCACCCAATAGTGTATTGTATCACAATCTAGTAGTTACAATTGGAAATTTGGTTCTAGGACTTTTGGTTTGAGCGCAATCCTCAAACTTAGTTCAAAAAAGCAATTTACGCCTTCTGACAGCGAGATCTATTCATTTCAGCCGAGAAATGTAATTTTGATGATAACTCCCAAACCGCTGCGCAAAAGTGAACCAAACTTCACCCAATAGTATCACAATCTAGTAGTTACATTTGGAAATTTGGTTCTAGGACATTTGGTTTGAGCGTAATCCTCAAACTTAATTCAAAAATGCCATTTACGCCTTCTGACAGCGAGATCTATTCATTTCAGCCGAGAAATGCAATTTTGATGATAACTCCTAAACCGCTGCGCAGAAGTGAACCAAACTTCACCCAATAGTATCACAATCTAGTAGTTACATTTGGAAATTTGGTTCTAGGACATTTGGTTTGAGCGCAATCCTCAAACTTAGTTCAAAAAAGCCATTTAGGCCTTTTCACAGTGAGATCGATTCATTTCAGCCGAGAAATGTAATTTTGATAACTCCCAAACCGCTGCGCAGAAGTGAACCAAACTTCACCCAATAGTGTATTGTATCACAATCTAGTAGTTACATTTGGAAATTTGGTTCTAGGACATTTGGTTTGAGCGCAATCCTCAAACATATTTCAAAAAAGCCTTTTAGGCATTTTCACAGTGAGATCTATTCATTTCAGCCGAGAAATGCAATTTTGATGATAACTCCTAAACCCCTGCGCAGAAATGAACCAAACTTCACCCAATAGTGTATTGTATTACAATCTAGTAGTTACATTTGGAAATTTGGTTCTAGGACATTTGGTTTAAACGCAATCCTCAAACTTATTTCAAAAAAGCCTTTTAGTTATTTTCACAGTGAGATCTATTCATTTCACCCGAGAAATGCAATTTTGATGATAACTCCTAAACCGCTGCGCAGAAATGAACCAAACTTCACCCAATAGTGTATTGTATCACAATCTAGTAGTTACATTTGGAAATTTGGTTCTAGGACATTTGGTATGAGCGCAATCCTCAAACTTATTTCAAAAAAGCCTTTTAGTTATTTTCACAGTGAGATCTATTCATTTCAGTCGAGAAATGCAATTTTGATGATAACTCCTAAACCGCTGCGCAGAAATGAACCAAACTTCACCCAATAGTGTATTGGATCACAATCTAGTAGTTACATTTGGAAATTTGGTTCTAGTACATTTGGTTTGAGCGCAATCCTCATACTTATTTCAAAAAGCCATTTAGGCCTTTTCACAGTGAGATCTATTCATTTCAGCCGAGAAATATAATTTTGATGATAACTCCCAAACCGCTGCGCAGAAGTCAACCAAACTTCACCCAATAGTGTATTGTATGACAAACTAGTAGTTACATTTGGAAATGTGGTTCTAGGACATTTGGTTTGAGCGCAATCCTCAGACTTAGTTCAAAAAAGCCATTTAGGCCTTTTCACAGTGAGATCTATTAATTTCAGCCGAGAAATGAAATTTTGATGATAACTCCCAAACCGCTGCGCAGAAATGAACCAAACTTCACCCAATAGTGTATTGTATCACAATCTAGTAGTTACATTTGGAAATTTGGTTCTAGGACATTTGGGTCTAGCGCAATCCTCAAACTTAGTTCAAAAAAGCCATTTCGGCCTTTTCACTGTGAGATCTATTCATTTCAGCCGAGAAATGCAATTTTGATGATAACTCCTAAACCGCTGCGCAGAAATGAACCAAACTTCACCCAATAGTGTATTGCATTACAATCTAGTAGTTACATTTGAAAATTTGGTTCTAGGACATTTGGTTTGAGCGCAATCCTCAAACTTAGTTCAAAAAAGCCATTTAGGCCTTTTCACAGTGAGATCTATTCATTTCAGCCGAGAAATGTAATTTTGATGATAACTCCCAAACCGCTGCGCAGAAATGAACCAAACTTCACCCAATAGTGTATTGTATCACAATCTAGTAGTTACAATTGGAAATTTGGTTCTAGGACTTTTGGTTTGAGCGCAATCCTCAAACGTAGTTCAAAAAAGCAATTTACGCCTTCTGACAGCGAGATCTATTCATTTCAGCCGAGAAATGTAATTTTGATGATAACTCCCAAACCGCTGCGCAAAAGTGAACCAAACTTCACCCAATAGTATCACAATCTAGTAGTTACATTTGGAAATTTGGTTCTAGGACATTTGGTTTGAGCGTAATCCTCAAACTTAATTCAAAAATGCCATTTACGCCTTCTGACAGCGAGATCTATTCATTTCAGCCGAGAAATGCAATTTTGATGATAACTCCTAAACCGCTGCGCAGAAGTGAACCAAACTTCACCCAATAGTATCACAATCTAGTAGTTACATTTGGAAATTTGGTTCTAGGACATTTGGTTTGAGCGCAATCCTCAAACTTAGTTCAAAAAAGCCATTTAGGCCTTTTCACAGTGAGATCGATTCATTTCAGCCGAGAAATGTAATTTTGATAACTCCCAAACCGCTGCACAGAAGTGAACCAAACTTCACCCAATAGTGTATTGTATCACAATCTAGTAGTTACATTTGGAAATTTGGTTCTAGGACATTTGGTTTGAGCGCAATCCTCAAACATATTTCAAAAAAGCCTTTTAGGCATTTTCACAGTGAGATCTATTCATTTCAGCCGAGAAATGCAATTTTGATGATAACTCCTAAACCCCTGCGCAGAAATGAACCAAACTTCACCCAATAGTGTATTGTATTACAATCTAGTAGTTACATTTGGAAATTTGGTTCTAGGACATTTGGTTTAAATGCAATCCTCAAACTTATTTCAAAAAAGCCTTTTAGTTATTTTCACAGTGAGATCTATTCATTTCACCCGAGAAATGCAATTTTGATGATAACTCCTAAACCGCTGCGCAGAAATGAACCAAACTTCACCCAATAGTGTATTGTATCACAATCTAGTAGTTACATTTGGAAATTTGGTTCTAGGACATTTGGTATGAGCGCAATCCTCAAACTTATTTCAAAAAAGCCTTTTAGTTATTTTCACAGTGAGATCTATTCATTTCAGTCGAGAAATGCAATTTTGATGATAACTCCTAAACCGCTGCGCAGAAATGAACCAAACTTCACCCAATAGTGTATTGGATCACAATCTAGTAGTTACATTTGGAAATTTGGTTCTAGTACATTTGGTTTGAGCGCAATCCTCATACTTATTTCAAAAAGCCATTTAGGCCTTTTCACAGTGAGATCTATTAATTTCAGCCGAGAAATGAAATTTTGATGATAACTCCCAAACCGCTGCGCAGAAATGAACCAAACTTCACCCAATAGTGTATTGTATCACAATCTAGTAGTTACAATTGGAAATTTGGTTCTAGGACTTTTGGTTTGAGCGCAATCCTCAAACTTAGTTCAAAAAAGCAATTTACGCCTTCTGACAGAGAGATCTATTCATTTCAGCCGAGAAATGTAATTTTGATGATAACTCCCAAACCGCTGCGCAAAAGTGAACCAAACTTCACCCAATAGTATCACAATCTAGTAGTTACATTTGGAAATTTGGTTCTAGGACATTTGGTTTGAGCGCAATCCTCATACTTAGTTCAAAAAAGCCATTTAGGCCTTTTCACAGTGAGATCTATTCATTTCAGCCGAGAAATGCAATTTTGATGATAACTCCTAAACCGCTGCGCAGAAGTGAACCAAACTTCACCCAGTAGTGTATTGTATTACAATCTAGTAGTTACATTTGGAAATTTGGTTCTAAGACATTTGGTTTGAGCGTAATCCTCAAACTTAATTCAAAAATGCCATTTACGCCTTTTCACAGTGAGATCTATTCATTTCAGCCGAGAAATGCAATTTTGATGATAACTCCTAAACGGCTGCGCAGAAGTGAACTAAACTTCACCCAATAGTGTATTGTATTACAATCTAGTAGTTACATTTGGAAATTTGGTTCTAGGACATTTGGTTTGAGCGCAATCCTCAAACTTAGTTCAAAAAAGCCATTTAGGCCTTTTCACTGTGAGATCTATTCATTTCAGCCGAGAAATTCAATTTTGATGATAACTCCTAAACCGCTGCGCAGAAATGAACCAAACTTCACCCAATAGTGTATTGCATTACAATCTAGTAGTTACATTTGAAAATTTTGTTCTAGGACATTTGGTTTGAGCGCAATCCTCAAACTTAGTTCAAAAAATCCATTCACGCCTTCTGACAGCGAGATCTATTCATTTCAGCCGAGAAATGTAATTTTGATGATAACTCCCAAACCGCTGCGCAGAAGTGAACCAAACTTCACCCAATAGTGTATTGTATCACAATCTAGTAGTTACATTTGGAAATTTGGTTCTAGGACATTTGGTTTGAGCGCAATCCTCAAACTTAGTTCAAAAAAGCCATTTAGGCCTTTTCACAGTGAGATCTATTCATTTCAGCCGAGAAATGCAATTTTGATGATAACTCCCAAACCGCTGCGCAGAAATGAACCAAACTTCACCCAATAGTGTATTGTATCACAATCTAGTAGTTACAATTGGAAATTTGGTTCTAGGACTTT
This sequence comes from Corythoichthys intestinalis, assembly GCF_030265065.1. Lineage (NCBI taxonomy): Eukaryota > Metazoa > Chordata > Actinopteri > Syngnathiformes > Syngnathidae > Corythoichthys > Corythoichthys intestinalis. The sequence continues at coordinate 39,154,769 of NC_080414.1, read as the reverse complement.
TGGTTTGAGCGCAATCCTCAAACTTAGTTCAAAAAAGCAATTTACGCCTTCTGACAGCGAGATCTATTCATTTCAGCCGAGAAATGTAATTTTGATGATAACTCCCAAACCGCTGCGCAAAAGTGAACCAAACTTCACCCAATATAATCACAATCTAGTAGTTACATTTGGAAATTTGGTTCTAGGACATTTGGTTTGAGCGTAATCCTCAAACTTAATTCAAAAATGCCATTTACGCCTTCTGACAGCGAGATCTATTCATTTCAGCCGAGAAATGCAATTTTGATGATAACTCCTAAACCGCTGCGCAGAAGTGAACCAAACTTCACCCAATAGTGTATTGTATCACAATCTAGTAGTTACATTTGGAAATTTGGTTCTAGGACATTTGGTTTGAGCGCAACCCTCAAACTTAGTTCAAAAAAGCTATTTAGGCCTTTTCACAGTGAGATCGATTCATTTCAGCCGAGAAATGTAATTTTGATAACTCCCAAACCGCTGCGCAGAAGTGAACCAAACTTCACCCAATAGTGTATTGTATCACAATCTAGTAGTTACATTTGGAAATTAGGTTCTAGGACATTTGGTTTGAGCGCAATCCTCAAACATATTTCAAAAAAGCCTTTTAGGCATTTTCACAGTGAGATCTATTCATTTCAGCCGAGAAATGCAATTTTGATGATAACTCCTAAACCCCTGCGCAGAAATGAACCAAACTTCACCCAATAGTGTATTGTATTACAATCTAGTAGTTACATTTGGAAATTTGGTTCTAGGACATTTGGTTTAAACGCAATCCTCAAACTTATTTCAAAAAAGCCTTTTAGTTATTTTCACAGTGAGATCTATTCATTTCACCCGAGAAATGCAATTTTGATGATAACTCCTAAACCGCTGTGCAGAAATGAACCAAACTTCACCCAATAGTGTATTGTATCACAATCTAGTAGTTACATTTGGAAATTTGGTTCTAGGACATTTGGTTTGAGCGCAATCCTCAAACTTATTTCAAAAAAGCCTTTTAGTTATTTTCACAGTGAGATCTATTCATTTCAGTCGAGAAATGCAATTTTGATGATAACTCCTAAACGGCTGCGCAGAAGTGAACTAAACTTCACCCAATAGTGTATTGTATTACAATCTAGTAGTTACATTTGGAAATTTGGTTCTAGGACATTTGGTTTGAGCACAATCCTCAAACTTAGTTCAAAAAAGCCATTTAGGCCTTTTCACAGTGACATCTATTCATTTCAGCCGAGAAATGTAATTTTGATGATAACTCCCAAACCGCTGCGCAGAAGTGAACCAAACTTCACCCAATAGTGTATTGTATGACAAACTAGTAGTTACATTTGGAAATGTGGTTCTAGGACATTTGGTTTGAGCGCAATCCTCAAACTTAGTTCAAAAAAGCCATTTAGGCCTTTTCACAGTGAGATCTATTCATTTCAGCCGAGAAATGCAATTTTGATGATAACTCCCAAACCGCTGCGCAGAAATGAACCAAACTTCACCCAATAGTGTATTGTATCACAATCTAGTAGTTACAATTGGAAATTTGGTTCTAGGACTTTTGGTTTGAGCGCAATCCTCAAACTTAGTTCAAAAAAGCAATTTACGCCTTCTGACAGCGAGATCTATTCATTTCAGCCGAGAAATGTAATTTGATGATAACTCCCAAACCGCTGCGCAAAAGTGAACCAAACTTCACCCAATAGTATCACAATCTAGTAGTTACATTTGGAAATTTGGTTCTAGGACATTTGGTTTGAGCGTAATCCTCAAACTTAATTCAAAAATGCCATTTACGCCTTCTGACAGCGAGATCTATTCATTTCAGCCGAGAAATGTAATTTTGATGATAACTCCCAAACCGCTGCGCAGAATTGAACCAAACTTCACCCAATAGTGTATTGTATCACAATCTAGTAGTTACATTTGGAAATTTGGTTCTAGGACATTTGGTTTGAGCGCAATCCTCAAACTTTGTTCAAAAATGCCATTTACGCCTTTTCACAGTGAGATCTATTCATTTCAGCCGAGAAATGCAATTTTGATGATAACTCCTAAACCGCTGCGCAGAAGTGAACCAAACTTCACCCAATAGTGTATTGTATCACAATCTAGTAGTTACATTTGGAAATTTGGTTCTAGGACATTTGGTTTGAGCGCAATCCTCAAACTTTGTTCAAAAATGCCATTTGCGCCTTCTGACAGCGAGATCTATTCATTTCAGCCGAGAAATTTAATTTTGATGATAACTCCCAAACCGCTGCGCAGAAGTGAACCAAACTTCACCCAGTAGTGTATTGTATCAGAATCTAGTAGTTACATTTGGAAATTTGGTTCTAGGACATTTGGTTTGAGCGCAATCCTCAAACTTAGTTCAAAAAAGCCATTTAGGCCTTTTCACAGTGAGATCGATTCATTTCAGCCGAGAAATGTAATTTTGATAACTCCCAAACCGCTGCGCAGAAGTGAACCAAACTTCACCCAATAGTGTATTGTATCACAATCTAGTAGTTACATTTGGAAATTTGGTTCTAGGACATTTGGGTCTAGCGCAATCCTCAAACTTAGTTCAAAAAAGCCATTTCGGCCTTTTCACAGAGAGATCTATTCATTTCAGCCGAGAAATGTAATTTTGATGATAACTCCCAAACCGCTGCGCAGAAATGAACCAAACTTCACCCAATAGTGTATTGTATCACAATCTAGTAGTTACATTTGGAAATTTGGTTCTAGGACATTTGGGTCTAGCGCAATCCTCAAACTTAGTTCAAAAAAGCCATTTCGGCCTTTTCACTGTGAGATCTATTCATTTCAGCCGAGAAATGCAATTTTGATGATAACTCCTAAACCGCTGCGCAGAAATGAACCAAACTTCACCCAATAGTGTATTGTATCACAATCTAGTAGTTACAATTGGAAATTTGGTTCTAGGACTTTTGGTTTGAGCGCAATCCTCAAACTTAGTTCAAAAAAGCAATTTACGCCTTCTGACAGCGAGATCTATTCATTTCAGCCGAGAAATGTAATTTTGATGATAACTCCCAAACCGCTGCGCAAAAGTGAACCAAACTTCACCCAATAGTATCACAATCTAGTAGTTACATTTGGAAATTTGGTTCTAGGACATTTGGTTTGAGCGTAATCCTCAAACTTAATTCAAAAATGCCATTTACGCCTTCTGACAGCGAGATCTATTCATTTCAGCCGAGAAATGCAATTTTGATGATAACTCCTAAACCGCTGCGCAGAAGTGAACCAAACTTCACCTAATAGTGTATTGTATCACAATCTAGTAGTTACATTTGGAAATTTGGTTCTAGGACATTTGGTTTGAGCGCAACCCTCAAACTTAGTTCAAAAAAGCCATTTAGGCCTTTTCACATTGAGATCGATTCATTTCAGCCGAGAAATGTAATTTTGATAACTCCCAAACCGCTGCGCAGAAGTGAACCAAACTTCACTTAATAGTGTATTGTATCACAATCTAGTAGTTACATTTGGAAATTAGGTTCTAGGACATTTGGTTTGAGCGCAATCCTCAAACATATTTCAAAAAAGCCTTTTAGGCATTTTCACAGTGAGATCTATTCATTTCAGTCGAGAAATGCAATTTTGATGATAACTCCTAAACCGCTGCGCAGAAATGAACCAAACTTCACCCAATAGTGTATTGGATCACAATCTAGTAGTTACATTTGGAAATGTGGTTCTAGGACATTTGGTTTGAGCGCAATCCTCAGACTTAGTTCAAAAAAGCCATTTAGGCCTTTTCACAGTGAGATCTATTAATTTCAGCCGAGAAATGAAATTTTGATGATAACTCCCAAACCGCTGCGCAGAAATGAACCAAACTTCACCCAATAGTGTATTGTATCACAATCTAGTAGTTACAATTGGAAATTTGGTTCTAGGACTTTTGGTTTGAGCGCAATCCTCAAACTTAGTTCAAAAAAGCAATTTACGCCTTCTGACAGAGAGATCTATTCATTTCAGCCGAGAAATGTAATTTTGATGATAACTCCCAAACCGCTGCGCAAAAGTGAACCAAACTTCACCCAATAGTATCACAATCTAGTAGTTACATTTGGAAATTTGGTTCTAGGACATTTGGTTTGAGCGCAATCCTCATACTTAGTTCAAAAAAGCCATTTAGGCCTTTTCACAGTGAGATCTATTCATTTCAGCCGAGAAATGCAATTTTGATGATAACTCCTAAACCGCTGCGCAGAAGTGAACCAAACTTCACCCAGTAGTGTATTGTATTACAATCTAGTAGTTACATTTGGAAATTTGGTTCTAAGACATTTGGTTTGAGCGTAATCCTCAAACTTAATTCAAAAATGCCATTTACGCCTTTTCACAGTGAGATCTATTCATTTCAGCCGAGAAATGCAATTTTGATGATAACTCCTAAACGGCTGCGCAGAAGTGAACTAAACTTCACCCAATAGTGTATTGTATTACAATCTAGTAGTTACATTTGGAAATTTGGTTCTAGGACATTTGGTTTGAGCGCAATCATCAAACTTAGTTCAAAAATGCCATTTACGCCTTTTCACAGTGAGATCTATTCATTTCAGCCGAGAAATGCAATTTTGATGATAACTCCTAAACGGCTGCGCAGAAGTGAACTAAACTTCACCCAATAGTGTATTGTATTACAATCTAGTAGTTACATTTGGAAATTTGGTTCTAGGACATTTGGTTTGAGCGCAATCCTCAAACTTAGTTCAAAAAAGCCATTTAGGCCTTTTCACTGTGAGATCTATTCATTTCAGCCGAGAAATTCAATTTTGATGATAACTCCTAAACCGCTGTGCAGAAATGAACCAAACTTCACCCAATAGTGTATTGCATTACAATCTAGTAGTTACATTTGAAAATTTTGTTCTAGGACATTTGGTTTGAGCGCAATCCTCAAACTTAGTTCAAAAAAGCAATTTACGCCTTCTGACAGCGAGATCTATTCATTTCAGCCGAGAAATGTAATTTTGATGATAACTCCCAAACCGCTGCGCAAAAGTGAACCAAACTTCACCCAATATAATCACAATCTAGTAGTTACATTTGGAAATTTGGTTCTAGGACATTTGGTTTGAGCGTAATCCTCAAACTTAATTCAAAAATGCCATTTACGCCTTCTGACAGCGAGATCTATTCATTTCAGCCGAGAAATGCAATTTTGATGATAACTCCTAAACCGCTGCGCAGAAGTGAACCAAACTTCACCCAATAGTGTATTGTATCACAATCTAGTAGTTACATTTGGAAATTTGGTTCTAGGACATTTGGTTTGAGCGCAACCCTCAAACTTAGTTCAAAAAAGCCATTTAGGCCTTTTCACAGTGAGATCGATTCATTTCAGCCGAGAAATGTAATTTTGATAACTCCCAAACCGCTGCGCAGAAGTGAACCAAACTTCACCCAATAGTGTATTGTATCACGATCTAGTAGTTACATTTGGAAATTAGGTTCTAGGACATTTGGTTTGAGCGCAATCCTCAAACATATTTCAAAAAAGCCTTTTAGGCATTTTCACAGTGAGATCTATTCATTTCAGCCGAGAAATGCAATTTTGATGATAACTCCTAAACCCCTGCGCAGAAATGAACCAAACTTCACCCAATAGTGTATTGTATTACAATCTAGTAGTTACATTTGGAAATTTGGTTCTAGGACATTTGGTTTAAACGCAATCCTCAAACTTATTTCAAAAAAGCCTTTTAGTTATTTTCACAGTGAGATCTATTCATTTCACCCGAGAAATGCAATTTTGATGATAACTCCTAAACCGCTGTGCAGAAATGAACCAAACTTCACCCAATAGTGTATTGTATCACAATCTAGTAGTTACATTTGGAAATTTGGTTCTAGGACATTTGGTTTGAGCGCAATCCTCAAACTTATTTCAAAAAAGCCTTTTAGTTATTTTCACAGTGAGATCTATTCATTTCAGTCGAGAAATGCAATTTTGATGATAACTCCTAAACGGCTGCGCAGAAGTGAACTAAACTTCACCCAATAGTGTATTGTATTACAATCTAGTAGTTACATTTGGAAATTTGGTTCTAGGACATTTGGTTTGAGCACAATCCTCAAACTTAGTTCAAAAAAGCCATTTAGGCCTTTTCACAGTGACATCTATTCATTTCAGCCGAGAAATGTAATTTTGATGATAACTCCCAAACCGCTGCGCAGAAGTGAACCAAACTTCACCCAATAGTGTATTGTATGACAAACTAGTAGTTACATTTGGAAATGTGGTTCTAGGACATTTGGTTTGAGCGCAATCCTCAAACTTAGTTCAAAAAAGCCATTTAGGCCTTTTCACAGTGAGATCTATTCATTTCAGCCGAGAAATGCAATTTTGATGATAACTCCCAAACCGCTGCGCAGAAATGAACCAAACTTCACCCAATAGTGTATTGTATCACAATCTAGTAGTTACAATTGGAAATTTGGTTCTAGGACTTTTGGTTTGAGCGCAATCCTCAAACTTAGTTCAAAAAAGCAATTTACGCCTTCTGACAGCGAGATCTATTCATTTCAGCCGAGAAATGTAATTTTGATGATAACTCCCAAACCGCTGCGCAAAAGTGAACCAAACTTCACCCAATAGTATCACAATCTAGTAGTTACATTTGGAAATTTGGTTCTAGGACATTTGGTTTGAGCGTAATCCTCAAACTTAATTCAAAAATGCCATTTACGCCTTCTGACAGCGAGATCTATTCATTTCAGCCGAGAAATGTAATTTTGATGATAACTCCCAAACCGCTGCGCAGAATTGAACCAAACTTCACCCAATAGTGTATTGTATCACAATCTAGTAGTTACATTTGGAAATTTGGTTCTAGGACATTTGGTTTGAGCGCAATCCTCAAACTTTGTTCAAAAATGCCATTTACGCCTTTTCACAGTGAGATCTATTCATTTCAGCCGAGAAATGCATTTTTGATGATAACTCCTAAACCGCTGCGCAGAAGTGAACCAAACTTCACCCAATAGTGTATTGTATCACAATCTAGTAGTTACATTTGGAAATTTGGTTCTAGGACATTTGGTTTGAGCGCAATCCTCAAACTTTGTTCAAAAATGCCATTTGCGCCTTCTGACAGCGAGATCTATTCATTTCAGCCGAGAAATTTAATTTTGATGATAACTCCCAAACCGCTGCGCAGAAGTGAACCAAACTTCACCCAGTAGTGTATTGTATCAGAATCTAGTAGTTACATTTGGAAATTTGGTTCTAGGACATTTGGTTTGAGCGCAATCCTCAAACTTAGTTCAAAAAAGCCATTTAGGCCTTTTCACAGTGAGATCGATTCATTTCAGCCGAGAAATGTAATTTTGATAACTCCCAAACCGCTGCGCAGAAGTGAACCAAACTTCACCCAATAGTGTATTGTATCACAATCTAGTAGTTACATTTGGAAATTTGGTTCTAGGACATTTGGTTTGAGCGCAATCCTCAAACTTATTTCAAAAAAGCCTTTTATGCATTTTCACAGTGAGATCTATTCATTTCAGCCGAGAAATGCAATTTTGATGATAACTCCTAAACGGCTGCGCAGAAGTGAACTAAACTTCACCCAATAGTGTATTGTATTACAATCTAGTAGTTACATTTGGAAATTTGGTTCTAGGACATTTGGGTCTAGCGCAATCCTCAAACTTAGTTCAAAAAAGCCATTTAGGCCTTTTCACAGTGACATCTATTCATTTCAGCCGAGAAATGTAATTTTGATGATAACTCCCAAACCGCTGCGCAGAAGTGAACCAAACTTCACCCAATAGTGTATTGTATGACAAACTAGTAGTTACATTTGGAAATGTGGTTCTAGGACATTTGGTTTGAGCGCAATCCTCAAACTTAGTTCAAAAAAGCCATTTAGGCCTTTTCACAGTGAGATCTATTCATTTCAGCCGAGAAATGCAATTTTGATGATAACTCCCAAACCGCTGCGCAGAAATGAACCAAACTTCACCCAATAGTGTATTGTATCACAATCTAGTAGTTACAATTGGAAACTTGGTTCTAGGACTTTTGGTTTGAGCGCAATCCTCAAACTTAGTTCAAAAAAGCAATTTACGCCTTCTGACAGCGAGATCTATTCATTTCAGCCGAGAAATGTAATTTTGATGATAACTCCCAAACCGCTGCGCAAAAGTGAACCAAACTTCACCCAATAGTATCACAATCTAGTAGTTACATTTGGAAATTTGGTTCTAGGACATTTGGTTTGAGCGTAATCCTCAAACTTAATTCAAAAATGCCATTTACGCCTTCTGACAGCGAGATCTATTCATTTCAGCCGAGAAATGTAATTTTGATGATAACTCCCAAACCGCTGCGCAGAATTGAACCAAACTTCACCCAATAGTGTATTGTATCACAATCTAGTAGTTACATTTGGAAATTTGGTTCTAGGACATTTGGTTTGAGCGCAATCCTCAAACTTTGTTCAAAAATGCCATTTACGCCTTTTCACAGTGAGATCTATTCATTTCAGCCGAGAAATGCAATTTTGATGATAACTCCTAAACCGCTGCGCAGAAGTGAACCAAACTTCACCCAATAGTGTATTGTATCACAATCTAGTAGTTACATTTGGAAATTTGGTTCTAGGACATTTGGTTTGAGCGCAATCCTCAAACTTTGTTCAAAAATGCCATTTGCGCCTTCTGACAGCGAGATCTATTCATTTCAGCCGAGAAATTTAATTTTGATGATAACTCCCAAACCGCTGCGCAGAAGTGAACCAAACTTCACCCAGTAGTGTATTGTATCAGAATCTAGTAGTTACATTTGGAAATTTGGTTCTAGGACATTTGGTTTGAGCGCAATCCTCAAACTTAGTTCAAAAAAGCCATTTAGGCCTTTTCACAGTGAGATCGATTCATTTCAGCCGAGAAATGTAATTTTGATAACTCCCAAACCGCTGCGCAGAAGTGAACCAAACTTCACCCAATAGTGTATTGTATCACAATCTAGTAGTTACATTTGGAAATTTGGTTCTAGGACATTTGGTTTGAGCGCAATCCTCAAACTTATTTCAAAAAAGCCTTTTATGCATTTTCACAGTGAGATCTATTCATTTCAGCCGAGAAATGCAATTTTGATGATAACTCCTAAACGGCTGCGCAGAAGTGAACTAAACTTCACCCAATAGTGTATTGTATTACAATCTAGTAGTTACATTTGGAAATTTGGTTCTAGGACATTTGGGTCTAGCGCAATCCTCAAACTTAGTTCAAAAAAGCCATTTCGGCCTTTTCACTGTGAGATCTATTCATTTCAGCCGAGAAATGCAATTTTGATGATAACTCCTAAACCGCTGCGCAGAAATGAACCAAACTTCACCCAATAGTGTATTGCATTACAATCTAGTAGTTACATTTGAAAATTTGGTTCTAGGACATTTGGTTTGAGCGCAATCCTCAAACTTAGTTCAAAAAAGCCATTTAGGCCTTTTCACAGTGAGATCTATTCATTTCAGCCGAGAAATGTAATTTTGATGATAACTCCCAAACCGCTGCGCAGAAATGAACCAAACTTCACCCAATAGTGTATTGTATCACAATCTAGTAGTTACAATTGGAAATTTGGTTCTAGGACTTTTGGTTTGAGCGCAATCCTCAAACTTAGTTCAAAAAAGCAATTTACGCCTTCTGACAGCGAGATCTATTCATTTCAGCCGAGAAATGTAATTTTGATGATAACTCCCAAACCGCTGCGCAAAAGTGAACCAAACTTCACCCAATAGTATCACAATCTAGTAGTTACATTTGGAAATTTGGTTCTAGGACATTTGGTTTGAGCGTAATCCTCAAACTTAATTCAAAAATGCCATTTACGCCTTCTGACAGCGAGATCTATTCATTTCAGCCGAGAAATGCAATTTTGATGATAACTCCTAAACCGCTGCGCAGAAGTGAACCAAACTTCACCCAATAGTATCACAATCTAGTAGTTACATTTGGAAATTTGGTTCTAGGACATTTGGTTTGAGCGCAATCCTCAAACTTAGTTCAAAAAAGCCATTTAGGCCTTTTCACAGTGAGATCGATTCATTTCAGCCGAGAAATGTAATTTTGATAACTCCCAAACCGCTGCGCAGAAGTGAACCAAACTTCACCCAATAGTGTATTGTATCACAATCTAGTAGTTACATTTGGAAATTTGGTTCTAGGACATTTGGTTTGAGCGCAATCCTCAAACATATTTCAAAAAAGCCTTTTAGGCATTTTCACAGTGAGATCTATTCATTTCAGCCGAGAAATGCAATTTTGATGATAACTCCTAAACCCCTGCGCAGAAATGAACCAAACTTCACCCAATAGTGTATTGTATTACAATCTAGTAGTTACATTTGGAAATTTGGTTCTAGGACATTTGGTTTAAACGCAATCCTCAAACTTATTTCAAAAAAGCCTTTTAGTTATTTTCACAGTGAGATCTATTCATTTCACCCGAGAAATGCAATTTTGATGATAACTCCTAAACCGCTGCGCAGAAATGAACCAAACTTCACCGAATAGTGTATTGTATCACAATCTAGTAGTTACATTTGGAAATTTGGTTCTAGGACATTTGGTATGAGCGCAATCCTCAAACTTATTTCAAAAAAGCCTTTTAGTTATTTTCACAGTGAGATCTATTCATTTCAGTCGAGAAATGCAATTTTGATGATAACTCCTAAACCGCTGCGCAGAAATGAACCAAACTTCACCCAATAGTGTATTGGATCACGATCTAGTAGTTACATTTGGAAATTTGGTTCTAGTACATTTGGTTTGAGCGCAATCCTCATACTTATTTCAAAAAGCCATTTAGGCCTTTTCACAGTGAGATCTATTCATTTCAGCCGAGAAATATTTTTGATGATAACTCCCAAACCGCTGCGCAGAAGTCAACCAAACTTCACCCAATAGTGTATTGTATGACAAACTAGTAGTTACATTTGGAAATGTGGTTCTAGGACATTTGGTTTGAGCGCAATCCTCAGACTTAGTTCAAAAAAGCCATTTAGGCCTTTTCACAGTGAGATCTATTAATTTCAGCCGAGAAATGAAATTTTGATGATAACTCCCAAACCGCTGCGCAGAAATGAACCAAACTTCACCCAATAGTGTATTGTATCACAATCTAGTAGTTACATTTGGAAATTTGGTTCTAGGACATTTGGGTCTAGCGCAATCCTCAAACTTAGTTCAAAAAAGCCATTTCGGCCTTTTCACTGTGAGATCTATTCATTTCAGCCGAGAAATGCAATTTTGATGATAACTCCTAAACCGCTGCGCAGAAATGAACCAAACTTCACCCAATAGTGTATTGCATTACAATCTAGTAGTTACATTTGAAAATTTGGTTCTAGGACATTTGGTTTGAGCGCAATCCTCAAACTTAGTTCAAAAAAGCCATTTAGGCCTTTTCACAGTGAGATCTATTCATTTCAGCCGAGAAATGTAATTTTGATGATAACTCCCAAACCGCTGCGCAGAAATGAACCAAACTTCACCCAATAGTGTATTGTATCACAATCTAGTAGTTACAATTGGAAATTTGGTTCTAGGACTTTTGGTTTGAGCGCAATCCTCAAACGTAGTTCAAAAAAGCAATTTACGCCTTCTGACAGCGAGATCTATTCATTTCAGCCGAGAAATGTAATTTTGATGATAACTCCCAAACCGCTGCGCAAAAGTGAACCAAACTTCACCCAATAGTATCACAATCTAGTAGTTACATTTGGAAATTTGGTTCTAGGACATTTGGTTTGAGCGTAATCCTCAAACTTAATTCAAAAATGCCATTTACGCCTTCTGACAGCGAGATCTATTCATTTCAGCCGAGAAATGCAATTTTGATGATAACTCCTAAACCGCTGCGCAGAAGTGAACCAAACTTCACCCAATAGTATCACAATCTAGTAGTTACATTTGGAAATTTGGTTCTAGGACATTTGGTTTGAGCGCAATCCTCAAACTTAGTTCAAAAAAGCCATTTAGGCCTTTTCACAGTGAGATCGATTCATTTCAGCCGAGAAATGTAATTTTGATAACTCCCAAACCGCTGCACAGAAGTGAACCAAACTTCACCCAATAGTGTATTGTATCACAATCTAGTAGTTACATTTGGAAATTTGGTTCTAGGACATTTGGTTTGAGCGCAATCCTCAAACATATTTCAAAAAAGCCTTTTAGGCATTTTCACAGTGAGATCTATTCATTTCAGCCGAGAAATGCAATTTTGATGATAACTCCTAAACCCCTGCGCAGAAATGAACCAAACTTCACCCAATAGTGTATTGTATTACAATCTAGTAGTTACATTTGGAAATTTGGTTCTAGGACATTTGGTTTAAATGCAATCCTCAAACTTATTTCAAAAAAGCCTTTTAGTTATTTTCACAGTGAGATCTATTCATTTCACCCGAGAAATGCAATTTTGATGATAACTCCTAAACCGCTGCGCAGAAATGAACCAAACTTCACCCAATAGTGTATTGTATCACAATCTAGTAGTTACATTTGGAAATTTGGTTCTAGGACATTTGGTATGAGCGCAATCCTCAAACTTATTTCAAAAAAGCCTTTTAGTTATTTTCACAGTGAGATCTATTCATTTCAGTCGAGAAATGCAATTTTGATGATAACTCCTAAACCGCTGCGCAGAAATGAACCAAACTTCACCCAATAGTGTATTGGATCACAATCTAGTAGTTACATTTGGAAATTTGGTTCTAGTACATTTGGTTTGAGCGCAATCCTCATACTTATTTCAAAAAGCCATTTAGGCCTTTTCACAGTGAGATCTATTAATTTCAGCCGAGAAATGAAATTTTGATGATAACTCCCAAACCGCTGCGCAGAAATGAACCAAACTTCACCCAATAGTGTATTGTATCACAATCTAGTAGTTACAATTGGAAATTTGGTTCTAGGACTTTTGGTTTGAGCGCAATCCTCAAACTTAGTTCAAAAAAGCAATTTACGCCTTCTGACAGAGAGATCTATTCATTTCAGCCGAGAAATGTAATTTTGATGATAACTCCCAAACCGCTGCGCAAAAGTGAACCAAACTTCACCCAATAGTATCACAATCTAGTAGTTACATTTGGAAATTTGGTTCTAGGACATTTGGTTTGAGCGCAATCCTCATACTTAGTTCAAAAAAGCCATTTAGGCCTTTTCACAGTGAGATCTATTCATTTCAGCCGAGAAATGCAATTTTGATGATAACTCCTAAACCGCTGCGCAGAAGTGAACCAAACTTCACCCAGTAGTGTATTGTATTACAATCTAGTAGTTACATTTGGAAATTTGGTTCTAAGACATTTGGTTTGAGCGTAATCCTCAAACTTAATTCAAAAATGCCATTTACGCCTTTTCACAGTGAGATCTATTCATTTCAGCCGAGAAATGCAATTTTGATGATAACTCCTAAACGGCTGCGCAGAAGTGAACTAAACTTCACCCAATAGTGTATTGTATTACAATCTAGTAGTTACATTTGGAAATTTGGTTCTAGGACATTTGGTTTGAGCGCAATCCTCAAACTTAGTTCAAAAAAGCCATTTAGGCCTTTTCACTGTGAGATCTATTCATTTCAGCCGAGAAATTCAATTTTGATGATAACTCCTAAACCGCTGCGCAGAAATGAACCAAACTTCACCCAATAGTGTATTGCATTACAATCTAGTAGTTACATTTGAAAATTTTGTTCTAGGACATTTGGTTTGAGCGCAATCCTCAAACTTAGTTCAAAAAATCCATTCACGCCTTCTGACAGCGAGATCTATTCATTTCAGCCGAGAAATGTAATTTTGATGATAACTCCCAAACCGCTGCGCAGAAGTGAACCAAACTTCACCCAATAGTGTATTGTATCACAATCTAGTAGTTACATTTGGAAATTTGGTTCTAGGACATTTGGTTTGAGCGCAATCCTCAAACTTAGTTCAAAAAAGCCATTTAGGCCTTTTCACAGTGAGATCTATTCATTTCAGCCGAGAAATGCAATTTTGATGATAACTCCCAAACCGCTGCGCAGAAATGAACCAAACTTCACCCAATAGTGTATTGTATCACAATCTAGTAGTTACAATTGGAAATTTGGTTCTAGGACTTTTGGTTTGAGCGCAATCCTCAAACTTAGTTCAAAAAAGCAATTTACGCCTTCTGACAGCGAGATCTATTCATTTCAGCCGAGAAATGTAATTTTGATGATAACTCCCAAACCGCTGCGCAAAAGTGAACCAAACTTCACCCAATATAATCACAATCTAGTAGTTACATTTGGAAATTTGGTTCTAGGACATTTGGTTTGAGCGTAATCCTCAAACTTAATTCAAAAATGCCATTTACGCCTTCTGACAGCGAGATCTATTCATTTCAGCCGAGAAATGCAATTTTGATGATAACTCCTAAACCGCTGCGCAGAAGTGAACCAAACTTCACCCAATAGTGTATTGTATCACAATCTAGTAGTTACATTTGGAAATTTGGTTCTAGGACATTTGGTTTGAGCGCAACCCTCAAACTTAGTTCAAAAAAGCTATTTAGGCCTTTTCACAGTGAGATCGATTCATTTCAGCCGAGAAATGTAATTTTGATAACTCCCAAACCGCTGCGCAGAAGTGAACCAAACTTCACCCAATAGTGTATTGTATCACAATCTAGTAGTTACATTTGGAAATTAGGTTCTAGGACATTTGGTTTGAGCGCAATCCTCAAACATATTTCAAAAAAGCCTTTTAGGCATTTTCACAGTGAGATCTATTCATTTCAGCCGAGAAATGCAATTTTGATGATAACTCCTAAACCCCTGCGCAGAAATGAACCAAACTTCACCCAATAGTGTATTGTATTACAATCTAGTAGTTACATTTGGAAATTTGGTTCTAGGACATTTGGTTTAAACGCAATCCTCAAACTTATTTCAAAAAAGCCTTTTAGTTATTTTCACAGTGAGATCTATTCATTTCACCCGAGAAATGCAATTTTGATGATAACTCCTAAACCGCTGTGCAGAAATGAACCAAACTTCACCCAATAGTGTATTGTATCACAATCTAGTAGTTACATTTGGAAATTTGGTTCTAGGACATTTGGTTTGAGCGCAATCCTCAAACTTATTTCAAAAAAGCCTTTTAGTTATTTTCACAGTGAGATCTATTCATTTCAGTCGAGAAATGCAATTTTGATGATAACTCCTAAACGGCTGCGCAGAAGTGAACTAAACTTCACCCAATAGTGTATTGTATTACAATCTAGTAGTTACATTTGGAAATTTGGTTCTAGGACATTTGGTTTGAGCACAATCCTCAAACTTAGTTCAAAAAAGCCATTTAGGCCTTTTCACAGTGACATCTATTCATTTCAGCCGAGAAATGTAATTTTGATGATAACTCCCAAACCGCTGCGCAGAAGTGAACCAAACTTCACCCAATAGTGTATTGTATGACAAACTAGTAGTTACATTTGGAAATGTGGTTCTAGGACATTTGGTTTGAGCGCAATCCTCAAACTTAGTTCAAAAAAGCCATTTAGGCCTTTTCACAGTGAGATCTATTCATTTCAGCCGAGAAATGCAATTTTGATGATAACTCCCAAACCGCTGCGCAGAAATGAACCAAACTTCACCCAATAGTGTATTGTATCACAATCTAGTAGTTACAATTGGAAATTTGGTTCTAGGACTTTTGGTTTGAGCGCAATCCTCAAACTTAGTTCAAAAAAGCAATTTACGCCTTCTGACAGCGAGATCTATTCATTTCAGCCGAGAAATGTAATTTGATGATAACTCCCAAACCGCTGCGCAAAAGTGAACCAAACTTCACCCAATAGTATCACAATCTAGTAGTTACATTTGGAAATTTGGTTCTAGGACATTTGGTTTGAGCGTAATCCTCAAACTTAATTCAAAAATGCCATTTACGCCTTCTGACAGCGAGATCTATTCATTTCAGCCGAGAAATGTAATTTTGATGATAACTCCCAAACCGCTGCGCAGAATTGAACCAAACTTCACCCAATAGTGTATTGTATCACAATCTAGTAGTTACATTTGGAAATTTGGTTCTAGGACATTTGGTTTGAGCGCAATCCTCAAACTTTGTTCAAAAATGCCATTTACGCCTTTTCACAGTGAGATCTATTCATTTCAGCCGAGAAATGCAATTTTGATGATAACTCCTAAACCGCTGCGCAGAAGTGAACCAAACTTCACCCAATAGTGTATTGTATCACAATCTAGTAGTTACATTTGGAAATTTGGTTCTAGGACATTTGGTTTGAGCGCAATCCTCAAACTTTGTTCAAAAATGCCATTTGCGCCTTCTGACAGCGAGATCTATTCATTTCAGCCGAGAAATTTAATTTTGATGATAACTCCCAAACCGCTGCGCAGAAGTGAAACAAACTTCACCCAGTAGTGTATTGTATCAGAATCTAGTAGTTACATTTGGAAATTTGGTTCTAGGACATTTGGTTTGAGCGCAATCCTCAAACTTAGTTCAAAAAAGCCATTTAGGCCTTTTCACAGTGAGATCGATTCATTTCAGCCGAGAAATGTAATTTTGATAACTCCCAAACCGCTGCGCAGAAGTGAACCAAACTTCACCCAATAGTGTATTGTATCACAATCTAGTAGTTACATTTGGAAATTTGGTTCTAGGACATTTGGGTCTAGCGCAATCCTCAAACTTAGTTCAAAAAAGCCATTTCGGCCTTTTCACTGTGAGATCTATTCATTTCAGCCGAGAAATGCAATTTTGATGATAACTCCTAAACCGCTGCGCAGAAATGAACCAAACTTCACCCAATAGTGTATTGCATTACAATCTAGTAGTTACATTTGAAAATTTGGTTCTAGGACATTTGGTTTGAGCGCAATCCTCAAACTTAGTTCAAAAAAGCCATTTAGGCCTTTTCACAGTGAGATCTATTCATTTCAGCCGAGAAATGTAATTTTGATGATAACTCCCAAACCGCTGCGCAGAAATGAACCAAACTTCACCCAATAGTGTATTGTATCACAATCTAGTAGTTACAATTGGAAATTTGGTTCTAGGACTTTTGGTTTGAGCGCAATCCTCAAACTTAGTTCAAAAAAGCAATTTACGCCTTCTGACAGCGAGATCTATTCATTTCAGCCGAGAAATGTAATTTTGATGATAACTCCCAAACCGCTGCGCAAAAGTGAACCAAACTTCACCCAATAGTGTCACAATCTAGTAGTTACATTTGGAAATTTGGTTCTAGGACATTTGGTTTGAGCGTAATCCTCAAACTTAATTCAAAAATGCCATTTACACCTTCTGACAGCGAGATCTATTCATTTCAGCCGAGAAATGCAATTTTGATGATAACTCCTAAACCGCTGCGCAGAAGTGAACCAAACTTCACCCAATAGTGTATTGTATCACAATCTAGTAGTTACATTTGGAAATTTGGTTCTAGGACATTTGGTTTGAGCGCAACCCTCAAACTTAGTTCAAAAAAGCCATTTAGGCCTTTTCACATTGAGATCGATTCATTTCAGCCGAGAAATGTAATTTTGATAACTCCCAAACCGCTGCGCAGAAGTGAACCAAACTTCACTTAATAGTGTATTGTATCACAATCTAGTAGTTACATTTGGAAATTAGGTTCTAGGACATTTGGTTTGAGCGCAATCCTCAAACATATTTCAAAAAAGCCTTTTAGGCATTTTCACAGTGAGATCTATTCATTTCAGCCGAGAAATGCAATTTTGATGATAACTCCTAAACCCCTGCGCAGAAATGAACCAAACTTCACCCAATAGTGTATTGTATTACAATCTAGTAGTTACATTTGGAAATTTGGTTCTAGGACATTTGGTTTAAACGCAATCCTCAAACTTATTTCAAAAAAGCCTTTTAGTTATTTTCACAGTGAGATCTATTCATTTCACCCGAGAAATGCAATTTTGATGATAACTCCTAAACCGTTGCGCAGAAATGAACCAAACTTCACCCAATAGTGTATTGTATCACAATCTAGTAGTTACATTTGGAAATTTGGTTCTAGGACATTTGGTTTGAGCGCAATCCTCAAACTTAATTCAAAAAAGCCTTTTAGTTATTTTCACAGTGAGATCTATTCATTTCAGTCGAGAAATGCAATTTTGATGATAACTCCTAAACGGCTGCGCAGAAGTGAACTAAACTTCACCCAATAGTGTATTGTATTACAATCTAGTAGTTACATTTGGAAATTTGGTTCTAGGACATTTGGTTTGAGCGCAATCCTCAAACTTAGTTCATAAAAGCCATTTAGGCCTTTTCACTGTGAGATCTATTCATTTCAGCCGAGAAATTCAATTTTGATGATAACTCCTAAACCGCTGCGCAGAAATGAACCAAACTTCACCCAATAGTGTATTGCATTACAATCTAGTAGTTACATTTGAAAATTTTGTTCTAGGACATTTGGTTTGAGCGCAATCCTCAAACTTAGTTCAAAAAATCCATTCACGCCTTCTGACAGCGAGATCTATTCATTTCAGCCGAGAAATGTAATTTTGATGATAACTCCCAAACCGCTGCGCAGAAGTGAACCAAACTTCACCCAATAGTGTATTGTATCACAATCTAGTAGTTACATTTGGAAATTTGGTTCTAGGACATTTGGTTTGAGCGCAATCCTCAAACTTAGTTCAAAAAAGCCATTTAGGCCTTTTCACAGTGACATCTATTCATTTCAGCCGAGAAATGTAATTTTGATGATAACTCCCAAACCGCTGCGCAGAAGTGAACCAAACTTCACCCAATAGTGTATTGTATGACAAACTAGTAGTTACATTTGGAAATGTGGTTCTAGGACATTTGGTTTGAGCGCAATCCTCAAACTTAGTTCAAAAAAGCCATTTAGGCCTTTTCACAGTGAGATCTATTCATTTCAGCCGAGAAATGCAATTTTGATGATAACTCCCAAACCGCTACGCAGAAATGAACCAAACTTCACCCAATAGTGTATTGTATCACAATCTAGTAGTTACAATTGGAAATTTGGTTCTAGGACTTTTGGTTTGAGCGCAATCCTCAAACTTAGTTCAAAAAAGCAATTTACGCCTTCTGACAGCGAGATCTATTCATTTCAGCCGAGAAATGTAATTTTGATGATAACTCCCAAACCGCTGCGCAAAAGTGAACCAAACTTCACCCAATAGTATCACAATCTAGTAGTTACATTTGGAAATTTGGTTCTAGGACATTTGGTTTGAGCGTAATCCTCAAACTTAATTCAAAAATGCCATTTACGCCTTCTGACAGCGAGATCTATTCATTTCAGCCGAGAAATGTAATTTTGATGATAACTCCCAAACCGCTGCGCAGAATTGAACCAAACTTCACCCAATAGTGTATTGTATCACAATCTAGTAGTTACATTTGGAAATTTGGTTCTAGGACATTTGGTTTGAGCGCAATCCTCAAACTTTGTTCAAAAATGCCATTTACGCCTTTTCACAGTGAGATCTATTCATTTCAGCCGAGAAATGCAATTTTGATGATAACTCCTAAACCGCTGCGCAGAAGTGAACCAAACTTCACCCAATAGTGTATTGTATCACAATCTAGTAGTTACATTTGGAAATTTGGTTCTAGGACATTTGGTTTGAGCGCAATCCTCAAACTTTGTTCAAAAATGCCATTTGCGCCTTCTGACAGCGAGATCTAATCATTTCAGCCGAGAAATTTAATTTTGATGATAACTCCCAAACCGCTGCGCAGAAGTGAACCAAACTTCACCCAGTAGTGTATTGTATCATAATCTAGTAGTTACATTTGGAAATTTGGTTCTAGGACATTTGGTTTGAGCGCAATCCTCAAACTTAGTTCAAAAAAGCCATTTAGGCCTTTTCACAGTGAGATCGATTCATTTCAGCTGAGAAATGTAATTTTGATAACTCCCAAACCGCTGCACAGAAGTGAACCAAACTTCACCCAATAGTGTATTGTATAACAATCTAGTAGTTACATTTGGAAATTTGGTTCTAGGACATTTGGTTTGAGCGCAATCCTCAAACTTATTTCAAAAAAGCCTTTTAGGCATTTTCACAGTGAGATCTATTCATTTCAGCCGAGAAATGCAATTTTGATGATAACTCCTAAACGGCTGCGCAGAAGTGAACTAAACTTCACCCAATAGTGTATTGTATTACAATCTAGTAGTTACATTTGGAAATTTGGTTCTAGGACATTTGGGTCTAGCGCAATCCTCAAACTTAGTTCAAAAAAGCCATTTCGGCCTTTTCACTGTGAGATCTATTCATTTCAGCCGAGAAATGCAATTTTGATGATAACTCCTAAACCGCTGCGCAGAAATGAACCAAACTTCACCCAATAGTGTATTGCATTACAATCTAGTAGTTACATTTGAAAATTTGGTTCTAGGACATTTCGTTTGAGCGCAATCCTCAAACTTAGTTCAAAAAAGCCATTTAGGCCTTTTCACAGTGAGATCTATTCATTTCAGCCGAGAAATGTAATTTTGATGATAACTCCCAAACCGCTGCGCAGAAAGTAACCAAACTTCACCCAATAGTGTATTCTATTACAATCTAGTAGTTACATTTGGAAATTTGGTTCTAGGACATTTGGTTTGAGCGAAATCATCAAACTTAGTTCAAAAATGCCATTTACGCCTTTTCACAGTGAGATCAATTCATTTCAGCCGAGAAATGCAATTTTGATGATAACTCCTAAACGGCTGCGCAGAAGTGAACTAAACTTCACCCAATAGTGTATTGTATTACAATCTAGTAGTTACATTTGGAAATTTGGTTCTAGGACATTTGGTTTGAGCGCAATCCTCAAACTTAGTTCAAAAAAGGCCATTTAGGCCTTTTCACAGTGAGATCTATTCATTTCAGCCGAGAAATGCAATTTTGATGATAACTCCCAAACCGCTGCGCAGAAATGAACCAAACTTCACCCAATAGTGTATTGTATCACAATCTAGTAGTTACAATTGGAAATTTGGTTCTAGGACTTTTGGTTTGAGCGCAATCCTCAAACTTAGTTCAAAAAAGCAATTTACGCCTTCTGACAGCGAGATCTATTCATTTCAGCCGAGAAATGTAATTTTGATGATAACTCCCAAACCGCTGCGCAAAAGTGAACCAAACTTCACCCAATAGTATCACAATCTAGTAGTTACATTTGGAAATTTGGTTCTAGGACATTTGGTTTGAGCGCAATCCTCATACTTAGTTCAAAAAAGCCATTTAGGCCTTTTCACAGTGAGATCTATTCATTTCAGCCGAGAAATGCAATTTTGATGTTAACTCCTAAACCGCTGCGCAGAATTGAACCAAACTTCACCCAATAGTGTATTGTATCACAATCTAGTAGTTACATTTGGAAATTTGGTTCTAGGACATTTGGTTTGAGCGCAATCCTCAAACTTAGTTCAAAAATGCCATTTACGCCTTTTCACAGTGAGATCTATTCATTTCAGCCGAGAAATGCAATTTTGATGATAACTCCCAAACCGCTGCGCAGAAGTGAACCAAACTTCACCCAGTAGTGTATTGTATCAGAATCTAGTAGTTACATTTGGAAATTTGGTTCTAGGACATTTGGTTTGAGCGCAATCCTCAAACTTAGTTCAAAAATGCCATTTACGCCTTCTGACAGCGAGATCTATTCATTTCAGCCGAGAAATGTAATTTTGATGATAACTCCCAAACCGCTGCGCAGAAATGAACCAAACTTCACCCAATAGTGTATTGTATCACAATCTAGTAGTTACAATTGGAAATTTGGTTCTAGGACTTTTGGTTTGAGCGCAATCCTCAAACTTAGTTCAAAAAAGCAATTTACGCCTTCTGACAGCGAGATCTATTCATTTCAGCCGAGAAATGTAATTTTGATGATAACTCCCAAACCGCTGCGCAAAAGTGAACCAAACTTCACCCAATAGTATCACAATCTAGTAGTTACATTTGGAAATTTGGTTCTAGGACATTTGGTTTGAGCGCAATCCTCATACTTAGTTCAAAAAAGCCATTTAGGCCTTTTCACAGTGAGATCTATTCATTTCAACCGAGAAATGCAATTTTGATGATAACTCCTAAACCGCTGCGCAGAAGTGAACTAAACTTCACCCAATAGTGTATTGTATTAAGCCTTTTAGTCATTTTCACAGTGAGAAATTCAGTCGAGAAATGCAATTTTGATGAAAAACTCCTAAACGGCTGCGCAGAAGTGAACTAAACTTCACCCAATAGTGTATTGTATTACAATCTAGTAGTTACATTTGGAAATTTGGTTCTAGGACATTTGGTTTGAGCGCAATCCTCAAACTTAGTTCAAAAAAGCCATTTAGGCCTTTTCACTGTGAGATCTATTCATTTCAGCCGAGAAATTCAATTTTGATGATAACTCCTAAACCGCTGCGCAGAAATGAACCAAACTTCACCCAATAGTGTATTGCATTACAATCTAGTAGTTACATTTGAAAATTTTGTTCTAGGACATTTGGTTTGAGCGCAATCCTCAAACTTAGTTCAAAAAATCCATTCACGCCTTCTGACAGCGAGATCTATTCATTTCAGTCGAGAAATGTAATTTTGATGATAACTCCCAAACCGCTGCGCAGAAGTAAACCAAACTTCACCCAATAGTGTATTGTATCACAATCTAGTAGTTACATTTGAAAATTTGGTTCTAGGACATTTGGTTTGAGCGCAATCCTCAAACTTAGTTCAAAAAAGCCATTTAGGCCTTTTCACAGTGACATCTATTCATTTCAGCCGAGAAATGTAATTTTGATGATAACTCCCAAACCGCTGCGCAGACGTGAACCAAACTTCACCCAATAGTGTATTGTATGACAAACTAGTAGTTACATTTGGAAATGTGGTTCTAGGACATTTGGTTTGAGCGCAATCCTCAAACTTAGTTCAAAAAAGCCATTTAGGCCTTTTCACAGTGAGATCTGTTCATTTCAGCCGAGAAATGCAATTTTGATGATAACTCCCAAACCGCTGCGCAGAATTGAACCAAACTTCACCCAATAGTGTATTGTATCACAATCTAGTAGTTACAATTGGAAATTTGGTTCTAGGACTTTTGGTTTGAGCGCAATCCTCAAACTTAGTTCAAAAAAGCAATTTACGCCTTCTGACAGCGAGATCTATTCATTTCAGCCGAGAAATGTAATTTTGATGATAACTCCCAAACCGCTGCGCAAAAGTGAACCAAACTTCACCCAATAGTATCACAATCTAGTAGTTACATTTGGAAATTTGGTTCTAGGACATTTGGTTTGAGCGCAATCCTCATACTTATTTCAAAAAGCCATTTAGAACTTTTCACAGTGAGATCTATTCATTTCAGCCGAGAAATGCAATTTTGATGATAACTCCCAAACCGCTGCGCAGAAGTGAACCAAACTTCACCCAATAGTGTATTGTATCACAATCTAGTAGTTACATTTGGAAATTTGGTTCTAGGACATTTGGTTTGAGCGTAATCCTCAAACTTAATTCAAAAATGCCATTTACGCCTTCTGACAGCGAGATCTATTCATTTCAGCCGAGAAATGTAATTTTGATGATAACTCCTAAACGGCTGCGCAGAAGTGAACTAAACTTCACCCAATAGTGTATTGTATTACAATCTAGTAGTTACATTTGGAAATTTGGTTCTAGGACATTTGGTTTGAGCGCAATCCTCAAACTTTGTTCAAAAATGCCATTTACGCCTTTTCACAGTGAGATCTATTCATTTCAGCCGAGAAATGCAATTTTGATGATAACTCCTAAACCGCTGCGCAGAAGTGAACCAAACTTCACCCAATAGTGTATTGTATCACAATCTAGTAGTTACATTTGGAAATTTGGTTCTAGGACATTTGGTTTGAGCGCAATCCTCAAACTTTGTTCAAAAATGCCATTTGCGCCTTCTGACAGCGAGATCTATTCATTTCAGCCGAGAAATGTAATTTTGATAACTGCCAAACCGCTGCGCAGAAGTGAACCAAACTTCACCCAATAGTGTATTGTATCACAATCTAGTAGTTACATTTGGAAATTTGGTTCTAGGACATTTGGTTTGAGCGCAACCCTCAAACTTAGTTCAAAAAAGCCATTTAGGCCTTTTCACATTGAGATCGATTCATTTCAGCCGAGAAATGTAATTTTGATAACTCCCAAACCGCTGCGCAGAAGTGAACCAAACTTCACTTAATAGTGTATTGTATCACAATCTAGTAGTTACATTTGGAAATTAGGTTCTAGGACATTTGGTTTGAGCGCAATCCTCAAACATATTTCAAAAAAGCCTTTTAGGCATTTTCACAGTGAGATCTATTCATTTCAGCCGAGAAATGCAATTTTGATGATAACTCCTAAACCCCTGCGCAGAAATGAACCAAACTTCACCCAATAGTGTATTGTATTACAATCTAGTAGTTACATTTGGAAATTTGGTTCTAGGACATTTGGTTTAAACGCAATTCTCAAACTTATTTCAAAAAAGCCTTTTAGTTATTTTCACAGTGAGATCTATTCATTTCACCCGAGAAATGCAATTTTGATGATAACTCCTAAACCGTTGCGCAGAAATGAACCAAACTTCACCCAATAGTGTATTGTATCACAATCTAGTAGTTACATTTGGAAATTTGGTTCTAGGACATTTGGTTTGAGCGCAATCCTCAAACTTAATTCAAAAAAGCCTTTTAGTTATTTTCACAGTGAGATCTATTCATTTCAGTCGAGAAATGCAATTTTGATGATAACTCCTAAACGGCTGCGCAGAAGTGAACTAAACTTCACCCAATAGTGTATTGTATTACAATCTAGTAGTTACATTTGGAAATTTGGTTCTAGGACATTTGGTTTGAGCGCAATCCTCAAACTTAGTTCATAAAAGCCATTTAGGCCTTTTCACTGTGAGATCTATTCATTTCAGCCGAGAAATTCAATTTTGATGATAACTCCTAAACGGCTGCGCAGAAATGAACCAAACTTCACCCAATAGTGTATTGCATTACAATCTAGTAGTTACATTTGAAAATTTTGTTCTAGGACATTTGGTTTGAGCGCAATCCTCAAACTTAGTTCAAAAAATCCATTCACGCCTTCTGACAGCGAGATCTATTCATTTCAGCCGAGAAATGTAATTTTGATGATAACTCCCAAACCGCTGCGCAGAAGTGAACCAAACTTCACCCAATAGTGTATTGTATCACAATCTAGTAGTTACATTTGGAAATTTGGTTCTAGGACATTTGGTTTGAGCGCAATCCTCAAACTTAGTTCAAAAAAGCCATTTAGGCCTTTTCACAGTGACATCTATTCATTTCAGCCGAGAAATGTAATTTTGATGATAACTCCCAAACCGCTGCGCAGAAGTGAACCAAACTTCACCCAATAGTGTATTGTATGACAAACTAGTAGTTACATTTGGAAATGTGGTTCTAGGACATTTGGTTTGAGCGCAATCCTCAAACTTAGTTCAAAAAAGCCATTTAGGCCTTTTCACAGTGAGATCTATTCATTTCAGCCGAGAAATGCAATTTTGATGATAACTCCCAAACCGCTACGCAGAAATGAACCAAACTTCACCCAATAGTGTATTGTATCACAATCTAGTAGTTACAATTGGAAATTTGGTTCTAGGACTTTTGGTTTGAGCGCAATCCTCAAACTTAGTTCAAAAAAGCAATTTACGCCTTCTGACAGCGAGATCTATTCATTTCAGCCGAGAAATGTAATTTTGATGATAACTCCCAAACCGCTGCGCAAAAGTGAACCAAACTTCACCCAATAGTATCACAATCTAGTAGTTACATTTGGAAATTTGGTTCTAGGACATTTGGTTTGAGCGTAATCCTCAAACTTAATTCAAAAATGCCATTTACGCCTTCTGACAGCGAGATCTATTCATTTCAGCCGAGAAATGTAATTTTGATGATAACTCCCAAACCGCTGCGCAGAATTGAACCAAACTTCACCCAATAGTGTATTGTATCACAATCTAGTAGTTACATTTGGAAATTTGGTTCTAGGACATTTGGTTTGAGCGCAATCCTCAAACTTTGTTCAAAAATGCCATTTACGCCTTTTCACAGTGAGATCTATTCATTTCAGCCGAGAAATGCAATTTTGATGATAACTCCTAAACCGCTGCGCAGAAGTGAACCAAACTTCACCCAATAGTGTATTGTATCACAATCTAGTAGTTACATTTGGAAATTTGGTTCTAGGACATTTGGTTTGAGCGCAATCCTCAAACTTTGTTCAAAAATGCCATTTGCGCCTTCTGACAGCGAGATCTAATCATTTCAGCCGAGAAATTTAATTTTGATGATAACTCCCAAACCGCTGCGCAGAAGTGAACCAAACTTCACCCAGTAGTGTATTGTATCATAATCTAGTAGTTACATTTGGAAATTTGGTTCTAGGACATTTGGTTTGAGCGCAATCCTCAAACTTAGTTCAAAAAAGCCATTTAGGCCTTTTCACAGTGAGATCGATTCATTTCAGCTGAGAAATGTAATTTTGATAACTCCCAAACCGCTGCACAGAAGTGAACCAAACTTCACCCAATAGTGTATTGTATAACAATCTAGTAGTTACATTTGGAAATTTGGTTCTAGGACATTTGGTTTGAGCGCAATCCTCAAACTTATTTCAAAAAAGCCTTTTAGGCATTTTCACAGTGAGATCTATTCATTTCAGCCGAGAAATGCAATTTTGATGATAACTCCTAAACGGCTGCGCAGAAGTGAACTAAACTTCACCCAATAGTGTATTGTATTACAATCTAGTAGTTACATTTGGAAATTTGGTTCTAGGACATTTGGGTCTAGCGCAATCCTCAAACTTAGTTCAAAAAAGCCATTTCGGCCTTTTCACTGTGAGATCTATTCATTTCAGCCGAGAAATGCAATTTTGATGATAACTCCTAAACCGCTGCGCAGAAATGAACCAAACTTCACCCAATAGTGTATTGCATTACAATCTAGTAGTTACATTTGAAAATTTGGTTCTAGGACATTTCGTTTGAGCGCAATCCTCAAACTTAGTTCAAAAAAGCCATTTAGGCCTTTTCACAGTGAGATCTATTCATTTCAGCCGAGAAATGTAATTTTGATGATAACTCCCAAACCGCTGCGCAGAAAGTAACCAAACTTCACCCAATAGTGTATTCTATTACAATCTAGTAGTTACATTTGGAAATTTGGTTCTAGGACATTTGGTTTGAGCGCAATCCTCAAACTTAGTTCAAAAAAGGCCATTCAGGCCTTTTCACAGTGAGATCTATTCATTTCAGCCGAGAAATGCAATTTTGATGATAACTCCCAAACCGCTGCGCAGAAATGAACCAAACTTCACCCAATAGTGTATTGTATCACAATCTAGTAGTTACAATTGGAAATTTGGTTCTAGGACTTTTGGTTTGAGCGCAATCCTCAAACTTAGTTCAAAAAAGCAATTTACGCCTTCTGACAGCGAGATCTATTCATTTCAGCCGAGAAATGTAATTTTGATGATAACTCCCAAACCGCTGCGCAAAAGTGAACCAAACTTCACCCAATAGTATCACAATCTAGTAGTTACATTTGGAAATTTGGTTCTAGGACATTTGGTTTGAGCGCAATCCTCATACTTAGTTCAAAAAAGCCATTTAGGCCTTTTCACAGTGAGATCTATTCATTTCAGCCGAGAAATGCAATTTTGATGTTAACTCCTAAACCGCTGCGCAGAATTGAACCAAACTTCACCCAATAGTGTATTGTATCACAATCTAGTAGTTACATTTGGAAATTTGGTTCTAGGACATTTGGTTTGAGCGCAATCCTCAAACTTAGTTCAAAAATGCCATTTACGCCTTTTCACAGTGAGATCTATTCATTTAAGCCGAGAAATGCAATTTTGATGATAACTCCCAAACCGCTGCGCAGAAGTGAACCAAACTTCACCCAGTAGTGTATTGTATCAGAATCTAGTAGTTACATTTGGAAATTTGGTTCTAGGACATTTGGTTTGAGCGCAATCCTCAAACTTAGTTCAAAAATGCCATTTACGCCTTCTGACAGCGAGATCTATTCATTTCAGCCGAGAAATGTAATTTTGATGATAACTCCCAAACCGCTGCGCAGAAATGAACCAAACTTCACCCAATAGTGTATTGTATCACAATCTAGTAGTTACAATTGGAAATTTGGTTCTAGGACTTTTGGTTTGAGCGCAATCCTCAAACTTAGTTCAAAAAAGCAATTTACGCCTTCTGACAGCGAGATCTATTCATTTCAGCCGAGAAATGTAATTTTGATGATAACTCCCAAACCGCTGCGCAAAAGTGAACCAAACTTCACCCAATAGTATCACAATCTAGTAGTTACATTTGGAAATTTGGTTCTAGGACATTTGGTTTGAGCGCAATCCTCATACTTAGTTCAAAAAAGCCATTTAGGCCTTTTCACAGTGAGATCTATTCATTTCAACCGAGAAATGCAATTTTGATGATAACTCCTAAACCGCTGCGCAGAAGTGAACTAAACTTCACCCAATAGTGTATTGTATTAAGCCTTTTAGTCATTTTCACAGTGAGAAATTCAGTCGAGAAATGCAATTTTGATGAAAAACTCCTAAACGGCTGCGCAGAAGTGAACTAAACTTCACCCAATAGTGTATTGTATTACAATCTAGTAGTTACATTTGGAAATTTGGTTCTAGGACATTTGGTTTGAGCGCAATCCTCAAACTTAGTTCAAAAAAGCCATTTAGGCCTTTTCACTGTGAGATCTATTCATTTCAGCCGAGAAATTCAATTTTGATGATAACTCCTAAACCGCTGCGCAGAAATGAACCAAACTTCACCCAATAGTGTATTGCATTACAATCTAGTAGTTACATTTGAAAATTTTGTTCTAGGACATTTGGTTTGAGCGCAATCCTCAAACTTAGTTCAAAAAATCCATTCACGCCTTCTGACAGCGAGATCTATTCATTTCAGTCGAGAAATGTAATTTTGATGATAACTCCCAAACCGCTGCGCAGAAGTAAACCAAACTTCACCCAATAGTGTATTGTATCACAATCTAGTAGTTACATTTGAAAATTTGGTTCTAGGACATTTGGTTTGAGCGCAATCCTCAAACTTAGTTCAAAAAAGCCATTTAGGCCTTTTCACAGTGACATCTATTCATTTCAGCCGAGAAATGTAATTTTGATGATAACTCCCAAACCGCTGCGCAGACGTGAACCAAACTTCACCCAATAGTGTATTGTATGACAAACTAGTAGTTACATTTGGAAATGTGGTTCTAGGACATTTGGTTTGAGCGCAATCCTCAAACTTAGTTCAAAAAAGCCATTTAGGCCTTTTCACAGTGAGATCTGTTCATTTCAGCCGAGAAATGCAATTTTGATGATAACTCCCAAACCGCTGCGCAGAATTGAACCAAACTTCACCCAATAGTGTATTGTATCACAATCTAGTAGTTACAATTGGAAATTTGGTTCTAGGACTTTTGGTTTGAGCGCAATCCTCAAACTTAGTTCAAAAAAGCAATTTACGCCTTCTGACAGCGAGATCTATTCATTTCAGCCGAGAAATGTAATTTTGATGATAACTCCCAAACCGCTGCGCAAAAGTGAACCAAACTTCACCCAATAGTATCACAATCTAGTAGTTACATTTGGAAATTTGGTTCTAGGACATTTGGTTTGAGCGCAATCCTCATACTTATTTCAAAAAGCCATTTAGAACTTTTCACAGTGAGATCTATTCATTTCAGCCGAGAAATGCAATTTTGATGATAACTCCCAAACCGCTGCGCAGAAGTGAACCAAACTTCACCCAATAGTGTATTGTATCACAATCTAGTAGTTACATTTGGAAATTTGGTTCTAGGACATTTGGTTTGAGCGTAATCCTCAAACTTAATTCAAAAATGCCATTTACGCCTTCTGACAGCGAGATCTATTCATTTCAGCCGAGAAATGTAATTTTGATGATAACTCCTAAACGGCTGCGCAGAAGTGAACTAAACTTCACCCAATAGTGTATTGTATTACAATCTAGTAGTTACATTTGGAAATTTGGTTCTAGGACATTTGGTTTGAGCGCAATCCTCAAACTTTGTTCAAAAATGCCATTTACGCCTTTTCACAGTGAGATCTATTCATTTCAGCCGAGAAATGCAATTTTGATGATAACTCCTAAACCGCTGCGCAGAAGTGAACCAAACTTCACCCAATAGTGTATTGTATCACAATCTAGTAGTTACATTTGGAAATTTGGTTCTAGGACATTTGGTTTGAGCGCAATCCTCAAACTTTGTTCAAAAATGCCATTTGCGCCTTCTGACAGCGAGATCTATTCATTTCAGCCGAGAAATGTAATTTTGATAACTGCCAAACCGCTGCGCAGAAGTGAACCAAACTTCACCCAATAGTGTATTGTATCACAATCTAGTAGTTACATTTGGAAATTTGGTTCTAGGACATTTGGTTTGAGCGCAATCCTCAAACTTATTTCAAAAAAGCCTTTTAGGCATTTTCACAGTGAGATCTATTCATTTCAGCCGAGAAATGCAATTTTGATGATAACTCCTAAACGGCTGCGCAGAAGTGAACTAAACTTCACCCAATAGTGTATTGTATTACAATCTAGTAGTTACATTAGGAAATTTGGTTCTAGGTCATTTGGTTCTAGCGCAATCCTCAAACTTAGTTCAAAAAAGCCATTTAGGCCTTTTCACTGTGAGATCTATTCATTTCAGCCGAGAAATGCAATTTTGATGATAACTCCTAAACCGCTGAGTAGAAATGAACCAAACTTCACCCAATAGTGTATTGCATTACAATCTAGTAGTTACATTTGAAAATTTGGTTCTAGGACATTTGGTTTGAGCGCAATCCTCAAACTTAGTTCAAAAAAGCCATTTAGGCCTTTTCACAGTGAGATCTATTCATTTCAGCCGAGAAATGTAATTTTGATGATAACTCCCAAACCGCTGCGCAGAAAGTAACCAAACGTCACCCAATAGTGTATTGTATTACAATCTAGTAGTTACATTTGGAAATTTGGTTCTAGGACATTTGGTTTGAGCGCAATCATCAAACTTAGTTCA
This sequence comes from Corythoichthys intestinalis, assembly GCF_030265065.1. Taxonomy (NCBI): domain Eukaryota; kingdom Metazoa; phylum Chordata; class Actinopteri; order Syngnathiformes; family Syngnathidae; genus Corythoichthys; species Corythoichthys intestinalis. The sequence goes on along the minus strand of NC_080414.1, from coordinate 39,123,635 downwards.
AAAATGCCATTTACGCCTTTTCACAGTGAGATCTATTCATTTCAGCCGAGAAATGCAATTTTGATGATAACTCCCAAACCGCTGCGCAGAAGTGAACCAAACTTCACCCAATAGTGTATTGTATCACAATCTAGTAGTTACATTTGAAAATTTGGTTCTAGGACATTTGGTTTGAGCGCAATCCTCAAACTTAGTTCAAAAAAGCCATTTAGGCCTTTTCACAGTGACATCTATTCATTTCAGCCGAGAAATGTAATTTTGATGATAACTCCCAAACCGCTGCGCAGACGTGAACCAAACTTCACCCAATAGTGTATTGTATGACAAACTAGTAGTTACATTTGGAAATGTGGTTCTAGGACATTTGGTTTGAGCGCAATCCTCAAACTTAGTTCAAAAAAGCCATTTAGGCCTTTTCACAGTGAGATCTATTCATTTCAGCCGAGAAATGCAATTTTGATGATAACTCCCAAACCGCTGCGCAGAAATGAACCAAACTTCACCCAATAGTGTATTGTATCACAATCTAGTAGTTACAATTGGAAATTTGGTTCTAGGACTTTTGGTTTGAGCGCAATCCTCAAACTTAGTTCAAAAAAGCAATTTACGCCTTCTGACAGCGAGATCTATTCATTTCAGCCGAGAAATGTAATTTTGATGATAACTCCCAAACCGCTGCGCAAAAGTGAACCAAACTTCACCCAATAGTATCACAATCTAATAGTTACATTTGGAAATTTGGTTCTAGGACATTTGGTTTGAGCGCAATCCTCATACTTATTTCAAAAAGCCATTTAGGCCTTTTCACAGTGAGATCTATTCATTTCAGCCGAGAAATGCAATTTTGATGATAACTCCCAAACCGCTGCGCAGAAGTGAACCAAACTTCACCCAATAGTGTATTGTATCACAATCTAGTAGTTACATTTGGAAATTTGGTTCTAGGACATTTGGTTTGAGCGTAATCCTCAAACTTAATTCAAAAATGCCATTTACGCCTTCTGACAGCGAGATCTATTCATTTCAGCCGAGAAATGTAATTTTGATGATAACTCCTAAACGGCTGCGCAGAAGTGAACTAAACTTCACCCAATAGTGTATTGTATTACAATCTAGTAGTTACATTTGGAAATTTGGTTCTAGGACATTTGGTTTGAGCGCAATCCTCAAACTTTGTTCAAAAATGCCATTTACGCCTTTTCACAGTGAGATCTATTCATTTCAGCCGAGAAATCTAATCTTGATGATAACTCCCAAACCACTGCACAGAATTGAACCAAACTTCACCCAATAGTGTATTGTATCACAATCTAGTAGTTCCATTTGGAAATTTGGTTCTAGGACATTTGGTTTGAGCGCAATCCTCAAACTTATTTCAAAAAAGCCTTTTAGGCATTTTCACAGTGAGATCTATTCATTTCAGTCGAGAAATGCAATTTTGATGATAACTCCTAAACTGCTGCGCAGAAGTGAACCAAACTTCACCCAATAGTGTATTGTATCACAATCTAGTAGTTACATTTGGAAATTTGGTTCTAAGACATTTGGTTTGAGCGCAATCATCAAACTTAGTTCAAAAATGCCATTTACGCCTTTTCACAGTGAGATCAATTCATTTCAGCCGAGAAATGCAATTTTGATGATAACTCCTAAACGGCTGCGCAGAAGTGAACTAAACTTCACCCAATAGTGTATTGTATTACAATCTAGTAGTTACATTTGGAAATTTGGTTGTAGGACATTTGGTTTGAGCGCAACCCTCAAACTTAGTTCAAAAAAGCCATTTACGCCTTCTGACAGCGAGATCTATTCATTTCAGCCGAGAAATGTAATTTTGATGATAACTCCCAAACCGCTGCGCAGAAGTGAACCAAACTTCACCCAGTAGTGTATTGTATCAGAATCTAGTAGTTACATTTGGAAATTTGGTTCTAGGACATTTGGTTTGAGCGCAATCCTCAAACTTAGTTCAAAAAAGCCATTTAGGCCTTTTCACAGTGAGATCGATTCATTTCAGCCGAGAAATGTAATTTTGATAACTCCCAAACCGCTGCGCAGAAGTGAACCAAACTTCACCCAATAGTGTATTGTATCACAATCTAGTAGTTACAATTGGAATTTGGTTCTAGGACTTTTGGTTTGAGTGCAATCCTCAAACTTAGTTCAAAAAAGCAATTTACGCCTTCTGACAGCGAGATCTATTCATTTCAGCCGAGAAATGTAATTTTGATGATAACTCCCAAACCGCTGCGCAAAAGTGAACCAAACTTCACCCAATAGTATCACAATCTAGTAGTTACATTTGGAAATTTGGTTCTAGGACATTTGGTTTGAGCGCAATCCTCATACTTAGTTCAAAAAAGCCATTTAGGCCTTTTCACAGTGATATCTATTCATTTCAGCCGAGAAATGCAATTTTGATGATAACTCCTAAACCGCTGCGCAGAAGTGAACCAAACTTCACCCAATAGTGTATTGTATTACAATCTAGTAGTTACATTTGGAAATTTGGTTCTAGGACATTTGGTTTGAGCGTAATCCTCAAACTTAATTCAAAAATGCCATTTACGCCTTTTCACAGTGAGATCTATTCATTTCAGTCGAGAAATGCAATTTTGATGATAACTCCTAAACGGCTGCGCAGAAGTGAACTAAACTTCACCCAATAGTGTATTGTATTACAATCTAGTAGTTACATTTGGAAATTTGGTTCTAGGACATTTGGTTTGAGCGCAATCATCAAACTTAATTCAAAAATGCCATTTACGCCTTTTCACAGTGAGATCTATTCATTTCAGCCGAGAAATGCAATTTTGATGATAACTCCTAAACGGCTGCGCAGAAGTGAACTAAACTTCACCCAATAGTGTATTGTATTACAATCTAGTAGTTACATTTGGAAATTTGGTTCTAGGACATTTGGTTTGAGCGCAATCCTCAAACTTAGTTCAAAAAAGCCATTTAGGCCTTTTCACTGTGAGATCTATTCATTTCAGCCGAGAAATTCAATTTTGATGATAACTCCTAAACCGCTGCGTAGAAATGAACCAAACTTCACTCAATAGTGTATTGCATTACAATCTAGTAGTTACATTTGAAAATTTGGTTCTAGGACATTTGGTTTGAGCGCAATCCTCAAACTTAGTTAAAAAAATCCATTCACGCCTTCTGACAGCGAGATCTATTCATTTCAGCCGAGAAATGTAATTTTGATGATAACTCCCAAACCGCTGCGCAGAAGTGAACCAAACTTCACCCAATAGTGTATTGTATCACAATCTAGTAGTTACATTTGGAAATTTGGTTCTAGGACATTTGGTTTGAGCGCAACCCTCAAACTTAGTTCTAAAAAGCAATTTACGCCTTCTGACAGCGAGATCTATTCATTTCAGCCGAGAAATGTAATTTTGATGATAACTCCCAAACCGCTGCGCAAAAGTGAACCAAACTTCACCCAATAGTATCACAATCTAGTAGTTACATTTGGAAATTTGGTTCTAGGACATTTGGTTTGAGCGCAATCCTCATATTTAGTTCAAAAAAGCCATTTAGGCCTTTTCACAGTGAGATCTATTCATTTCAGCCGAGAAATGCAATTTTGATGTTAACTCCTAAACCGCTGCGCAGAATTGAACCAAACTTCACCCAATAGTGTATTGTATCACAATCTAGTAGTTACATTTGGAAATTTGGTTCTAGGACATTTGGTTTGAGCGCAATCCTCAAACTTAGTTCAAAAATGCCATTTACGCCTTTTCACAGTGAGATCTATTCATTTCAGCCGAGAAATGCAATTTTGATGATAACTCCTAAACCGCTGCGCAGAAGTGAACCAAACTTCACCCAATAGTGTATTGTATCACAATCTAGTAGTTACATTTGGAAATTTGGTTCTAGGACATTTGGTTTGAGCGCAATCCTCATACTTATTTCAAAAAGCCATTTAGGCCTTTTCACAGTGAGATCTATTCATTTCAGCCGAGAAATGCAATTTTGATGATAACTCCCAAACCGCTGCGCAGAAGTGAACCAAACTTCACCCAATAGTGTATTGTATCACAATCTAGTAGTTACATTTGGAAATTTGGTTCTAGGACATTTGGTTTGAGCGTAATCCTCAAACTTAATTCAAAAATGCCATTTACGCCTTCTGACAGCGAGATCTATTCATTTCAGCCGAGAAATGCAATTTTGATGATAACTCCCAAACCGCTGCGCAGAAGTGAACCAAACTTCACCCAATAGTGTATTGTATCACAATCTAGTAGTTACATTTGGAAATTTGGTTCTAGGACATTTGGTTTGAGCGTAATCCTCAAACTTAATTCAAAAATGCCATTTACGCCTTCTGACAGCGAGATCTATTCATTTCAGCCGAGAAATGCAATTTTGATGATAACTCCTAAACCGCTGCGCAGAAGTGAACCAAACTTCACCCAATAGTGTATTGTATTACAATCTAGTAGTTACATTTGGAAATTTGGTTCTAGGACATTTGGTTTGAGCGTAATCCTCAAACTTAATTCAAAAATGCCATTCACGCCTTTTCACAGTGAGATCTATTCATTTCAGCCGAGAAATGCAATTTTGATGATAACTCCTAAACGGCTGCGCAGAAGTGAACTAAACTTCACCCAATAGTGTATGGTATTACAATCTAGTAGTTACATTTGGAAATTTGGTTCTAGGACATTTGGTTTGAGCGCAATCATCAAACTTAATTCAAAAATGCCATTTACGCCTTTTCACAGTGAGATCTATTCATTTCAGCCGAGAAATGCAATTTTGATGATAACTCCTAAACGGCTGCGCAGAAGTGAACTAAACTTCACCCAATAGTGTATTGTATTACAATCTAGTAGTTACATTTGGAAATTTGGATCTAGGACATTTGGTTTGAGCGCAATCCTCAAACTTAGTTCAAAAAAGCCATTTAGGCCTTTTCACTGTGAGATCTATTCATTTCAGCCGAGAAATTCAATTTTGATGATAACTCCTAAACCGCTGCGTAAAAATGAACCAAACTTCACTCAATAGTGTATTGCATTACAATCTAGTAGTTACATTTGAAAATTTGGTTCTAGGACATTTGGTTTGAGCGCAATCCTCAAACTTAGTTAAAAAAATCCATTCACGCCTTCTGACAGCGAGATCTATTCATTTCAGCCGAGAAATGTAATTTGGATGATAACTCCCAAACCGCTGCGCAGAAGTGAACCAAACTTCACCCAATAGTGTATTGTATCACAATCTAGTAGTTACATTTGGAAATTTGGTTCTAGGACATTTGGTTTGAGCGCAATCCTCAAACTTAGTTAAAAAAATCCATTCACGCCTTCTGACAGCGAGATCTATTCATTTCAGCCGAGAAATGTAATTTTGATGATAACTCCCAAACCGCTGCGCAGAAGTGAACCAAACTTCACCCAATAGTGTATTGTATCACAATCTAGTAGTTACATTTGGAAATTTGGTTCTAGGATATTTGGTTTGAGCGCAATCCTCAAACTTAGTTCAAAAAAGCCATTTAGGCCTTTTCACAGTGAGATCTATTCATTTCAGCCGAGAAATGTAATTTTGATGATAACTCCCAAACCGCTGCGCAGAAGTGAACCAAACTTCACCCAATAGTATCACAATCTAGTAGTTACATTTGGAAATTTGGTTCTAGGACATTTGGTTTGAGCGCAATCCTCATACTTATTTCAAAAAGCCATTTAGGCCTTTTCACAGTGAGATCTATTCATTTCAGCCGAGAAATGCAATTTTGATGATAACTCCCAAACCGCTGCGCAGAAGTGAACCAAACTTCACCCAATAGTGTATTGTATCACAATCTAGTAGTTACATTTGGAAATTTGGTTCTAGGACATTTGGTTTGAGCGTAATCCTCAAACTTAATTCAAAAATGCCATTTACGCCTTCTGACAGCGAGATCTATTCATTTCAGCCGAGAAATGTAATTTTGATGATAACTCCTAAACGGCTGCGCAGAAGTGAACTAAACTTCACCCAATAGTGTATTGTATTACAATCTAGTAGTTACATTTGGAAATTTGGTTCTAGGACATTTGGTTTGAGCGCAATCCTCAAACTTTGTTCAAAAATGCCATTTACGCCTTTTCACAGTGAGATCTATTCATTTCAGCCGAGAAATGCAATTTTGATGATAACTCCTAAACCGCTGCGCAGAAGTGAACCAAACTTCACCCAATAGTGTATTGTATCACAATTTAGTAGTTACATTTGGAAATTTGGTTCTAGGACATTTGGTTTGAGCGCAATCCTCAAACTTAGTTCAAAAAAGCCATTTAGGCCTTTTCACTGTGAGATCTATTCATTTCAGTCGAGAAATGCAATTTTGATGATAACTCCTAAACTGCTGCGCAGAAGTGAACCAAACTTCACCCAATAGTGTATTGTATCACAATCTAGTAGTTACAATTGGAAATTTGGTTCTAGGACTTTTGGTTTGAGCGCAATCCTCAAACTTAGTTCAAAAAAGCAATTTACGCCTTCTGACAGCGAGATCTATTCATTTCAGCCGAGAAATGTAATTTTGATGATAACTCCCAAACCGCTGCGCAAAAGTGAACCAAACTTCACCCAATAGTATCACAATCTAATAGTTACATTTGGAAATTTGGTTCTAGGACATTTGGTTTGAGCGCAATCCTCATACTTATTTCAAAAAGCCATTTAGGCCTTTTCACAGTGAGATCTATTCATTTCAGCCGAGAAATGCAATTTTGATGATAACTCCCAAACCGCTGCGCAGAAGTGAACCAAACTTCACCCAATAGTGTATTGTATCACAATCTAGTAGTTACATTTGGAAATTTGGTTCTAGGACATTTGGTTTGAGCGTAATCCTCAAACTTAATTCAAAAATGCCATTTACGCCTTCTGACAGCGAGATCTATTCATTTCAGCCGAGAAATGTAATTTTGATGATAACTCCTAAACGGCTGCGCAGAAGTGAACTAAACTTCACCCAATAGTGTATTGTATTACAATCTAGTAGTTACATTTGGAAATTTGGTTCTAGGACATTTGGTTTGAGCGCAATCCTCAAACTTTGTTCAAAAATGCCATTTACGCCTTTTCACAGTGAGATCTATTCATTTCAGCCGAGAAATGCAATTTTGATGATAACTCCTAAACCGCTGCGCAGAAGTGAACCAAACTTCACCCAATAGTGTATTGTATCACAATCTAGTAGTTACATTTGGAAATTTGGTTCTAGGACATTTGGTTTGAGCGCAATCCTCAAACTTTGTTCAAAAATGCCATTTGCGCCTTCTGACAGCGAGATCTATTCATTTCAGCCGAGAAATGTAAATTTGATGATAACTCCCAAACCGCTGCGCAGAAGTGAACCAAACTTCACCCAGTAGTGTATTGTATCAGAATCTAGTAGTTACATTTGGAAATTTGGTTCTAGGACATTTGGTTTGAGCGCAATCCTCAAACTTAGTTCAAAAAAGCCATTTAGGCCTTTTCACAGTGAGATCGATTCATTTCAGCCGAGAAATGTAATTTTGATAACTCCCAAACCGCTGCGCAGAAGTGAACCAAACTTCACCCAATAGTGTATTGTATCACAATCTAGTAGTTACATTTGGAAATTTGGTTCTAGGACATTTGGTTTGAGCGCAATCCTCAAACTTATTTCAAAAAAGCCTTTTAGGCATTTTCACAGTGAGATCTATTCATTTCAGCCGAGAAATGCAATTTTGATGATAACTCCTAAACGGCTGCGCAGAAGTGAACTAAACTTCACCCAATAGTGTATTGTATTACAATCTAGTAGTTACATTTGGAAATTTGGTTCTAGGTCATTTGGTTCTAGCGCAATCCTCAAACTTAGTTCAAAAAAGCCATTTAGGCCTTTTCACTGTGAGATCTATTCATTTCAGCCGAGAAATGCAATTTTGATGATAACTCCTAAACCGCTGCGCAGAAATGAACCAAACTTCACCCAATAGTGTATTGCATTACAATCTAGTAGTTACATTTGAAAATTTGGTTCTAGGACATTTGGTTTGAGCGCAATCCTCAAACTTAGTTCAAAAAAGCCATTTAGGCCTTTTCACAGTGAGATCTATTCATTTCAGCCGAGAAATGTAATTTTGATGATAACTCCCAAACCGCTGCGCAGAAAGTAACCAAACTTCACCCAATAGTGTATTGTATTACAATCTAGTAGTTACATTTGGAAATTTGGTTCTAGGACATTTGGTTTGAGCGCAATCATCAAACTTAGTTCAAAAATGCCATTTACGCCTTTTCACAGTGAGATCAATTCATTTCAGCCGAGAAATGCAATTTTGATGATAACTCCTAAACGGCTGCGCAGAAGTGAACTAAACTTCACCCAATAGTGTATTGTATTACAATCTAGTAGTTACATTTGGAAATTTGGTTGTAGGACATTTGGTTTGAGCGCAACCCTCAAACTTAGTTCAAAAAAGCCATTTACGCCTTCTGACAGCGAGATCTATTCATTTCAGCCGAGAAATGTAATTTTGATGATAACTCCCAAACCGCTGCGCAGAAGTGAACCAAACTTCACCCAGTAGTGTATTGTATCAGAATCTAGTAGTTACATTTGGAAATTTGGTTCTAGGACATTTGGTTTGAGCGCAATCCTCAAACTTAGTTCAAAAAAGCCATTTAGGCCTTTTCACAGTGAGATCGATTCATTTCAGCCGAGAAATGTAATTTTGATAACTCCCAAACCGCTGCGCAGAAGTGAACCAAACTTCACCCAATAGTGTATTGTATCACAATCTAGTAGTTACAATTGGAATTTGGTTCTAGGACTTTTGGTTTGAGCGCAATCCTCAAACTTAGTTCAAAAAAGCAATTTACGCCTTCTGACAGCGAGATCTATTCATTTCAGCCGAGAAATGTAATTTTGATGATAACTCCCAAACCGCTGCGCAAAAGTGAACCAAACTTCACCCAATAGTATCACAATCTAGTAGTTACATTTGGAAATTTGGTTCTAGGACATTTGGTTTGAGCGCAATCCTCATACTTAGTTCAAAAAAGCCATTTAGGCCTTTTCACAGTGATATCTATTCATTTCAGCCGAGAAATGCAATTTTGATGATAACTCCTAAACCGCTGCGCAGAAGTGAACCAAACTTCACCCAATAGTGTATTGTATTACAATCTAGTAGTTACATTTGGAAATTTGGTTCTATGACATTTGGTTTGAGCGTAATCCTCAAACTTAATTCAAAAATGCCATTTACGCCTTTTCACAGTGAGATCTATTCATTTCAGTCGAGAAATGCAATTTTGATGATAACTCCTAAACGGCTGCGCAGAAGTGAACTAAACTTCACCCAATAGTGTATTGTATTACAATCTAGTAGTTACATTTGGAAATTTGGTTCTAGGACATTTGGTTTGAGCGCAATCATCAAACTTAATTCAAAAATGCCATTTACGCCTTTTCACAGTGAGATCTATTCATTTCAGCCGAGAAATGCAATTTTGATGATAACTCCTAAACGGCTGCGCAGAAGTGAACTAAACTTCACCCAATAGTGTATTGTATTACAATCTAGTAGTTACATTTGGAAATTTGGTTCTAGGACATTTGGTTTGAGCGCAATCCTCAAACTTAGTTCAAAAAAGCCATTTAGGCCTTTTCACTGTGAGATCTATTCATTTCAGCCGAGAAATTCAATTTTGATGATAACTCCTAAACCGCTGCGTAGAAATGAACCAAACTTAACTCAATAGTGTATTGCATTACAATCTAGTAGTTACATTTGAAAATTTGGTTCTAGGACATTTGGTTTGAGCGCAATCCTCAAACTTAGTTAAAAAAATCCATTCACGCCTTCTGACAGCGAGATCTATTCATTTCAGCCGAGAAATGTAATTTTGATGATAACTCCCAAACCGCTGCGCAGAAGTGAACCAAACTTCACCCAATAGTGTATTGTATCACAATCTAGTAGTTACATTTGGAAATTTGGTTCTAGGACATTTGGTTTGAGCGCAACCCTCAAACTTAGTTCTAAAAAGCAATTTACGCATTCTGACAGCGAGATCTATTCATTTCAGCCGAGAAATGTAATTTTGATGATAACTCCCAAACCGCTGCGCAAAAGTGAACCAAACTTCACCCAATAGTATCACAATCTAGTAGTTACATTTGGAAATTTGGTTCTAGGACATTTGGTTTGAGCGCAATCCTCATATTTAGTTAAAAAAAGCCATTTAGGCCTTTTCACAGTGAGATCTATTCATTTCAGCCGAGAAATGCAATTTTGATGTTAACTCCTAAACCGCTGCGCAGAATTGAACCAAACTTCACCCAATAGTGTATTGTATCACAATCTAGTAGTTACATTTGGAAATTTGGTTCTAGGACATTTGGTTTGAGCGCAATCCTCAAACTTAGTTCAAAAATGCCATTTACGCCTTTTCACAGTGAGATCTATTCATTTCAGCCGAGAAATGCAATTTTGATGATAACTCCTAAACCGCTGCGCAGAAGTGAACCAAACTTCACCCAATAGTGTATTGTATCACAATCTAGTAGTTACATTTGGAAATTTGGTTGTAGGACATTTGGTTTGAGCGCAACCCTCAAACTTAGTTCAAAAAAGCCATTTACGCCTTCTGACAGCGAGATCTATTCATTTCAGCCGAGAAATGTAATTTTGATGATAACTCCCAAACCGCTGCGCAGAAGTGAACCAAACTTCACCCAGTAGTGTATTGTATCAGAATCTAGTAGTTACATTTGGAAATGTGGTTCTAGGACATTTGGTTTGAGCGCAATCCTCAAACTTAGTTCAAAAAAGCCATTTAGGCCTTTTCACAGTGAGATCTATTCATTTCAGCCGAGAAATGTAATTTTGATAACTCCCAAACCGCTGCGCAGAAGTGAACCAAACTTCACCCAATAGTGTATTGTATCACAATCTAGTAGTTACAATTGGAAATTTGGTTCTAGGACTTTTGGTTTGAGCGCAATCCTCAAACTTAGTTCAAAAAAGCAATTTACGCCTTCTGACAGCGAGATCTATTCATTTCAGCCGAGAAATGTAATTTTGATGATAACTCCCAAACCGCTGCGCAAAAGTTAACCAAACTTCACCCAATAGTATCACAATCTAGTAGTTACATTTGGAAATTTGGTTCTAGGACATTTGGTTTGAGCGCAATCCTCATACTTAGTTCAAAAAAGCCATTTCGGCCTTTTCACAGTGAGATCTATTCATTTCAGCCGAGAAATGCAATTTTGATGATAACTCCTAAACCGCTGCGCAGAAGTGAACCAAACTTCACCCAATAGTGTATTGTATTACAATCTAGTAGTTACATTTGGAAATTTGGTTCTAGGACATTTGGTTTGAGCGTAATCCTCAAACTTAATTCAAAAATGCCATTTACGCCTTTTCACAGTGAGATCTATTCATTTCAGCCGAGAAATGCAATTTTGATGATAACTCCTAAACGGCTGCGCAGAAGTGAACTAAACTTCACCCAATAGTGTATGGTATTACAATCTAGTAGTTACATTTGGAAATTTGGTTCTAGGACATTTGGTTTGAGCGCAATCATCAAACTTAATTCAAAAATGCCATTTACGCCTTTTCACAGTGAGATCTATTCATTTCAGCCGAGAAATGCAATTTTGATGATAACTCCTAAACGGCTGCACAGAAGTGAACTAAACTTCACCCAATAGTGTATTGTATTACAATCTAGTAGTTACATTTGGAAATTTGGTTCTAGGACATTTGGTTTGAGCGCAATCCTCAAACTTAGTTCAAAAAAGCCATTTAGGCCTTTTCACTGTGAGATCTATTCATTTCAGCCGAGAAATTCAATTTTGATGATAACTCCTAAACCGCTGCGTAAAAATGAACCAAACTTCACTCAATAGTGTATTGCATTACAATCTAGTAGTTACATTTGAAAATTTGGTTCTAGGACATTTGGTTTGAGCGCAATCCTCAAACTTAGTTAAAAAAATCCATTCACGCCTTCTGACAGCGAGATCTATTCATTTCAGCCGAGAAATGTAATTTTGATGATAACTCCCAAACCGCTGCGCAGAAGTGAACCAAACTTCACCCAATAGTGTATTGTATCACAATCTAGTAGTTACATTTGGAAATTTGGTTCTAGGACATTTGGTTTGAGCGCAATCCTCAAACTTAGTTAAAAAAATCCATTCACGCCTTCTGACAGCGAGATCTATTCATTTCAGCCGAGAAATGTAATTTTGATGATAACTCCCAAACCGCTGCGCAGAAGTGAACCAAACTTCACCCAATAGTGTATTGTATCACAATCTAGTAGTTACATTTGGAAATTTGGTTCTAGGACATTTGGTTTGAGCGCAATCCTCAAACTTAGTTCAAAAAAGCCATTTAGGCCTTTTCACAGTGAGATCTATTCATTTCAGCCGAGAAATGTAATTTTGATGATAACTCCCAAACCGCTGCGCAGAAGTGAACCAAACTTCACCCAATAGTATCACAATCTAGTAGTTACATTTGGAAATTTGGTTCTAGGACATTTGGTTTGAGCGCAATCCTCATACTTATTTCAAAAAGCCATTTAGGCCTTTTCACAGTGAGATCTATTCATTTCAGCCGAGAAATGCAATTTTGATGATAACTCCCAAACCGCTGCGCAGAAGTGAACCAAACTTCACCCAATAGTGTATTGTATCACAATCTAGTAGTTACATTTGGAAATTTGGTTCTAGGACATTTGGTTTGAGCGTAATCCTCAAACTTAATTCAAAAATGCCATTTACGCCTTCTGACAGCGAGATCTATTCATTTCAGCCGAGAAATGTAATTTTGATGATAACTCCTAAACGGCTGCGCAGAAGTGAACTAAACTTCACCCAATAGTGTATTGTATTACAATCTAGTAGTTACATTTGGAAATTTGGTTCTAGGACATTTGGTTTGAGCGCAATCCTCAAACTTTGTTCAAAAATGCCATTTACGCCTTTTCACAGTGAGATCTATTCATTTCAGCCGAGAAATGCAATTTTGATGATAACTCCTAAACCGCTGCGCAGAAGTGAACCAAACTTCACCCAATAGTGTATTGTATCACAATTTAGTAGTTACATTTGGAAATTTGGTTCTAGGACATTTGGTTTGAGCGCAATCCTCAAACTTTGTTCAAAAATGCCATTTGCGCCTTCTGACAGCGAGATCTATTCATTTCAGCCGAGAAATGTAAATTTGATGATAACTCCCAAACCGCTGCGCAGAAGTGAACCAAACTTCACCCAGTAGTGTATTGTATCAGAATCTAGTAGTTACATTTGGAAATTTGGTTCTAGGACATTTGGTTTGAGCGCAATCCTCAAACTTAGTTCAAAAAAGCCATTTAGGCCTTTTCACAGTGAGATCGATTCATTTCAGCCGAGAAATGTAATTTTGATAACTCCCAAACCGCTGCGCAGAAGTGAACCAAACTTCACCCAATAGTTTATTGTATCACAATCTAGTAGTTACATTTGGAAATTTGGTTCTAGGACATTTGGTTTGAGCGCAATCCTCAAACTTATTTCAAAAAAGCCTTTTAGGCATTTTCACAGTGAGATCTATTCATTTCAGCCGAGAAATGCAATTTTGATGATAACTCCTAAACGGCTGCGCAGAAGTGAACTAAACTTCACCCAATAGTGTATTGTATTACAATCTAGTAGTTACATTTGGAAATTTGGTTCTAGGTCATTTGGTTCTAGCGCAATCCTCAAACTTAGTTCAAAAAAGCCATTTAGGCCTTTTCACTGTGAGATCTATTCATTTCAGCCGAGAAATGCAATTTTGATGATAACTCCTAAACCGCTGCGCAGAAATGAACCAAACTTCACCCAATAGTGTATTGCATTACAATCTAGTAGTTACATTTGAAAATTTGGTTCTAGGACATTTGGTTTGAGCGCAATCCTCAAACTTAGTTCAAAAAAGCCATTTAGGCCTTTTCACAGTGAGATCTATTCATTTCAGCTGAGAAATGTAATTTTGATGATAACTCCCAAACCGCTGCGCAGAAAGTAACCAAACTTCACCCAATAGTGTATTGTATTACAATCTAGTAGTTACATTTGGAAATTTGGTTCTAGGACATTTGGTTTGAGCGCAATCATCAAACTTAGTTCAAAAATGCCATTTACGCCTTTTCACAGTGAGATCAATTCATTTCAGCCGAGAAATGCAATTTTGATGATAACTCCTAAACGGCTGCGCAGAAGTGAACTAAACTTCACCCAATAGTGTATTGTATTACAATCTAGTAGTTACATTTGGAAATTTGGTTCTAGGACATTTGGTTTGAGCGCAATCTTCAAACTTAGTTCAAAAAAGGCCATTTAGGCCTTTTCACAGTGAGATCTATTCATTTCAGCCGAGAAATGCAATTTTGATGATAACTCCCAAACCGCTGCGCAGAAATGAACCAAACTTCACCCAATAGTGTATTGTATCACAATCTAGTAGTTACAATTGGAAATTTGGTTCTAGGACTTTTGGTTTGAGCGCAATCCTCAAACTTAGTTCAAAAAAGCAATTTACGCCTTCTGACAGCGAGATCTATTCATTTCAGCCGAGAAATGTAATTTTGATGATAACTCCAAAACCGCTGCGCAAAAGTGAACCAAACTTCACCCAATAGTATCACAATCTAGTAGTTACATTTGGAAAATTGGTTCTAGGACATTTGGTTTGAACGCAATCCTCATATTTAGTTCAAAAAAGCCATTTAGGCCTTTTCACAGTGAGATCTATTCATTTCAGCCGAGAAATGCAATTTTGATGATAACTCCTAAACCGCTGCGCAGAAGTGAACCAAACTTCACCCAATAGTGTATTGTATTACAATCTAGTAGTTACATTTGGAAATTTGGTTCTAGAACATTTGGTTTGAGCGTAATCCTCAAACTTAATTCAAAAATGCCATTTACGCCTTTTCACAGTGTGATCTATTCATTTCAGCCGAGAAATGCAATTTTTATGATAACTCCTAAACGGCTGCGCAGAAGTGAACTAAACTTCACCCAATAGTGTATGGTATTACAATCTAGTAGTTACATTTGGAAATTTGGTTCTAGGACATTTGGTTTGAGCGCAATCATCAAACTTAATTCAAAAATGCCATTTACGCCTTTTCACAGTGAGATCTATTCATTTCAGCCGAGAAATGCAATTTTGATGATAACTCCTAAACGGCTGCGCAGAAGTGAACTAAACTTCACCCAATAGTGTATTGTATTACAATCTAGTAGTTACATTTGGAAATTTGGTTCTAGGACATTTGGTTTGAGCGCAATCCTCAAACTTAGTTCAAAAAAGCCATTTAGGCCTTTTCACTGTGAGATCTATTCATTTCAGCCGAGAAATTCAATTTTGATGATAACTCCTAAACCGCTGCGTAGAAATGAACCAAACTTCACTCAATAGTGTATTGCATTACAATCTAGTAGTTACATTTGAAAATTTGGTTCTAGGACATTTGGTTTGAGCGCAATCCTCAAACTTAGTTTAAAAAATCCATTCACGCCTTCTGACAGCGAGATCTATTCATTTCAGCCGAGAAATGTAATTTTGATGATAACTCCCAAACCGCTGCGCAGAAGTGAACCAAACTTCACCCAATAGTGTATTGTATCATAATCTAGTAGTTACATTTGGAAATTTGGTTCTAGGACATTTGGTTTGAGCGCAATCCTCAAACTTAGTTAAAAAAATCCATTCACGCCTTCTGACAGCGAGATCTATTCATTTCAGCCGAGAAATGTAATTTTGATGATAACTCCCAAACCGCTGCGCAGAAGTGAACCAAACTTCACCCAATAGTGTATTGTATCACAATCTAGTAGTTACATTTGGAAATTTGGTTCTAGGACATTTGGTTTGAGCGCAATCCTCAAACTTAGTTCAAAAAAGCCATTTAGGCCTTTTCACAGTGAGATCTATTCATTTCAGCCGAGAAATGTAATTTTGATGATAACTCCCAAACCGCTGCGCAGAAGTGAACCAAACTTCACCCAATAGTATCACAATCTAGTAGTTACATTTGGAAATTTGGTTCTAGGACATTTGGTTTGAGCGCAATCCTCATACTTATTTCAAAAAGCCATTTAGGCCTTTTCACAGTGAGATCTATTCATTTCAGCCGAGAAATGCAATTTTGATGATAACTCCCAAACCGCTGCGCAGAAGTGAACCAAACTTCACCCAATAGTGTATTGTATCACAATCTAGTAGTTACATTTGGAAATTTGGTTCTAGGACATTTGGTTTGAGCGTAATCCTCAAACTTAATTCAAAAATGCCATTTACGCCTTCTGACAGCGAGATCTATTCATTTCAGCCGAGAAATGTAATTTTGATGATAACTCCTAAACGGCTGCGCAGAAGTGAACTAAACTTCACCCAATAGTGTATTGTATTACAATCTAGTAGTTACATTTGGAAATTTGGTTCTAGGACATTTGGTTTGAGCGCAATCCTCAAACTTTGTTCAAAAATGCAATTTACGCCTTTTCACAGTGAGATCTATTCATTTCAGCCGAGAAATGCAATTTTGATGATAACTCCTAAACCGCTGCGCAGAAGTGAACCAAACTTCACCCAATAGTGTATTGTATCACAATCTAGTAGTTACATTTGGAAATTTGGTTCTAGGACATTTGGTTTGAGCGCAATCCTCAAACTTTGTTCAAAAATGCAATTTACGCCTTTTCACAGTGAGATCTATTCATTTCAGCCGAGAAATGCAATTTTGATGATAACTCCTAAACCGCTGCGCAGAAGTGAACCAAACTTCACCCAATAGTGTATTGTATCACAATCTAGTAGTTACATTTGGAAATTTGGTTCTAGGACATTTGGTTTGAGCGCAATCCTCAAACTTATTTCAAAAAAGCCTTTTAGGCATTTTCACAGTGAGATCTATTCATTTCAGCTGAGAAATGCAATTTTGATGATAACTCCTAAACGGCTGCGCAGAAGTGAACTAAACTTCACCCAATAGTGTATTGTATTACAATCTAGTAGTTACATTTGGAAATTTGGTTCTAGGTCATTTGGTTCTAGCGCAATCCTCAAACTTAGTTCAAAAAAGCCATTTAGGCCTTTTCACTGTGAGATCTATTCATTTCAGCCGAGAAATGCAATTTTGATGATAACTCCTAAACCGCTGCGCAGAAATGAACCAAACTTCACCCAATAGTGTATTGCATTACAATCTAGTAGTTACATTTGAAAATTTGGTTCTAGGACATTTGGTTTGAGCGCAATCCTCAAACTTAGTTCAAAAAAGCCATTTAGGCCTTTTCACAGTGAGATCTATTCATTTCAGCTGAGAAATGTAATTTTGATGATAACTCCCAAACCGCTGCGCAGAAAGTAACCAAACTTCACCCAATAGTGTATTGTATTACAATCTAGTAGTTACATTTGGAAATTTGGTTCTAGGACATTTGGTTTGAGCGCAATCATCAAACTTAGTTCAAAAATGCCATTTACGCCTTTTCACAGTGAGATCAATTCATTTCAGCCGAGAAATGTAATTTTGATGATAACTCCTAAACGGCTGCGCAGAAGTGAACTAAACTTCACCCAATAGTGTATTGTATTACAATCTAGTAGTTACATTTGGAAATTTGGTTCTAGGACATTTGGTTTGAGCGCAATCTTCAAACTTAGTTCAAAAAAGGCCATTTAGGCCTTTTCACAGTGAGATCTATTCATTTCAGCCGAGAAATGCAATTTTGATGATAACTCCCAAACCGCTGCGCAGAAATGAACCAAACTTCACCCAATAGTGTATTGTATCACAATCTAGTAGTTACAATTGGAAATTTGGTTCTAGGACTTTTGGTTTGAGCGCAATCCTCAAACTTAGTTCAAAAAAGCAATTTACGCCTTCTGACAGCGAGATCTATTCATTTCAGCCGAGAAATGTAATTTTGATGATAACTCCCAAACCGCTGCGCAAAAGTGAACCAAACTTCACCCAATAGTATCACAATCTAGTAGTTACATTTGGAAATTTGGTTCTAGGACATTTGGTTTGAACGCAATCCTCATATTTAGTTCAAAAAAGCCATTTAGGCCTTTTCACAGTGAGATCTATTCATTTCAGCCGAGAAATGCAATTTTGATGATAACTCCTAAACCGCTGCGCAGAAGTGAACCAAACTTCACCCAATAGTGTATTGTATTACAATCTAGTAGTTACATTTGGAAATTTGGTTCTAGGACATTTGGTTTGAGCGTAATCCTCAAACTTAATTCAAAAATGCCATTTACGCCTTTTCACAGTGAGATCTATTCATTTCAGCCGAGAAATGCAATTTTGATGATAACTCCTAAACGGCTGCGCAGAAGTGAACTAAACTTCACCCAATAGTGTATGGTATTACAATCTAGTAGTTACATTTGGAAATTTGGTTCTAGGACATTTGGTTTGAGCGCAATCATCAAACTTAATTCAAAAATGCCATTTACGCCTTTTCACAGTGAGATCTATTCATTTCAGCCGAGAAATGCAATTTTGATGATAACTCCTAAACGGCTGCACAGAAGTGAACTAAACTTCACCCAATAGTGTATTGTATTACAATCTAGTAGTTACATTTGGAAATTTGGTTCTAGGACATTTGGTTTGAGCGCAATCCTCAAACTTAGTTCAAAAAAGCCATTTAGGCCTTTTCACTAAGAGATCTATTCATTTCAGCCGAGAAATTCAATTTTGATGATAACTCCTAAACCGCTGCGTAGAAATGAACCAAACTTCACTCAATAGTGTATTGCATTACAATCTAGTAGTTACATTTGAAAATTTGGTTCTAGGACATTTGGTTTGAGCGCAATCCTCAAACTTAGTTAAAAAAATCCATTCACGCCTTCTGACAGCGAGATCTATTCATTTCAGCCGAGAAATGTAATTTTGATGATAACTCCCAAACCGCTGCGCAGAAGTGAACCAAACTTCACCCAATAGTGTATTGTATCACAATCTAGTAGTTACATTTGGAAATTTGGTTCTAGGACATTTGGTTTGAGCGCAATCCTCAAACTTAGTTAAAAAAATCCATTCACGCCTTCTGACAGCGAGATCTATTCATTTCAGCCGAGAAATGTAATTTTGATGATAACTCCCAAACCGCTGCGCAGAAGTGAACCAAACTTCACCCAATAGTGTATTGTATCACAATCTAGTAGTTACATTTGGAAATTTGGTTCTAGGACATTTGGTTTGAGCGCAATCCTCAAACTTAGTTAAAAAAAGCCATTTAGGCCTTTTCACAGTGAGATCTATTCATTTCAGCCGAGAAATGTAATTTTGATGATAACTCCCAAACCGCTGCGCAGAAGTGTACCAAACTTCACCCAATAGTATCACAATCTAGTAGTTACATTTGGAAATTTGGTTCTAGGACATTTGGTTTGAGCGCAATCCTCATACTTATTTCAAAAAGCCATTTAGGCCTTTTCACAGTGAGATCTATTCATTTCAGCCGAGAAATGCAATTTTGATGATAACTCCCAAACCGCTGCGCAGAAGTGAACCAAACTTCACCCAATAGTGTATTGTATCACAATCTAGTAGTTACATTTGGAAATTTGGTTCTAGGACATTTGGTTTGAGCGTAATCCTCAAACTTAATTCAAAAATGCTTTTTACGCCTTCTGACAGCGAGATCTATTCATTTCAGCCGAGAAATGTAATTTTGATGATAACTCCTAAACGGCTGCGCAGAAGTGAACTAAACTTCACCCAATAGTGTATTGTATTACAATCTAGTAGTTACATTTGGAAATTTGGTTCTAGGACATTTGGTTTGAGCGCAATCCTCAAACTTTGTTCAAAAATGCCATTTACGCCTTTTCACAGTGAGATCTATTCATTTCAGCCGAGAAATGCAATTTTGATGATAACTCCTAAACCGCTGCGCAGAAGTGAACCAAACTTCACCCAATAGTGTATTGTATCACAATCTAGTAGTTACATTTGGAAATTTGGTTCTAGGACATTTGGTTTGAGCGCAATCATCAAACTTAATTCAAAAATGCCATTTACGCCTTTTCACAGTGAGATCTATTCATTTCAGCCGAGAAATGCAATTTTGATGATAACTCCTAAACGGCTGCGCAGAAGTGAACTAAACTTCACCCAATAGTGTATTGTATTACAATCTAGTAGTTACATTTGGAAATTTGGTTCTAGGACATTTGGTTTGAGCGCAATCCTCAAACTTAGTTCAAAAAAGCCATTTAGGCCTTTTCACTGTGAGATCTATTCATTTCAGCCGAGAAATTCAATTTTGATGATAACTCCTAAACCGCTGCGTAGAAATGAACCAAACTTCACTCAATAGTGTATTGCATTACAATCTAGTAGTTACATTTGAAAATTTGGTTCTAGGACATTTGGTTTGAGCGCAATCCTCAAACTTAGTTAAAAAAATCCATTCACGCCTTCTGACAGCGAGATCTAATCATTTCAGCCGAGAAATGTAATTTTGATGATAACTCCCAAACTGTGCAGAAGTGAACCAAACTTCACCCAATAGTGTATTGTATCACAATCTAGTAGTTACATTTGGAAATTTGGTTCTAGGACATTTGGTTTGAGCGCAATCCTCAAACTTAGTTAAAAAAATCCATTCACGCCTTCTGACAGCGAGATCTATTCATTTCAGCCGAGAAATGTAATTTTGATGATAACTCCCAAACCGCTGCGCAGAAGTGAACCAAACTTCACCCAATAGTGTATTGTATCACAATCTAGTAGTTACATTTGGAAATTTGGTTCTAGGACATTTGGTTTGAGCGCAATCCTCAAACTTAGTTCAAAAAAGCCATTTAGGCCTTTTCACAGTGAGATCTATTCATTTCAGCCGAGAAATGCAATTTTGATGATAACTCCGAAACCGCTGCGCAGAAGTGAACCAAACTTCACCCAATAGTATCACAATCTAGTAGTTACATTTGGAAATTTGGTTCTAGGACATTTGGTTTGAGCGCAATCCTCATACTTATTTCAAAAAGCCATTTAGGCCTTTTCACAGTGAGATCTATTCATTTCAGCCGAGCAATGCAATTTTGATGATAACTCCCAAACCGCTGCGCAGAAGTGAACCAAACTTCACCCAATAGTGTATTGTATCACAATCTAGTAGTTACATTTGGAAATTCGGTTCTAGGACATTTGGTTTGAGCGTAATCCTCAAACTTAATTCAAAAATGCCATTTACGCCTTCTGACAGCGAGATCTATTCATTTCAGCCGAGAAATGTAATTTTGATGATAACTCCTAAACGGCTGCGCAGAAGTGAACTAAACTTCACCCAATAGTGTATTGTTTTACAATCTAGTAGTTACATTTGGAAATTTGGTTCTAGGACATTTGGTTTGAGCGCAATCCTCAAACTTTGTTCAAAAATGCCATTTACGCCTTTTCACAGTGAGATCTATTCATTTCAGCCGAGAAATGCAATTTTGATGATAACTCCTAAACCGCTGCGCAGAAGTGAACCAAACTTCACCCAATAGTGTATTGTATCACAATCTAGTAGTTACATTTGGAAATTTGGTTCTAGGACATTTGGTTTGAGCGCAATCCTCAAACTTTGTTCAAAAATGCCATTTGCGCCTTCTGACAGCGAGATCTATTCATTTCAGCCGAGAAATGTAAATTTGATGATAACTCCCAAACCGCTGCGCAGAAGTGAACCAAACTTCACCCAGTAGTGTATTGTATCAGAATCTAGTAGTTACATTTGGAAATTTGGTTCTAGGACATTTGGTTTGAGCGCAATCCTCAAACTTAGTTCAAAAAAGCCATTTAGGCCTTTTCACAGTGAGATCGATTCATTTCAGCCGAGAAATGTAATTTTGATGATAACTCCTAAACGGCTGCGCAGAAGTGAACTAAACTTCACCCAATAGTGTATTGTATTACAATCTAGTAGTTACATTTGGAAATTTGGTTCTAGGTCATTTGGTTCTAGCGCAATCCTCAAACTTAGTTCAAAAAAGCCATTTAGGCCTTTTCACTGTGAGATCTATTCATTTCAGCCGAGAAATGCAATTTTGATGATAACTCCTAAACCGCTGCGCAGAAATGAACCAAACTTCACCCAATAGTGTATTGCATTACAATCTAGTAGTTACATTTGAAAATTTGGTTCTAGGACATTTGGTTTGAGCGCAATCCTCAAACTTAGTTCAAAAAAGCCATTTAGGCCTTTTCACAGTGAGATCTATTCATTTCAGCCGAGAAATGTAATTTTGATGATAACTCCCAAACCGCTGCGCAGAAAGTAACCAAACTTCACCCAATAGTGTATTGTATTACAATCTAGTAGTTACATTTGGAAATTTGGTTCTAGGACATTTGGTTTGAGCGCAATCATCAAACTTAGTTCAAAAATGCCATTTACGCCTTTTCACAGTGAGATCAATTCATTTCAGCCGAGAAATGCAATTTTGATGATAACTCCTAAACGGCTGCGCAGAAGTGAACTAAACTTCACCCAATAGTGTATTGTATTACAATCTAGTAGTTACATTTGGAAATTTGGTTCTAGGACATTTGGTTTGAGCGCAATCCTCAAACTTAGTTCAAAAAAGGCCATTTAGGCCTTTTCACAGTGAGATCTATTCATTTCAGCCGAGAAATGCAATTTTGATAATAACTCCCAAACCGCTGCGCAGAAATGAACCAAACTTCACCCAATAGTGTATTGTATCACAATCTAGTAGTTACAATTGGAAATTTGGTTCTAGGACTTTTGGTTTGAGCGCAATCCTCAAACTTAGTTCAAAAAAGCAATTTACGCCTTCTGACAACGAGATCTATTCATTTCAGCCGAGAAATGTAATTTTGATGATAACTCCCAAACCGCTGCGCAAAAGTGAACCAAACTTCACCCAATAGTATCACAATCTAGTAGTTACATTTGGAAATTTGGTTCTAGGACATTTGGTTTGAACGCAATCCTCATATTTAGTTCAAAAAAGCCATTTAGGCCTTTTCACAGTGAGATCTATTCATTTCAGCCGAGAAATGCAATTTTGATGTTAACTCCTAAACCGCTGCGCAGAATTGAACCAAACTTCACCCAATAGTGTATTGTATCACAATCTAGTAGTTACATTTGGAAATTTGGTTCTAGGACATTTGGTTTGAGCGCAATCCTCAAACTTAGTTCAAAAATGCCATTTACGCCTTTTCACAGTGAGATCTATTCATTTCAGCTGAGAAATGCAATTTTGATGATAACTCCTAAACCGCTGCGCAGAAGTGAACCAAACTTCACCCAATAGTGTATTGTATCACAATCTAGTAGTTACATTTGGAAATTTGGTTGTAGGACATTTGGTTTGAGCGCAACCCTCAAACTTAGTTCAAAAAAGGCCATTTAGGCCTTTTCACAGTGAGATCTATTCATTTCAGCCGAGAAATGTAATTTTGATGATAACTCCCAAACCGCTGCGCAGAAGTGAACCAAACTTCACCCAGTAGTGTATTGTATCAGAATCTAGTAGTTACATTTGGAAATTTGGTTCTAGGACATTTGGTTTGAGCGCAATCCTCAAACTTAGTTCAAAAAAGCCATTTAGGCCTTTTCACAGTGAGATCGATTCATTTCAGCCGAGAAATGTAATTTTGATAACTCCCAAACCGCTGCGCAGAAGTGAACCAAACTTCACCCAATAGTGTATTGTATCACAATCTAGTAGTTACAATTGGAATTTGGTTCTAGGACTTTTGGTTTGAGCGCAATCCTCAAACTTAGTTCAAAAAAGCAATTTACGCCTTCTGACAGCGAGATCTATTCATTTCAGCCGAGAAATGTAATTTTGATGATAACTCCCAAACCGCTGCGCAAAAGTGAACCAAACTTCACCCAATAGTATCACAATCTAGTAGTTACATTTGGAAATTTGGTTCTAGGACATTTGGTTTGAGCGCAATCCTCATACTTAGTTCAAAAAAGCCATTTAGGCCTTTTCACAGTGAGATCTATTCATTTCAGCCGAGAAATGCAATTTTGATGATAACTCCTAAACCGCTGCGCAGAAGTGAACCAAACTTCACCCAATAGTGTATTGTATTACAATCTAGTAGTTACATTTGGAAATTTGGTTCTAGGACATTTGGTTTGAGCGTAATCCTCAAACTTAATTCAAAAATGCCATTTACGCCTTTTCACAGTGAGATCTATTCATTTCAGTCGAGAAATGCAATTTTGATGATAACTCCTAAACGGCTGCGCAGAAGTGAACTAAACTTCACCCAATAGTGTATTGTATTACAATCTAGTAGTTACATTTGGAAATTTGGTTCTAGGACATTTGGTTTGAGCGCAATCATCAAACTTAATTCAAAAATGCCATTTACGCCTTTTCACAGTGAGATCTATTCATTTCAGCCGAGAAATGCAATTTTGATGATAACTCCTAAACGGCTGCGCAGAAGTGAACTAAACTTCACCCAATAGTGTATTGTATTACAATCTAGTAGTTACATTTGGAAATTTGGTTCTAGGACATTTGGTTTGAGCGCAATCCTCAAACTTAGTTCAAAAAAGCCATTTAGGCCTTTTCACTGTGAGATCTATTCATTTCAGCCGAGAAATTCAATTTTGATGATAACTCCTAAACCGCTGCGTAGAAATGAACCAAACTTCACTCAATAATGTATTGCATTACAATCTAGTAGTTACATTTGAAAATTTGGTTCTAGGACATTTAGTTTGAGCGCAATCCTCAAACTTAGTTAAAAAAATCCATTCACGCCTTCTGACAGCGAGATCTATTCATTTCAGCCGAGAAATGTAATTTTGATGATAACTCCCAAACCGCTGCGCAGAAGTGAACCAAACTTCACCCAATAGTGTATTGTATCACAATCTAGTAGTTACATTTGGAAATTTGGTTGTAGGACATTTGGTTTGAGCGCAACCCTCAAACTTAGTTCAAAAAAGCAATTTACGCCTTCTGACAGCGAGATCTATTCATTTCAGCCGAGAAATGTAATTTTGATGATAACTCCCAAACCGCTGCGCAAAAGTGAACCAAACTTCACCCAATAGTATCACAATCTAGTAGTTACATTTGGAAATTTGGTTCTAGGACATTTGGTTTGAGCGCAATCCTCATATTTAGTTCAAAAAAGCCATTTAGGCCTTTTCACAGTGAGATCTATTCATTTCAGCCGAGAAATGCAATTTTGATGTTAACTCCTAAACCGCTGCGCAGAATTGAACCAAACTTCACCCAATAGTGTATTGTATCACAATCTAGTAGTTACATTTGGAAATTTGGTTCTAGGACATTTGGTTTGAGCGCAATCCTCAAACTTAGTTCAAAAATGCCATTTACGCCTTTTCACAGTGAGATCTATTCATTTCAGCCGAGAAATGCAATTTTGATGATAACTCCTAAACCGCTGCGCAGAAGTGAACCAAACTTAACCCAATAGTGTATTGTATCACAATCTAGTAGTTACATTTGGAAATTTGGTTGTAGGACATTTGGTTTGAGCGCAACCCTCAAACTTAGTTCAAAAAAGCCATTTACGCCTTCTGACAGCGAGATCTATTCATTTCAGCCGAGAAATGTAATTTTGATGATAACTCCCAAACCGCTGCGCAGAAGTGAACCAAACTTCACCCAGTAGTGTATTGTATCAGAATCTAGTAGTTACATTTGGAAATTTGGTTCTAGGACATTTGGTTTGAGCGCAATCCTCAAACTTAGTTCAAAAAAGCCATTTAGGCCTTTTCACAGTGAGATCGATTCATTTCAGCCGAGAAATGTAATTTTGATAACTCCCAAACCGCTGCGCAGAAAAGAACCAAACTTCACCCAATAGTGTATTGTATCACAATCTAGTAGTTACAATTGGAAATTTGGTTCTAGGACTTTTGGTTTGAGCGCAATCCTCAAACTTAGTTCAAAAAAGCAATTTACGCCTTCTGACAGCGAGATCTATTCATTTCAGCCGAGAAATGTAATTTTGATGATAACTCACAAACCGCTGCGCAAAAGTGAACCAAACTTCACCCAATAGTATCACAATCTAGTAGTTACATTTGGAAATTTGGTTCTAGGACATTTGGTTTGAACGCAATCCTCATATTTAGTTCAAAAAAGCCATTTAGGCCTTTTCACAGTGAGATCTATTCATTTCAGCCGAGAAATGCAATTTTGATGTTAACTCCTAAACCGCTGCGCAGAATTGAACCAAACTTCACCCAATAGTGTATTGTATCACAATCTAGTAGTTACATTTGGAAATTTGGTTCTAGGACATTTGGTTTGAGCGCAATCCTCAAACTTAGTTCAAAAATGCCATTTACGCCTTTTCACAGTGAGATCTATTCATTTCAGCTGAGAAATGCAATTTTGATGATAACTCCTAAACCGCTGCGCAGAAGTGAACCAAACTTCACCCAATAGTGTATTGTATCACAATCTAGTAGTTACATTTGGAAATTTGGTTGTAGGACATTTGGTTTGAGCGCAACCCTCAAACTTAGTTCAAAAAAGCCATTTACGCCTTCTGACAGCGAGATCTATTCATTTCAGCCGAGAAATGTAATTTTGATGATAACTCCCAAACCGCTGCGCAGAAATGAACCAAACTTCACCCAGTAGTGTATTGTATCAGAATCTAGTAGTTACATTTGGAAATTTGGTTCTAGGACATTTGGTTTGAGCGCAATCCTCAAACTTAGTTCAAAAAAGCCATTTAGGCCTTTTCACAGTGAGATCGATTCATTTCAGCCGAGAAATGTAATTTTGATAACTCCCAAACCGCTGCGCAGAAGTGAACCAAACTTCACCCAATAGTGTATTGTATCACAATCTAGTAGTTACAATTGGAATTTGGTTCTAGGACTTTTGGTTTGAGCGCAATCCTCAAACTTAGTTCAAAAAAGCAATTTACGCCTTCTGACAGCGAGATCTATTCATTTCAGCCGAGAAATGTAATTTTGATGATAACTCCCAAACCGCTGCGCAAAAGTGAACCAAACTTCACCCAATAGTATCACAATCTAGTAGTTACATTTGGAAATTTGGTTCTAGGACATTTGGTTTGAGCGCAATCCTCATACTTAGTTCAAAAAAGCCATTTAGGCCTTTTCACAGTGAGATCTATTCATTTCAGCCGAGAAATGCAATTTTGATGATAACTCCTAAACCGCTGCGCAGAAGTGAACCAAACTTCACCCAATAGTGTATTGTATTACAATCTAGTAGTTACATTTGGAAATTTGGTTCTAGGACATTTGGTTTGAGCGTAATCCTCAAACTTAATTCAAAAATGCCATTTACGCCTTTTCACAGTGAGATCTATTCATTTCAGTCGAGAAATGCAATTTTGATGATAACTCCTAAACGGCTGCGCAGAAGTGAACTAAACTTCACCCAATAGTGTATTGTATTACAATCTAGTAGTTACATTTGGAAATTTGGTTCTAGGACATTTGGTTTGAGCGCAATCATCAAACTTAATTCAAAAATGCCATTTACGCCTTTTCACAGTGAGATCTATTCATTTCAGCCGAGAAATGCAATTTTGATGATAACTCCTAAACGGCTGCGCAGAAGTGAACTAAACTTCACCCAATAGTGTATTGTATTACAATCTAGTAGTTACATTTGGAAATTTGGTTCTAGGACATTTGGTTTGAGCGCAATCCTCAAACTTAGTTCAAAAAAGCCATTTAGGCCTTTTCACTGTGAGATCTATTCATTTCAGCCGAGAAATTCAATTTTGATGATAACTCCTAAACCGCTGCGTAGAAATGAACCAAACTTCACTCAATAGTGTATTGCATTACAATCTAGTAGTTACATTTGAAAATTTGGTTCTAGGACATTTGGTTTGAGCGCAATCCTCAAACTTAGTTAAAAAAATCCATTCACGCCTTCTGACAGCGAGATCTATTCATTTCAGCCGAGAAATGTAATTTTGATGATAACTCCCAAACCGCTGCGCAGAAGTGAACCAAACTTCACCCTATAGTGTATTGTATCACAATCTAGTAGTTACATTTGGAAATTTGGTTCTAGGACATTTGGTTTGAGCGCAACCCTCAAACTTAGTTCAAAAAAGCAATTTACGCCTTCTGACAGCGAGATCTATTCATTTCAGCCGAGAAATGTAATTTTGATGATAACTCCCAAACCGCTGCGCAAAAGTGAACCAAACTTCACCCAATAGTATCACAATCTAGTAGTTACATTTGGAAATTTGGTTCTAGGACATTTGGTTTGAGCGCAATCCTCATATTTAGTTCAAAAAAGCCATTTAGGCCTTTTCACAGTGAGATCTATTCATTTCAGCCGAGAAATGCAATTTTGATGTTAACTCCTAAACCGCTGCGCAGAATTGAACCAAACTTCACCCAATAGTGTATTGTATCACAATCTAGTAGTTACATTTGGAAATTTGGTTCTAGGACATTTGGTTTGAGCGCAATCCTCAAACTTAGTTCAAAAATGCCATTTACGCCTTTTCACAGTGAGATCTATTCATTTCAGCCGAGAAATGCAATTTTGATGATAACTCCTAAACCGCTGCGCAGAAGTGAACCAAACTTCACCCAATAGTGTATTGTATCACAATCTAGTAGTTACATTTGGAAATTTGGTTGTAGGACATTTGGTTTGAGCGCAACCCTCAAACTTAGTTCAAAAAAGCCATTTACGCCTTCTGACAGCGAGATCTATTCATTTCAGCCGAGAAATGTAATTTTGATGATAACTCCCAAACCGCTGCGCAGAAGTGAACCAAACTTCACCCAGTAGTGTATTGTATCAGAATCTAGTAGTTACATTTGGAAATTTGGTTCTAGGACATTTGGTTTGAGCGCAATCCTCAAACTTAGTTCAAAAAAGCCATTTAGGCCTTTTCACAGTGAGATCGATTCATTTCAGCCGAGAAATGTAATTTTGATAACTCCCAAACCGCTGCGCAGAAGTGAACCAAACTTCACCCAATAGTGTATTGTATCACAATCTAGTAGTTACAATTGGAAATTTGGTTCTAGGACTTTTGGTTTGAGCGCAATCCTCAAACTTAGTTCAAAAAAGCAATTTACGCCTTCTGACAGCGAGATCTATTCATTTCAGCCGAGAAATGTAATTTTGATGACAACTCCCAAACCGCTGCGCAAAAGTTAACCAAACTTCACCCAATAGTATCACAATCTAGTAGTTACATTTGGAAATTTGGTTCTAGGACATTTGGTTTGAGCGCAATCCTCATACTTAGTTCAAAAAAGCCATTTAGGCCTTTTCACAGTGAGATCTATTCATTTCAGCCGAGAAATGCAATTTTGATGATAACTCCTAAACCGCTGCGCAGAAGTGAACCAAACTTCACCCAATAGTGTATTGTATTACAATCTAGTAGTTACATTTGGAAATTTGGTTCTAGGACATTTGGTTTGAGCGTAATCCTCAAACTTAATTCAAAAATGCCATTTACGCCTTTTCACAGTGAGATCTATTCATTTCAGCCGAGAAATGCAATTTTGATGATAACTCCTAAACGGCTGCGCAGAAGTGAACTAAACTTCACCCAATAGTGTATGGTATTACAATCTAGTAGTTACATTTGGAAATTTGGTTCTAGGACATTTGGTTTGAGCGCAATCATCAAACTTAATTCAAAAATGCCATTTACGCCTTTTCACAGTGAGATCTATTCATTTCAGCCGAGAAATGCAATTTTGATGATAACTCCTAAACGGCTGCGCAGAAGTGAACTAAACTTCACCCAATAGTGTATTGTATTACAATCTAGTAGTTACATTTGGAAATTTGGTTCTAGGACATTTGGTTTGAGCGCAATCCTCAAACTTAGTTCAAAAAAGCCATTTAGGCCTTTTCACTGTGAGATCTATTCATTTCAGCCGAGAAATTCAATTTTGATGATAACTCCTAAACCGCTGCGTAGAAATGAACCAAACTTCACTCAATAGTGTATTGCATTACAATCTAGTAGTTACATTTGAAAATTTGGTTCTAGGACATTTGGTTTGAGCGCAATCCTCAAACTTAGTTAAAAAAATCCATTCACGCCTTCTGACAGCGAGATCTATTCATTTCAGCCGAGAAATGTAATTTTGATGATAACTCCCAAACCGCTGCGCAGAAGTGAACCAAACTTCACCCAATAGTGTATTGTATCACAATCTAGTAGTTACATTTGGAAATTTGGTTCTAGGACATTTGGTTTGAGCGCAATCCTCAAACTTAGTTAAAAAAATCCATTCACGCCATCTGACAGCGAGATCTATTCATTTCAGCCGAGAAATGTAATTTTGATGATAACTCCCAAACCGCTGCGCAGAAGTGAACCAAACTTCACCCAATAGTGTATTGTATCACAATCTAGTAGTTACATTTGGAAATTTGGTTCTAGGACATTTGGTTTGAGCGCAATCCTCAAACTTAGTTCAAAAAAGCCATTTAGGCCTTTTCACAGTGAGATCTATTCATTTCAGCGGAGAAATGTAATTTTGATGATAACTCCCAAACCGCTGCGCAGAAGTGAACCAAACTTCACCCAATAGTGTATTGTATGACAAACTAGTAGTTACATTTGGAAATGTGGTTCTAGGACATTTGGTTTGAGCGTAATCCTCAAACTTAGTTCAAAAAAGCCATTTAGGCCTTTTCACAGTGAGATCTATTCATTTCAGCCGAGAAATGCAATTTTGATGATAACTCCCAAACCGCTGCGCAGAAATAAACCAAACTTCACCCAATAGTGTATTGTATCACAATCTAGTAGTTACAATTGGAAATTTGGTTCTAGGACTTTTGGTTTGAGCGCAATCCTCAAACTTAGTTCAAAAAAGCAATTTACGCCTTCTGACAGCGAGATCTATTCATTTCAGCCGAGAAATGTAATTTTGATGATAACTCCCAAACCGCTGCGCAAAAGTGAACCAAACTTCACCCAATAGTATCACAATCTGGTAGTTACATTTGGAAATTTGGTTCTAGGACATTTGGTTTGAGCGCAATCATCAAACTTAGTTCAAAAATGCCATTTACGCCTTCTGACAGCGAGATCTATTCATTTCAGCCGAGAAATGTAATTTTGATGATAACTCCCAAACCGCTGCGCAGAATTGAACCAAACTTCACCCAATAGTGTATTGTATCACAATCTAGTAGTTACATTTGGAAATTTGGTTCTAGGACATTTGGTTTGAGCGCAATCCTCA
The DNA here is from genome assembly GCF_030265065.1 of Corythoichthys intestinalis. Taxonomy (NCBI): domain Eukaryota; kingdom Metazoa; phylum Chordata; class Actinopteri; order Syngnathiformes; family Syngnathidae; genus Corythoichthys; species Corythoichthys intestinalis. The sequence goes on along the minus strand of NC_080414.1, from coordinate 39,092,356 downwards.
AACTTTGTTCAAAAATGCCATTTGCGCCTTCTGACAGCGAGATCTATTCATTTCAGCCGAGAAATGTAATTTTGATGATAACTCCCAAACCGCTGCGCAGAAGTGAACCAAACTTCACCCAGTAGTGTATTTTATCAGAATCTAGTAGTTACATTTGGAAATTTGGTTCTAGGACATTTGGTTTGAGCGCAATCCTCAAACTTAGTTCAAAAAAGCCATTTAGGCCTTTTCACAGTGAGATCGATTCATTTCAGCCGAGAAATGTAATTTGGTAACTCCCAAACCGCTGCGCAGAAGTGAACCAAACTTCACCCAATAGTGTATTGTATTACAATCTAGTAGTTACATTTGGAAATTTGGTTCTAGGACATTTGGTTTGAGCGCAATCCTCAAACTTAGTTCAAAAAAGCCATTTAGGCCTTTTCACTGTGAGATCTATTCATTTCAGCCGAGAAATGCAATTTTGATGATAACTCCTAAACCGCTGCGCAGAAATGAACCAAACTTCACCCAATAGTGTATTGTATTACCATCTAGTAGTTACATTTGGAAATTTGGTTCTAGGACAATTGGTTTGAGCGCAACCCTCAAACTTAGTTCAAAAAAGCCATTTACGCCTTCTGACAGCGAGATCTATTCATTTCAGCCGAGAAATGTAATTTTGATGATAACTCCCAAACCGCTGCACAGAATTGAACCAAACTTCACCCAATAGTGTATTGTATCACAATCTAGTAGTTACATTTGAAAATTTGGTTCTAGGACATTTGGTTTGAGCGCAATCCTCAAACTTAGTTCAAAAATGCCATTTACGCCTTTTCACAGTGAGATCTATTCATTTCAGCCGAGAAATGCAATTTTGATGATAACTCCTAAACCGCTGCGTAGAAGTGAACCAAACTTCACCCAATAGTGTATTGTATTACAATCTAGTAGTTACATTTGGAAATTTGGTTCTAGGACATTTGGTTTGAGCGCAATCCTCAAACTTAGTTCAAAAAAGCCATTTAGGCCTTTTCACAGTGAGATCTATTCATTTCAGCCGAGAAATGTAATTTTGATGATAACTCCCAAACCGCTGCGCAGAAGTAAACCAAACTTCAACCAGTAGTGTATTGTATCACAATCTAGTAGTTACATTTGGAAATTTGGTTCTAGGACATTTGGTTTGAGCGCAATCCTCAAAATGAGTTCAAAAAAGCCATTCTCACCTTCTCACGAGATCTAATCACTTTGGCAGAGAAATCTAATATTGATCATAACTTCCAAACCGCTGCGCAGAAGTGAACAAAACTTCACCCAATGGTGAATTGCATATTTTATTAATTACATTTGGAAAGTTGGTCCTAGGACATTTGTTTTGTGCGCAAACCTCAAAATGAGTTCAAAAAAGCCATTTCTCACCTTTTGAGCACGAGATCTATTCGCTTTGGTAGCGAAATCTAATATTGATGTAAACTCCTAAACCGCTGTGCAGAAGTGAACCAAACTTCACCCAATGGTGAATTGTGTCATATTCTAGTAATTACATTCGGAAATTTGGTTCTAGGACATTTGGTTTGTGTGCAATGCTCAAAATGAGTTCAAAAAAGCCCTTCTCACCTTTTGAGCACAAGATCTCATCACTTTGGCAGAGAAATCTAATCTTGATGATAACTCCCAAACCGCTGCACAGAATTGAACCAAACTTCACCCAATAGTGTATTGTATCACAATCTAGTAGTTACATTTGAAAATTTGGTTCTAGGACATTTGGTTTGAGCGCAATCCTCAAACTTAGTTCAAAAAAGCCATTTAGGCCTTTTCACAGTGAGATCTATTCATTTCAGCCGAGAAATGCAATTTTGATGATAACTCCGAAACCGCTGCGCAGAAGTGAACCAAACTTCACCCAATAGTGTATTGTATTACAATCTAGTAGTTACATTTGGAAATTTGGTTCTAGGACATTTGGTTTGAGCGCAATCCTCAAACTTAGTTCAAAAAAGCCATTTAGGCCTTTTCACAGTGAGATCTATTCATTTCAGCCGAGAAATGTAATTTTGATGATAACTCCCAAACCGCTGCGCAGAAGTAAACCAAACTTCAACCAGTAGTGTATTGTATCACAATCTAGTCGTTACATTTGGAAATTTGGTTCTAGGATATTTGGTTTGAGCGCAATCCTCAAAATTAGTTCAAAAAAGCCATTCTCACCTTCTCACGAGATCTAATCACTTTGGCAGAGAAATCTAATATTGATCATAACTTCCAAACCGCTGCGCAGAAGTGAACAAAACTTCACCCAATGGTGAATTGCATATTTTATTAATTACATTTGGAAATTTGGTCCTAGGACATTTGGTTTGTGCGCAAACCTCAAAATGAGTTCAAAAAAGCCATTTCTCACCTTTTGAGCACGAGATCTATTCGCTTTGGTAGCGAAATCTAATATTGATGGAAACTCCTAAACCGCTGTGCAGAAGTGAACCAAACTTCACCCAATGGTGAATTGTGTCATATTCTAGTAATTACATTTGGAAATTTGGTTCTAGGACATTTGGTTTGAGCGCAATCCTCAAACTTAGTTCAAAAAAGCCATTTAGGCCTTTTCACAGTGACATCTATTCATTTCAGCCGAGAAATGCAATTTTGATGATAACTCCCAAACCGCTGCGCAGAAATGAACCAAACTTCACCCAATAGTGTATTGTATCACAATCTAGTAGTTACAATTGGAAATTTGGTTCTAGGACTTTTGGTTTGAGCGCAATCCTCAAACTTAGTTCAAAAAAGCAATTTACGCCTTCTGACAGCGAGATCTATTCATTTCAGCCAAGAAATGTAATTTTGATGATAACTCCCAAACCGCTGCGCAAAAGTGAACCAAACTTCACCCAATAGTATCACAATCTAGTAGTTACATTTGGAAATTTGGTTCTAGGACATTTGGTTTGAGCGCAATCCTCATACTTAGTTCAAAAAAGCCCTTTAGGCCTTTTCACAGTAAGATCTATTCATTTCAGCCGAGAAATGCAATTTTGATGATAACTCCTAAACCGCTGCGCAGAAGTGAATCAAACTTCACCCAATAGTATCACAATCTAGTAGTTACATTTGGAAATTTGGTTCTAGGACATTTGGTTTGAGCGCAATCCTCATACTTAGTTCAAAAAAGCCCTTTAGGCCTTTTCACAGTGAGATCTATTCATTTCAGCCGAGAAATGCAATTTTGATGATAACTCCTAAACCGCTGCGCAGAAGTGAACCAAACTTCACCCAATAGTGTATTGTATTACAATCTAGTAGTTACATTTGGAAATTTGGTTCTAGGACATTTGGTTTGAGCGTAATCCTCAAACTTAATTCAAAAATGCCATTTACGCCTTCTGACAGCGAGATCTATTCATTTCAGCCGAGAAATGTAATTTTGATGATAACTCCCAAACCGCTGCGCAGAATTGAACCAAACTTCACCCAATAGTGTATTGTATCACAATCTAGTAGTTACATTTGGAAATTTGGTTCTAGGACATTTGGTTTGAGCGCAATCCTCAAACTTAGTTCAAAAAGGCCATTTACGCCTTTTCACAGTGAGATCTATTCATTTCAGCCGAGAAATGCAATTTTGATGATAACTCCTAAACCGCTGCGCAGAAGTGAACCAAACTTCACCCAATAGTGTATTATATCACAATCTAAGAGTTACATTTGGAAATTTGGTTCTAGGACATTTGGTTTGAGGGCAACCCTCAAACTTAGTTCAAAAAAGCCATTTACGCCTTCTGACAGCGAGATCTATTCATTTCAGCCGAGAAATGTAATTTTGATGATAACTCCCAAACCGCTGCGCAGAAGTGAACCAAACGTCACCCAGTAGTGTATTGTATCAGAATCTAGTAGTTACATTTGGAAATTTGGTTCTAGGACATTTGGTTTGAGCGCAATCCTCAAACTTAGTTCAAAAAAGCCATTTAGGCCTTTTCACTGTGAGATCTATTCATTTCAGCCGAGAAATGCAATTTTGATGATAACTCCTAAACCGCTGCGCAGAAGTAAACCAAAATTCACCCAGTAGTGTATTGTATCACAATATAGTAGTTACATTTGGAAATTTGGTTCTAGGACATTTGGTTTGAGCGCAATCCTCAAACTTAGTTCAAAAAAGCCATTTAGGCCTTTTCACAGTGAGATCTATTCATTTCAGCCGAGAAATGTAATTTTGATGATAACTCCCAAACCGCTGCGCAGAAAGTAACCAAACTTCACCCAATAGTGTATTGTATCACAATCTAGTAGTTACATTTGGAAATTTGGTTCTAGGACATTTGGTTTGAGCGCAATCCTCAAACTTAGTTCAAAAAAGCCTTTTAAGCATTTTCACAGTGAGATCTATTCATTTCAGCCGAGAAATGCAATTTTGATGATAACTCCTAAACCGCTGCGCAGAAATGAACCAAACTTCACCCAATAGTGTATTGTATTACCATCTAGTAGTTACATTTGGAAATTTGGTTCTAGGACATTTGGTTTGAGCGCAACCCTCAAACTTAGTTCAAAAAAGCCATTTACGCCTTCTGACAGCGAGATCTATTCATTTCAGCCGAGAAATGTAATTTTGATGATAACTCCCAAACCGCTGCACAGAATTGAACCAAACTTCACCCAATAGTGTATTGTATCAAAATCTAGTAGTTACATTTGAAAATTTGGTTCTAGGACATTTGGTTTGAGCGCAATCCTCAAACTTAGTTCAAAAATGCCATTTACGCCTTTTCACAGTGAGATCTATTCATTTCAGCCGAGAAATGCAATTTTGATGATAACTCCTAAACCGCTGCGTAGAAGTGAACCAAACTTCACCCAATAGTGTATTGTATTACAATCTAGTAGTTACATTTGGAAATTTGGTTCTAGGACATTTGGTTTGAGCGCAATCCTCAAACTTAGTTCAAAAAAGCCATTTAGGCCTTTTCACAGTGAGATCTATTCATTTCAGCCGAGAAATGTAATTTTGATGATAACTCCCAAACCGCTGCGCAGAAGTAAACCAAACTTCAACCAGTAGTGTATTGTATCACAATCTAGTAGTTACATTTGGAAATTTGGTTCTAGGACATTTGGTTTGAGCGCAATCCTCAAAATGAGTTCAAAAAAGCCATTCTCACCTTCTCACGAGATCTAATCACTTTGGCAGAGAAATCTAATATTGATCATAACTTCCAAACCGCTGCGCAGAAGTGAACAAAACTTCACCCAATGGTGAATTGCATATTTTATTAATTACATTTGGAAAGTTGGTCCTAGGACATTTGTTTTGTGCGCAAACCTCAAAATGAGTTCAAAAAAGCCATTTCTCACCTTTTGAGCACGAGATCTATTCGCTTTGGTAGCGAAATATAATATTGATGGAAACTCCTAAACCGCTGTGCAGAAGTGAACCAAACTTCACCCAATGGTGAATTGTGTCATATTCTAGTAATTACATTTGGAAATTTGGTTCTAGGACATTTGGTTTGTGTGCAATGCTCAAAATGAGTTCAAAAAAGCCCTTCTCACCTTTTGAGCACAAGATCTCATCACTTTGGCAGAGAAATCTAATCTTGATGATAACTCCCAAACCGCTGCACAGAAGTGAACCAAACTTCACCCAATGGTGAATTGTGTCATATTCTAGTAATTACATTTGGAAATTTGGTTCTAGGACATTTGGTTTGTGTGCAATGCTCAAAATGAGTTCAAAAAAGCCCTTCTCACCTTTTGAGCACAAGATCTCATCACTTTGGCAGAGAAATCTAATCTTGATGATAACTCCCAAACCGCTGCACAGAATTGAACCAAACTTCACCCAATAGTGTATTGTATCACAATCTAGTAGTTACATTTGAAAATTTGGTTCTAGGACATTTGGTTTCAGCGCAATCCTCAAACTTAGTTCAAAAAAGCCATTTAGGCCTTTTCACAGTGAGATCTATTCATTTCAGCCGAGAAATGCAATTTTGATGATAACTCCGAAACCGCTGCGCAGAAGTGAACCAAACTTCACCCAATAGTGTATTGTATTACAATCTAGTAGTTACATTTGGAAATTTGGTTCTAGGACATTTGGTTTGAGCGCAATCCTCAAACTTAGTTCAAAAAAGCCATTTAGGCCTTTTCACAGTGAGATCTATTCATTTCAGCCGAGAAATGTAATTTTGATGATAACTCCCAAACCGCTGCGCAGAAGTAAACCAAACTTCAACCAGTAGTGTATTGTATCACAATCTAGTCGTTACATTTGGAAATTTGGTTCTAGGATATTTGGTTTGAGCGCAATCCTCAAAATGAGTTCAAAAAAGCCATTCTCACCTTCTCACGAGATCTAATCACTTTGGCAGAGAAATCTAATATTGATCATAACTTCCAAACCGCTGCGCAGAAGTGAACAAAACTTCACCCAATGGTGAATTGCATATTTTATTAATTACATTTGGAAATTTGGTCCTAGGACATTTGGTTTGTGCGCAAACCTCAAAATGAGTTCAAAAAAGCCATTTCTCACCTTTTGAGCACGAGATCTATTCGCTTTGGTAGCGAAATCTAATATTGATGGAAACACCTAAACCGCTGTGCAGAAGTGAACCAAACTTCACCCAATGGTGAATTGTGTCATATTCTAGTAATTACATTTGGAAATTTGGTTCTAGGACATTTGGTTTGAGCGCAATCCTCAAACTTAGTTCAAAAAAGCCATTTAGGCCTTTTCACAGTGAGATCTATTCATTTCAGCCGAGAAATGCAATTTTGATGATAACTCCCAAACCGCTGCGCAGAAATGAACCAAACTTCACCCAATAGTGTATTGTATCACAATCTAGTAGTTACAATTGGAAATTTGGTTCTAGGACTTTTGGTTTGAGCGCAATCCTCAAACTTAGTTCAAAAAAGCAATTTACGCCTTCTGACAGCGAGATCTATTCATTTCAGCCAAGAAATGTAATTTTGATGATAACTCCCAAACCGCTGCGCAAAAGTGAACCAAACTTCACCCAATAGTATCACAATCTAGTAGTTACATTTGGAAATTTGGTTCTAGGACATTTGGTTTGAGCGCAATCCTCATACTTAGTTCAAAAAAGCCCTTTAGGCCTTTTCACAATGAGATCTATTCATTTCAGCCGAGAAATGCAATTTTGATGATAACTCCTAAACCGCTGCGCAGAAGTGAACCAAACTTCACCCAATAGTGTATTGTATCACAATCTAGTAGTTACATTTGGAAATTTGGTTCTAGGACATTTGGTTTGAGGGCAACCCTCAAACTTAGTTCAAAAAAGCCATTTACGCCTTCTGACAGCGAGATCTATTCATTTCAGCCGAGAAATGTAATTTTGATGATAACTCCCAAACCGCTGCGCAGAAGTGAACCAAACGTCACCCAGTAGTGTATTGTATCAGAATCTAGTAGTTACATTTGGAAATTTGGTTCTAGGACATTTGGTTTGAGCGCAATCCTCAAACTTAGTTCAAAAAAGCAATTTACGCCTTCTGACAGCGAGATCTATTCATTTCAGCCAAGAAATGTGATTTTGATGATAACTCCCAAACCGCTGCGCAAAAGTGAACCAAACTTCACCCAATAGTATCACAATCTAGTAGTTACATTTGGAAATTTGGTTCTAGGACATTTGGTTTGAGCGCAATCCTCATACTTAGTTCAAAAAAGCCCTTTAGGCCTTTTCACAGTGAGATCTATTCATTTCAGCCGAGAAATGCAATTTTGATGATAACTCCTAAACCGCTGCGCAGAAGTGAACCAAACTTCACCCAATAGTGTATTGTATTACAATCTAGTAGTTACATTTGGAAATTTGGTTCTAGGACATTTGGTTTGAGCTTAATCCTCAAACTTAATTCAAAAATGCCATTTACGCCTTCTGACAGCGAGATCTATTCATTTCAGCCGAGAAATGTAATTTTGATGATAACTCCCAAACCGCTGCGCAGAATTGAACCAAACTTCACCCAATAGTGTATTGTATCACAATCTAGTAGTTACATTTGGAAATTTGGTTCTAGGACATTTGGTTTGAGCGCAATCCTCAAACTTAGTTCAAAAATGCCATTTACGCCTTTTCACAGTGAGATCTATTCATTTCAGCCGAGAAATGCAATTTTGATGATAACTCCTAAACCGCTGCGCAGAAGTGAACCAAACTTCACCCAATAGTGTATTGTATCACAATCTAGTAGTTACATTTGGAAATTTGGTTCTAGGACATTTGGTTTGAGGGCAACCCTCAAACTTAGTTCAAAAAAGCCATTTACGCCTTCTGACAGCGAGATCTATTCATTTCAGCCGAGAAATGTAATTTTGATGATAACTCCTAAACCGCTGCGCAGAAGTGAACCAAACTTCACCCAGTAGTGTATTGTATCAGAATCTAGTAGTTACATTTGGAAATTTGGTTCTAGGACATTTGGTTTGAGCGCAATCCTCAAACTTAGTTCAAAAAAGCCATTTAGGCCTTTTCACTGTGAGATCTATTCATTTCAGCCGAGAAATGCAATTTTGATGATAACTCCTAAACCGCTGCGCAGAAGTGAACCAAACTTCACCCAATAGTGTATTGTATTACAATCTAGTAGTTACATTTGGAAATTTGGTTCTAGGACATTTGGTTTGAGCGCAATCCTCAAACTTAGTTCAAAAAAGCCATTTAGGCCTTTTCACAGTGAGATCTATTCATTTCAGCCGAGAAATGTAATTTTGATGATAACTCCCAAACCGCTGCGCAGAAGTAAACCAAACTTCAACCAGTAGTGTATTGTATCACAATCTAGTCGTTACATTTGGAAATTTGGTTCTAGGATATTTGGTTTGAGCGCAATCCTCAAAATTAGTTCAAAAAAGCCATTCTCACCTTCTCACGAGATCTAATCACTTTGGCAGAGAAATCTAATATTGATCATAACTTCCAAACCGCTGCGCAGAAGTGAACAAAACTTCACCCAATGGTGAATTGCATATTTTATTAATTACATTTGGAAATTTGGTCCTAGGACATTTGGTTTGTGCGCAAACCTCAAAATGAGTTCAAAAAAGCCATTTCTCACCTTTTGAGCACGAGATCTATTCGCTTTGGTAGCGAAATCTAATATTGATGGAAACTCCTAAACCGCTGTGCAGAAGTGAACCAAACTTCACCCAATGGTGAATTGTGTCATATTCTAGTAATTAAATTTGGAAATTTGGTTCTAGGACATTTGGTTTGAGCGCAATCCTCAAACTTAGTTCAAAAAAGCCATTTAGGCCTTTTCACAGTGAGATCTATTCATTTCAGCCGAGAAATGCAATTTTGATGATAACTCCCAAACCGCTGCGCAGAAATGAACCAAACTTCACCCAATAGTGTATTGTATCACAATCTAGTAGTTACAATTGGAAATTTGGTTCTAGGACTTTTGGTTTGAGCGCAATCCTCAAACTTAGTTCAAAAAAGCAATTTACGCCTTCTGACAGCGAGATCTATTCATTTCAGCCAAGAAATGTCATTTTGATGATAACTCCCAAACCGCTGCGCAAAAGTGAACCAAACTTCACCCAATAGTATCACAATCTAGTAGTTACATTTGGAAATTTGGTTCTAGGACATTTGGTTTGAGCGCAATCCTCATACTTAGTTCAAAAAAGCCCTTTAGGCCTTTTCACAGTGAGATCTATTCATTTCAGCCGAGAAATGCAATTTTGATGATAACTCCTAAACCGCTGCGCAGAAGTGAACCAAACTTCACCCAATAGTGTATTGTATTACAATCTAGTAGTTACATTTGGAAATTTGGTTCTAGGACATTTGGTTTGAGCGTAATCCTCAAACTTAATTCAAAAATGCCATTTACGCCTTCTGACAGCGAGATCTATTCATTTCAGCCGAGAAATGTAATTTTGATGATAACTCCCAAACTGCTGCGCAGAATTGAACCAAACTTCACCCAATAGTGTATTGTATCACAATCTAGTAGTTACATTTGGAAATTTGGTTCTAGGACATTTGGTTTGAGCGCAATCCTCAAACTTAGTTCAAAAAGGCCATTTACGCCTTTTCACAGTGAGATCTATTCATTTCAGCCGAGAAATGCAATTTTGATGATAACTCCTAAACCGCTGCGCAGAAGTGAACCAAACTTCACCCAATAGTGTATTGTATCACAATCTAGTAGTTACATTTGGAAATTTGGTTCTAGGACATTTGGTTTGAGGGCAACCCTCAAACTTAGTTCAAAAAAGCCATTTACGCCTTCTGACAGCGAGATCTATTCATTTCAGCCGAGAAATGTAATTTTGATGATAACTCCCAAACCACTGCGCAGAAGTGAACCAAACGTCACCCAGTAGTGTATTGTATCAGAATCTAGTAGTTACATTTGGAAATTTGGTTCTAGGACATTTGGTTTGAGCGCAATCCTCAAACTTAGTTCAAAAAAGCCATTTAGGCCTTTTCACTGTGAGATCTATTCATTTCAGCCGAGAAATGCAATTTTGATGATAACTCCTAAACCGCTGCGCAGAAGTAAACCAAACTTCACCCAGTAGTGTATTGTATCACAATATAGTAGTTACATTTGGAAATTTGGTTCTAGGACATTTGGTTTGAGCGCAATCCTCAAACTTAGTTCAAAAAAGCCATTTAGGCCTTTTCACAGTGAGATCTATTCATTTCAGCCGAGAAATGTAATTTTGATGATAACTCCCAAACCGCTGCGCAGAAAGTAACCAAACTTCACCCAATAGTGTATTGTATCACAATCTAGTAGTTACATTTGGAAATTTGGTTCTAGGACATTTGGTTTGAGCGCAATCCTCAAACTTAGTTCAAAAAAGCCTTTTAAGCATTTTCACAGTGAGATCTATTCATTTCAGCCGAGAAATGCAATTTTGATGATAACTCCTAAACCGCTGCGCAGAAATGAACCAAACTTCACCCAATAGTGTATTGTATTACCATCTAGTAGTTACATTTGGAAATTTGGTTCTAGGACATTTGGTTTGAGCGCAACCCTCAAACTTAGTTCAAAAAAGCCATTTACGCCTTCTGACAGCGAGATCTATTCATTTCAGCCGAGAAATGTAATTTTGATGATAACTCCCAAACCGCTGCACAGAATTGAACCAAACTTCACCCAATAGTGTATTGTATCAAAATCTAGTAGTTACATTTGAAAATTTGGTTCAAGGACATTTGGTTTGAGCGCAATCCTCAAACTTAGTTCAAAAATGCCATTTACGCCTTTTCACAGTGAGATCTATTCATTTCAGCCGAGAAATGCAATTTTGATGATAACTCCTAAACCGCTGCGTAGAAGTGAACCAAACTTCACCCAATAGTGTATTGTATTACAATCTAGTAGTTACATTTGGAAATTTGGTTCTAGGACATTTGGTTTGAGCGCAATCCTCAAACTTAGTTCAAAAAAGCCATTTAGGCCTTTTCACAGTGAGATCTATTCATTTCAGCCGAGAAATGTAATTTTGATGATAACTCCCAAACCGCTGCGCAGAAGTAAACCAAACTTCAACCAGTAGTGTATTGTATCACAATCTAGTAGTTACATTTGGAAATTTGGTTCTAGGACATTTGGTTTGAGCGCAATCCTCAAAATGAGTTCAAAAAAGCCATTCTCACCTTCTCACGAGATCTAATCACTTTGGCAGAGAAATCTAATATTGATCATAACTTCCAAACCGCTGCGCAGAAGTGAACAAAACTTCACCCAATGGTGAATTGCATATTTTATTAATTACATTTGGAAAGTTGGTCCTAGGACATTTGTTTTGTGCGCAAACCTCAAAATGAGTTCAAAAAAGCCATTTCTCACCTTTTGAGCACGAGATCTATTCGCTTTGGTAGCGAAATATAATATTGATGGAAACTCCTAAACCGCTGTGCAGAAGTGAACCAAACTTCACCCAATGGTGAATTGTGTCATATTCTAGTAATTACATTTGGAAATTTGGTTCTAGGACATTTGGTTTGTGTGCAATGCTCAAAATGAGTTCAAAAAAGCCCTTCTCACCTTTAGAGCACAAGATCTCATCACTTTGGCAGAGAAATCTAATCTTGATGATAACTCCCAAACCGCTGCACAGAATTGAACCAAACTTCACCCAATAGTGTATTGTATCACAATCTAGTAGTTACATTTGAAAATTTGGTTCTAGGACATTTGGTTTGAGCGCAATCCTCAAACTTAGTTCAAAAAAGCCATTTAGGCCTTTTCACAGTGAGATCTATTCATTTCAGCCGAGAAATGCAATTTTGATGATAACTCCGAAACCGCTGCGCAGAAGTGAACCAAACTTCACCCAATAGTGTATTGTATTACAATCTAGTAGTTACATTTGGAAATTTGGTTCTAGGACATTTGGTTTGAGCGCAATCCTCAAACTTAGTTCAAAAAAGCCATTTAGGCCTTTTCACAGTGAGATCTATTCATTTCAGCCGAGAAATGTAATTTTGATGATAACTCCCAAACCGCTGAGCAGAAGTAAACCAAACTTCAACCAGTAGTGTATTGTATCACAATCTAGTCGTTACATTTGGAAATTTGGTTCTAGGATATTTGGTTTGAGCGCAATCCTCAAAATGAGTTCAAAAAAGCCATTCTCACCTTCTCACGAGATCTAATCACTTTGGCAGAGAAATCTAATATTGATCATAACTTCCAAACCGCTGCGCAGAAGTGAACAAAACTTCACCCAATGGTGAATTGCATATTTTATTAATTACATTTGGAAATTTGGTCCTAGGACATTTGGTTTGTGCGCAAACCTCAAAATGAGTTCAAAAAAGCCATTTCTCACCTTTTGAGCACGAGATCTATTCGCTTTGGTAGCGAAATCTAATATTGATGGAAACACCTAAACCGCTGTGCAGAAGTGAACCAAACTTCACCCAATGGTGAATTGTGTCATATTCTAGTAATTACATTTGGAAATTTGGTTCTAGGACATTTGGTTTGAGCGCAATCCTCAAACTTAGTTCAAAAAAGCCATTTAGGCCTTTTCACAGTGAGATCTATTCATTTCAGCCGAGAAATGCAATTTTGATGATAACTCCCAAACCGCTGCGCAGAAATGAACCAAACTTCACCCAATAGTGTATTGTATCACAATCTAGTAGTTACAATTGGAAATTTGGTTCTAGGACTTTTGGTTTGAGCGCAATCCTCAAACTTAGTTCAAAAAAGCAATTTACGCCTTCTGACAGCGAGATCTATTCATTTCAGCCGAGAAATGTAATTTTGATGATAACTCCCAAACCGCTGCGCAAAAGTGAACCAAACTTCACCCAATAGTATCACAATCTGGTAGTTACATTTGGAAATTTGGTTCTAGGACATTTGGTTTGAGCGCAATCCTCAAACTTAGTTCAAAAAAGCCATTTAGGCCTTTTCACAGTGAGATCTATTCATTTCAGCCGAGAAATGCAATTTTGATGATAACTCCTAAACCGCTGCGCAGAAGTGAACCAAACTTCACCCAATAGTGTATTGTATCACAATCTAGTAGTTACATTTGGAAATTTGGTTCTAGGACATTTGGTTTGAGGGCAACCCTCAAACTTAGTTCAAAAAAGCCATTTACGCCTTCTGACAGCGAGATCTATTCATTTCAGCCGAGAAATGTAATTTTGATGATAACTCCCAAACCGCTGCGCAGAAGTGAACCAAACGTCACCCAGTAGTGTATTGTATCAGAATCTAGTAGTTACATTTGGAAATTTGGTTCTAGGACATTTGGTTTGAGCGCAATCCTCAAACTTAGTTCAAAAAAGCAATTTACGCCTTCTGACAGCGAGATCTATTCATTTCAGCCAAGAAATGTGATTTTGATGATAACTCCCAAACCGCTGCGCAAAAGTGAACCAAACTTCACCCAATAGTATCACAATCTAGTAGTTACATTTGGAAATTTGGTTCTAGGACATTTGGTTTGAGCGCAATCCTCATACTTAGTTCAAAAAAGCCCTTTAGGCCTTTTCACAGTGAGATCTATTCATTTCAGCCGAGAAATGCAATTTTGATGATAACTCCTAAACCGCTGCGCAGAAGTGAACCAAACTTCACCCAATAGTGTATTGTATTACAATCTAGTAGTTACATTTGGAAATTTGGTTCTAGGACATTTGGTTTGAGCTTAATCCTCAAACTTAATTCAAAAATGCCATTTACGCCTTCTGACAGCGAGATCTATTCATTTCAGCCGAGAAATGTAATTTTGATGATAACTCCCAAACCGCTGCGCAGAATTGAACCAAACTTCACCCAATAGTGTATTGTATCACAATCTAGTAGTTACATTTGGAAATTTGGTTCTAGGACATTTGGTTTGAGCGCAATCCTCAAACTTAGTTCAAAAATGCCATTTACGCCTTTTCACAGTGAGATCTATTCATTTCAGCCGAGAAATGCAATTTTGATGATAACTCCTAAACCGCTGCGCAGAAGTGAACCAAACTTCACCCAATAGTGTATTGTATCACAATCTAGTAGTTACATTTGGAAATTTGGTTCTAGGACATTTGGTTTGAGGGCAACCCTCAAACTTAGTTCAAAAAAGCCATTTACGCCTTCTGACAGCGAGATCTATTCATTTCAGCCGAGAAATGTAATTTTGATGATAACTCCTAAACCGCTGCGCAGAAGTGAACCAAACTTCACCCAGTAGTGTATTGTATCAGAATCTAGTAGTTACATTTGGAAATTTGGTTCTAGGACATTTGGTTTGAGCGCAATCCTCAAACTTAGTTCAAAAAAGCCATTTAGGCCTTTTCACTGTGAGATCTATTCATTTCAGCCGAGAAATGCAATTTTGATGATAACTCCTAAACCGCTGCGCAGAAGTGAACCAAACTTCACCCAATAGTGTATTGTATTACAATCTAGTAGTTACATTTGGAAATTTGGTTCTAGGACATTTGGTTTGAGCGCAATCCTCAAACTTAGTTCAAAAAAGCCATTTAGGCCTTTTCACAGTGAGATCTATTCATTTCAGCCGAGAAATGTAATTTTGATGATAACTCCCAAACCGCTGCGCAGAAGTAAACCAAACTTCAACCAGTAGTGTATTGTATCACAATCTAGTCGTTACATTTGGAAATTTGGTTCTAGGATATTTGGTTTGAGCGCAATCCTCAAAATGAGTTCAAAAAAGCCATTCTCACCTTCTCACGAGATCTAATCACTTTGGCAGAGAAATCTAATATTGATCATAACTTCCAAACCGCTGCGCAGAAGTGAACAAAACTTCACCCAATGGTGAATTGCATATTTTATTAATTACATTTGGAAATTTGGTCCTAGGACATTTGGTTTGTGCGCAAACCTCAAAATGAGTTCAAAAAAGCCATTTCTCACCTTTTGAGCACGAGATCTATTCGCTTTGGTAGCGAAATCTAATATTGATGGAAACTCCTAAACCGCTGTGCAGAAGTGAACCAAACTTCACCCAATGGTGAATTGTGTCATATTCTAGTAATTAAATTTGGAAATTTGGTTCTAGGACATTTGGTTTGAGCGCAATCCTCAAACTTAGTTCAAAAAAGCCATTTAGGCCTTTTCACAGTGAGATCTATTCATTTCAGCCGAGAAATGCAATTTTGATGATAACTCCCAAACCGCTGCGCAGAAATGAACCAAACTTCACCCAATAGTGTATTGTATCACAATCTAGTAGTTACAATTGGAAATTTGGTTCTAGGACTTTTGGTTTGAGCGCAATTCTCAAACTTAGTTCAAAAAAGCAATTTACGCCTTCTGACAGCGAGATCTATTCATTTCAGCCAAGAAATGTCATTTTGATGATAACTCCCAAACCGCTGCGCAAAAGTGAACCAAACTTCACCCAATAGTATCACAATCTAGTAGTTACATTTGGAAATTTGGTTCTAGGACATTTGGTTTGAGCGCAATCCTCATACTTAGTTCAAAAAAGCCCTTTAGGCCTTTTCACAGTGAGATCTATTCATTTCAGCCGAGAAATGCAATTTTGATGATAACTCCTAAACCGCTGCGCAGAAGTGAACCAAACTTCACCCAATAGTGTATTGTATTACAATCTAGTAGTTACATTTGGAAATTTGGTTCTAGGACATTTGGTTTGAGCGTAATCCTCAAACTTAATTCAAAAATGCCATTTACGCCTTCTGACAGCGAGATCTATTCATTTCAGCCGAGAAATGTAATTTTGATGATAACTCCCAAACTGCTGCGCAGAATTGAACCAAACTTCACCCAATAGTGTATTGTATCACAATCTAGTAGTTACATTTGGAAATTTGGTTCTAGGACATTTGGTTTGAGCGCAATCCTCAAACTTAGTTCAAAAAGGCCATTTACGCCTTTTCACAGTGAGATCTATTCATTTCAGCCGAGAAATGCAATTTTGATGATAACTCCTAAACCGCTGCGCAGAAGTGAACCAAACTTCACCCAATAGTGTATTGTATCACAATCTAGTAGTTACATTTGGAAATTTGGTTCTAGGACATTTGGTTTGAGGGCAACCCTCAAACTTAGTTCAAAAAAGCCATTTACGCCTTCTGACAGCGAGATCTATTCATTTCAGCCGAGAAATGTAATTTTGATGATAACTCCCAAACCGCTGCGCAGAAGTGAACCAAACGTCACCCAGTAGTGTATTGTATCAGAATCTAGTAGTTACATTTGGAAATTTGGTTCTAGGACATTTGGTTTGAGCGCAATCCTCAAACTTAGTTCAAAAAAGCCATTTAGGCCTTTTCACTGTGAGATCTATTCATTTCAGCCGAGAAATGCAATTTTGATGATAACTCCTAAACCGCTGCGCAGAAGTAAACCAAACTTCACCCAGTAGTGTATTGTATCACAATATAGTAGTTACATTTGGAAATTTGGTTCTAGGACATTTGGTTTGAGCGCAATCCTCAAACTTAGTTCAAAAAAGCCATTTAGGCCTTTTCACAGTGAGATCTATTCATTTCAGCCGAGAAATGTAATTTTGATGATAACTCCCAAACCGCTGCGCAGAAAGTAACCAAACTTCACCCAATAGTGTATTGTATCACAATCTAGTAGTTACATTTGGAAATTTGGTTCTAGGACATTTGGTTTGAGCGCAATCCTCAAACTTAGTTCAAAAAAGCCTTTTAAGCATTTTCACAGTGAGATCTATTCATTTCAGCCGAGAAATGCAATTTTGATGATAACTCCTAAACCGCTGCGCAGAAATGAACCAAACTTCACCCAATAGTGTATTGTATTACCATCTAGTAGTTACATTTGGAAATTTGGTTCTAGGACATTTGGTTTGAGCGCAACCCTCAAACTTAGTTCAAAAAAGCCATTTACGCCTTCTGACAGCGAGATCTATTCATTTCAGCCGAGAAATGTAATTTTGATGATAACTCCCAAACCGCTGCACAGAATTGAACCAAACTTCACCCAATAGTGTATTGTATCAAAATCTAGTAGTTACATTTGAAAATTTGGTTCTAGGACATTTGGTTTGAGCGCAATCCTCAAACTTAGTTCAAAAATGCCATTTACGCCTTTTCACAGTGAGATCTATTCATTTCAGCCGAGAAATGCAATTTTGATGATAACTCCTAAACCGCTGCGTAGAAGTGAACCAAACTTCACCCAATAGTGTATTGTATTACAATCTAGTAGTTACATTTGGAAATTTGGTTCTAGGACATTTGGTTTGAGCGCAATCCTCAAACTTAGTTCAAAAAAGCCATTTAGGCCTTTTCACAGTGAGATCTATTCATTTCAGCCGAGAAATGTAATTTTGATGATAACTCCCAAACCGCTGCGCAGAAGTAAACCAAACTTCAACCAGTAGTGTATTGTATCACAATCTAGTAGTTACATTTGGAAATTTGGTTCTAGGACATTTGGTTTGAGCGCAATCCTCAAAATGAGTTCAAAAAAGCCATTCTCACCTTCTCACGAGATCTAATCACTTTGGCAGAGAAATCTAATATTGATCATAACTTCCAAACCGCTGCGCAGAAGTGAACAAAACTTCACCCAATGGTGAATTGCATATTTTATTAATTACATTTGGAAAGTTGGTCCTAGGACATTTGTTTTGTGCGCAAACCTCAAAATGAGTTCAAAAAAGCCATTTCTCACCTTTTGAGCACGAGATCTATTCGCTTTGGTAGCGAAATATAATATTGATGGAAACTCCTAAACCGCTGTGCAGAAGTGAACCAAACTTCACCCAATGGTGAATTGTGTCATATTCTAGTAATTACATTTGGAAATTTGGTTCTAGGACATTTGGTTTGTGTGCAATGCTCAAAATGAGTTCAAAAAAGCCCTTCTCACCTTTAGAGCACAAGATCTCATCACTTTGGCAGAGAAATCTAATCTTGATGATAACTCCCAAACCGCTGCACAGAATTGAACCAAACTTCACCCAATAGTGTATTGTGTCATATTCTAGTAATTACATTTGGAAATTTGGTTCTAGGACATTTGGTTTGAGCGCAATCCTCAAACTTAGTTCAAAAAAGCCATTTAGGCCTTTTCACAGTGAGATCTATTCATTTCAGCCGAGAAATGCAATTTTGATGATAACTCCCAAACCGCTGCGCAGAAATGAACCAAACTTCACCCAATAGTGTATTGTATCACAATCTAGTAGTTACAATTGGAAATTTGGTTCTAGGACTTTTGGTTTGAGCGCAATCCTCAAACTTAGTTCAAAAAAGCAATTTACGCCTTCTGACAGCGAGATCTATTCATTTCAGCCGAGAAATGTAATTTTGATGATAACTCCCAAACCGCTGCGCAGAAGTGAACCAAACGTCACCCAGTAGTGTATTGTATCAGAATCTAGTAGTTACATTTGGAAATTTGGTTCTAGGACATTTGGTTTGAGCGCAATCCTCAAACTTAGTTCAAAAAAGCCATTTAGGCCTTTTCACTGTGAGATCTATTCATTTCAGCCGAGAAATGCAATTTTGATGATAACTCCTAAACCGCTGCGCAGAAGTAAACCAAACTTCACCCAGTAGTGTATTGTATCACAATATAGTAGTTACATTTGGAAATTTGGTTCTAGGACATTTGGTTTGAGAGCAATCCTCAAACTTAGTTCAAAAAAGCCATTTAGGCCTTTTCACAGTGAGATCTATTCATTTCAGCCGAGAAATGTAAATTTGATGATAACTCCCAAACCGCTGCGCAGAAGTAAACCAAACTTCAACCAGTAGTGTATTGTATCACAATCTAGTAGTTACATTTGGAAATTTGGTTCTAGGACATTTGGTTTGAGCGCAATCCTCAAAATGAGTTCAAAAAAGCCATTCTCACCTTCTCACGAGATCTAATCACTTTGGCAGAGAAATCTAATATTGATCATAACTTCCAAACCGCTGCGCAGAAGTGAACAAAACTTCACCCAATGGTGAATTGCATATTTTATTAATTACATTTGGAAAGTTGGTCCTAGGACATTTGTTTTGTGCGCAAACCTCAAAATGAGTTCAAAAAAGCCATTTCTCACCTTTTGAGCACGAGATCTATTCGCTTTGGTAGCGAAATCTAATATTGATGTAAACTCCTAAACCGCTGTGCAGAAGTGAACCAAACTTCACCCAATGGTGAATTGTGTCATATTCTAGTAATTACATTTGGAAATTTGGTTCTAGGACATTTGGTTTGTGTGCAATGCTCAAAATGAGTTCAAAAAAGCCCTTCTCACCTTTTGAGCACAAGATCTCATCACTTTGGCAGAGAAATCTAATCTTGATGATGACTCCCAAACCGCTGCACAGAATTGAACCAAACTTCACCCAATAGTGTATTGTATCACAATCTAGTAGTTACATTTGAAAATTTGGTTCTAGGACATTTGGTTTGAGCGCAATCCTCAAACTTAGTTCAAAAAAGCCATTTAGGCCTTTTCACAGTGAGATCTATTCATTTCAGCCGAGAAATGCAATTTTGATGATAACTCCGAAACCGCTGCGCAGAAGTGAACCAAACTTCACCCAATAGTGTATTGTATTACAATCTAGTAGTTACATTTGGAAATTTGGTTCTAGGACATTTGGTTTGAGCGCAATCCTCAAACTTAGTTCAAAAAAGCCATTTAGGCCTTTTCACAGTGAGATCTATTCATTTCAGCCGAGAAATGTAATTTTGATGATAACTCCCAAACCGCTGCGCAGAAGTAAACCAAACTTCAACCAGTAGTGTATTGTATCACAATCTAGTCGTTACATTTGGAAATTTGGTTCTAGGATATTTGGTTTGAGCGCAATCCTCAAAATTAGTTCAAAAAAGCCATTCTCACCTTCTCACGAGATCTAATCACTTTGGCAGAGAAATCTAATATTGATCATAACTTCCAAACCGCTGCGCAGAAGTGAACAAAACTTCACCCAATGGTGAATTGCATATTTTATTAATTACATTTGGAAATTTGGTCCTAGGACATTTGGTTTGTGCGCAAACCTCAAAATGAGTTCAAAAAAGCCATTTCTCACCTTTTGAGCACGAGATCTATTCGCTTTGGTAGCGAAATCTAATATTGATGGAAACTCCTAAACCGCTGTGCAGAAGTGAACCAAACTTCACCCAATGGTGAATTGTGTCATATTCTAGTAATTAAATTTGGAAATTTGGTTCTAGGACATTTGGTTTGAGCGCAATCCTCAAACTTAGTTCAAAAAAGCCATTTAGGCCTTTTCACAGTGAGATCTATTCATTTCAGCCGAGAAATGCAATTTTGATGATAACTCCCAAACCGCTGCGCAGAAATGAACCAAACTTCACCCAATAGTGTATTGTATCACAATCTAGTAGTTACAATTGGAAATTTGGTTCTAGGACTTTTGGTTTGAGCGCAATCCTCAAACTTAGTTCAAAAAAGCAATTTACGCCTTCTGACAGCGAGATCTATTCATTTCAGCCAAGAAATGTCATTTTGATGATAACTCCCAAACCGCTGCGCAAAAGTGAACCAAACTTCACCCAATAGTATCACAATCTAGTAGTTACATTTGGAAATTTGGTTCTAGGACATTTGGTTTGAGCGCAATCTTCATACTTAGTTCAAAAAAGCCCTTTAGGCCTTTTCACAGTGAGATCTATTCATTTCAGCCGAGAAATGCAATTTTGATGATAACTCCTAAACCGCTGCGCAGAAGTGAACCAAACTTCACCCAATAGTGTATTGTATTACAATCTAGTAGTTACATTTGGAAATTTGGTTCTAGGACATTTGGTTTGAGCGTAATCCTCAAACTTAATTCAAAAATGCCATTTACGCCTTCTGACAGCGAGATCTATTCATTTCAGCCGAGAAATGTAATTTTGATGATAACTCCCAAACTGCTGCGCAGAATTGAACCAAACTTCACCCAATAGTGTATTGTATCACAATCTAGTAGTTACATTTGGAAATTTGGTTCTAGGACATTTGGTTTGAGCGCAATCCTCAAACTTAGTTCAAAAAGGCCATTTACGCCTTTTCACAGTGAGATCTATTCATTTCAGCCGAGAAATGCAATTTTGATGATAACTCCTAAACCGCTGCGCAGAAGTGAACCAAACTTCACCCAATAGTGTATTGTATCACAATCTAGTAGTTACATTTGGAAATTTGGTTCTAGGACATTTGGTTTGAGGGCAACCCTCAAACTTAGTTCAAAAAAGCCATTTACGCCTTCTGACAGCGAGATCTATTCATTTCAGCCGAGAAATGTAATTTTGATGATAACTCCCAAACCGCTGCGCAGAAGTGAACCAAACGTCACCCAGTAGTGTATTGTATCAGAATCTAGTAGTTACATTTGGAAATTTGGTTCTAGGACATTTGGTTTGAGCGCAATCCTCAAACTTAGTTCAAAAAAGCCATTTAGGCCTTTTCACTGTGAGATCTATTCATTTCAGCCGAGAAATGCAATTTTGATGATAACTCCTAAACCGCTGCGCAGAAGTAAACCAAACTTCACCCAGTAGTGTATTTTATCACAATATAGTAGTTACATTTGGAAATTTGGTTCTAGGACATTTGGTTTGAGCGCAATCCTCAAACTTAGTTCAAAAAAGCCATTTAGGCCTTTTCACAGTGAGATCTATTCATTTCAGCCGAGAAATGTAATTTTGATGATAACTCCCAAACCGCTGCGCAGAAAGTAACCAAACTTCACCCAATAGTGTATTGTATCACAATCTAGTAGTTACATTTGGAAATTTGGTTCTAGGACATTTGGTTTGAGCGCAATCCTCAAACTTAGTTCAAAAAAGCCTTTTAAGCATTTTCACAGTGATATCTATTCATTTCAGCCGAGAAATGCAATTTTGATGATAACTCCTAAACCGCTGCGCAGAAATGAACCAAACTTCACCCAATAGTGTATTGTATTACCATCTAGTAGTTACATTTGGAAATTTGGTTCTAGGACATTTGGTTTGAGCGCAACCCTCAAACTTAGTTCAAAAAAGCCATTTACGCCTTCTGACAGCGAGATCTATTCATTTCAGCCGAGAAATGTAATTTTGATGATAACTCCCAAACCGCTGCACAGAATTGAACCAAACTTCACCCAATAGTGTATTGTATCAAAATCTAGTACTTACATTTGAAAATTTGGTTCTAGGACATTTGGTTTGAGCGCAATCCTCAAACTTAGTTCAAAAATGCCATTTACGCCTTTTCACAGTGAGATCTATTCATTTCAGCCGAGAAATGCAATTTTGATGATAACTCCTAAACCGCTGCGTAGAAGTGAACCAAACTTCACCCAATAGTGTATTGTATTACAATCTAGTAGTTACATTTGGAAATTTGGTTCTAGGACATTTGGTTTGAGCGCAATCCTCAAACTTAGTTCAAAAAAGCCATTTAGGCCTTTTCACAGTGAGATCTATTCATTTCAGCCGAGAAATGTAATTTTGATGATAACTCCCAAACCGCTGCGCAGAAGTAAACCAAACTTCAACCAGTAGTGTATTGTATCACAATCTAGTAGTTACATTTGGAAATTTGGTTCTAGGACATTTGGTTTGAGCGCAATCCTCAAAATGAGTTCAAAAAAGCCATTCTCACCTTCTCACGAGATCTAATCACTTTGGCAGAGAAATCTAATATTGATCATAACTTCCAAACCGCTGCGCAGAAGTGAACAAAACTTCACCCAATGGTGAATTGCATATTTTATTAATTACATTTGGAAAGTTGGTCCTAGGACATTTGTTTTGTGCGCAAACCTCAAAATGAGTTCAAAAAAGCCATTTCTCACCTTTTGAGCACGAGATCTATTCGCTTTGGTAGCGAAATATAATATTGATGGAAACTCCTAAACCGCTGTGCAGAAGTGAACCAAACTTCACCCAATGGTGAATTGTGTCATATTCTAGTAATTACATTTGGAAATTTGGTTCTAGGACATTTGGTTTGTGTGCAATGCTCAAAATGAGTTCAAAAAAGCCCTTCTCACCTTTAGAGCACAAGATCTCATCACTTTGGCAGAGAAATCTAATCTTGATGATAACTCCCAAACCGCTGCACAGAATTGAACCAAACTTCACCCAATAGTGTATTGTATCACAATCTAGTAGTTACATTTGAAAATTTGGTTCTAGGACATTTGGTTTGAGCGCAATCCTCAAACTTAGTTCAAAAAAGCCATTTAGGCCTTTTCACAGTGAGATCTATTCATTTCAGCCGAGAAATGCAATTTTGATGATAACTCCGAAACCGCTGCGCAGAAGTGAACCAAACTTCACCCAATAGTGTATTGTATTACAATCTAGTAGTTACATTTGGAAATTTGGTTCTAGGACATTTGGTTTGAGCGCAATTCTCATACTTAGTTCAAAAAAGCCATTTAGGCCTTTTCACAGTGAGATCTATTCATTTCAGCCGAGAAATGCAATTTTGATGATAACTCCCAAACCGCTGCGCAGAAATGAACCAAACTTCACCCAATAGTGTATTGTATCACAATCTAGTAGTTACAATTGGAAATTTGGTTCTAGGACTTTTGGTTTGAGCGCAATCCTCAAACTTAGTTCAAAAAAGCAATTTACGCCTTCTGACAGCGAGATCTATTCATTTCAGCCAAGAAATGTCATTTTGATGATAACTCCCAAACCGCTGCGCAAAAGTGAACCAAACTTCACCCAATAGTATCACAATCTAGTAGTTACATTTGGAAATTTGGTTCTAGGACATTTGGTTTGAGCGCAATCTTCATACTTAGTTCAAAAAAGCCCTTTAGGCCTTTTCACAGTGAGATCTATTCATTTCAGCCGAGAAATGCAATTTTGATGATAACTCCTAAACCGCTGCGCAGAAGTGAACCAAACTTCACCCAATAGTGTATTGTATTACAATCTAGTAGTTACATTTGGAAATTTGGTTCTAGGACATTTGGTTTGAGCGTAATCCTCAAACTTAATTCAAAAATGCCATTTACGCCTTCTGACAGCGAGATCTATTCATTTCAGCCGAGAAATGTAATTTTGATGATAAATCCCAAACTGCTGCGCAGAATTGAACCAAACTTCACCCAATAGTGTATTGTATCACAATCTAGTAGTTACATTTGGAAATTTGGTTCTAGGACATTTGGTTTGAGCGCAATCCTCAAACTTAGTTCAAAAAGGCCATTTACGCCTTTTCACAGTGAGATCTATTCATTTCAGCCGAGAAATGCAATTTTGATGATAACTCCTAAACCGCTGCGCAGAAGTGAACCAAACTTCACCCAATAGTGTATTGTATCACAATCTAGTAGTTACATTTGGAAATTTGGTTCTAGGACATTTGGTTTGAGGGCAACCCTCAAACTTAGTTCAAAAAAGCCATTTACGCCTTCTGACAGCGAGATCTATTCATTTCAGCCGAGAAATGTAATTTTGATGATAACTCCCAAACCGCTGCGCAGAAGTGAACCAAACGTCACCCAGTAGTGTATTGTATCAGAATCTAGTAGTTACATTTGGAAATTTGGTTCTAGGACATTTGGTTTGAGCGCAATCCTCAAACTTAGTTCAAAAAAGCCATTTAGGCCTTTTCACTGTGAGATCTATTCATTTCAGCCGAGAAATGCAATTTTGATGATAACTCCTAAACCGCTGCGCAGAAGTAAACCAAACTTCACCCAGTAGTGTATTTTATCACAATATAGTAGTTACATTTGGAAATTTGGTTCTAGGACATTTGGTTTGAGCGCAATCCTCAAACTTAGTTCAAAAAAGCCATTTAGGCCTTTTCACAGTGAGATCTATTCATTTCAGCCGAGAAATGTAATTTTGATGATAACTCCCAAACCGCTGCGCAGAAAGTAACCAAACTTCACCCAATAGTGTATTGTATCACAATCTAGTAGTTACATTTGGAAATTTGGTTCTAGGACATTTGGTTTGAGCGCAATCCTCAAACTTAGTTCAAAAAAGCCTTTTAAGCATTTTCACAGTGAGATCTATTCATTTCAGCCGAGAAATGCAATTTTGATGATAACTCCTAAACCGCTGCGCAGAAATGAACCAAACTTCACCCAATAGTGTATTGTATTACCATCTAGTAGTTACATTTGGAAATTTGGTTCTAGGACATTTGGTTTGAGCGCAACCCTCAAACTTAGTTCAAAAAAGCCATTTACGCCTTCTGACAGCGAGATCTATTCATTTCAGCCGAGAAATGTAATTTTGATGATAACTCCCAAACCGCTGCACAGAATTGAACCAAACTTCACCCAATAGTGTATTGTATCAAAATCTAGTACTTACATTTGAAAATTTGGTTCTAGGACATTTGGTTTGAGCGCAATCCTCAAACTTAGTTCAAAAATGCCATTTACGCCTTTTCACAGTGAGATCTATTCATTTCAGCCGAGAAATGCAATTTTGATGATAACTCCTAAACCGCTGCGTAGAAGTGAACCAAACTTCACCCAATAGTGTAT
Organism: Corythoichthys intestinalis; assembly: GCF_030265065.1. NCBI lineage: Eukaryota > Metazoa > Chordata > Actinopteri > Syngnathiformes > Syngnathidae > Corythoichthys > Corythoichthys intestinalis. Next base: position 39,066,422 of record NC_080414.1, on the reverse strand, counting down.
TGTATTACAATCTAGTAGTTACATTTGGAAATTTGGTTCTAGGACATTTGGTTTGAGCGCAATCCTCAAACTTAGTTCAAAAAAGCCATTTAGGCCTTTTCACAGTGAGATCTATTCATTTCAGCCGAGAAATGTAATTTTGATGATAACTCCCAAACCGCTGCGCAGAAGTAAACCAAACTTCAACCAGTAGTGTATTGTATCACAATCTAGTAGTTACATTTGGAAATTTGGTTCTAGGACATTTGGTTTGAGCGCAATCCTCAAAATGAGTTCAAAAAAGCCATTCTCACCTTCTCACGAGATCTAATCACTTTGGCAGAGAAATCTAATATTGATCATAACTTCCAAACCGCTGCGCAGAAGTGAACAAAACTTCACCCAATGGTGAATTGCATATTTTATTAATTACATTTGGAAAGTTGGTCCTAGGACATTTGTTTTGTGCGCAAACCTCAAAATGAGTTCAAAAAAGCCATTTCTCACCTTTTGAGCACGAGATCTATTCGCTTTGGTAGCGAAATCTAATATTGATGGAAACTCCTAAACCGCTGTGCAGAAGTGAACCAAACTTCACCCAATGGTGAATTGTGTCATATTCTAGTAATTACATTTGGAAATTTGGTTCTAGGACATTTGGTTTGTGTGCAATGCTCAAAATGAGTTCAAAAAAGCCCTTCTCACCTTTAGAGCACAAGATCTCATCACTTTGGCAGAGAAATCTAATCTTGATGATAACTCCCAAACCGCTGCACAGAATTGAACCAAACTTCACCCAATAGTGTATTGTATCACAATCTAGTAGTTACATTTGAAAATTTGGTTCTAGGACATTTGGTTTGAGCGCAATCCTCAAACTTAGTTCAAAAAAGCCATTTAGGCCTTTTCACAGTGAGATCTATTCATTTCAGCCGAGAAATGCAATTTTGATGATAACTCCGAAACCGCTGCGCAGAAGTGAACCAAACTTCACCCAATAGTGTATTGTATTACAATCTAGTAGTTACATTTGGAAATTTGGTTCTAGGACATTTGGTTTGAGCGCAATCCTCAAACTTAGTTCAAAAAAGCCATTTAGGCCTTTTCACAGTGAGATCTATTCATTTCAGCCGAGAAATGTAATTTTGATGATAACTCCCAAACCGCTGCGCAGAAGTAAACCAAACTTCAACCAGTAGTGTATTGTATCACAATCTAGTCGTTACATTTGGAAATTTGGTTCTAGGATATTTGGTTTGAGCGCAATCCTCAAAATGAGTTCAAAAAAGCCATTCTCACCTTCTCACGAGATCTAATCACTTTGGCAGAGAAATCTAATATTGATCATAACTTCCAAACCGCTGCGCAGAAGTGAACAAAACTTCACCCAATGGTGAATTGCATATTTTATTAATTACATTTGGAAATTTGGTCCTAGGACATTTGGTTTGTGCGCAAACCTCAAAATGAGTTCAAAAAAGCCATTTCTCACCTTTTGAGCACGAGATCTATTCGCTTTGGTAGCGAAATCTAATATTGATGGAAACACCTAAACCGCTGTGCAGAAGTGAACCAAACTTCACCCAATGGTGAATTGTGTCATATTCTAGTAATTACATTTGGAAATTTGGTTCTAGGACATTTGGTTTGAGCGCAATCCTCAAACTTAGTTCAAAAAAGCCATTTAGGCCTTTTCACAGTGAGATCTATTCATTTCAGCCGAGAAATGCAATTTTGATGATAACTCCCAAACCGCTGCGCAGAAATGAACCAAACTTCACCCAATAGTGTATTGTATCACAATCTAGTAGTTACAATTGGAAATTTGGTTCTAGGACTTTTGGTTTGAGCGCAATCCTCAAACTTAGTTCAAAAAAGCAATTTACGCCTTCTGACAGCGAGATCTATTCATTTCAGCCGAGAAATGTAATTTTGATGATAACTCCCAAACCGCTGCGCAGAAGTGAACCAAACGTCACCCAGTAGTGTATTGTATCAGAATCTAGTAGTTACATTTGGAAATTTGGTTCTAGGACATTTGGTTTGAGCGCAATCCTCAAACTTAGTTCAAAAAAGCCATTTAGGCCTTTTCACTGTGAGATCTATTCATTTCAGCCGAGAAATGCAATTTTGATGATAACTCCTAAACCGCTGCGCAGAAGTAAACCAAACTTCACCCAGTAGTGTATTGTATCACAATATAGTAGTTACATTTGGAAATTTGGTTCTAGGACATTTGGTTTGAGAGCAATCCTCAAACTTAGTTCAAAAAAGCCATTTAGGCCTTTTCACAGTGAGATCTATTCATTTCAGCCGAGAAATGTAATTTTGATGATAACTCCCAAACCGCTGCGCAGAAAGTAACCTAACTTCACCCAATAGTGTATTGTATCACAATCTAGTAGTTACATTTGGAAATTTGGTTCTAGGACATTTGGTTTGAGCGCAATCCTCAAACTTAGTTCAAAAAAGCCTTTTAAGCATTTTCACAGTGAGATCTATTCATTTCAGCCGAGAAATGCAATTTTGATGATAACTCCTAAACCGCTGCGCAGAAATGAACCAAACTTCACCCAATAGTGTATTGTATTACCATCTAGTAGTTACATTTGGAAATTTGGTTCTAGGACATTTGGTTTGAGCGCAACCCTCAAACTTAGTTCAAAAAAGCCATTTACGCCTTCTGACAGCGAGATCTATTCATTTCAGCCGAGAAATGTAATTTTGATGATAACTCCCAAACCGCTGCACAGAATTGAACCAAACTTCACCCAATAGTGTATTGTATCACAATCTAGTAGTTACATTTGAAAATTTGGTTCTAGGACATTTGGTTTGAGCGCAATCCTCAAACTTAGTTCAAAAATGCCATTTACGCCTTTTCACAGTGAGATCTATTCATTTCAGCCGAGAAATGCAATTTTTATGATAACTCCTAAACCGCTGCGTAGAAGTGAACCAAACTTCACCCAATAGTGTATTGTATTACAATCTAGTAGTTACATTTGGAAATTTGGTTCTAGGACATTTGGTTTGAGCGCAATCCTCAAACTTAGTTCAAAAAAGCCATTTAGGCCTTTTCACAGTGAGATCTATTCATTTCAGCCGAGAAATGTAATTTTGATGATAACTCCCAAACCGCTGCGCAGAAGTAAACCAAACTTCAACCAGTAGTGTATTGTATCACAATCTAGTAGTTACATTTGGAAATTTGGTTCTAGGACATTTGGTTTGAGCGCAATCCTCAAAATGAGTTCAAAAAAGCCATTCTCACCTTCTCACGAGATTTAATCACTTTGGCAGAGAAATCTAATATTGATCATAACTTCCAAACCGCTGCGCAGAAGTGAACAAAACTTCACCCAATGGTGAATTGCATATTTTATTAATTACATTTGGAAAGTTGGTCCTAGGACATTTGTTTTGTGCGCAAACCTCAAAATGAGTTCAAAAAAGCCATTTCTCACCTTTTGAGCACGAGATCTATTCGCTTTGGTAGCGAAATCTAATATTGATGGAAACTCCTAAACCGCTGTGCAGAAGTGAACCAAACTTCACCCAATGGTGAATTGTGTCATATTCTAGTAATTACATTTGGAAATTTGGTTCTAGGACATTTGGTTTGTGTGCAATGCTCAAAATGAGTTCAAAAAAGCCCTTCTCACCTTTTGAGCACAAGATCTCATCACTTTGGCAGAGAAATCTAATCTTGATGATAACTCCCAAACCACTGCACAGAATTGAACCAAACTTCACCCAATAGTGTATTGTATCACAATCTAGTAGTTACATTTGAAAATTTGGTTCTAGGACATTTGGTTTGAGCGCAATCCTCAAACTTAGTTCAAAAAAGCCATTTAGGCCTTTTCACAGTGAGATCTATTCATTTCAGCCGAGAAATGCAATTTTGATGATAACTCCGAAACCGCTGCGCAGAAGTGAACCAAACTTCACCCAATAGTGTATTGTATTACAATCTAGTAGTTACATTTGGAAATTTGGTTCTAGGACATTTGGTTTGAGCGCAATCCTCAAACTTAGTTCAAAAAAGCCATTTAGGCCTTTTCACAGTGAGATCTATTCATTTCAGCCGAGAAATGTAATTTTGATGATAACTCCCAAACCGCTGCGCAGAAGTAAACCAAACTTCAACCAGTAGTGTATTGTATCACAATCTAGTCGTTACATTTGGAAATTTGGTTCTAGGATATTTGGTTTGAGCGCAATCCTCAAAATGAGTTCAAAAAAGCCATTCTCACCTTCTCACGAGATCTAATCACTTTGGCAGAGAAATCTAATATTGATCATAACTTCCAAACCGCTGCGCAGAAGTGAACAAAACTTCACCCAATGGTGAATTGCATATTTTATTAATTACATTTGGAAATTTGGTCCTAGGACATTTGGTTTGTGCGCAAACCTCAAAATGAGTTCAAAAAAGCCATTTCTCACCTTTTGAGCACGAGATCTATTCGCTTTGGTAGCGAAATCTAATATTGATGGAAACACCTAAACCGCTGTGCAGAAGTGAACCAAACTTCACCCAATGGTGAATTGTGTCATATTCTAGTAATTACATTTGGAAATTTGGTTCTAGGACATTTGGTTTGAGCGCAATCCTCAAACTTAGTTCAAAAAAGCCATTTAGGCCTTTTCACAGTGAGATCTATTCATTTCAGCCGAGAAATGCAATTTTGATGATAACTACCAAACCGCTGCGCAGAAATGAACCAAACTTCACCCAATAGTGTATTGTATCACAATCTAGTAGTTACAATTGGAAATTTGGTTCTAGGACTTTTGGTTTGAGCGCAATCCTCAAACTTAGTTCAAAAAAGCAATTTACGCCTTCTGACAGCGAGATCTATTCATTTCAGCCAAGAAATGTAATTTTGATGATAACTCCCAAACCGCTGCGCAAAAGTGAACCAAACTTCACCCAATAGTATCACAATCTAGTAGTTACATTTGGAAATTTGGTTCTAGGACATTTGGTTTGAGCGCAATCCTCATACTTAGTTCAAAAAAGCCCTTTAGGCCTTTTCACAGTGAGATCTATTCATTTCAGCCGAGAAATGCAATTTTGATGATAACTCCTAAACCGCTGCGCAGAAGTGAACCAAACTTCACCCAATAGTGTATTGTATTACAATCTAGTAGTTACATTTGGAAATTTGGTTCTAGGACATTTGGTTTGAGCGTAATCCTCAAACTTAATTCAAAAATGCCATTTACGCCTTCTGACAGCGAGATCTATTCATTTCAGCCGAGAAATGTAATTTTGATGATAACTCCCAAACCGCTGCGCAGAATTGAACCAAACTTCACCCAATAGTGTATTGTATCACAATCTAGTAGTTACATTTGGAAATTTGGTTCTAGGACATTTTGTTTGAGCGCAATCCTCAAACTTAGTTCAAAAATGCCATTTACGCCTTTTCACAGTGAGATCTATTCATTTCAGCCGAGAAATGCAATTTTGATGATAACTCCTAAACCGCTGCGCAGAAGTGAACCAAACTTCACCCAATAGTGTATTGTATCACAATCTAGTAGTTACATTTGGAAATTTGGTTCTAGGACATTTGGTTTGAGCGCAACCCTCAAACTTAGTTCAAAAAAGCCATTTACGCCTTCTGACAGCGAGATCTATTCATTTCAGCCGAGAAATGTAATTTTGATGATAACTCCCAAACCGCTGCGCAGAAGTGAACCAAACTTCACCCAGTAGTGTATTGTATCAGAATCTAGTAGTTACATTTGGAAATTTGGTTCTAGGACATTTGGTTTGAGCGCAATCCTCAAACTTAGTTCAAAAAAGCCATTTAGGCCTTTTCACTGTGAGATCTATTCATTTCAGCCGAGAAATGCAATTTTGATGATAACTCCTAAACCGCTGCGCAGAAGTAAACCAAACTTCACCCAGTAGTGTATTGTATCACAATATAGTAGTTACATTTGGAAATTTGGTTCTAGGACATTTGGTTTGAGCGCAATCCTCAAACTTAGTTCAAAAAAGCCATTTAGGCCTTTTCACAGTGAGATCTATTCATTTCAGCCGAGAAATGTAATTTTGATGATAACTCCCAAACCGCTGCGCAGAAAGTAACCAAACTTCACCCAATAGTGTATTGCAATACAATCTAGTAGTTACATTTGAAAATTTTGTTCTAGGACATTTGGTTTGAGCGCAATCCTCAAACTTAGCTCAAAAAAGCAATTTACGCCTTCTGACAGCGAGATCTATTCATTTCAGCCGAGAAATGTAATTTTGATGATAACTCCCAAACCGCTGCGCAAAAGTGAACCAAACTTCACCCAATAGTATCACAATCTAGTAGTTACATTTGGAAATTTGGTTCTAGGACATTTGGTTTGAGCGCAATTCTCATACTTAGTTCAAAAAAGCCATTTAGGCCTTTTCACAGTGAGATCTATTCATTTCAGCCGAGAAATGCAATTTTGATGATAACTCCTAAACCGCTGCGCAGAAGTGAACCAAACTTCACCCAATAGTGTATTATATTACAATCTAGTAGTTACATTTGGAAATTTGGTTCTAGGACATTTGGTTTGAGCGCAATCCTCATACTTAGTTCAAAAAAGCCCTTTAGGCCTTTTCACAGTGAGATCTATTCATTTCAGCCGAGAAATGCAATTTTGATGATAACTCCTAAACCGCTGCGCAGAAGTGAACCAAACTTCACCCAATAGTGTATTGTATTACAATCTAGTAGTTACATTTGGAAATTTGGTTCTAGGACATTTGGTTTGAGCGTAATCCTCAAACTTAATTCAAAAATGCCATTTACGCCTTCTGACAGCGAGATCTATTCATTTCAGCCGAGAAATGTAATTTTGATGATAACTCCCAAACCGCTGCGCAGAATTGAACCAAACTTCACCCAATAGTGTATTGTATCACAATCTAGTAGTTACATTTGGAAATTTGGTTCTAGGACATTTGGTTTGAGCGCAATCCTCAAACTTAGTTCAAAAATGCCATTTACGCCTTTTCACAGTGAGATCTATTCATTTCAGCCGAGAAATGCAATTTTGATGATAACTCCTAAACCGCTGCGCAGAAGTGAACCAAACTTCACCCAATAGTGTATTGTATCACAATCTAGTAGTTACATTTGGAAATTTGGTTCTAGGACATTTGGTTTGAGCGCAACCCTCAAACTTAGTTCAAAAAAGCCATTTACGCCTTCTGACAGCGAGATCTATTCATTTCAGCCGAGAAATGTAATTTTGATGATAACTCCCAAACCGCTGCGCAGAAGTGAACCAAACTTCACCCAGTAGTGTATTGTATCAGAATCTAGTAGTTACATTTGGAAATTTGGTTCTAGGACATTTGGTTTGAGCGCAATCCTCAAACTTAGTTCAAAAAAGCCATTTAGGCCTTTTCACTGTGAGATCTATTCATTTCAGCCGAGAAATGCAATTTTGATGATAACTCCTAAACCGCTGCGCAGAAGTAAACCAAACTTCCCCCAGTAGTGTATTGTATCACAATATAGTAGTTACATTTGGAAATTTGGTTCTAGGACATTTGGTTTGAGCGCAATCCTCAAACTTAGTTCAAAAAAGCCACTTAGGCCTTTTCACAGTGAGATCTATTCATTTCAGCCGAGAAATGTAATTTTGATGATAACTCCCAAACCGCTGCGCAGAAAGTAACCAAACTTCACCCAATAGTGTATTGCAATACAATCTAGTAGTTACATTTGAAAATTTTGTTCTAGGACATTTGGTTTGAGCGCAATCCTCAAACTTAGCTCAAAAAAGCAATTTACGCCTTCTGACATGGAGATCTATTCATTTCAGCCGAGAAATGTAATTTTGATGATAACTCCCAAACCGCTGCGCAAAAGTGAACCGAACTTCACCCAATAGTATCACAATCTAGTAGTTACATTTGGAAATGTGGTTCTAGGACATTTGGTTTGAGCGCAATTCTCATACTTAGTTCAAAAAAGCCATTTAGGCCTTTTCACAGTGAGATCTATTCATTTCAGCCGAGAAATGCAATTTTGATGATAACTCCTAAACCGCTGCGCAGAAGTGAACCAAACTTCACCCAATAGTGTATTATATTACAATCTAGTAGTTACATTTGGAAATTTGGTTCTAGGACATTTGGTTTGAGCGTAATCCTCAAACTTAATTCAAAAATGCCATTTACGCCTTCTGACAGCGAGATCTATTCATTTCAGCCGAGAAATGTAATTTTGATGATAACTCCCAAACCGCTGCGCAGAATTGAACCAAACTTCACCCAATAGTGTATTGTATCACAATCTAGTAGTTACATTTGGAAATTTGGTTCTAGGACATTTGGTTTGAGCGCAATCCTCAAACTTAGTTCAAAAATGCCATTTACGCCTTTTCACAGTGAGATCTATTCATTTCAGCCGAGAAATGCAATTTTGATGATAACTCCTAAACCGCTGCGCAGAAGTGAACCAAACTTCACCCAATAGTGTATTTTATCACAATCTAGTAGTTACATTTGGAAATTTGGTTCTAGGACATTTGGTCTGAGCGCAACCCTCAAACTTAGTTCAAAAAAGCCATTTACGCCTTCTGACAGCGAGATCTATTCATTTCAGCCGAGAAATGTAATTTTGATGATAACTCCCAAACCGCTGCGCAGAAGTGAACCAAACTTCACCCAGTAGTGTATTGTATCAGAATCTAGTAGTTACATTTGGAAATTTGGTTCTAGGACATTTGGTTTGAGCGCAATCCTCAAACTTAGTTCAAAAAAGCCATTTAGGCCTTTTCACAGTGAGATCGATTCATTTCAGCCGAGAAATGTAATTTTGATAACTCCCAAACCGCTGCGCAGAAGTGAACCAAACTTCACCCAATAGTGTATTGTATCACAATCTAGTAGTTACATTTGGAAATTTGGTTCTAGGACATTTGGTTTGAGCGTAATCCTCAAACTTAATTCAAAAATGCCATTTACGCCTTCTGACAGCGAGATCTATTCATTTCAGCCGAGAAATGTAATTTTGATGATAACTCCCAAACCGCTGCGCAGAATTGAACCAAACTTCACCCAATAGTGTATTGTATCACAATCTAGTAGTTACATTTGGAAATTTGGTTCTAGGACATTTGGTTTGAGCGCAATCCTCAAACTTAGTTCAAAAATGCCATTTACGCCTTTTCACAGTGAGATCTATTCATTTCAGCCGAGAAATGTAATTTTGATGATAACTCCCAAACCGCTGCGCAGAAGTAAACCAAACTTCAACCAGTAGTGTATTGTATCACAATCTAGTAGTTACATTTGGAAATTTGGTTCTAGGACATTTGGTTTGAGCGCAATCCTCAAAATGAGTTCAAAAAAGCCATTCTCACCTTCTCACGAGATCTAATCACTTTGGCAGAGAAATCTAATATTGATCATAACTTCCAAACCGCTGCGCAGAAGTGAACAAAACTTCACCCAATGGTGAATTGCATATTTTATTAATTACATTTGGAAAGTTGGTCCTAGGACATTTGTTTTGTGCGCAAACCTCAAAATGAGTTCAAAAAAGCCATTTCTCACCTTTTGAGCACGAGATCTATTCGCTTTGGTAGCGAAATCTAATATTGATGGAAACTCCTAAACCGCTGTGCAGAAGTGAACCAAACTTCACCCAATGGTGAATTGTGTCATATTCTAGTAATTACATTTGGAAATTTGGTTCTAGGACATTTGGTTTGTGTGCAATGCTCAAAATGAGTTCAAAAAAGCCCTTCTCACCTTTAGAGCACAAGATCTCATCACTTTGGCAGAGAAATCTAATCTTGATGATAACTCCCAAACCGCTGCACAGAATTGAACCAAACTTCACCCAATAGTGTATTGTATCACAATCTAGTAGTTACATTTGAAAATTTGGTTCTAGGACATTTGGTTTGAGCGCAATCCTCAAACTTAGTTCAAAAAAGCCATTTAGGCCTTTTCACAGTGAGATCTATTCATTTCAGCCGAGAAATGCAATTTTGATGATAACTCCGAAACCGCTGCGCAGAAGTGAACCAAACTTCACCCAATAGTGTATTGTATTACAATCTAGTAGTTACATTTGGAAATTTGGTTCTAGGACATTTGGTTTGAGCGCAATCCTCAAACTTAGTTCAAAAAAGCCATTTAGGCCTTTTCACAGTGAGATCTATTCATTTCAGCCGAGAAATGTAATTTTGATGATAACTCCCAAACCGCTGCGCAGAAGTAAACCAAACTTCAACCAGTAGTGTATTGTATCACAATCTAGTCGTTACATTTGGAAATTTGGTTCTAGGATATTTGGTTTGAGCGCAATCCTCAAAATGAGTTCAAAAAAGCCATTCTCACCTTCTCACGAGATCTAATCACTTTGGCAGAGAAATCTAATATTGATCATAACTTCCAAACCGCTGCGCAGAAGTGAACAAAACTTCACCCAATGGTGAATTGCATATTTTATTAATTACATTTGGAAATTTGGTCCTAGGACATTTGGTTTGTGCGCAAACCTCAAAATGAGTTCAAAAAAGCCATTTCTCACCTTTTGAGCACGAGATCTATTCGCTTTGGTAGCGAAATCTAATATTGATGGAAACACCTAAACCGCTGTGCAGAAGTGAACCAAACTTCACCCAATGGTGAATTGTGTCATATTCTAGTAATTACATTTGGAAATTTGGTTCTAGGACATTTGGTTTGAGCGCAATCCTCAAACTTAGTTCAAAAAAGCCATTTAGGCCTTTTCACAGTGAGATCTATTCATTTCAGCCGAGAAATGCAATTTTGATGATAACTCCCAAACCGCTGCGCAGAAATGAACCAAACTTCACCCAATAGTGTATTGTATCACAATCTAGTAGTTACAATTGGAAATTTGGTTCTAGGACTTTTGGTTTGAGCGCAATCCTCAAACTTAGTTCAAAAAAGCAATTTACGCCTTCTGACAGCGAGATCTATTCATTTCAGCCGAGAAATGTAATTTTGATGATAACTCCCAAACCGCTGCGCAGAAGTGAACCAAACGTCACCCAGTAGTGTATTGTATCAGAATCTAGTAGTTACATTTGGAAATTTGGTTCTAGGACATTTGGTTTGAGCGCAATCCTCAAACTTAGTTCAAAAAAGCCATTTAGGCCTTTTCACTGTGAGATCTATTCATTTCAGCCGAGAAATGCAATTTTGATGATAACTCCTAAACCGCTGCGCAGAAGTAAACCAAACTTCACCCAGTAGTGTATTGTATCACAATATAGTAGTTACATTTGGAAATTTGGTTCTAGGACATTTGGTTTGAGAGCAATCCTCAAACTTAGTTCAAAAAAGCCATTTAGGCCTTTTCACAGTGAGATCTATTCATTTCAGCCGAGAAATGTAATTTTGATGATAACTCCCAAACCGCTGCGCAGAAAGTAACCTAACTTCACCCAATAGTGTATTGTATCACAATCTAGTAGTTACATTTGGAAATTTGGTTCTAGGACATTTGGTTTGAGCGCAATCCTCAAACTTAGTTCAAAAAAGCCTTTTAAGCATTTTCACAGTGAGATCTATTCATTTCAGCCGAGAAATGCAATTTTGATGATAACTCCTAAACCGCTGCGCAGAAATGAACCAAACTTCACCCAATAGTGTATTGTATTACCATCTAGTAGTTACATTTGGAAATTTGGTTCTAGGACATTTGGTTTGAGCGCAACCCTCAAACTTAGTTCAAAAAAGCCATTTACGCCTTCTGACAGCGAGATCTATTCATTTCAGCCGAGAAATGTAATTTTGATGATAACTCCCAAACCGCTGCACAGAATTGAACCAAACTTCACCCAATAGTGTATTGTATCACAATCTAGTAGTTACATTTGAAAATTTGGTTCTAGGACATTTGGTTTGAGCGCAATCCTCAAACTTAGTTCAAAAATGCCATTTACGCCTTTTCACAGTGAGATCTATTCATTTCAGCCGAGAAATGCAATTTTTATGATAACTCCTAAACCGCTGCGTAGAAGTGAACCAAACTTCACCCAATAGTGTATTGTATTACAATCTAGTAGTTACATTTGGAAATTTGGTTCTAGGACATTTGGTTTGAGCGCAATCCTCAAACTTAGTTCAAAAAAGCCATTTAGGCCTTTTCACAGTGAGATCTATTCATTTCAGCCGAGAAATGTAATTTTGATGATAACTCCCAAACCGCTGCGCAGAAGTAAACCAAACTTCAACCAGTAGTGTATTGTATCACAATCTAGTAGTTACATTTGGAAATTTGGTTCTAGGACATTTGGTTTGAGCGCAATCCTCAAAATGAGTTCAAAAAAGCCATTCTCACCTTCTCACGAGATTTAATCACTTTGGCAGAGAAATCTAATATTGATCATAACTTCCAAACCGCTGCGCAGAAGTGAACAAAACTTCACCCAATGGTGAATTGCATATTTTATTAATTACATTTGGAAAGTTGGTCCTAGGACATTTGTTTTGTGCGCAAACCTCAAAATGAGTTCAAAAAAGCCATTTCTCACCTTTTGAGCACGAGATCTATTCGCTTTGGTAGCGAAATCTAATATTGATGGAAACTCCTAAACCGCTGTGCAGAAGTGAACCAAACTTCACCCAATGGTGAATTGTGTCATATTCTAGTAATTACATTTGGAAATTTGGTTCTAGGACATTTGGTTTGTGTGCAATGCTCAAAATGAGTTCAAAAAAGCCCTTCTCACCTTTTGAGCACAAGATCTCATCACTTTGGCAGAGAAATCTAATCTTGATGATAACTCCCAAACCACTGCACAGAATTGAACCAAACTTCACCCAATAGTGTATTGTATCACAATCTAGTAGTTACATTTGAAAATTTGGTTCTAGGACATTTGGTTTGAGCGCAATCCTCAAACTTAGTTCAAAAAAGCCATTTAGGCCTTTTCACAGTGAGATCTATTCATTTCAGCCGAGAAATGCAATTTTGATGATAACTCCGAAACCGCTGCGCAGAAGTGAACCAAACTTCACCCAATAGTGTATTGTATTACAATCTAGTAGTTACATTTGGAAATTTGGTTCTAGGACATTTGGTTTGAGCGCAATCCTCAAACTTAGTTCAAAAAAGCCATTTAGGCCTTTTCACAGTGAGATCTATTCATTTCAGCCGAGAAATGTAATTTTGATGATAACTCCCAAACCGCTGCGCAGAAGTAAACCAAACTTCAACCAGTAGTGTATTGTATCACAATCTAGTCGTTACATTTGGAAATTTGGTTCTAGGATATTTGGTTTGAGCGCAATCCTCAAAATGAGTTCAAAAAAGCCATTCTCACCTTCTCACGAGATCTAATCACTTTGGCAGAGAAATCTAATATTGATCATAACTTCCAAACCGCTGCGCAGAAGTGAACAAAACTTCACCCAATGGTGAATTGCATATTTTATTAATTACATTTGGAAATTTGGTCCTAGGACATTTGGTTTGTGCGCAAACCTCAAAATGAGTTCAAAAAAGCCATTTCTCACCTTTTGAGCACGAGATCTATTCGCTTTGGTAGCGAAATCTAATATTGATGGAAACACCTAAACCGCTGTGCAGAAGTGAACCAAACTTCACCCAATGGTGAATTGTGTCATATTCTAGTAATTACATTTGGAAATTTGGTTCTAGGACATTTGGTTTGAGCGCAATCCTCAAACTTAGTTCAAAAAAGCCATTTAGGCCTTTTCACAGTGAGATCTATTCATTTCAGCCGAGAAATGCAATTTTGATGATAACTACCAAACCGCTGCGCAGAAATGAACCAAACTTCACCCAATAGTGTATTGTATCACAATCTAGTAGTTACAATTGGAAATTTGGTTCTAGGACTTTTGGTTTGAGCGCAATCCTCAAACTTAGTTCAAAAAAGCAATTTACGCCTTCTGACAGCGAGATCTATTCATTTCAGCCAAGAAATGTAATTTTGATGATAACTCCCAAACCGCTGCGCAAAAGTGAACCAAACTTCACCCAATAGTATCACAATCTAGTAGTTACATTTGGAAATTTGGTTCTAGGACATTTGGTTTGAGCGCAATCCTCATACTTAGTTCAAAAAAGCCCTTTAGGCCTTTTCACAGTGAGATCTATTCATTTCAGCCGAGAAATGCAATTTTGATGATAACTCCTAAACCGCTGCGCAGAAGTGAACCAAACTTCACCCAATAGTGTATTGTATTACAATCTAGTAGTTACATTTGGAAATTTGGTTCTAGGACATTTGGTTTGAGCGTAATCCTCAAACTTAATTCAAAAATGCCATTTACGCCTTCTGACAGCGAGATCTATTCATTTCAGCCGAGAAATGTAATTTTGATGATAACTCCCAAACCGCTGCGCAGAATTGAACCAAACTTCACCCAATAGTGTATTGTATCACAATCTAGTAGTTACATTTGGAAATTTGGTTCTAGGACATTTTGTTTGAGCGCAATCCTCAAACTTAGTTCAAAAATGCCATTTACGCCTTTTCACAGTGAGATCTATTCATTTCAGCCGAGAAATGCAATTTTGATGATAACTCCTAAACCGCTGCGCAGAAGTGAACCAAACTTCACCCAATAGTGTATTGTATCACAATCTAGTAGTTACATTTGGAAATTTGGTTCTAGGACATTTGGTTTGAGCGCAACCCTCAAACTTAGTTCAAAAAAGCCATTTACGCCTTCTGACAGCGAGATCTATTCATTTCAGCCGAGAAATGTAATTTTGATGATAACTCCCAAACCGCTGCGCAGAAGTGAACCAAACTTCACCCAGTAGTGTATTGTATCAGAATCTAGTAGTTACATTTGGAAATTTGGTTCTAGGACATTTGGTTTGAGCGCAATCCTCAAACTTAGTTCAAAAAAGCCATTTAGGCCTTTTCACTGTGAGATCTATTCATTTCAGCCGAGAAATGCAATTTTGATGATAACTCCTAAACCGCTGCGCAGAAGTAAACCAAACTTCACCCAGTAGTGTATTGTATCACAATATAGTAGTTACATTTGGAAATTTGGTTCTAGGACATTTGGTTTGAGCGCAATCCTCAAACTTAGTTCAAAAAAGCCATTTAGGCCTTTTCACAGTGAGATCTATTCATTTCAGCCGAGAAATGTAATTTTGATGATAACTCCCAAACCGCTGCGCAGAAAGTAACCAAACTTCACCCAATAGTGTATTGCAATACAATCTAGTAGTTACATTTGAAAATTTTGTTCTAGGACATTTGGTTTGAGCGCAATCCTCAAACTTAGCTCAAAAAAGCAATTTACGCCTTCTGACAGCGAGATCTATTCATTTCAGCCGAGAAATGTAATTTTGATGATAACTCCCAAACCGCTGCGCAAAAGTGAACCAAACTTCACCCAATAGTATCACAATCTAGTAGTTACATTTGGAAATTTGGTTCTAGGACATTTGGTTTGAGCGCAATTCTCATACTTAGTTCAAAAAAGCCATTTAGGCCTTTTCACAGTGAGATCTATTCATTTCAGCCGAGAAATGCAATTTTGATGATAACTCCTAAACCGCTGCGCAGAAGTGAACCAAACTTCACCCAATAGTGTATTATATTACAATCTAGTAGTTACATTTGGAAATTTGGTTCTAGGACATTTGGTTTGAGCGCAATCCTCATACTTAGTTCAAAAAAGCCCTTTAGGCCTTTTCACAGTGAGATCTATTCATTTCAGCCGAGAAATGCAATTTTGATGATAACTCCTAAACCGCTGCGCAGAAGTGAACCAAACTTCACCCAATAGTGTATTGTATTACAATCTAGTAGTTACATTTGGAAATTTGGTTCTAGGACATTTGGTTTGAGCGTAATCCTCAAACTTAATTCAAAAATGCCATTTACGCCTTCTGACAGCGAGATCTATTCATTTCAGCCGAGAAATGTAATTTTGATGATAACTCCCAAACCGCTGCGCAGAATTGAACCAAACTTCACCCAATAGTGTATTGTATCACAATCTAGTAGTTACATTTGGAAATTTGGTTCTAGGACATTTGGTTTGAGCGCAATCCTCAAACTTAGTTCAAAAATGCCATTTACGCCTTTTCACAGTGAGATCTATTCATTTCAGCCGAGAAATGCAATTTTGATGATAACTCCTAAACCGCTGCGCAGAAGTGAACCAAACTTCACCCAATAGTGTATTGTATCACAATCTAGTAGTTACATTTGGAAATTTGGTTCTAGGACATTTGGTTTGAGCGCAACCCTCAAACTTAGTTCAAAAAAGCCATTTACGCCTTCTGACAGCGAGATCTATTCATTTCAGCCGAGAAATGTAATTTTGATGATAACTCCCAAACCGCTGCGCAGAAGTGAACCAAACTTCACCCAGTAGTGTATTGTATCAGAATCTAGTAGTTACATTTGGAAATTTGGTTCTAGGACATTTGGTTTGAGCGCAATCCTCAAACTTAGTTCAAAAAAGCCATTTAGGCCTTTTCACTGTGAGATCTATTCATTTCAGCCGAGAAATGCAATTTTGATGATAACTCCTAAACCGCTGCGCAGAAGTAAACCAAACTTCCCCCAGTAGTGTATTGTATCACAATATAGTAGTTACATTTGGAAATTTGGTTCTAGGACATTTGGTTTGAGCGCAATCCTCAAACTTAGTTCAAAAAAGCCACTTAGGCCTTTTCACAGTGAGATCTATTCATTTCAGCCGAGAAATGTAATTTTGATGATAACTCCCAAACCGCTGCGCAGAAAGTAACCAAACTTCACCCAATAGTGTATTGCAATACAATCTAGTAGTTACATTTGAAAATTTTGTTCTAGGACATTTGGTTTGAGCGCAATCCTCAAACTTAGCTCAAAAAAGCAATTTACGCCTTCTGACATGGAGATCTATTCATTTCAGCCGAGAAATGTAATTTTGATGATAACTCCCAAACCGCTGCGCAAAAGTGAACCGAACTTCACCCAATAGTATCACAATCTAGTAGTTACATTTGGAAATGTGGTTCTAGGACATTTGGTTTGAGCGCAATTCTCATACTTAGTTCAAAAAAGCCATTTAGGCCTTTTCACAGTGAGATCTATTCATTTCAGCCGAGAAATGCAATTTTGATGATAACTCCTAAACCGCTGCGCAGAAGTGAACCAAACTTCACCCAATAGTGTATTATATTACAATCTAGTAGTTACATTTGGAAATTTGGTTCTAGGACATTTGGTTTGAGCGTAATCCTCAAACTTAATTCAAAAATGCCATTTACGCCTTCTGACAGCGAGATCTATTCATTTCAGCCGAGAAATGTAATTTTGATGATAACTCCCAAACCGCTGCGCAGAATTGAACCAAACTTCACCCAATAGTGTATTGTATCACAATCTAGTAGTTACATTTGGAAATTTGGTTCTAGGACATTTGGTTTGAGCGCAATCCTCAAACTTAGTTCAAAAATGCCATTTACGCCTTTTCACAGTGAGATCTATTCATTTCAGCCGAGAAATGCAATTTTGATGATAACTCCTAAACCGCTGCGCAGAAGTGAACCAAACTTCACCCAATAGTGTATTTTATCACAATCTAGTAGTTACATTTGGAAATTTGGTTCTAGGACATTTGGTCTGAGCGCAACCCTCAAACTTAGTTCAAAAAAGCCATTTACGCCTTCTGACAGCGAGATCTATTCATTTCAGCCGAGAAATGTAATTTTGATGATAACTCCCAAACCGCTGCGCAGAAGTGAACCAAACTTCACCCAGTAGTGTATTGTATCAGAATCTAGTAGTTACATTTGGAAATTTGGTTCTAGGACATTTGGTTTGAGCGCAATCCTCAAACTTAGTTCAAAAAAGCCATTTAGGCCTTTTCACAGTGAGATCGATTCATTTCAGCCGAGAAATGTAATTTTGATAACTCCCAAACCGCTGCGCAGAAGTGAACCAAACTTCACCCAATAGTGTATTGTATCACAATCTAGTAGTTACATTTGGAAATTTGGTTCTAGGACATTTGGTTTGAGCGTAATCCTCAAACTTAATTCAAAAATGCCATTTACGCCTTCTGACAGCGAGATCTATTCATTTCAGCCGAGAAATGTAATTTTGATGATAACTCCCAAACCGCTGCGCAGAATTGAATCAAACTTCACCCAATAGTGTATTGTATCACAATCTAGTAGTTACATTTGGAAATTTGGTTCTAGGACATTTGGTTTGAGCGCAATCCTCAAACTTAGTTCAAAAATGCCATTTACGCCTTTTCACAGTGAGATCTATTCATTTCAGCCGAGAAATGCAATTTTGATGATAACTCCTAAACCGCTGCGCAGAAGTGAACCAAACTTCACCCAATAGTGTATTGTATCACAATCTAGTAGTTACATTTGGAAATTTGGTTCTAGGACATTTGGTTTGAGCGCAACCCTCAAACTTAGTTCAAAAAAGCCATTTACGCCTTCTGACAGCGAGATCTATTCATTTCAGCCGAGAAATGTAATTTTGATGATAACTCCCAAACCGCTGCGCAGAAAGTAACCAAACTTCACCCAATAGTGTATTGCAATACAATCTAGTAGTTACATTTGAAAATTTTGTTCTAGGACATTTGGTTTGAGCGCAATCCTCAAACTTAGCTCAAAAAAGCAATTTACGCCTTCTGACAGCGAGATCTATTCATTTCAGCCGAGAAATGTAATTTTGATGATAACTCCCAAACCGCTGCGCAAAAGTGAACCAAACTTCACCCAATAGTATCACAATCTAGTAGTTACATTTGGAAATTTGGTTCTAGGACATTTGGTTTGAGCGCAATTCTCATACTTAGTTCAAAAAAGCCATTTAGGCCTTTTCACAGTGAGATCTATTCATTTCAGCCGAGAAATGCAATTTTGATGATAACTCCTAAACCGCTGCGCAGAAGTGAACCAAACTTCACCCAATAGTGTATTATATTACAATCTAGTAGTTACATTTGGAAATTTGGTTCTAGGACATTTGGTTTGAGCGCAATCCTCATACTTATTTCAAAAAAGCCCTTTAGGCCTTTTCACAGTGAGATCTATTCATTTCAGCCGAGAAATGCAATTTTGATGATAACTCCTAAACCGCTGCGCAGAAGTGAACCAAACTTCACCCAATAGTGTATTGTATCACAATCTAGTAGTTACATTTGGAAATTTGGTTCTAGGACATTTGGTTTGAGCGTAATCCTCAAACTTAATTCAAAAATGCCATTTACGCCTTCTGACAGCGAGATCTATTCATTTCAGCCGAGAAATGTAATTTTGATGATAACTCCCAAACCGCTGCGCAGAATTGAACCAAACTTCACCCAATAGTGTGTTGTATCACAATCTAGTAGTTACATTTGGAAATTTGGTTCTAGGACATTTGGTTTGAGCGCAATCCTCAAACTTAGTTCAAAAATGCCATTTACGCCTTTTCACAGTGAGATCTATTCATTTCAGCCGAGAAATGCAATTTTGATGATAACTCCTAAACCGCTGCGCAGAAGTGAACCAAACTTCACCCAATAGTGTATTGTATCACAATCTAGTAGTTACATTTGGAAATTTGGTTCTAGGACATTTGGTTTGAGCGTAATCCTCAAACTTAATTCAAAAATGCCATTTACGCCTTCTGACAGCGAGATCTATTCATTTCAGCCGAGAAATGTAATTTTGATGATAACTCCCAAACCGCTGCGCAGAAGTGAACCAAACTTCACCCAGTAGTGTATTGTATCAGAATCTAGTAGTTACATTTGGAAATTTGGTTCTAGGACATTTGGTTTGAGCGCAATCCTCATACTTAGTTCAAAAAAGCCATTTAGGCCTTTTCACTGTGAGATCTATTCATTTCAGCCGAGAAATGCAATTTTGATGATAACTCCTAAACCGCTGCGCAGAAGTAAACCAAACTTCACCCAGTAGTGTATTGTATCACAATATAGTAGTTACATTTGGAAATTTGGTTCTAGGACATTTGGTTTGAGCGCAATCCTCAAACTTAGTTCAAAAAAGCCATTTAGGCCTTTTCACAGTGAGATCTATTCATTTCAGCCGAGAAATGTAATTTTGATGATAACTCCCAAACCGCTGCGCAGAAAGTAACCAAACTTCACCCAATAGTGTATTGCAATACAATCTAGTAGTTACATTTGAAAATTTTGTTCTAGGACATTTGGTTTGAGCGCAATCCTCAAACTTAGCTCAAAAAAGCAATTTACGCCTTCTGACAGCGAGATCTATTCATTTCAGCCGAGAAATGTAATTTTGATGATAACTCCCAAACCGCTGCGCAAAAGTGAACCAAACTTCACCCAATAGTATCACAATCTAGTAGTTACATTTGGAAATTTGGTTCTAGGACATTTGGTTTGAGCGCAATTCTCATACTTAGTTCAAAAAAGCCATTTAGGCCTTTTCACAGTGAGATCTATTCATTTCAGCCGAGAAATGCAATTTTGATGATAACTCCTAAACCGCTGCGCAGAAGTGAACCAAACTTCACCCAATAGTGTATTATATTACAATCTAGTAGTTACATTTGGAAATTTGGTTCTAGGACATTTGGTTTGAGCGCAATCCTCATACTTAGTTCAAAAAAGCCCTTTAGGCCTTTTCACAGTGAGATCTATTCATTTCAGCCGAGAAATGCAATTTTGATGATAACTCCTAAACCGCTGCGCAGAAGTGAACCAAACTTCACCCAATAGTGTATTGTATTACAATCTAGTAGTTACATTTGGAAATTTGGTTCTAGGACATTTGGTTTGAGCGTAATCCTCAAACTTAATTCAAAAATGCCATTTACGCCTTCTGACAGCGAGATCTATTCATTTCAGCCGAGAAATGTAATTTTGATGATAACTCCCAAACCGCTGCGCAGAATTGAACCAAACTTCACCCAATAGTGTATTGTATCACAATCTAGTAGTTACATTTGGAAATTTGGTTCTAGGACATTTGGTTTGAGCGCAATCCTCAAACTTAGTTCAAAAATGCCATTTACGCCTTTTCACAGTGAGATCTATTCATTTCAGCCGAGAAATGCAATTTTGATGATAACTCCTAAACCGCTGCGCAGAAGTGAACCAAACTTCACCCAATAGTGTATTGTATCACAATCTAGTAGTTACATTTGGAAATTTGGTTCTAGGACATTTGGTTTGAGCGCAACCCTCAAACTTAGTTCAAAAAAGCCATTTACGCCTTCTGACAGCGAGATCTATTCATTTCAGCCGAGAAATGTAATTTTGATGATAACTCCCAAACCGCTGCGCAGAAGTGAACCAAACTTCACCCAGTAGTGTATTGTATCAGAATCTAGTAGTTACATTTGGAAATTTGGTTCTAGGACATTTGGTTTGAGCGCAATCCTCAAACTTAGTTCAAAAAAGCCATTTAGGCCTTTTCACTGTGAGATCTATTCATTTCAGCCGAGAAATGCAATTTTGATGATAACTCCTAAACCGCTGCGCAGAAGTAAACCAAACTTCCCCCAGTAGTGTATTGTATCACAATATAGTAGTTACATTTGGAAATTTGGTTCTAGGACATTTGGTTTGAGCGCAATCCTCAAACTTAGTTCAAAAAAGCCACTTAGGCCTTTTCACAGTGAGATCTATTCATTTCAGCCGAGAAATGTAATTTTGATGATAACTCCCAAACCGCTGCGCAGAAAGTAACCAAACTTCACCCAATAGTGTATTGCAATACAATCTAGTAGTTACATTTGAAAATTTTGTTCTAGGACATTTGGTTTGAGCGCAATCCTCAAACTTAGCTCAAAAAAGCAATTTACGCCTTCTGACATGGAGATCTATTCATTTCAGCCGAGAAATGTAATTTTGATGATAACTCCCAAACCGCTGCGCAAAAGTGAACCAAACTTCACCCAATAGTATCACAATCTAGTAGTTACATTTGGAAATTTGGTTCTAGGACATTTGGTTTGAGCGCAATTCTCATACTTAGTTCAAAAAAGCCATTTAGGCCTTTTCACAGTGAGATCTATTCATTTCAGCCGAGAAATGCAATTTTGATGATAACTCCTAAACCGCTGCGCAGAAGTGAACCAAACTTCACCCAATAGTGTATTATATTACAATCTAGTAGTTACATTTGGAAATTTGGTTCTAGGACATTTGGTTTGAGCGTAATCCTCAAACTTAATTCAAAAATGCCATTTACGCCCTCTGACAGCGAGATCTATTCATTTCAGCCGAGAAATGTAATTTTGATGATAACTCCTAAACCGCTGCGCAGAAATGAACCAAACTTCACCCAATGGTGTATTGTATCACAATCTAGTAGTTACATTTGGAAATTTGGTTCTAGGACATTTGGTTTGAGCGCAATCCTCAAACTTAGTTCAAAAATGCCATTTACGCCTTTTCACAGTGAGATCTATTCATTTCAGCCGAGAAATGCAATTTTGATGATAACTCCTAAACCGCTGCGCAGAAGTGAACCAAACTTCACCCAATAGTGTATTGTATCACAATCTAGTAGTTACATTTGGAAATTTGGTTCTAGGACATTTGGTTTGAGCGCAACCCTCAAACTTAGTTCAAAAAAGCCATTTACGCCTTCTGACAGCGAGATCTATTCATTTCAGCCGAGAAATGTAATTTTGATGATAACTCCCAAACCGCTGCGCAGAAGTGAACCAAACTTCACCCAGTAGTGTATTGTATCAGAATCTAGTAGTTACATTTGGAAATTTGGTTCTAGGACATTTGGTTTGAGCGCAATCCTCAAACTTAGTTCAAAAAAGCCATTTAGGCCTTTTCACTGTGAGATCTATTCATTTCAGCCGAGAAATGCAATTTTGATGATAACTCCTAAACCGCTGCGCAGAAGTAAACCAAACTTCCCCCAGTAGTGTATTGTATCACAATATAGTAGTTACATTTGGAAATTTGGTTCTAGGACATTTGGTTTGAGCGCAATCCTCAAACTTAGTTCAAAAAAGCCACTTAGGCCTTTTCACAGTGAGATCTATTCATTTCAGCCGAGAAATGTAATTTTGATGATAACTCCCAAACCGCTGCGCAGAAAGTAACCAAACTTCACCCAATAGTGTATTGCAATACAATCTAGTAGTTACATTTGAAAATTTTGTTCTAGGACATTTGGTTTGAGCGCAATCCTCAAACTTAGCTCAAAAAAGCAATTTACGCCTTCTGACATGGAGATCTATTCATTTCAGCCGAGAAATGTAATTTTGATGATAACTCCCAAACCGCTGCGCAAAAGTGAACCAAACTTCACCCAATAGTATCACAATCTAGTAGTTACATTTGGAAATTTGGTTCTAGGACATTTGGTTTGAGCGCAATTCTCATACTTAGTTCAAAAAAGCCATTTAGGCCTTTTCACAGTGAGATCTATTCATTTCAGCCGAGAAATGCAATTTTGATGATAACTCCTAAACCGCTGCGCAGAAGTGAACCAAACTTCACCCAATAGTGTATTATATTACAATCTAGTAGTTACATTTGGAAATTTGGTTCTAGGACATTTGGTTTGAGCGTAATCCTCAAACTTAATTCAAAAATGCCATTTACGCCTTCTGACAGCGAGATCTATTCATTTCAGCCGAGAAATGTAATTTTGATGATAACTCCCAAACCGCTGCGCAGAATTGAACCAAACTTCACCCAATAGTGTATTGTATCACAATCTAGTAGTTACATTTGGAAATTTGGTTCTAGGACATTTGGTTTGAGCGCAATCCTCAAACTTAGTTAAAAAATGCCATTTACGCCTTTTCACAGTGAGATCTATTCATTTCAGCCGAGAAATGCAATTTTGATGATAACTCCTAAACCGCTGCGCAGAAGTGAACCAAACTTCACCCAATAGTGTATTTTATCACAATCTAGTAGTTACATTTGGAAATTTGGTTCTAGGACATTTGGTTTGAGCGCAACCCTCAAACTTAGTTCAAAAAAGCCATTTACGCCTTCTGACAGCGAGATCTATTCATTTCAGCCGAGAAATGTAATTTTGATGATAACTCCCAAACCGCTGCGCAGAAGTGAACCAAACTTCACCCAGTAGTGTATTGTATCAGAATCTAGTAGTTACATTTGGAAATTTGGTTCTAGGACATTTGGTTTGAGCGCAATCCTCAAACTTAGTTCAAAAAAGCCATTTAGGCCTTTTCACAGTGAGATCGATTCATTTCAGCCGAGAAATGTAATTTTGATAACTCCCAAACCGCTGCGCAGAAGTGAACCAAACTTCACCCAATAGTGTATTGTATCACAATCTAGTAGTTACATTTGGAAATTTGGTTCTAGGACATTTGGTTTGAGCGCAATCCTCAAACTTATTTCAAAAAAGCCTTTTAGGCATTTTCACAGTGAGATCTATTCATTTCAGCCGAGAAATGGAATTTTGATGATAACTCCTAAACCGCTGCGCAGAAATGAACCAAACTTCACCCAATAGTGTATTGTATCACAATCTAGTAGTTACATTTGGAAATTTGGTTCTAGGACATTTGGTTTGAGCGCAATCCTCAAACTTAGTTCAAAAATGCCATTTACGCCTTTTCACAGTGAGATCTATTCATTTCAGCCGAGAAATGCAATTTTGATGATAACTCCTAAACTGCTGCGCAGAAGTCAACCAAACTTCACCCAATAGTGTATTGTATCACAATCTAGTAGTTACATTTGGAAATTTGGTTCTAGGACATTTGGTTTGAGCGCAATCCTCATATTTATTTCAAAAAGCCATTTAGGCCTTTTCACAGTGAGATCTATTCATTTCAGCCGAGAAATGCAATTTTGATGATAACTCCTAAACTGCTGCGCAGAAGCTAACCAAACTTCACCCAGTAGTGTATTGTATCACAATCTAGTAGTTACATTTGGAAATTTGGTTCTAGGACATTTGGTTTGAGAGCAATCCTCAAACTTATTTCAAAAAAGCCTTTTAGTTATTTTCACAGTGAGATCTATTCATTTCAGCCGAGAAATGCAATTTTGATGATAACTCCTAAACCGCTGCGCAGAAATGAACCAAACTTCACCCAATAGTGTATTGTATCACAATCTAGTGGTTACATTTGGAAATTTGGTTCTAGGACTTTTGGTTTGAGCGCAATCCTCAAACTTATTTCAAAAAAGCCTTTTAGGCATTTTCACAGTGAGATCTATTCATTTCAGCCGAGAAATGTAATTTTGATGATAACTCCCAAACGGCTGCGCAGAAGTGAACCAAACTTCACCCAGTAGTGTATTGTATCACAATCTAGTAGTTACATTTGGAAATTTGGTTCTAGGACATTTTATTTTAAGCGCAATCCTCATACTTATTTCAAAAAGCCATTTAGGCCTTTTCACAGTGAGATCTAGTCATTTCAGCCGAGAAATGCAATTTTGATGATAACTCCTAAACTGCTGCGCAGAAGTGAACCAAACTTCACCCAGTAGAGTATTGTATCACAATCTAGTAGTTCCATTTGGAAATTTGGTTCTAGGACATTTGGTTTGAGCGCAATCCTCAAACTTATTTCAAAAAAGCCTTTTAGGCATTTTCACAGTGAGATCTATTCATTTCAGTCGAGAAATGCAATTTTGATGATAACTCCTAAACTGCTGCGCAGAAGTGAACCAAACTTCACCCAATAGTGTATTGTATCACAATCTAGTAGTTACATTTGGAAATTTGGTTCTAAGACATTTGGTTTGAGCGCAATCCTCAAACTTATTTCAAAAAAGCCTTTTAGGCATTTTCACAGTGAGATCTATTCATTTCAGTCGAGAAATGCAATGTTGATGATAACTCCTAAACCGCTGCGCAGAAATGAACCAAACTTCACCCAATAGTGTATTGTATTACAATCTAGTAGTTACATTTGGAAATTTGGTTCTAGGACATTTGGTTTGAGCGCAATCCTCATACTTAGTTCAAAAAAGCCATTTAGGCCTTTTCACAGTGAGATCTATTCATTTCAGCCGAGAAATGCAATTTTGATGATAACTCCTAAACTGCTGCGCAGAAGTCAACCAAACTTCACCCAATAGTGTATTGTATCACAATCTAGTAGTTACATTTGGAAATTTGGTTCTAGGACATTTGGTTTGAGCGCAATCCTCAAACTTAGTTCAAAAAAGCCATTTAGGCCTTTTCACAGTGAGATCGATTCATTTCAGCCGAGAAATGTAATTTTGATAACTCCCAAACCGCTGCGCAGAAGTGAACCAAACTTCACCCAATAGTGTATTGTATCACAATCTAGTAGTTACATTTGGAAATTTGGTTCTAGGACATTTGGTTTGAGCGCAATCCTCAAACTTATTTCAAAAAAGCCTTTTAGGCATTTTCACAGTGAGATCTATTCATTTCAGCCGAGAAATGGAATTTTGATGATAACTCCTAAACCGCTGCGCAGAAATGAACCAAACTTCACCCAATAGTGTATTGTATCACAATCTAGTAGTTACATTTGGAAATTTGGTTCTAGGACATTTGGTTTGAGCGCAATCCTCAAACTTAGTTCAAAAATGCCATTTACGCCTTTTCACAGTGAGATCTATTCATTTCAGCCGAGAAATGCAATTTTGATGATAACTCCTAAACTGCTGCGCAGAAGTCAACCAAACTTCACCCAATAGTGTATTGTATCACAATCTAGTAGTTACATTTGGAAATTTGGTTCTAGGACATTTGGTTTGAGCGCAATCCTCATATTTATTTCAAAAAGCCATTTAGGCCTTTTCACAGTGAGATCTATTCATTTCAGCCGAGAAATGCAATTTTGATGATAACTCCTAAACTGCTGCGCAGAAGCTAACCAAACTTCACCCAGTAGTGTATTGTATCACAATCTAGTAGTTACATTTGGAAATTTGGTTCTAGGACATTTGGTTTGAGAGCAATCCTCAAACTTATTTCAAAAAAGCCTTTTAGTTATTTTCACAGTGAGATCTATTCATTTCAGCCGAGAAATGCAATTTTGATGATAACTCCTAAACCGCTGCGCAGAAATGAACCAAACTTCACCCAATAGTGTATTGTATCACAATCTAGTGGTTACATTTGGAAATTTGGTTCTAGGACTTTTGGTTTGAGCGCAATCCTCAAACTTATTTCAAAAAAGCCTTTTAGGCATTTTCACAGTGAGATCTATTCATTTCAGCCGAGAAATGTAATTTTGATGATAACTCCCAAACGGCTGCGCAGAAGTGAACCAAACTTCACCCAGTAGTGTATTGTATCACAATCTAGTAGTTACATTTGGAAATTTGGTTCTAGGACATTTGGTTTGAGCGCAATCCTCATACTTATTTCAAAAAGCCATTTAGGCCTTTTCACAGTGAGATCTAGTCATTTCAGCCGAGAAATGCAATTTTGATGATAACTCCTAAACTGCTGCGCAGAAGTGAACCAAACTTCACCCAGTAGTGTATTGTATCACAATCTAGTAGTTCCATTTGGAAATTTGGTTCTAGGACATTTGGTTTGAGCGCAATCCTCAAACTTATTTCAAAAAAGCCTTTTAGGCATTTTCACAGTGAGATCTATTCATTTCAGTCGAGAAATGCAATTTTGATGATAACTCCTAAACTGCTGCGCAGAAGTGAACCAAACTTCACCCAATAGTGTATTGTATCACAATCTAGTAGTTACATTTGGAAATTTGGTTCTAAGACATTTGGTTTGAGCGCAATCCTCAAACTTATTTCAAAAAAGCCTTTTAGGCATTTTCACAGTGAGATCTATTCATTTCAGTCGAGAAATGCAATGTTGATGATAACTCCTAAACCGCTGCGCAGAAATGAACCAAACTTCACCCAATAGTGTATTGTATTACAATCTAGTAGTTACATTTGGAAATTTGGTTCTAGGACATTTGGTTTGAGCGCAATCCTCATACTTAGTTCAAAAAAGCCATTTAGGCCTTTTCACAGTGAGATCTATTCATTTCAGCCGAGAAATGCAATTTTGATGATAACTCCTAAACTGCTGCGCAGAAGTCAACCAAACTTCACCCAATAGTGTATTGTATCACAATCTAGTAGTTACATTTGGAAATTTGGTTCTAGGACATTTGGTTTGAGCGCAATCCTCAAACTTAGTTCAAAAAAGCCATTTAGGCCTTTTCACAGTGAGATCGATTCATTTCAGCCGAGAAATGTAATTTTGATAACTCCCAAACCGCTGCGCAGAAGTGAACCAAACTTCACCCAATAGTGTATTGTATCACAATCTAGTAGTTACATTTGGAAATTTGGTTCTAGGACATTTGGTTTGAGCGCAATCCTCAAACTTATTTCAAAAAAGCCTTTTAGGCATTTTCACAGTGAGATCTATTCATTTCAGCCGAGAAATGGAATTTTGATGATAACTCCTAAACCGCTGCGCAGAAATGAACCAAACTTCACCCAATAGTGTATTGTATCACAATCTAGTAGTTACATTTGGAAATTTGGTTCTAGGACATTTGGTTTGAGCGCAATCCTCAAACTTAGTTCAAAAATGCCATTTACGCCTTTTCACAGTGAGATCTATTCATTTCAGCCGAGAAATGCAATTTTGATGATAACTCCTAAACTGCTGCGCAGAAGTCAACCAAACTTCACCCAATAGTGTATTGTATCACAATCTAGTAGTTACATTTGGAAATTTGGTTCTAGGACATTTGGTTTGAGCGCAATCCTCATATTTATTTCAAAAAGCCATTTAGGCCTTTTCACAGTGAGATCTATTCATTTCAGCCGAGAAATGCAATTTTGATGATAACTCCTAAACTGCTGCGCAGAAGCTAACCAAACTTCACCCAGTAGTGTATTGTATCACAATCTAGTAGTTACATTTGGAAATTTGGTTCTAGGACATTTGGTTTGAGAGCAATCCTCAAACTTATTTCAAAAAAGCCTTTTAGTTATTTTCACAGTGAGATCTATTCATTTCAGCCGAGAAATGCAATTTTGATGATAACTCCTAAACCGCTGCGCAGAAATGAACCAAACTTCACCCAATAGTGTATTGTATCACAATCTAGTGGTTACATTTGGAAATTTGGTTCTAGGACTTTTGGTTTGAGCGCAATCCTCAAACTTATTTCAAAAAAGCCTTTTAGGCATTTTCACAGTGAGATCTATTCATTTCAGCCGAGAAATGTAATTTTGATGATAACTCCCAAACGGCTGCGCAGAAGTGAACCAAACTTCACCCAGTAGTGTATTGTATCACAATCTAGTAGTTACATTTGGAAATTTGGTTCTAGGACATTTGGTTTGAGCGCAATCCTCATACTTATTTCAAAAAGCCATTTAGGCCTTTTCACAGTGAGATCTAGTCATTTCAGCCGAGAAATGCAATTTTGATGATAACTCCTAAACTGCTGCGCAGAAGTGAACCAAACTTCACCCAGTAGTGTATTGTATCACAATCTAGTAGTTATATTTGGAAATTTGGTTCTAGGACATTTGGTTTGAGCGCAATCCTCATACTTATTTCAAAAAGCCATTTAGGCCTTTTCACAGTGAGATCTATTCATTTCAGCCGAGAAATGTAATTTTGATGATAACTCCCAAACCGCTGCGCAGAAGTGAACCAAACTTCACCCAATAGTGTATTGTATCACAATCTAGTAGTTCCATTTGGAAATTTGGTTCTAGGACATTTGGTTTGAGCGCAATCCTCAAACTTATTTCAAAAAAGCCTTTTAGGCATTTTCACAGTGAGATCTATTCATTTCAGTCGAGAAATGCAATTTTGATGATAACTCCTAAACTGCTGCGCAGAAGTGAACCAAACTTCACCCAATAGTGTATTGTATCACAATCTAGTAGTTACATTTGGAAATTTGGTTCTAAGACATTTGGTTTGAGCGCAATCCTCAAACTTATTTCAAAAAAGCCTTTTAGGCATTTTCACAGTGAGATCTATTCATTTCAGTCGAGAAATGCAATGTTGATGATAACTCCTAAACCGCTGCGCAGAAATGAACCAAACTTCACCCAATAGTGTATTGTATTACAATCTAGTAGTTACATTTGGAAATTTGGTTCTAGGACATTTGGTTTGAGCGCAATCCTCATACTTAGTTCAAAAAAGCCATTTAGGCCTTTTCACAGTGAGATCTATTCATTTCAGCCGAGAAATGCAATTTTGATGATAACTCCTAAACTGCTGCGCAGAAGTCAACCAAACTTCACCCAATAGTGTATTGTATCACAATCTAGTAGTTACATTTGGAAATTTGGTTCTAGGACATTTGGTTTGAGCGCAATCCTCATACTTATTTCAAAAAGCCATTTAGGCCTTTTCACAGCGAGATCTATTCATTTCAGCCGAGAAATGCAATTTTGATGATAACTCCTAAACTGCTGCGCAGAAGCTAACCAAACTTCACCCAGTAGTGTATTGTATCACAATCTAGTAGTTACATTTGGAAATTTGGTTCTAGGACATTTGGTTTGAGCGCAATCCTCAAACTTATTTCAAAAAAGCCTTTTAGTTATTTTCACAGTGAGATCTATTCATTTCAGCCGAGAAATGCAATTTTGATGATAACTCCTAAACCGCTGCGCAGAAATGAACCAAACTTCACCCAATAGTGTATTGTATCACAATCTAGTGGTTACATTTGGAAATTTGGTTCTAGGACATTTGGTTTGAGCGCAATCCTCAAACTTATTTCAAAAAAGCCTTTTAGGCATTTTCACAGTGAGATCTATTCATTTCAGCCGAGAAATGTAATTTTGATGATAACTCCCAAACCGCTGCGCAGAAGTGAACCAAACTTCACCCAATAGTGTATTGTATCACAATCTAGTAGTTACATTTGGAAATTTGGTTCTAGGACATTTGGTTTGAGCGCAATCCTCATACTTATTTCAAAAAGCCATTTAGGCCTTTTCACAGTGAGATCTAGTCATTTCAGCCGAGAAATGCAATTTTGATGATAACTCCTAAACTGCTGCGCAGAAGTGAACCAAACTTCACCCAGTAGTGTATTGTATCACAATCTAGTAGTTAAATTTGGAAATTTGGTTCTAGGACATTTGGTTTGAGCGCAATCCTCATACTTATTTCAAAAAGCCATTTAGGCCTTTTCACAGTGAGATCTATTCATTTCAGTCGAGAAATGCAATGTTGATGATAACTCCTAAACCGCTGCGCAGAAATGAACCAAACTTCACCCAAGAGTGTATTGTATTACAATCTAGTAGTTACATTTGGAAATTTGGTTCTAGGACATTTGGTTTGAGCGCAATCCTCATACTTATTTCAAAAAAGCCATTTAGGCCTTTTCACAGTGAGATCTATTCATTTCAGCCGAGAAATGCAATTTTGATGATAACTCCCAAACCGCTGCGCAGAAATGAACCAAACTTCACCCAATAGTGTAATGTATCACAATCTAGTAGTTACAATTGGAAATTTGGTTCTAGGACATTTGGTTTGAGCGTAATCCTCAAACTTAATTCAAAAATGCCATTTACGCCTTCTGACAGCGAGATCTATTCATTTCAGCCGAGAAATGTAATTTTGATGTTAACTCCCAAACCGCTGCGCAGAATTGAACCAAACTTCACCCAATAGTGTATTGTATCACAATCTAGTAGTTACATTTGGAAATTTGGTTCTAGGACATTTGGTTTGAGCGCAATCCTCAAACTTTGTTCAAAAATGCCATTTGCGCCTTCTGACAGCGAGATCTATTCATTTCAGCCGAGAAATGTAATTTTGATGATAACTCCCAAACCGCTGCGCAGAAGTGAACCAAACTTCACCCAGTAGTGTATTGTATCAGAATCTAGTAGTTACATTTGGAAATTTGGTTCTAGGACATTTGGTTTGAGCGCAATCCTCAAACTTAGTTCAAAAAAGCCATTTAGGCCTTTTCACAGTGAGATCGATTCATTTCAGCCGAGAAATGTAATTTTGATAACTCCCAAACCGCTGCGCAGAAGTGAACCAAACTTCACCCAATAGTGTATTGTATCACAATCTAGTAGTTACATTTGGAAATTATGTTCTAGGACATTTGGTTTGAGCGCAATCCTCAAACTTATTTCAAAAAAGCCTTTTAGGCATTTTCACAGTGAGATCTATTCATTTCAGCCGAGAAATGGAATTTTGATGATAACTCCTAAACCGCTGCGCAGAAATGAACCAAACTTCACCCAATAGTGTATTGTATCACAATCTAGTAGTTACATTTGGAAATTTGGTTCTAGGACATTTGGTTTGAGCGCAATCCTCAAACTTAGTTCAAAAATGCCATTTACGCCTTTTCACAGTGAGATCTATTCATTTCAGCCGAGAAATGCAATTTTGATGATAACTCCTAAACTGCTGCGCAGAAGTCAACCAAACTTCACCCAATAGTGTATTGTATCACAATCTAGTAGTTACATTTGGAAATTTGGTTCTAGGACATTTGGTTTGAGCGCAATCCTCATATTTATTTCAAAAAGCCATTTAGGCCTTTTCACAGTGAGATCTATTCATTTCAGCCGAGAAATGCAATTTTGATGATAACTCCTAAACTGCTGCGCAGAAGCTAACCAAACTTCACCCAGTAGTGTATTGTATCACAATCTAGTAGTTACATTTGGAAATTTGGTTCTAGGACATTTGGTTTGAGAGCAATCCTCAAACTTATTTCAAAAAAGCCTTTTAGTTATTTTTACAGTGAGATCTATTCATTTCAGCCGAGAAATGCAATTTTGATGATAACTCCTAAACCGCTGCGCAGAAATGAACCAAACTTCACCCAATAGTGTATTGTATCACAATCTAGTGGTTACATTTGGAAATTTGGTTCTAGGACTTTTGGTTTGAGCGCAATCCTCAAACTTATTTCAAAAAAGCCTTTTAGGCATTTTCACAGTGAGATCTATTCATTTCAGCCGAGAAATGTAATTTTGATGATAACTCCCAAACGGCTGCGCAGAAGTGAACCAAACTTCACCCAGTAGTGTATTGTATCACAATCTAGTAGTTACATTTGGAAATTTGGTTCTAGGACATTTGGTTTGAGCGCAATCCTCATACTTATTTCAAAAAGCCATTTAGGCCTTTTCACAGTGAGATCTAGTCATTTCAGCCGAGAAATGCAATTTTGATGATAACTCCTAAACTGCTGCGCAGAAGTGAACCAAACTTCACCCAGTAGTGTATTGTATCACAATCTAGTAGTTACATTTGGAAATTTGGTTCTAGGACATTTGGTTTGAGCGCAATCCTCATACTTATTTCAAAAAGCCATTTAGGCCTTTTCACAGTGAGATCTATTCATTTCAGCCGAGAAATGTAATTTTGATGATAACTCCCAAACCGCTGCGCAGAAGTGAACCAAACTTCACCCAATAGTGTATTGTATCACAATCTAGTAGTTCCATTTGGAAATTTGGTTCTAGGACATTTGGTTTGAGCGCAATCCTCAAACTTATTTCAAAAAAGCCTTTTAGGCATTTTCACAGTGAGATCTATTCATTTCAGTCGAGAAATGCAATTTTGATGATAACTCCTAAACTGCTGCGCAGAAGTGAACCAAACTTCACCCAATAGTGTATTGTATCACAATCTAGTAGTTACATTTGGAAATTTGGTTCTAAGACATTTGGTTTGAGCGCAATCCTCAAACTTATTTCAAAAAAGCCTTTTAGGCATTTTCACAGTGAGATCCATTCATTTCAGTCGAGAAATGCAATGTTGATGATAACTCCTAAACCGCTGCGCAGAAATGAACCAAACTTCACCCAATAGTGTATTGTATTACAATCTAGTAGTTACATTTGGAAATTTGGTTCTAGGACATTTGGTTTGAGCGCAATCCTCATACTTAGTTCAAAAAAGCCATTTAGGCCTTTTCACAGTGAGATCTATTCATTTCAGCCGAGAAATGCAATTTTGATGATAACTCCTAAACTGCTGCGCAGAAGTCAACCAAACTTCACCCAATAGTGTATTGTATCACAATCTAGTAGTTACATTTGGAAATTTGGTTCTAGGACATTTGGTTTGAGCGCAATCCTCATACTTATTTCAAAAAGCCATTTAGGCCTTTTCACAGCGAGATCTATTCATTTCAGCCGAGAAATGCAATTTTGATGATAACTCCTAAACTGCTGCGCAGAAGCTAACCAAACTTCACCCAGTAGTGTATTGTATCACAATCTAGTAGTTACATTTGGAAATTTGGTTCTAGGACATTTGGTTTGAGCGCAATCCTCAAACTTATTTCAAAAAAGCCTTTTAGTTATTTTCACAGTGAGATCTATTCATTTCAGCCGAGAAATGCAATTTTGATGATAACTCCTAAACCGCTGCGCAGAAATGAACCAAACTTCACCCAATAGTGTATTGTATCACAATCTAGTGGTTACATTTGGAAATTTGGTTCTAGGACATTTGGTTTGAGCGCAATCCTCAAACTTATTTCAAAAAAGCCTTTTAGGCATTTTCACAGTGAGATCTATTCATTTCAGCCGAGAAATGTAATTTTGATGATAACTCCCAAACCGCTGCGCAGAAGTGAACCAAACTTCACCCAATAGTGTATTGTATCACAATCTAGTAGTTACATTTGGAAATTTGGTTCTAGGACATTTGGTTTGAGCGCAATCCTCATACTTATTTCAAAAAGCCATTTAGGCCTTTTCACAGTGAGATCTAGTCATTTCAGCCGAGAAATGCAATTTTGATGATAACTCCTAAACTGCTGCGCAGAAGTGAACCAAACTTCACCCAGTAGTGTATTGTATCACAATCTAGTAGTTACATTTGGAAATTTGGTTCTAGGACATTTGGTTTGAGCGCAATCCTCATACTTATTTCAAAAAGCCATTTAGGCCTTTTCACAGTGAGATCTATTCATTTCAGTCGAGAAATGCAATGTTGATGATAACTCCTAAACCGCTGCGCAGAAATGAACCAAACTTCACCCAAGAGTGTATTGTATTACAATCTAGTAGTTACATTTGGAAATTTGGTTCTAGGACATTTGGTTTGAGCGCAATCCTCATACTTATTTCAAAAAAGCCATTTAGGCCTTTTCACAGTGAGATCTATTCATTTCAGCCGAGAAATGCAATTTTGATGATAACTCCCAAACCGCTGCGCAGAAATGAACCAAACTTCACCCAATAGTGTATTGTATCACAATCTAGTAGTTACAATTGGAAATTTGGTTCTAGGACATTTGGTTTGAGCGTAATCCTCAAACTTAATTCAAAAATGCCATTTACGCCTTCTGACAGCGAGATCTATTCATTTCAGCCGAGAAATGTAATTTTGATGTTAACTCCCAAACCGCTGCGCAGAATTGAACCAAACTTCACCCAATAGTGTATTGTATCACAATCTAGTAGTTACATTTGGAAATTTGGTTCTAGGACATTTGGTTTGAGCGCAATCCTCAAACTTTGTTCAAAAATGCCATTTGCGCCTTCTGACAGCGAGATCTATTCATTTCAGCCGAGAAATGTAATTTTGATGATAACTCCCAAACCGCTGCGCAGAAGTGAACCAAACTTCACCCAGTAGTGTATTGTATCAGAATCTAGTAGTTACATTTGGAAATTTGGTTCTAGGACATTTGGTTTGAGCGCAATCCTCAAACTTAGTTCAAAAAAGCCATTTAGGCCTTTTCACAGTGAGATCGATTCATTTCAGCCGAGAAATGTAATTTTGATAACTCCCAAACCGCTGCGCAGAAGTGAACCAAACTTCACCCAATAGTGTATTGTATCACAATCTAGTAGTTACATTTGGAAATTATGTTCTAGGACATTTGGTTTGAGCGCAATCCTCAAACTTATTTCAAAAAAGCCTTTTAGGCATTTTCACAGTGAGATCTATTCATTTCAGCCGAGAAATGGAATTTTGATGATAACTCCTAAACCGCTGCGCAGAAATGAACCAAACTTCACCCAATAGTGTATTGTATCACAATCTAGTAGTTACATTTGGAAATTTGGTTCTAGGACATTTGGTTTGAGCGCAATCCTCAAACTTAGTTCAAAAATGCCATTTACGCCTTTTCACAGTGAGATCTATTCATTTCAGCCGAGAAATGCAATTTTGATGATAACTCCTAAACTGCTGCGCAGAAGTCAACCAAACTTCACCCAATAGTGTATTGTATCACAATCTAGTAGTTACATTTGGAAATTTGGTTCTAGGACATTTGGTTTGAGCGCAATCCTCATATTTATTTCAAAAAGCCATTTAGGCCTTTTCACAGTGAGATCTATTCATTTCAGCCGAGAAATGCAATTTTGATGATAACTCCTAAACTGCTGCGCAGAAGCTAACCAAACTTCACCCACTAGTGTATTGTATCACAATCTAGTAGTTACATTTGGAAATTTGGTTCTAGGACATTTGGTTTGAGAGCAATCCTCAAACTTATTTCAAAAAAGCCTTTTAGTTATTTTCACAGTGAGATCTATTCATTTCAGCCGAGAAATGCAATTTTGATGATAACTCCTAAACCGCTGCGCAGAAATGAACCAAACTTCACCCAATAGTGTATTGTATCACAATCTAGTGGTTACATTTGGAAATTTGGTTCTAGGACTTTTGGTTTGAGCGCAATCCTCAAACTTATTTCAAAAAAGCCTTTTAGGCATTTTCACAGTGAGATCTATTCATTTCAGCCGAGAAATGTAATTTTGATGATAACTCCCAAACGGCTGCGCAGAAGTGAACCAAACTTCACCCAGTAGTGTATTGTATCACAATCTAGTAGTTACATTTGGAAATTTGGTTCTAGGACATTTGGTTTGAGCGCAATCCTCATACTTATTTCAAAAAGCCATTTAGGCCTTTTCACAGTGAGATCTAGTCATTTCAGCCGAGAAATGCAATTTTGATGATAACTCCTAAACTGCTGCGCAGAAGTGAACCAAACTTCACCCAGTAGTGTATTGTATCACAATCTAGTAGTTACATTTGGAAATTTGGTTCTAGGACATTTGGTTTGAGCGCAATCCTCATACTTATTTCAAAAAGCCATTTAGGCCTTTTCACAGTGAGATCTATTCATTTCAGCCGAGAAATGTAATTTTGATGATAACTCCCAAACCGCTGCGCAGAAGTGAACCAAACTTCACCCAATAGTGTATTGTATCACAATCTAGTAGTTCCATTTGGAAATTTGGTTCTAGGACATTTGGTTTGAGCGCAATCCTCAAACTTATTTCAAAAAAGCCTTTTAGGCATTTTCACAGTGAGATCTATTCATTTCAGTCGAGAAATGCAATGTTGATGATAACTCCTAAACCGCTGCGCAGAAATGAACCAAACTTCACCCAATAGTGTATTGTATTACAATCTAGTAGTTACATTTGGAAATTTGGTTCTAGGACATTTGGTTTGAGCGCAATCCTCATACTTAGTTCAAAAAAGCCATTTAGGCCTTTTCACAGTGAGATCTATTCATTTCAGCCGAGAAATGCAATTTTTATGATAACTCCTAAACTGCTGCGCAGAAGTCAACCAAACTTCACCCAATAGTGTATTGTATCACAATCTAGTAGTTACATTTGGAAATTTGGTTCTAGGACATTTGGTTTGAGCGCAATCCTCATACTTATTTCAAAAAGCCATTTAGGCCTTTTCACAGTGAGATCTATTCATTTCAGCCGAGAAATGCAATTTTGATGATAACTCCTAAACCGCTGCGCAGAAGTGAACCAAACTTCACCTAATCGTGTATTGTATCACAATCTAGTAGTTACATTTGGAAATTTGGTTCTAGGACATTTGGTTTGAGCGCAATCCTCAAACTTAGTTCAAAAATGCCATTTACGCCTTTTCACAGTGAGATCTATTCATTTCAGTCGAGAAATGCAATGTTGATGATAACTCCTAAACCGCTGCGCAGAAATGAACCAAACTTCACCCAATAGTGTATTGTATTACA
The DNA here is from genome assembly GCF_030265065.1 of Corythoichthys intestinalis. Lineage (NCBI taxonomy): Eukaryota > Metazoa > Chordata > Actinopteri > Syngnathiformes > Syngnathidae > Corythoichthys > Corythoichthys intestinalis. The sequence continues at coordinate 39,028,547 of NC_080414.1, read as the reverse complement.
ATCTAGTAGTTACAATTGGAAATTTGGTTCTAGGACTTTTGGTTTGAGCGCAATCCTCAAACTTAGTTCAAAAAAGCAATTTACGCCTTCTGACAGCGAGATCTATTCATTTCAGCCGAGAAATGTAATTTTGATGATAACTCCCAAACCACTGCGCAAAAGTGAACCAAACTTCACCCAATAGTATCACAATCTAGTAGTTACATTTGGAAATTTGGTTCTAGGACATTTGGTTTGAGTGCAATCCTCATACTTAGTTCAAAAAAGCCATTTAGGCCTTTTCACAGTGAGATCTATTCATTTCAGCCGAGAAATGCAATTTTGATGATAACTCCTAAACCGCTGCGCAGAAGTGAACCAAACTTCACCCAATCGTGTATTGTATTACAATCTAGTAGTTACATTTGGAAATTTGGTTCTAGGACATTTGGTTTGAGCGTAATCCTCAAACTTAATTCAAAAATGCCATTTACGCCTTCTGACAGCGAGATCTATTCATTTCAGCCGAGAAATGTAATTTTGATGTTAACTCCCAAACCGCTGCGCAGAATTGAACCAAACTTCACCCAATAGTGTATTGTATCACAATCTAGTAGTCACATTTGGAAATTTGGTTCTAGGACATTTGGTTTGAGCGCAATCCTCAAACTTTGTTCAAAAATGCCATTTGCGCCTTCTGACAGCGAGATCTATTCATTTCAGCCGAGAAATGTAATTTTGATGATAACTCCCAAACCGCTGCGCAGAAGTGAACCAAACTTCACCCAGTAGTGTATTGTATCAGAATCTAGTAGTTACATTTGGAAATTTGGTTCTAGGACATTTGGTTTGAGCGCAATCCTCAAACTTATTTCAAAAAAGCCTTTTAGTTATTTTCACAGTGAGATCTATTCATTTCAGCCGAGAAATGCAATTTTGATGATAACTCCTAAACCGCTGCGCAGAAATGAACCAAACTTCACCCAATAGTGTATTGTATCACAATCTAGTGGTTACATTTGGAAATTTGGTTCTAGGACATTTGGTTTGAGCGCAATCCTCAAACTTATTTCAAAAAAGCCTTTTAGGCATTTTCACAGTGAGATCTATTCATTTCAGCCGAGAAATGTAATTTTGATGATAACTCCCAAACCGCTGCGCAGAAGTGAACCAAACTTCACCCAATAGTGTATTGTATCACAATCTAGTAGTTACATTTGGAAATTTGGTTCTAGGACATTTGGTTTGAGCGCAATCCTCATACTTATTTCAAAAAGCCATTTAGGCCTTTTCACAGTGAGATCTAGTCATTTCAGCCGAGAAATGCAATTTTGATGATAACTCCTAAACTGCTGCGCAGAAGTGAACCAAACTTCACCCAGTAGTGTATTGTATCACAATCTAGTAGTTACATTTGGAAATTTGGTTCTAGGACATTTGGTTTGAGCGCAATCCTCATACTTATTTCAAAAAGCCATTTAGGCCTTTTCACAGTGAGATCTATTCATTTCAGTCGAGAAATGCAATGTTGATGATAACTCCTAAACCGCTGCGCAGAAATGAACCAAACTTCACCCAAGAGTGTATTGTATTACAATCTAGTAGTTACATTTGGAAATTTGGTTCTAGGACATTTGGTTTGAGCGCAATCCTCATACTTATTTCAAAAAAGCCATTTAGGCCTTTTCACAGTGAGATCTATTCATTTCAGCCGAGAAATGCAATTTTGATGATAACTCCCAAACCGCTGCGCAGAAATGAACCAAACTTCACCCAATAGTGTATTGTATCACAATCTAGTAGTTACAATTGGAAATTTGGTTCTAGGACTTTTGGTTTGAGCGCAATCCTCAAACTTAGTTCAAAAAAGCAATTCACGCCTTCTGACAGCGAGATCTATTCATTTCAGCCGAGAAATGTAATTTTGATGATAACTCCCAAACCACTGCGCAAAAGTGAACCAAACTTCACCCAATAGTATCACAATCTAGTAGTTACATTTGGAAATTTGGTTCTAGGACATTTGGTTTGAGCGCAATCCTCATACTTAGTTCAAAAAAGCCATTTAGGCCTTTTCACAGTGAGATCTATTCATTTCAGCCGAGAAATGCAATTTTGATGATAACACCTAAACCGCTGCGCAGAAGTGAACCAAACTTCACCCAATCGTGTATTGTATTACAATCTAGTAGTTACATTTGGAAATTTGGTTCTAGGACATTTGGTTTGAGCGTAATCCTCAAACTTAATTCAAAAATGCCATTTACGCCTTCTGACAGCGAGATCTATTCATTTCAGCCGAGAAATGTAATTTTGATGTTAACTCCCAAACCGCTGCGCAGAATTCAACCAAACTTCACCCAATAGTGTATTGTATCACAATCTAGTAGTTACATTTGGAAATTTGGTTCTAGGACATTTGGTTTGAGCGCAATCCTCAAACTTTGTTCAAAAAAGCCATTTGCGCCTTCTGACAGCGAGATCTATTCATTTCAGCCGAGAAATGTAATTTTGATGATAACTCCCAAACCGCTGCGCAGAAGTGAACCAAACTTCACCCAGTAGTGTATTGTATCAGAATCTAGTAGTTACATTTGGAAATTTGGTTCTAGGACATTTGGTTTGAGCGCAATCCTCAAACTTAGTTCAAAAAAGCCATTTAGGCCTTTTCACAGTGAGATCGATTCATTTCAGCCGAGAAATGTAATTTTGATAACTCCCAAACCGCTGCGCAGAAGTGAACCAAACTTCACCCAATAGTGTATTGTATCACAATCTAGTAGTTACATTTGGAAATTTGGTTCTAGGACATTTGGTTTGAGCGCAATCCTCAAACTTATTTCAAAAAAGCCTTTTAGGCATTTTCACAGTGAGATCTATTCATTTCAGCCGAAAAATGGAATTTTGATGATAACTCCTAAACCGCTGCGCAGAAATGAACCAAACTTCACCCAATAGTGTATTGTATCACAATCTAGTAGTTACATTTGGAAATTTGGTTCTAGGACATTTGGTTTGAGCGCAATCCTCATATTTATTTCAAAAAGCCATTTAGGCCTTTTCACAGTGAGATCTATTCATTTCAGCCGAGAAATGCAATTTTGATGATAACTCCTAAACTGCTGCGCAGAAGCTAACCAAACTTCACCCAGTAGTGTATTGTATCACAATCTAGTAGTTACATTTGGAAATTTGGTTCTAGGACATTTGGTTTGAGAGCAATCCTCAAACTTATTTCAAAAAAGCCTTTTAGTTATTTTCACAGTGAGATCTATTCATTTCAGCCGAGAAATGCAATTTTGATGATAACTCCTAAACCGCTGCGCAGAAATGAACCAAACTTCACCCAATAGTGTATTGTATCACAATCTAGTGGTTACATTTGGAAATTTGGTTCTAGGACTTTTGGTTTGAGCGCAATCCTCAAACTTATTTCAAAAAAGCCTTTTAGGCATTTTCACAGTGAGATCTATTCATTTCAGCCGAGAAATGTAATTTTGATGATAACTCCCAAACGGCTGCGCAGAAGTGAACCAAACTTCACCCAGTAGTGTATTGTATCACAATCTAGTAGTTACATTTGGAAATTTGGTTCTAGGACATTTGGTTTGAGCGCAATCCTCATACTTATTTCAAAAAGCCATTTAGGCCTTTTCACAGTGAGATCTAGTCATTTCAGCCGAGAAATGCAATTTTGATGATAACTCCTAAACTGCTGCGCAGAAGTGAACCAAACTTCACCCAGTAGTGTATTGTATCACAATCTAGTAGTTACATTTGGAAATTTGGTTCTAGGACATTTGGTTTGAGCGCAATCCTCATACTTATTTCAAAAAGCCATTTAGGCCTTTTCACAGTGAGATCTATTCATTTCAGCCGAGAAATGTAATTTTGATGATAACTCCCAAACCGCTGCGCAGAAGTGAACCAAACTTCACCCAATAGTGTATTGTATCACAATCTAGTAGTTCCATTTGGAAATTTGGTTCTAGGACATTTGGTTTGAGCGCAATCCTCAAACTTATTTCAAAAAAGCCTTTTAGGCATTTTCACAGTGAGATCTATTCATTTCAGTCGAGAAATGCAATTTTGATGATAACTCCTAAACTGCTGCGCAGAAGTGAACCAAACTTCACCCAATAGTGTATTGTATCACAATCTAGTAGTTACATTTGGAAATTTGGTTCTAAGACATTTGGTTTGAGCGCAATCCTCAAACTTATTTCAAAAAAGCCTTTTAGGCATTTTCACAGTGAGATCTATTCATTTCAGTCGAGAAATGCAATGTTGATGATAACTCCTAAACCGCTGCGCAGAAATGAACCAAACTTCACCCAATAGTGTATTGTATTACAATCTAGTAGTTACATTTGGAAATTTGGTTCTAGGACATTTGGTTTGAGCGCAATCCTCATACTTAGTTCAAAAAAGCCATTTAGGCCTTTTCACAGTGAGATCTATTCATTTCAGCCGAGAAATGCAATTTTGATGATAACTCCTAAACTGCTGCGCAGAAGTCAACCAAACTTCACCCAATAGTGTATTGTATCACAATCTAGTAGTTACATTTGGAAATTTGGTTCTAGGACATTTGGTTTGAGCGCAATCCTCATACTTATTTCAAAAAGCCATTTAGGCCTTTTCACAGCGAGATCTATTCATTTCAGCCGAGAAATGCAATTTTGATGATAACTCCTAAACCGCTGCGCAGAAGTGAACCAAACTTCACCCAATCGTGTATTGTATCACAATCTAGTAGTTACATTTGGAAATTTGGTTCTAGGACATTTGGTTTGAGCGCAATCCTCAAACTTAGTTCAAAAATGCCATTTACGCCTTTTCACAGTGAGATCTATTCATTTCAGTCGAGAAATGCAATGTTGATGATAACTCCTAAACCGCTGCGCAGAAATGAACCAAACTTCACCCAATAGTGTATTGTATTACAATCTAGTAGTTACAATTGGAAATTTGGTTCTAGGACTTTTGGTTTGAGCGCAATCCTCAAACTTAGTTCAAAAAAGCAATTTACGCCTTCTGACAGCGAGATCTATTCATTTCAGCCGAGAAATGTAATTTTGATGATAACTCCCAAACCACTGCGCAAAAGTGAACCAAACTTCACCCAATAGTATCACAATCTAGTAGTTACATTTGGAAATTTGGTTCTAGGACATTTGGTTTGAGCGCAATCCTCATACTTAGTTCAAAAAAGCCATTTAGGCCTTTTCACAGTGAGATCTATTCATTTCAGCCGAGAAATGCAATTTTGATGATAACACCTAAACCGCTGCGCAGAAGTGAACCAAACTTCACCCAATCGTGTATTGTATTACAATCTAGTAGTTACATTTGGAAATTTGGTTCTAGGACATTTGGTTTGAGCGTAATCCTCAAACTTAATTCAAAAATGCCATTTACGCCTTCTGACAGCGAGATCTATTCATTTCAGCCGAGAAATGTAATTTTGATGTTAACTCCCAAACCGCTGCGCAGAATTGAACCAAACTTCACCCAATAGTGTATTGTATCACAATCTAGTAGTTACATTTGGAAATTTGGTTCTAGGACATTTGGTTTGAGCGCAATCCTCAAACTTTGTTCAAAAAAGCCATTTGCGCCTTCTGACAGCGAGATCTATTCATTTCAGCCGAGAAATGTAATTTTGATGATAACTCCCAAACCGCTGCGCAGAAGTGAACCAAACTTCACCCAGTAGTGTATTGTATCAGAATCTAGTAGTTACATTTGGAAATTTGGTTCTAGGACATTTGGTTTGAGCGCAATCCTCAAACTTAGTTCAAAAAAGCCATTTAGGCCTTTTCACAGTGAGATCGATTCATTTCAGCCGAGAAATGTAATTTTGATAACTCCCAAACCGCTGCGCAGAAGTGAACCAAACTTCACCCAATAGTGTATTGTATCACAATCTAGTAGTTACATTTGGAAATTTGGTTCTAGGACATTTGGTTTGAGCGCAATCCTCAAACTTATTTCAAAAAAGCCTTTTAGGCATTTTCACAGTGAGATCTATTCATTTCAGCCGAAAAATGGAATTTTGATGATAACTCCTAAACCGCTGCGCAGAAATGAACCAAACTTCACCCAATAGTGTATTGTATCACAATCTAGTAGTTACATTTGGAAATTTGGTTCTAGGACATTTGGTTTGAGCGCAATCCTCATATTTATTTCAAAAAGCCATTTAGGCCTTTTCACAGTGAGATCTATTCATTTCAGCCGAGAAATGCAATTTTGATGATAACTCCTAAACTGCTGCGCAGAAGCTAACCAAACTTCACCCAGTAGTGTATTGTATCACAATCTAGTAGTTACATTTGGAAATTTGGTTCTAGGACATTTGGTTTGAGAGCAATCCTCAAACTTATTTCAAAAAAGCCTTTTAGTTATTTTCACAGTGAGATCTATTCATTTCAGCCGAGAAATGCAATTTTGATGATAACTCCTAAACCGCTGCGCAGAAATGAACCAAACTTCACCCAATAGTGTATTGTATCACAATCTAGTGGTTACATTTGGAAATTTGGTTCTAGGACTTTTGGTTTGAGCGCAATCCTCAAACTTATTTCAAAAAAGCCTTTTAGGCATTTTCACAGTGAGATCTATTCATTTCAGCCGAGAAATGTAATTTTGATGATAACTCCCAAACGGCTGCGCAGAAGTGAACCAAACTTCACCCAGTAGTGTATTGTATCACAATCTAGTAGTTACATTTGGAAATTTGGTTCTAGGACATTTGGTTTGAGCGCAATCCTCATACTTATTTCAAAAAGCCATTTAGGCCTTTTCACAGTGAGATCTAGTCATTTCAGCCGAGAAATGCAATTTTGATGATAACTCCTAAACTGCTGCGCAGAAGTGAACCAAACTTCACCCAGTAGTGTATTGTATCACAATCTAGTAGTTACATTTGGAAATTTGGTTCTAGGACATTTGGTTTGAGCGCAATCCTCATACTTATTTCAAAAAGCCATTTAGGCCTTTTCACAGTGAGATCTATTCATTTCAGCCGAGAAATGTAATTTTGATGATAACTCCCAAACCGCTGCGCAGAAGTGAACCAAACTTCACCCAATAGTGTATTGTATCACAATCTAGTAGTTCCATTTGGAAATTTGGTTCTAGGACATTTGGTTTGAGCGCAATCCTCAAACTTATTTCAAAAAAGCCTTTTAGGCATTTTCACAGTGAGATCTATTCATTTCAGTCGAGAAATGCAATTTTGATGATAACTCCTAAACTGCTGCGCAGAAGTGAACCAAACTTCACCCAATAGTGTATTGTATCACAATCTAGTAGTTACATTTGGAAATTTGGTTCTAAGACATTTGGTTTGAGCGCAATCCTCAAACTTATTTCAAAAAAGCCTTTTAGGCATTTTCACAGTGAGATCTATTCATTTCAGTCGAGAAATGCAATGTTGATGATAACTCCTAAACCGCTGCGCAGAAATGAACCAAACTTCACCCAATAGTGTATTGTATTACAATCTAGTAGTTACATTTGGAAATTTGGTTCTAGGACATTTGGTTTGAGCGCAATCCTCATACTTAGTTCAAAAAAGCCATTTAGGCCTTTTCACAGTGAGATCTATTCATTTCAGCCGAGAAATGCAATTTTGATGATAACTCCTAAACTGCTGCGCAGAAGTCAACCAAACTTCACCCAATAGTGTATTGTATCACAATCTAGTAGTTACATTTGGAAATTTGGTTCTAGGACATTTGGTTTGAGCGCAATCCTCATACTTATTTCAAAAAGCCATTTAGGCCTTTTCACAGCGAGATCTATTCATTTCAGCCGAGAAATGCAATTTTGATGATAACTCCTAAACCGCTGCGCAGAAGTGAACCAAACTTCACCCAATCGTGTATTGTATCACAATCTAGTAGTTACATTTGGAAATTTGGTTCTAGGACATTTGGTTTGAGCGCAATCCTCAAACTTAGTTCAAAAATGCCATTTACGCCTTTTCACAGTGAGATCTATTCATTTCAGTCGAGAAATGCAATGTTGATGATAACTCCTAAACCGCTGCGCAGAAATGAACCAAACTTCACCCAATAGTGTATTGTATTACAATCTAGTAGTTACAATTGGAAATTTGGTTCTAGGACTTTTGGTTTGAGCGCAATCCTCAAACTTAGTTCAAAAAAGCAATTTACGCCTTCTGACAGCGAGATCTATTCATTTCAGCCGAGAAATGTAATTTTGATGATAACTCCCAAACCACTGCGCAAAAGTGAACCAAACTTCACCCAATAGTATCACAATCTAGTAGTTACATTTGGAAATTTGGTTCTAGGACATTTGGTTTGAGCGCAATCCTCATACTTAGTTCAAAAAAGCCATTTAGGCCTTTTCACAGTGAGATCTATTCATTTCAGCCGAGAAATGCAATTTTGATGATAACTCCTAAACCGCTGCGCAGAAGTGAACCAAACTTCACCCAATCGTGTATTGTATTACAATCTAGTAGTTACATTTGGAAATTTGGTTCTAGGACATTTGGTTTGAGCGTAATCCTCAAACTTAATTCAAAAATGCCATTTACGCCTTCTGACAGCGAGATCTATTCATTTCAGCCGAGAAATGTAATTTTGATGTTAACTCCCAAACCGCTGCGCAGAATTGAACCAAACTTCACCCAATAGTGTATTGTATCACAATCTAGTAGTTACATTTGGAAATTTGGTTCTAGGACATTTGGTTTGAGCGCAATCCTCAAACTTTGTTCAAAAATGCCATTTGCGCCTTCTGACAGCGAGATCTATTCATTTCAGCCGAGAAATGTAATTTTGATGATAACTCCCAAACCGCTGCGCAGAAGTGAACCAAACTTCACCCAGTAGTGTATTGTATCAGAATCTAGTAGTTACATTTGGAAATTTGGTTCTAGGACATTTGGTTTGAGCGCAATCCTCAAACTTAGTTCAAAAAAGCCATTTAGGCCTTTTCACAGTGAGATCGATTCATTTCAGCCGAGAAATGTAATTTTGATAACTCCCAAACCGCTGCGCAGAAGTGAACCAAACTTCACCCAATAGTGTATTGTATCACAATCTAGTAGTTACATTTGGAAATTTGGTTCTAGGACATTTGGTTTGAGCGCAATCCTCAAACTTATTTCAAAAAAGCCTTTTAGGCATTTTCACAGTGAGATCTATTCATTTCAGCCGAGAAATGCAATTTTGATGATAACTCCTAAACGGCTGCGCAGAAGTGAACTAAACTTCACCCAATAGTGTATTGTATTACAATCTAGTAGTTACATTTGGAAATTTGGTTCTAGGACATTTGGTTCTAGCGCAATCCTCAAACTTAATTCAAAAAAGCCATTTAGGCCTTTTCACTGTTAGATCTATTCATTTCAGCCGAGAAATGCAATTTTGATGATAACTCCTAAACCGCTGCGCAGAAATGAACCAAACTTCACCCAATAGTGTATTGCATTACAATCTAGTAGTTACATTTGAAAATTTGGTTCTAGGACATTTGGTTTGAGCGCAATCCTCAAACTTAGTTCAAAAAAGCCATTTAGGCCTTTTCACAGTGAGATCTATTCATTTCAGCCGAGAAATGTAATTTTGATGATAACTCCCAAACCGCTGCGCAGAAAGTAACCAAACTTCACCCAATAGTGTATTGTATTACAATCTAGTAGTTACATTTGGAAATTTGGTTCTAGGACATTTGGTTTGAGCGCAATCATCAAACTTCGTTCAAAAATGCCATTTATGCCTTTTCACAGTGAGATCAATTCATTTCAGCCGAGAAATGCAATTTTGATGATAACTCCTAAACGGCTGCGCAGAAGTGAACTAAACTTCACCCAATAGTGTATTGTATCACAATCTAGTAGTTACAATTGGAAATTTGGTTCTAGGACTTTTGGTTTGAGCGCAATCCTCAAACTTAGTTCAAAAAAGCAATTTACGCCTTCTGACAGCGAGATCTATTCATTTCAGCCGAGAAATGTAATTTTGATGATAACTCCCAAACCGCTGCGCAAAAGTGAACCAAACTTCACCCAATAGTATCACAATCTAGTAGTTACATTTGGAAATTTTGTTCTAGGACTTTTGGTTTGAGCGCAATCCTCAAACTTATTTCAAAAAAGCCTTTTAGGCATTTTCACAGTGAGATCTATTCATTTCAGCCGAGAAATGTAATTTTGATGATAACTCCCAAACGGCTGCGCAGAAGTGAACCAAACTTCACCCAGTAGTGTATTGTATCACAATCTAGTAGTTACATTTGGAAATTTGGTTCTAGGACATTTGGTTTGAGCGCAATCCTCATACTTATTTCAAAAAGCCATTTAGGCCTTTTCACAGTGAGATCTAGTCATTTCAGCCGAGAAATGCAATTTTGATGATAACTCCTAAACTGCTGCGCAGAAGTGAACCAAACTTCACCCAGTAGTGTATTGTATCACAATCTAGTAGTTACATTTGGAAATTTGGTTCTAGGACATTTGGTTTGAGCGCAATCCTCATACTTATTTCAAAAAGCCATTTAGGCCTTTTCACAGTGAGATCTATTCATTTCAGCCGAGAAATGTAATTTTGATGATAACTCCCAAACCGCTGCGCAGAAGTGAACCAAACTTCACCCAATAGTGTATTGTATCACAATCTAGTAGTTCCATTTGGAAATTTGGTTCTAGGACATTTGGTTTGAGCGCAATCCTCAAACTTATTTCAAAAAAGCCTTTTAGGCATTTTCACAGTGAGATCTATTCATTTCAGTCGAGAAATGCAATTTTGATGATAACTCCTAAACTGCTGCGCAGAAGTGAACCAAACTTCACCCAATAGTGTATTGTATCACAATCTAGTAGTTACATTTGGAAATTTGGTTCTTAGACATTTGGTTTGAGCGCAATCCTCAAACTTATTTCAAAAAAGCCTTTTAGGCATTTTCACAGTGAGATCTATTCATTTCAGTCGAGAAATGCAATGTTGATGATAACTCCTAAACCGCTGCGCAGAAATGAACCAAACTTCACCCAATAGTGTATTGTATTACAATCTAGTAGTTACATTTGGAAATTTGGTTCTAGGACATTTGGTTTGAGCGCAATCCTCATACTTAGTTCAAAAAAGCCATTTAGGCCTTTTCACAGTGAGATCTATTCATTTCAGCCGAGAAATGCAATTTTGATGATAACTCCTAAACTGCTGCGCAGAAGTCAACCAAACTTCACCCAATAGTGTATTGTATCACAATCTAGTAGTTACATTTGGAAATTTGGTTCTAGGACATTTGGTTTGAGCGCAATCCTCATACTTATTTCAAAAAGCCATTTAGGCCTTTTCACAGCGAGATCTATTCATTTCAGCCGAGAAATGCAATTTTGATGATAACTCCTAAACTGCTGCGCAGAAGCTAACCAAACTTCACCCAGTAGTGTATTGTATCACAATCTAGTAGTTACATTTGGAAATTTGGTTCTAGGACATTTGGTTTGAGCGCAATCCTCAAACTTATTTCAAAAAAGACTTTTAGTTATTTTCACAGTGAGATCTATTCATTTCAGCCGAGAAATGCAATTTTGATGATAACTCCTAAACTGCTGCGCAGAAGCTAACCAAACTTCACCCAGTAGTGTATTGTATCACAATCTAGTAGTTACATTTGGAAATTTGGTTCTAGGACATTTGGTTTGAGAGCAATCCTCAAACTTATTTCAAAAAAGCCTTTTAGTTATTTTCACAGTGAGATCTATTCATTTCAGCCGAGAAATGCAATTTTGATGATAACTCCTAAACCGCTGCGCAGAAATGAACCAAACTTCACCCAATAGTGTATTGTATCACAATCTAGTGGTTACATTTGGAAATTTGGTTCTAGGACTTTTGGTTTCAGCGCAATCCTCAAACTTATTTCAAAAAAGCCTTTTAGGCATTTTCACAGTGAGATCTATTCATTTCAGCCGAGAAATGTAATTTTGATGATAACTCCTAAACGGCTGCGCAGAAGTGAACCAAACTTCACCCAGTAGTGTATTGTATCACAATCTAGTAGTTACATTTGGAAATTTGGTTCTAGGACATTTGGTTTGAGCGCAATCCTCATACTTATTTCAAAAAGCCATTTAGGCCTTTTCACAGTGAGATCTAGTCATTTCAGCCGAGAAATGCAATTTTGATGATAACTCCTAAACTGCTGCGCAGAAGTGAACCAAACTTCACCCAGTAGTGTATTGTATCACAATCTAGTAGTTACATTTGGAAATTTGGTTCTAGGACATTTGGTTTGAGCGCAATCCTCATACTTATTTCAAAAAGCCATTTAGGCCTTTTCACAGTGAGATCTATTCATTTCAGCCGAGAAATGTAATTTTGATGATAACTCCCAAACCGCTGCGCAGAAGTGAACCAAACTTCACCCAATAGTGTATTGTATCACAATCTAGTAGTTCCATTTGGAAATTTGGTTCTAGGACATTTGGTTTGAGCGCAATCCTCAAACTTATTTCAAAAAAGCCTTTTAGGCATTTTCACAGTGAGATCTATTCATTTCAGTCGAGAAATGCAATTTTGATGATAACTCCTAAACTGCTGCGCAGAAGTGAACCAAACTTCACCCAATAGTGTATTGTATCACAATCTAGTAGTTACATTTGGAAATTTGGTTCTAAGACATTTGGTTTGAGCGCAATCCTCAAACTTATTTCAAAAAAGCCTTTTAGGCATTTTCACAGTGAGATCTATTCATTTCAGTCGAGAAATGCAATGTTGATGATAACTCCTAAACCGCTGCGCAGAAATGAACCAAACTTCACCCAATAGTGTATTGTATTACAATCTAGTAGTTACATTTGGAAATTTGGTTCTAGGACATTTGGTTTGAGCGCAATCCTCATACTTAGTTCAAAAAAGCCATTTAGGCCTTTTCACAGTGAGATCTATTCATTTCAGCCGAGAAATGCAATTTTGATGATAACTCCTAAACTGCTGCGCAGAAGTCAACCAAACTTCACCCAATAGTGTATTGTATCACAATCTAGTAGTTACATTTGGAAATTTGGTTCTAGGACATTTGGTTTGAGCGCAATCCTCATACTTATTTCAAAAAGCCATTTAGGCCTTTTCACAGCGAGATCTATTCATTTCAGCCGAGAAATGCAATTTTGATGATAACTCCTAAACCGCTGCGCAGAAGTGAACCAAACTTCACCCAATCGTGTATTGTATCACAATCTAGTAGTTACATTTGGAAATTTGGTTCTAGGACATTTGGTTTGAGCGCAATCCTCAAACTTAGTTCAAAAATGCCATTTACGCCTTTTCACAGTGAGATCTATTCATTTCAGTCGAGAAATGCAATGTTGATGATAACTCCTAAACCGCTGCGCAGAAATGAACCAAACTTCACCCAATAGTGTATTGTATTACAATCTAGTAGTTACAATTGGATATTTGGTTCTAGGACTTTTGGTTTGAGCGCAATCCTCAAACTTAGTTCAAAAAAGCAATTTACGCCTTCTGACAGCGAGATCTATTCATTTCAGCCGAGAAATGTAATTTTGATGATAACTCCCAAACCACTGCGCAAAAGTGAACCAAACTTCACCCAATAGTATCACAATCTAGTAGTTACATTTGGAAATTTGGTTCTAGGACATTTGGTTTGAGCGCAATCCTCATACTTAGTTCAAAAAAGCCATTTAGGCCTTTTCACAGTGAGATCTATTCATTTCAGCCGAGAAATGCAATTTTGATGATAACTCCTAAACCGCTGCGCAGAAGTGAACCAAACTTCACCCAATCGTGTATTGTATTACAATCTAGTAGTTACATTTGGAAATTTGGTTCTAGGACATTTGGTTTGAGCGTAATCCTCAAACTTAATTCAAAAATGCCATTTACGCCTTCTGACAGCGAGATCTATTCATTTCAGCCGAGAAATGTAATTTTGATGTTAACTCCCAAACCGCTGCGCAGAATTGAACCAAACTTCACCCAATAGTGTATTGTATCACAATCTAGTAGTTACATTTGGAAATTTGGTTCTAGGACATTTGGTTTGAGCGCAATCCTCAAACTTTGTTCAAAAATGCCATTTGCGCCTTCTGACAGCGAGATCTATTCATTTCAGCCGAGAAATGTAATTTTGATGATAACTCCCAAACCGCTGCGCAGAAGTGAACCAAACTTCACCCAGTAGTGTATTGTATCAGAATCTAGTAGTTACATTTGGAAATTTGGTTCTAGGACATTTGGTTTGAGCGCAATCCTCAAACTTAGTTCAAAAAAGCCATTTAGGCCTTTTCACAGTGAGATCGATTCATTTCAGCCGAGAAATGTAATTTTGATAACTCCCAAACCGCTGCGCAGAAGTGAACCAAACTTCACCCAATAGTGTATTGTATCACAATCTAGTAGTTACATTTGGAAATTTGGTTCTAGGACATTTGGTTTGAGCGCAATCCTCAAACTTATTTCAAAAAAGCCTTTTAGGCATTTTCACAGTGAGATCTATTCATTTCAGCCGAGAAATGCAATTTTGATGATAACTCCTAAACGGCTGCGCAGAAGTGAACTAAACTTCACCCAATAGTGTATTGTATTACAATCTAGTAGTTACATTTGGAAATTTGGTTCTAGGACATTTGGTTCTAGCGCAATCCTCAAACTTAGTTCAAAAAAGCCATTTAGGCCTTTTCACTGTTAGATCTATTCATTTCAGCCGAGAAATGCAATTTTGATGATAACTCCTAAACCGCTGCGCAGAAATGAACCAAACTTCACCCAATAGTGTATTGCATTACAATCTAGTAGTTACATTTGAAAATTTGGTTCTAGGACATTTGGTTTGAGCGCAATCCTCAAACTTAGTTCAAAAAAGCCATTTAGGCCTTTTCACAGTGAGATCTATTCATTTCAGCCGAGAAATGTAATTTTGATGATAACTCCCAAACCGCTGCGCAGAAAGTAACCAAACTTCACCCAATAGTGTATTGTATTACAATCTAGTAGTTACATTTGGAAATTTGGTTCTAGGACATTTGGTTTGAGCGCAATCATCAAACTTCGTTCAAAAATGCCATTTATGCCTTTTCACAGTGAGATCAATTCATTTCAGCCGAGAAATGCAATTTTGATGATAACTCCTAAACGGCTGCGCAGAAGTGAACTAAACTTCACCCAATAGTGTATTGTATCACAATCTAGTAGTTACAATTGGAAATTTGGTTCTAGGACTTTTGGTTTGAGCGCAATCCTCAAACTTAGTTCAAAAAAGCAATTTACGCCTTCTGACAGCGAGATCTATTCATTTCAGCCGAGAAATGTAATTTTGATGATAACTCCCAAACCGCTGCGCAAAAGTGAACCAAACTTCACCCAATAGTATCACAATCTAGTAGTTACATTTGGAAATTTTGTTCTAGGACTTTTGGTTTGAGCGCAATCCTCAAACTTATTTCAAAAAAGCCTTTTAGGCATTTTCACAGTGAGATCTATTCATTTCAGCCGAGAAATGTAATTTTGATGATAACTCCCAAACGGCTGCGCAGAAGTGAACCAAACTTCACCCAGTAGTGTATTGTATCACAATCTAGTAGTTACATTTGGAAATTTGGTTCTAGGACATTTGGTTTGAGCGCAATCCTCATACTTATTTCAAAAAGCCATTTAGGCCTTTTCACAGTGAGATCTAGTCATTTCAGCCGAGAAATGCAATTTTGATGATAACTCCTAAACTGCTGCGCAGAAGTGAACCAAACTTCACCCAGTAGTGTATTGTATCACAATCTAGTAGTTACATTTGGAAATTTGGTTCTAGGACATTTGGTTTGAGCGCAATCCTCATACTTATTTCAAAAAGCCATTTAGGCCTTTTCACAGTGAGATCTATTCATTTCAGCCGAGAAATGTAATTTTGATGATAACTCCCAAACCGCTGCGCAGAAGTGAACCAAACTTCACCCAATAGTGTATTGTATCACAATCTAGTAGTTCCATTTGGAAATTTGGTTCTAGGACATTTGGTTTGAGCGCAATCCTCAAACTTATTTCAAAAAAGCCTTTTAGGCATTTTCACAGTGAGATCTATTCATTTCAGTCGAGAAATGCAATTTTGATGATAACTCCTAAACTGCTGCGCAGAAGTGAACCAAACTTCACCCAATAGTGTATTGTATCACAATCTAGTAGTTACATTTGGAAATTTGGTTCTAAGACATTTGGTTTGAGCGCAATCCTCAAACTTATTTCAAAAAAGCCTTTTAGGCATTTTCACAGTGAGATCTATTCATTTCAGTCGAGAAATGCAATGTTGATGATAACTCCTAAACCGCTGCGCAGAAATGAACCAAACTTCACCCAATAGTCTATTGTATTACAATCTAGTAGTTACATTTGGAAATTTGGTTCTAGGACATTTGGTTTGAGCGCAATCCTCATACTTAGTTCAAAAAAGCCATTTAGGCCTTTTCACAGTGAGATCTATTCATTTCAGCCGAGAAATGCAATTTTGATGATAACTCCTAAACTGCTGCGCAGAAGTCAACCAAACTTCACCCAATAGTGTATTGTATCACAATCTAGTAGTTACATTTGGAAATTTGGTTCTAGGACATTTGGTTTGAGCGCAATCCTCATACTTATTTCAAAAAGCCATTTAGGCCTTTTCACAGCGAGATCTATTCATTTCAGCCGAGAAATGCAATTTTGATGATAACTCCTAAACTGCTGCGCAGAAGCTAACCAAACTTCACCCAGTAGTGTATTGTATCACAATCTAGTAGTTACATTTGGAAATTTGGTTCTAGGACATTTGGTTTGAGCGCAATCCTCAAACTTATTTCAAAAAAGCCTTTTAGTTATTTTCACAGTGAGATCTATTCATTTCAGCCGAGAAATGCAATTTTGATGATAACTCCTAAACCGCTGCGCAGAAATGAACCAAACTTCACCCAATAGTGTATTGTATCACAATCTAGTGGTTACATTTGGAAATTTGGTTCTAGGACATTTGGTTTGAGCGCAATCCTCAAACTTATTTCAAAAAAGCCTTTTAGGCATTTTCACAGTGAGATCTATTCATTTCAGCCGAGAAATGTAATTTTGATGATAACTCCCAAACCGCTGCGCAGAAGTGAACCAAACTTCACCCAATAGTGTATTGTATCACAATCTAGTAGTTACATTTGGAAATTTGGTTCTAGGACATTTGGTTTGAGCGCAATCCTCATACTTATTTCAAAAAGCCATTTAGGCCTTTTCACAGTGAGATCTAGTCATTTCAGCCGAGAAATGCAATTTTGATGATAACTCCTAAACTGCTGCGCAGAAGTGAACCAAACTTCACCCAGAAGTGTATTGTATCACAATCTAGTAGTTACATTTGGAAATTTGGTTCTAGGACATTTGGTTTGAGCGCAATCCTCATACTTATTTCAAAAAGCCATTTAGGCCTTTTCACAGTGAGATCTATTCATTTCAGTCGAGAAATGCAATGTTGATGATAACTCCTAAACCGCTGCGCAGAAATGAACCAAACTTCACCCAATAGTGTATTGTATTACAATCTAGTAGTTACATTTGGAAATTTGGTTCTAGGACATTTGGTTTGAGCGCAATCCTCATACTTATTTCAAAAAAGCCATTTAGGCCTTTTCACAGTGAGATCTATTCATTTCAGCCGAGAAATGCAATTTTGATGATAACTCCCAAACCGCTGCGCAGAAATGAACCAAACTTCACCCAATAGTGTATTGTATCACAATCTAGTAGTTACAATTGGAAATTTGGTTCTAGGACTTTTGGTCTGAGCGCAATCCTCAAACTTAGTTCAAAAAAGCAATTCACGCCTTCTGACAGCGAGATCTATTCATTTCAGCCGAGAAATGTAATTTTGATGATAACTCCCAAACCACTGCGCAAAAGTGAACCAAACTTCACCCAATAGTATCACAATCTAGTAGTTACATTTGGAAATTTGGTTCTAGGACATTTGGTTTGAGCGCAATCCTCATACTTAGTTCAAAAAAGCCATTTAGGCCTTTTCACAGTGAGATCTATTCATTTCAGCCGAGAAATGCAATTTTGATGATAACACCTAAACCGCTGCGCAGAAGTGAACCAAACTTCACCCAATCGTGTATTGTATTACAATCTAGTAGTTACATTTGGAAATTTGGTTCTAGGACATTTGGTTTGAGCGAACTTAATTCAAAAATGCCATTTACGCCTTCTGACAGCGAGATCTATTCATTTCAGCCGAGAAATGTAATTTTGATGTTAACTCCCAAACCGCTGCGCAGAATTGAACCAAACTTCACCCAATAGTGTATTGTATCAGAATCTAGTAGTTACATTTGGAAATTTGGTTCTAGGACATTTGGTTTGAGCGCAATCCTCAAACTTTGTTCAAAAATGCCATTTGCGCCTTCTGACAGCGAGATCTATTCATTTCAGCCGAGAAATGTAATTTTGATGATAACTCCCAAACCGCTGCGCAGAAGTGAACCAAACTTCACCCAGTAGTGTATCGTATCAGAATCTAGTAGTTACATTTGGAAATTTGGTTCTAGGACATTTGGTTTGAGCGCAATCCTCAAACTTAGTTCAAAAAAGCCATTTAGGCCTTTTCACAGTGAGATCGATTCATTTCAGCCGAGAAATGTAATTTTGATAACTCCCAAACCGCTGCGCAGAAGTGAACCAAACTTCACCCAATAGTGTATTGTATCACAATCTAGTAGTTACATTTGGAAATTTGGTTCTAGGACATTTGGTTTGAGCGCAATCCTCAAACTTAGTTCAAAAAAGCCATTTAGGCCTTTTCACAGTGAGATCTATTCATTTCAGCCGAGAAATGGAATTTTGATGATAACTCCTAAACCGCTGCGCAGAAATGAACCAAACTTCACCCAATAGTGTATTGTATCACAATCTAGTAGTTACATTTGGAAATTTGGTTCTAGGACATTTGGTTTGAGCGCAATCCTCAAACTTAGTTCAAAAATGCCATTTACGCCTTTTCACAGTGAGATCTATTCATTTCAGCCGAGAAATGCAATTTTGATGATAACTCCTAAACTGCTGCGCTGAAGTCAACCAAACTTCACCCAATAGTGTATTGTATCACAATCTAGTAGTTACATTTGGAAATTTGGTTCTAGGACATTTGGTTTGAGCGCAATCCTCATATTTATTTCAAAAAGCCATTTAGGCCTTTTCACAGTGAGATCTATTCATTTCAGCCGAGAAATGCAATTTTGATGATAACTCCTAAACTGCTGCGCAGAAGCTAACCAAACTTCACCCAGTAGTGTATTGTATCACAATCTAGTAGTTACATTTGGAAATTTGGTTCTAGGACATTTGGTTTGAGCGCAATCCTCAAACTTATTTCAAAAAAGCCTTTTAGTTATTTTCACAGTGAGATCTATTCATTTCAGCCGAGAAATGCAATTTTGATGATAACTCCTAAACCGCTGCGCAGAAATGAACCAAACTTCACCCAATAGTGTATTGTATCACAATCTAGTGGTTACATTTGGAAATTTGGTTCTAGGACTTTTGGTTTGAGCGCAATCCTCAAACTTATTTCAAAAAAGCCTTTTAGGCATTTTCACAGTGAGATCTATTCATTTCAGCCGAGAAATGTAATTTTGATGATAACTCCCAAACGGCTGCGCAGAAGTGAACCAAACTTCACCCAGTAGTGTATTGTATCACAATCTAGTAGTTACATTTGGAAATTTGGTTCTAGGACATTTGGTTTGAGCGCAATCCTCATACTTATTTCAAAAAGCCATTTAGGCCTTTTCACAGTGAGATCTAGTCATTTCAGCCGAGAAATGCAATTTTGATGATAACTCCTAAACTGCTGCGCAGAAGTGAACCAAACTTCACCCAGTAGTGTATTGTATCACAATCTAGTAGTTACATTTGGAAATTTGGTTCTAGGACATTTGGTTTGAGCGCAATCCTCATACTTATTTCAAAAAGCCATTTAGGCCTTTTCACAGTGAGATCTATTCATTTCAGCCGAGAAATGTAATTTTGATGATAACTCCCAAACCGCTGCGCAGAAGTGAACCAAACTTCACCCAATAGTGTATTGTATCACAATCTAGTAGTTCCATTTGGAAATTTGGTTCTAGGACATTTGGTTTGAGCGCAATCCTCAAACTTATTTCAAAAAAGCCTTTTAGGCATTTTCACAGTGAGATCTATTCATTTCAGTCGAGAAATGCAATTTTGATGATAACTCCTAAACTGCTGCGCAGAAGTGAACCAAACTTCACCCAATAGTGTATTGTATCACAATCTAGTAGTTACATTTGGAAATTTGGTTCTAAGACATTTGGTTTGAGCGCAATCCTCAAACTTATTTCAAAAAAGCCTTTTAGGCATTTTACCAGTGAGATCTATTCATTTCAGTCGAGAAATGCAATGTTGATGATAACTCCTAAACCGCTGCGCAGAAATGAACCAAACTTCACCCAATAGTGTATTGTATTACAATCTAGTAGTTACAATTGGAAATTTGGTTCTAGGACATTTGGTTTGAGCGCAATCCTCATACTTAGTTAAAAAAAGCCATTTAGGCCTTTTCACAGTTAGATCTATTCATTTCAGCCGAGAAATGCAATTTTGATGATAACTCCTAAACTGCTGCGCAGAAGTCAACCAAACTTCACCCAATAGTGTATTGTATCACAATCTAGTAGTTACATTTGGAAATTTGGTTCTAGGACATTTGGTTTGAGCGCAATCCTCATACTTATTTCAAAAAGCCATTTAGGCCTTTTCACAGCGAGATCTATTCATTTCAGCCGAGAAATGCAATTTTGATGATAACTCCTAAACCGCTGCGCAGAAGTGAACCAAACTTCACCCAATCGTGTATTGTATCACAATCTAGTAGTTACATTTGGAAATTTAGTTCTAGGACATTTGGTTTGAGCGCAATCCTCAAACTTAGTTCAAAAATGCCATTTACGCCTTTTCACAGTGAGATCTATTCATTTCAGTCGAGAAATGCAATGTTGATGATAACTCCTAAACCGCTGCGCAGAAATGAACCAAACTTCACCCAATAGTGTATTGTATTACAATCTAGTAGTTACAATTGGAAATTTGGTTCTAGGACTTTTGGTTTGAGCGCAATCCTCAAACTTAGTTCAAAAAAGCAATTTACGCCTTCTGACAGCGAGATCTATTCATTTCAGCCGAGAAATGTAATTTTGATGATAACTCCCAAACCACTGCGCAAAAGTGAACCAAACTTCACCCAATAGTATCACAATCTAGTAGTTACATTTGGAAATTTGGTTCTAGGACATTTGGTTTGAGCGCAATCCTCATACTTAGTTCAAAAAAGCCATTTAGGCCTTTTCACAGTGAGATCTATTCATTTCAGCCGAGAAATGCAATTTTGATGATAACTCCTAAACCGCTGCGCAGAAGTGAACCAAACTTCACCCAATCGTGTATTGTATTACAATCTAGTAGTTACATTTGGAAATTTGGTTCTAGGACATTTGGTTTGAGCGTAATCCTCAAACTTAATTCAAAAATGCCATTTACGCCTTCTGACAGCGAGATCTATTCATTTCAGCCGAGAAATGTAATTTTGATGTTAACTCCCAAACCGCTGCGCAGAATTGAACCAAACTTCACCCAATAGTGTATTGTATCACAATCTAGTAGTTACATTTGGAAATTTGGTTCTAGGACATTTGGTTTGAGCGCAATCCTCAAACTTTGTTCAAAAATGCCATTTGCGCCTTCTGACAGCGAGATCTATTCATTTCAGCCGAGAAATGTAATTTTGATGATAACTCCCAAACCGCTGCGCAGAAGTGAACCAAACTTCACCCAGTAGTGTATTGTATCAGAATCTAGTAGTTACATTTGGAAATTTGGTTCTAGGACATTTGGTTTGAGCGCAATCCTCAAACTTAGTTCAAAAAAGCCATTTAGGCCTTTTCACAGTGAGATCGATTCATTTCAGCCGAGAAATGTAATTTTGATAACTCCCAAACCGCTGCGCAGAAGTGAACCAAACTTCACCCAATAGTGTAATGTATCACAATCTAGTAGTTACATTTGGAAATTTGGTTCTAGGACATTTGGTTTGAGCGCAATCCTCAAACTTATTTCAAAAAAGCCTTTTAGGCATTTTCACAGTGAGATCTATTCATTTCAGCCGAGAAATGCAATTTTGATGATAACTCCTAAACGGCTGCGCAGAAGTGAACTAAACTTCACCCAATAGTGTATTGTATTACAATCTAGTAGTTACATTTGGAAATTTGGTTCTAGGACATTTGGTTCTAGCGCAATCCTCAAACTTAGTTCAAAAAAGCCATTTAGGCCTTTTCACTGTTAGATCTATTCATTTCAGCTGAGAAATGCAATTTTGATGATAACTCCTAAAACGCTGCGCAGAAATGAACCAAACTTCACCCAATAGTGTATTGCATTACAATCTAGTAGTTACATTTGAAAATTTGGTTCTAGGACATTTGGTTTGAGCGCAATCCTCAAACTTAGTTCAAAAAAGCCATTTAGGCCTTTTCACAGTGAGATCTATTCATTTCAGCCGAGAAATGTAATTTTGATGATAACTCCCAAACCGCTGCGCAGAAAGTAACCAAACTTCACCCAATAGTGTATTGTATTACAATCTAGTAGTTACATTTGGAAATTTGGTTCTAGGACATTTGGTTTGAGCGCAATCATCAAACTTCGTTCAAAAATGCCATTTATGCCTTTTCACAGTGAGATCAATTCATTTCAGCCGAGAAATGCAATTTTGATGATAACTCCTAAACGGCTGCGCAGAAGTGAACTAAACTTCACCCAATAGTGTATTGTATCACAATCTAGTAGTTACAATTGGAAATTTGGTTCTAGGACTTTTGGTTTGAGCGCAATCCTCAAACTTAGTTCAAAAAAGCAATTTACGCCTTCTGACAGCGAGATCTATTCATTTCAGCCGAGAAATGTAATTTTGATGATAACTCCCAAACCGCTGCGCAAAAGTGAACCAAACTTCACCCAATAGTATCACAATCTAGTAATTACATTTGGAAATTTTGTTCTAGGACATTTGGTTTGAGCGCAATCCTCATACTTAGTTCAAAAAAGCCATTTAGGCCTTTTCACAGTGAGATCTATTCATTTCAGCCGAGAAATGCAATTTTGATGTTAACTCCTAAACCGCTGCGCAGAATTGAACCAAACTTCACCCAATAGTGTATTGTATCACAATCTAGTAGTTACATTTGGAAATTTGGTTCTAGGACATTTGGTTTGAGCGCAATCCTCAAACTTAGTTCAAAAATGCCATTTACGCCTTTTCACAGTGAGATCTATTCATTTCAGCCGAGAAATGCAATTTTGATGATAACTCCTAAACCGCTGCGCAGAAGTGAACCAAACTTCACCCAATAGTGTATTGTATCACAATCTAGTAGTTACATTTGGAAATTTGGTTGTAGGACATTTGGTTTGAGCGCAACCCTCAAACTTAGTTCAAAAAAGCCATTTACGCCTTCTGACAGCGAGATCTATTCATTTCAGCCGAGAAATTAAATTTTGATGATAACTCTCAAACCGCTGCGCAGAAGTGAACCAATTTTCACCCAGTAGTGTATTGTATCAGAATCTTGTAGTTACATTTGGAAATTTGGTTCTAGGACATTTGGTTTGATCGCAATCCTCAAACTTAGTTCAAAAAAGCCATTTAGGCCTTTTCACAGTGAGATCGATTCATTTCAGCCGAGAAATGTAATTTTGATAACTCCCAAACCGCTGCGCAGAAGTGAACCAAACTTCACCCAATAGTGTATTGTATCACAATCTAGTAGTTACAATTGGAAATTTTGTTCTAGGACTTTTGGTTTGAGCGCAATCCTCAAACTTAGTTCAAAAAAGCAATTTACGCCTTCTGACAGCGAGATCTATTCATTTCAGCCGAGAAATGTAATTTTGATGATAACTCCCAAACCGCTGCGCAAAAGTGAACCAAACTTCACCCAATAGTATCACAATCTAGTAGTTACATTTGGAAATTTGGTTCTAGGACATTTGGTTTGAGCGCAATCCTCATACTTAGTTCAAAAAAGCCATTTAGGCCTTTTCACAGTGAGATCTATTCATTTCAGCCGAGAAATGCAATTTTGATGATAACTCCTAAACCGCTGCGCAGAAGTGAACCAAACATCACCCAATAGTTTATTGTATTACAATCTAGTAGTTACATTTGGAAATTTGGTTCTAGGACATTTGGTTTGAGCGCAATCCTCAAACTTAGTTAAAAAAATCCATTCACGCCTTCTGACAGCGAGATCTATTCATTTCAGCCGAGAAATGTAATTTTGATGATAACTCCCAAACCGCTGCGCAGAAGTGAACCAAACTTCACCCAATAGTGTATTGTATCACAATCTAGTAGTTACATTTGGAAATTTGGTTCTAGGACATTTGGTTTGAGCGCAATCCTCAAACTTAGTTAAAAAAATCCATTCACGCCTTCTGACAGCGAGATCTATTCATTTCAGCCGAGAAATGTAATTTTGATGATAACTCCCAAACCGCTGCGCAGAAGTGAACCAAACTTCACCCAGTAGTGTATTGTATCAGAATCTAGTAGTTACATTTGGAAATTTGGTTCTAGGACATTTGGTTTGAGCGCAATCCTCAAACTTAGTTCAAAAAAGCCATTTAGGCCTTTTCACAGTGAGATCGATTCATTTCAGCCGAGAAATGTAATTTTGATAACTCCCAAACCGCTGCGCAGAAGTGAACCAAACTTCACCCAATAGTGTAATGTATCACAATCTAGTAGTTACATTTGGAAATTTGGTTCTAGGACATTTGGTTTGAGCGCAATCCTCAAACTTATTTCAAAAAAGCCTTTTAGGCATTTTCACAGTGAGATCTATTCATTTCAGCCGAGAAATGCAATTTTGATGATAACTCCTAAACGGCTGCGCAGAAGTGAACTAAACTTCACCCAATAGTGTATTGTATTACAATCTAGTAGTTACATTTGGAAATTTGGTTCTAGGACATTTGGTTCTAGCGCAATCCTCAAACTTAGTTCAAAAAAGCCATTTAGGCCTTTTCACTGTTAGATCTATTCATTTCAGCTGAGAAATGCAATTTTGATGATAACTCCTAAAACGCTGCGCAGAAATGAACCAAACTTCACCCAATAGTGTATTGCATTACAATCTAGTAGTTACATTTGAAAATTTGGTTCTAGGACATTTGGTTTGAGCGCAATCCTCAAACTTAGTTCAAAAAAGCCATTTAGGCCTTTTCACAGTGAGATCTATTCATTTCAGCCGAGAAATGTAATTTTGATGATAACTCCCAAACCGCTGCGCAGAAAGTAACCAAACTTCACCCAATAGTGTATTGTATTACAATCTAGTAGTTACATTTGGAAATTTGGTTCTAGGACATTTGGTTTGAGCGCAATCATCAAACTTCGTTCAAAAATGCCATTTATGCCTTTTCACAGTGAGATCAATTCATTTCAGCCGAGAAATGCAATTTTGATGATAACTCCTAAACGGCTGCGCAGAAGTGAACTAAACTTCACCCAATAGTGTATTGTATCACAATCTAGTAGTTACAATTGGAAATTTGGTTCTAGGACTTTTGGTTTGAGCGCAATCCTCAAACTTAGTTCAAAAAAGCAATTTACGCCTTCTGACAGCGAGATCTATTCATTTCAGCCGAGAAATGTAATTTTGATGATAACTCCCAAACCGCTGCGCAAAAGTGAACCAAACTTCACCCAATAGTATCACAATCTAGTAATTACATTTGGAAATTTTGTTCTAGGACATTTGGTTTGAGCGCAATCCTCATACTTAGTTCAAAAAAGCCATTTAGGCCTTTTCACAGTGAGATCTATTCATTTCAGCCGAGAAATGCAATTTTGATGTTAACTCCTAAACCGCTGCGCAGAATTGAACCAAACTTCACCCAATAGTGTATTGTATCACAATCTAGTAGTTACATTTGGAAATTTGGTTCTAGGACATTTGGTTTGAGCGCAATCCTCAAACTTAGTTCAAAAATGCCATTTACGCCTTTTCACAGTGAGATCTATTCATTTCAGCCGAGAAATGCAATTTTGATGATAACTCCTAAACCGCTGCGCAGAAGTGAACCAAACTTCACCCAATAGTGTATTGTATCACAATCTAGTAGTTACATTTGGAAATTTGGTTGTAGGACATTTGGTTTGAGCGCAACCCTCAAACTTAGTTCAAAAAAGCCATTTACGCCTTCTGACAGCGAGATCTATTCATTTCAGCCGAGAAATTAAATTTTGATGATAACTCTCAAACCGCTGCGCAGAAGTGAACCAATTTTCACCCAGTAGTGTATTGTATCAGAATCTTGTAGTTACATTTGGAAATTTGGTTCTAGGACATTTGGTTTGATCGCAATCCTCAAACTTAGTTCAAAAAAGCCATTTAGGCCTTTTCACAGTGAGATCGATTCATTTCAGCCGAGAAATGTAATTTTGATAACTCCCAAACCGCTGCGCAGAAGTGAACCAAACTTCACCCAATAGTGTATTGTATCACAATCTAGTAGTTACAATTGGAAATTTTGTTCTAGGACTTTTGGTTTGAGCGCAATCCTCAAACTTAGTTCAAAAAAGCAATTTACGCCTTCTGACAGCGAGATCTATTCATTTCAGCCGAGAAATGTAATTTTGATGATAACTCCCAAACCGCTGCGCAAAAGTGAACCAAACTTCACCCAATAGTATCACAATCTAGTAGTTACATTTGGAAATTTGGTTCTAGGACATTTGGTTTGAGCGCAATCCTCATACTTAGTTCAAAAAAGCCATTTAGGCCTTTTCACAGTGAGATCTATTCATTTCAGCCGAGAAATGCAATTTTGATGATAACTCCTAAACCGCTGCGCAGAAGTGAACCAAACATCACCCAATAGTTTATTGTATTACAATCTAGTAGTTACATTTGGAAATTTGGTTCTAGGACATTTGGTTTGAGCGCAATCCTCAAACTTAGTTAAAAAAATCCATTCACGCCTTCTGACAGCGAGATCTATTCATTTCAGCCGAGAAATGTAATTTTGATGATAACTCCCAAACCGCTGCGCAGAAGTGAACCAAACTTCACCCAATAGTGTATTGTATCACAATCTAGTAGTTACATTTGGAAATTTGGTTCTAGGACATTTGGTTTGAGCGCAATCCTCAAACTTAGTTAAAAAAATCCATTCACGCCTTCTGACAGCGAGATCTATTCATTTCAGCCGAGAAATGTAATTTTGATGATAACTCCCAAACCGCTGCGCAGAAGTGAACCAAACTTCACCCAATAGTGTATTGTATCACAATCTAGTAGTTACATTTGGAAATTTGGTTCTAGGACATTTGGTTTGAGCGCAATCCTCAAACTTAGTTCAAAAAAGCCATTTAGGCCTTTTCACAGTGAGATCTATTCATTTCAGCCGGGAAATGTAATTTTGATGATAACTCCCAAACCGCTGCGCAGAAGTGAACCAAACTTCACCCAATAGTGTATTGTATGACAAACTAGTAGTTACATTTGGAAATGTGGTTCTAGGACATTTGGTTTGAGCGCAATCCTCAAACTTAGTTCAAAAAAGCCATTTAGGCCTTTTCACAGTGAGATCTATTCATTTCAGCCGAGAAATGCAATTTTGATGATAACTCCCAAACCGCTGCGCAGAAATGAACCAAACTTCACCCAATAGTGTATTGTATCACAATCTAGTAGTTACAATTGGAAATTTGGTTCTAGGACTTTTGGTTTGAGCGCAATCCTCAAACTTAGTTCAAAAAAGCAATTTACGCCTTCTGACAGCGAGATCTATTCATTTCAGCCGAGAAATGTAAGTTTGATGATAACTCCCAAACCGCTGCGCAAAAGTGAACCAAACTTCACCCAATAGTATCACAATCTGGTAGTTACATTTGGAAATTTGGTTCTAGGACATTTGGTTTGAGCGTAATCCTCAAACTTAATTCAAAAATGCCATTTACGCCTTTTGACAGCGAGATCTATTCATTTCAGCCGAGAAATGTAATTTTGATGATAACTCCCAAACCGCTGCGCAGAATTGAACCAAACTTCACCCAATAGTGTATTGTATCATAATCTAGTAGTTACATTTGGAAATTTGGTTCTAGGACATTTGGTTTGAGCGCAATCCTCAAACTTTGTTCAAAAATGCCATTTGCGCCTTCTGACAGCGAGATCTATTCATTTCAGCCGAGAAATGTAATTTTGATGATAACTCCCAAACCGCTGCGCAGAAGTGAACCAAACTTCACCCAGTAGTGTATTGTATCAGAATCTAGTAGTTACATTTGGAAATTTGGTTCTAGGACATTTGGTTTGAGCGCAATCCTCAAACTTAGTTAAAAAAAAGCCATTTAGGCCTTTTCACAGTGAGATCGATTCATTTCAGCCGAGAAATGTAATTTTGATAACTCCCAAACCGCTGCGCAGAAGTGAACCAAACTTCACCCAATAGTGTATTGTATCTCAATCTAGTAGTTACATTTGGAAATTTGGTTCTAGGACATTTGGTTTGAGCGCAATCCTCAAACTTATTTCAAAAAAGCCTTTTAGGCATTTTCACAGTGAGATCTATTCATTTCAGCCGAGAAATGCAATTTTGATGATAACTCCTAAACGGCTGCGCAGAAGTGAACTAAACTTCACCCAATAGTGTATTGTATTACAATCTAGTAGTTACATTTGGAAATTTGGTTCTAGGACATTTGGTTTGAGCGCAATCCTCAAACTTAGTTCAAAAAAGCCATTTAGGCCTTTTCACTGTGAGATCTATTCATTTCAGCCGAGAAATGCAATTTTGATGATAACTCCTAAACCGCTGCGCAGAAATGAACCAAACTTCACCCAATAGTGTATTGTATTACCATCTAGTAGTTACATTTGGAAATTTGGTTCTAGGACATTTGGTTTGAGCGCAACCCTCAAACTTAGTTCAAAAAAGCCATTTACGCCTTCTGACAGCGAGATCTATTCATTTCAGCCGAGAAATGTAATTTTGATGATAACTCCCAAACCGCTTCACAGAATTGAACCAAACTTCACCCAATAGTGTATTGTATCACAATCTAGTAGTTACATTTGAAAATTTGGTTCTAGGACATTTGGTTTGAGCGCAATCCTCAAACTTAGTTCAAAAAAGCCATTTACGCCTTTTCACAGTGAGATCTATTCATTTCAGCCGAGAAATGCAATTTTGATGATAACTCCTAAACCGCTGCGCAGAAGTGAACCAAACTTCACCCAATAGTGTATTGTATTACAATCTAGTAGTTACATTTGGAAATTTGGTTCTAGGACATTTGGTTTGAGCGCAATCCTCAAACTTAGTTCAAAAAAGCCATTTAGGCCTTTTCACAGTGAGATCTATTCATTTCAGCCGAGAAATGTAATTTTGATGATAACTCCCAAACCGCTGCGCAGAAGTAAACCAAACTTCAACCAGTAGTGTATTGTATCACAATCTAGTAGTTACATTTGGAAATTTGGTTCTAGGACATTTGGTTTGAGCGCAATCCTCAAAATGAGTTCAAAAAAGCCATTCTCACCTTCTCACGAGATCTAATCACTTTGGCAGAGAAATCTAATATTGATCATAACTTCCAAACCGCTGCGCAGAAGTGAACAAAACTTCACCCAATGTTGAATTGCATATTTTATTAATTACATTTGGAAAGTTGGTCCTAGGACATTTTTTTTTTGCGCAAACCTCAAAATGAGTTCAAAAAAGCCATTTCTCACCTTTTGAGCATGAGATCTATTCGCTTTGGTAGCGAAATCTAATATTGATGGAAACTCCTAAACCGCTGTGCAGAAGTGAACCAAACTTCACCCAATGGTGAATTGTGTCATATTCTAGTAATTACATTTGGAAATTTGGTTCTAGGACATTTGGTTTGTGTGCAATGCTCAAAATGAGTTCAAAAAAGCCCTTCTCACCTTTTGAGCACAAGATCTCATCACTTTGGCAGAGAAATCTAATCTTGATGATAACTCCCAAACCGCTGCACAGAATTGAACCAAACTTCACCCAATAGTGTATTGTATCACAATCTAGTAGTTACATTTGAAAATTTGGTTCTAGGACATTTGGTTTCAGCGCAATCCTCAAACTTAGTTCAAAAAAGCCATTTAGGCCTTTTCACAGTGAGATCTATTCATTTCAGCCGAGAAATGCAATTTTGATGATAACTCCGAAACCGCTGCGCAGAAGTGAACCAAACTTCACCCAATAGTGTATTGTATTACAATCTAGTAGTTACATTTGGAAATTTGGTTCTAGGACATTTGGTTTGAGCGCAATCCTCAAACTTAGTTCAAAAAAGCCATTTAGGCCTTTTCACAGTGAGATCTATTCATTTCAGCCGAGAAATGTAATTTTGATGATAACTCCCAAACCGCTGCGCAGAAGTAAACCAAACTTCAACCAGTCGTGTATTGTATCACAATCTAGTCGTTACATTTGGAAATTTGGTTCTAGGATATTTGGTTTGAGCGCAATCCTCAAAATGAGTTCAAAAAAGCCATTCTCACCTTCTCACGAGATCTAATCACTTTGGCAGAGAAATCTAATATTGATCATAACTTCCAAACCGCTGCGCAGAAGTGAACAAAACTTCACCCAATGGTGAATTGCATATTTTATTAATTACATTTGGAAATTTGGTCCTAGGACATTTGGTTTGTGCGCAAACCTCAAAATGAGTTCAAAAAAGCCATTTCTCACCTTTTGAGCACGAGATCTATTCGCTTTGGTAGCGAAATCTAATATTGATGGAAACTCCTAAACCACTGTGCAGAAGTGAACCAAACTTCACCCAATGGTGAATTGTGTCATATTCTAGTAATTACATTTGGAAATTTGGTTCTAGGACATTTGGTTTGAGCGCAATCCTCAAACTTAGTTCAAAAAAGCCATTTAGGCCTTTTCACAGTGAGATCTATTCATTTCAGCCGAGAAATGCAATTTTGATGATAACTCCCAAACCGCTGCGCAGAAATGAACCAAACTTCACCCAATAGTGTATTGTATCACAATCTAGTAGTTACAATTGGAAATTTGGTTCTAGGACATTTGGTTTGAGCGCAACCCTCAAACTTAGTTCAAAAAAGCCATTTAGGCCTTTTCACAGTGAGATCTATTCATTTCAGCCGAGAAATGTAATTTTGATGATAACTCCCAAACCGCTGCGCAGAAAGTAACCAAACTTCACCCAATAGTGTATTGTATTACAATCTAGTAGTTACATTTGGAAATTTGGTTCTAGGACATTTGGTTTGAGCGCAATCATCAAACTTCGTTCAAAAATGCCATTTATGCCTTTTCACAGTGAGATCAATTCATTTCAGCCGAGAAATGCAATTTTGATGATAACTCCTAAACGGCTGCGCAGAAGTGAACTAAACTTCACCCAATAGTGTATTGTATCACAATCTAGTAGTTACAATTGGAAATTTGGTTCTAGGACTTTTGGTTTGAGCGCAATCCTCAAACTTAGTTCAAAAAAGCAATTTACGCCTTCTGACAGCGAGATCTATTCATTTCAGCCGAGAAATGTAATTTTGATGATAACTCCCAAACCGCTGCGCAAAAGTGAACCAAACTTCACCCAATAGTATCACAATCTAGTAGTTACATTTGGAAATTTGGTTCTAGGACATTTGGTTTGAGCGCAATCCTCATACTTAGTTCAAAAAAGCCATTTAGGCCTTTTCACAGTGAGATCTATTCATTTCAGCCGAGAAATGCAATTTTGATGTTAACTCCTAAACCGCTGCGCAGAATTGAACCAAACTTCACCCAATAGTGTATTGTATCACAATCTAGTAGTTACATTTGGAAATTTGGTTCTAGGACATTTGGTTTGAGCGCAATCCTCAAACTTAGTTCAAAAATGCCATTTACGCCTTTTCACAGTGAGATCTATTCATTTCAGCCGAGAAATGCAATTTTGATGATAACTCCTAAACCGCTCCGCAGAAGTGAACCAAACTTCACCCAATAGTGTATTGTATCACAATCTAGTAGTTACATTTGGAAATTTGGTTGTAGGACATTTGGTTTGAGCGCAACCCTCAAACTTAGTTCAAAAAAGCCATTTACGCCTTCTGACAGCGAGATCTATTCATTTCAGCCGAGAAATTAAATTTTGATGATAACTCTCAAACCGCTGCGCAGAAGTGAACCAAACTTCACCCAGTAGTGTATTGTATCAGAATCTTGTAGTTACATTTGGAAATTTGGTTCTAGGACATTTGGTTTGATCGCAATCCTCAAACTTAGTTCAAAAAAGCCATTTAGGCCTTTTCACAGTGAGATCGATTCATTTCAGCCGAGAAATGTAATTTTGATAACTCCCAAACCGCTGCGCAGAAGTGAACCAAACTTCACCCAATAGTGTATTGTATCACAATCTAGTAGTTACAATTGGAAATTTGGTTCTAGGACTTTTGGTTTGAGCGCAATCCTCAAACTTAGTTCAAAAAAGCAATTTAAGCCTTCTGACAGCGAGATCTATTCATTTCAGCCGAGAAATGTAATTTTGATGATAACTCCCAAACCGCTGCGCAAAAGTGAACCAAACTTCACCCAATAGTATCACAATCTAGTAGTTACATTTGGAAATTTGGTTCTAGGACATTTGGTTTGAGCGCAATCCTCATACTTAGTTCAAAAAAGCCATTTAGGCCTTTTCACAGTGAGATCTATTCATTTCAGCCGAGAAATGCAATTTTGATGATAACTCCTAAACCGCTGCGCAGAAGTGAACCAAACATCACCCAATAGTTTATTGTATTACAATCTAGTAGTTACATTTGGAAATTTGGTTCTAGGACATTTGGTTTGAGCGTAATCCTCAAACTTAATTCAAAAATGCCATTTACGCCTTTTCACAGTGAGATCTATTCATTTCAGCCGAGAAATGCAATTTTGATGATAACTCCTAAACGGCTGCGCAGAAGTGAACTAAACTTCACCCAATAGTGTATTGTATTACAATCTAGTAGTTACATTTGGAAATTTGGTTCTAGGACATTTGGTTTGAGCGCAATCCTCAAACTTAGTTCAAAAAAGCCATTTAGGCCTTTTCACAGTGAGATCTATTCATTTCAGCCGAGAAATGCAATTTTGATGATAACTCCTAAACCGCTGCGCAGAAGTGAACCAAACATCACCCAATAGTGTATTGTATTACAATCTAGTAGTTACATTTGGAAATTTGGTTCTAGGACATTTGGTTTGAGCGTAATCCTCAAACTTAATTCAAAAATGCCATTTACGCCTTTTCACAGTGAGATCTATTCATTTCAGCCGAGAAATGCAATTTTGATGATAACTCCTAAACGGCTGCGCAGAAGTGAACTAAACTTCACCCAATAGTGTATTGTATTACAATCTAGTAGTTACATTTGGAAATTTGGTTCTAGGACATTTGGTTTGAGCGCAATCCTCAAACTTAGTTCAAAAAAGCCATTTAGGCCTTTTCACTGTGAGATCTATTCATTTCAGCCGAGAAATACAATTTTTATGATAACTCCTAAACCGCTGCGCAGAAAGTAACCAAACTTCACCCAATAGTGTATTGTATCACAATCTAGTAGTTACATTTGGAAATTTGGTTCTAGGACATTTGGTTTGAGCGCAATCCTCAAACTTAGTTCAAAAAAGCCATTTAAGCCTTTTCACAGTGAGATCGATTCATTTCAGCCGAGAAATGTAATTTTGATAACTCCCAAACCGCTGCGCAGAAGTGAACCAAACTTCACCCAATAGTGTATTGTATCACAATCTAGTAGTTACAATTGGAAATTTGGTTCTAGGACTTTTGGTTTGAGCGCAATCCTCAAACTTAGTTCAAAAAAGCAATTTACGCCTTTTCACTGTGAGATCTATTCATTTCAGCCGAGAAATTCAATTTTGATGATAACTCCTAAACCGCTGCGAAGAAAGTAACCAAACTTCACCCAATAGTGTATTGTATCACAATCTAGTAGTTACATTTGGAAATTTGGTTCTAGGACATTTGGTTTGAGCGCAATCCTCAAACTTAGTTCAAAAAAGCCATTTAGGCCTTTTCACTGTGAGATCTATTCATTTCAGCCGAGAAATGCAATTTTGATGATAACTCCTAAACCGCTGCGCAGAAAGTAACCAAACTTCACCCAATAGTGTATTGCATTACAATCTAGTAGTTACATTTGAAAATTTGGTTCTAGGACATTTGGTTTGAGCGCAATCCTCAAACTTAGTTAAAAAAATCCATTCACGCCTTCTGACAGCGAGATCTATTCATTTCAGCCGAGAAATGTAATTTTGATGATAACTCCCAAACCGCTGCGCAGAAGTGAACCAAACTTCACCCAATAGTGTATTGTATCACAATCTAGTAGTTACATTTGGAAATTTGGTTCTAGGACATTTGGTTTGAGCGCAATCCTCAAACTTAGTTCAAAAAAGCCATTTAGGCCTTTTCACAGTGAGATCTATTCATTTCAGCCGAGAAATGTAATTTTGATGATAACTCCCAAACCGCTGCGCAGAAGTGAACCAAACTTCACCCAATAGTGTATTGTATGACAAACTAGTAGTTACATTTGGAAATGTGGTTCTAGGACATTTGGTTTGAGCGCAATCCTCAAACTTAGTTCAAAAAAGCCATTTAGGCCTTTTCACAGTGAGATCTATTCATTTCAGCCGAGAAATGCAATTTTGATGATAACTCCCAAACCGCTGCGCAGAAATGAACCAAACTTCACCCAATAGTGTATTGTATCACAATCTAGTAGTTACAATTGGAAATTTGGTTCTAGGACTTTTGGTTTGAGCGCAATCCTCAAACTTATTTCAAAAAAGCAATTTACGCCTTCTGACAGCGAGATCTATTCATTTCAGCCGAGAAATGTAATTTTGATGATAACTCCCAAACCGCTGCGCAAAAGTGAACCAAACTTCACCCAATAGTATCACAATCTGGTAGTTACATTTGGAAATTTGGTTCTAGGACATTTGGTTTGAGCGTAATCCTCAAACTTAATTCAAAAATGCCATTTACGCCTTTTGACAGCGAGATCTATTCATTTCAGCCGAGAAATGTAATTTTGATGATAACTCCCAAACCGCTGCGCAGAATTGAACCAAACTTCACCCAATAGTGTATTGTATCATAATCTAGTAGTTACATTTGGAAATTTGGTTCTAGGACATTTGGTTTGAGCGCAATCCTCAAACTTTGTTCAAAAATGCCATTTGCGCCTTCTGACAGCGAGATCTATTCATTTCAGCCGAGAAATGTAATTTTGATGATAACTCCCAAACCGCTGCGCAGAAGTGAACCAAACTTCACCCAGTAGTGTATTGTATCACAATCTAGTAGTTACATTTGGAAATTTGGTTCTAGGACATTTGGTTTGAGCGCAATCCTCAAACTTAGTTAAAAAAAAGCCATTTAGGCCTTTTCACAGTGAGATCGATTCATTTCAGCCGAGAAATGTAATTTTGATAACTCCCAAACCGCTGCGCAGAAGTGAACCAAACTTCACCCAATAGTGTATTGTATCACAATCTAGTAGTTACATTTGGAAATTTGGTTCTAGGACATTTGGTTTGAGCGCAATCCTCAAACTTATTTCAAAAAAGCCTTTTAGGCATTTTCACAGTGAGATCTATTCATTTCAGCCGAGAAATGCAATTTTGATGATAACTCCTAAACGGCTGCGCAGAAGTGAACTAAACTTCACCCAATATTGTATTGTATTACAATCTAGTAGTTACATTTGGAAATTTGGTTCTAGGACATTTGGTTTGAGCGCAATCCTCAAACTTAGTTCAAAAAAGCCATTTAGGCCTTTTCACTGTGAGATCTATTCATTTCAGCCGAGAAATGCAATTTTGATGATAACTCCTAAACGGCTGCGCAGAAGTGAACTAAACTTCACCCAATAGTGTATTGTATTACAATCTAGTAGTTACATTTGGAAATTTGGTTCTAGGACATTTGGTTTGAGCGCAATCCTCAAACTTAGTTCAAAAAAGCCATTTAGGCCTTTTCACTGTGAGATCTTTTCATTTCAGCCGAGAAATTCAATTTTGATGATAACTCCTAAACCGCTGCGCAGAAAGTAACCAAACTTCACCCAATAGTGTATTGTATCACAATCTAGTAGTTACATTTGGAAATTTGGTTCTAGGACATTTGGTTTGAGCGCAATCCTCAAACTTAGTTCAAAAAAGCCATTTAGGCCTTTTCACAGTGAGATCGATTCATTTCAGCCGAGAAATGTAATTTTGATAACTCCCAAACCGCTGCGCAGAAGTGAACCAAACTTCACCCAATAGTGTATTGTATCACAATCTAGTAGTTACAATTGGAAATTTGGTTCTAGGACTTTTGGTTTGAGCGCAATCCTCAAACTTAGTTCAAAAAAGCAATTTACGCCTTTTCACTGTGAGATCTATTCATTTCAGCCGAGAAATTCAATTTTGATGATAACTCCTAAACCGCTGCGAAGAAAGTAACCAAACTTCACCCAATAGTGTATTGTATCACAATCTAGTAGTTACATTTGGAAATTTGGTTCTAGGACATTTGGTTTGAGCGCAATCCTCAAACTTAGTTCAAAAAAGCCATTTAGGCCTTTTCACTGTGAGATCTATTCATTTCAGCCGAGAAATTCAATTTTGATGATAACTCCTAAACCGCTGCGCAGAAAGTAACCAAACTTCACCCAATAGTGTATTGCATTACAATCTAGTAGTAACAGTTGAAAATTTGGTTCTAGGACATTTGGTTTGAGCGCAATCCTCAAACTTAGTTAAAAAAATCCATTCACGCCTTCTGACAGCGAGATCTATTCATTTCAGCCGAGAAATGTAATTTTGATGATAACTCCCAAACCGCTGCGCAGAAGTGAACCAAACTTCACCCAATAGTGTATTGTATCACAATCTAGTAGTTACATTTGGAAATTTGGTTCTAGGACATTTGGTTTGAGCGCAATCCTCAAACTTAGTTCAAAAAAGCCATTTAGGCCTTTTCACAGTGAGATCTATTCATTTCAGCCGAGAAATGTAATTTTGATGATAACTCCCAAACCGCTGCGCAGAAGTGAACCAAACTTCACCCAATAGTGTATTGTATGACAAACTAGTAGTTACATTTGGAAATGTGGTTCTAGGACATTTGGTTTGAGCGCAATCCTCAAACTTAGTTCAAAAAAGCCATTTAGGCCTTTTCACAGTGAGATCTATTCATTTCAGCCGAGAAATGCAATTTTGATGATAACTCCCAAACCGCTGCGCAGAAATGAACCAAACTTCACCCAATAGTGTATTGTATCACAATCTAGTAGTTACAATTGGAAATTTGGTTCTAGGACTTTTGGTTTGAGCGCAATCCTCAAACTTAGTTCAAAAAAGCAATTTACGCCTTCTGACAGCGAGATCTATTCATTTCAGCCGAGAAATGTAATTTTGATGATAACTCCCAAACCGCTGCGCAAAAGTGAACCAAACTTCACCCAATAGTATCACAATCTGGTAGTTACATTTGGAAATTTGGTTCTAGGACATTTGGTTTGAGCGTAATCCTCAAACTTAATTCAAAAATGCCATTTACGCCTTTTGACAGCGAGATCTATTCATTTCAGCCGAGAAATGTAATTTTGATGATAACTCCCAAACCGCTGCGCAGAATTGAACCAAACTTCACCCAATAGTGTATTGTATCATAATCTAGTAGTTACATTTGGAAATTTGGTTCTAGGACATTTGGTTTGAGCGCAATCCTCAAACTTTGTTCAAAAATGCCATTTGCGCCTTCTGACAGCGAGATCTATTCATTTCAGCCGAGAAATGTAATTTTGATGATAACTCCCAAACCGCTGCGCAGAAGTGAACCAAACTTCACCCAGTAGTGTATTGTATCAGAATCTAGTAGTTACATTTGGAAATTTGGTTCTAGGACATTTGGTTTGAGCGCAATCCTCAAACTTAGTTAAAAAAAAGCCATTTAGGCCTTTTCACAGTGAGATCGATTCATTTCAGCCGAGAAATGTAATTTTGATAACTCCCAAACCGCTGCGCAGAAGTGAACCAAACTTCACCCAATAGTGTATTGTATCACAATCTAGTAGTTACATTTGGAAATTTGGTTCTAGGACATTTGGTTTGAGCGCAATCCTCAAACTTATTTCAAAAAAGCCTTTTAGGCATTTTCACAGTGAGATCTATTCATTTCAGCCGAGAAATGCAATTTTGATGATAACTCCTAAACGGCTGCGCAGAAGTGAACTAAACTTCACCCAATATTGTATTGTATTACAATCTAGTAGTTACATTTGGAAATTTGGTTCTAGGACATTTGGTTTGAGCGCAATCCTCAAACTTAGTTCAAAAAAGCCATTTAGGCCTTTTCACTGTGAGATCTATTCATTTCAGCCGAGAAATGCAATTTTGATGATAACTCCTAAACCGCTGCGCAGAAATGAACCAAACTTCACCCAATAGTGTATTGTATTACCATCTAGTAGTTACATTTGGAAATTTGGTTCTAGGACATTTGGTTTGAGCGCAACCCTCAAACTTAGTTCAAAAAAGCCATTTACGCCTTCTGACAGCGAGATCTATTCATTTCAGCCGAGAAATGTAATTTTGATGATAACTCCCAAACCGCTGCACAGAATTGAACCAAACTTCACCCAATAGTGTATTGTATCACAATCTAGTAGTTACATTTGAAAATTTGGTTCTAGGACATTTGGTTTGAGCGCAATCCTCAAACTTAGTTCAAAAAAGCCATTTACGCCTTTTCACAGTGAGATCTATTCATTTCAGCCGAGAAATGCAATTTTGATGATAACTCCTAAACCGCTGCGCAGAAGTGAACCAAACTTCACCCAATAGTGTATTGTATTACAATCTAGTAGTTA
The DNA here is from genome assembly GCF_030265065.1 of Corythoichthys intestinalis. Classification (NCBI taxonomy): domain Eukaryota; kingdom Metazoa; phylum Chordata; class Actinopteri; order Syngnathiformes; family Syngnathidae; genus Corythoichthys; species Corythoichthys intestinalis. Next base: position 38,989,543 of record NC_080414.1, on the reverse strand, counting down.
CATTTGGAAATTTGGTTCTAGGACATTTGGTTTGAGCGCAATCCTCAAACTTAGTTCAAAAAAGCCATTTAGGCCTTTTCACAGTGAGATCTATTCATTTCAGCCGAGAAATGTAATTTTGATGATAACTCCCAAACCGCTGCGCAGAAGTAAACCAAACTTCAACCAGTAGTGTATTGTATCACAATCTAGTAGTTACATTTGGAAATTTGGTTCTAGGACATTTGGTTTGAGCGCAATCCTCAAAATGAGTTCAAAAAAGCCATTCTCACCTTCTCACGAGATCTAATCACTTTGGCAGAGAAATCTAATATTGATCATAACTTCCAAACCGCTGCGCAGAAGTGAACAAAACTTCACCCAATGGTGAATTGCATATTTTATTAATTACATTTGGAAAGTTGGTCCTAGGACATTTGTTTTGTGCGCAAACCTCAAAATGAGTTCAAAAAAGCCATTTCTCACCTTTTGAGCATGAGATCTATTCGCTTTGGTAGCGAAATCTAATATTGATGGAAACTCCTAAACCGCTGTGCAGAAGTGAACCAAACTTCACCCAATGGTGAATTGTGTCATATTCTAGTAATTACATTTGGAAATTTGGTTCTAGGACATTTGGTTTGTGTGCAATGCTCAAAATGAGTTCAAAAAAGCCCTTCTCACCTTTTGAGCACAAGATCTCATCACTTTGGCAGAGAAATCTAATCTTGATGATAACTCCCAAACCGCTGCACAGAATTGAACCAAACTTCACCCAATAGTGTATTGTATCACAATCTAGTAGTTACATTTGAAAATTTGGTTCTAGGACATTTGGTTTGAGCGCAATCCTCAAACTTAGTTCAAAAAAGCCATTTAGGCCTTTTCACAGTGAGATCTATTCATTTCAGCCGAGAAATGCAATTTTGATGATAACTCCGAAACCGCTGCGCAGAAGTGAACCAAACTTCACCCAATAGTGTATTGTATTACAATCTAGTAGTTACATTTGGAAATTTGGTTCTAGGACATTTGGTTTGAGCGCAATCCTCAAACTTAGTTCAAAAAAGCCATTTAGGCCTTTTCACAGTGAGATCTATTCATTTCAGCCGAGAAATGTAATTTTGATGATAACTCCCAAACCGCTGCGCAGAAGTAAACCAAACTTCAACCAGTAGTGTATTGTATCACAATCTAGTCGTTACATTTGGAAATTTGGTTCTAGGATATTTGGTTTGAGCGCAATCCTCAAAATGAGTTCAAAAAAGCCATTCTCACCTTCTCACGAGATCTAATCACTTTGGCAGAGAAATCTAATATTGATCATAACTTCCAAACCGCTGCGCAGAAGTGAACAAAACTTCACCCAATGGTGAATTGCATATTTTATTAATTACATTTGGAAATTTGGTCCTAGGACATTTGGTTTGTGCGCAAACCTCAAAATGAGTTCAAAAAAGCCATTTCTCACCTTTTGAGCACGAGATCTATTCGCTTTGGTAGCGAAATCTAATATTGATGGAAACTCCTAAACCACTGTGCAGAAGTGAACCAAACTTCACCCAATGGTGAATTGTGTCATATTCTAGTAATTACATTTGGAAATTTGGTTCTAGGACATTTGGTTTGAGCGCAATCCTCAAACTTAGTTCAAAAAAGCCATTTAGGCCTTTTCACAGTGAGATCTATTCATTTCAGCCGAGAAATGTAATTTTGATGACAACTCCCAAACCGCTGCACAGAACTGAACCAAACTTCACCCAACAGTGTATTGTATCACAATCTAGTAGTTACATTTGAAAATTTGGTTCTAGGACATTTGGTTTGAGCGCAATCCTCAAACTTAGTTCAAAAATGCCATTTACGCCTTTTCACAGCGAGATCTATTCATTTCAGCCGAGAAATGTAATTTTGATGATAACTCCCAAACCGCTGCGCAAAAGTGAACCAAACTTCACCCAATAGTATCACAATCTAGTAGTTACATTTGGAAATTTGGTTCTAGGACATTTGGTTTGAGCGCAATCCTCAAACTTAGTTCAAAAAAGCCATTTAGGCCTTTTCACAGTGAGATCTATTCATTTCAGCCGAGAAATGTAATTTTGATGATAACTCCCAAACCGCTGCGCAGAAGTAAACCAAACTTCAACCAGTAGTGTATTGTATCACAATCTAGTAGTTACATTTGGAAATTTGGTTCTAGGACATTTGGTTTGAGCGCAATCCTCAAAATGAGTTCAAAAAAGCCATTCTCACCTTCTCACGAGATCTAATCACTTTGGCAGAGAAATCTAATATTGATCATAACTTCCAAACCGCTGCGCAGAAGTGAACAAAACTTCACCCAATGGTGAATTGCATATTTTATTAATTACATTTGGAAAGTTGGTCCTAGGACATTTGTTTTGTGCGCAAACCTCAAAATGAGTTCAAAAAAGCCATTTCTCACCTTTTGAGCACGAGATCTATTCGCTTTGGTAGCGAAATCTAATATTGATGGAAACTCCTAAACCGCTGTGCAGAAGTGAACCAAACTTCACCCAATGGTGAATTGTGTCATATTCTAGTAATTACATTTGGAAATTTGGTTCTAGGACATTTGGTTTGAGCGCAATCCTCAAACTTAGTTCAAAAAAGCCATTTAGGCCTTTTCACTGTGAGATCTATTCATTTCAGCCGAGAAATTCAATTTTGATGATAACTCCTAAACCGCTGCGCAGAAAGTAACCAAACTTCACCCAATAGTGTATTGCATTACAATCTAGTAGTTACATTTGAAAATTTGGTTCTAGGACATTTGGTTTGAGCGCAATCCTCAAACTTAGTTAAAAAAATCCATTCACGCCTTCTGACAGCGAGATCTATTCATTTCAGCCGAGAAATGTAATTTTGATGATAACTCCCAAACCGCTGCGCAGAAGTGAACCAAACTTCACCCAATAGTGTATTGTATCACAATCTAGTAGTTACATTTGGAAATTTGGTTCTAGGACATTTGGTTTGAGCGCAATCCTCAAACTTAGTTCAAAAAAGCCATTTAGGCCTTTTCACAGTGAGATCTATTCATTTCAGCCGAGAAATGTAATTTTGATGATAACTCCCAAACCGCTGCGCAGAAGTGAACCAAACTTCACCCAATAGTGTATTGTATGACAAACTAGTAGTTACATTTGGAAATGTGGTTCTAGGACATTTGGTTTGAGCGCAATCCTCAAACTTAGTTCAAAAAAGCCATTTAGGCCTTTTCACAGTGAGATCTATTCATTTCAGCCGAGAAATGCAATTTTGATGATAACTCCCAAACCGCTGCGCAGAAATGAACCAAACTTCACCCAATAGTGTATTGTATCACAATCTAGTAGTTACAATTGGAAATTTGGTTCTAGGACTTTTGGTTTGAGCGCAATCCTCAAACTTAGTTCAAAAAAGCAATTTACGCCTTCTGACAGCGAGATCTATTCATTTCAGCCGAGAAATGTAATTTTGATGATAACTCCCAAACCGCTGCGCAAAAGTGAACCAAACTTCACCCAATAGTATCACAATCTGGTAGTTACATTTGGAAATTTGGTTCTAGGACATTTGGTTTGAGCGTAATCCTCAAACTTAATTCAAAAATGCCATTTACGCCTTTTGACAGCGAGATCTATTCATTTCAGCCGAGAAATGTAATTTTGATGATAACTCCCAAACCGCTGCGCAGAATTGAACCAAACTTCACCCAATAGTGTATTGTATCATAATCTAGTAGTTACATTTGGAAATTTGGTTCTAGGACATTTGGTTTGAGCGCAATCCTCAAACTTTGTTCAAAAATGCCATTTGCGCCTTCTGACAGCGAGATCTATTCATTTCAGCCGAGAAATGTAATTTTGATGATAACTCCCAAACCGCTGCGCAGAAGTGAACCAAACTTCACCCAGTAGTGTATTGTATCAGAATCTAGTAGTTACATTTGGAAATTTGGTTCTAGGACATTTGGTTTGAGCGCAATCCTCAAACTTAGTTAAAAAAAAGCCATTTAGGCCTTTTCACAGTGAGATCGATTCATTTCAGCCGAGAAATGTAATTTTGATAACTCCCAAACCTCTGCGCAGAAGTGAACCAAACTTCACCCAATATTGTATTGTATCACAATCTAGTAGTTACATTTGGAAATTTGGTTCTAGGACATTTGGTTTGAGCGCAATCCTCAAACTTATTTCAAAAAAGCCTTTTAGGCATTTTCACAGTGAGATCTATTCATTTCAGCCGAGAAATGCAATTTTGATGATAACTCCTAAACGGCTGCGCAGAAGTGAACTAAACTTCACCCAATATTGTATTGTATTACAATCTAGTAGTTACATTTGGAAATTTGGTTCTAGGACATTTGGTTTGAGCGCAATCCTCAAACTTAGTTCAAAAAAGCCATTTAGGCCTTTTCACTGTGAGATCTATTCATTTCAGCCGAGAAATGCAATTTTGATGATAACTCCTAAACCGCTGCGCAGAAATGAACCAAACTTCACCCAATAGTGTATTGTATTACCATCTAGTAGTTACATTTGGAAATTTGGTTCTAGGACATTTGGTTTGAGCGCAACCCTCAAACTTAGTTCAAAAAAGCCATTTACGCCTTCTGACAGCGAGATCTATTCATTTCAGCCGAGAAATGTAATTTTGATGATAACTCCCAAACCGCTGCACAGAATTGAACCAAACTTCACCCAATAGTGTATTGTATCACAATCTAGTAGTTACATTTGAAAATTTGGTTCTAGGACATTTGGTTTGAGCGCAATCCTCAAACTTAGTTCAAAAAAGCCATTTACGCCTTTTCACAGTGAGATCTATTCATTTCAGCCGAGAAATGCAATTTTGATGATAACTCCTAAACCGCTGCGCAGAAGTGAACCAAACTTCACCCAATAGTGTATTGTATTACAATCTAGTAGTTACATTTGGAAATTTGGTTCTAGGACATTTGGTTTGAGCGCAATCCTCAAACTTAGTTCAAAAAAGCCATTTAGGCCTTTTCACAGTGAGATCTATTCATTTCAGCCGAGAAATGTAATTTTGATGATAACTCCCAAACCGCTGCGCAGAAGTAAACCAAACTTCAACCAGTAGTGTATTGTATCACAATCTAGTAGTTACATTTGGAAATTTGGTTCTAGGACATTTGGTTTGAGCGCAATCCTCAAAATGAGTTCAAAAAAGCCATTCTCACCTTCTCACGAGATCTAATCACTTTGGCAGAGAAATCTAATATTGATCATAACTTCCAAACCGCTGCGCAGAAGTGAACAAAACTTCACCCAATGGTGAATTGCATATTTTATTAATTACATTTGGAAAGTTGGTCCTAGGACATTTGTTTTGTGCGCAAACCTCAAAATGAGTTCAAAAAAGCCATTTCTCACCTTTTGAGCATGAGATCTATTCGCTTTGGTAGCGAAATCTAATATTGATGGAAACTCCTAAACCGCTGTGCAGAAGTGAACCAAACTTCACCGAATGGTGAATTGTGTCATATTCTAGTAATTACATTTGGAAATTTGGTTCTAGGACATTTGGTTTGTGTGCAATGCTCAAAATGAGTTCAAAAAAGCCCTTCTCACCTTTTGAGCACAAGATCTCATCACTTTGGCAGAGAAATCTAATCTTGATGATAACTCCCAAACCGCTGCACAGAATTGAACCAAACTTCACCCAATAGTGTATTGTATCACAATCTAGTAGTTACATTTGAAAATTTGGTTCTAGGACATTTGGTTTCAGCGCAATCCTCAAACTTAGTTCAAAAAAGCCATTTAGGCCTTTTCACAGTGAGATCTATTCATTTCAGCCGAGAAATGCAATTTTGATGATAACTCCGAAACCGCTGCGCAGAAGTGAACCAAACTTCACCCAATAGTGTATTGTATTACAATCTAGTAGTTACATTTGGAAATTTGGTTCTAGGACATTTGGTTTGAGCGCAATCCTCAAACTTAGTTCAAAAAAGCCATTTAGGCCTTTTCACAGTGAGATCTATTCATTTCAGCCGAGAAATGTAATTTTGATGATAACTCCCAAACCGCTGCGCAGAAGTAAACCAAACTTCAACCAGTAGTGTATTGTATCACAATCTAGTCGTTACATTTGGAAATTTGGTTCTAGGATATTTGGTTTGAGCGCAATCCTCAAAATGAGTTCAAAAAAGCCATTCTCACCTTCTCACGAGATCTAATCACTTTGGCAGAGAAATCTAATATTGATCATAACTTCCAAACCGCTGCGCAGAAGTGAACAAAACTTCACCCAATGGTGAATTGCATATTTTATTAATTACATTTGGAAATTTGGTCCTAGGACATTTGGTTTGTGCGCAAACCTCAAAATGAGTTCAAAAAAGCCATTTCTCACCTTTTGAGCACGAGATCTATTCGCTTTGGTAGCGAAATCTAATATTGATGGAAACTCCTAAACCACTGTGCAGAAGTGAACCAAACTTCACCCAATGGTGAATTGTGTCATATACTAGTAATTACATTTGGAAATTTGGTTCTAGGACATTTGGTTTGAGCGCAATCCTCAAACTTAGTTCAAAAAAGCCATTTAGGCCTTTTCACAGTGAGATCTATTCATTTCAGCCGAGAAATGTAATTTTGATGACAACTCCCAAACCGCTGCACAGAACTGAACCAAACTTCACCCAACAGTGTATTGTATCACAATCTAGTAGTTACATTTGAAAATTTGGTTCTAGGACATTTGGTTTGAGCGCAATCCTCAAACTTAGTTCAAAAATGCCATTTACGCCTTTTCACAGCGAGATCTATTCATTTCAGCCGAGAAATGTAATTTTGATGATAACTCCCAAACCGCTGCGCAAAAGTGAACCAAACTTCACCCAATAGTATCACAATCTAGTAGTTACATTTGGAAATTTGGTTCTAGGACATTTGGTTTGAGCGCAATCCTCAAACTTAGTTCAAAAAAGCCATTTAGGCCTTTTCACAGTGAGATCTATTCATTTCAGCCGAGAAATGTAATTTTGATGATAACTCCCAAACCGCTGCGCAGAAGTAAACCAAACTTCAACCAGTAGTGTATTGTATCACAATCTAGTAGTTACATTTGGAAATTTGGTTCTAGGACATTTGGTTTGAGCGCAATCCTCAAAATGAGTTCAAAAAGCCATTCTCACCTTCTCACGAGATCTAATCACTTTGGCAGAGAAATCTAATATTGATCATAACTTCCAAACCGCTGCGCAGAAGTGAACAAAACTTCACCCAATGGTGAATTGCATATTTTATTAATTACATTTGGAAAGTTGGTCCTAGGACATTTGTTTTGTGCGCAAACCTCAAAATGAGTTCAAAAAAGCCATTTCTCACCTTTTGAGCACGAGATCTATTCGCTTTGGTAGCGAAATCTAATATTGATGGAAACTCCTAAACCGCTGTGCAGAAGTGAACCAAACTTCACCCAATGGTGAATTGTGTCATATTCTAGTAATTACATTTGGAAATTTGGTTCTAGGACATTTGGTTTGTGTGCAATGCTCAAAATGAGTTCAAAAAAGCCCTTCTCACCTTTTGAGCACAAGATCTCATCACTTTGGCAGAGAAATCTAATATTGATGATAACTTCCAAACCACTGCGCAGAAGTGAACCAAACTTCATCCAATGGTAAATTGTGTCATATACTAGTAATTACATTTGGAAATTTTGTGCTAGGACATTTGGTTTGTGCGCAATCCTCAAAATGAGTTCAAAAAAGCCATTCTCACCTTTTGAGCGCGAGATCTAATCACTTTGGCAGAGAAATCTAATCTTGATAACTTCCAAACGGCTGCGCAGAAGTGAACCAAACTTCATCCAATTGTGAAGTGCATCATATTTTATTAATTACATTTAGAAATTTGGTTCTAGGACATTTGGTTTGTGCGCAATCCTCAACATGAGTTCAAAAAAGCCATTCTCACCTTTGGAGCGCGAGATCAATGCACTTTGGTAGAGAAATGTAATATTGATGTTAACTACCAAACCGCTGCGCAGAAGTGAGCCAAACCACCCAATTATGAATTGTGTCATATTCTCGTAATTACATTTGGAAATTTGGTTCTAGGACATTTGGTTTGCGCGCAATCCTCAAAATGAGTTCAAAAAAGCCATTCTCACCTTCTCACGAGATCTAATCACTTTGGCATAGAAATCTAATATTGATCATAACTTCCAAACCGCTGCGCAGAAGTGAACAAAACTTCACCCAATGGTGAATTGCATATTTTATTAATTACATTTGGAAATTTGGTTCTAGGACATTTGGTTTGTGCACAATCCTCAAAATGTGTCACACTGTGGTGAGGTTTGTCGCGTCATGGTTACTTCCTGCTTTATTTTGAAATTCTGTTCCTCCTTGTTTCAGAGCACTTGCCCTTCCTCATGTGCTCCCTAATCACCAATTGTTTCCACCTATTCCCCATTACCTTCTGTGTGTATATATAGAGTCAGTCTCCCCTTTGTTTTGTGCAAGTGTCTTCGTCCGCTGACGTGTCACCCCAGCCTGCTAAAGTCCACAGCCTAAGTCACCACAAGAATCAAGTCCTGAAGAATTTAGTCAGGCTTTTGAGTTTGTTTGCTATTTTGTTTTTTGATGGTAATTTTGCCTTCCTTGATGAAGTGAATTTTTGCTGAAGAACCTGCCTTGTTTGTTTTCACCTTAATAGAGACTGTTAAATAAATCATTTTTGTTAACAATGATAACTCTGCATTTGGGTCCTCCTTTGAGTCCAGTTCTGACAAAATGAGTTCAAAAAAATCCATTCTCACCTTTGGAGCGCGAGATCAATGCACTTTGGTAGAGAAATGTAATATTGATGTTAACTCCCAAACCGCTGCGCAGAAGTGAGCCAAACCACCCAATTATGAATTGTGTCATATTCTAGTAATTACATTTGGAAATTTGGTTCTAGGACATTTGGTTTGAGCGCAATCCTCAAAATGAGTTCAAAAAACCCAATCTCACCTTTTAAGCGCGAGATCTATTCGCTTTGGCAGCGAAATCTAATATTGATGGAAACTCCTAAACCGCTGCGCAGAAGTGAACCAAACTTCACCCAATGGTGAACTGTCATATTCTAGTAATTACATTTGGAAATTTGGTTCTAGGACATTTGGTTTGTGCACATTCCTCAAAATGAGTTTAAAAAAGCCATTCTCACCTGTTGAGCGTGAGATCAATGCACTTTGGTAGAGAAATGTAATATTGATGATAACTCCCAAACCTCTGCGCAAAAGTGAAGCAAACTTCTCCCAATGGTGAATTGGATCATATTCTAGTAATTACATTTGGAAATTTGGTTCTAGGACATTTGGTTTGTGCGCAATCCTCAAAATGAGTTCAAAAAAGCCATTCTCACCTTCTCACGAGATCTAATCACTTTGGCAGAGAAATCTAATATTGATCATAACTTCCAAACCGCTGCACAGAAGTGAACAAAACTTCACCCAATGGTGAATTGCATATTTTATTAATTACATTTGGAAATTTGGTCCTAGGACATTTGGTTTCTGCGCAAACCTCAAAATGAGTTCAAAAAAGCCATTTCTCACCTTTTGAGCACAAGATCTCATCACTTTGGCAGAGAAATCTAATATTGATGATAACTTCCAAACCGCTGCGCAGAAGTGAACCAAACTTCATCCAATGGTAAATTGTGTCATATACTAGTAATTACATTTGGAAATTTGGTTCTAGGACATTTGGTTTGTGCGCAATCCTCAAAATGAGCTCAAAAAAGCCATTCTCACCTTTTGAGCACAAGATCTCATCACTTTGGCAGAGAAATCTAATATTGATAACTTCCAAACCGCTGCGCAGAAGTGAACCAAACTTCATCCAATGGTGAATTGTGTCATATTCTAGTAATTACATTTGGAAATTTGGTGCTAGGACATTTGGTTTGTGCACAATTTTCAAAATGAGTTCAAAAAAGCCATTCTCACCTTTTGAGCGCGAGATCTACACTGTAAAAAATTTCAGCGTGAAATAACGGTAAAGAGCTGACAGCAGGGTTGCCATTTACATACTGTTCTTCTACAGTCTTGGTAATGTAGAAATGTTTCATAGTAATAGTCCGTAATCCAGAAAAACTGTTGATTCCTGTATTTGTAGAAAAAACAATAAAAGTCCGTCAGCAGGATTGCTATGAACAGACTGTTATTTTCCAGTCTTGGTAATGTAAAAATATTTAGTCTGTAATCCAGGAAAAACTGTAAATTCCTGTATCACCAGAATTCACAGTAAAGAGCAGGCAACTGAGGAGCTGCAGTATGCTGCATTTTTAACGATATACTGTATTTTAACAGTATTATTTGGGAAAATGACTTTACAGTCCACGAATGCATATATTTCCGTCTAGTACAGAAAGAAATGCGGATGTCAGGTTTGAAACAGGTTTTATTTCATCGTGTTGGCAGGCAGTGAAAACTGACAGAAACTAGAGAGATGGTGCAGTCAGGTCGTGTAGGTCAGGCGGGAGATCTGGTGTAATCTGGTCAAGCGGGACAGGCTGGGTCAGAAGTGGTGATCGGTCCAGGACAAACGACGAGCAGGAGTGTGCTGAATCGTTGACGAACTGATACGGACTTTGGGAGGCCGTGCCTTTCTTTTTCCTTTTATTTGAGCAATGTGGAAACCTTTCTCCATTATGTGAAAACCTTCAATAAACAATACAAAAAGAAAATGTCAACAGTTGCATTTGACTAAACAATTCAACATTAACATTGAATCTCTTGCACTTAAACTACAACTATTTTAGAACAGTCAATTAACGCTTTAAATTGCACACAGTCAATAACTAATTTCAAATTACAGTGTTTAAATCTCTCATTTTTAAATATTTAAACTTTTATACCATAAAAGGACAAATTCATTAAATTACATTGTTTTAATTAACACAAAAGTGAAGGCTACAATACATCAAATGCCACTGTCATTATTAAACCAGTGTCTCAAATCCCAAATTACCCCTAAAATATATACTACAATTGTCCAAACATTTCCACCGGTGAGTCAAGCCATGTGATAATGGCTGCTGCTAGTAATGGGTCCAGTGATACTAATGCGCCGGCGCGTGCGCCGGGCTCATGGAGCAACCCCTGCGTCGGTGCGCGTATCGCTACACGAAAATCACGTGACCAATGCATGAACTCATTGAACTGTGTCGACACAGTCATGACGCGGCAAACTGGTTCAAAAGGAAGCACTTCTGTCTGTCAACGCGATGGAGCTGCTGGAACAATCCACATCTCACGGTTACTTCCTCGTTGTCTCCATGCTGTGGAAATGGACGTAGACAGGGAAAACGTATTTGTCATCTTCCATTCAAAATACAATTAATTTTAAGGTAAATCTAAATTTATTAGTGTGACAGGTGCGTGCGGGTCCGTCGTTTGCGGTGCCTTGCCTTCAAGAACACGTGTTGTCATTTGACCTGCTAGCTTAGTGGTCAGAGCAAACGCCATTTGTCCCCGACGCGACATGCGCGCGGGTTCGGGTCCTGGTCAGAACGTGTTGAACGGATCGAGGCGCGGTTCCAAAACTTTCGATTTGACTATTAAAGGTTTTTGGTTTTTTTTTTGCAGGTGAAATGTCGCATTTGTACTTTGTATATGACTAACCTGTCATATACAAACAGTTGCCACCTCCTCAATGCTGAAGCATTATTGGGCCAAGCATGAGAATGAAGTTTCTGATAATCCCAAAATAAACACAGGTATAGAGCCATTCCTTTACTTTCCCACAGTCACTTTTTAGGCAATTTATTAGAAATCTGTAATTAAGCTATAATTTATTTTTTGTCCACTTCAACTTCTTTCTGATGGGCTATGGTAGCACTTAGATGACGAAGTGGGGAGTCAAGGAGGCAATGCAACTGTAGATGAAATCGCAAAAGTGCAACGACGCATGGCTGAGCCGAACATGGCACGCAGTGCCGATTTTCTTCAATACTGGAGGAGCCAATGGACATCTTATCCAAACCTCTTTCAACTGGAAATTCTTGTGCATGCTGGCATCGTTGGTTCCATGCAAGTGTGTTGTCCACAGCAGGCTTGTTTAATTTAAAAAAAAAAAAAAAAAAAAAAAAAAGGTGACCAACTAAATTTTTAACATTAAAAACAAAAACTATGTTTTTGAATAAAATTTTATCAGAACAAAAAGTCCACAGGCATTCCTTATTCACACATTCATTATTACTTACATTTTTGCATTATGATATACTGGACTGTCTCAGAAAATTAGAATACACAATATTCTAATTTCCTGAGACAGTCAGGAAATTAGAATATTGTGTATTCTAATTTCCTGAGACAGTCCTGTATATATACACAGGACTGTCTCAAAAAATTAGAATATTGTGTATTCTAATTTCCTGAGACAGTCCAGTATGTTCACATAATTTAAAGATATGGAATAATGCAATATGAATGCAAAGACTTAAATGATTGGATTTTACATGCTGTCATCAATTCCGTGTCAGTCTGTCAAGTGGGTTGCCTGTAGGGATTTTTTAATGTCCAGCAGGTGTCAGTATTCAATGACACAGTATTTACACTGTGTCAACACAGTGTGTCACTGTGTCGAAACGCTTCATGAGGTCTCACGGACCCATCACTAGCTGCTGCTGGCACATTTCATCTTTTAATTCTGCTGCTTACCGGCTGCCTCTCTGGTTATCTTTTGCCAACGTCTCCAGCTGCACAGGACTGCAAGTTACAGTAGCCAAACCAGGGTGCCATTTTCCTTTCCTGCTTTTATAGCTCTGGATTGCTTATGGGTATATTGGCCAATCTCTTCCACCTGTGCATCGTTTCCATAGTGCTTGCATGCCGGTGATTTTCCAGTTCACGCCCTGGTTGTCTGCTCAATGCTTTTTTGTTGATGTATCAGGGTTTGACTTTCCAATGGTTGAAAAACAATTGTCCATGTTGTTCTTCAATATGAAGAAGTAAGAGTTTGTAAAAAAAAAAAAATTGAAGCAAAAAAGCACCTGTCTAATTTACTCCAAATGTAAACATTGGTCACATGTGTGACGTGGGGACAAAGTCTGTCGCAGCCAGTGACGTTTCCACAGTAATTCACCACCATAACACTAGATTGGTGTGGCTTTGTCTTTGTATGGTTTTGGGGGACTCTTGTCGAATTCCTTTAATTTTCCACCGGTCATTGACAGCAATGGCAATGGAGATGGAACGTGTGCATTTGCAGCTGCAGCTAATTAATATTAAACAACAAATGTTGTCAATACAAATATTGAAGCATAGGCGACACAGAAGTCGTTTGCGAATGTTTGAAAATGGTGTCATTGTTGTGCTGAACCGGAAACAATGTTCTGAGCGGACCAATCACAGTCCTTCGATGTTCGCGTCACGCGCGTTGATGTGATGTGTAGTCAGGACTTTTTAGAGGTGCGCATCAGGCTATGGCGTAGGGTCGTAATCGGGTCTGTGTTAATGGCGTAGGTCTGCCGTCACCGCTACGCAGAAGCATAAATCAGCCTTCAGGGTGATGGAATGCTAATATATTTGGAGAAGGGCCAGTTTAGATCAGAGTGGGGATACAACAAGAAACATGAGTACAATAGAATGGAGGCGACGTCAAATAATATAATAATATAGCGTATAGGCCAAGCAAACATCCAGTCTGGTGTTTGTGTCGATGTGATTGTGTTGTAGTCTGAGGCTCAACACCCATACATCATCCGGTACAGCTAACGCTAATGCATTTAGCTAACATTTGCAACATCAAAATTTAAAACTACCAACAATCAAAACATAAACATAATACATTTATTAAATAAATATTAATTTAAATAGAGAAATAATTAAAAATAAATTTTATCGTATTGTAACTCCACTGTTGGATACATATGAGACACTTTTATTTATTCCCTCAAAAAATTCTCTCAGCTGCATCTTTTGCAAAACAATAGAAAACTGCCCTCTACTGGCACTCCAGAGGAATTAACATCAATATTATATATCGCTATCCAGCATCCTCAGAACTTTAGTTTAATATAAAACATTTTAGGTAATATGAGTAAGACTTAATTAACTTACCGTTTATAAATTGATACACATAAATCCCAATATAAATTGAACAACAAGCAATGACGAGCAGCAAATTTCATCTAAAGTCATCCTCCAAAATCCAAATTATGGGTAATTAGGTCCTCCAGGATTTGATGGCAAATTATTTGCGGTGTCTAGTTATTTTAATTTAAATTGGCAAAAAACATAGTCTATATTGCCACAATGCTCCAAATTTCCAGTCAAAACTCAGTTTCCCAAAAATACGGTAGTGTCATGTAATTAAAACATTAACATAACGGTTACAGCATTTGTCTTGTTGCTTTAATGTTGGTAACCCACAATGCATTGCAAACTACCCACAATGCATTGCTAACTACAGTAATAAACTGTTTAACATAAAAACGGTATTTTAGTGTTCAAAATTGGCCGTAAATTTACAGCAATGTTTTATAGTGTATGCACTTTGGCAGAGAAATGTAATCTTGATAATAACTCCCAAACCGCTGCGCAGAAGTGAACCAAACTTCCCCCAATGGTGAATTGTGTCATATTCTAGTAATTACATTTGGAAATGTTGTTCTAGGATATTTGGTTTGTGTGCAATCCTCAAAATGTGTCACACCGTGGTGAGGTTTATTTTGAAATTCTTTTCCTCCTTGTTTCAGAGCACTTGCCCTTCCTCACGTGCTCCCTAATCACCAATTGTTTCCACCTGTTCCCCATTACCTTCTGTGTGTATATATATAGTCAGTCTCCCCTTTGTTTTGTGCCAGAGTGCCTTCGTCTGCTGACGTGTCACCCCAGCCTGCTAAAGTTCACAGCCAAAGTCACCACGAGAATCAAGTCCTGAAGAATTTAGTAAGGCTTTTGAGTTTGTTTGCTATTTTGTTTTTTGATGGTAATTTTGCCTTCCTTGTGAAGGGAATTTTTGTTGGAGAACCTGCTTTCTGATTGTGAAAATTTTGGAAGCATTTCTGAGTGTTTGCTACTTTGTGTTTTTTATAACGTTTTTGCCTTCCTTGATGAAGTGAATTTTTGCTGAAGAACCTGTCTTGTTTGTTTTCACCTTAAGAGAGACTGTTAAATTAAATCATTTTTGTTAACAACGATAACTCTGCATTTGGGTCCTCCTTTGAGTCCAGTTCTGACAAAATGAGTTCAAAAAATCTATTCTCACCTTTTGAGCGCGAGATCTATGCACTTTGGCAGAGAAATCTAATTTTGATGATAACTCCCAAACCGCTGCGCAATATTCACCCAATGGTGAATTTTGTCATATTCTAGTAATTACATTTGGAAATTTGGTTCTAGGACATTTGGTTTGTGCGCAATCCTCAAAATGAGTTCAAAAAAGCCATTCTCACCTTTTTGAGCGTGAGATCTATGCAGAGAAATGTGATATTGATTATTGGTTCACTTCTGCGCAGCGGTTTGGGAGTTATCATCAATATTACATTTCTCTGACAAAGTGCATTGATCTCGCGCTCTAAAGGTGAGAATGGCTTTTTTGAACTCATTTTGAGGGTTGCGCACAAACCAAATGTCCAAGAACCAAATTTCCAAATGGAACTACTAGATTGTGATACAATACAGTATTGGGTGAAGTTTGGTTCACTTCTGCGCAGCGGTTTGGGAGTTAACATCAAAATTACATTTCTCGGCCGAATTGCGTAGATCTCACTGTCAAAAGGCTTAAATGACTTTTTTGAACTAAGTTTGAGGATTGCGCTCAAACCAAATGTCCTAGAAACACATTTCCAAATGTAATTACTAGAATATGACACAAGTCACCATTGGGTGAATATTGCGCGGCGGTTTGGGAGTTATCAATATTACATTTCTCTTCCAAAGTGCACTGATCTCACACTCAAAATTTGAGTATTGCTTTTTTGAACTCATTTTGAGGATTGCGCACAAACCAAATGTCCTACAACCAAATTTTCAAATGTAATTACTAGAATATGACACGATTCACCATTGGGTGAAATTTGGTTCACTTCTGCGCGGCAGTTTGGGAGTTATCATCAATATTACATTTCTCGGCCAAAGTGCATAGATCTCAGGCTCAAAAGGCGATATTGGCCGTTTGAACTCATTTTTAGGATTGTGCACAAACCAAATGTCCTTGAACCAAATTTCCAAATGTAATTACTAGAATATGACACAATTCACCATTGGGTGAAGTTTGGTTCATTTGTGCACAGCGGTTTGGGAGTTTTTTTTTTTTTCCTAGTGTGCAAAGCACTCATACAAATCGTGTCAATGCCTTATTTTCTAGTTGTTCATGAATACAATTCAAATCTAATGTCTAAGCACAATTTACAGTTTGAATGGGAGTTTGTAACTTTAAGCTGTTTGTCAAGTTTTTGAGGTATTTTCGCTTTACTTCCTTACGTCTGCCTACCACTTCCGTTTCCAATTTTTTTACCATTGACTTCAATGGCGCTGGAGTGAAAGCCTGAAAAACCATGATTGGGAAATTCTTCTGCATTCTTCTGCCATCTCGACATGGGAAGACAACATAGAGAAGTGACCGAGGGTGACCACAAGTCAAATATGATCGTATTTTATTGACTCTACGGCAATGGATGGATACTCCCATCAGGAAGCTCCAAGGCATTCCATTACCTCCGCAGCCACAAAGTTGGCTGTGTCCTCAAACACTAACACGGGAATTTTGTCTTCACGAAGGTGGATGTAGAATCAAGCCAGTGACTCAATGCTCCACACCACAATCCATTGCGGTCAAGCCAGTCTAACAGCGTAGGGAGAAGTCCAAACTGCAGGTTGTACCGCGGGTCCCCGGCATTCGTGTAATCATGGTGCCGCTGTCTCGTGGAAAGTATGTGCTCCAAAGACACGAAACTTAAAATCTGGCGCATGAAACGATTTGTTGCCTTTGCTATTGATATATCGATGATGATTGTAATTATTAGCTGTAATATTATTTACAAAAACTACTGTTGCTCACCTTTTGCAAACGAGTATGTGTTGGATGGCTCTCCCAAAAGCAAGTGTTCCAAGTTTTTTGTTTGTTTACAGGTGGAAAACGCTGTTAGGCAATTTAAATTGATGTGCCGCACAGCAACACTTAGTGTACGTTGATGGACTTATACCGAGCTTACTGTATGTTGTCCAACCCGGGGGAGGGGGCTGGAGGCGTTTGCTTGCCTCGAAGAGGACCGTCAGCTCGATCCAGAGATGCAACAATTTTAAGATATGCTATTGGAGCTGGAATCACCAAAGACGGCGGGATGAAGTCCATCTGGATGCCGCCGAGGGTCTCGTAATGTCGATTGAAAGTTTGGATCCCTTAAGCTCTGCTGTCTGATAAATCATTCCTCGTATGCTCAACCTTTGTTAATATTTTTCATCATTTTATAAATTGTGATTTATTGACGTGTTTTGCACGTGCACCAATCTTTTTAAATAAAACACGAAACGGAATCATGTTGTCCAAAACTTTTATTGCGATCATTGTATGCAATAAAAACGAATGACATACAATTTTTGTTTATATGATATGCACATACCTTGAAGTATTTCCTTGTATCGACAAAATCCGTGTCAGTCCTTCTACATTTGGCAAATGTAATATAATTTGTAATTTCACCACATTTTGGGCGGGGGCCTTGGCGGTCCGACCCCCGGCTACAGAAGCTAACTCTTGGGACATGGAATGTCACCTCTCTGGCGGGGAAGAAGCCCGAGCTAGTGTGTGAGGCAGAGAAGTTCCAACTAGATATAGTTGGACTCTCCTCCACACACTGTATGGGTTCTGGGTTAGACCTGGAGGGGCGTGATTGGGAGGAACGCCCCCCTCGATCAGAACCCGAGCGGTGTTCTGTTGGACTTCTGTGCTCGTCATGGATTGTCCATAACAAACACCATGTTCAAACATAAGGTTGTCCATATGTGCACTTGGCACCAGGACACCCTAGGCCGCAGTTCGATGATCGACTTTGTAATCGTGTTATCGGACTTGCGGCCGCATGTTTTGGACACCCGGGTGAAGAGAGGGGCGGAGCTGTCAACTGATCACCACCTGGTGGTGTGTTGGCTCCGATGGCGGGGTCAGACCTGACAGGCCTAAACGTATTGTGAGGGTCTGCTGGGAACGTCTGGCAGAATCCCCTGTCAGAAAGAGCTTCAACACCCACCTCCGGCAGAACTTCTCCCTTGTTCCGAGGGAGGTGGGGGACATTGAGTCCGAGTGGACCATGTTCCGCACCTCCATTGTTGAGGCGGCCGATCGGAGCTGTGGCGGCAATCCTCAAACCCGCTGGTGGACACCAGCGGTAAGGGATGCCGTCAAGCTGAAGAAGGAGGCCTACCTGGCCTTTTTGGCCTGTGGGACTCTGGAGGCAGGTGACAGGTACCGGCTGGCCAAGCGGACTACAGCCACGGCGGTCGCCGAGGCAAAAACTCAGACATGGGAGGAGTTTGGCGAGGCTATGGAAAACGACTTCCGGACGGCTTCAAGGAAATTCTGGTCCACCATCCGGCGTCTGCGGAGAGGAAAGCAGTGCACCATTAACACTGTATATAGTGAAGATAGGGTACTGCTGACCTCGACTCGGGACGTCGTGAGTCGGTGGGGTGAATACTTCGCAGACCTCCTCAATTCCACCGATACGCCTTCCTTTGAGGAAGCAGGGTCTGGGGACTCCGAGGTGGGCTCGCTGATCTCTGGGGTTGAAGTCATTGAGGTGGTTGGAAAGCTCCTCAGTGGCAAGGCCCTGGGGGTCGACGAGATCCGCCCGGAGTTCCTAAAGGCTCTGGATGTTGTGGGGCTGTCGTGGCTGACACGCCTCTACAACATTGCGTGGACATCGGGGACAGTGCCTCTGGATTGGCAGACCGGGGTGGTGGTCCCCCTTTTTAAGAAGGGGGACCGGAGGGTGTGTTCCAATTATAGATGGATCACACTCCTCAGCCTCCCCGGTAAAGTCTATTCAGGGGTGCTGGAGAGGAGGGTCTGTCAGGAAGTCGAATCTCAGATTCAGGAGGAGCAGTGTGGTTTTCATCCCGGCTGTGGAACAGTGGACCAGCTCTACACCCTTGGCAGGATCCTCGAAGAGGCATGGGAGTTCGCTCGACCAGTCTACATGTGTTTTGTGGATTTGGAGAAGGCGTTCGACCATGTGCCTAGGGGAGTTCTGTGGAGGGTGCTCCGGGAGTACGGTGTACCGAGCCCCTTGGTAAGGGCTGTTCGGTCCCTGTACGACCGGTGTCAGAGTCTGGTCCGCATTGCCGGCAGCAAGTCGAATTCGTTCCCAGTGAGAATTTGACTCTGCCAAGGCTTCCTTTTGTCACCGATTCTGTTCATAATTTTTATGGACAGAATTTCTAGGCGCAGCCGAAGCGTTGAGGGTGTCCGGTTTGGTGACCTCAGCATTGCATCTCTGCTTTTTGCAGATGCTGTGGTGCTGTTGGCTTCATCGAGCCGTGACCTCCAACTCTCACTGGGGCGGTTCGCAGCCGAGTGTGAAGCGGTTGGGATGAAGATTAGCACCTCCAAATCCGAGATCATGGTCCTCAGGCGGAAAAGGGTGGCATGCCCTCTCCGGGTCACAGATGAGATCCTGCCCCAAGTGGAGGAGTTCAAGTATCTTGGGGTCTTGTTCACGAGTGAGGGTAGGAGGGAGCGGGAGATTGACAGGCGGATCGGTGCAGCATCTGCAGTGATGTAGACTCTGCACCGGTCTGTTGTGGTGAAGAAGGAGCTGAGCCAAAAGGCGAAGCTCTCGATTTACCGGTCGATCTACGTTCCTACCCTCACCTATGGTCAGGAGCTGTGGGTCGTGACAGAAAGAACAAGATCCCGGATGCAAGCGGCCGAAATGAGTTTCCTCCGTCGGCTGTCCCCCGCGACCCGACCCCGGACTAAGCGGAAGATAATGGATGGATGGAAGGACCACATTTTGGTCACTCAAATGGCCGGCGTATCAATCTTTACTTCACGTCAACACAGGCTGACAGGTTGTTATAATTTTGACCAGGAATGATCAACTAAGTGATAAAAACAATCAGCCAATCTCATCTACGTGTCATCTAGGTCGTGCCGAATCCATTTTTGAAGATTCCGTGGGTCCCTCTGGCTTAATTTCCGCCCCCCCAGACAATTGAGACGGACATGAATGCTCAAGAAATATAATGGATGGAAAGTAACACACATAAAATGGTAAATTATGACTTTTTTAGCATCAGTGGGTATAAACCCTAACCCTTCCACTAGCACAGCACATGTGCACCTGTCGCCCAATCACGAATTTCCAATGTCGCAAGAGAGTTGCGACACTAATCTCACCGAAGGTGGTCACGTGGTTTATGTAGGCATTAATAGTTCCAAGCACAAGCAGCGCTGTAATTGTTTTCTATGGAACTGAAAGTGGTGTTTGCGATGTTTATGGGAAAATCATGTATTGAGGAAGTACTTGTTTGATTAAGTCTTCGCATTATAACATATTTGTCAATGCTAGTTTTACATTTGGAGTGGTACGGCCACAACTGAAAACTATGTAAACGCAGATGGGAACTTCCCAATGTTGTGGAGGGAAAGTTTCGTGTTTGTGTTAGCTATGGCACGGGAAATTCACTTTCATATTTAAATGCAAGATGATTTAAGTTTATCTTTGTTCACAACTAGAATACCGTTTTTCCAGACGGTCTAGATTTCCTTGATTCACTTACCTATCGAAACATATTATAGATAACACCATGCAACGCATATTTCATTCCCAGGTTCTAAGTGGTACTTCCTAGTTTGTTTCGTCGCATTGCCTTATAAAAACACTTTCCAAAAAAGTTTGGGTTTGTGGTAAGCCTGAACGATATATCGTTTAAACATCGCCATCGGGATGTGCGCATGCGCGATAGTCCCATCCCAAGGACGTGCAGTAGTTTTTTTATTCCTTAATCCACAAAAGTCGCATAGCCTCCCTCCCTCCCTCCCTCAGCTCTTTGGTCCTGAGTCACTGCGGCACTTGCTTATTAAAGTTAACGATGTTGAAAGCTGGTTTTCTTTGATGTTGCCAGAGGAGCGACTTTACACCTGTCAATCATTGTTTAACTTGTTAAATAGTTGCTGCGGCAAGGAAGCGCGGGCTGGAATGAATGTGTGTGTGCGGGGAGAGGTTAAAGACAGCCGGACCTGTTGTGTTGTGGCAAAAAAATGCCACAAGTGGTCATGAGTTTGTAATTTCTACATGTCACTCCAAGATCACATCCAAGGTAGGTAAACAGAAGCATTTAATAAAGCCAAGCATTTTTCTACTACGGTGCTTTATTCTTGCTTAACAATGATTCGGTGGGACAGTTGTTTAAAACTGATCTTAATTATTACATTTGAAGTGCTTAAAAACCATTTATTAAAATATATATACAAGTTTTCAAGTCATACTTTGGGGAAAAAAGTGAAAAAAAATGTCTTAAATGTATCTCTTTCCAATGCTAAATCTGAATAAATACATTGAACACACACATATCGAGGCAGGTTCTGGTCCCCATTAACCACGAAAAATGAGGGATCACTGTACACTGTGGTCACAGTGAGTCATCCAAAGTCTTTCCAAACAGCTATTCAAGTCATCTAGTGAAAATGTCTTTTTAAAAAAATATATATATATACAGTGGGGAGAACAAGTATTTGATACACTGCCGATTTTGCTGGTTTTCCCACTTGCAAGCCATGTAGAGGTCTGTAATTTGTATCATAAGTTTTCTTCAACTGTGAGGGATGGAATCTAATACAATAATCCGGAAAATCACATTGTATAATTTTAGAATAACACATTTGTATTTAACTGCATGAAATAAGTGTTTGATACATTACCAACTAGTAAATATTTCGGCTCTTAAGTTTTTTTTTAAGAACCCCTCCTGTTCTCCACTCATTACCGGAAGTAACTTCACCTGTTTGAACTTGTTACCTGTATAAAAGACACCTGTTCACATGCTCAAACAAACAAACTCTAACCTCTCCACAATGGCCAAGACCAAAGAGCTGTGTAAGGACATCAGGGATAAAATAATAGACCTGCACAAGGCTGGGATGGGCTACAGGAAAATAAGCAAGCAGCTTGGTGAGAAGGTAACAACTGCTGGAGCGATTATTAGAAAATGGAAGAAGTTCAAGTTGATGGTCAATCTGCCTCGTTCTGGGGCTCCATGCAAGATCTCACCTCGTGGGGCATCACTGATCATGAGGAAGGTGAGGGATCAGCCCAGAACTACACGGCAGGACCTTGTCAATGACCTGAAGAGAGCTGGAACCAGTCTCGAAGAAAACCATTGGAAACACATTACGCCGTCATGGATTAAAATCCTACAGCACACGCAAGGTCCTGCTGCTGAAGCCAGTGCATGTCCAGACACGTCTGAAGTTTGCCACTGACCATCTGGATGATCCAGAGGAGCAATGGGAGAATCTCAAGTGGTCGGATGAGACCAAAATGGAACTTTTTGGTCTAAACTCGGCTCGTCGTGTTTGGAGGAAAAAGAAGGATGAGTACAACCCCAAGAACACCATCCCAACCGTGAAACATGGAGGAGGAAACATCATTTTTTTGGGGCCTGCTTCTCTGCCAAGGGTACAGGACGACTGCACCGTATTGAGGGGAGGGTGGATGGGGCTATGTATCGCCAGATCTTGGCTTACACCCTCCTTCCTTCAGTGAGAGCCCTGAAGATGGGTCGTGGCTGGGTCTTCCAGCATGACAACGACCTAAAGCACACAGCCAAGGCAACTAAAGAGTGGCTCCGTAAGAAGCATCTTAAGGTCCTGGAGTGGCCTAGCCAGTCACCAGATCTGAACCCGATAGAAAATCTAAGGAGGGAGCTGAAAGTCCGTGTTGCCCGGCAGCAGCCCCGAAACCTGAAGGCTCCGGAGAAGATCTGCATGGAGGAGTGGGCCAAAATCCCTGCTGCATTGTGTGCAAACCTTGTCAGGGACTACAGGAAACGTTTGGTATCTGTAATAGCAAACAAAGATTTCTGTACCAATTATTAAGTTCGATTTTTGTGATGAATCAAATACTTATTTCATGCAATTAAATGCAGATTCATTATTTAAAAATCATACAACATTATATTGTTTTTGGGTTTTTTTTGTATTAGATTCCGTCCGTCCCTCACAATTGAAGAGAACTTATGATACAAATTACAGACCTTTGCAAGTGGGAAAACCAGCAAAAGCGGCAGTGTGCCAGGTCGTGGCACTGTATATACTGTATATATACAGCGTATCAGTTTTTTTTAAACTGTTGTACTTTATGTGTGTGTACATTTTCCTCACTTTATAGACTTAGAAATGACATTTAACAGTTGTTTTGAAGGTAATTTTTGCTACACTTACAGATTAGTGGAATTTTCCCTTTATCCCAGACAATAATTGCCTGGGATAAAAAAAAAATTAAATGAAACTAAACCATAAACACGTGTAATATGAAATAAACATGTTTTTTCATGTCATGTCAACACTTTATCAGGTAAACCCCACAGAATACAATCATCCTGCATGCAAACTGGTGAAGCCATCATGGATGAGAGGAAAATCCGTCACTGGCCACTGCTTCGCACACCAACACACGCATGCCTCTTTACCTTATATTTCCAAGAAAATCTTTGGCCACAAACTGAGCAAGAAAAAGGTTTTTCACCAGTGTGGGTTCTTGTGTGCGTTTTTAAGTTTCCGTTTTTAGAGAAGCTTCGGCCACAAACTGAGCAGGAAAAAGGTTTTTCTCCAGTGTGTGTTTTGGTGTGTGTCTTTTAAGTTTTGCTTTGTAGAGGACCCTTGACCACAAACTGAGCAGGAAAATGGTTTTTTTCCACTGTGGGTTCCTGTGTGTATTTTTAAGCTTTCCTGCCAAGTGAATCTTTGACCACAAACTGAGCAAGAAAAGGGTTTTTCTCCAGTGTGGGTTCTTGTGTGGGTTTTTAAGTTTTGTTTTGTAGAGAACCCTTGACCAAAAACTGCGCATACAAAAGGTTTCTCACCAGTGTGGGTTTTTGTGTGTATTTTTAAGCTTTCCTTCCAAGTGAATCTTTGACCACAATCCGAGCAGGAAAATGTTTTTTCTCCAGTGTGTGTTCTTGTGTGTATCTTCAAGCTTTCCTTCCTCGTGAATCTTTGACCACAAACAGAACAGGCAAAAGGTTTTTCACCCGTGTGGGTTCTTGTGTGTACTTCTAAAGCATTTTTGTGACTGCATATTTGACCACAAACTGAGCAAGGAAAGATTTTCTTACCGGAGTCTCTGCTCATATGGCCAAGACAAGTACCCCTATTACCAAAGGTTTTCCCACACTCAGAGCATTTGCAGCATTTGTTGTCACTGGAACCTTTATGACCATCGTCATCAGTGTCAGGCGAGTGTGATGTGGCGTCGTTTCTATCAGATGGTGGAGCTATGAAATTGTCTGCCTGCATTACGTCTGTTCACCTGCTGCTGCCCCTTGGAGGCTTTGCCACTCTGCTAACCTCACTCGGACCATCTTTACTCTTCAAGGGCTCACCAGTCAACCTGGTAAAATCTTCATCCTCATTAACGTATGGCAGCTCTTCCTTTTTGAGTGGACGCTGCTCTTCTTTGTCTTGCTGTTGAAGGGGCTCTGGCTTCCCCTGTTTGATTTGGGGGAGCTCAACCTCCTCTTTAACGCCAAGAGACTCTGGCTGCTGCTGCTCAGGACCACAATATTTTCCGAAACCTGCAAGACACAATAAATGCTTTTTATTAACTGCAATATCAGTAACAGCAAGTCAACTCCCAAATTTGGCTACTTTCTACAGGCTTAAACTGTCTTTAAGTTATGGGCTACCATATTTCGGGCACAAAAATGGCCTCTTGGGTACCTCACCTCTTGGGTACCTCAGGGGAAGAAGAAGATGGAAAAAAAACTCAAGCAGAAAGGAGCGGAGCAGCAGCTGGGTCAATGGACGTACTCGACGGTGATACTTCATAAATACATAGCACCGAGGAAAACCTCCACGAATTTAGTTTAGTTTGCATGCATGGGAAATTTGGAGTGCATGTGAAGTTTCTGTAAATTGTAGCTACATACTTATGTGGTGCCTTGCGAACTATAACTTCAAGTATGTTGAAACACCAGAAGAATTTTCCAAAAACAAAGATATCGAATCTCATCGGGACGCCATGACACCAATATTGCACTGTGACTAATGTATACTATACATACATACACAGTATAAAAATATATATAGTAGTACTTCTACATTTGAATTTTATATATACAGAACACTCCGATCTCAGAATGCAGGTCTACTGGTAGTTCCCAGAGTTTATAAAAGTACTGTCGGAGCTAGAGCCTTTAGCCACCAAGCCCCTGTTTTATGGAATCAGCTTCCAGCTAGCATTAAAGAAGCTGAGACAGTCTGCACATTTAAGATTAGATTAAAAACGTTCCTATTCGACAAAGCTTATGGTTAGGCTAGTTGAAGTCGGAGTAGACTCACTGTTTAGTCTAAGCTGCACTAGAAGCTATAATGCTGGGGGCAGTACAGCAGCTGAGTTCTATCTCCTTTTCTTACTCTACCTACTACTTGTCTTACTTTATTTCTATTTTCCAATGTTAATATTTAGTTGTCTAGTCTCTTCATCACTAGTCACCCGGTGTCCCCTTTCCCCCCTCCCCTCTGGGGAGGGGCTATTTTTCAGCTGCGGCCTCCTGACTGTCCGGACCCCTGGCTGGATAGACGTCCTCGCTGCTACCCCCGTCTCACCTGACTAGAGGGACCTCTTCATGCTCCTTTACTCCACTGTATTTTTACGGACTATAATTTTGCTTGCTAATTCTCATTAGCCGTTCTGGGATTCCTGTCTATCCGTCCTGGGAGTGGATCTCTCCTGACTGTGGTACTCCCCAAGGTTTCTCATTTTTCTCCCAATTGACTCTGGAGTTTTTGGAGTTTTTCCTTGCCGGCATGGAGGGTCTTAAGGATAGGGGATACCCAGGACTTGAACTGTATCTATTCATCTTTGTTGCTTCATTTCTAATTGTGTATCATATTGCCTCTGTAAAGTCCTTTGAGACCTCTGTTGTGATTGAGGGCTATACAAATAAAATTGAATTGAATTGAATTGAATTCATTCCAGGACCTAGTTTGTATGTGGAGCGGGATTTTCCCATAAGAATACATCACAATTTGATTATTTCGTTCCACAGCTCAACAACCTACCCCAAATCCTTAATAAATACTGCTGGTACAATCACAAATAGAATCTAGGGCTGCAAGCAGGATTGAACGGGCCCTTCGCAGTTTGGCGCAACTTGGACGGCACGCAGGTCAGGGTGATGGCAAATCGTCCCCCTCTCTTCATCTCATGAGAACCTACATGTTCGAAACTCACCTCTTTTTTTTTGCCAAATCTAAAAGAGAAATATCTCAGCAACTCAAATTTTAATTTAATGTATTCGGCTAGTTATGATAGAAGACAAAGATGGGTATCAATATTAATCCATGAAAGAATTTTATTTACTTTAATCAATGCAGTAGCAGACCCGGAAGGTAGATACATAATATTCTAAGCCAAGATAGGAAAAGCTGTTAGCATTAGCGAATATTATGCCCCAAAAAATGATGATGATCCAGAGTTCTTCATAAAATTTTTCACCAGCTAACAAATTTCTCAGAGAATTCAGCAATTATTATGAATGGATACTTTAACACAGGGTTTTGGTTTAATACTTGATCCTACTATAGATACAGTGCCTTGCAAAAGTATTCGGCCCCCTTGAACCTTGCAACCTTTCGCCACATTTCAGGCTTCAAACATAAATATATAAAATTTTAATTTTTTGTCAAGAATCAACAACAAGTGGGACACAATCGTGAAGTGGAACAAAATGTATTGGATAATTTAAACTTTTTTAACAAATAAACTGAAAAGTGGGGCGTGCAATATTATTCGGCCCCCTTGCGTTAATACTTTGTAGCGCCACCTTTTGCTCCAATTACAGCTGCAAGTCACTTGGGGTATGTTTCTATCAGTTTTGCACATCAAGAGACTGACATTCTTGCCCATTCTTCCTTGCAAAACAGCTCGAGCTCAGTGAGGTTGGATGGAGAGTGTTTGTGAACAGCAGTCTTCAGCTCTTTCCACAGATTCTCGATTGGATTCAGGTCTGGACTTTGACTTGGCCATTCTAACACCTGGATATGTTTATTTTTTAACCATTCCATTGTAGATTTGGCTTTATGTTTTGGATCATTGTCCTGTTGGAAGATAAATCTCCGTCCCAGTCTCAGGTCTTGTGCAGATACCAACAGGTTTTCTTCCAGAATGTTCCTGTATTTGGCTGCATCCATCTTCCCGTCAATTTTAACCATCTTCCCTGTCCCTGCTGAAGAAAAGCAGGCCCAAACCATGATGCTGCCACCACCATGTTTGACAGTGGGGATGGTGTGTTCAGGGTGATGAGCTGTGTTGCTTTTACGCCAAACATATCGTTTTGCATTGTGGCCAAAAAGTTCAATTTTGGTTTCATCTGACCAGAGCACCTTCTTCCACATGTTTGGTGTGTCTCCCAGGTGGCTTGTGGCAAACTTTAAACGAGACTTTTTATGGATATCTTTGAGAAATGGCTTTCTTCTTGCCACTCTTCCATAAAGGCCAGATTTGTGCAGTGTAAGACTGATTGTTGTCCTATGGACAGACTCTCCCACCTCAGCTGTAGATCTCTGCAGTTCATCCAGAGTGATCATGGGCCTCTTGGCTGTATCTCTGATCAGTTTTCTCCTTGTTTGAGAAGAAAGTTTGGAAGGACGGCCGGGTCTTGGTAGATTTGCAGTGGTCTGATGCTCCTTCCATTTCAATATGACGGCTTGCACAGTGCTCCTTGAGATGTTTAAAGCTTGGGAAATCTTTTTGTATCCAAATCCGCCTTTAAACTTCTCCACAACAGTATCTCGGACCTGCCTGGTGTGTTCCTTGGTTTTCATAATGCTCTCTGCACTTTAAACAGAACCCTGAGACTATCACAGAGCAGGTGCATTTATACGGAGACTTGATTACACACAGGTGGATTCTATTTATCATCATTGGTCATTTAGGACAACATTGGATCATTCAGAGATCCTCACTGAACTTCTGGAGTGAGTTTGCTGCACTGAAAGTAAAGGGGCCGAATAATATTGCACGCCCCACTTTTCAGTTTTTTATTTGTTAAAAAAGTTTAAATTATCCAATAAATGTTGTTCCACTTCATGATTGTGTCCCACTTGTTGTTGATTCTTGACAAAAAAAATTTAATTTCATATCTTTATGTTTGAAGCCTGAAATGTGGCGAAAGGTTGCAAGATTCAAGGGGGCCGAATACTTTTGCAAGGCACTGTAGCTATAATTGGAAAATAAACAATGGTAATTGTCCTGATTTCAGTGTAGGTGTTAGACTTCAGGTCACTATTCTTATAAAGAAGATGAGACAATTACTTTTGACTTTAAAAAAAAAGGAAATAGCAAAGAATAAAAATGGCTAAAAAGCCCTGCTCACAAAAAAAAAAAAAATACATTGTAACCTTTGCTATGTTTAGAGGGCATTTAATGTTGTGGATCAACCATTAAAGTTGTTAAAATTGCTCCCGTTATTGCATTAGTTCCCTTAAGTCTTCTTTCGACATGTGAAAGTTTTAAAAGAGTTTCGTCATTTAAAGATAGATTTAAATCAAGATTTTGCCGATTTAGGAGTATTTTACATAAAAAGTTACTAAGGTTCGCGAGGAAGGTTCTCTACAACAGAGCCTTCCTGAGAAGTCTACTGCGTTAAGATGGCGGTTGTTTACTAACGCCGGCGAGTCTATCATTTCGCATCTGGTTCTCTCTACTAGTCCTTCTCAAAAAATTAGCATATTGTGATATAGTTCATTATTTTCTATAATGTACTGATAAACATTAGACTTTCATATATTTTAGATTCATTACACACAACTGAAGTAGTTCAAGCCTTTTATCGTTTAAATACTGATGATTTTGGCAAAAAAGTCAAGAAAAAACAAAAATCCCCATCTCAAAAAAATTGCATATCATGAAAAGGTACTCTAAAGAAGCTACGAACCTAATCATCTGAATCAACGAATTAATCAAAACCTCTGCGAAAGATTCCTGAGGCTTTTAAAAACTCCCAGCCTGGTTCATTACTCAAAAGCGCAATCATGGGCAAGACTGCCGACCTGACTGCTGTCCAGAAGGCCATCATTGACACCCTCAAGCAAGAGGCTAAGACATAGAAAGAAATTTCTGAGCGAATAGGCTGTTCCCAGAGTGCTGTATCAAGGCACTTCAGTGGAAAGTCTGTGGGAAGGAAAAGTGTGGCAGGAAACGCTGCACAACCGGGGACCGCACCCTGAGAAAGATTGTGGAGAAGGGCCGATTCCAGACCTTGGGGGACATGCAGAAACAGTGGACCGAGTCTGGAGTAGAAACATCCAGAGCCACTGTGCACAGGCGTGTGCTGGAAATGTCAGAAGCGCCTGACCTGCACTGGACTGTTGCTCAGTGGTCCAAAGTACTTTTTTCAGATGCAAGCAAATTTTGCATGTCATTCGGAAATCAAGGTGCAAGAGTTTGGAGGAAAACTGGGGAGAAGGAAATGCCAAAATGCCTGAAGTCCAGTGGCAAGTACCCACAGACAGTGATGGTCTGGGGTAGAGCTGTCCCGACTAGTCGACATAGTCGACGTCATCGATGACGTAAATCCATCGACGAGCACAACATCCCGTCGACGGTTAATGAAGGGTTAAAAAAATATATGCGTGGAAAGTTCCGAATGTCGGACGCTTGGTATGCAAGCGGGGAAAGCGGCACAAAGCCAAAAAGGCGCACCAGAGAGTCCAAAACATTGACTTATTTTTAAAGAAACAAAGGAGGGTACACTGTTGTGTCCTTCTCTTCGATGCCAAGCTTGGCTGCACGTCGGCGGTGAATGAGAACGACAGGAGAGTGTAAGTCCATCTAACTAACTAATGACATGTTTTATTGAAGTTGCTAAGCCTGTCGCGATATGCAATGAGTGCATTTATCGCATGGTAAATAAATATGAGGCGCGCGTGCGTACATTTGTGCATGCGTGCTGATGGCATATGAGACTCCAGTTCTTTTCTCTCATCAACATGCTGTAGAATTAAAGTTCAGACATACAAAATAGGAAAACACATCTATATTAAACACTATATATGTTAGCATTGCTACATTGAGGGGAATGGGGAAAAAAGACGACCTACTTTAGGCAGCTATAAAACAGGCAGCCTTCTCCAAAACTTGCAGTTAAAAGGTGATACTTCAAACATGAAAAATCGCTGGTTAACAGCATTTGCAAAAGGAAAAAAAATCTATTACTGAAACCACATGATATGACAAAAAGTGCTTTTTTGGCGGAGTGTAAAGCTTGAATTAGCGGTTTAGCGAACATACTTCCGGTGAACATTTCTAAATAAAAGCATGTCATGTTCGTCATATAAATAACGATTTCTGGAGTTAATCCCACATACTTCAGATTCTACACTAAGAATACCTTTAAAATGACACCCTTTATGAAAAGTCTGATGGTGTTGGTCTACTGTTTTTATCAAGGGCAGGATCAATGCAGCTAGCTATAAGGAGATTTTTGAGAACTTCATGCTTCCATTTGCAGATTTCATTTTTCACCACGACCTGGCACCTGCTCACAGTGCCAAAACCACTGGTAAATGTTTTACTGACCATGGCATTACTGTGCTCAATTGGCCTGCCAACTCTCCTGACCTGAACCCCATAGAGAATTGTGAAGAGGAAGTTGAGAGACACCAGACCCAACACTGTGGATGAGCTTAAAGTGCATGTGACACGAAAAAGCATGTTTATTTCATAATATACGCGGTGTTTTATGTTCCTGAATGATATGGACCGCTTGGATGTGTGTGGAAGCGATTGCTATATTATTTTAGTTTTTTAAATCCCGCGCCATGAAAATGAGTGACATCCTGCTTCGGTCTTGCATTGAGGAAGAGGGCGCTGTGACGTGTACGGTTGAAGGCGTCCTCTTCACTCTACAGCCGTACTGCTGTGTATGAGGACTAAGGATTCATCTGATTTTGCGGATTAATACGTTTATTTTTCGCATCACGCCAGCCAAACGGCTGCAGAAAAATCTTGCTTTATGAGGGAGAGGCGGATGCACCTTTTTGGAGTTTCAAAAGGTTCCCATTCACCGTGGATATTGGCCAAAACAAGCCCTACTACTCTGGGACCATTGGACTTACAAGGAAGTGAGTAAACATCTTGTTTTGTATTATGTCAATTACGAATACAGCGATTACAAAGTAAACACTACAAACTTTCTTTAAATAAAGGACTACTTACGTTTGATCATTGATGGAGCATGTAAAAAGCTCTCCTCGTGCACATTAGCTGCACGTTAGCTGCACAACAACTGCAGCCGCCCTCTTCCGGGGAACTAGCTATAAATTGCTCTCCGCCGGGCAGTTTGCCGGTCCGCGAAGACAATCGGCAACCCAGTCGTCATGTCAAATAATCCGGGCTAGTTATGTGTGATTTTTCGCTTCGAAGACTTTGAAACATCACTCGGTTTGGGTTAGCATGCCGGCTAGCTGTCACGCCTCTTGGTTTGTTTACATTCTCCGAAGCCGGGGAAGGGAAATGACTTATGTCCAATTTGGGTGTCAAAAAATATCGTTCGGGAGGTGCGACAGTAAAGGTGAAGTCGACAGTTTTGACCATTATGGAGTAATTTTGCATGTCGTCCTGAATAAGTGCATTTTCATATTCCATTTAGCATAAGACTTATTTGTCATGACCATGCCATTTATTTAGCAATTGGGGAAAATACTTGGATAAAAAGAATATCTGGTAAAAATATTGAAGTAAAGAGACAGAAACAATGACATTTTGCAGCTGTCTTCGTCACGTTTTCGTCGTTGTGACTACTTCCCCCTCGACGGGCTGACTGGTCCTTCTCAAGTCATTTATTTAGCTATTGTGG